>NC_091798.1:9638750-10985000 GCF_041296235.1 Equus asinus
AATATTGTGTCTCGTGAGGCAAGGGAAACAAAAGAAAAAAATAAACAAGTGGGACTACATCAAACTAAAAAGCTTCTGCACAGCAAAGAAAACCATCAACAGAACGAAAAGACAACCTAATAATTGAGAGAAGATATTTGCAAATCATAGATCTGATAAGGGGTTAATATCTAAAATATATAAAGAACTCATTCCATTCGACAACAGAAAAACAAACAACCTGACTGACAAATGGGCAGAGGATCTGAGCAGACATTTCTCCAAAGAAGATACGCAGATGGCCAACAGGTACATGAAAAGATGTTCAACATCACTAATTATTAGGGAAGTGCAAATCAAAACCACAATGAGATATCACCTTACACCTGTCAGAATGGCTATTATTAAAAAGATGAGAATTAACAAGCGCTGGAGAGGATGTAGAGAAAAAGGAACCCTCGTAAATTGCTGGTGGGAATGTAAACTGATGCAACCACTATAGAAAACAATATAGAGATTCCTCAAAAAATTAAAAATAGAAGGGGCTGGCCTGGTGGTGCAGCAGTTAAGTGCGCACGTTCCGCTTCGGTGGCCTGGGGTTCACCGGTTTGGATCCCGGGTGCGGACATGGCACCACTTGGCAAGCCATGCTGTGGTAGGCATCCCACATATAAAGTAGAGGAAGATGGGCATGGATGTTAGCTCAGGGCCAGTCTTCCTCAGTGAAAAGAGGAGGATTGGCAGCAGTTAGCTCAGGGCTAATCTTCCTAAAAAAAAAAAATTAAAAATAGAAATACCATATGATCTAGCTATTCCATTTCTGGGTATTTATCCAAAGAACACGAAAACACTAATTCAAAAAAATGTATGCATCCCTCTGTTCATTGCAGCATTATTCACAATAGCCAAGACTTGGAAACAACCTAGGTGCCCATCAACAGATAACTGGATAAAGAAGATGTGGCATATATACGCAATGGAATACCATTCAGCCATAAAAAAGTTGAAGTCTCGCCATTTGTGACAACATGGATGGACCTTGAGGATATTATGCTAAGAGAAGTAAATCAGAGGGAGACAGCCAAATACTGTATGACTTCACTCATATGTGGAAGATAAACAAAGGAGAACAGATTGATGGTGACCAGAGGGGAAGGGGGAAGCAGCAAAAGGGGTAAAAGGGCACATGAGTACGGTGACAGATGGCAACTAGACTATTGGTGGTGAACACAATGCAGTCTAGACAGCAGGTGAAATGTAATGATGTGCACCTGAAATTTCTATAATGTTATAAACCAATACGACCTCAATAAAAAATTAATTGAAAAAATAGATATAGGTCTTTAAGAAAAATCAAATGGGGGTACTCATAATAAGCAAGTCAACATTCCGATGGGCTTGTAACTACAAACAGTGTCAAGTTTACAATATAAACCAGAGGTTGCACACTGGTGGCCCACAGGCTAGACTGGGCCTATGGACATTGTCTGTTTTGGCCTGCGTAGTGTTGTTTGTTAAAATTTTAATTTAGAATAGTTGCCAATTTTAAAATTCTTTTTCTGGTTTCTCTTGGGTGAAAAAAAAAAACCAAGCAGAAGCTCGAGTACCACTGGACTGAATGTTCTGGTGGCAACAACTGTCTGGAAATGGGGAGCAGCAGCCTGGGCACAAAACGATGCTCTGAATCCCCTTGTTTCTTGTCAGAAGTAACACACTGGCGGTCCGTGCACTGAATCATTTGCAGCTATGTTTTGCTTGACTATTTGGCATGAATTGTTTCCTGACACTTAAAAATCAGAAGACTTCACATAGCAATTTGGAGATCTGGCCACACTGACTCTATAATCACGTGTGGTAATAACAACTAAGCAGGAGAGACCAAAGCCCTCCGGTTCATCACAGTCCCTACCACTCCCTGCTGTCTTGTCCCTGGCTTCCTAATTCACTTTTCTTCCCAACCTTATGAAGATTTCAAACATGCAGGAAAGTTCAAAGAATTGTACAGTAGACACGTAATAGCTAGATTCCACCATTAACATTTTACTCTACTTGCTTCATCGTTTATCTTCCCATCCCTCCATCCATTCATTAATCCGTCTTCTTTTTGATACATTTCAAAGTTGCGGACATCAGTACAACTTCACCTCTAAACGCTAAACACATGCATATCATTCACTGGAGTTCAATATTTGTTTACAGTTCCTTCTGTTGAGTTACTATTTGTGTACAGTGAAATGCACAGATCTGAAGTGTACCATTCCGTAAATGTTGATGAATACTCACAGCCGTGAACCCAAACCCCTCCAAGATACAGAACATTTACCGCCCCAGGAAGTTCCCTCATGGTCATTCCTGGTCAGTCCCTTTTGAACATTACCAGCCTGCAGGCATGTGAGTTTGGAGGTCATGGCTTACAGCAAAGAAGGGCGGGGCAGGGAGAGGAAACAGCCTCAGCACTGAACAGAGGCAGAGGAACCCAGGCCAACCTTTCTTGTCTCCTGGACCAACTCTTCCTAACCAGAGCCAGCCTCTGCGCTCTGTGTTCTGCACAGCTCCCTGGTACCCGAGGACAACGTCAGGCTGCTTTATGCAGCACGACTTTGCGCATGCTCTGTCCTCTGCTGGGGATGCTCCTCCACCTGGCCAACTCCCACCCTTTCAAAAGTTAATTTAAACAGTGTCCTGGCACAATGAGTAAATGGTAAACCTGGCCTGTGGACAACACACAGTCAATATTTATCGATTAAAGAGCTAATGGATGATCTGATAGAGCCATTTCATGTCCCAGCACTTAACTCAGTGCTTGGCACATAGTAGGTACTCAATAAATGTTTGGTGGGTAAATATACGCCTGTGATGCCTATTAACATAACTGTGACAGATTTATCATAGTGAAAGAAATGTGAGTTTTGTAAACATATCCATTATTTTTTTGGCTTGCTTTGTTGTCAAATTCTTGATTCCTAGAATCATATAAGACATAGAATTGAACCTGGAGTCAAAAGATCTTAGTTTGGTCCCTGAGTCTGACTCTCTCTTGCTCTCTGTGAGCTTAGGCAAGCCACTTAACCTCTCTGAGCCCTCAGTTTCCTCACCTGTAAGATGGGTACAATAAGACCTTGAGGAATCGTAGCATTGACCAGCAAAACAGAGGAGGTGAAGAATGAAAAGACTGATAAAATCACTTGCCCAAGACATAATTCCCCCTCCAAGGCAGGTACTGTCACGGCAGTGACTTTAGTCCTTCGTTACATGAGCCTCAAATTGGAGGAAGATGATGTGGATTTGAAACCTGACTCAGCTCTGAACCCTGGGGCTTAACCCAATGAGCCCAAATATCCTTGTTAGCAAACGAGGCATAATGGTCTTTTCTTTATAGAATTAACGTGGAAATAAAACAAGCCAATCTGAAAGCGCAGTGTGAATTGAAATGGAGAACAGAACGCTGAGGGATTATGACTATAGCTATGGACGCCCCCTCCACTGCCCCCGTTGCTCTGCCCGAGTTCAAGCTGCCCTTGTCTCTCCCTGGATTCCTGCAACAGCCTTTTCCTGCCCTTTCTCCGCCTCCGATTTTGTCCCCTTCAAATCCAACCTCCCCGCTCCAGCCAGTAGGATCTGATCGTGTCACCTCCTGCTTAAAGCCCTCCAGAATTCCCCGTGGCCTCAGGAAGGATCTAACCCCTCACTGTGTTTTGAAGTCTGTCATATCTGGACCTGCCTCCCCCACCTGCCTAGCCCTTACTAAGCCCCCTTGCACACCAGCTTCCCTGCCCTGTGCTAGGCCTGCCCTCAATTGCCTCTGGGCCTCTGTCCATGTGCTTCTGTAAGCCTCCAACACTCTCCTGCCTCCCTGAGGACAGGGACTGTGTCTTGTGACTGGCGTCTCCCCAGCAGCTTAGCACTGAGCCTGGCATGCAGCAAACACTCAAAAAACACCCATTGTGAAAGAATGACTCTAACACTTAACATTCACAGTGTGTCTGTGAATAATCATTATCTCAACGCATAGATATTCCCACTGTCCTCTTTCTCTCTCTCATTTTTATTCACAACATCACAATAAATAAGTACACAACTGAACAAATAAATTATATTTGGCCCTAAGAAACAAGGCCTTTTGCATTTCATTTTATAGAAAGTCTATGAGTCTGCAATACTTCCCTTGCAGTTGAATGGAAAATTATCTTTCTTTTGTAATTCTGTTGCCTTTTTACAACCATAGGCATAAGTACATCCACTTTTTTTTATTTTTCTCTTTTGGAGAAGAGATGGGCTGCATCTCAGATCTAATGTATCTCTATCCATGCAGTGCCACACACCTATGAACACTCTCCCAGGAACCCCATAAAGCTTTACAGCAGGAGGAAAGCCTCAGAACCCTGTTATTGATTCAGTGGAGGTGGTTCCCCATCTCACTGTGTCTCTTCCCTACCGGGACTCTCACGGGTTATTTGTACTTAATGATGAAAACATACATTAATTAAGTTCATCATATGGCTGTTTTAGCAGGTCAATTAGTATGATTTTTCAAAACATTTCTTCCTATTCCTTCCATGTAGGGGACTGATCATCCCACAGCACCCCACTCTAACTCAGGCCTTTCTAAGACATCTTGGCGGAGGGAGGGATGGTATCTGTGACTCAAACCAATGTCAGACTTGCACATGACGTCCAGCTCCACCGTTTACTGCCTGTGTGATCTTGGGAAGTTATTTTCTCTCTCTATGCCTCAGTCTCCTTATCTATAAAACAGGATAAATCTTGACCTTCCGGAGTGGTGTGGATATTGGGTGGAACAAAGATGCCGAGTGTCTGACATGCTGCCAGGAGCAGGTACCAGATACCACGGGGGCAGGCACTTAGGCACCAGGTTACAGGGGAGCAGCTCATGACTTCAAGCAAGGATGGGGGGAAGGGTTTGCCCAGGGGCCAACTCTCATGGGTCAGTGTGGCTTCTGGGAGCATTCTGTCCAATTTTGGGACGACATTTGGGCTTGCAAGGAAGGGGGGCTGTGATCCCTCTGTTAAGGTGGGTAGGGAGGGCGAGCAGCAAATGCTGAGTTCCTCTCATCCCTGACTTTCTGAAGTGTCACCCCTCAGGAACCTTTAATGATGCTTTAGAGAAAGCATTTCTCTTTCCATTTGAATTTCCTTCAGAGTCTGGGAGGAGTAAGAGCCACCTCTTGAGAGAATGAATGCTACTTCATCCAAGTCAGAGGTGCAAAGCCGAGAAAGTGTTTTGTCAGAGACTGTAGTCCGGGGGGGGCTGAGGCCCCACAGCTGGGACCAGTGTGGAGGTTGATGGAGAGCCCCGAGAATGTATTTGCTGGTTGATGCACACACGTGTGGTGGAGGTGGCTCTGCGTGAATCTCATGGATGCTGACTCCTTTGTAACTGGCATTCTGTGCCCTACCTGGGGTAAGGGTGGGCCTGGGAGGTCTCCATGCTTGGTGGACCCTCCTGGGGGTGAGGAGACCAGGAGCACTCTGAGGAAGAAGGCAAAGAAGTTCGGTTCAACTCACCTCTGTGATAACTTTCTTCCCATCTTGAGTTCAGCCGAGGCTTGGGTGCTTTTCCTCCTCCTGTTTTCCTCTGAGATTATGAACCACCAGTTCAGAGGGATGGAGTGTAACCATTTCTGATTGGTGTACAGTTGAGTCGGCAGAACATGCATTGGTGGGGAGGAGACCTCCCAGGAAGTTACATAAGCTTCCTCGTGGAACTGGGAATCCTTGTTCCGGCCAGGCTTAACTCAATCAGCTGGGGTGCACTTTGATTCTAAAGATAGAGTGGGGATGGGGGTCGAGGGGTTCTCTTTCCGACCTCAGTCATCCTTTCTGGTCTTAATTACATAAATCCCACCCTCCGGAAACAGAAATCCTAAGAGTAACCGAAGGAGGGCCACGATCTATATACCAATGTGCCTTATCTCAGAAATTTCAGAAGAGAAGTGAAAAAAAAACTGTGGATCCTGAACAACTATTTGTCTAATAAACAGCGCCCCGCTACCCCCTCCATTTCCTGCAAAGAAAGCTCTGTTGCAGATAATCCACCTTGGCTCCACTCGGAGCACATTATCATTTTTATCGGCCTCATAAATCGCCTTTCCAGATTACACAAAAATATACATTGCCCCACTATAATTACTCCAGACCCTTGCCTTCTCCCTTTTCATTTTGATCCCAGGTAAACCCAGTCATTACCCACATCAGTGTGGCTTCCCAAAACGTCAAGATTAAAACCAACCGTGGAGACTTATGCAAGACTGAGTCAGCCAAGCAATTTGAACCAATAAATATCAAAGTCGTGTCTAAGCAGAGAACAATTCATTTGATACCACATCTGTCAACAGGCCTGTGGAGGATTTTCCTTCCTGGGGCCCCACCCTGGTGGCCCTGCTGGCTCTTCCTTCTGATGCTACGGAGAAGCTGGCTTTGGCCTCCCAGGAGGCTGGGGCCCCACGCCCAGGAAGCACCGGCTGCCCAGACCAGGGGGGTTCAGGGCTCAGCTGCCTGCCCTCCACCCGCTATCAACGGCCTGCTCCAATGCTTCGGCTGGGCAAGCGCACTCTGCAATTAGCAATTCTCTTTTATTGGTTGATGTGGGCCTCAGGCCAAGAGAAGCAGGATTGAATCAATATTCCTTTTATTATGTCATCTTAGGCAAATGAATTATGAAAACAAAAGCTCAATATGAAGCTGCCAATGCTAATTACTGGGTAGGATGCAGAGGCACAATAAACAAAGGGTGCTCTGTCTGGATGGGAGTTGAGGGAGCTGCCTTCGAGCTGGGTCTGGGGGCTGCAAGGCCCATCTTTCTCTCCCCTCAAGCCTTGGGCTCCCCAAGGGAAGTCAGTGGGGCTCCAGCACCGTCCCCCGAGCCCAGCAATCCAAGGTGCCAATTTTAAACCAACTCAATACAATTCAATTCAAGGAGCACTTATTGAACACCTACTGGGTACTGGGCACTGTGCTTTTCACACACTACCACAGCTCTACTTATTGCTGTCTCTGGAGTCAGGCTGTGAAGAGGTGTGACACACTGGTTTCAAATCTCAGCTCAGATGCTATTTATTGTAGAAACTTGGCTTCTCTGACCCTCAGTTTCCTCACCTGTAAAATGAAGAAAATAAGATGCACGTCACAGAGTTCGAGGAGGATTACTGCAAAAATATGTGCCAAATGGTTGGCATAAAGCAGGTGCGCGACGAAGGCTGGCTATTCTTCTCTCCTTCCTCTTTCTCCCCCACGTCCTCCTCCTCCTTATCCTTCTTCCTTTTATTATTATTATTACTGTTATACTCATCATCATCATTCAGTGAGCATCCCTAGCTCATAGCAGGGCTCACGTAAACATTGCTGGCTGACTACGTGATGAGTGAATGGGAAATGGGAAGGAAACTGGTCTTGGCAATGTGGAGCTGATAAAAGATAATTCACATCAGGGTCTTGAGCTCCAGAGCCAACAGCCTAATGGGGACATAGACATGCCTCAAGTTCACTGTGATAGAAAGTGGAGGGAAGGGCATGCCACGTTGTCACAGAGACTGCCCACCTCTGCCCGCTTCCTTGCTCCTGCCTTCCAGAACCAGGTTGGAAGCTTCTAACTCTTCCCATTGTGACAAAGCCTTCACCTTCCCCTTGGGGGGAGGAGTGGAGTGGCATCTTCAGGCCCAGCTTATGATGCTCTTTCTGTCAAGTCACAGGTGGCAGGAGATGGGAAGGTCAGGGAGGGGTGGAGTGGGCCGGGAATAAACAGGCCCAAGCCTGCTCTGCACAAAGAATGTCCCTCACACCTTCTCACGTGACCTTCTCAATAGTTCCTGGAGGCCCCTATCTTAATCTCATGTCAGGGAGAGATGAAATGACTCCTCAAGATCACATGACACACAAGATAAGCCCTGGGGTGCTGAGTTCTCGCCTGACCTTGTGGTTTTAGGAAAGTAACTCGCCTTCTTAAGCGTCGGCTTCCTCATCTGGAAGATGAGGATGGTAACAGAGTGTGTCACATACATGTGCACTGTAAATCGATGACAAGCTGGGTTTTGCCTCCAGAGTCCATGCTCCTCTGAGTCTCTCCAGGGCCTCTAGGGCCGAGACAAATGGGGAGACGTGGCCACGTCGGAGTCATCTGTGTTCTACTTCTTGACTCCCGTGCCTGGCCCTGTGCTGGGCCACCAACGAATGCTGAAGCCGTCTGCTGAATGAAGCAGGATAATTGCAATAACCAACTTTTATGCCATGAGCAACAGCTTCTAAATAATTTTTCTTTCCCACGGCCAGCGGAAGCCTCTGTGGTGGGGTTATTATCCCATTTTTAAAGGAAAAACTGAGGCTTTGAGAGGAAAGTGAGGAGCCAGGTTTGCACAGCTAGTCAGGGCTTATAACCCGGGCCTGGAGCCTTTCCCAGCACTCTGTACCTTCTAGAAGAGAGAGGAAAGCCAATCCTTCAGCTCCTGGCATCAAGATGACGCCAGACATCTGCAGGCCCCCCAGCTCCCTGCTTGTTCAGGGAGACAAGTGTTCTCGGCTAATTTGGAAGCTTCTCATCCCCAAACACAGAGGAAGCTGGGTCTTAGTTGTTAGTTCATTGGAGGAAAACAGCTTTGACTTTCCGTTTACATCCCTGCCCTGTGCGGCTCTGGATGCTGAATTAGGTAAGTCTCTCTGAAGCCCAGGTTGGAAGTATTCCCACGGTAAAGGGCTTCTGGAGGAGGTAGGATCAGAGGGTGCGAGAGTCAGGCTCCTAAGGAACACGGAGGGAGGAGGAATGGAGGAATCGCATTTCCCAGTTTTCTACTAAAGAAACAGCTCTGTGTTTATGGGACTCAAGGTCAGCTTGAGTGTGTAACCAGTGTAGTCGCACAAGGCCCCATGCATAGGGTTAATGCCCTGTGGCCACCATCTTGCAATTCATAGTAATTTTGTCTTTGAATTTGGGTTTTGCAGGTGAAGACTGATGAGACAATGGAGCATGTGCTGGAGACTTGAAGTCTCCGCTCACACCTGGTCCCACCTCCCATTGCCTCCGGGGAACGCATTCTGGGCTGCCTCCTTCTCTGCTCCCCCCAGTGACCGCGGCCACCCTCTGCACCTGGCAGGGCCTGGCACAGAAGTAGAAGGGGCTGGGCTTGGATGCACGTGCCCCTTTGGCTGAGGTGTGGGGCAGGGCTCCTGGCAGTCATCACACAAGTATCCCTGTGCCCAAGGGAACATGGCACTAAATAGCAAATAAAAAACACCATGACAGTTTGGGAGAGAGAGGTCATGGAAGAAAGGAAAAGCTTATCGCCTGCTTTTTTATTTTACACTGGGCGCTGCAAATTATGAAGTTGGCCTCGATGGGACTTCAGCAGGATTGGACACAAATGGAAGCCATGGTTGTTCTGATTTATCACCATTGTATGGCCCAACCATGGCTAGTAGTAAGGGGGCCGAGGTCCAAGGTAGGACAGACCAGGGGATACCTGCATGGGCTTGGCAATCAGCCTCTGCTCTGACCTGCTGTGTGACCTTGGACAAGTTACTTTGCTTCTCTGAGAGTCTGTTTTCTTATCTGTAAAATGAAGATAATAATAGAGTTGTCAGGAAGATTCAATGAAAACACACAAGTAAGAGCTCTTGGCAACGTGCCTAGTACAGAGCAAGTGCTAAGTAGATGTTAGCTGCTATTGTCTCATCATTGTCACTGTCATCTGAGTTCTGGTGCTGTCACTTGTGTGACCTTGGACACATCATAATCATGTGAAAACACCCAGCACCACGCCCATTATACTCCAGGGTCTCAAAGATCAGTAGTACCCTCACATATGTGGTCAACCGATTTTCAGCAAAGGTGCCAAAACTACACAAAGGGGAAAGTATCGTCAACAAACGGTGTTGGTAAAACTGGATATCCACATGCAGAAGAATGACGCTGAGCCCTTACCTCACACTACAGGCAAAATTTAATTTAAAATAAATCAAAAATCTAGACTTAAGAGCTAAAACTCTTAGAAGAATACACAGGGGGCTGTCTTCATGACATCAGATTTGACAATGATTTCTTGGATATGACACCGAAAGTACAGGCAACAGCAACAACAAAATAGACAAATAGCACTACGTCAAAATTTAAAGCTTTTGTTCATCAAAGGACACTATCCAGAATATGAAAAGACAACTCACAGAACGGGCGAAAATGTTTGCAAATCGTATCTGTTAAAGCACTGGTATCCAGAATATATATAAAGAACTCCTATAACTCAACAACAAAAAACAAACAACCAAACTCAAAAGTGGGCCAAGGACTTGAATAGACATTCTCCAAAGAAGATACATGCATAGCCAAGAAGCACATGAAAAGATGCTCAACCGCTAATCTCAGGGAAATGCAGACGAAAACTACAATGAGATACCACTTCACACCCATTAAGATGGCTATAATTTAAAAAACTTTTGAAAAAATCCAGAAAATAGTAAGTGTTGGCAACGACGTAGAAAAATTGGAATCTTTGTGCGTTAGTGGTGGGACCCTGAAATGGTGTGGCCACTCTAGAAAACAATTGAACATCTGATCCAGCAATTGCATTCCTAGGTATAGACCCCAAACAATTAAAAACAGGAACTTGAAGAGATATTGTACATCAACGTTCATAGCGCCATTATTCACAATAGCCAAAAGGTGGAAACAAACCAAGTGTCCGTCAAGAGATGAGTGGATAACAAAATGTGGTGTGTACATCAGTGGAGTATTCGGCTGTAAAAAGGCAGGAAACTCTGACACCTGCTACAACATGGATGAACCTTGAGGACATTATTCTAAGTGAAATAAGCCAGATGCCGAAGGACAAATGTTGCGTGATTCCATTTATGTGAGATATCTAGAGCAGTCAAACTCACAGAGACTGAAAGCACACTAGAGATTGCCAGATGCTGGGGAGGGGGGAGTGTGGAGTTAGTGGTTAATGGGTTCAGAGTTTCTGTTTGGGAAGATGAAAAAGTTCTGGAGATGGATGGTGGGGCGCAACGTTGTGGATGTACTTAATGCCACTGGATTGTGCACTTAAAATGGTTAAAATGATAAACTTTATGTTACATATATTTTACCACAATAAAAAGTAATGGTTACCTCTTAATTTCCCCAAGCCTCAGTTTTCTCATCTGTAAAATGGCAGTAAGAATACGGCCTGGGACTCCTGTGAGGCTCAATGAGATAACATAGGAGGAAGGGCCATGAGCACATTGCTGGACATTGACAAGCCAGGCGCACATGTCCTGCTCCTGCCCGTGGCGTGCCCTTCCAGCCAAACCTGAGGCCGTGATTTTGCCAAATGAGAGCTGACTGTTGACTAAGAAACCGGAGAATAACATAGGCAAGTCCTTTCGGGTCTTGGATTTTTCATTCCTTAGAACATTTCTGAAATTGTTTACCCCAGAACGCTTGTCATAGTGAGTTCCTCCTGAATCAAGAAAGTGAAATAAGTTTGGGAAATCATTAGCATTCAAAGTCTTTGAGAAGTCCTACAATTTAAAAAGCACATTTAATGTAGCTAACCCAAGATTTTCAGAACTTCTTTGAGCATGAGTCCTTTCTTCCATGTACCATTTACAGACTACTTTATAAGGAAAACACTTCTCTAGAGGCATTCAAAGGTGAAACACCAAGTAGGTGTGTCAGGAAAGACACTTGGCCAAGCCATGGGAACAGACACACCCATCACTCTGTGGTTTCTTGCCCTTGGTCCACTGCATTAACCTAAGATCAGTTAAGTTCCCCTTAAGCAACTCATGCATCCTCTTTCTTAATTTGTTCATGCATCTGTCAAAGCTTGCTGCACACCTACTCCACAGGTGCCAGGAAACAGAGATGAGCATGCGAGGCCCAGGCCGCAGGGCACCCAGAGCTCAGGAGGGCAGACAGAGAGGAGGCCAACTCGACTCTGAATTCCAGGGGGAGAGGGGCTTTTTTGGAACCTGGTGCACCTGGAACTGTGGGTGCACCGAGGAGGGGGTGTCTGAAGTAGATCCCTATGTGCTGCCATAATCCAAAGCAGGGAGAAGACCACGGAGCAACGGCCCCACGTGTCTCGTTTCCTCAGGGACCCAAGAAAGTGGGGCCTCTGGATGGATTTTCTATGTACTCAGAGCAAAGACTTCACCCTGGCAGCCTTCAGGTCAGCTTGTTTGACTGACACAGAATCTTTACGAAATGAACTACCAATAAAAGAAAGCTTTCACATTAAAATTTGGATTTCCATCATTTTTATTTTAAACCATATAATATCCTGGGGCCCACATTCCAGTTCTTGCAATTGTCTGGGGCTCACCGGTTCCCCTCATTTCCTTCACTTCCTATCTGCCTGAGTCACTCATTTTTGCTTTATTTAGTACATTTTCTATCTAGACCTCACAAATGTTTGAGTTTATAGTCCCTACATTTATACATATATATGTTGCTTTTTCCCCCTCAGATTACAAAATGTACTATGTGCTTATGATGAAAATGTGGACTGTCACCCCAGTTCCCCCGTCTGGGACTCCCCGACCTCTGCCATCGGTTTTCTCTCTGTATTTCTCTGACTTCTTTTTCCCTCTGCCTGTAGTGCAGCCAGTTATTGTGAAAACAGCCAGTTACTGTTACCAAATGCTTTTGGAAACCCGCTGGTAACACTTACCAGAAGTTCTCTGTGGGCAACACACATCTCTTGCTTTCCAAACAATCAGCTGTAACAGGGACCAGATATTTTTCAAAATAGCTAGTGGTTTCACTGATTTTGCCCTTGATTTTCACTTATTGGTGTTTGTAGATCTTCTGTCAGTGGGAAATGCATTCGGGGGTATTTCTCCAGTGACCGGCAAGATTGGGAGGGGAGGGAGCGACAGGGGAAACGGAGGTACTGTGGCACACCTACCATGTGCCAACCCCTGAGTGCCTCTTGCCCTTTCTGAGCCTCAGTTCTCCCCCGACACACTCAACTGAGGGGATAGAAAAGACTCTTATGGCGTGTCAGTCTGTGAGAGAGCATCTTGTCCAAATGGCACTGTGTTGGATTGTCCAGCCAGAAACTGAGGCACAGAGAGGTTGCGACTTGAGTTGCCCAAGGTCACACAGCAGTGGAACAAACCTAATCTGCACTCCTAAAACCCTGGTCAGTGTTCCTTCCTTTACACTGGTATTTTCCAGGCATCAGTTATTCAATATCACTTTCACAATTTCTGCTGCATGAGCATATCATTCATCAAATTATGTACTTGATAATTTCTTAAAATCAGTTCATTGTTTTACATAAAACTTTGTATCATCACCATAGATGGAAAACTATGATCATTTTACATCGACAGGAGGTAATGGTGCAAACAGATACATTATAACACGTAAAAGTTGTTATTAAATTCTAGCTTGATGCCATCGTCTGCCAGACTTCTGTTAACAAGAAGGTCAGCAATTGCTGAGAGAGGGGTTAGACAGGCTAGCACTCTCCTTGAACCCTTTTCCTTGATCTAATCAGAAGAATTGGAGGAAAATGGAAAGAAAACTAGCTTTCCCTGGGTGAGTCCACGTTCTTTAGTGTCACGTGCGTGCACCATGGCCCCACAAAATCTCCTCTTCTACATCAGTGTGAGCCTACTGCCTCCACATGCCCCCAAGTCTGGCCCTGTGGAGGGCATGAGATCGCATCCCCCAGCGCCTGGCAGAGAGTGGCACGCTGTGTCGGCGGGACACATTATTATCATCGTCATTACACGCAGCCACCCGCTCTGGGGCCGCATCAGTTAAAGTCTCCCAACAGGTCTGAAGTTCCCTCTGAATCATGTCCACCCACTTGTCCAGCCTTGTGAAGGCTCAGACCAGGAAGAAAATTAAAAGTCAAAAACCAAAACAAATAACAACAAATGAATGAAATCGTCCCTCATGATCCAATCTCTTCATTTGAGGCAAAAACAGAGTTTTTTCTCAAATCAGAAGGTGGAGCCATAAAACCACAATCCTGTCTCAAGACACCTGTGGACCGAGCTGGTCCGCGCCCTCGCGGTTCACAGATGGCTCTTTCCTCCCTCGCTGTGAGCTTTCCGTCCTACGCAGCAATTAGTGCTGGCAGCCTCAGATTGGCTCTTTGGCTTTCATAATTCATTCACTTTTGATGATATTGTAAAGAGTGTGTAAATTTCATCCCCTTCCCCTTAACACCCTGGCCCCACGCCCACATCCACTAATACAAAGACACTAATTGCTCCCCTCTCTTGTGCCAGGCGCTTTGAAAACATCTCTGCCTAATGGATGGAATTAACCTTGTTTAACGTACAAATCAGCGGCCTAATTTGCCGTGAATCCCAACTCTGTGGATCCTGTACCAATGCTGGGAGGAGACGACTTCCCATTCCCCCTAGCCACAGTGGGAAGAAAATCAGTAGGGCCAGCATTACACCCACCTTCCCCTGGGCTCCCCTCTTCTCCTCCTGTGGTGGAAGGAGGTGACATTTGAGCTGAGATATTTTCATGGGGAAACCCCCTTGGTGGTATGGCAGTCCCCCTGGCAGGCTCTCCCAGAGACCACCATACAGAAAGACTCAGAGACCAAGTGAAGATGCTCAAACCACGCAGTTTATTAAATTCATTTAAAACACAGTGAGAAGCAAGAGGAAAGAGATGGTGCTGGTTAATGCATGAAGGACAGGCTGCTGTGGGTCACAGGAGCGCGCCGTCTGACTCCTGGGCTATGCGATGCTTCTGTGTCCTGTCTCCCTCTCTGCCTGCTCAGCCTGCCCCGCAGACAGTGAGGTTACAAAGACCAGATATGGGCGTGAGCAAGGGGGCTCAGCAGATGAAGGTGCTGGAGCCGGCACACGTGTGTCCCACCACAGAGATGCGGGGCCAGTCCTCCCGGCCCGAGCTGTGGTTTACCAGTTAGCCTGCTGAGCGTGTGGCTTCTGTCTGATGGTCCTGGACACGGGATATGTCTGGCCAGCACGGTGTCAGTAATGGTGGACAATTTAAGGCCTGTGAACAGTGGGTGCCTGTGAATATTTGATGCTTCCAGGTCCTTTCCCCTGTCCTGCCCATGTTCACACACGTACTTGCTTCACCTGTGTCCAATGCGGCTCACGAGCTACGTGCTTACTCACTATTCTTACTGTGTCACCCAGCCGCCTTCTTTCTTTCTTTCTCTTGTTCTCAATAGAGCAGAACTGAATGTTCTTGAATAATGCAGGAAACACACAAAACAGACTTGAATGTTGAGCCAGAGCTGGCCATGGGAAGATCTGGAGAGAACGTTCCAGAAGAAAGAGAGACACTCTGCACTGACCCAGCCTCGCTGCCTGATCCTCGACCCCTCAGGTCTCAGGCCTCGGGCAGCTCTGTCCACTACGGGATGGAACAGCCACGGTTAAGAGCAAGGTTTAAGGGTCACACGTATCTGCGTTAGAGTCAGCTGTGGGACCTGCAGACAGTGACTTCCTTCTCGGAGCTTCTGTTTCCTCAGCAGCAAAAGGGAAATGAGAACCACTGGGTTGGGATTTGAGGAAACGCATGTAAAGTGCCCCTTCCATGTAGTCAGGGCTCATTCGTGTGTTTGTGACAGATACTCACCGGGTGCGGGCTGTGTGTCAGGCGCCATGCTAGGAGCTGGGGGATGTGCTAGAACGAGCCAGTATGAGCCAGGCACCGTTTCTGCCCTCAAGGGAGCTTGAATCTAGTCAGGGAAGTGGACATTAAACGGGCAAATTCGTAATGGTAAACTGTGCTGAGTGAGTCCTGCAATAAGATTGAGGCCCATTGGAGGGTGGGAAGGGCCTTCCCGCAGAAGTGGGGGCAGGAGGGAGCCAGCCAAGGGCCTGGGGGCGCTGCCTGCCGGGAGGATGGCGGGCACACAGGTCCGGGACTAGAGGGGAGGCTTGGCACAAAGGGGCCCCGGTGCTGGAGGGCATGGAGCGAGCCGGAGGGGCCGGCAGGCATGAGGCTGAGGGGCCGGCAGGCATGTGGCTGAGAGGCAGGCAGGCCTGCCTTACCCACGGCCTTGCCGCCCCACCCAGGAGGCTACCTCTTCTTTTGACGAGGAAGCCTGGCCTTCAGCTAATGGCCCTGGGCTAACATCTGTTGCCAATCTTCCTCTTTTTTTTTTGCTTGAGGAAGATTGTCCCTGAGCTAACACCTGTGCCCATCTTCCTCTATTTTTTTGTATGTGGGACACCACCACAGCATGGCTTGGTGAGCGGTGTGTGGGTCCACACTTGGGACCCAAACCCACGAACCCTGGGCCACTGAAGTGGAGTGCGTGAACTTAACCACTACACTGCCGGTCCCGCCCCCGGAGGCCACCCATTGCAGCGAGCACAGTGGGCGTCACCAAAGGGCTTTCAGCAGCCGAGCGATGTGAGCCGACTGCTGTCGTTAGCTGTTGTGGAGAGAAATCTCCAGGCAGTGGTGGCCTCCACATACGCTGCCAGGAAGCCTCTCCCAGAGACCACCAAGCACAGGGGCTCACAGGCCAAAGAAGATGCTTGAACCACATGATTCATTGAATCCGAGTAAAACATACAGTGAGGAGCAGGGAGAAAGAGATGGTGCCAGTCAGCGCCCCGGGAGCGGGTGCAGGTGCAGTGGGTGGAAGGCCCGTTCCTGTGCGTGCGGTGCTGCTGTGTTTGTCTCCCTCGGTGCCGTGTCGGTTCCTGTCGACTTTCCCTGCTGATGAGCCTCTGTGTGCAAGTAGCAGGTGGGCCCTTCCGTTAGTTATAAGCACCACGGGCGCATTCTCTCCCTGGTCCTCTGTGGTTACACCTGCTCCCTCATTCCCGCGGTTACTCGGACAACTTCGGTGACAGGGATGTGGAAGGGTCATTCCTCGTATTACGTACCTCTCTTTGGCACCTCCATCTAGAGTACTTGGTTTTGGATCCTGGCTCAGTGTGACTTTAAGTAAGTCATCTAGTTCATTCATTCATTCGCTGCACAGACTTACTGAGCTCCTGCCATGTGTCAAGACTGGTCCAGACTCTGAGGATGCACCAGTAACCAACGCAAAGTCCTGGGCCCCAGAGCTTACATTCTAGGGGCCAGGCTTCTATTTTATCTAGATAGTCAGGAAAGCCTGCACTGAGAAGATGCTATGAGAATAGGGGAAGTGGAGGGGAGACTCAATGCCTGTCTTGGGAAGAGTTGTTTCAGGCAGAGATAAAGCACGTGCAAAGGCCCTGAGCAAGTCAGGAAAAGCTTGGTAGGCTTGAGTACCAGCAAGGAGGCCAGTGTGGCTGGAGCAGAGTGAGTGGGGGAGTCAGACCCCAGAGGGCCTGGAGATGGGCAGGTCACTGGAAGGTCACGGTCTGATGGCCAGTTTAGAAGGCTCCTCGGCTGCTGTGGGGAGAATGGACGGTGGGAGCCGGGAGAACAGGCAGGAGGCTGCAGAGAGAACCCAGGCACGAGGCAGCTCTGACAGGAAGGGCAGCAGCGAGCCCAGCGAGTATTTCTCCTTCCGGGTCTTTGACAGATTAGGCGGAATGCGTATGTAAGGGGTGTGACCCTGGGCCAGCACAGAACCCACGTCTGGGAAGCATAATCACACTCTGGCCATCTTGATTTGAGGGAAAGGAAGCTGGGGAGAACGATTCGTTAAATATCACTCAGCAAATTAGGGCGGGTCTCTGACTGCCTATCACTCACCTTCCTCTGGAAAGAACCCCTCAAATGTGTGTCCTACTGATGGGCGGTCGGGGTGGCCTTGCATTTTGTTTCCAAGTAAAAAGGACAGTGGATCAAATGTCGACGTCCTAAATTGTCATTGGTTGAACAGACTTGCAGGTCTTAAGGCCTCGGGGAACGTTGCCTTTCAGCTGGTGGAGCCAACCGCCTTCTGCACGCACAGGACTGCCAGTGTAAACGGGGGCCCCACACTGGGTCGGGATGCTGAGATCCCACCAGCTCCGTGGTCCCCTCTTGCCCTCTCCTGCTGAGAATGCCCGCTGCTGCCTCCTCACTCTGGTCTGGTCGTCCCCATGTTCCACCTCAGCTGGCTCCTCCCCGCAGGGTGAGTGTGTCAGGTCGACCATTTAGGCTTTGGGCCTTATGCACAAATCAAAGGTGTGTCCTCGCGCCTGTTCTTCCTAGCCTGGCGTCACATCTTGTGGGGATGGAATACAGTAGAACAATATGGGAGGAAGCACACCGTGCAGAGCCTGGCGTACGGGCGAGGCTTGATCAGTGGTCGCTGTTCTTCACTGAAGGCGTGCATTTAACACATCCCATCACAGAGACTCTGTGCCAGGTTTTGACTATGACATTCTACATTCTATGAAATAGAAATGGAGGGGGAAGATGAGAAGGGTCATTTACCAAATTGTTTGGAAAGTTCTAGTTGGCCTTTCCACTGCGCTCCAGTTAGGGCCAGCCACCAGATGCTGTGCAATCATTTGAGTTCTGGTGGCCACACCCCTCTTGCAATAACTTCTCTATGGCTTAGGGGTAACATTCAACAATCTGGGACTAGGGCGGTGGAACCACAGCCCAAGAGACAGGGAAAGCAGAGTCTAGGGTCTTTTTCCTGAGTCTGAGACATACTCGCTCAACAGTCACTTAATCCCACAACTCACTGGCCTCCCCACCCAGGCCCAATGGAAACACAGCTCGCTGGGCCCCGCTCTCTGGTGGCTACAGTGTGACCCTGACAGGTTTGTCACACATGGGAGGCATTCAGTACTTGTCCATTG
Source organism: Equus asinus (assembly GCF_041296235.1). Lineage (NCBI taxonomy): Eukaryota > Metazoa > Chordata > Mammalia > Perissodactyla > Equidae > Equus > Equus asinus. The sequence goes on from NC_091798.1 coordinate 9,657,414, forward strand.
AATAAACGAATGAACCTTCTCAAGGATCTTCTGGGTAAGTGAGCTTAGCCTGTGGAGGCAGATAGGGGAGCATCCAAGTGTGGGCTTCTGCCATCGACCACATACTTTATACAAAATTCCTAAATCTAAAATGGTGGCACGTCCCTCATGGCAGGAGCTATGCTAAGCATTGTATACGTACCACACTGAGGGAGAGGGTTTCCCCAGCCTGAAGCACCTTCACCCGTGCCCACTGCCCTCTATTACCAGCCCAAGGCCCTCCCCACCCTCCACCTGCCTCCCACCTCCTCCCACCCCTGTTGGCAGAGGACAGCAAGGATGTCCCAGGAGCTGGCTGGGAAATGGTGGCCCAGCCCGCCAATCGACGAGGAGGCGGCATACTGGAAAAGGAAGGGAAGCCTATGCAAATCCTGAGGTCCGAGGCTGTTGGAAAGTGATTTGCAAGGCTGGCTGAGGCTGGGGCTGGAGAAGACTTAGAAAAGAGAGTGGGTGTGTGAAAGAGTCCGGCTACACAAACACAGCGGCCAGCCAGAGGCGGGCGGTGTGGGTTGCCAGGGAGTAGAGCAAAGAGCATGGGACTCAACGGCTGTCGTTGGCTGGGTTCACATCCCACCTCTGCCTCTTGCTAGTTGTGTGGCCTCAGGTGTCTACTGTCTTCACTCTGACCTCAGTTTTCTCACCTGTATAGTAGGGTTCAAATCTCTAGCTTGACATAACGGAGGTAACGGGTCTATTTGTGACACTGGCTCCTGGGCAGGCTTCCAGAATCTGAAGCTGCAACTACCTGCATTATATTTTTTTAAAAAAAAATTTTTTTTAGACTAGATTTAGATTTACAGAAAAGTTGAAAAGACAGTACAGAGTGTTCTCACATACTCTGCGCCCGATTTCTCCTATTATTAGCATCTTACGTTAGTACAGCACATTTTTTATAGTTAATGAACTGACATTGATACATTGTTAATAACTAAAGTCCACACTTTATTCAGATGTCCTTAGTTTTTGCCTAACGCCCTTCTTCTGCACCAGGATCCCATCCAGGACCCACGTTGTGTTTAGTCCTCACATGCCTTAGGCTCCTCTTGGCCGTGACAGTTTCTCAGACTTTCCTTATTTATGATAAGTTCTGAGAAGCACTGGTCACGTATTTCGTAGCACGTCCTTCAAGTGGGATTCAGCTGATGCTTTTCTCTTGATTCCACTGGAATTAGGGATTTGGGGGAGGGGGACCACAGAGGTGACGAAGCGTTCTCATCACATCGAATCAAGGACACATACTACAGGATGAGTTCTCACTGTCAATGTTGACCTTGGTCAACCGGCTGAGGTGGTGTTTGTCCCGTCCCTCCACTGTGAAGTCACTTCCCCTCTTCCCCTTTCTGTTCCATCCTCTTTGCAAGGATGTCACCGCACAGTCTACATGTAAGGGTCGGGGGCTTTACCCTGCCTCCTTCAGGCTGGAGTAGCTACATAAATTATTTGGAATCCTTTTCAGTGGAAATGTTGTCTCTTCTCCCCATTTACTTATTTATTCAATAATTTATTTATATATTGGTATTAATTTATGGATACTTATTTTATACTTTGGATTATCAATCAACACTAGTTTACTTTATTCCTCAAATTGTTCCAGCTTTGGCTATTGGGAGCTCTTTCAATTGGCTCCTTTAACATACTATCTTTGTTTCTCTTTTCTTTTTTTGGCAATTTCTTACTTTTCAGCACTACAAAACATTTCAGGCTCACCTCGCATATTTCCTGCTCCGGTCCCAGATCAGCCATTTCTCCCAAGAGCCCTCGTTCCTTTTATTGAAGAACAGCATTAGAAACTGAGATCTGGGTGTTAGCTGTGCTCGTGCTACTGAGGGGGGTCATTGCTTGGTGGGGGTGGGGAGGTCTGTCTTCTGGGAGTCTGTCAACCTCCCAGCTGACAGAGAAAGTAAATATATGTATGTATACTAACCCGTGTATATTCACATCTATAAATATTTCTATATATATTCATCTGTGAGGTAGGTGCGTCAAGCAGGGTTCCTGGTTCAGGTACCAGGAAATGATACTTATAAACTCAAACAGGCAAGGAAATGGATAGCTTTTGGGAGCCCACAGCATCAATGGCAAGACTGGAGAATGTGGCATGGAAAATGGGTGAACCAAGGAAACTTGTGGAGGCAGGACTCCAAGGTTTTTATAGAGATAGCCCAGCCAAGGTAGCGCTGCCGTTGGCCACTGGAGGGCGCTGATGATGGTGTCAGAATTAATCTTCATTGATCTCATGTCTTTGGGTCACTCCCTTAAAATTCAAAGTCCTAGGCAGGGACATCTGGTCGACTAAACTTGGCCTCTAAGAATTGATGTCAAGGGTCTTACAATTAAATGCAGGGAGAGAACACTATTCACGCCCCTACGCATCTTCCTAGGAGGTGGTGGGGCCACAAAGCAGAAGGAATGTAGTCCGGGAAAGACCACGTACAGGAGTGTCCCCCTGTCCACCTGAACATCAGGGCAGTGATATAAGCAGGGAAATGTCTGCAGCGCTGGCGATTATGTGCTGGGGTCTGTCTGTGCTGGACGCAGTGGGAAGCCAGGGGAGGATTCTGAGATGGGGAGTCAGAATTGCAGGCTCGAAATGTGGGTGGAAATACCTGGTGGGGGCTTGGTCTTTAGAGAAAAATATCAAAGCCCCGGTACTAAGGCTGGGGTCTAAAATCTGAGTAAGACTAGGAGTCAGGCCAACTGACTATTTTAGGATCTTATAACTTACCCTTCTAGGATGAAACAAGACCTTTATGTGGGTATTAAGTTGTTCTACTACAAACTCTGATGAGAATAGGCATTAAAGCCCAGTGTGGTAGGCTGAAAAGCAACCCCACAAAGACAGCAAGTCCTAGTCCCTGGAACCCATAAATGTCACAAAGAAAAAGGATCTTTGCAAATGTTATTAACTTGCAGATCTTGAGATGGGGAGATTATCCTGGGTCATCCAGATGGATCCTAAATGCAATCACAAGTGTCCTTCTAAGAGAGAGGCAGATGGCGTTTTGACAGACACAGGGGAGGAGACAGTGAGAGGAGGGAGGCAGGGATGGGAGTGATGTGGCCACAAGCCAAGGAGTGCTGGCAGCCACCAGAAGCTGGAAAAGGCAAGGAGTGGATTCCCCCCTGGAGCCTCTGGAGGCTCTTGATTTCAGCCCAGTGATAGTAATTTCAGCTCTCTGGCCTCCACAACTGAGAGGGAATAATTTTCTGTTGTTTTAAGCTATCCAGTTTGTGGTAACGTGTGACAGCAGCCACGGGAAACTAATGTATTCAGGAAATTACTACTAGCGAAGGGTGAAAGTGGATTGAGCAGAAAGCATGCGTGCCTTGGATCAGGGTAGACCTAGAATCGACCCCACCTGGTAAGACCTTGGATGATAATATTAACACAGGCCTAGGAAATACTGACACATACGCACCCACTCCCCATCCCTTGCCAGGGCAGACATGCCTAGTTGGTAGCAGCATCCTTTCCCGGGGATGGCTCAGAATACATTTCAACGCAGGCCTCTTGGCAACCATCAGAACTGACATGTGATACTGAACTCAGTGACCATCCCTGTAACTACACTAACCACCATCCACTGGGTACCTCCTATACGCCAGGTCTTTAAAATAAATACCCCCTTTAATTCTCCTAAGACACCAAGGAGACACTTTTCTTCTCTACCGTGGTTTGCAAGCAAGGAAGTTGTGTTTCACGGAGTTGCAGTGACATTTCTGAAGGCACAAAGCTGGAAAGTAACAGATGTGTCACTCAAAACCAGGGCTTCCTGACTCCAAATCCCACTCCGCTATGATACACAGCCAGTTGCTTGGATTTTCTGAGCCCCAGTTTCCCCTTCTGTAAAATGGGACTGCTGATCTCCACCTCAAGGAGCATGTGTGGGGATCCAGTGAGATCACCAACAGAGGCAGGGGGCCCAGGAGGCTGGCTGGCACGGAGCCTCCAAGGGAAAGATGCTAGCCCACGAGAGGCTGGGCCCCACCCGGGGCCAGGCTACCATCTCTCCAGCCTAAAGCTTGTGCCTGGCAGCTGTGGGGAGCTCAGCCCATGCCCTGACGCATTGCAGCCCCACAGCTGGCCTTTCTCCTCTAGAGAGATCACACCTGGAGCAGGGGAACTGCGGGGTCACCCTGACCTGGGACAGAGCACTCGGTAAAGTCAACACAGGCCATGTGTCCCTGCCAGGACAGGGAGTTACAACGACAAAACCGATGGCATTTTATCCAGGATCTAACCGAGGACGAGGAGAGGAGGTTCCAATGGTCTGGAGGCGAGCAGCCCGAACCCTCTGCGGGTTCTTCTCCCATTTTGAGGAGGCAGATTGAACCACAGGAAAAAGCAGAGGCTTTAGCACCAGACAGACCTGGGTCCAGATCTACTGGCTGTGTTGTCTTGGATGAGCTTCCTTACTTCTCTGAGCCTCAGTTTCCCCATCTGTAAAATGTGCTTGTGAATCTCTACATCCCAATCTGCCACGAGGCTCAAATGGGTTAGTGCAGGAGAAGATGCTCAGTAAATACACTTCCTTTCGTTGTCACTGCTCTCCGGGTCCACGTCTGAGCCTGCCTGCAGGGTACCCTGCCCCGCCCCCTCCAGAATCTCTGCAGCTCCTCCCAGGGGCAAGGGCAGTGTCTGCGGGGAAGGGCCTACGTCCAGGGCAGGCAGAGCCCTGTCCCAGGAGGAAGGAAACACGGAGACAGCAGGGCCTCCCTGGCGCTTTCGGTCCCCAGAGCTTCCCTCACAGCTGTCTCTGTGGAACCGGGGTGAGAGAGGAGTCAGAGGGACCCTGGCAAACCCAGGCTTCAGCAGAGAAGCTATCAACGCTCTTCTAAGGACAGAAGCGCAGGCAGGAGAGAAAATCTCTCTTTCTGTTTCGGCGTCAACAAGTTAGGAACAGCAGGCTCTCGGCACAGGGAAACTATGCGCGCCGCTCCTTTATCACAGTTCATCTTTCAGCAAATAATTACTCTCCCTCCAGGCGTCCTCCTCTGAAGCTTCTAATTATCCTATTGTTGGGTTTTGTGTCAACTGAACAATAAAGCAAACATGGAGCAGCACGTTGGAGGGAGAATGGCAGGAGTGAGCATGGGACGCCCAGTTCGTTGGAGGGAGAATGGCGGCAGTGAGCATGGGATGCCCAGTTCGTTGGAGGGAGAATGGCGGCAGTGAGCGTGGGACGCCCACGTGTCAGGAACGGTGACGGCTAGGGGGCTTGGCCTCTCTTTTCCCAAGCTTTGCCCCAGAAACAAGCTTCCTTTGCCTCTGTTGATTCTATCAGCTTTGAGACCATGATCTGGGCCCCGAGTGACCCAAATCCTCCCGCCTCTAAATGGAGGGGGTGGCATTTGTTATCGTTTCCCTCCAGGTGGTCTTGAGACGGTTCCTTTTGTAAATGACTGTAACATACTGGGAAATGTATGTCTAACAAACAATTTCTCATAAACTTTTTAGTGGGAACAGGCTTCCTTCTTTGCGAGACTTTTTGCTACCATCAAAAGTCAGGTTCCCCATCACGGAAAGAGAGGGAAGTGTTTGTTTTAATATTTTACTATTTTCTTTCCACCATTCTGTTTCATTCCACTCTATTTTATTTTGTGTTATTGAGGGAGGAGAAGTGGGTGGTTCTGGAAGGAGAAGGGCAGGGCCTGGGCTTTTGGGGCATGCAGGGCAGACTCTCATGTCAATGCCTTCTAGAATATTCATCTCCATGCGCAGCCATTCTGGCTGTGGTACTCACTTCCTGGTCTGGGAGACAGGAGCCCGCTCGGATCTGTCTCAGCACCACAGGCCATGACAGGTGCTTTGGAAGTTACGCAGGGCAGAGAGGCTGGCTCTGCATGCCACGTGGCGCTTTCTCTGACTAATTTTTTCTAAACTCAATTTTGTATACTGGGCCAAAACCCAGTATGAAGCAACTTATTCAGTATTTTCAGTTTAGTTTAAAAAATATGCCTTGGCACCTGCTGGTTACCATGCTTTTTTCCAAGTGCCAGAGATGGACATAGAGGAAGAGACAGCCCTGGCCTCAAGGAGCTGCCCTGAAGTGGGGAGACAGATATGAACACAATCATGATGTAAGCTGGTGAGTGCTACGCTTAGGTGTGTAAAGGGTATTTAGTAAGAGTAATAACTGAGTGGGAAGCAGTCACGGGCACCAAATTGACCTTGCATCCTTTAGCCCCAGAAAACAAGATGACTTAATATGCCAATAATGGTACTTTCCTTTTTAAACCTAGAGTTTATTGAACAATTATTTTGGACCAGGCACTGTGCTAAGCACTTTTCTGTTAATTCATTTAGTCCTTACAGAAAACTCACGGGGTAATAAAAAAAAAATAGGAAAATGACTCAACATCAAACGTTATTAGGGAATTATAAATTAAAAGAACAATGAGATACCACTCCACGTCTATTAGAATGGCCAAAATCCAGGGCGCTGACAGCACCAAATGCTGATGAAGGTGTGGAGCAACTGAAACTCTCACTCCTTGCTGGTGGGAGTGCAGAATGGTGCAGCCGCTTTGGAAGACAGTTTGGCAGTTTCTTACAGAACTAAACGTCCTCTTACCATCTGATCCAGCAGTCATGCTCCTTGGTGTTTACCCAAGTGAGTTGAAAACTTGTGTCTACGCAAAAATCTACACGTGATTGTTTACAGCAGATCTATTCATACTTACCCAAACCTGGAAGCGACCAGGATGTCCTTCAGTAGGTGAATGGATAAATAAACTGTGGGCCATCTGGGCATTGGAATAAGTGAGCTATCAAGCCATGAAAAGACATGAGGAACCTTAGACGCGTATTGTTAGGTGAGACCATCTGACCTGAAAAGACTGCACACTGTGCGACTCCAATATATGACACTCTGGAAAAGGCAAAGCTCTGGAGACAGTGACAAGCTCAGTGGCTGCTGTGGGGGCGGTGAAGGGGGAGCAGAGGGTTTTTAGGGCAGGGATGTGCCCTATGTGATGCTGCAATGATGGGTACATCTATCCAACCCATAGAGTGTACGTCACCGAGAGTGAGCCTTCATGCCAGCTACAGGCTCTCGGGGCTGATGTGTCAGTGCAGACTTGTGGATGGTGACAAACGCCCCACTCTCGTGGGGGAGGTTGTTAGGAGGGGGTTGTGTGCAAGGAGGGGCAGAGGCTTTGTGGGAACTCTGCACTTTCTGCTCAGTTTTGCTGTAAATCTAAAACTGCTCTAAAAAATAAAGTCTTTTAAAAATATAGACAAAAGAGAATGTCATAGCCATTCACTTGTGCTGACTATGAGCTGGGCAGGGGGCCACAAGTTTTGGACTTCCTCGGGTCCTCATGATAAACCTCAGGGGCAGGTGCTGTGGTCACCATCTTCTCACATGGGGCGATCAAGGCCTTCACGGGTTAGGGAAGGAACCTGCCCAAGTGCTCACGGGAAGAGCCAGATCCAATGTTCTGACTCAGGCGGGTCTGACTCCAGGCCCCAGGCCATTCGACCACTGTGCTAGACTGTCACTCTGAAGTCTGGGGCCTGTTCTGTCTCCACCGCTCCGGCCGCACGGAGAGGATGGGAGGTGAAGCACTCTGATTCAATGAGTCAGCACAGTGACCCCCCCGACACGTGCCTTCCTGGATCATTTGAAAGTGTGGCAAAGTCCCCACAGTGAAACGCACGGTGCCAAAGAATACCAGGAAACTGAAATATACATAACGTACGTACGAAGCAGCGCCCGGCACATTCGCAAACCAATGAACCATCAATTCTAAACGAAGCTGCACGTTTGCCCCGAAGGCCTGGTCCCAGGCTGAGCCAAGGCGAGTTCTGGAGCTGGGGAGGGAGAGCGGGTTACAGGAAATTCTTTCCCTCCACCCCCCAGTGGCCAAGCTTTCGGTCTGAATTTGCCCCGTCAAAGTTCTAATTCTCTCTTCATTGTGGCTGGTGAGCTGCTGCCAACTGACTGGCATTATGCTTGCAGCTGAAAAATCAGTGTCGTCTGTGCAGACAGTTGAAACACAAACAAGCCCAAGAAATCGACTCTGAAGCCCATATTGGGCTTCAAAGTGCCTTGGACAGTTGTTTACGGTTCCTTGGAGTGTTTTTATCTCTTTCCTTTTCCACATCATGTAGAGTTTGCTCCCCAGTGTCAAAATACTCAGACTGCCCAAATTTAAATTGGCTCCATCACTTTGTAGCTGTGTGACCTGGAGAAAATTACTTAAGCTCTTTTGGCCTCGTCTGTACAATTGGGAGAGGAATGACTCTCTTAAGATCATGGTGTCGATTAAATAATTTAGTGAAGTGCTTCGATTATTATCGTCACTTTTATACTGGGAAGAAACAGATGAAGTACCTACCTTTTTGCTCCTGAGAGCCCCAGAAAAAAAGATAGACGGCCAGGCTCAGAGTAGCTGTGTAGGAGCTGTGACAGCCTGCTGTCCCTGCTGTCTCCCTGGGCCGACTGCGAGGACAGCAGACGAAATTCACTGGGTCTGTTTGTACCAGCGCTTTGCTCGCAATTCTAATGAGTTCCTGAAGGAGGGACCACCGTTGCTCATCTTCCTTTCCCCAACTTCTGGTGCAGCTTCCTGTACAGAGTAGAGGCTCACTAGATACCTGAAGTGAAGTGGAGGTCGGTTCCGGACTTTGGTTCCCTCGTGGTGTGGACCACGCCTGGTCCCTCTTTCCATCCCTGCATGGCTTGCACCCAGTAGGACACCAGTGCGTGCTTGCCGAATGAATGAATGAATGAATGAATGAATGAATACTGCCCACCTTCTGTGAGCTGGACGTCATGGCCTTCAGGGCCACCACAAGGAAAAGAACACAAGTTAACAGCACAATGCACTCCGGAGAGCAAATCATTGATGTTGGTAGTTTAACTCATTTATAGAAGCGTGTGTTTCTCATAATCCAGGGATGTTCTGTCCGACAGCAGAAAGAGGAGGGAGTGTGGCCGAGACACTGGACACATTTGGGTCCACATTCAAGCTCTCCCCTTCCCAGGATCCCTACCTCTGAGGTGACTTGGTTTCCTCACTGCAAGGTGGGGGTAATAAAGGATTCAATAAGATCCTTCTCTTAGTAACACATAAACGCATTTTTACGTGCCAGGTGCATTTACTAAGAGGCCCCAGGCTGGGCGGATGTGGGCCACCGCCCAGAAGCTCACACATGGGGAGGAGAGCGAGGCTCGATGGGCTGCTCCTCACACCAACCAGGAGGCAGGGCTGTCGGCCTTCAGTTCTAGATGCACCAATTATTAAAAATGGTAAGAAATGTTACTGGCTTAACAGCAACATTTTATGAAAAATATGTTACTATATTACATATTCATCTTCTGATACCAGAGGATAAAACAGGAAAAAAAGTTTCTCTTAGCATTAAAAAAAAGTAATATATCTTACAATAGATACACACAGGGCTGAGGAAATAGAAAATACTAGCCTTGAGGCTGGAGAGCAGTCGGAGAACAGCACTCCAGCCCCGAGCCCACAGGGTGGCTTAGAAATCAACAAGTAGGGGGCTGGCCCAGTGGCCAGCAGTTAAGTGCGCATGTTCTGCTTTGGCGGCCCAGGGCTCACCGGTTTGGATCCCGGGTGCAGACATGGCACCACTTGGCAAGCCATGCTGTGGCAGGCGTCCCACATATAAAGTAGAGGAAGATGGGCACGGATGTTAGCTCAGGGCCAGTCTTCCCCAGCAAAAAGAGGAGGATTGGCAGCAGATGTCAGCTCAGAGCTAATCTTCCTCAAAAAAAAAAAAAAGAAAAAGAAATCAACAAGTAGAGAAGAGGGTGGTGGGTGGGCAGGGGACAGCATGAACCCAGCTTGGAAGTGAGAACTGGTAAGAAATGCAGGGAGGGGACAGTGAGTTGGTGGGGAATGTTCTGTGCACCTGTGGTCACATAGGTGTCAAACCCTCCGGAAAGAGCCAGAAATTCCTGGGTTCAACCCCAGCTGTGCTACTCCCTGGCAAGGCTGGACCGCCATGTCATGTCCTTCAAGCTTCTGTCTTTCCGTGTACAGCAGGTATAGAAACAGTTACTTCTGGGGGCAGTAGGGGTTACACAAGAAAAAACATGTGTGACCACGCCCAGGACAGGGTCTGACACACAGGAGGCCGGAGCTTTCTCATCTTCGCTTCCCTCTGCCCCCACTCCCTGATACGCCGGCATCTTCAGAATCTCAGTGCAGGAGGCTGAGCGGTGGGAGGTGGAGGTAGCCGCCCCAGCAGGAAGTGGGGATGGGGCGCTTGATAGTTCTCCACAGGCTGAGCATGAAGACTGGGGCCCTGGAAGGAGGGTCATGAGTAAGGAGTGACTTGGGCTCATCCTCTGTGGGGTGTGGCCTTCATGTCCACTCCCCAGCACAAGGCAGGGGGTGTCCCAATCCAGGGAATAAAGGGATGCCATTAGCATCAGTACTCCTATTCCCCCTGTAGCCTTCATTTTTGAGACTGTCCTTGTCCCCTCCCTTCCCCCATTCTTTGTCTCCTGGATCCCAGGCACCTTCCACCCCACCTCGCCTTGCCAAACCCATCAGATACCGCTGCTGTCATGTGCACTCGGCAGGCCGCCAGCCGGTCAGGTCAGCACTTACACAATTCATGGCGCCTACTTAAAATGTCTGAGAGACTCGCCACTCCGTCAGGACCTCGGGGCACAGAATAATTATGGCTCCCTTTTTCTTTCTCCTCCTACTGCTTCTTTCTTTTTTTTTTTCGTCTTGTGAAGATACAGTACCAATTGGTATTTTCCTCTGAGTTCCCTCCTCCTCATTCTTTAAAGGGACAAATGAATCCGAATGTTTAGTATTGCTCAGACCACAGTGGATTCCCGACGTGGCAGAAGGACGCTGTGGAAAGGGCCCTTCTGGGGGGTCAGAGGGGCTCTGAGGAGGCCCTTGTCAGGTTGTATTTGCTGAGTGAGTTCTGGGTGATGTATTTCATATAACCTTTTGGTTATACACTAAAAGATTATAAATAGTGATGTGTCCACCCAGGTAACACACAGACTGTTTTTAAGACCCATGTTTCTTCCATCCCATATTGTCCTTGGCAAAGGGGAACAGAATACTACTGGTCCTTTAAGAGCTTATGTTCTAGTAACTTCTAAGAATATAATTTCCTGAGTCTCACAAACATTTATGTGTGTGCAAGGGTAGGTCAAGAGAGGGCAGTCCAGTTGGGGAGGGGTGGGGTTACTTCAGAAGTTCAACCCACTCAGGTTTCCCAGGGTTATGAACATGGATTGATCCGAGAGGGTGGGAAAGACCCATTCACCCTTCAGAATTTAGAAACTTAGAACAAATTTCCTGTTTCTCCATTTTTTTTAAATGATGGTGACACGCCCTAGGGAAGGCAATGTAACAACATCACAGGTTTTCAAAGATTACCCACTGCAGCTGACTTCTTGCGAAATCGGGGCACCTTTGATGGTGAAAATGGGTAATACTGATAATTATGTTGGGACAATAGGGGTAAACCTGGGCTGTGCCAGGCAAACAGGGACATAAGGTCACCCTCCTCATTCAGCACCTTCACACAGCTGGAGTAAGGAGTAGAGTCTTTGGGGAGCTGGCCCGGCCGTCACAAAGTTCGCACGCCGATCTCCACACGTCGTTCTCAGAGGTGAGCGTCAGTGCCTGCTTACCCAGAACCATTGTTCTTCTTTTTTTCCAGCAGCAAATCAGAAAGATGATGGAAGGTGTTGGGCCCAGGCAGCCAGCAGTGACAGAGAACAGTCTAAGGATGCATTGCTCCAAAAAGCAAAGTCTAGAGAGAAATTTTAGCGCTTAGGACAAAACTCCATTCCACTCAGTAGCATCTTTATTTAAAATGATGACTTTGCCTTATCAAGAAAATATAAATTTATTCAAAAGCCCTTTGATATGATCTTTATGGGGCTAGAGACTGGGAAGTAAAGACGAATGAGGCACAGTACCTGACTTCGAGGAGCTTATTGCCTGCAGCAGGAAATGGATGAGGAAACAGTGCAGAGAAATGAGTGTAGCAAGAGAGACGGCGCGTAACCTTGCAGTGAACAGACAGGGGCACGTTTATTCTGCCTGACACGACTGAAGGCTTCCCGGAGGAGGCGACATTGGAGCTGGGCTTCAAGGTGCGGTTAGGCATTCAGGAGGTGGAGAATGGACAGAAGAACTTCCTGGGCAGAGTGAACAGCAAGAGGAAGAGGACCAAGCTGCTTGGGAAGTAGCAGTACTCAGGGAGGACCCGCCACCAGACCAGGGGGAGCCCCTTCTGCTTTTGGGATCCCGAACATGAGACAAATCGATGACAGCTATTAATCAAGCTAACTGACTATCAAATGAAATCTTTCTATGCCAAATACACAAAATGTGAACATGTTTTATCAGAAATGTAAAATAAATGGAAAAAGTTAATCAAAATTATCTTTCTACATATATGTTCTGAAAAAATTTTTGTCTAAGATATTCAGTTATTCATTAAAGTTAAAAGGAAAAATATAAATTATAACTAAGGAACAGTAAAACATTTACGTTTAAATAGAAATTATTTTTAAAAGTAGATTAAAATATGATTTTTTAATTGTAAGTTTACGTAATTTTTAAAAATTATTCATCTTGCAAGACTGGAACTCTATACCCACTGAAATGATAATTTTCCATTCCCCTCCACCAGCCCCCAGCAGCCACCACTCGATTGTCTGTCTCCATGATTTTGACCACTCTAGGGACCTCATATAAGTGGAATCATACAGTATTTGTCTTTTCGTGACTGGTTTATTTCATTTCGCATAATGTGCTCAAGGTTCATCCCTGTTGTAGCATGTGTCAGAGTTTCCTTCCTTAAAAAGCAGAATTTTTAAACATTTTAAAAATTTTCACATTTAAACATTTTTCAAAAATGTTTCCTTGTCCATCAGCTGCTAAAATAGAGTCAGCAGAATGCTTCGTGCATACTTTTTCCAGACCTGCACATGTACAAATCAGAGTGGAAAGTCAATCGCTTAATATCGCAGTGTTCCTCAGGCTCTGGGCGCAACCATCGCAAACTCAGTATCAGCTCATGAATTGGTCTAGAACCCTGATTTGGAAAGTAAATAGAGGTAATAAAATGGGAAACCTAGCCTTTTTGTGAAACCATCCATTCACGCTGTCTGAGAAGAAAGATCAAGCAAGTTCATGAGCTTGTCTTTCCTTTCACCCAGGCCCCCCGTGGCTCACAACCTCTCCGCTCTCTGAAGCAGCAGCAACTCCAGTGTCGACAACGGTACAAGGTACAAATCTTCCCAGCATCTGAACATGCCGCCTTTCCTTCCAAGGACAGAAGGCAAAAGACGTGGAGAAGCATTTCCCAGGGGCCCAAGCGGTGTTAGCCACAAAGTGGAGGTTTAGGGGTGTGGATTGCACTGCGTGCCCAGTTCATAGGGACTGAAACACCCATGTAGGGTTTGTTAACGTGTTTCTGTGTCTCGACGTGAGGTGTCGCCTGAAGTGCAGGGCCCAGAGCAGGCCACACTCTGGCCAGGGTCTGAGGGCCTTACTGACCAGAAGCTCGAGGTGCTGGCTGGGTGGATCCATGTGTGATCCCCCTCCTTATGTCTATCAGCCCCTCAGCCACTCCAGGAAGTTTACAATGGAAGGAAAAGAAGCGCACTTGCTTGGAGAGGCGGCTTCGAGCCGAGCGGCCTGGCGCTCCTCGTCGTGGGTCTCTGGAGCTCATTCCTAGACCTCAGGGAGGTGATGAAGTGTTTTGAGGACAAGCAGCCTAGAAGTCAGCTCAGTCCCCTTGCACCCTGAAAGCAGGCAAATTTTGTTCCCACTTCTCTCCTTCCAGGGCCTCTAGAAGTCCAAAGCTTTATCTCCAGGGACTTACGTGGTCATCTCTTCCTTCACCTCCCAGGCGTTCATTTCCCTGGGTTTATCTCTTTGGGTGCTGTCTCCTTTCTGTACCAAGGCCTTCAAGTCAAAACTTTGGCGTTCCTCAAAAGAACAAAACAAACAGAAAACCTCAAATGAATAGAAAGTCTGTGCAAGAAAGGTGCAACAGCAGAATTGATGAAAAACTCTGTTCGTTTATGGAGCAAGGAAAGAATGTAGAGGAAGAGTATATCCATCATAAAAGTACGAACAACTTCAAAAGCGGCGGTGGATTTCATTGCTCTTCAAATGTCCTTCAGCCACTTTATTCCCTTGGGGTTGGGGGCTCTGTGACCTCCCACCCCAGTGAGTCCCCCGTGTTCTCAATATTATTGACTTGGACTGTTTCTCCCCAATTCTTTCTTCTCTCCTCCCACCCCCTTCACGCTTTGGAGCAATAAATTCTGTCCTTGTCTTATGTCAAACCACTCCCTTCCCTTCCACCCCAACACACACCTGTGTGGAACTTTGAGACAGCCAATAGTCTGGCTTTCAATGTCCCACCTTCATCTCACAGACACTTACAAGGGTGCTTCTTCCAACTGAAGGCAGTTCCCTCCCTTAGAAGAATTCTGGTGTCAATGTTAGGAATATTACATTTTTTTTCTATCTCTGCATGAGAGATGAATGGAGATATTTTTGTTGAACGCTGATCACTGGTGCTAGAGAAGGCAGTCATTCACGGTGCTGGCTATGACCTGTAAGCAGCACTCACTGTCACCTGCCTTCTAGTTGGAAGGGAGGGATCAGCATGAGCCAGACAGGAACCCCACTGGAGATGTCTCTGCTCCTCCAGGCACACAGGCTCCAAGTTTAGACACTCAAGAGAAGATTGAAAATCAAACACATTTAAGTTTTTTTGTCATTTCTTTGGGATTACTTAAGAGTTGGAAATGAACATCACAAGAGAATACAAATAACAGATTTCCATGATCCTAGCCTCCTCCTCCACTAATGGGACAAGGGTTAACCTGCTGGCTGTCAGAGCTGGAAGGCAGCGGAGGCATTATCCGGCCTCATGATTGATTGTCAACCTTATCTGGCAGCAAAACTCTTTTTCAAAAAAACTGTTTCAGATGCCGTGCAGATAAAAATAGAAATTCTCTAGCTGAACAGAGTTAGGGACCTGAAATCTTATGTTCTTTAATATGACCCCATACTTGGCCCTCCTCTCCCTCCCCTGCCCCTGCCGTGATCCCAAGCCAGCTCTGCAGAATCTAAGCTTATGCAACGGAAATATTTCCAGGATGCTCTGTGTGCCAGGCTCTGGGTTTGGCCCTGGAACTATAGCAACAAATAAAGGCGTGCAGCCTCAGCCTTCATGGAGCAGTCCATCCAGCGCTGAAGACCTTTCCCACCTCCCCTACAAGATCTGCAAGGTCTTTTGTAAGGACTCTAGAATAGCCTTTGACTAGGTTTTGCGAAAGCCAAATGATCCTGGGGCGATTTTGCTTATCTTCGGAAGAAAGTCACAGGACTGTCAATGACAGAGTCATCCCCTGAGTGTGAGCAAGACGTTTCAGAGTTGAGTCCTGCCACGTGCACATAGGGCAGGCTTGTTTACGAGGCTGGGGTCAAGGAAGGAGTCTCACACCCTGTCACCGTGGCATCCAGGCGGAAGAGGACAAGGAGAAACAGGCCTCTTTCCATTCGTTTGACCATTCGTTTGCTCACTCATTCAGTCAAGATCTCCTGAGTGCCCATCTGCTCCCCTGGGCTTGAGACTCAGTCTGGTTGGGACAGAAAAGTAAAGCAAATGATTGCAATACAGTGCAGTTAGTGCTTCGCTAGAGAGACAACCACGGTGCCATGGGAACGCTTTAGAGAGAAAGATGAAGGACTGGTGAGAGGATGGGGGATGTCAAAGGAGACAATATTGGAATTCAAGTGTGGAGATGCCACAGCTTCCGACACTCATCTGGCTCCTTCCAGGGGAGACGGGTCTGCCGGTGCCCACCTAACTTCACTCAGCCCTCAATCCTCTGTGGTTTCTAGAGTCTCTGCGTTCTGTGCTCTACATCTCGCTTCATTAGGAAAGCCCTTGAGCTCAGTTACCTGGCAATGCCTTCTGTGTTAGTCACGCTGCCCCCAGGGCTGGCCATTTACAAGCTTCCTGGAGGGTGACTTGGGTCAGAGTGTGCTGACCCTGCACTGAACAGGAGGAGGTTGGGGAGAAGGCGGAGGGCATCAGATGGTCTTAAATGAGGCTCATACTAGGGCACACGAGAGGGGACTTGGCTCAGGTCTGGCTGTGGGACCTGAAGGCAAGCTGACCAGGCTCAGTGACTCTTGTTAGCCTCTTCGTCTCTCTGAATCTCAGATTTGCACCTTCCCACCCACCTCTCCCCACACCTGTCTCTTTCCCCATGTCTTAAAGGGGTTTCAATTAAAAATAAAATCCTTGAGTTTGTTCTGGAAGAATTAATCTCCTCTAAATTTCATTAAACACAGATTTGATACCTGATGATAAGAATAAAATCACCAGAGTAACACCCCGAGTGATGTCCAGCCTGTAATGAAGACTCTTGATGATTTCATGACCATGGTGACGGGTACAGCTGCCTTGGAAATTTGCAACTGGGCCTTCCATCAATACTTTTGAAGCCCCTTGGGGATATGGGGGAGTCTCAGAAAAGGCAAAGTAGCCCCAGCCTTCCTTTTACAGACAAGAAAACTGGGGCCCAGAGAGCTAGCAGCAAAGCCAGGACTTGGGTACGACTCCCGAGCCCAGCCCAGTGATCTTTGCTCCTCCCTCTCCAGTCTGCCTACTGGAGACACAAGCTTCCTAGAGGAGGGTCTGATGAAAGGGAACCAGAATCGATTGGATTGTCCAGTCGACATTTGGTCGACACCCAATACCGTAAAAGTGTGAATTTCCTCAGCTCTGAACGCTCCCGCCAAATAATTTAATGAAACTGGCAAGGATGGTGGTTGATGAAAGCCATGTCTGTGTTCTACATCCCTAATCAGTACCAGGTGCAAGGAGGTGGGCACCTGCCGCTTCATCTGACCAGCCCTCTCCTTTCCTCTGGGGTGAGCACAGCCTGACCACATCCACCGAAGGCGACCAATACAACTTCCGCTTCACAGCCCCGGCACAGATGGACCATGACCCACGCCTGACGCATCAGAATCCCTCCTGGGAGATTTTTTTTTTTACCCCAAACTCCAGAAACTAGAAGCTGGACTCTCACTGTCAGGAAAGCATACCAAATTGTGCAGCGTTAGAAATGTAATCAGTCCCCTTTGGAATCTCAATGATACTTTTTCAATGCTTTTACCTTCCGGGTCTTTGTGTGATGAAGCTCTAGTCCCGGAATCTGTGATTTTTCCAATTCTTTTTTTTTTTTTTCCGAGTGGTTAGCAATTTCATATACAGTTAAGCTCATTTGCTTTTGTTTATGTTCCATTTTAGGGTATTTTTCACCTTTTTGGATTTAATTTTGTTTTTGTGAATAAAAGAACGTCGACATAGTTTATAAAAAGGTCGCTCAAAACATCTCATTCCTTCTTTTTTTTTTCTTTTTAAAGATTTTATTTTTTTCCTTTTTCTCCCCAAATCCTCCTGGTACGTAGTTGTATATTCTTCGTTGTGGGTCCTTCTAGTTGTGGCATGTGGGACACTGCCTCAGCGTGGTTTGACGAGCAGTGCCATGTCCACACCCAGAATTCGAACCAACGAAACACTGGGCCGCCTGCAGCGGAGCGCGTGAACTTAACCACTTGGCCACGGGGCCAGCCCCTTGTTCTCTTTCTTATTCCTTCAACTTTGCTGTTCACACCCACCTCTTATAGTTTGGCAGTTTCTTTAGTTTCTGGCTCTTGTCCCTTTTTTCAAAAATTAGCATATGAGTGTTTTTGTTTAGCAATATATCCCACAAATCACTATCTATCAGCTCACAGAGATTGTTTTCCTAAGTTTCGCAGCTGCACAGTACTGCACGGTGTGCACGTCATGTTTATTTAGCCAGGCATCTCTGGCTGGATATTCGTTGTTTACATAGTTTGCTATTAAAATAATACTACGACGAATCCTTCTGCATGTGTTGTTTTGAATTGTTGAAGACCCACGGGAGATTTTGAGTGTGACCAAGGGGAGGAAGGCAGTGCCGCTTTTAGAAAAATGTGAGCCTGAAGCTGTAGGAGACTCCAAGGCCTCACTTGGTTGAGAAAGTTGGTCTGAAGTGAGAAATAATGCCGAGTGCCCTCAGAGAGAGACCAGGAGAAAGTTTTGGAGGTGCTAGAGTCTCTGGTTTTAATTATTTATTTTTTAAGATTTTATATTTTTAGGGGCTGGCCCCATGGCCAAGCGGTTAAGTTCGCGCGCTCTGCAGCAGGCGGCCCAGTGTTTCATTGGTTTGGATCCTGGGCGCGGACATGGCACTGCTCATCAAATCACACTGAGGCGGCGTCCCACATGACACACTAGAAGGACCCACAACGAAGAATATACAACTATGTACTGGGGGGCCTTGGGGAGAAAAAGGAAAAAATAAAATCTTAAAAAAAAAAAAAGATTTTATTTTTTTAGAGCAGTCTTAGATTCACAGCAAAATTGAGAGGAAGTACGGAGATTTCCTATATACCCCGTGCCCCCGCACATTCATAGCCTCCTCATTATCTACGTTTCCCACTTGTGTGGTACATATGTTACAATAGATGAGCCTCCACTGACACATCACAATCGCTCAAAGTCCATAGTTTACATTAGGGTTCCCGCTTGGTGGGGCACATTCTATGGGTTTGGACAAATGTGTAATGACAAGCATCCATCATTAGAGTATCATACACAGTAACTTCACTGCCCAAAATTCCTCTGTGTTCTGTCTATTCATCTTTCCCCTACACCCAAACTCTGGCAATGTCTGATATTTTTTCTGTCTCCATAGTTTAGCCTTTTCCAGAATGTCATATAGCTGGAATCGTACAGTATGTAGCCTTTTCAGATCGGCTTCTTTCAATTAGGAATATGCATTTCAGTTTCCTCCATGTCTTGTCATGGCTTGTTATCTTATTTCTTTTTAATGCTGAGTAATATTCCATTGTCTGGATTTATCAAAATTTACTTATCCATTCACTCACTGAAGGACATCTTGGTTGCTTCCAGGTTTTGGCCATTATGAATAAAGCTGCTATAAACATCCGTGTGCAGGTTTTTGTGTGGGCATGAGTTTTCAATTCAAATAAATACCAAGGAGTGTGCTTGCTGGGTCATATGGTAAGAGTATGTTTAGTTTTGTAAGAAAAGTCAAACTGTCTTCCAGGGTGGCGGTGCCATTTTGCATTCCCACCAGCGATGTATGAGAGTTCCCATTGCTCCACATCCTCGCCAGCATTTGGTGTTGTTAATGTTCTGGATTTAGCCCATTCTAACAGGTATATAGTGGTATCCTATTCATGTTTTAATTTGTGTTTCCCTGATAACATATGTTGCGGAGCATCTTTTCATGTTTGTTTGCCATCTGTACATCTTCTTTGAAGAGGAGGTGTCTGTGACAGTCCTTGGTCCATTCTTCAACTGGGTGGCTGGTTTTCTTATTGTTGGGTTTTACATTTTTTGTATATTTTGGATAATAGTCCTTTATTAGATGTGTCTTTTGCAAATACTTTCTCTCAGTCTGTGGTTTGACTTCTTATTCTCTTGATACTGCCTTTTGCAGAGCAGGAGTTAATTTTAACCAAGTCCAGTTTGTCACTTTTTTTCTTTCATGGATTGCGCCTTTGGTGTTGTATCTAAAAAGTCATTGCCATATACAAGGTCATTTAAATTTTCTATGTTATATTCTAGGAGTTTTATCGTTTTGCATTTTACATTTAGGTCTGTGATCCATTTTGAGTTAATTTTTGTTCAGAGCATAAGAAATGTGTCTAGATTCATCTCTTTGCATGTGGATGTCCAGTTGTTCCAGCGCCATTTGTTGAAAAGACTATCTTGGCTTCACTGCATTGCCTTTGCTCCTTTGCCAAAGATCAGTTGACTGTGTTTATGTGGGTCTATTTATGGGCTCTCTCTTCTGCTACACTCATCTACTTGTCTATTTTTTCACCAATACCACACGGTTTTGATTACAGCTTTTCAGTAAGTCTTGAAGTCAGACAGGGTTAGCCCTCCATCTTTGTTCTTCTCCTTCAACATTATATTGGCTATTCTGAGTCTTTTGTCTCTCCAAATAAACTTTTGAATCAGTTTGTTGATATCCACAAAGTTATTCCTGAGATTTTGATTGGAATTGCGCTGAATCTATTGATTAAGTTAGGAAGAACTGCCATCTTGACAACGTTGAGTCTTCCTATCTATGAACGTGGAATATCTTTCCACTTATTTAGTTCTTTTTTGATTTTATTCATCAGTTTTGTAGTTTTCCTCACACAGACCTTGTACTTTCTTTCAGATTTCCTAAGTATTTCATTTTGGGGGTTGCTAATGTGAATGGTGTTTGTTTTAAATTTCAAATGCCACTTATCCCTTGTTGGTATATAGGAAAGCAATTGACTTTTATATATTAACTTTGTATCCTGAAATCTTGCTATAATGACTTATTAGTTCCAGGAGTTTGTTAATTCTTTCAGATTTTCTACGTAGATGATCTCATCATCTGCAAATAAAGATAGCTTTAGCTCTTTCTTCCCAGTGTGTATACCCTTTATTTCCTTTTCTTGTCTTATTGCATTAACTAGAACTTCCAGCACAATGTTGAAGAGGAGTAGAGAGAGGAGACATCCTTGCCTTGTTCCTGATTTTAGCGGGAAAGTTTCTAGTTTATCACTATTAAGCGTGATGTTAGCTATAGGTTTTTTGTAGACTTTCTTTATCAAGTTGAGGAAATTCTCTTCTATTACTAGTTTACTTGATCTTATTTTCTCTGGGACTCAGTTGTACACCTGATTTTCTATAGTTACAGGAACTTTCCAATACATTCTCAACCAAACCTAAGCTAGTTCACTCAGTGGCTCTGTTGTTTGCAACCAAAGCATCCTGACTAATACACATGCCAGGAAATGTTAAAGCTGTCTTTTTTTCCTTTCCACTAAATGTCCTGGGCACCTATGACACACCAGGTGCAGCACTGGGCATTTTGTTATGTAGAATTTTCTTCGAAATAGCTTTGGCAAGGTTGGAGTTATTTATTTGTCATTTATAGGGTGGAAACAGAGGTTCCAAATGGTTATGGTCTTCTTACATTCACTGTATTAGTTTTTGGTGGCTGCTGTAACAAATTACCATGATTTAGTGGCTATAAAACAGCAGAAATGGGTTCCTTCACAGTTCTGGAGGATGGAAGTCTGAAGTCGAGATGTTGGCAAGGCCATGTTCCTTCTGGAGGCTCTAGGGGGCAGTCTCTCCTTGCCTCTTCCAGCTTCTGATGGTTGCCCACCTTCCTTGGCCTGAGGCTGCATCCCTCCGATCTATGGCTCTGTGGTCACCTTGCCTCCTCTCTTCCGTCTGTATCAAACCTCCCTTAGACAGACACTTGACATTGGGTTTAGGGTTCACCCAGATCCCCCAGGGTGAACTCCTCAACTCAAAATTCCTTCTTTTTTTTTTTTTGAGGAAGATCAGCCCTGAGCTAACTACTGCCAATCCTCCTCTTCTTGCTGAGGAAGACTGGCCCTGAGCTAACATCCATGCCCATCCTCCTCTACTTTATATGTGGGACGCCTACCACAGCATGGCTTGCCAAGCGGTGCCATGTCCTCACCGGGATCCGAACCGGCGAACTCCAGGCTGCCAAGAAGCAGAACATGAACAGTTAACTGCTATGCCACCTGGCCAGCCCCTCAAAATTCTTACTTAATTACATTTTCAAGCACCCTTTTTCCAAATAAAGTCACATTCGCAGGTTCCAGGATTAGGATGTAGACATATCTTTTGGGGGCCATGATTCAACCTACTGCACTCACGTTCTAGGAGCTGACAGAGCAGGCTCTAAGGCTGGGCTGCCCAACCCCGCGTCCACGGCCCTTTCTAACTAATCATCACAGATTCCACTTGGAACCACAGAATTGAGGGTTACCTGGATCCGTTTTTATAATCTCTTTTCCTTTAATTTACAGTTGGTGAAACTGAGACCCAGATACAGTAAGTGATTTGCACCAAATCTCATGGTGCCTTATTTGCCAGAATAGTCTATAACCTCGGCCTGCCATCTGAAAAAAATCAGCAGAACTTCCAGAAGTTTCTGAACTCTCTTTCTTCAAGGGGTGACCTGGAGCCAGCTCGCTAGCCCGTTCTGGAGGCTCCCAGGGTTTCATCATCCTTTATTTATTTTTTACTTTATTTTTTAATTTTTTTAAAGATTTTATTTTTTCCTTTTTCTCCCCAAAGGCCCCCAGTACATAGTTGTATATTCTTCGTTGTGAGTCCTTCTAGTTGTGGCATGTGGGATGCTGCCTCAGCGTGGTTTGATGAGCAGTGCCATGTCCACGCCCAGGACTCGAACCAACGAAACACTGGGCCGCCTACAGCAGAGCGCGCGAACTTAACCATTCGGCCACGGGGCCAGCCCCTCATCATCATTTATTTTTGGTGGAGGGAGAAGAGTCCCTTTGCAGAGAATCATAGTGGTTCACGTTATGAAGCAGCTAGCTCTGTGCTTGATGGATTGCCAGCTACACTTTATTAAAGGCCATTACAATTTTCAGCATTTGTCATATGAAAATATCTTCTAACAAATACCAGCTTGTTAGAGGCTGGCTGTTGGGAGTTGGGTTGGTCTTGTTTTGCTTCTAACTCGTCAACTCCAACCCTAGCACCCAATCAAACTCTGACAAGCAAAACCCCATACAAGTTTCCTAATAGATTCAAAACAGGTGGGAACAGCACGGTCCACTGCAGTAGCACCCAGAGAGCACAAAATGTATCAAAACCCACTCCCATAGTGCAGACTTGCTTCCCCACTTAGAAACGAGACAAGAAGCAAAGCTAAATGAACCATCTCTTTTTGTGCAAGTCATTACTAGCTAAATGATTAAAAAAAAAAAAATCCAGAGCAGCCCGTGTTGAGCTCATGCAATAATGAAAAGCAGTCCGGTTGAAGTGTTGGTGGTTATACAGGGCCTGGTGCAGAAATCTTGATCAAAGCCTCTTGGCATCTGAAGTCATCAGTAATTCGACAGCCTATTTGGGTGAAAAGAGTCCTTTCTGGCTCTCCCACTCCTGGCCCACCCCAGTGAGGGGCGTGACCCAAGCAAACAAGGCTGCTGGCAAATCAAGACACCTCTCCTTAAGACGTGATACGAAACACGAGTCAGAGGCGACAGCCAGACAGCACAATCAGGTTTCGATGGGGGAACCTGTGTGTCGTTACACACGCTATTTGCATCTTTGTCAGCTGCTCTGACTGGGCTGATGCATCCTTCACAGAGCCCTGAGCAGTGGCCTTTGACCTGGTTGAAACTGCAAAGCAGCTCTCCAAAGGAGCCATTGCCCACGCAGGAAAGGAGAGGTGAGAGCTGAGGCAACGGGAGGGTCTGATGCTAAAGGTCAGTCTGACCAATTAGAATTTCATGAAATATTTTATGATACCCACCCAGCTTGTGTCAGGCATAGGCTGGTTCCTGGGGCCACGGAGATGAATATTGACAACCTCTGCCCTTTAAGAGTTCACGGTACAGTTGAAAAGATGGAATATCAAAGTACAGGTACAATTCAATGTAAGAAGTCCTGTCCAAGGGGAGCAGTGGGGCTCTGAGAACACAGTGAGGGTCCTGACTTGGCGCTTGGAAGACAGAGAAAACTTGCCAGAGGAAGTGATGATGTCCAGGCAGAAATATCACCGGGAGGGGAAAATTGAAGCATATACTCTTCCCAAGCATATGATTTCTTCTATAATCTTTAAAGATAATACCTATTGACCAAATTATTATTAAGACTATGATGAAAAGATATTAACAGAAGCGTATAATATGTGATTGACCTGACAGTGGTCAGACTGTAATACGCACAGAAAAGGCTCCAGAAGGGTGGAACATTATTTTCACTGGGATGGGAACACACAAGGCAGGCTTGGGGAATCCTTAACTCGTCGGTTTGATTGGAATGAAGATTTTGTTTAAGAGACTCCTGAGAGAAAATGTCTGAAGGAGAGATGGGGGCCAGTGGCACAGGTCCTTTGGTTTCAAGCCAAAGAATTTGGGTTGGGTTTTCTTTAGTGAGCATTGGGAAACACAGCTTCTGAGCAAGGGGGCGATGGACTCCGAGTTGTGCTTTATGAACTGGACGGTGAATTCAACCCTGTTCTAGGTTCTGGGAGGGGCACGAAATTTAAACACTTGGTCGTATTCCTGGAGGAGATAGTAATCCTGGTTGGGAGAGACAAGCCGTATATACACAACCACCAGAGAGTTCGTATTAAAAAGTGTGTCCTGGCCTCTCTTGTACTAGTAGTTGGACCCAAAGCTCCAAGTCACTGTCCCTACCTGAACTTCAGTCTCCAGACCTTTGAAATGGGCATTATCCTCCCTTCCTCAGGGAGCCATCGCAGGGAATAGAAAGGATAAGCCGTGTCAGCGCACCTGGTAGCTCCTGCTGAATTATTTCCTTCTGCATTAGAAGGTAAATTCGTCATCTTTGATGGGTCAAAGAATTATTTTCCAGGCATAGGATAGATCTCATCTGATATAGGGCTTTATATAATATTTTAGATAGCTTTGTTTCCTTCAAATTTAAGATTTTGGGGGTAAAAAAAGGAGAGGAAGTATTATGTAAAATGGAAGCATTTTCGAGAAAGCGTGGGAGAGCGTGGCCCTCTGACTGAGAGAAGGGGCTCCCTTTAAGCTCATCATTCTTGCTTTCTAGACAGCCTTGGATTCTGTGAGAACGTCCCTTAAGCTGTGACTCCAAATCAAGCTCTAGTTAGATGCAGGAGACCCAGGGGGATGAGAGATAGAAAGGAGACCCCTCAACCCTTCAAGGGCAAATCTCTCTGTGGAAAATCTCGGAAGAAAGCCTGGCCTGGAATAGCCAACCCACCGGTCGTCAGATTGTGATGTCTGTTTATTCCCTGATTGCACCAGAATGGAGCCAACTCCTGGGATGGGAAACAACAAAGCTTTGCCCAGCTTACTGTTGGCACAGTTCATGGAACTTTGTATATGTTAATGATAATATTACTGCTCATGGGGACACAGCTGAGAAGTTTTGTGAACACCCTGAGGACCCAAGGACATCACAGCCAGTCCAATGTGGAGGCACTTATTGCAAGCAAACTTTGTCTCAAGGATCATGCTGAGGGCTGGGGAGATGGACAGAAGGGTCCAAAATTGAGTCATTTTGTCTTTGCCTTAAAGAAATTTACAACTCGATGGAAGGTGAAGGTGGAAATATCAGTGTAAACCAGCAATGATAATGCAAGGCAAAATGTTGAGAAAAGAGCTGAAATCCTACAAATTTTATTTTATTTATTTTATCTGTGTGATGGGTGCTAAGTATAATTTCAGAACCCAAACCAGAGCACACAAATGATAAGTATACTCCCTTTTACTGGGAGAGACAGTTTGAATAACAAATTACTGTTGGAATTTCTAAGGACGTATCTTAAGTTGATGGGGACAAATAAACAAAATATTTTAAATAGAGATGGCCCCATAGATCTATTATGAATAAAATGGAGATGTGTAAGGCAGATGTAGAAAAGCTTATTCAACAAAATTTTTCTTTTGGAGAATGCTGCATTTGGAAGAAATAACTTCATATCTTGTTCAGGGTAGAAAGTGAGACTCTAGGGGAATGTTCAAGTAACAAATTTGAAGTTGCTGTGGGGAACTTAAGGAGGCGAGTGAAGAGACAGCCAATTGGGTGCTGTGCATGGAATAAGGCAGAGAAAGAGACCTCCCCCACGGGAAGCAGAAGTTTGGAGAAGAGAGACCCTGGAGAAGTGGAGATGACTAGTGGCTGTAGGAGTGAACATTATTCCTTCTCAGAATCCCCCAGAAAATTCTGCAGGGATGGAAGAAAAGCTTGACATGCAATGCTTTGCTGTGGAAACTGGCCAAGACTTACCCAGAGTGACACATGGGAGGACAGAAGCCTAAGAATCTAGGGAGCTCAGAGATGATGATGGGGTTTGATCCATTGGGATCTCAAGGGCTGGAGTGGGCCTGGCTGGCATCTGAGCTACAGGCATAAACATGCATGACGTGAACGTTAGAAAAAGCAAGAGACTGAGTCCAACTGAGGAATAGCATTCCCTCTTTTGGGAGCGAAATAAACACTAATTATTCAAATTCATCCTCTAGAATTCAGTTGGCTCACCAATCCTACATCACATGAAAATCTTTGCATTTGAGTGTCTCAGGAGCAGAGTTCCTGCCTAAGTCCACGACTTTTTAAAGCATACATGCCTTTCAGTGCAGAAAGCTCACAGACTCAGCCATATGGCTGTTCATCACTGCACTGTTTGTAAAAAGAAAAAGCTAGAAAGAATCTAAACTACCAACAATGGGAGAATGGTTAAACAAATTATGACACATGCACAAAATGAAATATTGTGTGATCACTGAAAACCAGAATGTAGGGTTGTATTTATTGACATGGGAAAAAGCCCAAATATAATATTACAGAAAAAATAACCATTCAAAAACTGCCAGTATGGTCGCATTTGTACAAAAACATGTAGCATATATACATTATCCGCATAGAGAAAGGCCAGGAAGGATATATATCATGAAGTAAATAGCCATCACTTCAGGCTAGTGAGGTTTGGGTGGTTTGCACTTTATTCTTCATCATTTCCAGCTACGTGGTTTTTATAATGTACATCTATAATCAGATAAATTCATAAAGCTATTTCTACTTCAGGACCAAAAATCAAAACAAAAGCTTATATATCATACTATTTTTTGTTAGATATTTAAAAGTATGTATTTATATACATAGAAAGACGTCTGGAATAAAGCTCAAGAGGAGTTAAGAGTTGTTACCTTAGAGTGAGTGGGATTATGGATGGTTTATAATTTATTATTTTGGCTTAACTCTATTTTGAAAATGTTCTACAATGGAAAGGTGTTGCTTATACAACAGGGACAAAGAAAACCTGACAGTGGAGTGAATCTTCTCAGTGGTTCTCATGTGGATGGGCCAGTCTGCTATCAGCCCTCCTTCCTCTAAGATCCTGAGAGGCAGAGGGACAATACTGAAAAGTTGTCACACCCAGATTCAACCACAAGGAGAGAAAGGAAAGAAAATGAGCATTTTGAGGCAGAGGGCCTGGCTCTGAATCCTAACTCTGCCGGTTTCTAGTTCTGTGACTTAGGGCAAGTTACTTAACCTCTCTGTGCCTCAGTTTTCTTGTCTGTAAAATGGGCATGATCATAGTTTCCACTGCAGAGCTCGGAGAAGCTCAAGGAAGACTTAAGCGTGGTTTGTATTCTCCCATTTCAGAGGAGGCTCCAAGAGCTCAGCGAGGCTAAGCCATTTGCCCAAGGTCATGCTAGGACAGATGGCAAAGCTGGAATTCCAAATGACCCCAAGTTCGGTGCCCCTCACTCTCCTCAGAGATGAGGAGTCCACCAGTCATTCTTGGCCATATTTTTATTGCGGAAAACAGATTCCGCTGAGGCAAGCAGAAAATAGTGGGGAAACCTTTCTCCTAGGGGCGTTTAGCTCACAGTATCTATTTGTCTCCAATGCTTCCTGTCTCCTCCAGCCCCCAGTCCCCTGTCCCCTGTCATTCTCTCTCTGTTTTATTTCCTTGGGGAGGCTGGACAAAGTCTCTTAAATTGGTGTGAGTTTGCTACCCCCCCCCGCCCCCCCCGAAAAAGAAAAAGGAAAACAGAAAGAAATGAGACGCTGTTTGGGAGGAGGTGCGTGTTATGCAGTGTCTAGTGCACGCGTGGAGCGGTGGCTGCCGTGGGAAACAGCGAAGCTGTGAGCTCCTCAGGAGCCGGCACGCTCAGTGCGGCCGGTAGCACGGGGGCAGAGCTCAAACATCTGGTGCGATGTTGACGCAGCACCTCTCTCTCCAGCCCTTCCTGGACACTGGGCAATTCCTCACTCACGCCTGGGGCTGCATCTCCCTGCGGGGAGCGAGGACAAAGGATAGGTTTTATTTCCACTCCAATTTTCTAGCTTGAAATCTAGAAATGAATGAGAACTGGCTCAAGTGGACCCAGGAACAGCGGATGAACCTGAACCCACACAGTGCTCATGGTGGCGTTTGAATCTTAGCCCCGGGTCACGCTATTGCACCTTCGGAGAGTGAAAGTCTGCGTGCTGAGTGTGAGAAGATGGCCATGGGGATGGTGGTGATGGTGGGGGTGGAGGGGCGGGAAGGGGAAAAACACAGCTCCCTGGGAACACATCCTGTTGGTTGCAAACCCCGACTCTACCTCCCGGGCCCTGGGCCCCTTGCCAGTCGTGGTTAAGAGCTTGAAGTCTGGAGTGATACCAGGGCTGGAAGCCTTGTCCCACGCCTTAGCAGCTAAGATCTGTCTAAGCTTCAGTCTTCGTCCGGAATAGGAGGGTGAGAATAGCACCATGTACTCGGCCCATCAGCAAAGTGGGAATGGGTGAATGCGGGTAAAACTCCTTCGCAGTCCTAGGTGCTCAAAAGTAATCATGGCGATCATGATTCACTTACTTCTCTGCGTCTCCTGTGCCTTATCTCTAAAGTGGCATTGGTGACGCCCTGCCCTGGAAGTTGTCTTAAGGCTTCGGTGAAACGATAACCGTGCAGATGCTTTGTAAACACCAAATTTCTCTTCTGTCAACCAGGCTTATCTCCAGAAATCTCCCAGGGCTGTGGGTGGTAGCCTGGGACTAACCTTGTGAAAGCCTCCGGCACACAGTAGGTATTTAATTAAAAAAGCAACAGTAAGTTCTTGGCTGTGTCTGTCCAGGCCAGATAAATGGCAGAGCTCTGAATAGCTCTCTATAAACAGGCAAACTGGTTATTTCATGCAGAACAAACAAGCGAATGTCTCTGATTGTCTCCTCAGCAACAGCATTTAGGGCCCAAAATAACCCAGAGAGTCAACCTCAATCTCCGTTGCCCCGGGTTTGCGTCAGCTGAGCCTGAGCCCAAGTCTGCCCAGCGCAGGCAGAAACGGCCATCCCTGGGCAGGGGTCTGGGCAGCTGGGAGGGAGCGGCACCCTGCCTGGGAACCTGATAGCAGCTTACGTAGGCTGTGGGGACACCACCTGGTGTGATGCCACTTTCAAAGGCACTCAAAGAGAGTCCCCCAAGGTGCTGACCTCTTGTGCCCTCCAAGCCTCAATGGGGAAAGCCAGTTCTGGCTGAACCCCTGCTGCGGCAGGTAGATCTCTTCCAGAGGCCTTCCCAACTCTCCCTGGGGGCCGACTGGCCTGTGCACCAAGGGCATGGGGACTGGGGGGTCTGGGGGGCTGGGGGGCTGGGGGAGGATCTTGGCCTGAGGCAGCCCAGCCTACAAGCTTTCATTCATCTCCCATCATCCTCATCCGCAGGCTCCAAGAGGGCCCTGGGAATAATAACAACAAAGATAAGGAACTAATTTTTACTGTCTGCTGAGCACTCTACAAAGTGTAGTTCCTTTAATCGCCACAATCACCCTAAGTGACGGTGTGGGCTGAGTGAGCTCTATTTGAAAGATGGAGAAACAAGCCCAGACAGACCTCCCTTGGGACTTAGGGACGAACCTCCAGGATTAAGGTGAAGTTTCTGAGCATGACATTCAAGGCTCCTGCCGACTCTTCAGCCTCATTTGTATTTTCACAGAGGCTGCATCTGCAGAACACTTGGCCGTTCCCACAAGCCCCTGGTTCTCTCCCACTCTGCCTCTGTGCAGTAGAGCTCCCTGCGTGGCATCCTCCCCACGCTCCCCCACCTTCCCCCGGGTTTCAGCTTGTCTTTCAATGAGAGTTAGCCTGTGAGGGCCCCTCCTAGAGGCCGGACACTTCATCCATGAAACGACGCTGTGATTTAGGCATCATCGTACCCATTTTAAGGAAAAGGCACTGAGGCATAGATTGGCAAAGCAGCTGGCAGCAAAGTCACAGAGCCAGGAAGAGGCAGACCTGGGACTTGAATCCACAGGACTTTGAAGCCCAGCGTCCTCTCTTCCCCATGGTGCCTCTCCTCGGCCCAGGAATCTCCTCGGAGAAGCCCTCCTTGACCTCTCATGTTGGGTTAGGCACAGGAATGTGCTGGAGCCTGCCCTTACTGGCTTGCGAGAGCCAATTATTAAATTGTCAGGAATTTTGCAAGCCAGTTGTTAAAGACAGCAATTATTAAAGATTAAATTATAAACACATAATTAAATAAGTTATATTAAAAACAAAGGTCATAAGTACTCAAAACTCATCACTTCCTAATTACTTGATTACGTTTTACTATTATCTATGCTCTTAAGATTATTTACATCCATTGCCCCTATACGGTGGAAATTTTATATAATGGTGCACTCTGTGCGTCTCTCAGTGATGTCACATTGATGGCTTTGAAATTGCCATGATCGAGTATTTACAGCATAGAAATGGGCAAACACTATCCATCAGGGCTCAGTTTATTGTTGCATTGACTGTCTAGATTTAAGAAAGCGGCAGACAAAATATTAATAATGGAGCTTAAACTTGGAAGGGTGTCACGTCTGCAGCTACTGCATCGTGAACAGCTACCCAAAACTGAAGAAATATTCTTCTAATATCTGAAAACTATTATCTAAATTAGCAAAGAAATTGCTCCCATCATTGATAAACAAGTGGGGTTCCAACATAGTCCTTGTTGCTTGACTTTCATCTTAATTGTTAATGTCAATGGAAATATCATGTCAGAATTACACTCAGAGACCCAGTTGTTGGACGCTCGGCAGCACAGCACGGCGAGGTGCTCCCTGCGGTGTTCCCAGAGCCAGCTGCACTTCTAGCCTCAACCCCAGGCTCTGAACTTTCCACCTCTGTTGCCTCTCCCAGACTCCTCTGGAAAGCAGGGGTTGAGTCTGTTTCTTCTTTGCATCTTCAGTTCTTGGGGTCGGCACTCAATAATTGTTGAACAAATGAATGCATGCATGCATGCCTGGATGAATAAAGAATTCACCCTATTCCCAGCCAACCCTCCTCAAGAAGAACTTTCTTAAGATACTCACTTATGCCTATTTTATCTCTCTCCTTATCGTGTATTGCTAAGTATGTGCTGTGTGTCAGTTGTGTTAATTCCAGCTGTCAAGGGCTGCACACATCATAATGAAGAACACTAGAATGGAAAGGGTAAGAAATGTCCAGACTCAAAGACTACTGTGTCATCTTCCAATAGCACCCAGATTCCTATATTACTTAAAGAAAAGCAAAGTCATCAACCCCGCATCTTCCCTCACCCCCAGGGCCCCATACGAGCCTTAGGGACGCCTGATGGAGCTCTGGTTCAGCACGTCGTCACGCCCGGAGCTGAGGAGCCCGAGGCCGGAGAACCACGGCTGGGTTTTGATTCCCCACAAACGTCTTTGGCTGCAGTCATCCCGACGACGAGAGGGAGGCAATTTTCCTCTGAGTGAAGAGCTGCTTTCTGACGTCTAAACCATCATTGTGTATGTGGGAGTGTCGCCTTATGTCTGCTGAGGCAGAAAGAAGAAAGAACGGCTCAAAATAACTCACAACGCAAGGCTTAGAAGATCAGAAGGCGCCGGTGATGTGCCTTTTGACAGAGGCCGGCAGTAAACCCTTACTTCTCTCTTCCCTCACTTGTTTCATACAGCTCAAACATCAAGACCATCTTAGCAGACAGTGATGTAACATGTATCCCATTATAGCATTAATGCAAAGATAGGTGGTCTTAAACTTACTAAGCAAATAATTAGTCACCAAATGAATAAGAGAAAAGAACAGTCATTAGCACAGTAAGTCGCCTGTCAAAGGCGGTTGTGTTTATATTTGTAGGGGGGAGCACTTCCTCGCAGCCTCGCAGGCGTGATATTGGTTGCAGAAGCTTTGAGACCTCCCCCAACGTATGTCTCTTCTCCTTAAAAAGAAGAAAGGAGGAGGGGAAAAAAAATCGGTTGCTTCAACTTGAAAGTCGGTGCTAAAGGAGGCATTAGAAAGACTTTCTTGTGGCTCAGAGCCCTGATTACCACAATTAAGGTCCAAGGTGGGGCGCTATTTGCTCAGCGTGCTCTGACACATGAAAGAAAATGATTCAGGCAGGAAAATAATTACACATTAATTTGTGTTTGGCAACTGTGTTTTATTCCTTTGGCCCACAAAGCGAAGATAAAAGGTGATATTGTTGAAAGTGTTTTCTCTGCCTTCAATGGGGTTGCCATGGGCTGCATCTGGAGACGGGCCTCCTTGCTCGGGCATTTTCCTGGCATTGTGGGGCTGCCTTTTGTGCTCCACTGCCCTGGCTGGCCAGGAAGAGCAGAGGAAGGTACCTTCTCAGTTGTTTACCGGCCTGGCCCCTTTGTTTGTGGGTTTCCCACGGAATTGGCCAAGTGGAAAGGAAA
Organism: Equus asinus; assembly: GCF_041296235.1. Classification (NCBI taxonomy): domain Eukaryota; kingdom Metazoa; phylum Chordata; class Mammalia; order Perissodactyla; family Equidae; genus Equus; species Equus asinus. The sequence goes on from NC_091798.1 coordinate 9,689,754, forward strand.
AGTGACCCTCTGCAGGGTGAAAGTTCCAGTCCCCAACTTGGGGGCACTCATCCTGTACCGTGGTATCTCATTTTGCCCTGGAATAAAGAGGCCGACCAGCAAGGACCACAGGGCCCAGCTGTCTCTGGAGACTGGCAGGGCTGTCCATGAGCAGAGCTCCACAGGCAGCTGCCTCAGGGAGCTTGGCAGGCCCGGTGGGGCCAAACCTTCTGGACCTTTAAAAGAAAAGTAAGGAAATCTGGATTTTTACAAATAAAATCTCTCAATCTTTGCGTGTTGGCCTCATTGACATAAAATAAAGCGTGTCTGCAGGCTGCACGTGGCCCACTGGCGGCCAGTTTGAGCCTCTGAAATGCAGCATCGAAATTAAACATGAGCTTCCGGAGCTAGAAAGATCTAGATTCTGAGCTCAGTTCCAACCCTTACCAGCTGAGTGACTTGATTAAAGTTATTTAATCTCTCTAAGCCTCAATTTCCTGTTTGCAAAATGGAGACAATCACAATTATAGCTCCCTCAGAGAGTGGCTGTGGGGATTAAATGAGATAAGGCAGACAAGTTCTTTGCACTGTCCCTGGCAAACAGTAAGAGCCGAATAAATGCCAGTGATTCTAACCACTTATAATTGAACCATGGGCGGGTGAAAAAGCATCATCGCCCCCGGCCTCCTGTGGAATAGGATGTCTGGGACGCGGTAGCTACTCTACAGATAATTGGACAGCCGCTGAATGAATAAGTGAACGAATGAAGGAAGATGCAGCTAGAGGCCAGAATGAGCAACTAATGCTCCATGTTCTCTTTCTGGTGACGTCCCTTGGAGTGTTTGTGCCAACTGCTTAGGCTCCTTGGACCTCAACTTCTTCATCTGTGAGACGGGCTGGATGTCCCTCCCTCGCCAGCTCAGACGGACGCTTTCCAGCTACTGCCACGATCCTTCGAGAACTCTTGGCAAAGGTGAGGGTTGGCCAGGAGGACTTCACCCCCCGGCTCTGGGAGGGAGGTAGGCTCACGGAGGGGACTGTTCATAATTGGAGGAGACTGGTCCTTGCATTGCCCCCTCCACATCCACTCTTGACTCCTCTTTCTGCTTTTTGCCCCAAGAGGCTGACGTGGAAAACAGGCTCCATTGCCCTCTGGCTTTCAGCACGATTTGGTCCTTGGGCAGCCCAGTTGGAGGTCCATGGGAGGGAGGAGGCCGTGGTGTTGATTCTCCATACCCCCGCCCCACCCTCTCGGCGTAGCTCTCCCTTTTCGGGCTCCAGGAACTGCTGCCTCCTCTCATCCCTCTGGGTCTAGGGGCAGGAAACACCCAGGTCCTGCCTTTGATCTCATCCATCCTCAGGGCTCAGGTGAACGCACCAGCTGTTTCTTGCCGGGACCCTGAGGGATATAGCAGGTACACCTTTCACCATCCAATCCGTGAAAAGCGCACTCTCCAGGGAAGAGCTCTGCCAGGTGCCCAATCAGAGAAGCTCCGGGACCCAGGCGGGGGCTCCAGCCCCTGTCAGCCACTCGCCGGCTCTGTGAACTCAGGCAAGCCCTGTGCTGACTCCAAGCTGCTCCCCATCTGCAGAGGGGACCCACGAGGTGTCCCCTAGAGCGGCCATCTTCTTAGAGGTGAAAGTTTTAATTTTATTTTATTCTTTTCACCTTTTTACTTTTGTTAGACTGCGTCTAATGACACTGCTCGCACTGGTGGAGTGTCCGGGGAGTGCCCTCTGCCCAGGGGCTCGCGTGCATTCTTTCTAACCTCCCAACAAGCCCGACGGTCATTCTGGAGGAAGGAAGTCTAGCTCCAGATCGAAGTGTAAGGCAAAAATTGAATGTAGTTAAAATTATTCTTGAAAATCTTCTTTTCAAAATCACCCGTGTATTCTGATCTCTCTGACTTAGGATGTATACTCTGCACTGCGAGACTATACATATATAATGTATATGGCCATGTGCAGTATATTAAGGACTATATATGCAAAATATTTTACAGTGTTTTTAATTAAAGGAAGAGTCAGACAGCACATGTAGCTGACTTTGTAGGAATTAAAGGTACCTATGATACGGCCATACTGATTTTACAGATGAAGACACTGAGGTGCAGAGAAGTCAAGCAATTTGTCTAAGGGTGCACAGCTAATAAGTGCTAGAGTTAAAAATTCAAATCCAGATGCATCTGACTCCAAAATCTGTGTTTTGTTTTGTCTTTTCCCTCATGCCATAACATCTGGATTATTTGAATTGGAATAAACAAACAGAGAAACAGAAACTCAAAGCCAGCACTACCAAGGTGACTTTCAGACTTATTTCATGGGAAGTGCCTTCAAATACTAGGCCTGCTGCCTCTTTCACTCGCGGTCTCTTGGCCATGTGGAGGCCCTGCCCTCTGAGGGGTGTCACCCGAGACTCCAGCTGGCCCGGGAGGCAGCACAGGACTCAGACTCTACTGCTCAGCCAGCAAGGCCCAGAGCTTTCTCTGAGCAAGGCCATGACGAATGGCGATAATTGTTGGGAGATTAATTTGAGATTCTCAGATGAAAGATAGTACCTAAGTGCCAGGCCAGGGAGCCAGGGAGCCAGGGAGGGAGCGAGCAGGCTCCCGGCCAGCCTGGCGTCCCCATGGTTCCCTTGCTCCCTCAGGCCCTGACCTTGGGCAAGTCATTTAACTTCTTTATGTCGATTTTCTTCATCTGTAAAATCAGCCTAATGATTGCTTCTCTTCCAAACCACTTTGATTCCCAGATGAAAGCGTCCATAAAAGTACACAGGATTGCTATTAATTGGGCCATTATTATTTTTATTATTAAATAGATTAAGTCCACTAAACTTTAGCGATGTTTTGACTTCCACCTGCCAGGCAGGAGGAACGGTTAACTCTCAGATGACAGGCCTCTCTGAAGTCACCTTGGCTGGGAGGCCGGCAGACGGGCGCCTCCCTCAGCAAGGCCTCTGTTGCCCGGGCAGCACAGTCCGTGCTGGGCGTGATAGCGACTTCTGCTGCCACCTTTAAGTATACGTGTCTCCAAACAACCGTCCGCCCCGCTCGCAGCAATTAGAAAGAACCGGAGATGGGATGCCTGAGTTCTTGGCCTTGGCTGTGCGATTTGATGGGCAAACCGTGGAAACTCTTTGCCTGTCAGCTTCTGCAGCTGGGTAATGGGAATCCACATCATCCCACCCTCTCCAGGCCAGGCTGGGAGGAGACAGCACAGGCAGGCGTCAGCACTATTGTCAGGTCCAGCGCAGCCGTCATCCCGTCTCTAAAATATCGGCCTGCAGCTCTGAGACAGGAAGTCAGTGCAGGAGGGTGATCCTTGATCTCAGACCCCATTTCCACCCGTTAGTTACCAACACTGCTGATGGCTTTCATTGTCAGAGAGAAAGCACTTGCAGATAGCAAAGAAAATGAACTTTTCCCTTCATTTAAGGGCCAGTGCACATCTTTCTGGATTTGTGAGGCATATGTATTATAAAAATATAAAAATAGGGCCGGCCCGGTAGGACAGCAGTTCACACATTCTGCTTGAGTGGCCTGGGATTTACCGGTTCAGATCCCAGGTGCGGACATGGCACCACTTGGTGAGCCATGCTGTGGCAGGCATCCCACATATAAAGTAGAGGAGGATGGGCATGGATGTTAGCTCAGGGCCAGTCTTCCTCAGCAAAAAGAGGAGGATTGGCAGATGTTAGCTCAGGGCTAATCTTCCTCAAAAAAAAAAAAAAAAAGAAAAAAATAGCTTTACCTTCCTTCTTATACATCAACCAGAATACGTAAGTGATGCACGCCTGGCGAGAAAATAGCCATCAGCACGAGAAGAAACCTAAATCGCCCACAGCCCTACGACCCAGGGTCCCCAGTGGGAAGCCTTTGAGGGTTGTGTGTACCTCCCACGTTCTGATGCTTCTGTCCCACACAACTCCAGTTAATGCTGCAGGTCTTAGTGCCTAAAAGAGAACATTTATTGGCAAAGAGCCTTAGATTCTAAGGGAGGAGACGTGAGTCCAAGACTCCTCATGCCACAAAATATCAGGGCCATATTTCCTTCTCTGATGGTGAGTTTTGTCCTTTACACCAGGAAGCCATTGATTGGATTGGGGTCTCCAGAAGTGTGGAACAGGGACACACTTCAATTTTCTAATCACTACATATTTATTAGAATGCATTAATGAATTGGAACAAATGCTTATATTAGGAAAATCTACATCCAGCAAATCAGATCCACAATTTCATGAATATATTTTGAAATACATTCATCTAAGTTAAAAAGTGAGATGTTTTAAAGCAAACTATAAGTAAATAGCAGTGCAGATGGCATTCAGCTACGACAAGCCATCCCAGAGTGGCTGGCGATGAGTAAGAGCTGGAAAATGCTGGACCAAAGCATCTCTAGATTATTTCCAGCTCTAAGATTCTCCAAAGGGACTGGTGGAATCGGTCACCAGGCCTCTCACAGGCCTTGTCCACTCAGCTCTGACAATGCTCGTAACACAACTCCAAGTTTTTCACTGGATGGTCCATGTTTTTCAGAAATTTCTCTCTGCCCCATAGCCGGAACCTACTCTCTTACCACAATACCACATAGTGATAGATCCAGGCTTGGGGGAGAGTGAATGAGAGTAGCCCAGGAAGCCTTTTCAAACTCTTTCAGAGCCTGCAAGCATTTATCAAGCACCTACTGTGTGCCAGTAGATGTGCTGAGTACTCACTGATGACCTTCTCTTTTAACCCTCCTGCAACCCTGTGAACTCTTACCTGCACCTTTGTCACCAGGGGGGCCTTCGGCCAGTCACTTAGCTACTAGGACCCATTTTCTCTTCAGTAAAATGAAGAGAATGAAATCCACCCTGTGCACCTCGCTGGATCAGCACCAGGATCAAAAGAGACAGAATATGTGGCGGCTGGCCCCGTGGCCGAGTGGTTAAGTTCGCGCGCTCCGCTGCAGGCGGCCCAGTGTTTCGTTGGTTCGAATCCTGGGCGCAGACATGGCACCGCTCATCAAACCACACTGAGGCAGCGTCCCACATGCCACAACTAGAAGGACCCACAACAAAGAATATACAACTATGTACGGGGGGCTTTGGGGAGAAAAAGGAAAAAATTTAAAAATCTTAAAAAAAAAAAAGAGACAGAATATGTGAAGTGCCTCGGAAAATAGAAAGCCCTGCATAAGAGAAAGAAAGAAAAGAAGAACACCGGAAAACCTCTCTCCCTCTCCCTTGCCTTCTCTTTAACAAAACTCGCTGTGTGCTGTTAGATTATCTGTGAGGACCTAAGACGTCCGTAACTGGACAGAGGTCTTGTTTCTGCGTGTGAAACTGAATTGGCCACAGCCGTCCTCAGATGTATCACTGCCGCCTTCTACAGCCAGTCAGCAGTGGCTAAGTTCCAAGCCCTTGGGTCTGAAAGCCCGAGTTTGGGTTCCACCTCTTAACTTCTGAGTAGTGTGTCCTTGGGCAAGCTGCTTGACCCCTCTGGGCCTCTCCCTCCTCCATGATAAACTGGAGGATGGTGGGATTTGTTGGGAGGGTGCCATGTGCTGGAATGCAGACAGCAGTGGCACAGGGCTCGGCTCAGAGCCTAGGATGAACGTGCGCTGTCATTCTCATCCTCCACTCCGCGAGGTATGATCATTACTCCCACTTAAGACATGACAAAACCGAGGCTCAGAGACGTGAAGGCACTGGGTCAAGGCTGCACAACCAGGAAGCAGCAAGGCAGAGATTTGAACCCACTTCTTTTTTTCTTTTTTTAAGGATTTGCACCTGAGCTAACATCTGTTGCCAATCTTCTCTTTTTTTTTTTTCTTCTTCTTCTCCCTAAAGCTCCCCAGTACAGAGTTGTATATTCTAGTTGTTATATCCTTCTGGCTCTGCTGTGTGGGACGCCGCCTCAGCATGGCCTGATGGGCGGTGCCATGTTCTTGCCCAGGATCCAAACCGGCGAAACCCTGGGCCACCAAAGCAGAGCTCGCGACCTTAACCACTCGGTCAGGGGGCCGGCCCCTGAACCCACTTCTGACTCAGGTCCTGCTTGCTTGTTTGCAGTGTGCATCATGCCTCTCCCTGGGAAGGGAGGAGGTCTTAGAGAGAGAGAAAGAGGGAGACGAAGGTGCCGGAGAAAGGTGCTTTGGATTCGGATCACAGAGTCCTCGCCTGCTGAATGGTGCTTGCCGACTTCAATAGCCTTTCACTCATTATCTCACACAATGTGGCTGATGCAGTCACCGCCAAGCCGGGATTGTACCGGAGGCTCCCATCTCGAGAGTCTCAATTTCTGCCTAAAATGTGCTTCAGTTTCATAATTTGCAGACTGAAAATCAGGATGCACCACTTGCCTCCTCATGTACGCAACACCCACAGCAGCTACTGTAGAGTTTCTGAAACCAGACTGTCCCAGGAGACGTGTTTTTCGTTGGTTTCGGCACAGAAACATTTCACCTGCGTGGAGATCATGCCCACCGCCTCTCCAGCCCCCGTGAGTCCTAAGCTGACCGGCTGTGCCGGTTTGGGATCCGCAGTCGTTAGGCAGCGGCGGCCCCCACTGGCGCCCAGGTCACAGCGATTACTACCTCATTTTCTTGTTTTCCAAGACGCACATTTATTTTTTTCCACTTTTAAGCTTGTATGACATCAGAACAGATCTTAAAAATCTATGGGTACATTTAGCATTCTAGTAATCTTTTTTTTCTTTCCTCCAGAAAAGCTGTTGAACCATCAGTGTCAACTCGGGGCGAGCAAAAACACGGGGACCAGAAGCCCGGGTGGAAGGAGCCCTCGGGGAACGAGCTGGAGCCGCAGCGCCCTCTGGTGTCCGAGGGGCTCCTGCCGGGACGTGCAGGGGCTGCGTGAAGGCAGCGAGGCGGGGTTCCAGAACATCTGCCCAACTTTTCTTCCCCCATAAGGGAGGAAGCTGCAGGTGGTGTGCTCTGTCTCGTGCCTGCCTCATCCGTAACAGTCGGCGCATCAAATTGACCTTCCAAGAGCTGATAGCTCAGCAACCATAACCCAAACGGTGAGTCCTGACCTGGTGCAACTGCTCTCCCGAGGGGTCCCGGGGACCCCACCCCCTGGTTTCTTTTAGCTCTTTCTTCCCGGAAGGGTCCAGAGAAGTGCCCTTTGAGGCAAGATGAGAAGAGGGGCTGATGTACATTTCCAGGCCCCCAGGACCTCCCCGCATCCTCGGCTGTGACCTCTTGGCGCTCTGTTCGCCCTCCATCACACTGGGCAGCTCTAGCCATTTGACTCTGCAGCTGACCCCAGTCATGGGGGCCCTGCGTTTCCTCCAAGGGGCAGGATCCATCCTGCATCCAGCCCCCGACATTGGTCAGACTCCCATTCCTGACCTGGTTAGTCAGGTCTCCTAACAGATTGCTGGAAGGAAGCAGCTTTGCCTGACTACCCAGTCCGATCCGGGATGGGATGAGGGTGATTAAGCAGTCAGAACAAAGTGGGAAGGAACCTCCAGCCTCAGCTGCTCCAAAACAGCTGAACCACACTGTGCCCGAGCAAATGTTGCCATCCAGATCATGGACAGTGAACACTTAGAATATTTCACAGCTGTGACAATGTAACTGCTACCCCTTTGGGTTTACTGTACAGGAAAGACCCTCTGAACCTGAACAGCATCTCTAGAGCATCCTTCACGTTCTTAGGCAATGGTTCTCAAACTGGTGTCTCCTGGCTAACAGCATTAGCATCAGCGGGAGCCTCCTAGAACTTTGTAGAAATGAAACTTTTTGCCCCCACACACACCAAATCAAGAGCTCAGGTAATGGAACCCAACAATCTGTGTTTATCAAACCTTCCGTGTGAATCTGATGTGTGCTGGAGACTGAGAACCGTTATTTTAAGGGAAAATGGAGAGAAGACCCATTATGAACCATGCACCTTGCTAGACACTTTCTCGTGTGTATTATGTCGGTCTGGTCAGTTTGGGGTTTGGTTTGGAGGGCCTGAGATGATGCCAAGCCTGGAAGTGGAAGAGCCGTCGAACAGCTTCCTGAGTGCTCTCCAATGGAAAGCCACCATTTCGTTCGAAATGAGTTCCCAGAACTGTGACACACATAAAATTTAAACGTAAAGACATGTTACCAGGTAAAATATAAAGGAGACTCCTATCCCTCAATTCATGCTTCCCTCCCGAACCTGGTGAGCTCCTCTACCTCCGCCAAGGGCTCGGCTCAGAGGTCACTTCCTCTGTGAGGTCTTGCTGGCTCGTCCCCCAGGCTGAATTAGCCCCATCTTCCTCCCCATTCAAGACATCGAACTCACATATGGCAACACTTCAGTGAGCATGATGTTGGAGGACACCTGTTTATCTGTATCTCTGTCTCTCCCGCCAGATAAATAAAACTCAATAAAACTGTTTTAAATGAATGAATGAGCCAAATGTAAGGAGATGACCAGACAACATTTAATGGCAGAGTTTACCAATGGGGCAAGCTGTCTGCCACCACCACCACCGGCCCTAAATCAGTTCATGTCAGAATCCCAGCTGGAGAATCAGCCTCTGAACTGTGCTCAGGTCACCACCGCGTCCTGAGGCAACCATCACAGCAGTCCCCCAGCTCCCTCGCTGGAGACCGGCTACGAGGTGCAGAGATGTTCTCCATCGGACTCCATTGGCATGATGGTGTGAGGGCAGGGAAAATGTTGGCCATCATTGTTTTCAGATTTTTCTGTAGACGAAAATGGCATAAGAATGTAAAAGGAGACGTATATACCTAATAGTCTCCAGAAACTTGCTCATGGCGGGATCCTGCAACCAGCCAGCACATTTCTCCTTCTAAGTCCTTTCTTCACTTGGCAGGATGCTCATCAAAGGAGGTCTACTCCAAGAAAATTGGAGTCGCTGAATTGGGAAGGCCACAGTAACCCAATGAAAATGAGCCCTGCGTTTTTAGGGAGTTGTATCCCTTTGGAGTTTGTTGACTTTTCCTTTCTTTTCTTTTTTGTAAGGCAAGATTCGTTATTCCTCCTTTTCGTTTTCATCTTGCTTAGATAGATGGTTGATGACATACCCAGAAGTTTGACTTGGTTTGCAGAATGGATTCACATCTGTTCTTAGGATTTCCATAAAATGAAAGGCTTATCAGTTTGCATCTGTAAAAGACAGAACAGAAGCCTTTATTGTGCTGTAAAAGCTCAAGTGCCAGCTATTTCTTATATTTTCCAGGAATAAAGGAAAATCCAGAGAGGATTCAGAGACACTCCGAATCAGTGAAGCATAAATAGGCACCTTTATTACGCACTCATGTGTGCCAAGACCTCTCAGAGCACAATCTTATTCAATCCTCACATCACCCTGTGGGGTAGATAGTTTGAATCCTCATTTTATAGACGTGGAAACTGAAGCTCAGAGAGGTTAAGTAACTTCCCCAAGGTCACACAGCTACTATGTGCAGACCTGGATTTCTATTTGGAGCTATTCAATTCCAAAGCCACATTTCTTAACCATTTCACGTTGGTCAAGTACAGCCTGCAGTCGCTGAAGCCATAAGCATTATTTAAAGGCGCAGCTGTGCCACAGCTCCAGCCAATCATTGCCATATCTTCCAATCCTTCTACAGAAACTGGGAAGCCTGATTTTGTGGGAAGAGACTAAAATGTTGGTAATTGGTTAAAAACAATTTAAAACGTCATGCGGGAATACGTGATGCATCTGGTCTGCGGGACCTCCGTGCAAGCGGCTGAGGTCTTTGCTGTGAACATCTCAGTTCAGCCTCTCTCTGCCACATCCTCTTCCCACCCGCCAACAGTGCTGACTTTGAGAGCACTTCCCAAACTCCTGTACTTGAGTCCCTGCTTCTGAGTCTGTTTCTCTGGAACTTAACCTGTTACACACAGGAAGGGGGAAAAAGTCTGAATATCCGAGCATTTTACCCCAAAGAAACTCAAATAGCTGGAGATCCAAATTATTGGGTCAGACTGAGTCTACTGAGTTAAACCAAGTTTACTGCTCATCCCCACTGATATTCAGCCAAGTGGAGGCTCGTGAGGAAGATTCAGTCAGTCATGGATGAAGGAGCTACACACACATGCATACGTGTGTGTGTAAATTAGCAACTCTGCTCTCTCTGTTTTTAAAACAGTCTTAACCTAAACTGGCTGTGAGCAGTGGTGTGCTGGTAACTGTCTGACGATGGGCAATCCGCAGGGGGAAAAAGCCCTGCTTTATAGCCTTGCCTATTTCCCTGGTGCAAATTCTCCCACACGGCTCATTTGCAGCCGCCTGTGCAAGGTCACCAACTGCCGGCTGGGAACCGATGTGCACCCTCAGCTCTTGGAGCAGGTGTGGGCCCGCTCCAGCCCCCACTGGTGGTGAATTTCGTACAAGTCGGCAGCACCTTCAGCACTTGGTTGTGTAAACGGTTCAATTCAACAGGTGTTCACTGAGCATCTGCTGCGTTCGAGACGGTGTGCTCGGTCCCCTGAGACACCTGGAGGAGAAGAGCCGACGCTCTGTCCCACGGCTGCAGAGAGCCTTCCTGGAGATCCTAGAGAGCGAGTGCCTGCCCTGGGGGAAAGTTGGACAAGACCATTGGCTTTTATCCTCTTTTCTCCTGGGACTCACATTCCAGAGACAGTCACATTTGTGCTTCCGGGTCCTTTGGTCCTCAATCTACTCCTTTGCCATTTCACTCATAATAATCCAACCTGGGTGTTGTAATCACAAATGCCGATGGGACACAGATACAACACTTTAGCCTCTCTGGATGATGCTATCTCCCTGCTCAGAGGATCGCTGTTGCTTCCGGAGGGCAGGCAGAGTGGGCCAATCACCTCTTCCCACTCAGGGATGGTTTGGGAGGCTGGGCTTCACGTTTTGTGAGGCACCATACGCTTCTATTTGCCCTGCTCCTAGGCTGCCACTTTGCAGGGACCCCTTCTGGAAGTCTCGGGTATTCACCAATGCTGCTTCTCCTTGATGGGTCTGAATTCCATTTTTTAAAATCTCCCTGCATCCGTGAGTCACCCAATGTGGGGCTCACCGCTCGGTCTCTCTCTTGGTTCTTGAAGTCCTGGCTGCCCTGATAGCCCTGGACACTGCCTTTTGGTTCTCCAGCCTGAGACACTCCCAAGAGCTCCGCTTGATGCCCTGCCTCCTCGCTGCCACTGTCCCCATGGCTCCTCAGCCTCCAGGACCGCACAGCCAAGCAGCTGGCAAGCGCCTCGAGTGTGCCCACTTCCTTCTGAAGCATGTTCCTCCTCTCTGAGACCGCAGCCCCTCAAGCTCCAGCATCCTTAGTTGCTCTTCAGTATCATCCAACAGATATTTTTTATGTCCAGCTTTTCTAGTCGTTCTTAGTGGGAGGGAGATGAGCCAGTCCGTCGTAGCTAGAAGGCAAAGACGTAACTCCTCATTTTTAAGTGATGGCAACAGACCTAATTTTTAAAATATGTCGTGTGATCCAACTCTTAAAAGCCAAACAAAACATATCTTTAGGCCAGTGCTGGCCCCAGGCTGCCAGCTTGTGACCTCTGGTGTGTTGGAATGCAGGCGAGCAAGAGCGGCTCTCCGAGGAAGGCTGGGTCCTGACTCGGGTTTGTGGAGCAGAGTTCGGGGGAACGAAGTGTCCTGGCCACCTCGGGTCAGCTGCCAGAGGACACACATCGGACTCCACCTTTTTCTTTTTTCCCTCTCAAATTGGTCTCCTGTTCTTGGCTTCCCAAAAGAGAAAAGTGGTTGTGTGAGGTCTATGGAAAAAGCACTGGACCTGGGGTCAGACGGGCCTGGGTTCAGATCCTGCCTCTGCCACTTACTTGCTGTGTGACTTTGCGTCAGTCACTTCACCTGCTTTGAGCCTAAGTTTCTTTGAGTGTTGTTAATATTCCCCTCATAGGATTCGAACTGTGGGGATTAAATGAGATAATGAGACGTATGTGGCAGGTAGTCACTATGTGTCATTTGAAAGCCAGGTCCTACCTCCCCAGAAGCTTCTCTTTGGCCTCTCCTTCTCTTGCCCTGTTCAGACCTGCAGATTCTTTGATCTGTTGTGTTTTCAACCCCGGGGCCTTTGCTCTTTCCACAAGGAGACAGAGAGGCAGTTGTGGGCTGCTCCTCACACTTACCCTCTGTGATACAGCCACCGCGGGGGGCCAGCAGGCTCCAGCCCCGGGCGGTGAGGTGGTGTCACTCCACCCTGGGATGGTGAGATTTATTTCTGGGAAGACCAGGGCTTGGGGAGAGCAGAGGTCACAGAATTAATTCCCCATAAAACTTAAAAAAATAAAGAAGAGAAAATGATAGAGTCACCTAGTGTCACCCTCAATTCATCAGTTTTCCAATTCTCCCCAGCTTTGGAGAAAAGAGAACATACTGAATTGTTAATTAACAAAGGCTTCTAGATGTCACAAGCACAGGAAAACATCGGGTGTCAGGCTGCCTCCAATCACACCATGCTAGCCATATACTTTGTTGTTGTTGCTGTTCTCGTTGTTTTGAACCAACGAAACACTGTGAGTAGGCGCCCAAGGGCTGGGAGAGGCCGCCTCCCTGTTTCTTCTGGGCTTCAGCAGTCTCTGAAAGCAAAGAACTATAAAATATTTTAGAAACACCTTCCCTCGAACCCCGCCCGTGAATAGATTTTGGTAAAGACCCTGAAAGTGAATACTCCATCTGCCTCAAGACTAAGAAGCGAAGAAGCCGGCAGGATGGGTGGGCCCCTGTGAAGAAACGCTGGGCAGAGGGGGACGGAAGAAGCACACGGAAGAGCAGTGACCTGCCTGACTCCGGGGCCTTGGATGTCTCTGAGGCCCTCACTTGACCCATGGAGCTGTCACCCAAAGGTCTAGATTTTGATTCAAAATGGTGCTTAAAGGCAAGAATACGAGGGAAAAAAAACCAATAGATTATTTCCAAAGCCAAAGATTTAATTTTTGTTAAATCTGGAAAAGAGATTGTCAGTTTGGTAGAAGGTGGACCTGCTCTTTGCCGGGTCCTGTTCAAAGCTCGCTGAGTGCTCAGCAGAGCCCCGGAGCTCAGGGCTGCTTATCTCATCTGCTGGCACCAGCGCCAGAGCTCAAATCCAGTTCTTTGCTTTGCTCCCACTCCAGTCCCTGCCTGGCTGGAAGAAAACCCCCCTGCAGAAAGGCGCCTCGTGTGAGTGTGTCTAGATCCAAGAGCTCACACGTAGCGATGTGTGCAAATGCTCTCTGAGCTCTCATCGGAGAGAATTATATAATAATATCATATGATTTTGCAAGAAGTTCACCAGGGCTGCCTCAGAGGCCGTCTGCCAAGACACTGTTCAGACAGGGAGGCGTCAGAGCTGCCACTACAAAGTGGATGCTAATTATCTAAAACAATGTATGTAATAGGCAAAGAAAAAAACAGGACCTGCTCTCTCAGCCCCAACCACTCATCTGTTCCAGCGCCAACTGCACAGTTACTTAGCCCCAGGAGCTGTAATTAGCCATTTGCAAATTAATAAGACCTTCAAAAAAAGAAAAAGGCTGCAGGGGAAAAGAATGGTGGGAAACCTCATATCTCTGATTCTCGAGGAATATGTTTAGCCTGCAATTACCTCATTAAATGTCCAAAACGCGCTCAATATATGCTGTGTGCCTCCTGCCCGGCTGGAGGAGATGGGTGCTGGTCTCCCAGGCCCGGAGAGGCAGGCAGTTCAGGAAAGAGACCTGCCAGAGCAGCTTATTGCCCTGTTTCTGCCTTAAACCCGAATTGCTTGTCTGGTTTGAGTTTGCAAACGCTAATGACCGTGCTTAATTATGCCAGAGAAATTAAAACATCCCCAGGTGAACCAAATGCTATATCACGCTGGTTCTTAAAAAGCCAGGGGACCGGGCATGACTCAGTCCCGGTAACAATGGGTAATGCCAAACCTAGGGCAGTGTCATTAGCTCTTTAATCCTATTGGCCTTTAATAACAAAATGGACGTAATGAATGGTTAGTCGGCTCGGTTTGGTGGAGGACGGTTTCTCTCCCAATAATGAAAAACTTTTCTCTTCTTCTTTCTGCTTTTCCTGTTGGCAAAGGAAGTTTGGAGATGAAAGAAGGCGCGGCGAGCTGGAGGACTCATGTTATAGCGTGCTTAACCAACTGATGGAGTCACTGCAGGTCCTCTGCCTTCCACCTTCAGGGTGCCACGTACGGGGAACAACTGTGACGACTGTTATGATAAACCGTAACGACCAGTCAGCATTCAGTGTGTTTTAGCCGTACAAATTATTCTAATCTCCACGTCCACTTTGCAAAGGGGTGTTATCAGGCCCATATTACAGAGAAGGAATCTGCTGCTCAGATGGGTTTAGAAGTCTGCTCAGGATCAAGCAAGAGAGGATTCCAATCTAGGCGACCTGCCCGTGGAGTCCCTTGCCCCATGCCCCCTGACCTCGGGAGTCTCTCAAGAGCATTAAGCTCAGGCCTACACAAGGGCCAGGGAGTGACAGTCCGTTCTCTGAGCTTTCTTTGCTGGAATCATTGCCCAGCGAGGGGCAGTCTTGTACATGTCAGCCTAGCGAGTGCGGCTTAGCTGCCCTACTTCTGAAGCCTCCGGTTTTCCAGAGTCTGGCTAACTTCCGACAGTCTACCCACAGAGCTTCATCAATCTAGGGTGCAACTTTGAACTTGAGAAAAATGAACATCTCAGTGAATTGACAGCGTGTGACATTATGAGTGATGGTAAGAACGGGAGATGAGTGGTACGAGGCAAAGCAGACGGTGAGACCAGTCAGTGAAGGGAAGGGCTAGGAGCAGAAAGGGGGATGCTTCAGACCAACACTGGCTGCTAGACAGTTTCACAGAGGGCCAGCATAGTGCAGCGAGGGAGGACCAAGTCAAAGGTGAGCATGCTGGGCTGGATGGGAGCATGGGAGAGATGTGCGCAATGTTTCTCTCTTTTTTTTTTTTAAGCAATTATTTATTTTTTTGGTGAGGAAGATTGGGCCTGAGCTAACATCCGTTACCAGTCTTCCTCTTTTTGCTTGAGAAGATTGGCCCTGAGCTAACATCCGTTACCAGTCTTCCTCTTTTTGCTTGAGAAGATTGGCCCTGAGCTAACACCATGCCAATCTTCCTCTATTTGGTATGTGGGTTGCCACCAAAGCATAGCTTGATGAGTGGTGTAGGTTCATGCCTGGGATCTGAACCCGCAAACCCTGGGCCAACAAAGCAGAGTGTGTGAACTTAACTGCTGCACCACTGTTTCTTTATCAGCTCCATGAGGGCAGGTCTCTCTCTGTTTTGCTCAATGCTCTAACTCCAGCACGTAAAACAGTGCCAGGCATGTGGTGGATGCTCACAAATGTGTCCAGGGAACGAGTGAGCCAGTGAAGGATGCATGCTCTCCTCCCCTCTCCCAGGGAGGTCGCGCTACTCCGTGAAACAGTGAGTGTCTCCATGGCCATCAGGGGAGCGTCTCATGCCTTGTCTGCCCTGGCTCCTCTGTCCCGCGTTTCACCCTTGCTGGCTCCCAGTCAGCCTTCAGGACCCACCCCCGCACACTCCACAGCTCTTGAAGATGCCCAGGGAGAAGTAACTGCTCCTCCTGTGCTCCCCCAGCGCTTTGCCTTCCACCCTTCTTCCATCTTCCACGGACAGTGGCTTTTCTGTAGCCTTCTGTTTGGACGTCTACTTCTCTCACAGGAAATGGGTTAAATGAGTATTTAGTTCAATTTAATGGAAATGTCTCAAACCTAGTACTTATAAACTAGCCCATGAGCTCCTCGAGGAAAGGGCTGTGAGATAAGCAGATGAAGTCATCCAGACCTCTGTTAGAATGCTGTCAGCTGTGAGTGACAGCTATCTTGTCCCCACGCTGCCTTCAGCAAGGAGGATAATTATTCTTCTTCAGAAACGGAAGCCCCGCCTGACTGAGGATGGGCTTTGGGGCTGATTGACTCAACAGCTCAGTTATGTCCTCGAGTCCCCAGGTTCCTTCTGTCTCTTTGTTCTGCCATCCTCAGTGTGGGCTCCATCCTCAGGCCAATGGGAAGACACGTGCAGCGCCTCTGAGCCTCACGTCCAGATGCGCAGCAGCCGCAGGGGGATAGGGACTTCTTCCTCCCGTGACCCTCTCTTAGGAATAAAGAGCTTTGTCCAGTGGTGCCATAACAGACCCTCACTCACATCTGCGCGCCTGAGCTGAGCCGCACGACCTCTCCTTATCTGATCACTGGGGAAGAAAGTGGAATCATTCTTGGACCCATCGGCCCGTCCGCAGTGATGGGGTGGAATCAGCTCTCTCTGATTTACGTGCTACAGGGGGTCACATGGATACTTGGGCACAACTGGGATTCCAGGAAGAAAGAAGCGGGGACTGAATGCTGGGGAGACAACCTTAGACAGACGAAATGTTTACAGAGTGTCTGGCACAGGCTTGGTACTCAATATCTAAAGGAATGAAGGAATAGTCAATAAAATCTTAGAGCTCAAAGTAGATAAACTTGTGACACCTAAATTGGAGGTAATTTTGTCTCTATGTTTAGGTAATGCTGGGGTGGTGCTGGTTAAGAGCTTGGGTTTTCAAGTCAACCACTGATTAGCTGACAACTGGTGAGGTAGGTACTGGTTCAATAACTGACAGGGTCAGGTGGCTTCTACTTTCTTAGGTTCAGCCCAGATCCAGCGATACTGAGTTGGGCCTTTCAGGTTAAAAGACAGAGATCCAAAGAGATCAAATGATGTGCCCAAGGCCATTCCTCTCTAAGGCATCTGCTTGCAGCCTCGCATTTGCTTCAACCTTTCATTGTGGGGAATAGTTTTGGTTTTTTTTTTTTTTTTTAACATAATCATAGGCATACATAGAGTATTACTTTTATAATTGTTGTGGGATGAAAAAATACATTAACAGTTGACATCAGAATTCCTCTTAAGAAGTAACTTGCTTTTCTTAAGAAAAATACATTTAACTACAAGTAAAAGACAAGGTGTGCAAACACACACAAACACACACAAACAAACTCCTCCTGACTGCTTTGCATTAGACACAAGCAGGAATTCAGTAGTGATGAAAGACAGGGAGGAAGGAGGAGAGAAGACAGTCAGAAATGAAGGTGGAAGTTTTAAGAACAGATGTAGAATATTCTTCTTCTTCTTCTTCTTCTTTTTTTTTTTTTTTGGTGAGGAAGATTGGCCCCAAGCTAGCATCTGTTGCCAGTCTTCCTCTACTTTGTATGTGGGTCACCACCACAGCATGACTTGATGAGTAGTGTGTAGGGTCTGTGCCCAGGATCCGAACCCACGAACCTTGGGCTGCCAAAGCAGAGCATGTGAACTTAACCACTACACTACCGGGCCTGCCCCTAGAGTATTCATTTTTAAGATATGGTAGATTCTTAGATGAAATTGTTGTTCTATATCCTCAAAATCTTCATTAAAGTCTTCTGTACACGCAGAGCTCTTGTGTGTATAGAAGGGGACGAATTTTAAGGCCTGGGGCAAAAAGTTTCAGAACACACATAGCAGAAAAAGCATATACCACTTTAGCTCCACACTGATCAGTGGTGTCCAATGTGGTCCTTAATGAATTACGTCTTCAGGTCTTTGGCTCTAGAAGATAAAGAGTTCCCTCTCTCCCTGAGGGATCAGAAGAAGGAGGTGTCATGGGACCACAGCTTGCAAGTAGGGACTGAGTTAAGAGACACTTAATCAAACAGGCAGAGAAGTTCAAGGTCGAGCAAGGAGAGGGGACCAAGACATTTGCGCCTCACCTGAAATCCCCTCACCACACGATTTTGAGAGCACAAGCAAATCATAATATTTGACCATGGAAAGATTAAAAGTGTCTGCATATTAAATATATCATTAACAGCATTTTTAAATTTTTTAAAATTTTAAATTAATTTATTCTTTTGCTGAGGAAGATTGTCCCTGAGCTAACATCTGTGCCAATCTTCCTCTATTTTATGTGGGATGCTGCCACTGATGCGTGGTGTGCAGGTCTGCACCCGTGAACCCCAGGCCACTGAAGTGGAGCATGCAGACTTAACCACTATGCCACTGGGCTGGCCCCAATAGCAGTTTTTTTTTTTTAAAAACCAAGAATTTGGGAAAATATTTGCAACACACATGGCAGGGAGTGAATATATTTAATATAGAAAAAGCTGTTTCAGTTCAATAAGATGATAAACACCCCAGCAGAGAAACTGACAAAAGACATGACTAGAAGCTCACCAACAAAAAATATCCTTCTATGGATTAATGTATCGTCAGTGATAATCCCTAAAACATGGACTCAAAATACGTAAAGAAAACAGTTAGAAAGTCAACGAGAAATTGACAGAAACACCAGGGGAGAGGAGATCATCAACCAACCTTTCTTTGCTTTGAGACTCAAGCAGGCATCAAAAAAGAAATGGAAAAAATGGATCAAATCATTATTTAGCTCAATTTAATGGATGTGTATTAAACTCAGTACCCATAAACATAGTATGCATTCTTCTCAAGTTTATTTGAGACAGTTTCAGAAAATGACCACTCTCTAAACCATAAAGAAAAATCTCAAAAGAAAACCTCTTTAAAAATTAGAAAATTTGAGGGCCAGGCCTGTGGCATAGTGGTCGAGTTTGGTGCACTCCACTTCAGCAGCCTGGGTTTGCAGGTTCAAATTCCAGGCATGGACATACACCACTCATCATCCATGCTGTGGGAGTGACCCACGTATAAAATGGAGGAAGATTGGCACAGATGTTAGCTCAGGGCTAATCTTCCTCAAGTGAAAAAAAGAGGAAGATTGGCAACAGATACTAGCTCAGGGCTAATCTTCCTCATCAAAAAAAAAGAGAGAAAGAAAGAAAGAAAATTTATAGAAATATCCTTTGATCACAACAGTAGAGATTTGAAACAAAATAATCCTAAAACAACAAAAAGAGTAAATTTATGGGAAACTGAAAACATCAATCTAAATAATACTTGAGAAAAAGAGAAAATTAAAAGTGTAATTATGAGCCATTTAGACAATAACAATGAAAACATATCAAATCTTAAGAGATGTAGTTAAACCTGACCTCAGAGAAAAGGCATAGCCTTGAGTGAATGAAAATAAATGAGCAGAACAGCCTACCAAAAAAAAAAAAAAAACTTGAAAAGAAAATAATAAAGTAAGCCTTAAAAAAGAAGGCATTGCTAAAAACAAAAGTACAAATTAATCAATCAGATACAAAAAAACACAAATACCCAATAGAATTGATACATCTGAGAACAAGTTCTTTGAATGACCAAACAAAGAGACAAAGTTTTGGAAATTCTAATTAATTTGAAAGAGAAACATTGCACTTAATATAATTAGAATAGTTTGTTCACTGGTGTAGCAGTAAATAATCAGATCAATGGATGCAATAGAAGCTCTAGAAACAGGACTGAGTGCAATACAAATTAAGGATAAAAAATTAATCAAGCATCTTAAATCAGCAAGAAAATAACAGATACTGAAAAGCGAAAATCGTGGATTTTAAAAAACTTTTTCCCTACCTGACACCATACAATAAATAAATTCCAAAATAGATTAAAATTCTGAAGGTACAAAATATCAAAATGTAGCCGTAATCTGGAAGGATATCTGAGTGAATAGTCAATTTGCATGAGTTGAGAAGGGTCTTTTGGGCGTCACCACAAAAGCAGAAAGTTAGAGTAAAAGGCTGATGGATTTGGCCATAGGTTTAAATATATTTGTTTATTTATTCAGTACATAGTGTCCCCAACGTCCAAGTACTGTTAGAGGCACTCTGGGAATAAGCGGGTTGGGGATGGGTTGCAACTGTAAATAGTCTGGTCAGTGTAAGTTTCACTGAGAAGGGGACAGCAGTGACAGTCTTGAAGGAGGTGAGGGAGGAAGCCATGCGACTATTCCAGAGAAGAATGTTCTGGCAGAAGAGCAGCCTCTGCAAAGTCCCTCAGGTGGGAACACATCTGGACCATTCAAGGATTAGCAAACAGGATGTGTGGCTGGAGACGAGCTAGCTAAGGACAAAGCACCAGGAGATGAGGCCAGACAGACGATGGGGCAGGAGAGGTCACACAAGGTCATTGGCTTTACTCCAAGAGACATGGTTAGCCATTGGAACAGTTTGAGCAGAAGGACAGGATCTGCTTTGTTTGAACTGGATCCCTTTGCTGCTGTGTTGAGAATAGACTGTAGGAGGGTGACAGCAGAGGCAGGAAGGCCAGTTCGAGGCCACTGCAGCCCTCCAGGCATGCCATGATGGCAGCGTGGAGCAGCTGGAAGCAACAAACAGGGTCAGAGTCTAAATACAGCCTGTGGGCGGGGCCCAGAGGATTTCCTGTGAAGCTGGATGGGGAGTGAGCAGGAAAAAGCTATGTCCAGGATGCCTTCAGGGTATGTTTACCTGAGCAGCTGGAGCCCTGGACAAGCGGGCAAGGCTGTGAGCAGAGCAGTTGTGAAGGGAGAAGATCAGCATCCCGTTTGGGACAGGGTGAGACTGAGTGTGTCTTAGATACCAAGTCCAGGGGTGAAGAGGCAGCTAGACAGAGGGGTATGAAGTTCAGGAGAAAGGCCTGGACTGGAGATAGAGATTTGGGTAGGCTCGGTGCATGTATTGGTCAGCTCGCGTACTATAAAAAAATATCATGAACTGCGTGGCTTAAACCACAGAAATGGACTCGTTCTGGAGGCTGGGAGTTTGAGATCGGCGTTCCAGCATGGTAAGTTTCTGGTGGGAGCTCTCTTCCAGGCTTGATGATGGCCACCTTCTCACTGTGCTCTCACATGGCAGAGAGAGGGAGAGAGAGAGGTCTCCTCCTCTCCCTAGAAGGCCACGGTTCTGTTGGATTAAGCCCCCGCCCTATGACTTCATTGAGCTCTAACTACCTCCTAAAGGCCCTGTCTCCAAATACAGTCACACTGGGGGTCAGAGCTTCAACATACGAGTCTTGGGGGGACACAGTTCAGTCCCTGGCAGTGTGCAAATGGTACTGAAACCCCTGAAACTGGAGGAGATGACCAAGGGAGTGAATGAGGAGAGACACAGCCACAGCACCATACAAACCTGCTTCCAGAGCACATGACACGCCAGAGGAAATAACTGTGCGTGTCATTAGACGAAGGATTAATATGCTTGCTACCCTCACAGTGCTTTTAAATGAGTAAGACTCTCCCAAGGAAAAGTGTGCAAAGGACATGAACAGGCAATTCTCATGAGAAATTCAAATGGCCATTAAATAAACGATGTACCATTTCATGTCATTCAGCATTAGACAAACACAAACCAAGAGAACCACGAGAACTTATTTTTGTCAATCAGATCGGTTAAAACTAAGGAAGGATGGGGATGACCCAGTTTGTGGCCTTTGTGGAAAGAGGCAATTTATGCCTGTCAGGGAGAAGGTAAATAAGTATAACTCTACTAGATGGCAGTTGGGATTAAAACTCAAAGCTTTAGAAATAGGCCAATTGCAAGACAAGTGTATGGTGTTAGAAGTTGGTGGTTCTCCTGGGGAAGAGGGAGGTGTCAGTGACGGGGATGGGCTGGGGGCATCCAGGGTGCTGGTAAGATTCTCTTTCTCGATGAGGGTGGTGGTACGTGGGGGTGCTCACTTTGTGAAAATTCATTGAGGAACATTTTTTTCTGCATGTAATTTATACTTCAATATAATTCTTTAGAAATAAAAATGCCTTCCATCTGACACAGAAACCCTCCTCCCACACACGGTGGAAAAGGTACCGCCACCAGCAGTTGACGGCCATCCTCCAGACCCACGCAGGGTGCACCTGTGCCTGCTCTCTGTTCCAGGGGTCTCTAACTGAAGCTCCACATAAATTCAGAGTTGGGACTTCCCCAAGGGAACCTGTGAAACTGAGCCACATTTTTATAAGAAATGGGCTTAGCAACTAGAAAATCAGTCCCATTGTCAAGGCAAAGAAAGTTTCTGGTAAAGAAAGAGTGCCTAGCTGGCTCTTTCTGCTCCTTTGTGTCCTGTGTTAAATGTCACCTCCCCAGAGAATTTCCACGGACCACTGCCCCCACCCCGTCCACACTTCTCCGTTGGAGCACTCTGTCCTTCCCACAGCCCCGACCATGACGGACAGATGATTCTGCTCCGTGTTGGTTTCATACTCCACTGGCATCAGGATCGTGTTGTCTCTGCTCCATCACCAGTGTTGGAGAAGCAACTGGTACACAATAGGTGCTCAGTAAATACTTATGGCATAAATAAATGAGCATTTTATTCCTACTCTCCTCATTTCCCTTAAAGAAATGTGAGAGAAATTCCAGTTTTAAATCCTCTAAGAAAAATGTAGTCATTTTTAAAGGCCCTTGAAAATGGACTTTTGGATCTGGTCCCTGGGAAGGCAGAGGGCCCCAGGACAGAAGGCAGGGCGTCAGTAGCCAAGAAGCCCGGTTCCAGTGCCAGTTTCCCCTCTTAACAGCTGAGCGGCCTTGGACAGCTTTCCAGACCTCTCTCCAGGTTCGCGTCCTCACACCTGGAACGGAGAATCCTACTGTCCGCCTCGCAGGCAGGCGCTCACATAATTTACCATCCAAATTGTGACGTCTTTGAGAGGGAAAGGGGCTCAGCTAATAATGCTACTGCCACAGGTGTAGTGGGGACCGTCCCAGGCAGGAAGCCCAGGAGGTACACTCACCCTGCTCCTGAGCCTGCTGCGCGCCTGACATGAGCTCCGGAGCTGGACGCGGGGCAGGGGCTCGGTCAGGGCGTGCTTTCTTCCCAGGGCTTTCTATCGCCTGTGCTTTGGGTGGCAAGGTTCTAGAGCAGTAGTTCTCAACGGTGGCTGCCTATCAGAATCACCTGAGGGCTTAAAAAACACAGATGCTGATGTAATCGGTCTCGGGTGCACCCTGGGCATCCAGATTTTTCCAAAGCCCCAGACGATTGTGGTGAACAGGTGAGCATGAATCTGGGCCATGCTTCTGGCTCTCCCGTGCTCCTCAACCACCCTTCGCTCTCTTGCTCTTTCCTTATTGTGGTAAGGTAGACATAACGTAAGATTCACCATTTTAACCATTTTCAAGTGTGCAGTTCAGTGGCATCATGCACATTCACATTGTTGTGTAACCACCACCACGATCCATCTCCAGGACTTCCTTGTCTTCCCAAACTGAAACTCTGCCCATTAAATAAAAAGTCTTCCTTTCCCACCCTCCCCAGCCCCTGGCAACCACCATCCTACGGTCTGTCTCTATGAATCTGACTGCTCTGGGAACCTCGGGTAAACAGAATCATCCCGTGTTTGTCCTTTTGTGTCTGGCTGATGGTAGTCAGCACCATGTCTTTGAGGTTCATCCGTGTTATACCATGTGTCAGAATTTCCTTCCTCTTTATGACTGAACGCTATTCCATCGTATGAATACAGCACATTCTGTTTATCCATTCTTCTATCGATGATCATTTGAGTTGGTTCCACCTTTGAGTTATTGTGAATAATGCCGCTATGAACGTGGGTGTGCAAATGTCTGTTGGAGTCCCTACTTTCAATCCTTTTGGGTAAATACCCAGAAGAGGAGTTGCTGGATCATCGTCCTTCTCTTTTTCATCACCGTCTCACCTACCACCCAACATGGTTTTCTTAAACAAAGTCATACACTTCCAACCTGAATCATCCCCAATCTATGCAGAGACCGGGCCAAAGAGAACTTGCACAAAGGAAAGGGACAATATTTAAGTTAATGGCCTCTGAGCAGAGCAAAAATCGGTCCCAGACTTGTGGAGTCCCTGAGCCTGGAGTGTTCTGTGCCTGGAGTGAAGGCTTTTGCTGACAAAGCACAGGTGCTGCAACGCCAAACGGCTCAGGCTCCCTGTAGACTGATCCTGACATGAGATGATGCTTTCCTGTCTGAGCTCACAGCTGGGATGTCTCCAGGCCATTGTTGCCCTGGAGCCCGGCCCTCCTGATGCTGGGAGGTTGTGACAGCACTGGGAGGAAATGGCTTTGACTTTGCCTGCTTCATGACATAAGCAATAAACTGGGGGCGCTGCAGGGGGCCTCCTGGGACCCTCTCTACCTCTTGATCCTTCTTGGATCTCCAGACTCCGAAGGAGGAGCCTTCCGTCTCTGTTTTTAGGAGCAATACATTCCGCCAGAAGCCAAGAGGCTTCGAGAGTGATGTGCACTGCGTTCTTGGAGTTCAATGCTGATGTTTGCTCCCAAGAGGGAGGTAATTCCCTGAGCACAGACAGTTTATGACTGCGCTAGGCAATGATCACGAATATGCTAAAAATTAGTCAGCCCTGACATTGGAAGCCGTGATTAAACTGATTCTAAACTTTCTGTGACAGAACTACCCATCTCTGAAATGCAAGAGGAGAGCGCCAGGAAGGGAAACAAGACCCAGGGGAGAGCTGCTCCTAGATGGACCCTCTCTCTCATTACTGCTTCCGGGACACCTGGCCCAGAGCCCATCAACAGTCATGCCCTTCCCACAAGGACAGTTTGCTGAGCCCGGGCTCTCTCCTGGGAGGCAGGATGGCTCCGACGCTCAGAGCGTGGGCTCCAGTTGGCGTGCCTTGAGCTCTTAGCAGACACCTCCTTCCTCCAAGCCTTGGCGGGGTGGTGGTGAGCTACAGGAAGAGTGTGTTCGGTGTTAGCTACGGGAGTGTCTATACTTACAGCTGAGCAAACGTGAGCTCTGATCCTCACAGCTGCCTGTGAAGTCGGTGGAACCCTCCCCATTTTACAGATGAGCCAACGGGCTCAAGAAGTGAGGCAACTTGCTGTATGTGTTTCCTACGCATCTGTAACAATCCTCACAACTCAGTGGTGTAAAAACGGCAGACATTTATTCTCTCAGTTCTTCAGGCCAGAAGTTGGGAAAGGGTTTCCCTGGGTTAAGATCAAGGTGCTGGCAGGGCTGTGATCCCTCCAGAGGCTGGCGAGGAGAATCCATTTCCTCACCCTCCCCAGCTTCTGGAGGCTGTCCTCACGCCTCGGCTCGTGCCCCCACCCTCACAATCCCATCGTCTTTTCTTCCCCTCCTTCCCTCATCACAGCACCTTCTCCTCTTCTGTGTCTAATTTCCCTCTCTTCCCTCTTACAAGGACCCTGTGATTACATCTAGGACCCACCCTGATAATCCAGGACAGTCTCCCCATCTCAAGATCCTGGCTGCGCATGGTACCACTCACAGGTTCCAGATGTTAGGATGCGCACATCCTGGGGGCCATTGTTCAGCTCCTGCAGTGGTCAAAGCAACACAGTCAGTGAGTGACAGAACTGGGACTCACACTCTGGTTTGTCTGATCACAAACCCCATGATTTTTTTCTTAAACATTTTTTTTAATTACATAAGAAATCAAAACCTTTCTCTTTTAAAACTTAAAACATTACAGGTAAAGCTAGTGCCTCCTTTGGCAGCACCTCCACCCACTCCAATGCCATCTCGGCCCCTTCCTGTCTCCAGAGATGTATTTGCTCCACTAGTTAGCGGTTTGAGAGATTGTCCAACGGACACTTTCCTTTCGTTTGCATGCATAGCTGTCTACCCATAATAAACATGTGGCAGTTTTATGTGCATATGCATGTTATGTGCTATCCTGCCGTTCTCTTCTTTCTACAACTTGGTTTTCCACCTAACAATGTATCTTGGACATTTTTCCACATGGCTCTATGGATCCTGTGGATGGTCCTCCTCCTTTTTAACAGCTGTGTAGTATTCTGTTTTATAATCATACCATTGTTTTTATATCCCTCCTTTCATTGTTCCCAGTTTTCCGTGGTACAGGCATTCTTGTTTATGCCTCCTGGAACACACGTTGGGATGCTTCTATAGGGTGGATACAAACAAGTGGAATTGATGGACGATTTTGTGTTAAATTTGATTAGATGCTGCAAAACTGGCCTCCAAATAAAATCCAGGCTTTTTGGGCTACATTAGGTTTTTTAGCGAGAGAACAAAACAACCATTTTCCTAGGAAAATATTTTCCCGCCGGACTTAAATACGTGTCATGGTGCCTCGCCTGGTGAGCTTCTGAAGGAGGCTGCCCCAGCTGTGGGTGAGGTTCCCACCCGGCTGTTCTAGGCGGCCTGGCCCAGGGAAGCTTAGTGGCTGGGCATGAAGGCTGGGGGCGTCTGCTTCAATTACCCATCGGTCCCTTCTTTCTTCAAATTTTGCCTCTAGAGACAGCACTAGAATGGGAGCCAGGAGACTGGGGTTCTAGAATCCCCCTCAGTTAGGGTTTCCAGCCATCTCATATGTGTAGAATATGTGCCGTATTTACTGAATTTGTCCTGTATTGACTTTGTCAGGGTCCCCTAAATGCTCTATATTTGGCTTTTTCCATCTTATAAAAATCCAACAGTTAGAGCTATTTTTCAAAGTTAACTGGATGTCCTGTCCTGTATTTTCACTTGCTCAATCTGGCAACTCTATGTTCAGTCAGCTTTCTTCTCTGGGAGGCTCCAGGCACGCCCGGGTTCAGATCCCAGCTGTGTTAGCCTGCTGGAGCTGCTGGACCAAATACCATAGCCAGGGCGGCTCAAACACCAGAAATTTATTTTCTCACAGTTCTGGAGACTGGAAGTTTGAGATCAAGGTGTCTGCAGGATTGGTTACTTCTGAGACCTCTCCCCTTGGCTTTAGAGGGACACTTTCTCCCTCTGTCTTCACGTGGTCTTTCTTCTGTGCCTGTCTGTCATATCGGGCTAGGCGCACCCATATGTCCTCATTTTAACTTAATTTTCCTCTTGAAAGGCTCTGTCTCCAAAGACAGCCACTTCTGAGGTACTGAGAGTTAGGACTTCAACACACGAATTTTAGTGGGGGACGCGATTGAGCCAGTAACACCGGCTCTGGCTCTTACCGGCTGCCTTGGTTCATTCAACCACAGTGGACACTGAAGAAAACTTACACAGCATCAGATATGACCAAGTGACGGGGAGAAACAAGTGAACAAGACAGATGCCTCCCCACCGTTATAGACCTTACATTTAGACGAAGATGGGCAATCACCAGACAAATATTATATACGCAGGAAAACAACATATAAAAATGAGTGCTATGCCGAGATTTGAAATGTACAGATGAAACAGAGAATGCCTGGGGCCTAGTTTCACTAAATCAGTCAGAGAGAGCCCAAGGAAGTTACATTTAGGCCAAGCCCTGAATAACAAGAAGGACCAGCTATGCCAAGACCAGGGAATAGTGCATTTCAGGCAGAGGGAATAGCTATGCAAAAGCCCTGAGGTGGGAATGAGCTTAAGTTGTTGAAACGGTAGAATTTCCTGCTCTAAAATTCAATGAGATTGTAAAAAAATTTCTATTACAGGATCTTTCAAAAACATACAAAATAAACAGAATAATGTAATGAACCCACATATGCCCAACATCCAGCTTCCACATTGATTAACATTCTGTCCTTCTTCTTTCACCTCTGCCTCCCCAGTCCCCAAACCCTCCCCTCTATCATTGTTTTTTAGAGTTCTTTTCTTAAGGTAAAATTTACATACATTGAAATGCACAAATCTTAAATGTCTAATTTCGACAAAATGATACACTCGTATAACTCACACCTCCATACAATGTAAAATGTTGCCATTCACCCCAGCAAGTTCCCCCATGTCTCTTCCCAGTCAGTGCCCCCCCTTGATCCGCCCTGAGACAACGGCTCTGCTGAATTTTCGCACCAACCTTCAGCTTGCCCTGTTCGCGAGCGTCACACGCTTCGAGTCTCGCAACGTGTGCTCCTTTGTGTCCGGGTGCTTGCTCTCAGCGTCTCGTCTGTGAGAGTCATCCAGGGAGTTGTGTGTATGAGTATTTGTTCCTTTTTGTTGCTGAGACATATCCCACTGTGTGAATGTGCCCCAGTTGGTTTATTCCTTCTCCTGGGGAAGGATAGGTGGATTGCTTCCAGTTTGGGGCTACTATGAATAAACCCACTGTAAACATTCTTGTCCAAATCATTCCACGGACACATGTTTTCATTTCTCTTGGGTAGATGCTGGGTCATGGGACAGGTGTAGGTTTAACTCCACGAGAAACTGTGGAAGTTTTTTCCACGGTGGTTGTACTTTCTCCCTCCCCCCAGGAATGGGTTTTGGCGGCTCCACGTTCTCATCAACACTTGGTACCCTCAGTATTTTAAAATATCAGCCAGGCTGGTGAGTATGTGGTGGTATCTCAGTGTGATTTTCTTTCACACTTTTCTAATGACCGGTGAGACTGATTACTTTCCATGTACTTGTTGACCATTGATATAGCTTCTTTTTTGAAGTATCTTTTGCCTATGATTTAAAATTGGCTAATGTCTCCTGTTATTATGGAGTTTTAGGAGTTCTTTATGTATTGTGGGCAGAAGTTCTGTGTGAGATAAATGTTTTGCAGATATTTTCCCCTGTCTATGGCTTGCCTTTTCATTTTTAAAGTATGTACACTTTTTAAAAATTTCTGTTTTGAATAGACTTTATTCTTTAGATGAGTTTTAGATTCATAACGAAACTGAGGGGCAGGTACAAGATCCCCCATACAGCCCCTGCCCTGCACGTGCACAGCCTCCCCTGTTACCTACATCTCGAACCAGAGTTGTTGCTACAACTGAGGAACCTACACTGACACATCATTGTCATCCAGCCCATGGGTTACATCAGGGTGCCCTCTTGGTGTTTCCAGTCTATGGATTTGGACACGTATATAGTGACATCTTCATTCTTTTTCTTTGAGTGAGGAAGATTGGCCCTGAGCTAACATCTGTTGTCAATCCTCCTCTTTTTGCTTGAGGAAGATTCACCCTGAGCTAACACCTGTGCCCATTTTCCTCAATTTTGTGTGTGAGACGCTGCCATAGCATGGCTTGATGAGCGGTGTATAGGTCCGCTCCCAGGATCTGAACCCATGAACCCCAGGCGGCCCAAGCAGAGCATGTGAACTTAACCACTATGCCACTGGGCCAGCCCTGGCATCTTCATTTGTTAATAATGTCTTCTGATGAGTAGAAGCTATTAATTTTGATGGTCTAATTTATGAATTTTTTCTTATATGTTTATTGCCATCTTTGTCCCATCTAAGAATCCTTCACAGTATATCTGCTTCTGCTTCAGATACAAGCTGCCACCTGGTGAAGAAGATCACGTAATTCTAGATAGTTCTGTACCCTGTCCATGTCTGCACAGCGTAAGCTGAGACTCACCCCAACTCTACCAGAATCATTCTGAGTTGCCAGTAACGTTCCAGACAAATATCCCATACTAGCGAGCAAATGGGGGAAATCCTTGTTCACGTGCAAGAGTCAGTGTTTGGGAGAAGGAGACCAATCTGAGGACACAAGAGTAAATATCCATCTGAAGAAAAAAAATATTAGGAAATCAATCTAGGTTTTCACGTAATTGAAAAGGGAACATTCTGAGATCGGAAATGGTTGTTCTGAGACATTTAATACAGAAGTCAAACTTCTAGAAATTCAACAGAGGTTATAAATAACTCACTTGATGTGTTAGAAAACATTGCCAATAAATTAGAAGGCTTGCAGTGAATCTGCTGAGCAAAATAAACAAATAAATAAATAACATGGAGTAAAGAGTCATTCTACCACCGAAAGAAACTCTGCTAGTATTTTGATATATTTGTAATCGGTGATATAAATGCAAATGTATCCCCACGTCTCCACATCAGCCTATGTGTTAATGACGTCACAGTAACTCAGATATAGCCAGCTTTTGCCTCTGTCACCAGTGTTCCCTCTAACACTTTCTGAGTCATCTCAGGGAGCCCCTGGGGGGGTCTCACTCCCGCTCACAATAGGGCCCTCATGTGGTGCTTTTCCATGCCCTCACTTTGTGTCCTGTTTAGGGACCATCTCCAAGGCGGTGCCCACTCCAGTCATTCATTCTAATTCATCAAATACTGACTCTGCAGTGGCTTTATGTCAAGAACTGTGACAGTGCCATCTCTACCTTGTGTCTGCAATGCCTGGGACCGACAGAACACTCTTGGGCCCAGAACTGTGTACTTGCTGTCTCCTCTGCCTGGAATACTCCCCTCGTCCCCATTCTTCTCTGTCTGGCAAACTCCTAGTCCTTTGACAAGACCCAGTTCAAATGCCACGTTTATGGGCATTCTCTTCATCTCTCATTCACACAATTATGGGAAAAATCAAGTCGCCCAGACTGTCAAGAAAAGCAGACCTGGCCCTAGTCTTCTCTCAGCAGCTGTGAGACTCAGACCACCTCCTGGTCTGCAAGCAGGGACAACAGGAGCACGTTCCTCCGAGGCGGGTCCGAGGTGCGATGGATGACGTGGGAAGATCTGGGCAGCACCTTGGCCCCGAGAAGCGTTCACTAGATGGCACTTAGTAGAGGCTACTGACAGGGACACTCGTGCAATTCAAGGGCCGTAAACTGACCACGTATGGGCCAGACGCAGCACCTACATAGGCTTTGCTGGGACCACACAGTGTTCATTCTAAAAATGGAGTTGGCTAACATCTTAAAACAGGAGCCGTTTAAACTTCAATCCCATGTGCCACCACCACCACGAAAAACAGATTCTGGCTCCTCTTAAAAATTCCTCTTAAAGGTGTGGCACCCTGGGCCTGTGCACTTTTAGGTCCCTGATTGGTTACCATCAGCTTTCAGTGGAGTCTGCCTATCCCAGGTCCCACATTCTCCACCTCCATAGCAGGTGGCTTCCCTCCTTCCTGTCACCTGTGTGACCCCTGACCCAGTAGGTGCCCAGTCACGGGATACAGCTTTGCACAGGACACTAGTCCCTCTCTGCGGGGGAGGTCACCATCAGGTGGAACAGCACTCCGTTAATCTCCCCCTCCTCTGCTTTCCCACGACACCCTGCACCCTTCATTTGCCTGCACCCCCTCCACCAGGCCCTGAGCTCTCAAGAGAGGGATGATGTCTTAACCATCCCTGGAAGCCCCTGTTTGTGAATTGACTGGTCTTTGAATTTTAAAAATTTATCTCTTCCCCAGTGATCAGTCTCAAGAAAGACCAAAACACCCAGGGTGCAAGGATTTTGTCAGCCTGACAGCGACTCTTGAGAAGGCCTGCAAAACAGGGTCATGGGCGGGAAAGACAACGCCTTCCCCAGTGCCACCTTCTGCCCAGGCCACCTACCCTCCGGTTCTCAAGGCTCTCCGTGTACAGCAGCCGCTGCTCTTGATCTAAATACCCTCTCCCTTTCCTAACGGGTGCGGTTGCTGCTTACGGAGACAATGGGACAGTATGTCTGAATGAGAACAGTGCTGAGGAGCCAGAGGTGCAGGTCCTGTCACTATTTAGTTTCTCCTAGAACGGTAAGTAACACCCATCGGACTGGCCCAAACTGGAAAGGCTGCAGAAATCAAGTGTTGCTGTGAAGCATAAAACTTCTCATTTATGCACACAATTACCAGGCCACTTGGGGGAAATGGCCGTGTTAGCGGTTCTCGTAATAGTGAAGCTTTAGAAACAGCCTAAGACTTGGTCAGTCGGAGGACTGACAAATCCACGGTGCTGTTTATGCCGTGGATTCCTACCAGCAGCTACACTAATGAACTAGGGCCGCGTAGATCTCAAAACCACCTTCAATGTGAAAAGAAAGCAGCATATGCTTTACATAAACGATGCCATTTATATAAAGTTTAAAAACATGAAAAACGCAAAGCTGTACAGTTTTAGGGACCTATCCGTCTATGGTAAACATGCCTGGGAATGAGCACAGCACGGCCTTCCTTGCAAAAGGTGGGAACCCAATCAGGGAGGGGCGCGCAGGGAGAGCCGATCACATCTGAACTGGTTTATTTCTCTAAAAGCTTTGAAGCAAATATGGCAGAACGCTGGGTTTGACAATGCTAGGTGGGGCTGAGGGGTATTTGTTACATTATCATCTACATTATAAAGCATTCCTGACACATTTCAAAATTAACAAAAGAAACTTTAATTCATCACCTACTCTGTGTCAGGCTGTGTTATGTGTATCACTCATCTTTAACTGAAATGTCTTGTGGGAGAATTATTCCTATCTCTAGCTAA
The DNA here is from genome assembly GCF_041296235.1 of Equus asinus. NCBI lineage: Eukaryota > Metazoa > Chordata > Mammalia > Perissodactyla > Equidae > Equus > Equus asinus. Next base: position 9,721,634 of record NC_091798.1, read on the forward strand.
CAGACGAGGAAACGGAGGTTTTTGAGGCATTCTATGACTTGCCAAGGCCAACACAGCTGGTAGCGGGGCTTCCAGGCTGAGCTTAATTCTAAAATGCACTTTCTTTCCACTACAGCGCAAACCTCTAAAGGTGAACTCTTTTCTTGAGCCTGTCTCCCATGGTTGAACTCTCTTCCTCCCCCTTCTTCCTCTCCCCTCTCGTATCTCCCGGCCTCCTGGCCCCAGGCCCTGCCTCCCACTCAACATTGCTATCATTTGCCTGGCATGGCCAGCCCTAGACCAGCCCCAGAGCCATCGGGAGGTGCCTCTGGGTTAAGAGTAAAGAGTTTGAGGCATTTGGGAAATCTCCAGATCCCCGGTGGGCGGGCTGTCAGGAGTCCCCACTTTATGGGCTCCCGGAGGCTCTGGCTGAAACCTGTTGGTTACTGGTGAGGCCTGATCACTGATTCTCTCTCTTTTTCCTCAAATCGTCTGGGGAACTGGGCAACAGAATCTTCTGTCCTTGTCCTGTCTGTCTGCTGCAGTCCTGGTTCAGACCATATTGTCACTCATTGGGTTATACCCCATCAATCTTGTCTCTGATCTTATCATCTCCAGTCTACAACCCATACTAGTGACCAGAATCATTCAGTCATTCAACAAACATTTACTGAGAACCTGTTGTGGCCAAGGGTCTTGGGTTTTGGAGGTTGAGAAGACATAGTCAGTCCTTGCCCTTGAGTAACTTACAGTGTAACAGATCTAAAATATGTCTTGGAAGGATATGACACTCCCTTGCTTAAAAATGTTCAATGACTCCCAGGCCCACTGACCAGACCCTCTGTGGGAGGTGCCTGGGAACAGGCATTTGGCAAGCTTCCCTGATGACTCACACCCTGCAGGTCGAGAACCCTGGCCCACAGGGTAAAACCTAAGGATCTTAGACGGGATTTGACGAAAAAGAAAGCAGAGCCCGTTTGGGGACATTTCCAGTAAGACAGCCATGATGTCGCCGTGACCATCACTTACGTTCTGCACCAGCTGATTGTGTCACCCTCATTTGGCTACCAGAGCATCAATGACCTGTGACATCCCAGCCTGGGTATCATCCCAGCACGACGCCTGCACGCGTGGAATGGAGCCCCTTTAAGATGGAATGTCACAAAAATTATTCGAGGTCCATCTTGTCACTCGGCTGTTTCCAGTGTCTAGATGTCTGAATGAATGAACTGCTTGGGATCTTCCCAAATGGCCTCAGCTCCCTCACACCGCTGAGCCACCACAGAAGCTCATCCTTAAGCCTAAAATGCTTGTCCTCTTCCTTTGTTTTCCTGGCAAGCCTTCTATTCTTTATCAAAGTTATCTCCTCTGAGCAGCCTTCCTTGTTCTTCCCTCCTTTCCTTTCATGATCACAATACTTCAGAGCTTTCTTTTTTGTCATCTGAATGACAGCCCACAGTAGGAAGGACACTGCATTAATCTTTATTCTGCAATTCACTACCTTCATTCCCACCAGCTCATGTAGGCATTTGAATCGCTGCAGGATCCTGAAATATTTGGGGCGTTCTCTTCCACTAGACCCTTGGTCAAATTCTCCTTTATGGTTTCAAAGCTCCCCTTAGCAATCTATCCATTCAATAACTTTCCCTTCTCCTTTGAGATAAAGATGGCAAAAACGCATGTAGGACTATTAATAATTATTCTCAAGGAAGCCACAATGAGATATACGTACACTTTTTCCAGAAAGCTAATTCACATGTGTGCAATAAATATAATATATGATGCTTGCAAAGTTCCTATGAAAGACGTTTGCTTAAAATCACGCAGCTAGTCCAAATGTGCATCAACGAATGAATGGATAAACAAAACGTGATATATGCACACAGTGGAATATTATTCAGCCACAAAAAAGAATGAAGCACTGACACATGCTATCACATGGGTGGACCTTGAAAATATGATGCCGTGTGAAACAAGCCAGTCACAAAAGGCCACACATTATGTTATTCCTCTATACAGACAGAAAGCAGATGAGGGGTTGCCAGGGTCTGGTGAGGAGATGGGGTGGGAAGTGACTAATTCATAGGTACAGAATCCTGCTTGGGGTGATGAAAAGGTTCCCAGATTAGAGAGGGGGATGGTTGCACAACCTTGTGATTTTATGCTAAAAAACACTAAATTGTGCATTTTCAAAGGGAGAATTTTGTGGTATGTGAATTACATCTCAACTTAAAAAATCACCCAGGTTCTGAACCACTGCTGACACCTTGAAAGAGAGTTGCTTGGGAAGCTTCTGGAACATGGGGGTGGCCTGGATGCTGGTGTCCCTGCCCCCAGTCATGCCTGTCCAGGGCGGTGACAAGAAGGTGCAGAACCCGTCCTCGTTTTGAAGCAGACTCCTGGTTGTGGGAGAAACCCTCAGGGTCAGCCTCCTCCACAAAGTAGAGGGGGCTCAGTTCAGAAATATGAAAAAAAAGAAATCTCAAAAGCAGAGGAATAAAATTAGAGTGACAAAATGTCCCCTTTGCCCAGGGCGCTCTCATTTTACACCTGCTATCCTAGCATAACTATTAATATTGCCCCCCGCCCCCACCATTCTCTAAATTATAGGCCTGGATGATCAATTTTTTGGGCACCCTACCTAAAACCTGTGGGTGAAGTAGCTGCATATTATGTGATGCCCTCTTGAATTTAAAATAAAGGGCAATAGAGTAATTCATTGTCCATCTTCTAAGCCTCTCCATGTTTTGAAACTTCTGTCTCAGTCCTTACATCATAAGAACCAAAAGTAGGCAAAGCCTAGCAGGGGAGCCCCCTTCATTTTGGCAAATGCATGATCTAAGTCTCCAAGAAGGGGGAGTCTAACCCACACCCACAGATTACTGCGGCTTCTATAAGAAAGGCTGCTTCACCTGCTACCACTGATGTGCACATTGGGGTGACGATTCCCATCACCTGCCCCAGCCACTGATGTTCTCGACCCTCATGGCACCCCAGGGGTGCAGCAACCCTCTGCACAGAGACTTCCTGGAGCCCCGAGTGCTGTGGAGTTTCGGATGATGACTCTCTTCATTCCCACACTCTCCTAGGGTCGCTGGAATGGGGCCAGCTGAGTTTCCAATTTCCACTCACCAGGCAGAACAATGGAGACACTGTGCCCCTCAGGCCCTGTAGTAGAATCTGGTTTCTTGTGCCAGGCTTCCCCCTCCCTTGAAGGAATCCTCTCTTGAGAGCTAACATTTGTCCCTGCCATCTGGCTTCGACCGCTCCTCCGGGACAGCATCTTCATCAGAGACATCCATATAGGCTTGAGTCCGCTGCAGACTTGGTCCAGGTTTCATCCCTGGGTGAAGCGGAGAAAGGATGCAAACAGATGCTTAACGGAGAGGCTCGTTGCTTACCTCCTGACTGGACATGCTTGCCTCTTAGCTCTGGCCCCACCAGGAGCCCTGGAAGAGGTTTTTATTTTGTTTTGTATCATGTATTTATGCACCTGCCCACTCCACTCAACCATGAGCCCCTTGAGGTCAGCGACTATATTTTTCCTACCTCCACAACCTAGCAGAGGGTCTGGCGTATGAAGATGCTATGGAATGTTTGTTGACTCAATGCATTAATTGAAATTTACTGGCTTATTTCAACCTCCTCCACAACATGCACAACTCTGGATTTAACTACCCAGTAACTTCAACTGCCGCGGAAGTTCTGCTCAACTTGAAAGAGCGAAGGGTTGTGCTTTGTAATTGATTTTAATTCGCAGAAGTCAGTAAATTTCCTCTGTAAACTTTGGTTAAATTGGAGAAGAAACCAACTGTGGTATGTGCATGTTCTGAAGAAGTGAGCTCTAAATCCTAGTCATGGGTTGAACTAATGAGATGTAGAGTTGAATTCCATTCATCACTGAATGCCAAAATTCGACCAAAGGCCATGATATATATGAGATATATTTCCTTCCATCTGTTTGACCTGGAGAGAATGCTAAAGGGAGAAAGGGTACCACTGACCACTGATAGCCAACTGGAAAAAACAGGCCTTTCACATTTTTCCTCTTCTGGGAGAAACAGCTATTGTTTAGCTTTGCTTTATTTTGATTTTTGGGTGGGGAGCTGGCTAGTGCCCATATAGAGAGGTGGTGAGATATATTTTGTAGTTGATGCCTGTTGTTTTTGCCTCTCAGCACACCCACCTCCCGTGAGTAGCGCTTTTCTTTCTTTTAGGAATGATTTTTCCCCCTCCTCCAGTCCTGGGCTCCATTAGTAAAGCCATATTCTTACAGGACCCCGGCCCTGAATGATCCAGGAGTTAGCCCCAGACACAAGCTCTACCAGTCGGAGTCCTTCCCCAGGGTTAGGAAGGGTGAAGGAAATTGTGGGTGTGAGATTCGAGAAAGATTGGGGGCCACATTTGCTGCACACAGAGGAAAGCCAATTTTGTTAATGTTAGCACGTGTATCTGTTTCCATCTCTTTGCTTTCAGTCTACCTATGTCGTTGAACTTGAAGTGTGCCTCTTGTGAGCAGCATGTAGTTATGTTGGAATTTTTTACCCACTCGGCCATCTCTGCTTATTGACTGGTGTATTTAGACCAACTATATTTAAAGCAATTATCGGTATGTCAGCATTGAACTCTTATCATTTTACTATTTGTTTTCTATTTACTTTTTCTGCTTCTCATTCCTCTGTTTCTCTTGCCTTCCTGCAGGTTTTGGAACGTATTTTAGGATTCTGTCTTGATTTATTTTCAGTATTTTTTAATATCTCTTTGTATAGTTTTGTAGCTGTTTCTCTAGGTGTTATAACGTACATATGTGACTTACAACATCCATGGAGGTCAGCATTCTCCCATTCCCAGCGAACTGTGGAAACTTCACGAACATTTTGATTTGGGGAGGGGGCTGCTGGCTAGTGGCTATATAAAGACCTTTATTCTCCCCACTTCTCTTCCTTACTTTTAAATAGCATTGTCTTGGACATAGGATTGTGTTATAATTTTTGTTTCAATCATCAAATATGATTTATAAAAGTCATGAGGAAAAGGATAGTCTATCATATGTACCCACTTCTACTCTTTCCATTGTTTCTTCTTCCTTCCTGATGTTCTGAGATTCCTCCTTTTATTATTTTCTTTCTGTTCGAAAAATTTCCTTTAGCCAATCTTTAAGGTAATGAAAATTCTTTTAGTTTTCCTTCATCTCAGAATGTTTTTTTCTTCCTTATTGAAGGATGGTTTCACCAGATATAGAATTTGCAACAGGATGTGTATATAGACAGGAAGATAGATTAGATAGATAGATAGATAGATAGGGATATATATATACTTCTCTCTCCCTTTTTCTCTCTGTGAGAAAGAAAACATATATATATATATACACAGACATACACATCCTGTTGGTTCTGTTTCTCTAGAGAACCCTGACTAATACAAAAACCAAAGGAGAACTCTGAATGGTGGTTAAAAGAAGATGAGCTGGTTTGAGACTCCAGGGCGGACGGAACAGTATATATCTATACATATCTCTATCTGTCTATCCACATCCTGTTTGCTCTGAATATATATACATATACCTATATACGTATATATGTATACATATATACAGACGCAGAGAGAGAGAGAGAGAAGGAGAGAGACAGAGAGAGAGTTACAGAGAGGGGGAGAGAGAGAGAGAGACAGAGAAATTGATTTATTTTAAGGAATTGCTCATGTGATCATGAAGGCTCGGCGAGTCCAAGGTCTCATGGAAGAGGCTGGCAGGCAGGAGACTAAGGGAAGAGTTGCAGTTCAAGTTCAAAGGCAATCCTCTGGCAGAATTCCTTCTTGCTCAGGGAAGGTCAATCTCTATTCTGTTAAGGTCTTCAACTGATTGCATGAGACCTACACATTGTGGAGGACAATTTGTTTTACTTGAAACATCTAGAATAATGGTTCACCAAATATTCAGGCATGGTGGCCCACCAGGGTGACACATAGAAATATCCATCACACTTGTCTCTTGTGCCATTCCCAGGGCCTATAGTTGAGTTTAGCAGGAAGGAGCAGGGAAAAATAGGTCTACACACTCTTGGCTGGACTGGAAGTTGAAAAAAACTGGGAAAGCCAATTTGTAGGGAGGGAGAATGAAGCTGATGCACAGAGCAAAACAGGGGTAAGCAAGGAAGTGGGTTTCATGTCCACATCCAGCTGCCCTGCTCTTCTCGAACTCAGTCTTCTAATCATACCTTGCATTCCCTTAGCCCAGAAAGCCCTTTTTTGTTTAATTAGTTTTTCTTGGGTTTCTGTTGCTTACAACCGACAAAAGACCCTGGGAGGGGTGATTAAAAAGAAGCTGCTGGCTGGCCCGAAGGCTCAACCCTCCCAGCAGCTGGTTGTCCTCTTCTGATGTCGGCTCTGCTCTGCTCCCCACATAAGACGGGGGAGGCGTGCGGGAGCCCTTCACTGTCCTGGGGGCGGATGCACAGCCATCAGGCTGAGGAAGCCGTCAAACAGAGAACAGGATTTATATCTGGGGACAGGGAAGATCATTCTGGGAGAGCAGTCACTGGGGTCCTGTCTGCAGTTAAATTGGAGCTGCGCCAGGAGACGAGGTCAAGAGACAAGGATCCAGAACAGGCCAAGGAGTCGCCACCAAGCGGCAGTGCAGAGTTTCAGATCCTGTGGGCATGGCGGCTTATGTTTTACCCATAAGCATCTGTCCAGACTATTGCTGTTGCACATTTATTCACAGATTCCTAATATCATCACTGCCCCTATCTGTAGCTTCCATTTCTATGAGGCCTCATCGAATGCACCGTATGAATTTTAAAGGATCTTCAATTTTGAACCCAGGGCTATTAGGTTTCCTTGACTACAGAGCCAATATCCCCGGTCTGCCCAGGAAACCCTGTGCATGAGGACATAGCCCAGACCAGCTGAGTCCTCATAACCAGACTTGCTTCTCGATGAGGTGAAAAACCAGTTGGAATTGTAGCCTTTCAGACTCTTGACAATCGAATCTTTACGTTTCAGCTTGAAACACCAAAGGGAAAAGGGGGGAAAAAAACCAGATGTCTTTCTCAAAAAAAAAAAGAAAAGAGAGAGAGAGAGAAAACACACCACTCTAACCTCAACTTTATTTGCATTTTATACATTTTATATATTTCATTTTATAAAAACAGTCTAGCCCCAACCGCAAGATTTCACAGATAAGAGGAAAAAGCCGGACTGGGCTTAATTCAATATTTTAGAGAAATGCTCCTATAAGCAGGGAGCAAATGGCATCCCAGCCAGACGGAGACTGCTGACGACTCTGAAAAATGTGACTGTGATTCACACTGGGACACCATATCTCATAACACGCCGAATGTGCAAGAGGCCGTAATTACGAAATGTTTGCATTAAGCAACGTGGGTGCCGAAATACAGATGTTCCTCGTTGACACTAATTGGACCTGACGTGGCTTTGGCCTGCTCTGTAACAGTTGCTGGGCCCCGCAGCCCGCGTCAGCGCGCTCCTCTAAAGGCCTCTGTTTCATGTCGCCTGCACTGGGGGCCGCTGGACCACTGCACGTGAGCACTGGGCCTGCCGCCGTCCTGGGGCTCCGGCTTGGTGATAAATGCCTGCTTCCAGCCTGCTTTGCGGGCACCCTCCTTGGGGGTTGACCATGCACTTTCGTTCAGCTCTCTCTTTTTCCCTAAAAGGGCAGGTTCTTCCCTGACATGCCCGCATGAAGACAGAGGGAAGGTGCCATTTGTTCTCATGCTTGTTAGTGTGTCCAAGATGTGCCGTCTCCTGTCTCCTGAAAACCATCAACAAGCTCTGGGCTCTCTCCACCCACTGCCCTCCCCTCCGCCGCGTGTGCTCCAAGTCCTCGGACGCAGAAGGCCATCCCTCCAGAAGCATCAATAATCAACATACACTTGCTGCGCACCTGCTGTGTGTAAACTGCTGTGAATGGAAAACTAACGTCAGCACATGCAGACTTGCTGGGGCTTTGCTTGCAGGAGCTTCTTTCTGGTTATTTAAAAAGAAAGGAGGGGGCTTTGGTTGACCACCTCATCTGCCCCAGGCGATGCTCAGAGAACTTTTCAGATGGGGGGAGTGAGGGCAGGGGTTAAAAGGGTGGACTCTGGAATCACACTACCTAGGGTCACCCAGCTTAACCCAGGATGTGTGACCAGGGCAATATGAGCCTCAGTTTCCTCGTCTGTAAAGGGGACTCGTTGTATAGAGCTCACAAGGATTAGGGGGAGGATATAAATGAATTGATGCATATAAAGCCCTCACTGCAGTGCTTGCCACATGGAAAATGAGCGCTCAGGAAAGCTAGCATCCACTTTAAAACTTCATTCCGAAAACGATTGTGGACTATCCCTAGAGGTGTAGGTCTGTCTGTCTCTATATATGTATATATGTGTCTATCTCTCTTTCTATTTGTTAGGGAAATAGATAGAGGCCAGGAAAGATGTGGTTATTCTGTTAAAAGAAGAAATCATCACCTGTATATTTATTTAAATTAAGGGACCATTAGATTAAAATGAGATTGTATTCAAGGTAACTTGAAGACAGTTTTACAAAGCAAATGAACAAAGTAAATAAAATGAATTTAACAGCACAAAAGAGAGATACAAAGGTGGCAGTGGAAGCAGTCATCATACAAACTAGGCCAGAAAGAAAGGCGTGGTCAGGCCTCCCTGGGTTTGGTGATTTTTTCCCAAGACCAGCCCTCCATCCGTTGACTCTCCCTGCATTCCTGCCTCCCTCACAGTTCTGCTCTTTGCCCCCTCTGTTCCACTTCTCTATTGCTGGGTCACAAACCACCCCAAATGCAATGATCTACGACACTGAGAGTCATTCATTTTGCTCACAATCTGCAGCGCGGACAGGGCTCAGCGGGGTCAGCTCTGCTCTGCTCCTCCTGGTGTCGGCTGGGACAGCTGGAAGGCTTGGGGTGACTTGGAGGCTGGGGTCTGGGGTTAACTGAAGACTAACTCACTCCTCTGTCCAGTGGTCGGTGCTGGCATATCTGTGTGGCTGCCTAAGTTCCTCGCTTCGTGGTGACCGGGTACCAGAGCCAGCCTCACGAAAGAACAAGGCAGAAGCGCGTCACATTTTCATGCCTTGCCTCGAGAGCCACAGAGTGTCACGTTCCCCTCGTTCCATTGGCTGAAGCAATCACAAAGGCCCACATGGGCTCCGGGGGAGGGAACATGGACTCCACCTCTCGATGACAGGAGTCACAAAGTCACATTAGAAGAAGAACCTGCAGGATGGGTTCTTTTGAAAATATGATTTGTCACACCTTCTTATTTTGGAAAGACTTTCTTTAAAAATTTCAGTCTCAAACCTTTTGACCTGAAGCTGCCTGTATTTCCAGGGCATTCCTATTTGGCTTTCTTTTCAATAATCATTTACTGGATATCCTTGCCCTAGAGGAGCTCACAGTCTAGTGGGAGAAGCAGACGAGTAAACAGATGACAAAAATACTGGGTAGCAAGTGCTTTTTTGGGGGGGGATCAGAGGAGACCTCAAGCGCAGCTGGGGAGTCAGGAAGTCTCCGGGCAGAGGAGTCCCTGAGTGAGTGTTCAAGCTTAAAGACAGGGGAGTTTGACAGCCAATTTTATGTATCAACTTGGCGAGGCTACAATACCCAATATTTGGCCAAACACCAGTCTAGATATTGCCAGGAAGGTGTTTTTCAGATGAGATTAGCATTTCACTCAGTAGACTTTGAGTAAAGCAATCTCACGTTATCCTCACGGCCTCCTCAGCAGAGGGAGTTCTGCGCCCATCATACCGGAAGTACAGAAAAACTGCGTAACTGGCCCACGCTCACATATCCAGGAAATGGCAGAGCCAGGGTTCACAGCCATGTCCGTTTGACCTCAAAAGCCAAGGTTATTAACACCACGAAGTCAATCAGGTTCCTCACCTCCATGGTCAGTTTCCAGGGTCTTCGAAGCCCAATGAAATGACACAGCAAGACTATCTACGTGAAGACAGGTGAGCACCCATCCCTGTCTCCTGCTGCTTTCTTCCTTCCATCCCTACTTATATATTAAGAAACCTGCTCTAGAACTTGCCGTCTGAAAATCCAAGGAGGTTTAGGCATGGCTTGGCTTCCGTTACTGTGTTGCTGGGGGATGAGGAATGATGTGTTGCTTTGTCAAAGGCAAATGCTGAAAAATGACTTTGCTCATTAGGGAAAAAGCATGTTTGCTAGTAAGACTCTGCCCCAGCAAATGAAAAGAGACTGGACAGTGAAGCAATGATTTGAATTATAATTATTATAAGAATAATTATTATTATTATTCAGGGAGAAGGTGGGCAAATCTCTATAACCATTACGATCAGAAGGACTTTTTGACTGGATGATCTAGGTAATTGACGTAATTCTCCATTGTGTTTAAGCTACAAAGATAGAGCCTAAGACTATTTCTATATCCACAGAGGAAGAATGGAAGATCGAGGGAATTTTCAGTAACTTCAGCAACAAAAAGTTGCATCCATTAATGTACATATTTGCCAAATGCTTATCGAAGTCCAAATACACGCTAGCACTATGCTAGATGCTGAAGATGCAACAGTAGAAAAGACACAGCCCCTCTCTTCTAGATGGTCACAATTTAATGGGATAATATGAAAGAGACTGGTTATCTGGTCACCACACCTGTTTTATTTTCCACCTGGGTACACAACTGGACTCCATTTCCCATTCTCTATTGCAGCGGGATGAGGCCATGTGACCAAGCTCTGCCAATGGAATGTAAATGGAAAAGATTTGTGCCACTTCAAAGCTGCTCCCTAAAATTCTCCACATGCTTCACAAACCCATCTCTTTCTCTGTTTGCTGACTTGAATGTCCACACCCAGGATGGTCCTGGAAGCCATTGGTTGCAGAAGGCAGGGCTTTTGTAAGCCAGGTCCTTGTATGACTCACTGTGTGGAGCAAATCACATTCCCAGCCCTGGTTGTTGGCTAGATTTTACAGGAGTGAGAAATATATTTTCTATTATGTTAAGCCACTGAGTTTTGGGGTACATCTGTTGAAGCAGTTAGCACTGCCTTAGTTAATACTCTAGACAGTTGCAATGCAGTTAGGAAAGTGTTGTAATGTGGGTATGTGCAAGATTTTGTAGAATATAGAAGAATGAAATTACCTCCTTTTGAGACCAAAAGAGTTTAACAATTTCCCATCAAATTGGAAGAGTTGCTGGGTGTTGGGGGAGAAGGTATATCAGAGAAGACTCCTCGGAAAAAAGGTAACATTTGAAATGTGCCTTCAAGAGTGAGAGGGATTGTTACACGGAGGAGTGAGGGCAGGGCATTGTAAACAGATGGAGCAGCCTATGCCTAGGCCCAGACTTCGGGTCTGACAGTGCGCGGCATGTTCAGGAAGTGGGAGCTTGCTTGCAGGACTGGAATTAAACCTGCCCAGGTGAGAAAGGAACGTGAAGAGGTTAGAAAAGAGATTGAGATTATCTGAGGCAGGGTCATGAATGGCATGGGGGGCTCTACCTGAAGATAATGAGAAGGCAGTGAAAACTCAAAATAACAACGTGGCGGGATAAATGAGATTGGCCCTGTGTCTCGCTCAGTAAGATAACACTAGGATCAGGGAAGCATGGAATAAAGTAGGAAGAAACTGGAGAAAAAGAACTCAAATCAATTTAAAGAAATTGAATTATCTTAATTCAGCACTTTACTCTTTCCATGTCTACATGTCTACAGGACAGAAAATGATTGTACAATTCAGTTAAATTGACAAGCGGGTGGGAATGGTCAAGTCAATGTTTTAAACCAATGACAAAAAATTGTTTGACATAAAGTTAGCAGGACGTTTCGATGTGTGTGTGGTTAAACTTAACCCTCAATGAGTCAGTATTTTATCAACTCTTTGGCAAAGCATGATTTCATATTTTTGAGAAAAATAAGCCTCCCAACTTTCACATGAAATCAGAGGATTTCTTGGCCATCAAATAGTTCTTGCTAACTTATGTTTCAATACTTTTATGTAAAGGAATCGAAAACATTTAAATCAAATTTCCTTTTGAGGAGACATCAACTTTAAAATGATGGGGAAAGTGGATTGGCAAAATGTGTTAAGGGGCTTGGTGGACTAAAATTATTTGGGGGAAAAATAGAAATTCTAAAAGGTTCATAGCGAAAGCAAAACATAACAGACTCCAACCTAAGTCTCGATCCAAATGCCAAGAAACCCAACCCTGAGACCACCGCCTCTCCCTGAATTTCAACGTCGTTTGAATCCCAAAGGTAAGTCTAAAGGTTTTGTTCAGTTGAAACTGATTTTTCTCACCTACTCTCCACTGTGATGAAGGTTAGCAGCCAAGCGAAAAATCCCATTTTTTGAGACTCTTTCTGTGGTAAGCAGCTTCCAAGATGGCCCCCAATGGTCCCTCTCTCCTGGTCCACACCCTTGTGTAAGCCCCTCCCATCGTAACAGGGTTGATCTGTACACCATTAGCACATGGTGAGGACATGTCTCTTCAGAGATTAGGTCACAAAAGACAATGACTTGCGTCTTGAGGTCTGGCTCTCTGTCTCTCAGACTACTTTCTCCGGGGGGAAGCAAGGTGCCAAGACGTAAGCAAGCCTATGGAGAGGCCCAGGTGGCAAGGAATCTGACAGCCAGTGAGGAACAGCCAGTGAAGAGCATGACTGCCTGCAGTAAATCCTGTGAGAGAACTTGGAAGCAGAGCCTGCAGCCCTGCTCGAGTCTTCGGAGGACAGCAGCCCCAGCTGACAGCTTCACTGCAGCCTCCCGAGAGACCCTGAGCCAGAACCACCCAGCTAAGGCGCTCGTGGGTTCCCGACCCTCAGACACTGTGAGATAAGAAATGCTGGTTGCTTTAAGTAGCTAAATTTTGAAGCAATTTGTTATGCAGAAAGAGCTAACTAATACACCCTCTGCTGTGAGAAGTTTTTTATTTTTTACATTAGCATGGTCTGGTTTTCTTTAAAGCAGTGCTAATTTTCCTTCAGATTCAGCTCTCTTTTCTCTGTGTAAGTTTATTAAACGTGAGACTGCCCACCAGTGAGTCAGTTTTTGAAACAATAGTTTCCGGGTGTGTTCCAGGCTTAAACCAATCGGCTTTGTTTTTCTAACCTTTGAATGAAAATATTGTCTCATTAACTTTTCTTTCCGTTTTCTACTATCTATGTTTAAGGCTATAAATTTCCCTCTAAGTGCCACTTTAGCTAGTGTTTATGTATTTCAGTAATAATATATTCATTATCCATCATAAGTATTTAGTAATGTTCATCATAATTTCTTCTTTGACAAGTTATTTACAAGGGTTGTTTTCTTAGTTTCTAAATGTGTGTAGTTTATCTGTAGCTGTATCTATATATATCTTTTTGCTTTTGGTTTTGAATGCTATTGCACTGCAGCTTGAGGGTTATCACTTTGATATTGATTCTTGAGTGCTTGTTGAGGCTTCCTTTGGGTCTAATATCTGCTCAGTATTAGCAAATATTCCATGTGTGTATGAAACGTGTACATATTCTGTTTGTTGGGTGCAAGGTGCTATATATGTTCATCAGGTCAAGCTTGTATGTGTCCATGTTGGTCAAATCGTCTATATGGTTCTTAATTTTTCTTTTTTGATCTTTCCATTTCCAGTATTTCCAATAAAATTTATTGGAAATTAAAGTTTCCAATATGATGATGAACTTCTCAATTCCTAATTAAATTTCTAAAGTTTTTTCCTGATTGAGTAAATACATATTCATTCATTTAAATTTGCATGAAAGATCATTACAAAAGGACGCATAGTTAAACATTACATTAAAAAGAAACCTAGACAAGATCAAGATTTATTATAGGGAGTAAAATTCCTCACTCCCCAAATCTTCTGGGATGAGTACACATCATTCTAATCCTCTGAGTCTCCTTATCTGCAGAGACAAATTTCCTCACCTGCCTCTCACCCCAGCCCCAACCTTATAGAGGTAAATTTTGATTGACTTGAGTTGAATAATCATTAATATTTGAAGCAATGATCTAGAGGACTAAGTGAGAATGAATCATCGTTGTATTATTAATACTGATTTTTACACTAAACAAGAACATTCAGTTAATGAAAACCCCACTGCCCAGGCATTCTGGTTTCCTGTGACCTCACCACACACCCGTGAGGACCAAAGCTGTGTAACAAACATAGCAATAGGTCCTGGATATTGGTCACTTCCTTTTAGCAAGATTCTACACAACAGGTCCTAGTCTAATAATGAATAGATTTGGCATAGCCATTTAATGCTTATGTAAATAAAATCTGACTATTAATATTGTTGTTATGGTAGTGACGTCGTTATTACTCCCACTATTTTACTCAGGAATAATAACGTCAACTCTTAGAGTTTCATTTTCTGAACACGCTGCTTTATTGCTAGTTTTTTTTTCTAGATGAGTCAAGCTCCTCATGTCTGTTCTCTGTCTCCACAGCTCCATATAAGCACCATGAGGCAGGGTCCCCCGGGTCTGCATTTCCCATTGCTGTATCCCCAGCACCTAGAACTGTGTGTGTTCAAGCTGCTGGACACATACCTGTTACAGATGTGAATGAACAAAGGTTTAAATGCACACCTTACCTAGACCACGTGTGCCAGGTTTCAAAGACTGTCTATATGGCAGTTGTTTTGACAGCTCCTGGTAAGGGACAGTGACCCAGCATCCACTTCTTGATGTCACATGCCTCACTGTCGCTTCCATGAGAGTCTGCCCCAGGGCTGGCAGGGTGAGGACGAGCGAAAACAAGAAAGGTTGTTTTAAGTAAGGAAAGTGAAGCTCTAATTATCTTGAAATAAGTCATCAAACAGAGAAGGAATGGTGATTATCCCCAAATAAGAGGTCTCCTCTTGAGGCCTCTAATTTTCAGGACCCATAACATAATGTGGTTTCTTCAGGGTCCTTGAAAAGGAGCTTTGTTCACCTGGGTGACATAAGACCAAGGGAAGGGCACAAAGGAGTGAGCTAAACGTCGTGAATCAGAGTGAAGCAGGGGACGAAACCGGACAGCCTCTGGAGTTAACCACGGGCGTCGCCCTCCCTGGAGCACTAGAGTCCCTGGGGCCTGGCTGCCCGCCTCCGGGGATGGCCTCCTCTTCCCTGGAGCCCACCGAGTGGCTGCCGGCTCCTCCAGTATACCTGCCACGTACACGCCCAGCCTGGTGCCGGCTGCCCTAGGCCAGCTCACAGTCTGATGAGGTGGGAAAATGGACACAAAGACTGATTTAAAAAGTAATTTCAACTCTTCAGTCAACAGGCATTTCTCAAGCATATAAAGTACAAAGGCTGGATTCTAGACTCAGACAGAACTTGGCTCCTCCAATCCTGCCCCTGCTGATGTGTAAACTTGGAAGTAATTAATCTCTCTGTGCCTCAGTTTCCTCAACTTTAAACAGGGAGAACAGTCGAACCAATTACATGGTGGTGTTGTGAGGATTTAAGAGGTGGTGCTTGTAAGCCCCTTAGCACAGTGCCCAGCGCATAGTAGGAATTGGTGGCTACCAGGCAGAGTTATCTAGCCAGCTGTCTATGTCCAGACACCAGTTCGATACCTTCCTGACTCTTTAAGGGACCCACATGGAAGGGAAACAGAGAAAAAGGGGCTCCCAGCTCCTTCTCCTGCAGAATTTTCATGGGACCTGGGAACCATTTGGATCCATTCAGTGAAGGGTTTCCGGGCTCCCACCAACTGAAGGCCAAGTAACATCCACTGCAGAGAGTTTAGCCCCAGGATGCAAAGATCTGCTGGCCACAGACAAAGGATTAGCACGAAGAGCAAAGACTTTGAAGACAGGCAGCTACTCCTGTCTACTACTCCCATCTCTGCACTTTACCAGCTATGCCACCTTGGGCGAGATAACGTGCATTTCTGAGCCTCAATTTTCACATCTGTAGAATGGAGATGATATTTATCTCTTAGTTTGGCAAGAATAGAACAAGCCTATGGTGGCAAAATGCCCAGCATAGTCTCTGACACAGAAGTGGTCAATTATTGTGGGTTTCTTATCCTAAGATAAAAAGGATGCAAACCTCAATCCACATCAAGACCTATTTAATGAGAAGTAGGAATATATAGGATTCCTAATCGATAAGAAGACAGTATTTTATGGTCATTTGTATCTCAGGTGCCCTAGCACGTATTGGGGGCTGGGTAAATATTTGTCCCATCAACAGATGGCTCTCCTAGTAACTTGGGCCTGTCTGTCTGCCCCCGGGCCTCAGTTTCCCTATCTTGCAGCAAGGTGGTGATCTCTATGAGGACTCTTCAGTTCTGAGTGACTTTGTTCCAGTGATCTGACTTGTCGGTAGCTAGGTGGGACACATAACCGTGGTGTGACTGTCACAAAATTCAACACTGCAGTCCTCTCTCACAGCTCTGAACTACCAAACAGAGAGTAATTCATGTTCTCTTGAAACTCAGATCTTACTGCTGATAGCAACTAGATTCTAAACAGAGACTTCTAGACCCAAATTCTTTGTGGAGCGCTCTAGGGGAAATGGATGTGATAAACCCCAGCAAGGGGTGGGGTAGGCATGTGCGGATCTGTTTGAGTTTTGCAAAATGCAAATCAGACCGTCAGAGTCTAAGCTCCCAAATCAAGTCACAGCAGCTTGAACACTCCCTTTCCAGCTGTCATCTCCCCGCCGCCCTAACTACAACTGCGACAGGATGATCCAGTGGCTACTGCCACCAAACTTATTGGAAAGCTTAGCCACAGAGAACCTTTTCAAAAGACAGATGATGATGACCGTCCTCTCCTACTTCTGGGTGCACACACGGGACCGTGCATCCTAAATGCCATCAGAGCCTGTGCTCCGTCCTGCCAGGTCCTCCAGGAAGACCAGCTGTAGGCAGACTGTGAGCAGTCTGCGGGATTCACGAAGCACCTGCTGAGAGCTGGGCACCACTGAGCAGTGGTGACATGAAAGGTGGGGAAATCAGCCTAACTCCTGGTATTCCACCACGTGTACACCGTGGTCAAAAGTGGAGGAGGAATGTTGGAGACAGACGTGAGTTGCATCCTGGCTCCTGTCTTAGTCTGCTCGGGCTGCTGTAGCAAAATACTGTAGACTGGTGGCCTAGACAACAGGCATTTATTTCTCATAGTTCTGGAGGCTGGAGAATCCACGATCAAGGAGCTGGCCTATGTGGTTCCTGGCGAGAGCTCTGGGGAGAGCTGGTTTGCCGGCGAACGCCTTCTTGCCGTGTCCTTCCGTGGCTGAGAGAGACAGAACAAGCTGTCTGTTCTTTTCTTATAAGGCCACTCATCTTATCATGAAGACCCTACCTTCTGACTTCGTTATCTCCCAGAGGCCCCACCTTCAAATACTACTACATTGGGAGTTAGAATTCAACACATGAATTTGGGGGAACACAATCCAGTCCTAACTGAATCCCTTCCCACATTCTCTCCTCTTTCAATTCATCCTCCTCTGCCCCCAAAGCGAGTTTGCTAACTCGTTCCCCGGTTTAATACCCTTCAGCAGCCCCATGGCTGTTAGGATCAAGCACAAATTCCTTATCCTGGCTCGTAAGGCCTTGGATGATGCGCCTCAGCCCTCCCTCCACCCCGGCTCCCCAGCCTCCTGTCTGGACACCCCCTCCCATGCTTAGAGGCTAGACCCTCTCTCAGCTTCCCAGCCTGTCCCACTGGGGCGACCTCCTGTGTTGCCTATCATCCCCAGCCCACCTCTCCCCACACGTTACCATGGTTACCTACTTCATTGCCTGCCTCTCCTCCAGACAAGCAGCTCCTTAAGGCCAAGGGACTGATCTCATTCACTAGCAAAGTGCCAAGTTCATGGTGGGTGCTCAATAAGCAAGGGTTGTATGAGTGAACCAAATGCGATCCTGAGCAGGCTGCTTAACTTCTCTCTGGGCTGCCGACTCTTCATCTCTAAAGCCAGGGCCGTGTGAGGATGAAATGAGAGGACGTAAAGCCACCAGCCCCAGGCCTGACACGGGGTAGGTCCTCAGTACATCTCAGCTTCTCCTCCCCTTTCCTTTTCCCCCTAAGTTCTCATTGGAAAGCCCAGACTCACACACGTGACATGAATGCAAGAGAATAAAACCAAGCTGAAGACTGTGTAGTCTGGACACCAGGAGGCTTAAGGAAGGTTTTCTGGAGTTAGTTGGACCTGTGGAGGCGGGCGAAAACACAACTGTTGCCTAGTGGGCTGCTATCCCACATCATTTCTCACATTTTTAAATTTTGTTTTCTGGCAAAATATATACAACATAAAATTTACAATTTTAACTATTTTCAAGTCTTCAGCGGTTTTAAGTACACTCATGATGCTGTGAAACCATCACCACTCTCCATCTCCAGAACTTTCACATCTTCCCAAACGGAAGCTCTGTATCCATTAAACAGGAACTCCCCACTGCCTCCTCCCCCACCCCCTGGTAACCACCATTCTACTGTCTGTCTCTATACATTTCGCTACTCTAGGTCCCTCATATAAGTGGAATCATACAGTATTTGCCCTTTTGTGTCTGGCTTATTTCACTTAGCATAATATCCTCAAAGTTCATCCATACTGCAGCATGTGGCAGAATTTCCTTCCTTTTTACAGCTGAATAATATGACACTGTATGTAGATACTACATTTCGTTTATCCATTCATTCATCAGTGGACACGGGTTGCTTCCACTTTTTGGCTGTATTGAATAATACTGTTGTGAACATAGGTGTACAAATATTTGTTTGAGAACATGCTTTCAATGCTTTTGGGTGTACACCCAAAAGTGGAATTACTGGATCATATGACAAGTCCACGTTTAATCTTTTGAGGACCCTCCATACTGTTTTCCACAGTGGCTGCACCATTTTCCATTCCCATCAGCAATGCACAAGGCTTCCATTTTCTCTACAAATGTGCTAACAATTGTTGTCTTCTTTCTTTTCTTTTTTTTATAATAGCCATCCTAATGGCATTTCCCAGATTTTAAACATCATTTTAGCAGTGCCTAGCACCACTCTCTACATTCACCCAGCAAGTATCCATTTAGTACTTCCAATGCATGGGCACCGCGGTAGTTGTGAGGATGGAGTAGTAAATAAAATAAGTTCCCTCCACTTGGGGCGCTGACATTCTGTTGGGAGAGAGAAAATAAGCAAATATAAACAAACAACAAACAACATGTCAGATGGTGATGTTTGTGAAGAGCCGTGAAGCTGAGGGCGAGGGGATGGCGCCATCTCTGGGTGGGGCAGGAGGCCAGGGGCTGGGACTTCAGGTTTGTGGGTGAGGAAAGCCCTGCTCTCAGAAAGACTGGTTTTTCACTCCATCTGAGAACTGAAGAAACTGGAACTAGGAAAGGGGGTGCGACTGGGCTCGTCTGGGCCTCAAGGTGGGGTTTCTGCATCAGATGCCCCTTCGAGACAACTCGACGAGCTGCACGCTTAGGATTTCGTACTTATCTGTGTGTGTGACTCTTCAATAGAAAGTTTAAAAAGTTACAGTGTGCTCAGCTTCAGCATTTGTCATCTTTAGAGGACACTACGCTATTTTCCATTAGTCTAGGAGAGTTGAGGAAGTGAAGTGTTGGGTTCGACATACAGAAAGACTAAAATCAACATAGTTTGGAACCGCTGGCGGACTCAGTGGGCAGCTCCCTGGGGAGCAGCTGTGGGTGGGGCAGCCCCCGGCTGGGGCTTAGCGATTCCATTCGATTGCCTGTGCGCTGGATCCAGGGTCCAGCTCCCTGCCATCTTAGTCTGCAATGTAGCTGCTGAGTCCAGCAAAAGATATCTTGTTCTCACAGACCCCTCAGGAGACTGCAAATGGCAGAGGGGTTTTCCCCTCTCTGCAATCCCGCTCCCAGCTGGCACGCTTGCCCCCAGATCACTGGGAAAACCCTGGGGAGAGAGGGTTTCCTGAAGAGATGAATCATTGTAAGTGCTGCGAGGTTACAAATGGGGTCAGGGCAGTCACTCAGAAGTTGCAATAAAGTTTGGAATCCGAAATAAAGACCTCCTCATGCTCAGGAAATCGAACGGCTGCCCACAAAGGTGTCTGCAGACAAACTCTCTGTGGGTCACCAGCCTGTGCCTGCGATGACCAAATGACTCATTCTCTAAAGAGTGCTTCTGGCTGCTGCAAATGATTTACCGGCAGTCTCCAAGGTTTGTGTCATGCTGAAAGATTGACACAGCAACAGAGGCAGACTTCTGGATAAGATCTAACGGTGGGGTTGGTGCAGGGGAGAAGACAAAATGTTTATGAAGATTTCTTCATTGTAGAGCCAACTGGAGTGTCAGACTCTATACTCCTTTGTTCACTCATTCATTCATTTTATGAAGGCTTCTTAGTACCACTATGCGCCAGGCACAGAAGACACTGTGCTCAATCTCAAGTGCCTGCACCTTCCAGCTGGGGACACCAATATGTTAACAGGTGGCTGTAACAGTGGGACAAGTGTCATAATGGAGAGAAGCATCTGGGGCTGAGGACAGGGAAGAGGGGCTTGGGTATACGTGGGGGTGCAAGGGCGCTGTCACAGCAGAGGGGAGGTCTGGGGCAAGTTTGGAGGGGCATCATGTACTGAGACCCCCTGACATGAGATCTTGGCACGTTTGGTAGGGAGGGTAGAGGAAGTGAGGAGAAGAAAAGGGCCCAGAACACAGACATCTGTGATGCCAAGCTGAAGAGCTACAACAACATTCCTTGATAATGACCGAGAGGAGCCCAGGATGCCTGGTTGCTGGCATGCTACCATTGGAGTCAGGAGGAGGCGTGGGTTTGGAGAAAGTCAAGGATGAACCTGGGTGTGGACAGCTGGATGACAGGGGGGGACTGTTTGCAACAGCAGCATGATATTGTGTGTTGTGGAGCTAGCCTTCAGGGGCCTGTGACACTGTGCAGGCATAAGACATGGCACATGTGGGGACCCAGCACATGTGCTTGAGACGACCAAAGCATTATTGCATGGCAGTGAATGAGAAATTACAAAACTGATTTCAATTAACATGAGATCTGATTTGTGTGTGTGTCTTCTCCCAAGACCTGGAAGTTATTTTCACAGCCTAGAGAGAAGAGCACCATCTTAGTGATACAGACTTCCTCCTTTCCTTAGGCATGCAGAGGGCAGGGTGACAGTAATTGTCTGGCTCCCCAGGCAAGAAGCATGTCTGGTTCACTGTTGAATCGGAGCACATGACAATACCTGCATGCAGTAGGCACGCCATAAATACCTGCTGGATGAACAAGTGAATGAGGGGGCAGCTGTCCAGAAGGGAGTTTGGCAGATGTGTGGGCCTACTCCCGACCTCGGGAGAAAAACCTGGAGAAAGCGATTCCCTCCCTTCCTCTGGAGTTGCCCAGCATTGGACTTGAACTAAAGGCAGAATCTAGTCCAAGTCCCCTTGGGGCAACAGATGAGTTTTTATTCTCTTGCTTCTCCCCAGAGAGGCCACATCAGGGGTGAAAAGGACATAGATTTTGGAGGTGGGCAGATTTGGGCTGGAATTTGGCTCTGCTCCACCAGCTAGGTCTTTGAATAAGTTACTTCAGCACTCTGAGGCCTGGGTGTTGTCCTTACTGAATGAGGACGTGAACAATCATCTGTAGGCTCCGTAGTAAAGCTGAGCAGCCAAGTGGCAAGCGTGCGGGGTCTGGAGCAGATGGCCTTAGCTTGACTCTTAGAAGCCAGCACCTCAGGCAAGTGGCTCCCAGCTCTGTACTGGCCTCCTCAGTGGGAACACTGATGGCACCAGCCCCCCGGTCATGATGAGGTTTGGATGAGTCAGTGCCCGGCTCCTAGACAGCATCACTACATGTCAGCTATTATCATCGTTTAGGAGAATTATATACGGAAATTCCTGGCACTTAGTAACTGACCAAGAAATGATAGAAGTCTCCCATTATTATTAATGTCGAGTGTTCTCTTCTTACACAATTTACTGTCTACACCCTGTTCACCAAGACACCTAATCACACAGGAACTTATCAGTGCATGCCAAGGCTGTGGGAACTTTGGAAGCAAGATAACTGCAGAATGTGGAAGGCTGCTTGGGACGGTAGACTATGCATAAACTTGGAGTGGGAGGGAGCGGAGTTCAAATCCTAGTTCCACAACCTCCTACCTCCAAGATGCTTATCTCATCACTTAACGAGTTTTGCCCCTCTGAGCCTCAGTTTCCTCATCTGTTACATGGGGATGATAGTTCTTATCTCATAAGATGGCCATGGACATGGACATTATGAAGAACAGGGTGGTGTAGATCCAGTTCTCAAGAAGCAAAGACTGAGACGGAGGAGTCTTGGCGCACAGGGTGGATAATACCTGTCAAAGGAAGAACGCACGGGGAGAAGACAGACTGAATCAGCTGTGACAGAGCCTTGGTCAACAGGGCAGGGGGCTTGGGGTGAGGACGGCCATCAGAGTGCCCCGTGCTGGGCCACCTTCACACCTTCACACCCCTGCCCCGCTCAGTCACCATGTGGGAGCAGGGGCACAGTGTGACCTGTGGGGATGGGGCTCTCTGTAGCTGAGGCAGGCCCCGAAGGAGCTGACAGCAGGAGACTGTCTGCTGATCAGATCCCCACAGCTGGGCAGCAAGTCCTGCCTTGGGGGTCTGGGTGACACCTCTCCTTGTCCACCAGCTGAGGGAAGCCCTTGGCACGGGACAGGTATCATTTAAGGCCAGTGAATCTTAACATGCATCTGATTGTGTTTTGGGAATCTTGGCAACTGCTATCACCAGGTTACTCCCTCAATAACCTTTTAGAGGCTAAAGAGCTATTAAAGCTATTGTCTCTTTGTTCCTTATTAAGGCTCAGCAGAAGGTCTGCTAGTGATCTCCACTCCCGCACCCACGTACTCTATGCTGCTCCCCCATGAAGATGTGGTCTCATGGCCTGGATAACATGGCGGGGAGGCTGGGGCCCAACTCCTTCATTGGGCTCTATTGTTTTCAGTGGGCAAACCCTTCTTGGTAGCAAACAAGCAGGAATAAACCGCAGCTGAGGGTGATGTAGAGTGTTCCTCCACCCTAACTACACCACCACGACCACCACACCGCCACACCGCAAATCCAACGACAGCCAACCCCAGATGAACCGCTGCCCCCAAGTCAAAACACACCATGCCCAACTCACACCGCAAGCACGCCCACCCAGCCTATAATCCCCCAAACAGGCCCTCTTTGGGGTTCATCAAAAATACCAACTTTTTTTTTCAAATGGTTTAAGTTTGAGAAAAGCCCAAGTAAATTTTGCCAAACGGTTCCTATTATTTGGTTCACGCGTAATTTAAGGGAAATTCAATCCACGTGTTGCTGATTTGTTGCCGCTCTATCCTTACAGCAGCGCTGTTCCAGAAGCGTTTCCTATCTCCAATGCTCTGTCGGATGCAGACGCTTTCGAGTCAAGAGTTCTTAAATTCGGGAGGGAGTTGAACCGGGAATCTCCCTTTTAGAAAAGGCCCCCCCATGCAAAACTCTGCATGTAATTCTAAAAGGTTTACAGGCCTTCCTGAAGCCAAGGGAAGATCGCGAACCCTAGAAGCCAGAGTTTGGAGGAAACTTGTCTTAAAAGTCAAAGGGAAATAAAAGAAAAACCCAGGTTTGAATCTTCATCCCGCTGCTGACTAGGTGTGCTACCCCAATCACAGAACACCTGTCCACACCTGTGCCTCCAGAGGCGCTGAGGCTCAGTTTCCCCATTTCTAAGGTGTGGCTAATGAATCCCCACACAGCTGTTGCGAGGATTAAAAGCAACAATAACCGTAAAGTAGAGAAGGATAATCAGCCGGGATTGGAGCTTCCAACTCGTATCACAACTCTTAAGACTTTTCCACGCTGGGGATGTCACCTGGTCCCCTCTGGGGGACCTGAGCCTCTTCCAGACTCCCCAGTCACACTTTGGGAAGTCAGTTCCCTGGGTCTCTCCTGAAAATGTCTGGCCTCATCGATCATGTATTTTTAAAATAATATAATTTGGACTTTCTTATGATACAAGTAACATCTGTTTATTTTAGAAAAAAAATCATAAAATGCAAAAGCTATCCAACAGAAAAGGAAAATCTTCCACTGCTCTGCCACCCAAAGAGTCTGTCAGCATTTTGACATATTTATAATCAGTGATATAAGTGCTAATATATTCCCCAAATTTTCACACCAGCCTATGTGTACAAATAAGGTCACATTATCTTAAGCATCGCTGTCTTTGCGCCATCTGCCAATCTCCCCGACTGGTCTCAGGGAGCCCCAGGGGATCTCATGGAAGTTCACAATATGCAGAACATCTCCAGGGTGGCCCCCACCCTGGTCACTGCTGTCCATGTCCGTGCCCGCTGAGACAATGGTGACATCTGGGCCAAAAGCCTGTCTCCTGATGGCCCTGAGGGACCCAAAGTCATCCTGAGTTCCAAGGACATTCACTAGATTGGGGCCAGGGCCCAGTGCAAAGAAGTATATGATATTGTGATTTATAGTAAGAATTATGTCTTTGATCTTTGTCCCCATTTCTGGCACAGAGCTTCTAGAACCCTTGGAATTTCCTAGGTGGTGAGAGCAATAAAGGTGTCTTGTGCTATGTTAATGAAGTGGACTTAGGACCTCTCTAAGGATGAGGCTGGTTGCCAGGAGCCAACCCTGGGAGTAGAGAGATGGAACTTTCAGTCCTACCTCTGACCTCGGGGAGGGGAGAGGGGATGGTGGTTGAATGGATAGTCAGTGGCCAATGATCTAATCACCTGTGCCTGTGTAAGAACACCTCCCTAAAACCCAAAAGGACTGGGTTTGGAGAACTTCCGGGTTGTTGAGCAGATGAAAATTCATGGAGTGCGGTGTACTCAGAGAGAGCCTGGAAGCTCCACATCCTTTCCCCGTACCTTGCCCTCTGCATCTCTTCCATCTGGCTGTTTCTGAGTTATATCCTTTTATAACAAATGAGTAATCCAGTCGGTAAGATGTTTCTCTGAGTTCTATGAGCCACTCTCGCAAATTAATCAAACTCAGGGAGGGGGTCATGGGAACCTCTGATCTACGGCCTGTTGGTTAGAAGCACAGATGACAACCTGGACTTGAGATTGGCATCTGAAGTGGGGGCACTCTTGTAGGACTGAGCCCTTAACTTATGGGATAGTATCTCCAGGCAGATCATGTCAGAATTGAGTTGAATTGCAGGACACCCACCTGGTGGTGCAGAATTGTTGGATGTGGGGGAAAAAAACCCCACACACATTGGAATTGGTGATCAGAATCATTTAAGTGGGAAAGGCCCTCTCCACTCCACATGCCAGTTTGCCATCTGGGTGTCAGCTGTGCTGCTCAGCCCTAGGTCATGCAGAGTCCTTGAGCACAGCTCCTTCAGCTTTGGTATGAGTCCCCACTACTGAGGAGAACCCACGGACTGGCCAGTGGGCTGCAGGTACCTGCTGCCCTCCCCACCATCCCTCCACATTTCTCTCCCAAACCTCCTCTTTGATGTTTCCTTTCCCTCCATGGAAGTAAACTCATGCAATTAAACACTTGTTTAATTTCATCTAGCACACAGAGACAAGTCTAAATTCCAGGGGGTCAGGCTTAGCTGGGACACAAGCGATTTTTATAAAGTTAGAATCACATTTTATATGCACTCTAGGATCATGAGCATTTCTGCTTGATATCAAAGATTCCTCTAAAACATGATTTTTAAATTTGCACTTAGTGTTATTGCATATAATTCTTTTACCACAATTTATTTAAGCAATACCATATTTTTGGACTCTCAGGGCTTCTTTTTTTTCTGGTGTTTATGAAAAGCATTTCAATAAGTGCTTTTGTGTCTCTCTTCTTTCATGCAGGCGTTCAAGAGTCCCAGTGTTTCCACCGGTTTTCTCTGTGACTGGTGAGACATGTACCCTCCCCAAGAGTTGGCTTTCTCATTCGTAAATGGAGTTTCTCCAAGGATCCTTCCACTTTTCCAGCTCTTAATCTGAAAATTAGATGTTTTTCAAACTCTTAGAACAGAAAGTCCTATCTAGGAAGGAAAGGCATGCCCTCAAAGAATTGTCAAGATCAAGCCCTTACAACAAGATTTGCAAACTGGTGGCCCCTTGGCTCATGGATTGCTTTTGTTTGGCCAATACCACCCTTTGAAACTGAATTTGAATCCTTTAGGCAAGTACATGCCACTTCGCCCCTTCACCACCGAATCCTCATGTCCTACACTCAGGCTTTCCGATGTCTTACATCGCCTGGCTCCAGAAGCCCTTTGACTTGACTGCCCCCGCTTTACGGCTGAGCCACTTACTCTTGTCTTGCCCACACAGACTTCCAGTTAATTAACCAATTAATGAAACCGATCAAGCATTTGTTGAGCCGTCCTATGCGCTGATTGCTGTGCGTGGTACTGACAATGCAGCTGTGAACAGCAGGTCTGTTTCATGGAGTTTATAGACAGACAGGAAAGACAGATAATTAACACACAGATGGACATATGCTTCAACAAACAAGAAAATACTCAATGATAACAAGGGCTACGATGAAAATAAAGCAGATGGCACGAGGGCCGTCAAAAGGATGTGTGCCTTTAAAATGGGAGGTTGAGGAGGGCTTCTCTGAGGATGTGACATGAAGCTGGGACCTGAACAGCAGGAAGGAGCCAGCTTGTGAAAACATACAGCAGTGATTCTCAAACTCGGGTTAGCATCACGCTCACCTGGCTTGTTAGAGATCTCCGGCTCCCACCTTCAGAGGTTCAGAGTCAGCAGGTCTGGGGTGGGGTCTGAAAATGTGCATTTCTACAAGGTCCCAGGTGATGCTGACGCTGCTGACTCAGGGACCACGTTTTCAGAACTACTGAAATGAAGACGAGTGTTTTTAGTAAAAGAAGCTGCTGGTACACAAGGTCTAATGTAGAAATGGTCTTGGTGAACTGAAAGATGAGATGGAAGATCAGCATGGCTGGAACATGATGAGCAGAGGAGGAGGAGAGTCATGCTCAGAGCAGTGGGCAGGTGGTAGAGCAAAGAGGCCACTGGAGGCCAAGGCAAGGGGATAGAGTTTTGGGGTTTATTTTAAAAGTGCACCAAAAAACCTTTGGGAGGTTTAAACAGCGAATGCTACGTTCTGTTACATGGGAATAACAGTAGTTACCAGCATCTTAGGGTTGTTGTGAGGATTAAAAGTCAATTCATGTAAAGTGTTTACAGCAATGCCTAGGACAGAGAGAGTATTTAGTAAAAGCCAGGCATCATCACCACCATCACCATCTCCATCACCACTACCATCACCATCACCATCACCATCACCACCACCATCACTACCACCATCACCATCCTCATCACCATCACCACCACCATCACCATCCTCATCACCATCACCACCACCATCACCATCCTCATCACCATCGCCACCACCATCACCATCCTCATCACCATCGCCACCACCATCACCGTCCTCATCGCCATCACCACCACCATCACCGTCCTCATCGCCATCACCACCACCATCACCGTCCTCATCGCCATCACCACCACCATCACCGTCCTCATCGCCATCACCACCACCATCACCGTCATCATCGCCATCACCACCACCATCACCGTCCTCATCGCCATCACCACCACCATCACCGTCCTCATCGCCATCACCACCACCATCACCGTCCTCATCGCCATCACCACCACCATCACCGTCCTCATCGCCATCACCACCACCATCACCGTCCTCATCGCCATCACCACCACCATCACCGTCCTCATCGCCATCACCACCACCATCACCGTCCTCATCGCCATCACCACCACCATCACCGTCCTCATCGCCATCACCACCACCATCACCGTCCTCATCGCCATCACCACCACCATCACCGTCCTCATCGCCATCACCACCACCATCACCGTCCTCATCGCCATCACCACCACCATCACCATCCTCATCGCCATCACCATCCTCATCGCCATCACCACCACCATCACCATCCTCATCACCATCACCACCACCATCACCATCATCATCGCCATCACCACCTCCACCGCCGCTCTCACCATCTGATGCATGATTCATGAAGGGTACTTTGGCCATTGTGTGGAGAATGGATGATGGGGCCAGAGGAGAATTAGGGAACTAGTCAGAGCTAGTCCAATCTTTTAGACAAGGGAAGCTGCTGGCTTATGCTAGGAAAGTAACAGTGGAGACAGAAAACTGGACATATTCAGGATCTGTTTTGGAGGTAGAGCTGAATGGACTTGCCAAAGAATTAGATGTCTTGGGAGGGGCAGGTGAAGGAAATCAGAGTTGAGGATGACCCCTTCATGCCTAAGAATGTGGCAAGTCATGGGACAACCTGCCAAGCCAAAAAAATAATACAGGCAGGTGAGGCTTCAAGCTCTACCCTCCACCTCCACTTCTGTTTCCTTCCCTCCTCTCCGTGTAATATGTCCACCTTTCCCCTAGCCCCCATTCTGTTAATAATGTTTTACACCCAAGAAAAACCCACCCAGAGTTCCTGGGGATGAGGAGACGGGGCCCACTGCCTCACTTTCTCAAATCAGCACACTACCTTTCCCTAGGGCCACCCACGCCTGTCAAGAGCGTGTGTATAAACATCTGCTCTTTTTCTGCTCTTGGCTTCAGGCAGCACAGAAGGCAGCTCAGCTCCCGGGACTGTGAGCAGGAGACGGGTCTATTAGGCCTGCAAACACTGGTGGTGTCTACACAGAATGGCAGGTGCTCTTGCTCGTGCAGGGCCCGTTAGCAGCTTGTTTAAAAAACAAAAAGACATTTAGGGGTTTCCTTTACTCTTCCCAGCCATGCCACAAAGAGCACCTTCATGCCTGTTTCCTTGAGCCCGTGGCCTGGTGCTTCTCCAGGACAGCGTCTGGAAGGGGAATTGCCAGCTGCAGAGTGTGCCCCTTTTTTGTTTTCTACCTCTGAATGTTTTTGCACAATCCCTGGCCATTATCACTTTAATAACAGCCCAAACCCCAACAGCACAAGGAGAATTGTGGGAGACAGCAACCTGGGTGATGGCCTCTCCTGCAGAGGATGTCCACTCCCATTTCAAAGGCTCTCTGATGGGATGTGGGTTCCTGATAAAGCCATGGAGACGCAGTGACTTTGGAATCATGTAGGTCTGGGCTTAATCCTAGTCCTTTCTCTATCTGGCTATGAGATCCTAGATTGGTCCTTAACCCTCAAGAGCTTGGTTCTCTCACTGGTAAAATGTGGCTGGTAATCACTAGTTTCTGAGCTGGAATGTGACAATGGGTGTAAAGGAATCATCCAAAGATCGGGCACAGAAGAGACAATAGATTCTTCCAGCAAATTCTTATGGAGGGCCTCCCGGTTCCAGGCCCTGTGCTAGGCCTTGAGCCAGCACTGGTTGCCAGGACTCCAAGGCCCCTGTTTTTGTGGTCTCTATATTCTAGGAATTGCCTTTTCTTTCCCACTAAAATCATCAGTCCAGCATCATTTGCGATGGGTTTTGGCGCCATCCTGCCTCTTCCTGGCTTTTACTCCCAGTTCATGATTGTGTGACTTCAAATGAACTCTGAGGAATATCTACACAGAATCTTGTCATTTCAAAACAAAATTTATTTTTCACTTTTAGTATTTCCTAATTCATACACTTATTTTTTCTCTCATGAAGACCAGCCTAAAAATGTTTTTTTCTTATATGTTTTTTCTTTCTCTACAATCCCTCCGGAACTCTTTGTAGGACCGTCACTCTTCCACTCCATCAGGTGGCTATGATGATAATAGCTCAGACTTACTGAGCACACACTATAAGCCAGGTGTGGCACTCAACACTCTTTATGCATTCTCTCATTTATCCCTCATTTTACACACGAGGAGACTGAGGCCCTAAGAGGTCATGTAACTGCTCCTGGATCCCTGGAATTCAAACCCCAGCAGGCTGCTTTTGGAATAGGCACTCTTAACCATCATCATCTAGAAGAAATGCTTTTATTTTGTTTTATTTTTTTAACAGCTTTGTTGAGATATAATTTACATACTATACAATTCACCCATTTAAAATGTTTTGCACAATTCACTGGCTTTTAGTACAGGTCTTTCTTGACTTACAATGGGATAAACCCATCTAAAGTTGAAAATATCGTTGAGTTGAAAATGCGTTTAGTCCACCTAACCTACCGAACATTGTAGCTTAGCCTAGCCTACCTTAAACATGTTCAGAACACTTACATTAGCCTACAGTTGGCAAAATCATGTAACACAAAGCCTATTTTATAATAAAGTGTTGAATAGCTCATGTAATTTGTTGGATACTGTTGTGAAAGTGACACACAGAATGGGTGTGTGAGGACAGAATGGGTGTTAAGTGTATCAGTTGCTCATCCCTGTGACTGTGGGGTTGACAGAGCTATGCTCGCTGCCACTGCCCAGCGTCAGGGGAGAGGATCGCATCGCATATGGCTAGCCCCAGAAAAGAGCAAAATTCAAGATTTGAACTGTAATTTCTACTGAATTTGTAACCCTTTTGCACCATCATAAAGTCCAAAATTCCAAAGCAGGAACATCGTAAGGCAGGGACCGTCTTTAAATTCACAGACCTATTCATTATCACCACAAGCAATTTTAGAACATTTTCGTTAACCTCCAAAAGCAACTCTGCATCCCTTAGCCATCACCCCTCCAATCTCCTCCCTCTGCCCTTGACAGTCACTAATCTACTTTCTGCTTCTACAGACTTCCTTTTCTGGCAATTCATATAAATGGAATCATTCAAAATACGGTCTTTTGTTGATTTCTTTCATGTAGCGTAATGTTTTCAAGGTTCATCCATGCTGTGATATGTAGCGGTACTTCATTCCTTTTTGAGGCTGAATAAGGTTTTGTTGTATGGCTATATCACGTCTGTTTATTCGTCTGTCAGTTGATGGACATTTGGGCTGTTTCCACGTTTTGGCTATTATGAATAAAGCTGTTATGGACACTCATGTACCAGTTTTTGTGTGGAGATACATTCTCATTTCTCTTGGGCATATACACAGGAGCGGAATAGATGGGTCTTGTGGTAACTCTATGTTTAACTTTTTGGGAAACTGCCAGAGTGTATTCCAAAATGTTTGCACCATTTTACAATCTCCCCAGCAGTGTAGGAGGGTTCCAATTCCTGCACATCCTTGCTAACACTTGTTACTGTCTGTCTTTCGATTATAACCATACTAGAAAGCGGTATCTTGCTGTGGCTTTGATTTACATTTCCCTGATGGCTATTGATGTTGAGCATCTTTTCATGTGTTTAGTGTCCATTTGTATGTCTTCTTTGTAGAAATGTCTATTCAGATCCCTTGTCTATTTTTAAGTGAATTATTTGTCTTTTTATTATTGAGTTGTAATAGTTTTTTTTATAGTCTAGATAAAAGTCCTTTATCAGATATGTGATTTGCAAAAATTTTCTCTCATTCTGTAAGTTGTGTTTTCAATTTCTTTATGGTGCTCTTTGAAACACAAAAGTCTTTAATTTTGGCCATATCCAGTTTATCTATTTTTCTTTCTGTTGCTTGTATTTTGGGTGTCATATCTATCTTTTTATTTTTTTCCCCTTTGCTTTTATGCACATTTTCCCTTCCCACTTTCATCTCCTACTCATCCTTTGGGAACTCAGTCTCCAAAATCTCCTCCAGGCAACCTTCTCTGGTCTCCAAGACAGATGTCCTGTGCTCCCTACAACACCTGTGCCCCTGTTGTACCTGTCTGTCCACTTGCTTGGCACTCTTGGTAACCTGGAGCTCCTCAAGTGAAAGACTGTGCTTTCTTTCCTGCTGAGTGTCTCAGGCCAGGAAAGAGTAGCTCTCGATAATGTAGAAAGAAAGAAGGAAGAAAAGAAAATGTAAAAGGCAGCATGAGCAGAATGTGGGAATCAGACAGGACAGGGTGTCCCTGGGGACCAGAAAGGGGCCCCTTTGACCAAAAGGCACATTTTATGTAGAAGATAAAGCCAGTAGATTGAATGCGAGAGATAAAACTGGAGAGATGGGAGGTGATTATTTTGTGGAGGCCTTGAATGCCTTGTTTAATGTCTCTGATTTCAGACCCAAAAGGAAGCACTCAAGTTTTGAGCTAGAACTCCATTTGCTTCTATGAAGTAAGAGAAAGGAGGGAAAATCAAGATATTTTATCTACCTCATCCCAGAACCACACGTTTTTAAAATCTCTAGGTGTTGTGTAGATAGAAGTTCTGGATTTGGAGATCAGTGATGGCACAGATTTGCTGGGACTTTGTGCAGGTCACTTAATTTCTCAGGGTTTCAATTTCTTCCCTGCTGTATTAATTGCTATGTTTTGGCTCTAAGCTAGTGAGTAAAATGAGGTTATCTTGGAAGTTTGACAGGGGCCAATAGACTCAAGGGGTAGCTTGAGATCAGGCATGGACCACGGAGGGATTCAGGACTCCTACATCCGGAAACTGGAAAGCAGACCCTCAGCCTGCCCAGGACACTGCTCTGGTCTGGAAAGGACGCCATCTTGTTTCAGTCCTGGCACTCCTCTGTTCGAGATTCCGCTTCCAGGCAGGGAGAGTCCACTTGGCTGGCTTGGGAGTTGTCCTGGCCCCTTGGCTAGGTCAGAGTGGGCACCTCAAGTAGACCAGCAGGCTGTATCTAATAAGGAAGATGAAATTCCTCAAAGGGAGACCAAGGGGGAGGGAAAATAGATACTGGTATTACAGCAAATAATGAGGGCGCACTGCAGCCCGGACAGGGGACACGGACTGGTTTCAGCGTCTTCAAAGTCCCTTCCACAGCTAGCAATTTGTGATCCCATAATTCCAGGGGGGCAGTTTCTTACCCAAGAAAAGCCAACATTGGAACAGATAGTCTCCAACTTCACAGACCTGGCTGGACTCAATGTCCACACTCTATAAGAAGCAGGATAGTCAAATCCTCTCCTGTTATTGAAGGTTAGAAATGCCGTCAGATCTTTTTATGGCAGCCCATGATGTTTTAAGCATCTGTTAGGTATCAGATACTGTATTAAGTATTGCTAGATGTGTTTTCTCACTGAATTTCTCCAAATGACCTTTCCCAATAGGAGTTATGTCTGTTTTACAGATGAGGAACCTGAGGCTTGAAGCACGAAGAAACTTGCCAAAGGTCACAGAATGAGTAGGTGCTGCAACCAGATTTTGACCTGAGACCTCTGTCTCCCAGCCACGACTTATGTTGAAGTTACGAGCGTTTCGTGGCTTCCTGTGGGGCCAGAAATCTTTACCTAGTCCACATGACCCCGTTTGATCTGATCTGATCTCTGCCTCGTCTCGTGTTACAGGAGCCTTTATTCTCTGCCCTCAAACTACACTGGCCTTCTTTGAGTTTATTGGACATGGCCTGCTATCCCCCACCAAAGGGCTTTTGCCTGCACTGTTCTTTCCACTGGGAACACAGCTCTCTAGCTCGTTATCTGGTTTACCCCCAGCCTCCTTCAGATCACAGCCAGATTGCATCCCCTCCTCGACGCCCCACTGAATGGACCTTTCAATGATGAGTTCTTACCTCCTTCCTTGCAGTGCATGTGCAATGACTTTATTAACATGTTTCCTCACTAAGCTGTAAGCTCCAGGAGGGCAGCTGTCATGTTGTTAGCTCTCAAGCACGTCTCTAGCGCCCACCCAGTGCCCAGGACATAGTAGGCACTCAAGAAACACGCGTGGAATGCTACGACCTACAGTCTGCAAAGCAAAGTTGGCTGAGCTCTCCAGACGAGGGAAGGCTGACCAGGAAAAGTGCTCCCCCAAGCTCAGCGTTCAGCCCAAACACATGCTGGGACTGTGTGAGCGGGGTGAGGAAAGCAGAGTTTCCCCTTTAAATTTGGCCGAAAAGCCACTCCTACTCCAAGAGAGCAAAGGCGTCACATTGGCCCAGATTCCTGACAGACTTAAAAATTAGGCACATGATGGTTATTAATTCCCTTTGTTCTGCTCCCTCTTCCACTCTCCACTCCCATAAACATTTTCAAAATCTATAAACTGTTAACGGAGAACAAATAAAGTGAGTGACTGCTCCGTCTCAGCCCCCAGCCCCCGCCGGCGCGGCCTCACTAATCATTTGCAGGCTGTTTGGAAGCTGGACCGCAGGAAGAGTCGTCAGATCAGTTGAGGCATTTGGATCCGGCCCCCCATTGTTTGTGACACAGTTTGGGGGCCTCTGGCCTTCTTTCGTATCTGCACTTGTCTAAGTCGCCTGCTCCTGTAATTTGAGTAAAACAGTGAGCTGGAACAAACTAGCTACTGTTTGCACCCCCAGTGCCTGTGACTTGCCAGGAGTGCTTCTGTATGCCACACCATATTTAATAATCTTACAAAGGGGTAAGCAATGGAATCGGAGCATTCTTTAAGCAAGCTAAACTTTCATGACACTAAGATGCAGCCCCAGATCAGACCAAGAGGTTGGGTGTTGGACAGACACAAGCTTCTTGAAACAGCTACTTCAAAGAAATCTGTCTTCATCCTCACCAAGCTGAGAGCCCACTGCCTCCATCCTTCAGACTGCTGCCTCCTTCATAGGGCTGAGCCGTTTCTGTTGACAATTCAATCTGTTTTGGTCAATTAACTAAAGCTCAGCTGTTTCTTAGTTGCAAGTATTAATGTTTTTTTAAATAATAAACGTTTTTTTAAATAATAAACGTTCTAGGGGAAAATACTCAACCAAATCTATTTGCTCTCAGCAAATCTGCAGACTGTTGAACACGGGCAGAGGCACCCGCACCAGTGGCTGGATCCCTATAGAAATCAGCACAATTCTCTCTATAGACGTGGGGCTGTTGCAATCACATACAGGGCCCATTAGTATTCTTTCTCCAATTGCAGTATAATCACCGTCAATCCTTTCTTTTGACGAAGGCCCTTCATTGACCTCATTTCACAGAATGGCCTTTTAAAGCTAGAAGGAAGCTCTGAGATCACTATTTCCAAAATGTTCCCCTCCCCACTCAAACGTTTTGTAGATGCAGAAACTGGGATCCCGCGCAGTCAGGTGAGGCGACAGAGGCCACATAGATGCAGAGTATATCACCAGAATGATGTCCTAGTGCCTGCTCTGTCTCAAGCTCTCCATGCGACCGTAGTACGTTGCTCCTCCTTTTTAAGACAGTTTCTCATCAGTAGAATGAGCACAAAGGTGTCTCCCCCGCGAGGAAGAAAGAAGGTAACTGTGCACGTAGCCTTCCAGAACAGGCACTCAGAACCATGCCGGCTCCAGAGCCCAGGCCTTGGGGGAGGAGGGACACCTTGGCCATCTACAAAACATCCTCATCATCCGTCAAGAATCACGGCAGATAGTCTTCAGCAAGCATCCTTCCCCATAGTAACAGCGTCTATGTTTACTGAGAGTTCACAATGTGCCAGGTCGTGTTTGAGGCATCGAGCTCCAGGGCCCGCCAATGACGGTGTTCTTTCCTTCTCTCAGTGCCCACAGCTAAACTCCACTCTCCAGCTGCTCCTCTGGGCAGCTGTGGTCACTGGACCGTGTTATGATGCCCCCCGTCTAGTGCCCTTCCTTCGGTGATCCTTGCTCTTTAAGGGAGGGAACTCTCAGGACCTAGAGGAAGGTGTGCCCCAGACGAAGGAGCCTGGGTCCCTGAGGGACGCTGTGGAGGACATGCATCGTGAGGGATTGAGAACAAAGCTTGAATTGTTACAGTAGCTGATGTTACTTACTTTGCCTAAAACACGTGTTCTGTCTGTGAGTGACTTATACGTACTGACTTATCCATCCTCACATATCCATCCTCACAAGCCTTTTCAGACGAGGAAAAGGCAGACAAGGAAGTTGAAGCACAGAGAAGTTAAGTGACTTGCCCAGGTTCTCACAGCTGGGCCAGGGCAGAGTTCGACCCCAGACTGTCTGGCACCAGAGCATGCTTTTCGCAGTGCTCTGGAGACTTCGGCAATAAGGAGCTACAGACGCTTTATCTATTTCTTTTGGAGGATCCACCCCTCCTTTCTCCTCCCTCACTCTCTCCTTGTTATTGACTTCCTTTCACATTTACTAAATATCTACTGCGTTCAGGGAACTGGACCACGCAATAGCCTAAGGCTCTTGTGATGAATCAGACAGGGTCCCTGCTTGGTAATATTTACTGCCTCGTGGGGGACAGAGACACGAGGTTGGATAATTACCACGTCTTGTGATGAGCGCTCTGATGGGATAAGAAAGAGTGCCGTGGGGGCACAGATAAGGGAGAGAGGGACACACATCTGGTCGGGGCCATGCAGAAGTTGAGGGATGGGAAAGGGATGATGGTTAAACTGGAGCTTGAGGGAAAAGAGAAGTTGGGAAGGCCAAGGAGGTGGGGGACGGTACAGCTGAGCAAGGGCGTGGAGGCACAGAAGACTATGGCAACTTTGTAGACTTGCAAGTCTGGAGAGGAGGAGAAGGGAGGATGGAGAGGTGGGAAGGAGCTGGAGCATGAAGGGCTTGGATAGGTAAACTAAGGAGCGTTGACTTAATCCTGGAAGCAAAGGATGACGGGGCCAGATTAACATTTCAGAGACATGGCTCCTGTGGTGGCCCAGCACATACAGGGCTGGCCCAGTCTGCAGCTCGGGGTGAGGAGGCAGCTGCTGATGCAGAGCCAGGAGTGTCTCCCAGCCCAGTTGTTCCCCCTGCCGTCTGATCCAGGCAGATAGCCTCCTTCTCGTCCTGTTATCGTGAACAGGGACACCAAGCCATTTATCTCCTCCCTTCAAGAGCCTTCTAAAAACAGACCGAGGGGATGTAACAACTTCAGAGGGCGGCGCCCCCGTCAGCTTCAGACAGCCTCTCCAAGGCAGCTCATCTCTCTTGCCAGAATGGGGCCAGGAAGCTGGCAGGGTTCAAGTAACTGTTATCAGGGAAAATTTAAAAATAGAAATGCCTTCTCCAAGAACAGGGATGTGTCTCCAAACTCCAAGAGCCCCGTCCTTGGGGTCCAAGCCACCTTGAGCAGCTCCTACTTCAGTTAGGAGCTGAAGGCCAAGGTCACGTGTTTGGGGATTGACTTGTATGTCCACAGAATGAATTGGGGTTATGTGATCACTGTCAGGGGTGCCACCCAAGGACAGAACTAGGAGAGCCTAGCAGCTTCAAGGAGCAGAATTCCCTGATCAACTCAGAAAGGACTCACTTTCTGTAATCCTTGGAATCCAACAATATCAGATCTGGAAGGGAGGTCAGAAAGCTACTGGGTTCTACTGGAGGTAAGTTCATGTTGCTCAGGGCTTGCCCATCCTGGAACCTTCCATGGAGAGCCACCCTGCCAGGTTCTTTCTGCCCTATGCAGTGAGGTCCCCCTGGGTGTCCCTGGTTAGTTTGGGGTTGATGGATATTGAGTAGGGGTGAGAAGCCGGGGCCCTGGAGCCAAGACTCCCAGAGGTCACCTTCCAGCTCAGATTCTCAGTGTTGTCTTGTGCTGTGAAATTGGGCAAGCTACCTCATCACCCTGAACCTCTCTTCTTCCTCTGAGACAGGGAGAAAATAACATTTGTCTCATCATACTGTCATTATGAGGATGGAGTGAGATATCGTCTATGAAATTACCCAGCTGAACGCCTGCATGTAAATGTTAGTTCCTTTCTTTCATTTGTGGAATGCAAGTGCATCTTGTGGGCCTTATGTTTAATTATGACTACAGTTCTTTTTAAAACTGTAGCACTTACATTTACAGAGCACTGTACCATTCTCAGAGCACATTCTCATCCCACACTGATCTCACGCACATCACTTGCAGCCCTATGAAGTTGGTGGGACACGATGTGGTCTTTAGTTTACGGACCAAGGGGATGAGGTTCTCACAGGGCACTGAACTGGCCTAAGTCAATGGCTTGGGCCAAGTCTGCTGTTACAGTTGTTGTTGATTTCTTTCTCCCTTTTTATTTGTGATGGATCCAGCAGAGCATTTGGCAGAGGATGTTCCCTCTTGAGCCGATGCTGGGCACTGGCTACTGAGCTCACACATCATCACGACTCACGTCTGGGGCCTCTGGGGGAATCTTGGCCCACAAGTCCAGGATACCACAGATTCATCCTGGCTCCCTTTGCCCTCTTGGGTTTGGTCTCAATTCTCAGCCAGGCTCTCTTATCTCCCCCATGTGTCTGGAAGAGGAGATTCATCTAATCTGTCCCCACAGAAACCAAGGCCAACATGAGTCCTTGGCCAGGAATAGTATCAAGTTTTTCCCAGAATGACCAGCTCAAATCAATGTTAGCACATGGGATGAGTCATTAAGATGGTGTAAAATTGGCTCTTCTCCTATTCCTGGAAGACCTCAAAGGGCATGACCTGAAAGTGGGATGAGGATAGATGCATGAAGACAAGTAATTAAACACTACTCAAAATAATAACATAAAGTACGGACTCCGTGGAGAAAGAGGCATCGTACAAATTATTTGGCATTTAGGAAACAATTTCCTCCTTATGACCTGAGACTCCATTTTCTCTGAGGATTCATGTGTGCTCATGGAGCTTGTGTGTGTGGTGCGGATGAGTGCATTTGCATGTGTATGTGCCTGTCACATGTGAGGATGTCACATGTGAGTATTTCGAGTTTAAGACAACAGTTACTCTCTGAACAGCTGGGCAAATAGAAAGACAGGCCTTCAGCCCATGGGAAGGAAGCCCACAGGGGCTCTGAATGATGACCTCAGGCCCAACTTGGCCCATGCCTTGAGACCTAGAGGACTGGAACACAGCTCTTCCCGCTGAAGCCCCACATTCACTTTTCCATGGATAGCCATGGAGAGGGAGGATTTTCCTAAAGATGATCAGGTCCAGGAGCACCAACGGTGAAGTGCCCCATGACTGACTTAGGGAAACGTATGAATGGCATGCTGGAGGGCAGATAGAAAAAGTATCCTTCCCAAGATAAACTCGGGCCCTGGTTTCCAACATGTAGAGCAAAACTGATAAGTGAAATCACTTCAGTTGCTCATGACCAGCTTTAATTTAAAGAAATGATGAGGGCCAGCCCTGGCAGCCTAGTGGTTAAGCGTGCTCTACTTTCGCTGCCTGGCTTCCTCTCCTGGGTGCGGACCTACACCACTCTGTTAACAGCCATGCTGTGCTGGTGGCCCACATACTAAAAAATAGAGGAAGACTGGCATGGATGTTAGCTCAGGGTGAATCTTCCTCAGCAAAAAAATAATACAATAAAATTAAAAATAACGAAAGGGAGAAATAGAATAAACTAGAATGTATTGAATGAAGTAAGGGTAACTTTTGTTATTGAAACTTTCGTTTGATGTAAGCTGTAGTTTGAAAGCCCACAACTAAAAGAAGCTGACCTTCGAAAGGGGCAAAGCTAGGTGTATTAGTGGTATCAGGCCAATGAGTCCAGTGCCTTTTTATTTTGGAAAATTACTGGCTATTTAAGCACTTACATATATTTTTTCTTTAAAAGTCTTTGATTCAACAATTGAGAGTCTGCGTGTTCTGGAACCTGTGGTAGGCTCTGGGGCCACTAAGCTAAATAAAATACAGCCCATGACCTAGAGGAGCTCACCGTTTGCTGAGGAAGATTGACTTGAAAACAGGTGTAACAGGGACAACCGTAATTATTGCATGAGTCTTCACAATCTTCCACCTTCTCCCATGGCTGTTGGGGGAAATTCCTTGTTTGTTGAGTGAGCATTCAGGGACTGGCTAGGAAAGACTGTAGAGAGAATAAAATAAACCAGGGATACTGAGTTGATCTATATTAAATAGAACTGAGAGAAGGATGAGGAGCAGATCTACGTACTGCAAAACTCCAGGGACCGTTCATACAGCGTTCTATGGAGGTAATATTCCTGGTAGTACCACTCCAAAGACTGTAGCAGGAACGGTGCCCTTGGTATGTGCAACTCAGTGATGTGTGCAACTCCTTGATGAGGAGACAGAAATAAACATGCAACTAGATGTCAGAGGTGGCTTCAGAGAGCTGGAATTTGTGAGAGAGAATGAGTGAGTTAGTTTTAGGGAACAGCTGTTGACTGCAAAGAATATTGAGAGAGCCAATCATTAGGAGAGAGGATTTTTCAGATGCATGCTGTTTCTTAAAAATTCATTCCCCTCTTTGCCATTTCCATGAGGGAGCTCAACAAAGACTTTAAATGCTTTTGATCACTTGTGGATTGCAGGACAGCACTTTCTGGGACTTGTGCCTCTGCAGAGAGTGGACCTGAGATTGACTTTAGTTGCACAAACCATCATAGAACCATGGTATAGTGTAGAAAAAATTGAAGAGTGAGCAATCGTGTTTGAGAACACAGATGGAGAGCCAATTATTTTATTCTACCTGGATGGAAGGCATGGGTCGGGCTAGAGAAAGCAGAAGCCCTTTGAGGTAGGTCTCTAAAAAATAACAAGAAATTAGCCTGGTTGCATGGGTGAATAAAAATTCTAGGCAGAAACAACAGGACGGTGTAGACTTGGAAATGTGAAAGCTATGAAGAGTTTAGGAAACAGGATGGTTTGATAAGGCTGGATTATTGGGTGAGTGAAGGAGAGTGTAGACTTTTCTAGAAACTCCATTTATTAACAGGTGTTTAAAAGTATTTTTAAACGCTTTATCTTGAGGAGAGTAAGAAGCAGTGAATAGCTCCACGACAAGTGGCATGGTCAGATTTCCATTTCGAAAGGATCACTGACTGCAGTGTGGAGAGTGGATTAGAAGTAAGATGAAGGCAGGGTGACAATCTGGAGGTTGCTACCACACTGTCCTGAAAGGTGAGGAAGTGTAAATCAGGATGGTAGCAGTAGGGATGTAAATAAGGGATTGGATTGGAGGGTCACTGAGGATGGCTTTAAATATGGCATTGAGGGAAAGAGAAGCATCATGATGATTGAAATTTCTCCTCGGATGGTGGAGAGGGTACTGGACCATTATGGGAACGAGGGATGGGGAGCAGGCTTTGGAGAGAAGATGATGGTGAATTTCATCTTTGACATTTAAAAAAAATCTGGCTTGGTGGCTAGAAAGGATTCAGTTGGGCTAGTTCTTCTGACTCACCAGCTAATGTTCCTCTATTTCACCCTTCATGCCACACTATCATATCCTTCATGGTCCCATAAACTGGCCATTCTGCCAGCCACCCTGTGCTTTCACCCATCACTTCCTCTAGAGGGCTCATCTCACCTTTGTCCATCTGGCAAACTCCTACTTGTCTCAGACACTCCACATGGTGGCTGCCGTCCCTGATGAACTACTTTCCACCCTTCCAGTCAAGGTTGGCTCCAGTCCCTCCCCCGAGAAAACCTTGGTTGCCCAATTTTTTGTGTTTAACATTGGTTCAATACTCCCCACATAGGCTGTGCTGTTTGATCTGCTTGTCTGTCTCATCCATAAGACTGTAAACTCTTTGAAAGCAGGAATCAGGTATTCTCTGAACCCAGAATGGGGTAGAGCAGATGCTGAACCCTTATGGAATGAATGAATTAATGAACGAATGAGTTATAGGAGTTTTCGCTGTCCTAGCTGGAGTGCAGACTATTTTCTCTTTCCACAGTACTCTGCCCTCACCCTTTTCCAAGTAAATACTTGCACCTATTCAGATGTGTGGGAGCTTTGGGGACACTGAGAAATGGACATTTTTGTTAGGGGATGGGCCCGGAGAGTAGGATGGATGAGGATAAAGTAGTGGTTGCCTTCCCCAGCTTTCCTTGGAATGGCCTGTAGACCTTTGGAAGGGAGGACATAAAAGAAATAAATTGAAAGAACTATTCCAGAAATAATCTGTGCAACTCTGGGCTCAAGCAGAACTTCTTTGGATCCCAGCTGACAAAATTGTTGGGGTGTTGGGGAAGAGTGCCCCACACATCTGCACCACCAGCATTCCAGCACCCCAAGGACTGGGAGTTCTGGGAGCTTCCAGAGATGACCTCCTTGGCAGGAACGGTCCCGTTCTCCTGATGCACGAGAGCCGTGGGGGGACTCTACCAGGGAATTTTGAGGAGGTCCATGGGAACTGGTGGAAACCAGAACAGAGAGGAAGAAGAGAGAATAATAGTTAGGGACTGTAGCTTACACACAGGCCACCCCTTGGGTACTCCCAAAAAGAACAACAGGACACCTCAAAGTGGTATGATTCCCATGATACTGTAGTATCATTAAAATAGGTATGTCCTTTGTTTTAGATAAAAGTTGATGATATGTGGGACAGAAAAACTAATTTGACCTGTTTCTTTTTACCTCTTTACCTTTTTAAAGATGACTGCTAGAACATTTAAAATCACCTACATGACTGGCGTTATACTTCTATATTTCTACTGTGCTCCTACTGTGGACTGTGCTATTATAACCATTAAATGAACAAGGCACATCTATAGATACCGTCAAAGATGATCTCTGATATAAATTTACTATTAAGTGAAGAAAACAGGTTGTACAGCTCAATGCATAGCCCAATTTTAAAAAAAACCACTATATTCATATTGCAAAGAGAAAGATGAGGAGTATCTGAAAGAGTCCCAGGAGGACAGCCCAGAGGGCGTACCCAAACAGAGCAATTGAGCAACGGTTAAGAAGAAGACTCTTGAAAAGTGTGAGCAGGGTTAAGAAAATTCAATGGAATGGTGAACCATCCTGGGGAGGGATATGGGCTTGGCGAAGGGAGGAGGCAGCAATTTGATACTTTACTTATTACTACAGATTTTAAGATAATAAGCATAGATGTATTCTGTAACTTCTTAAATAGAAATTGATTATAGGGCAGACCATCATTGCTGACGGGTCTGGAAATTGCCTCAGAACTGTGTCAACTGTTGGCCCTTTTCGCCTGACTCCTAAGCACTGTCATCTCTGGAACATTATTCCATGGAAGCAGCTTCATGCCCCATTTGATAAATGTGTTGTCAATAGCTCAAGCCAACTGAAATAATAATGGGAGAAACTTCTGCTTCTGCCAGCAACTGAGAACTGGAATGATGCTGGCGAGTGTTTCCTGAAGCCAAAGGCAGGTTTCCTATAATTAGAAGCAATTTGCTAGAAAGTTTACCAGGCTCTTCCAAAGCACACAATATGGCAAGCTGTGAAAGGTTTTTTTTATCTTTCCCTTCCTTTTCACGACACGTTGCAGATGGAAAGCACGAAATACTGCCTTGTCCTGGGCTGGGGCTGTTATTTTAGAGGATCACGTCTTTGCCGAGTCAGTGAAGTGGGAAGAAGAAAACCAACTTTTTGCATCTTTGTGGGAAA
This sequence comes from Equus asinus, assembly GCF_041296235.1. Taxonomy (NCBI): domain Eukaryota; kingdom Metazoa; phylum Chordata; class Mammalia; order Perissodactyla; family Equidae; genus Equus; species Equus asinus. The sequence continues at coordinate 9,764,724 of NC_091798.1, forward strand.
TGGGAGCAAATTCAGAATCATATTCTAAACATTTGGAAGCTCAAGCCCTTTCCAACTGTCTCCACTGAGAGACCTCAGCTTTAGCCAAGCAGGATCTAGCAAGTGAAATATACACCAAGACCAAACTCATCGAATTTCCGTTCCAGTGTAAGAAAATAGGAAATTCAAACTGCAGTTACACAAAGAGCTATTCCCATTTCTGCATTCTGGAAGGCAGTCATGAAGGCCAGAGGGATGGGTAGATGATCATCTTTTGAGCACCTGGTACTTTCTCTGCTCTGGGCCAGGCACCTTGCCCATTCTCTGCAGTGAAGCCCCACCATTGCCTCCACCCCTTACCCCCAGCCCTGCAGTAGGTGTTATCGCTATTCTTAATTTATAAACAAAACCAAGACTCAGCAAGGCTAAGAAGTTTTCCCAGGATGAGAGGAAAGTCAGGACTCAAGTCAGTCTGACTCCTAAACCAGTGCTCTTTCCAGTCTATGGGTCTGCCCTGCTGCTGGAGTCAGTCTTAAACTGATGGAAGCTTGGCTGTCAATGCCAGGGCTGACTATATAGGACTCACAGGTCCTCCTAACTTGTGGTCTCTAAGAGAGGGAGTTGGAGCAGGCTTGCACCTCCTCCCTGGTCCAGGACTGCAGCACTACAGCATTTGGAGCAGCCATGTTCCTGGAAGCCTTCTCATCCAGCTTCAGCTGCCCACTCTACTCTATGACACAAGCAGTTGTGCAGCCAAGCAGTCCTGGAAGGGCCCTGATCCAGGATGCAGCTGTTCTCAGCCCTACTTTCTAACATCAGACATGTTGATGCTCCAGAACATTGGGAAGGTGGCCTTCTCAATCTTGATTTCCCATCAGTCTTGTGGGGATAGATAGGAGGTAGGCGCCAGGGACATGCATTGTGTATGTAGAGTATAGTTTGAACGAGAGTTGAATTAGAGCAGCAGCAGTCCTGGATGCCAAGGAAAGAAGACTAGCCCATCCATCCACCCATACATCCAGCCATCCATCCACCCATCCTTCCATCCATCCATCCATTCATCCATTCATCCATCATCCATCCATCCATCCATCCATCCATCCATCCATCTATCATCCATCCACCCACCCACCCATCCATCCATCCATCTATCATCCATCCATCCATCCATCCACTCATCCTTCCATCCATCCATCATCCATCCATCCGTCATCCATCAATCCACCCATCCATCCACCCATCCTTCCATCCACCCATCCATCCATCCAATCATCCTTACATCCATCTATCCATCCATCCATCCATCATCCATCTATCAATCCGTCCATCCACCCGTCCAACTATTCAATCTGTGCTATATCTGAGACGGTACAAGCAATAATTGAGGAATAATTGAGGTAGCCCCAAATAAAAAGAGATTGTATTAGGGTGATGGAATAATAGGATCTTCCTTTTCATATTTTTAATTAAAAGGTTTTTTTGATGATTTTTAAAAATTTGGCTAGAGCCTTAAAGAAAGTGAGGAAGATTAGTAGACAAAGCATGCATATGGATGCAGAGAGACAAATACTGCATGATCTCACATATATGTGGAATCTAAAAAAGTTGAACTCATAGAAGCAGAGAGTAGAATGGTGGCTGCCAGGGGCTGGAGGGTGGGGGAAGAGAGAGGGTGTTGGTCAAAGGGCACAAACTGTCAATTATAAGATGAATAAGTTCTGGAGATCTGATGTGCAGTATAGTGACTACAGCTAATAATAATGCATACTTACAATTTGCTAAGAGAGTAGATCTTAAAGGTTCTCACCACAACAAAAAAAAAGGTAACTATGTGAGGTGATGGAAAGGTTAATTAGCTAGATTGGGGCATCATTTCACAATGTTTACATACATCCAAACATCACGTTGTACACCTTAAATATATATAGTGATCATTTGTCAATCGTACCTCAATAAAGCCAGGGGGAACAAAGGAAAAAGCGTGGGCTTTGGCAACAGAGAGGCATGATGTCAAATTCTGGCTCTGCCTTTCACCAGCTGGGTGAACTTTGAATACCTTTCTCAGCTTGCCCCTCGTCTGCCTTAAGAGGGAAGGAGTCTTCGTTTCCACGGTGGCACTGAGGAAGGAAGTAGATATCCAGACCAGAAAGCGCTTAGCCAGGGTTCCCTGTGTAAGGATTTAGGATGCATTTGTTGAATGGATAGAGAAGGAAGCTCTGTGGGATGGTTTATGGGGCCTCTGCTACCCTGAATGAGGGATCCTAATTGGCTCTGTAACCAAATGCCTCCTTTCATTTTTCGTGATTAGATAACAAGTGGATTATCCCCAGGATGGAGGCTGTCGGACGCTGGTCTTTTGGAGGGCGAGGGGAAGGCGGGTGACAGTGTCCCAATGCCTCGCCTTAAACCTCTTTATCTAAGTGGGCACATTTTCAGCCTGATTTGCCTTTGAAACTCTACAAGTTCACTTGACCCCGAGGTTAAGTGCTCCTGGGGCCCGTGGCTGAACACTTTGTCCTGAGAATGGAAAAGTCAGCGGGCTGTGCTTTCCTGTCAGAAGCTTAAGCTGCTTATATGATCTCCCACCCTTTGACCGGCCATAGAGGGACCTCTTTGGGTACCCAGAGAAGGCGCCCCTCCGGGATTTTGCTGAGTTTCTTGGCCAGGAAGTGCGCACCTTAAGTCTTGGGAGACTCACGGAAGAAGCAATTTAGCAGGTGATGAAAGAGATAAAGGGCGAGCGAGGGTGGCGGTGGGAGGGTGGTGGGGGAGACACCATGTGGGCATCCAGGCCCTCGGGGGTACTGGGATGCACCACTTTTGATCTGCCCCACTGTGTCGCACAGACCCTTGGAGAACATCGGCAGATCAGACTCACAGGTCAGACTCGAGCAGCCTCCAGGGAGCAGGCTGCCTCCGACTGATCACCATCCTGCTTAGTCAGACCTTCCAGCTACCGTTTCTTCAGCAGCTGGGAGGCCTTGAAGCTTTGCAGGCCCTGCGTGGGGCGGGGCGGCGGAGCATCAACAGGAGAGAAGCTCCTAGTGCAGGATGGGCGAGTGACACCCACACCTGCAGGTGTGTCCTCGCCACGCCGAGAAACTGGAGGCATCGGCAAGTCCCCCGGTAGGAGAGTGGTGAATCCTTAGAAGCCCAGCTGTCTTCTGGAACGCCGTGCGGCTGCTGAAATGAATGAGGGCCTCCTGTGTGTTCTGAGAATGAAATTCGTCCTGATGTGTTAGTAAGGAAAGGCTCATTTTATACTTATGTAAATACTTTAAATATATTTGTATTTATAAATGTAAAACATAAAATGTAAAATAAATGTAGCATAAAAATGTTGAGAAATAATACATGTGGTGTGATCCTGTTTATGCAAAAATTATACATTTGCGTATGTTCATACACATGAACATAAAAACAAATCTGTAGCATGCCAGCTGAAACTGTTCGCAGTGACTCCCTCTGACGAGGGGGTAGGGTGGGGGCGTGGGAGAAGGAAGGGAGAATCCATTTTTACTGTTTATATATTTTTTTAAACAGCTTCATTGAGAAACAGTTTACATACCATAAGATTTTCCCATTTAAAGTGTACTGTTTTTAGTATATTTACGGAATTGTACAACCATAACCATAATCTTATTTTAGACTGTTTTCGTCATCCCGACAAGAAATCTCACAGCCCCACCGGCAGTCGCCCCTTCCTCCCTCACCGAGTCCTCGGCAGTCACCTGCCCACCTTCTGGCTTTCTAGCTTTTCATATAAACATACTTTTATATTGTGGGTTTTTTCTTTTCAAGTAGCTATTCCTGTGTGATTAAATAAACAAATAAATGCATGTTGTTAAAAAAGACAGCAACAAAATAGGGCACAGACGTTTCTGGGGACACTGGGATGGGAATCTCTGGAATGAAAGCCACCAGGGGCCAGATGCGGGCTGGGCGGTTGGCACAGGTGTACTTTGAACCCTCCACAAAATCATGGGACTTTTTAAAGTTTTTGTTATGAGTTGAATTGTTCCCCCAAAAAAGTGTGTTGAAGTGACTTTATTTGGAAACAGGACCTTTGAAACCGTTGAGATGAGGTCATCAGGGTGGGTCCCAGCCAATACTAAGAAGAGAAGAGGAGACGCAGAGACACACGGGGAGGAGGCCGTGTGAGGACGAAGGTGGAGACCAGGGATGTGTCTACAAGCCGAAGAACGCCACGAGTTTCCAGCAAGGCCAGGGCTGGGACAGAGGCACGAGGCTGCGGCCCTGGAGCCTTCAGAGGGAGCGAGGCCCGCGCCTTGAGGGCCATCCAGCCTCCAGAACTGTGAAGCAAACTTCACGTGTCAAAAGCCATCCAGTTGGCGCTACTTTGTCACGCAGCCCTAGGAAACCAACACAATTTCTGCTCCCAGTTTACTGACAAGTCAACTGGGGCTTAGACAGGGAGAGAGGCGGGGCCGCGTGATGCCATCAAAGGGCGCTGAGCCGGATCCTAACCCAGCCAGGCCAAGGGGAGGCGGTCTGTCTGTCCAGCTCCCCACACAGGTGACACAGCGGTGTCGTCACTCCTCATTCCACGCCGCGGGATCTGCCTGCGAAGCTGCTTTGCCGGCCTCAGATAGTGTGCCTGAGGAGGGTAAATAATGGAAATAAGCCAAGAGAAAGAACCCAGGTGAGATGGCCTGCTGGGTTCAAAGGGTGGCAGGGGCACGCTCCTTCCCTGGGTCTCGGCACATTGCACCACGACGCACCGCAGGCCACTCTCACCTCCACGCCCCCTTCCTGAGGGTCGGCCCTCCAGGTCCTAAAAGAAGAGGAACACCCCTCCGGCCGCCTTGGCAGACGCTGGCCGTGTGTGTGTGGGGGGCTGTCCGGGGGGGCAGGGGGTAGGAGAGCAGGCGCTGCTCCAGGGTAACTGGCACCCTACTCCTAAGGGGCAGGTCCAGATCCCCAGACAGCATTCCCATTTCCAGCGTGTCCCTAGTCAACATGCAGATGTGACGCTGGAATGGCCAGAAGGCGGCTCTCACCAACATGAGGTGTTGAACCTGTGTCCTCCAGCTTTCTCCTTTAATCTTCGCAACACCACGTCGAGTTACTCACTTTACAGCCCTGGAAGTGGAGGCTCTGAGAGGGAAAGTCACTTGCCCAAGCACACACAGCTGATACGAGGAAGAGGCAGAGGCAGGCACGCAGCTGGGCAGCAGGAGTCCAGGGCTGAGCTCTGGGCCTTCCCCTGCTGTCAGACTCAGGTGGCCTGTGTTCAAACGCTCTGCAGGTGATGAGAATTTGGGCCGTAAAACTGGGGTGATATCCGCATGCACCTCCCAGACCGTGGGAAGGACTGACGGAACGCTTCCCCGGGGGTGCCTAGCGTGAGTCAGCACTTTACAGAGGCAGAGGCTTCGTTGAGTCCCTGTGCTCCTTCTGGAACGCCTCTTTGTCCTTGCTCCTCACCAAGGTCAGGGGTCCGGGGGCGGAGGACCCAGTCTCAGCTTTCTTCATACCCCTGACTGACAGGCACATAGTAGGTCCCCAGGATGGCCTCTGGGAGGTAGCATGATGGTGTCAAAAGGCCTTGGGATTTGATTCCAGATAGAGGGCCTTGATGAGGGACCTGGGGTCACAGGCCTTGCTGATTTCTACGGGCAATTTCACGTCTGAGTCTCGGTCTCCTCAGCTGTGAAATGGGCCCACGAGACCTCCTTCTTAGGGTTGTTTGCATGGCTTGACTGCCTCTCACATGTGAAAGCTCCTGCAAAAGCAAGCGCCTGTTAAGCTTTCCTTTTTCTCTCCCCTCCTTTCGTCCTCCCTTCCTGAGCTTGTTTCCTCACCTATAAAAGACGGTGGATCATAGTTTTGTCTCCCCGGGTCGTTGTAAACAATGGATGAAAGCCTTCTATAAACTCTGAGCCACAGGACACCTCAATCAGAAGCACGGAAATTGTTTGATTTTCCTGCCAGAGCGGACTGGGGCCACTCCCTGCCTGCCCCAGCTCCGAGGAGCCAGAGGCCGAGGGATAGAATGCTTTCTTGGCAAGAAAAGAACCAAGCCCTGCAGAATGAGCAGAATTCCAACACACCTTTCCAGATTATTATATCAAGGGAGAAGTGGTTTCAGCTGAAGCTGTCGGAATAAATTACTGGCAGTCAGAGGGTGAGGAAATTGAGCTGTGAATGCATTTATATAACGTATTTACATGTCAGACTCAGCTCCCACTCTGTGTATTTTTTGTGGCTTTCAGACATAAGATATTTTACCAGGATCTCCTTCCCTCAGGAGGCAGTTGTGCGGGTTAGGAAAAGGCCCCAGACAAATCTCCAAGAGAGATATAAATTTTTCCTACCTCCAAATTTTTCTGTAAGAAAAAAAAAGATCCTTTACTATGAGGTACATGTCTGGGGACAGAATTCTTGAAGTTGAATCAGAAAATATTTTAATGCAGCCTTAGGATGCTCTTCTCTCTCTACTTGTTGAACTCCTACATATATGTCAAAGCCTGGATCAAAGTTGCCCTGCTCTGTGAACCTTCCTGACCGGCTGCTAATGCTGGCGGACCCCTTCTCTGTGCTTGGACCACCCTTTATAGATACCTCTGTCACAACACATTGTACTCTGTATATTTCCTTGTCTGTCTCTCACCAGAGGCTATGACCTCCTTGAGGACAGGGCCGCTTCTGATTCTGGTGCCACGGAACCCAGCACAGGGCCTGCCATGCAGCAGATGCTTAGCCGATGGCTTAAGGAGCAATGTGCCTGCGTTAGTTGTTATAGATAAGCGAACACAGGGTTATGGAGAAGCGTGGTGTAGGAGATTATTCTGAAGGAGGGTAGATGGGCCGAGAGCTAGCTCCTAACATTTCCTGAAAAGCCACCAGCAACTAGTTTGACTGGTCAAACAGTATTAAGAAACAGCCTACTACATACTGTGGAGGTTGATCTTACTGGGTGTGAAGTTAGCAATAAGATAAGAATAGGAACAGGTGACATTCACCTCGAAAGTCCCTCAAATACCCGTAAATAATAATAAAAAAATGGCTTTGTGTATCTAACCTCGTAGATGACTTTCTTGGTCCATCTGATTTTGTGCTGGTGGCCCTCAATTTTCCCTTATGTTTTCTGTTTGAAGAAGCAGGCTTCCATCCTCAAGAGCCCTGTCTTTAGAAAGCTGGATGCCACGGGGTTGCGGTGGCTGAGAGAACCTTCCAACCCTTCCCACACCCCTGCTATCAGTTTTGGGGGCACGGAGGAGTCAGGCGAGAGGACGTCCTTGTCGAGGGGCACGTCTTCACAGAGGGAAAGGCCTGACTCAGTATTACGTGATATTATGCCACTGGGTCAACGGGTGAGCAGTATTTCCATATTTATTTACTCATCTTTTTATATAAAAGTCCTAACACTGTAATCGTTAACATGCGTGCAGACCACACAGAGTACAGACACCCATTCCACGCTAGCACCTGCAAGTGACACGAACCTCTCACAGAGTAGCTTCAGGAAAAGAGGTGAACGGTCGCATTTCGTCAGCCTTCTCCCAGGGCGAGAGTGGCATGGGCCCTGGGGACGGTGGGCGTGTCCTCGTCTCGCTCTGCCGCCTGTGGGGGACGGGCTTTCTCCGGGTGCTGAGGAACACGGCCACTGCCAGCCAGCGTCCTGTTTTTCCAACTCACAACTAGAGGCATAAGGACACCCTTCCCCGTGATCCCGGGAGAAAAGTCCCAGGAAGGACTCTATTCGCTTCAGCCTGGGTGACCCCCCCCCCCCCCCCGCATGGAAAGAAGGTGGGTGACTGGGTCCTGGAAGGACGCGACATTATCCACGACAGCATGTGAGTTAGCAGGCTTCAGGCAGGATGTATATTTTTAAAAATTCCATATGTGATTCTGATGCTCATTCTCAATTGGAAAACGCTGATGTGTAGGTATTACAAATGTTACATGGATGTAACAGATCGAGCGATACGCTCGAAGACCCCAAGGCGGCTGAAGGAAGCGAGCTCGCCACTACACCGTGTCACTACTCTGTGCTACGTCTGAAAGTATGCAGACAAAAAGGATTTGGACTCCCGTCTTTGAGGAGCTGCTGTTGAGTGCAAGAGACAAATAAAAAGTGACAAGTGGGGAGACAGTCAGCTATCTAAGTGCACAGAGAAGGAAGCCCCAACGCACTTGCAATCACTAGGAAAGTCTTTCCTGTGGAGGGGGAGTTTGAACTGGGTCTTGAGGGATAAACAGAAGCTTGCCACCTGGGTCAGGCAAAGGAAGGGCACTTCACCTCCAGGGAACCGGATGTTCCAGAACCTGGTGGGGCTTTAGAGCCTGTCCCTCACTCAGGCTCCAAATTCCCTCCTCCCACTTAGCAGGCACATGACCTCAAAGAGACACTCAAGTTACCGTTTCTGTGCCTCAATCTTCTCACTTACAAAATGGAGCCAGCAACCTCATCCTCATGGGCCGTTAGGAAGACCACGTTGGTTGATCCCATAAAATTGGTTTACAGACTAGGATTTTGAGTCATCTACGTTTGCATACCTGCGTCGTTGCCGTTAACTGTGATCTTGGGCATGTTATTACTCTACTCTCTGTTTCCTCATGTAAAAAGACGCGGATAATCATAGTACAGTCTCAAGGGCATTTCTGAAGCTCAAGTGAGAAATAACGCCTGGACAGTGTCTGCCTTGAGATCGGGGATGTGGCAAGCACTGAATACACGTTGCATATCATTGCGGAAGAACTATTTTGCAAAGTTCTTAGGGAGGCGCTTGGCACAGAGTAGGTGTTCAGTGTCTCCCTCCCACTGCAGGGAAGCCTGGCCCATGGCTAGGAACTGTCCTTGATGGTCTCGCCAGCCCCTACGTCTTCACCGAGATGCTGAGACACAACCAGAAAGGTGGCCCTGGACCCGCCGTGGTCAGGGCTGCGTGTCAGCCCAGGAGGTTCAGTCCAGCTCCGATTTCCTAGGCAGAGGCCCAGAGTCTAATGAATGGAAAGCTGACACGCCAGGGAGCTCTGGAAGAGAATTAAAGTCCATTCGAAGAAAATACTTGGGTCGGCTGGCCCACTCCAAAAGGAGCAGCGTCCTGGTGTATGTAACAGAATTCCTAAATAGCAGGGACGGCACAGGCTTCCTTTCCTCGGGGTATTTGGGAACCAGAAGGAATGTGCACATGGCCCATCCAACAGGCAGCTGCCTTGTGCTAACGGGCCACGCGGCCTGCTGGGAGCGAGCAAGCACGAAGGCAGGAGCAGACCAGCGTGCAGGCATCTCGGCGCCCATGGGCCCGAGCGATTGGTGCTACTGTCCAAGGCTGCATTCAGACCAGGGAGAGGGGAAATCCTATGGCCCAAGCAGGGCCTGGAAGACCCAAAAACAGGCAAACTTTGTCCCTTGAGGAACCTCACCAAGGGGAGGCAGTGACGTTTACTGAGTGTCTTCACTCTGTCAGGCTCCTGGTCACTGCGGCCCCTCCAAACCCGAGATGCTGAGATGAGCAGGAGAGTGACCCACCCAAGGCCAGCAGTGCTTCCGGCCAGGGTCTGCTGGGGAGCACCCTCGAAGCTGGCTGAATCCTGTTTCCTGAGAGTCTGAGCAGGTCCTTCTTCCCCTCTGCTGGGATTATCCATTCTCACGTCTAAGTGCCTTTATCCTTTTGTTTTTAAAACCAAGCGAGAAATGGGCAACGGTAGGGTGTATGTATTTTTAAATTCCAACCTTTTTTAGGCAGTCAGGTGGAGAGGAATTTTCAAAGCTTTGGGACTCTGAGAGCAGAGAGAATGTGGAGCCCTGGACAACCTCGCCCCAGGCACCCTCTGTGCTGGGCTCCAGGAACACGGAGACGTGGGGTGAGGACCAGCCAGGCCACAATCGCCAACCACCGGCTGGAGGTGGGAGAGTTTAATCCTGCTCAGGAAGTCCTCGGGGTGTGAAAAGTCAGGCCTGATGTTATAAAAACCCTGCTGAGAGGGTGTAACAGGCGAGGACAGATCGGGGACGTGCTCTAGCTCCAATTTTCTCATTAGAAAACTGGCCGAAGTTCTAAACGCACCCAGCACACATTTAATCTGTAATACGCAGCCGCCTTAACCTGCAGAGAAGGACAGGTATTCATTTTCATAGATTACTTTTTAACTGTTATTTTTCAAAGGAGGGGGTGGGGAAAGAAAACAGAGACAAAACAGATGCCCCGGGCCCTTTGATCAGCCTCGCTGCAGACAAGCGGGCTGCCCGCTCGCACCTCTTTAACTGCGGCTTGCCAGGAAGAAAATGAGTGGTTTTAACTCTGCAATTACAGTGCCTGCTGAAGGCCTGTCATCGCAGCCAGGGGACCTGATCCCAGCCCACTCGGCTGCCCCCAGAATTACAACCAGCGGGGCCCAAAGTTAAACACCCCCTGTGGCCGGCGGCTTCCACCGGCCCAGAAGCTCCAGGCCAGCCACCCAGCCCCCTGCCCGTGTCCCCCAACCCCTGTCGCTATAAATATAGTAAACTAAGACCATGTATGCTTCTGGGCCAGGCCAGACAGAGGAGAAAGGAGCAGGAGACAGCGGCCTTATCTCACGCCCAGGAGTCTGGGAATGCGGCTGGGAGGGAGGGGAGCATGTGAGAGGCAGAAGGTCAGATTTCTGAGCGTCCTGCGCAGAGGGGGACAGCCTCCCCGGGACTTGGGGTGAGCCCCTTGCTGAATCAGCCGAGAGCCTGCAGGCTGGCCCTTGAGATATGAAGCCTCAAATATCTATTGACTCATCTCAGCAGGAAAAAGGGAGATATTGACTCCCACCCCTACCCAGGGCCGAGCACTGTGCCAGGCACATGGCAGAACCCTATAAAAATCGGTTAGATGAATGAGGAACTGTCAAGGTTTAGAAGACAAAATTGAAATTCATAGAAGGTCAGCGTCCTGCCCGAGGTCACTCAGGTGGGGCTGCCAGAGGTGGGCCAGGGACCCCAGGGGCCTGCCCACAAACGCAGTTCTTCCGGGAAGCATGTGTGGCCTGTCCCGGAAAGGGTGGTGCATTTCCCAACAGGGAATACGGGTCTGACACTGTACTCGGCTCTCAGGGCCAGCCCGGGTCGAGGCACCTGCCTCGGGAGCAGACCTCAAGGGGGAATAAAAACACTCAGTAATCATGATTAATAATATTTTACTCCAATATTTTCCAACATCAAAGCTAATGCAAAAATCCATGATAAACAGAATATCAAATTTTAAAACAAAAACGAGATCAGTTTTACAGACCTCTCCTTTGGCCTCAGGCTCCAATCTGTCTTGGCGTGGCACTACTCACTTAAATTGCTGTGTGACTTTGGGCATCCATTTTCCCTCTCTGGGCTTCGGTTTCCCAGTCTGTCCTAAGGGAGCAGACTAGTCTCCTGAAGCCGCTTCCAGCTGTGACATGCTGGTGTAGGGACTCAAGACTCAGCTTTGTCCGTCAGTGATTTCTGGCGTGGGTGCTGGCCCTGCAGGGGCACCTGGCAGTCCGCAGCTGTGAGCTGGAGACGGTGTGTGTGCAAGTGCTCACTCCCAGACCTGCTCCCTCGCCTGTCCCTCTGCAGCATCTGGGTGAGTTTCACAAGTGCCCTCGCAAGGATGTGAAGGAAGGCCCGGGGAATGGGGTCAACTGCACACATGACATCGGTGCATTTGTGGCTCTGTGGGGCTGGGACGGCTCGAGGGGAGCTCTGCCGACTTCATGGCCGTGGTGATGACAGCCCATCGTGAAGGCACTGATGGCTCCAGCCTGTCCTCCCGGGATGCCAGTTCTTGGGGTCTGCTCTTCATTCATGTGGCTTTTTCATTTATTTCCCCTCCTCACAGTAGAAATTCTTTTATTTCAAGAACAGTGAGAGAGACAGCTCGGGAACCATTGCGATTATTCGCTTAAATTCTTCTGACACTTGCGCACTGCTTTGTAATTACATTTCTGATTCTGCCTTTCCCCACAAATTAGTGCAAGAGATCAGTTCCAGCCACTCACCAGCTCGTTCATTCATCCATTCACTTCAGTAAACAGTTCCTAAACCTCCCATGGGACAGACGATCCTGCAGCGCCCCACGCCAGGCCGCCATCCACTGAACCATCCCCTCGGTCCCTCGGTCCCAATCTGTGCCACACGCCCACTGTGTGCCACGTGCACAGAGGGGCTGGACTTACACTCCAGAACAACCCAGCCCCACTGCTAGTTTCGCAGAGCTGAGGACGGGCTGGGGAACAGCGACTTTAACCAGACAGCAATAGGCACACCGTAACACCACCTCCGTGTTGGTTAATGCAATGTGTCAACTCGACCTGCCATGGGAAACCCAGATATCTGCTCAAACATTATTTCTCGATGTGTCTGTGAGGATGCTTCTGGATGAGGTTAGCATTTAAACTAGCAGACTGAGTAAAGCAGATGGCCTTCCCCAATGCAGGTGGGCCTCATCTAATCAGTTGAGGGTCTGAATAGAACAGAAAGGCAGAGGAAAGGAGAATTTGCTCTATTTCTGCCTGACAGTTGAGTTGGGACATCAATATTCTCCTGCCCCAGGACTGGGACTTACATCACCAGTTCTCCTGGTTCTCAGGCCTTTGGACTCAGACTGGCACTGCACTACCAGCTCCCCTGGGCCACCAGCTGCAGATGACAGATCCTGAGGCTTCTCAGCCCCTTAAGTGTGTGAGCCAATGCCTTACAATAAATCTCTTTATATATATAAATAGGATCTAACTCTATGTGTGTGTGCATTCTGTTTCTATCGGCTCTGCCCTCTGGAGAACCTTAATACCACCTCTGGGAAGAGCTGGGAAGAAAAAGCACACAGTGCTCTGAAAGCTTGTGACAGCGGCCCCAGTCTGGTCCAGGGGTTAGGGGACATGTTTCTCCGGAAGTGCTCGTGGAACTGGGATGTTATAGATAGCCAGCAGTTAACTAGGTGAAGCAGGGGAGGGAAGTGCAACTGGCACAGAGAATAGCATGTGCAAAGGCCCTGAAGAAAGGAGACAGGTTAGTCTGAGATATTGGAAGAAGACTCAGGTGGCCAGAGTACAGAGACTTGGTGTGGAATGAAGCTGGAGCCGTGGGTAGAAGCCAGATCATACGGGGCCTCCCAGGCCAAGCTGAGGAGTTGGTTCTCATCCTGACTGCGCTGGTTGCTATTGTTACTGTTATTACTACAGTTTTCCGATGAAGAAAATATGGCTCAGAGAGGTCCATTCATCCATCCCTCAAGCATTTATTGAGCACCTACTATGTGTCAGGTGCTGTACAGCGTGTGGGGAGATAGCTGTGAGTGGGCAGACCGGGCATCGCTGCTGAGGAGCTTCCACCCATATGAGTGACAGAAGCAGAATGGGGAGTCAGGTCTGCCCATCCCAAAGGCTTTGCTGCTCATCATCTCACAGCTTCCTGGGCCTGGCACTGGGATGAAAGATGCCCAGCATCCTCCCGGTTAAGCGCTCAGTGGCTGGCGGTGAACTGGAAGCCAACATCTTGCCTCTGGGGTTTGTTCACTGAGCCCAGACCCAGCACCCCCTCCAGGCATCACAGTCGCACCCCAAACCTCCAAAGAGCGAGCCTGAAACTGAGGAGCCGGGTTAGGGGCGGGCCAGGACGGGGCAGAGGAAAGCCCCTTAGCCCTACAGCAGCGGGCCAAATCTGGACCACCCCCTTCCTCATCTCCATTTCTGTGCATTAACAACGTCACCAATTCTGCACTGCTCCTTTCTTCCAGAGGTGGTGGCTCTTTCCCCTCTTCCGCACTCCGGGCTGTCCTATGTGGCAGAAACGCCAGGTGCCGGCCTTGTCCTCCACGCTCCGGGAAGCAGCACCCGGAAGTGGAGAAGCTCAGGGGAGCTGCCAAATGCTGGGAGAGCACCTGGAGAGAGAGGCAGGTGGAGGTCCCGCGGAGCGAGAGCAGCCGGCTGAACGCAGCCCCATTAGCAAGTGAAGGCGAGACGAGTGGAGGAACTGCCCAGTGAACCCACAGATCCATGAGAAATAACAGATCGCTGTGTTTTAAGCCACTAAGTTTGGCATAGTTCGTCGTCCTTCAAGAGACAACTGAAACACCGCTGGATGTGCCCTGGGGAGAATGTGAAGACCGATCTATGAAAAGATGGACACGTTGTTTCCACTCAGCATCAATTTCCCTTTCTTCGGCTAAAAGCACCCCAGTTTCTTCCCAGTGTCCCCGGGGGGCCACCCCTCCCCATTCTCAGGTATGAGCTGAAGTTGATCTGCCTCCAGCTCCAGCAGCGGGCAGTTAACCCAGGCCTGGCCAGTCGGAGCAGCTTCCCAAGGCCACAGTGATTGGTTCGTGATCAGAGCTATTCCCACGACATTTGCTCAGATGATCAGGAGGGAAACAGGTAGGCTCTTTCCAGCTGGATCTAAACCTGAGAGGAGGTGGGCCTGGGGCTGCTGATGGCTATCTCCCCACCGCATGGAGAGAAGCTGTTGGAAAATGGAGCCCACGCCAAGGGAAACAGAGCCACCAGATGGAGGAATATTGTGGAGATGTCATCTGGAAACCTGGAGCAACACCGAGCCTCGACTTTAGGGCCGTATGAGCCTGGAATCCTCTCCCTGTGGTGGCCGTAACATGGTGCCCCTCAGAGCCACTGCTATGGGGCAAAGTTGACTGACAGCCCCTCTGCACCGTCCAGCACACTGGCTCCCAGGCCACCCACCTGCCCCAACCTGGGCTATATCCAGTGAATGACTGAGCGTTAGATCATGTCCCATTCCCATGGGTCCCCTCTACCTGGTGACTTGGCTCGAGGATACCCCGCTGACCTGGCCAAAACTTAGTGAGAAACGGCAGTGCGGTCTGAGGCTCTTTCCACCCAGCCCTCTTTCCTTCCTTCTCTCCTTCCGGGATCAGACTGGAATCACCCTGTCGCCTCCCCCGAGCCTTCCCAGGTCTGCCCACCAATACATCTCTTGCACGTCTGTTTCCACCGTGGCATCTGCTTCCTTGGAGGACCAGAACCGCCTCTCCTATCCCTTCTTATTACTTCTTAAGCCAGTTTGACTTGGATTTCCGCCACTTTCAGTCCAACAATATCTGACAGGCACAATTCTCCTGCCAGAGCACTTGGGCCTTGTCCAGAAGGTGACGGAGACTACTGGAGGGTTTTAAGTAGAGGGTGTGGTCACACCTCTTGGTGGAGCCCACCAGGTGCACTGTGAGCGGTGGACTGGAGGAGACCAGTCAGGGGCTACTGAACAGTCTCAGGGACACGATGTGTGAGCAAAACCAGGCAGGGGAAGGGCGGATGGAAGGAAGGGGGCAGATCTGAAAGATATCTTCAAGGAAGTCTTAAGAGGATTTGATGACTGATGGGAAAGAAGGATGGAGGAGTGGACAGGGAGGAGCAGACAGAGCCTTGTGGTTTTCAACTCTGCCTTACAGTGAGGACGCTGCCCCTTCAGTGAGTGCTCCCTGTGGGCTCTGATCTGACTTCACTTTACAACTGCCTCGGGAGATAGCTAACATTGTTATCCCATTCTGCAGATGAGAAAACTGAGGCTTACTGAAGTTAAAAAAGCATGTCCAATGTCTGACGGATAGCAAATGGTGGTTTTTGGGACTGAAACCCAGGTCCCTCTGGCTCTAAAAATCCGTGTGCTCAGCTACCACCCAGGGCTTATCCATCAATGGGGGCCCTTCCCCTGCCGCTCCCTGCACTTCCACCCCAGCCCACCAGCAGATTCACTCTCTCTGAATGGACAGAGCAATAGCCCCGATTTCCTCACCATCTTTCATCTTCTTAATTCTTTTTTCTATGTCATCAATTGTACTCCTTATATAGCTGGTTCATTGGCTGGAGAGAGAGAAGGAATGACAAAAAGACCTCGCCAGAATGTCATTTACCTCACTGTGGTATTACTATTGTTTTTACGTACTGCACACACTGTATCGTAATGAGTCAGCCATTTTTAAATGAACACAAGTTCCTTGATCCCAGTGCTGTCACTGCCCCTTGCGTCCACCAGGTCTCATCCTGGCCTTACGTGGCAGAGGCCCCTGACTTTTTTAAATGGACCACTACATGATTTTGCTGCATCTTGGAAAGGAAAGGGATTTCGCAGAGACAGCACCTTCCTCTCATCCTTTGGTGGCAGACACCGTAACCACTTCCGCTTACACCTTTTGACAAACTTGTCCCATCCTCCCCAAGGAGATCCCCATTGATCATATTGTGTGCACTCTGCTCCCCACCTCCCACCAGCAGACACACTCCACACTGTCCCCACGCAGCAGGATACTCTGACTTCTGTTCAGAGAGTCACCTGGCCTCTCCTTCCACGAAATGAGGATATGAAAACTAGAGACAAAAGAGCAAATTATCATGGTCAGCAGTGATAAAAAAATAAATGAGCAAAATGGTTTCATGAAGAACTGATGAGAACCAGATGTGTCCAGGGAGATTCCTGACCTATCCTGGTTTTGCAAGGGGACAGTTGACTGCATTGAAACAGTGTCTACCAGACACACTGAGATGATTGTTTCTTGAATGTCCCTTTGATGCGAATGGTCGCAGTGGCTGTGAATTGGCTTAACAAAGAGTGCGTGCACTTTGGCCATTAGCAGAGCCAAGTAACCACAAGGGGCATCGTGGGCTATTTTGAGTGAAGGAAGGAAGGAGAGAAAAAGGAAAGAAAAAGCGAGGGAGGGATAATGGAAGCAAGAAAAGACCAGTGCGTACCACCTGCGACGTCGGGCAGAATCACACAGAGTCCCGCTAAGGGGCCCCAGTGACCTGGGAGTGAGTGTCGCCTGCATTGTGCAGGGAGGGAAGTGGCGCTCAGTGAGGCAAGACCACCTTGTTCATAAAGGTGGAGCGAAGCTCTGGATTGAGAACCCTGTGGCTCCAACCCCAGCTTTCTGCCCTCGACCACGACCGGCATCAAGACGGGCACCAGATTAGTGACATGACACGGTCTCTAAGGACCTGGCCCGAAAAGCACCTCACTTTTCTGAATTTACTCCTGAAAACGAACAGGAAGCCAGCCCATTGCTACATCCTTTCGAAGCTGCTGCTCAGGTTGCCCCAGGCCTGCCCATGGTGTCACTGCGATGATGGTGACCGCATTTTAGCAGTTGTGCCTCTGCTATGTAGGCTGGCCCCCTCCAGGCACGCACACACTTCTAGGAGCCCTGGAGGGTCCACCAGAGCTCACGCACAGGCCTCCTGTCTTTTGCCCCAGCTGCTTCTCAAGGCCCACGGTCACTAAGTCACTCTGTGTCCTGGTCCCACGCTGGCTCTGTGGGTGCTCCGGTCCAGCTCAGGGCTCCCCTGGCCAAAGCAGTCTCTCAGCTCAATCATCAGCTCTATCGCCAGCTCCATCACCAGACCCTCGCTGCACAGGGCTCAGGCGGGGGCAGAGCTGAGCTGTCAGGACAATTTTCAAGACGCACCCAGGGGACACTGGCCACTTCCTTCCGCAGACCCAAGGTGCAAAATCACTTCCTTGTTCCCTTTCGGTCGCAAACAAACCAAAAATCTCACTAATTGACTCCTGGGGGTCTGCCCAGGCTTTCCCAAACAAGCCCAGGCTTGTCTGAATTCCAGAGAGGGCTCAGCTACAATGCCAGCCCTCCACTTTGGTTTGGGAAACAGTTTCCTACCAACCTTTCCACATGAGCTTCAGGATAATCCCATGAAGTTGGCAGGAAGCACAGTTCTTTCTCCTTTGCGAATGGGGACATCGAAGCTCAAAGGTCACACTGGGGGTGGGGGTGTGGACGGGACCTGCAGTCTTCAGAGGGCACAGCTCCCCTCCTGCTGTGCACCCCCCTTTGAGCCCTTCCTAGTGGGCTTCGGGCCACCAGCACGCGTCTGGAGTCAGGGAGCCCGAGTGCCACCCCTGGGTCCTCAGCTGGTTGCTCGACTCCCCTGGCCTCGGCCTCTCCATCTGTTAGACATGTGGACACCATGCTACCTCTCGTGGCTGCTGTGCTGATTAAGCAGAACGAGGCCCACGCACCCGGCCGAGCTCCTGGCCCAGAGAAGCTGGCCATACAGCTGGGCCAGAGACAAATGTCCCCACCTAAGCATACAGCTTAGAACGCTTTCATCCTTCATTTGAGGAAGTGCTCCCCCACCCTAACCTGACACTTCTGCTATAAAATGGGTATAAAAATAATCTTATTCCGAGGGGTTCTTGTAAAGATTACACAGTAAAAAACGTGATGACTTCTTTGGAAACCATGATGGGCTGGTCAATTATTGTCCTCGCCAGCCTGTCACCAGGTGTAGCTAGGCGCTCTAAAGCCTTCCTCTCATGAGCTCTTAGGGAAGATTCTCCAAAGTATGGAGGAGAAACCAAGACATGCCCGGGTGGCTGAGCCCTCGGGATAGGGCAGCACATTCACCCGCACAGGCTCCTCCAGGCCTCAGATGAGACCATTCCCTTCTCACAGATGAGGAAACTGAGGCTCAGTGGGGACCCAACGAGCCCAGGGTCACACGGCATCTGAGTGGAGAACCGGGATTCAGACCCAGTCCAGCTGACTCTCCCATGCCAGGGGATCCTGGAGAGGAGCATCCCCACGGCTGCCTGCGGACCGCAGGCGAACAGCCTCCTCTCATCAGCTACACAGGGACTGTTATTAAAAACCGAGGCACTGCTTGGTAAGAGGTAAAAGAAAGAAATGGCCCAGAGGTGGCCTTGCTAGAAAAAGCCCCCAAATGGTAGACCAGGCAGAGGCTGCTTGGTTGGGACTGTGCTGGTAAGGAGCTCAGGGACAGGTCTGCGACATGACAAGCTGAGTTATAACCTGGGGCCCAGGGGCCGCCCCCCATCCCCCAGCACCCCAGAACCCCAGCACCCCAGCCACGGAGAAACCCACGCGGCAGTCTTAGCAATGGGGCTGCAGCCCGCTGGCTGCCTCTTTGTCAGACAATGGCACCCTCTGCTGGCGGCACAAAGAGAAGCTGCTTCAAAGGGACACTGCAGGTCTCAAGGCCCGGCGCTTAATGCTAATATTAGAAACAACAACGAGGATGATAAAGTAAATACTACATAATGACGTTACTGAGAGGCGGAGGAGGAGGAGAAAGAGAGGCTGTTATGGAGCACTCAGTGCCAGGCACGGTGCTAAGCAGTTCACAGATGTGATCTCATTTCGTCTGAAGAGTGAGTGTGTCTGCCAGCTTGCGGGAGAATCGGGGAGATCCCGAGGGATAACGGCCTTGCTCCAGGTGAAGCGGGGGCATGAATTCACAGCCCGCTGCTGCCCTGCCCTCTCCACCCCCGGGAAAGGCACTCCTGGACTGCTTCACTCATGTCCTGGTTAGAGCCCCGACCACACGGTCCCTTTGTACCCCTGTTCCGCAGGTGGCGGGCGTGCTGGGTGACTGCAGCACAGCTGCGCAGTGGGACACAAGAGCAAGGTGCCCGGTCTACAGGGTTCCAGATTTAGCAAGTAAACATACAGCATGCCCAGTTAAAAAGGAATTCCAGGTAAACCACACATTTTTAGTATAAGTAGATCCCTAATACTGCATGGAACATACTTACACTAAAAAAAAATTGTTTACCTGAAATTCAAGCTAACGCGGGTGTCCTGTACTTTTTCCAGCCTCTCTCCCCTGATTGGGAGACCTGGTTGCAATTTCCATCTTCCTCTTTCTAGCTGTGTGACCTTGGGCAAATTATATAACCTCTGAGCTTAGTGGCTGCATAACAGAAATACCCTCTGCCTCCCAGGGCCCCGTGACGGCCTGGGTGCCTCCCAGCAGCGTGGCTCTTGGGCATCTCAACGGATCTGTTAGCCTCGGGCCAGGCTTGGTGAATCGCAGATCAGGGCCAGGGCCTGGGCCAGTTTCTTCGTGGTTATTTCAGGCTTCCCCTCAGGGTTACCAGATGTTCAGCTCTGCTCCCAACACCATGTCCTCCCAAAACTGCATCCAAAGGCAAGGAAAAAAGGGAGTTTCCATCCCAGCCAACTTCCTTCAGGTTTCAGGATCTAGAATTGGGCCAAGAGAGGCTGGGGAAAAGGAAGAGGTGACATTTTCAGCCTTGGTAGTGGCAGAGGGCCTCTGCCCGCAAAGAAAAGGCAAGATAAACAGTTATTAGTCAAAAGCAAACACATCCCACTCGCTCCATGCCAGGCCTCGTCCTAAAGGTGTTATGTGTGTTCATGCATTTAATCCTCAGGAGATAAGCACCATGGTCCCATTTTACAGATGAGCCAAGTGAGACCCAGAGAAGTCAAGCAGCAACCTGCGCAGATTCACAGAACAGCAAGTGGCAGACCGGGGACCTGAACCTGGACAGCTATGGGCCTGGCCACTAAGGCCTTCTGCCTCTCCCGAGATGGCCGGGAGGGGCTGCCCCACCCGCTCTTACCCGTCTGTCCTCCCTGGTACTGCAGGAGGCCTGGCACACAGCGAGCCCTTAACTCAGCATCGGAAACAAAGGGCCTGCTGCGCAGTAGCCGCCCGGTAAGTGTCAATGATGGCTGTGACTTGTACTTCCTTCCCACCTCCCTCTCTCCCATCTGTGCATGACATCGCCATCCACATGTGCAAACTCCTCCTCCCACAGGGCGGAGCAGGCTGCGCCTGTGCACTGAGCTCTTGCCTCGGGACCTGAGCCTGGTCTCTGAGCTCGATTCTCACCAGTCACTGGAGGGTGAGCTGCTGATGAGGCAGGGCAACGGCCGTCACCAGCGGGAAGCAGACGGGCAGCCTGGAAAACGCCCAACGCAGGGACACTAACGGTTCTAGCCTTAGGAGTTTCATTCCTGAAGATTACCGTTTTTATTATTTTATTTATCATTTATACTATTTATATTTATTATCATTCATATTTATCATTTTGTAATTGTAATTATCATTTTTGTGGATTAAATTTATCAGTATTTAGTGGGTTAGAAATTAAAATTGATAAATTTATAAAATGCTATTTTAACTCATTTCAAGCCCATTACATTTAACATAACATAGCTTTATGAAAAATCACTGTATTTTTCAAAACAAAAAAACATTTGGTGGAAGAGTGACCTTGTTTCTTGTTTGTGCAAATCTCTGTAACGTCTGGCTTAACAGAAGACAGTTGGATCTCATGTGGGCTCCACATTCAGTCTGTTGAGATACGTTGGTTGATGCATATCAAGAAAATCTGAACTGCCTCATGGACGCAAGTCTCCTGCCAGCCAGGATCACTCACATTGGACGACAACTTAAGACATAAGTAGAATTCTTTGGAATCAATTCCCTGGGTGAAGACAAGGAATTTTAGAATTTATTTGTTACAGCAGCTAGTGTTACTCTAACTCATGTGCCAAAGTTTAAAGGACCATATTGGCTGCTGTGTGCAGAATGAGCTGGCAGGGGAGCAAGGCTGGGCATGGGGAGCCAGCTAGGAGGTTCCTGGACGAGCACCGTGGTGTCAGAGATGGAAAGAGGAGCTGGAACCGAGACAGCCGCGGGCCGGGCTGTGACGGGGTGTGGAGGGAGGGGTATGAGCGAGAGGCAGGAGGAGAGGAAGTCGCTCTGCTTTTGTGGGTGACGCTGCTCGGGCCTGAGGGGCAGGAGGGAGGACCAGTGCACCACCCATGTCCAGTCAAGACATCTGGACCTTTTACTCAGTATGACTTTCTGTCACTTAAGGACTTTTTAAAATCACATACAACCAAATAACTAGTATTTACTGACTAACATCTAATAGCCAGTCTCTGTTCATTTTTCCTCAATTGCTTTCAAAATGTCGTTCTACAGTTTGTTGGAATCAGGATCCAAACAGAGGCTCCAATATTGCATTTTTTATGTGTATCTTTGTTCTCTTTTATCTCCAGCGATTCTCTTCCCCTGCCGCCTGCCTCTCATTTATTTCTTGATGAAACAGGGTCTTTTTTCCTATAGAATTCTTCACGTTATTGTTTTGGCTGATTGACTGATGTTGTTTGCAAGCTCCTCTCTCCCACAGAAATCATGGAAACTTAGTTCTAGAAGCTTGATTAAATTCCAGGCGAGTGACTTTTGGCAAGAATCCCCTCCAGGTGGCGCCGGGTCGTGCCTGCCGTGTCAGGTGACACCTCACGTCTGGGTGTTCCCACTTCGGTGATGTGAAATCATCTAGTGAGTAAAGGCAGCATCAGCCTGATTGTCCAAGTTACCACATCCACCCGTCCCCTGATGCTTTCAGCGGACATCAGTGGTCGTTGGCAAGATGGGGTGTTTCATTTGCAAACAGTTGATTTCCCAGCTCTATCGTTCCTCCTGCCTTTGTCAGCTTTGATTCTTCTAAAAAGAACATTCTCTCATCAACTATTTGCTTACCCTGAAATATGGTCTATAGAGGATAGGCAAGATCAAGGTTTTATTCTTTCTCTTTATCAGTTTTCGGAATAATGAAACGTTACCCTAGCAACCTCCGAAAGCAAGCAGGAGTATCATTATGAAGTCATAGATTTTATGCACTTGCTGTTTTTCAATCCACTGCAGCCATTATTCTTTCTGATGCTCATATTATCCCATCTTTAGACTTGGCTCCTCCCGTCTTCTAGAAGTCTCTGGTAGCCTCTTAGCTCCAGGCATGACGCGATATCCCAGCCTCATCTGTAAGTTCCTTGCCCAAGACCCGGAGTCGGACAACGACACCACTCCATGGACCTCTTGTTCCTGCAAGGGGGGAATGCATTTAGATTTTCACACCCTTCCAAAATCGAGGTGAAATGATGAAGGACATAAAAATTGAGAAAAATGAGTATTGGCAAGGGAAACAGAAACAAATGTCTGCAGTGCCAGAAGATTCCCCACACACAAAAACACAGAGAAGGTCCTAGCCCCCACGACCCATCACAGAGCAAGAAAGAGTGCCTTCCCAGGGAGGAAGGCTGAGGAGCCATTGGAGAAGGGAGCCCTTTATTCATGCGGGGGCCTTGGGGAAAGAAGCACACTGCTGGCTCCTCACACACACCCCCATTCCCGGGCCAGAGCCTTTCCACACAGGCCTGAGACAGACTTTAGGAACCTCACTCTATAGACAATGAAACAGAGACTTGGGGACGTCAGTGACTTCTCCGAGGTCCCACAAGCAGTGCCAGGCTGATGTAGATGGATGGCTCTGCTCTCACTCCCAAAATCATTGTTAGAAAGAAAAAATTTTTCATGACACGTGTTGAAGATGGCAAGGAAATCTTTATTCAAGGGGGCCACCGCAATACATAGGGACCACTGTGATGGGGTCTGCAGCAGGGAGAGATTGTGCTCAACTCTGAACACAGTGTGGGCAAGTGAGCATTCCGGCCGAGGAGCAGGGTGGGGGCAATGGATGGAAAACTGCCGGGAGAAAGCATCAGGGGTGCGGAGGTGCTTGGACTTTGTTAAATGAGCACTTGTCAAGTGGAGCACAGGACGCCGGATGGTGAGCAATGGTTCAACAACAGGCCACAAGAGAAATTGAGATAGAGGAGTCTAGGACTCGCAGGTCCTGGAGGAAGTGCACACACACCTCCAGGGGCTGTGCGGAGAGGTCAAGGCAGAGTGCAGAGAGAGGCATGGCCCGGGGCACATGCCATTATCAGGGTCCATGGGTGGAGAGCTTTGGGTTCCTGGGCGAGGGCCAGAGAGCTCAATTCAAACCAAAAAAGTAGGGTTTGGGTAAGCTCCATGGGGTCTTATCTAAGGGGCTCAGAATACATACAGGGGCCGGGAGGTGGGCAGACTGCTGATTACAAGGGCCGTCGGGAAAGTCCTACCAGGACCACAGTTGCTTGTGACCCTGCAGGCTGCTCTCCAGGGCTTGTGTTTGCATGGGGGGCTAGTGTGGGTTTAAGATCCGCCCCCCAAGCCACTTGGCCAAACAAAATGGATGCTGAGACTGCAATACCACGGAGTAGCTGAGCTAAACTTTCCACCAAGGGATTCTGGTTAAATTGACCCCCTCGGGTCTTGCTGGAGGCAGGCCAGGGTGATCAGACATCACCCATGGGATGGGGGAGAATGAGGAACCTGATCACACTTCGAGGCTGGGGGATTCTTGCCAAACGGACTTAGCAGGATTCTTGCTAAAATCAGACAATGAGGAGATGAATGCACAAGTCAAGGCCTCATTGACAAAGAGCTCAGAGCAGCCCCGGGAGAGTTTGGTCAAGGAGGGAATCTGTCACTGCTCTGCCTCCACGCACAGCCTGATTCTCACCCTCAGCGCATCCTCAGCGCATCCTCAGCGCGTCCTCCCGCTGCAGCCTGTGGGGTTCACGTGCTGCCTGCTCTATGGCAGCATCGTCCCAACGACGCTGGGCTTCCCTGGAAAGTATGAATCTCCTCTTGACATTTACTCCTTCATTTGCTCACTTGTTCAACAAACATTTAGTGCGACAAACCATCCAAGGTTCCATCCCTTTGTGTCCCTTCCAGGACTCAGAGTGCTTGGCACTGCTCCCTCAATGACTAGTGAATGAAAGAGCGAGTAAGTGCAAGAGTTAGGATGTGAATTCGCTCTGTCTGATGCCTGAGGTCTTCTTACTGTCCCTGGATCACAGCTGCCCCCTGCGCAGGCCCTGCTGGGCTCCTGCAGGTTGCCTGGCTGGGGGAGGGTGGCCCTGCCTGAGAAGCTGCCAGAGCCAGCCTGTGAATCCACTTCCCCGGCCAGCTGGGCGCAGCGGAAGCTCAGAGCTCTTTATGCTGCCTTGAGCTGGGGTCGGGGAAACAGCCCCCTCCCCAGTTATGCTCGACTTTAAAGGCACTGATGAAATCAATAGCTTTTCTTTGCATTTGCAATAACCATTTAGAAGCAAAACGAAAAAAGGAAAATGAAATTATTTGCCTCAAAAACAAATTATGAAATACCTAGTAACAGGGTTAACACAAAGCTCCAGCATCTACAAGAAGGAAGCTCCACAGTCTCACGGAAGACACAAAAAATGACATGGATGAGCGGAAAGCAGTTTTAGGTTCCTGAACAGGAAGATGAATGCCGTAAAAATGTTAATTCTTACCATTTAATTTGATTCCAGTTAGGATCTGAATATTTTTTGAAAAGGACAAAACTGCTTTAAAGCCCTTGTGGAAGAATGAATGTCCAAAAAAATGCAATATATTCTTGAAAAGGGAAAATATTTAAATTACCATAAAGCTAGCATAGTAAAAACAGTGTGGCATTACCATAGAAACAAAAGCCCCAAAACACAGACCACAAAGGTAGGGAAGGGCAACAACGAGCAAGAGAACAACGACACAGGACAGAGCACTAGAAATATATCCCAGTTTACACAGAAATTTAATGTTTAAACTGGTGCCATTTCACTTCAATGAGAAATAGGTGGCACTTATGCCTGGTGGAGAACAAACGCGGCCATTTTAATCACACCACAATTTTTTAAAAGATTCAAAGTGGATTAAGAATCTAAATGTAAAAAACAAAATGAAAATAATGGAAGACACTTTAGGAGAATGACTTCAGATGGAGATGAACTTTTTTTTTCCCTTTTTTTAGAGATTGGCACCTGAGCTAATAAGTGTTGCCAATCTTTTTTTTTTTTTTTTCTGCCTTATCTTCCCAAATCCCCCCGGTACATAGTTGTATATCTTAGTTACACGTCCTTCTAGTTGTGGCGTGTGGGACACCGCCTCAACGTGGCCTGACAAGCAGTCTCAAGTCCGCGCCCAGGATCCAAACCGGCGAAACCCTGGGCCGCAGCAGCGGAGCGCACGGACTTAACCACTCGGCCACGGGGCCAGCCCCTGGAGATGAACTTCTTAACCAAGTTGGGAAACCTAGGGGCCTCCACAAACAGGAGGAAAAGGAGCGACTGCACAACATACTTAAAGTTTTGTTGAGCAAACGATGCCATGAGCAAAGGCGGAGGTTTGGTGGAAACATTGCATAAATGACCAACAGAAGTCAATTTTCCCCAATATATGAAGAATACCTATAAATTGAGAAATAAAAGACAAACAGTGCAGTCTAACAATGAGCAATGGCAAATCCATCTCTCGTCATCAGGGAAACGCAAAACAAGACAAAAATGCAACATCGTTTTCACCCATCAGATTCGCAACGCTCAGGAAGAGCGGTAAATCCGATGGTGACGTGGGAAACAGTCCTTCCCACATGCTGCTGTGGGAATGTTATCGCTACAACCCTTTTGGAAGGATTTCTGGAAGTATTTATTTTAGGTTCATAAACACCTTTTGGCCCAGGAATCCCACTCTTGAAAATCTATCCTCTAGATCTTAAAAATACAAGCGTGGAGATGCCGATTTCAGCACTGACTGTGCGGACAGACGCGGAGCAAGCCTCCTGGATGCTCCCGGGTGCAGGCTGAGTGAACAAATCAGGGTAATCCTTCTGGTGGATCCCTGTGCCCCTGTGACAGAGCAGAGGACCGTCGATCTGCACCAAAGAGAGAGATGGCCGTGGTCTGTGGGTGAAAAGAACAAGAGAAACGTGTGAGACACATCTGAATTTTTGTCAAACAAAACCCCCAACAGATGTGAGTGTGTGTTTTATAGAGCAAATGTTTGTGTCCCCTCAGAGTTCATGTGTGGAAGCCCTAACCCCCCGGGGATGGTACCAGGAGGCGGGCCTCTGGGAGGTGATCTGGACTCGAGGTCCTGGTGGTGGAGCTGCAGGATGGGATTAGTGCCCTATAAGAGTCTCGAGAGAGCGTGCTTCCTCTCTCTGTTCCCTGCCCCATGAGGATACAAGGAGTCTGCAACCAGCTGAGGCCCTCACCAGAACTGGACCGTGCTGGCACCTTGACCTCGGACTTCTAGCCTTCAGAACTGTGAGAAGTAGACTTCTGTTGTTTATAAGCGACTCAGGCTGTGGCTCTTGTTATGGCAGCCTGAATGGCCTAAGATAGGACGCGTGAGCACAGAGAGATGCACAGGAAGCTAAGCCGCAAGCCCGCTCAGACTGAAGACGCCACAGCCCGAGCACAGGGCACCCCTCCGAGAGCTTCCCACTCTGGAGCGGCCACACTGCAGCATGCACAGCCCAGGACCCGGCAAATGTTGCACATCAGGGTTTTACCCTCAGAGCCAGTTGTTCAACCTTTGCCAGCAGGCCACTGCCACAGGAGCTGAAAAAGGGGCGCAGGCTTTGTCTCCAGAAGCCCCCCCCAAAGACCTGCTTACTCCCCACACTGCGAAATGCAGGGACATGAGTCAGTTTCATGGTACACAGGAGACCTTTCAGCTCCAGTTTTCCAGGAGTCTCTGGCTCCTCCCATGGAATACCATCCTTTCTGGAGGATTCTGTGGCCTGTGTAGCCTGAGCTAGTGCACAAGGGCTATGTGCATTCTCCCACCAGATGGCAGTGTTGCCACAGCCAAGGAGCCTCCCAGCCCAGAAGAGTCTGGAGGAACTCCCGGGGGCTCCCAGCCCCTCCTGGCCCAGGACCCTACCCTGGAGAGGGAAAGGAGGAGAGAGGAGACTCAGACCTTAGTGTCTTTAACCCCAGAGTGTTGATTTCAAAAATGGGAATAGCAGTGAAAGCCACTCAGCATGTCACCATTTAAGCCAAGTGGTTCCACTTACAAGCTGTGTGACAAGTCACTGGACTACTGAGAGCCTCAGTTTCCTCAACTGTAAAAAAGGAGGGTAACAGTATTGACTTCAGAGGGCTGCAGGATGACCAAACGACATGGGACAAATGGAAAGAGCTTAGAATAGTGCCTGGCACACGGAGGGCCCTCAGTAACGTCAACTACTGTCACTATTTAGTTGACGTGGTGCATTTATGGTCTCATCCCATTCTTGAGCTCATCCCTGAGGTATGTACCATTATTCTCCATTGTACTGAGGGACCCAAGGCTACACAGCGAGGGGGACAAGCAGGGACATGAATCTGGTCTAGAGGACGCCACAAGGCTCTCCTCCCGAGCTCAGCACAGCTGAGGCGGTGGAGGGGGAAAAGGGTCTGCAGCCTGCCCTGAGGCCCCCGTCCCTACCCCCGCCTCCACCAGGGTGGGCTCCCTGGCACCCGGCATTCCCCTCTCTGAGTCCCATTCCTTCCCTGTAGACTGAGACCTGCAATCACAGACTTATTGTGAGATTTAGTAACAGTGAATGTAGAGTGCTTCAAAACAAAGAAGCACTCCATTCATCTCGTCATTCAACCCACGTTCATCACACTCCAAACATACGCGAGGCCCGGGCAACAGTGCTAAGTAAGCCCCCTGCTCGGCCCCGTGGGCTTGTAGTCTGAGGAGGACAGCTGTCTCCTCCTCTGGGCACGGGTGTTGCTGCACAGCAGGTCCAGCACTCAACAGTGGGCAAGGCACCTTTCCAACACCCCCTCCTTCTGTCCATCCCGTCCTATGCTCACAAACACACACGTGCACATGAACACTCTCACAAGGAGGTGTCAGGTCTTCATTTGTGGGGTGCATCCTTCCGTGTTACTGAGCAACAGAGGCAGGTGCCTGTCAACCCGCAGCAGCCCAGCATGACAAGCACTGTCCACCCTGACCACTGCAGGGGCCCTGAGGGAGGGCCCCTGGAGCCTCACCAGACTTAGCAGGTCATTGTGGCCGAGCAAAGCTCCAGGTGTCCCACACTCCCCGCCTGGAGAGGCCCCTCAGCTCAGAGGTTCGCAGACAGGCAGTCACGTCTAGTCTCCAAGCTTGGCTTTCTCATCTGCAGGTCGGGGACAGTACTAGCCCCCATACCACGGCTGTGGTGAGGCCTGACCGGGGCTCTGCAGGGAGAGCACTCAGCAGGGCCTGGAGCGAGTGAGTGCTGGCGGGAGAGGCAATGCCCACATCCTCATCGCTGATCTTCACAGCTCGGCTCACGGCGCCCGCTCCAAGCTGAGGACTGCCTCTCCTCTGCCGTGTCATGTAACAAATGGTGTCAGAGCCCTCACCTGTGGTGCCATCCGGAGGACCGAACAGGACAGAGATGTGGGTATCCTACACACAGGCTGGCAGTGCAAAGGCTGGACCAGACCTGCCCTCCCACAGCCCCCTCCACCTCCATCCTTACCGGTGCTCAGGCCCAAACCGTGCCTCATCCTGACTCTCCTGCCCCACATCTGGTCAGTCAGCAAACACAGCTGCTCACCTCCAACCTGACCCTGCTCACCCAACACGACACCCCCGTGTGAGCCACGTTACCCCACACCCGGGCCCTTTCAGTGCTTCTGGGGGACCAGAGTGGTCCTGGCTTGTTGCTGGTGGTGCTTGCTGCCACGTGACTGTCTAACACTTGGTTACAGGTGACCATGTCCCTCTCAGACGTGCAAGCTCCACGAAGGCAGGGGCCTGGTTCTGGTCTCCACTCAGCCCCCGTCGTCAGCCCTCAGCCAGGGCACGAGCAGGCACTCAACAAGTACCTCCTGAAGAAGTGAACGAGAGAGGGAACGGAGGCCTGAGTGACAGAGCAAAGGTTTCCAACAGCTCGGGTCTGTGCTCCAAGAGGCTGCTTCAGAATCAAGGATCAAACCAAATACTCACAGAGGCTGGTTTCCTCTCTGCACCCAAACTCCTCCAAAAGCCGGCTGCCCTCTCCTTAGGGACACCCATCCAGCCCTTACTCCTGAACTTATTCCAGAAACTCTGGTGGTTGGAGTTGAGTCAGAGAACTTTCGACCTGGAAGACCCTGTTTGACCGCCCACAGATGGCCTCTGGGTTTCCCTGTCTTTCCCCTCAGAAGGCAGCTTTGAAAGGAAAAATTAAAGTCTCTGCAGGGACAGTCCCCGGCTCAAATTCTGAATCTTCTTCCTCCAATCTGTGTGACTCGGGCATGACCACATGCCTATCTGTGCCTCAGTTTCCCCCTATGTATAATGGGCACATGAATGGATTGCTGTGATGGTTAAGCAGGGACAGAGCCCTTTGGGGGATTACCTGCTGTGCGCTGGGGGTACACAGAGCACCCAGCACTCCAGGTACACTCCGCAAGCACCCGTCCCCTCTCCCCGCTGCAGGCCCCAACACAGGCTGCCGCTTTCCGTTCCTCTGCGGGCAATCAATCGAGGGCAGGGGCGTGGGACCGCCTGCCAAGGGTGTGGGGTAGTTTTGTGACACTGGAGCTGGATGACTCTCCTGTCCCTGACTCCCAGCCCAGGACTCACCACTGCCACCCACTGAAGGTGTTGCTTTTTAAAAGGCTGTCTGAAAGCACGGGTTCCCCAGGCAGCCCTGGGGCGCAGGTGAAGAAGGGAGCTCACAGGAGTTCCAAGCTCGGTGAGCTCTCCTGAGGCTGGCCCGCCGGGAGGCCAGCACTCGTGGGGGGCCTTCCACCATCCAGGCCCTCCGCATAGATTACTTCACTGATTTAATCCCGGCACAGCCCTGCGAGCAGGTACTGTTATATCCACTTCACAGAGCGGGAAACTGAGGCTCAAAGAGGGCCAGCCACTTGCCCAAAGTCACAGCTTACAGATGGCAGGACTTGGATTTTAACCCAGTTTGTCTCAATCTCAGTCCCCACTGTGCCAATCCACATTCCTGGGCCCCCGAAGGCCTCCCCTCTGCAGTCACGGCCACCAGGGGTGGGACACCGGCCTGTCCTCACAGTGGGGGCTCAAGTTCAACCAAGAGGGGCCACAGAGTTACAGGGCTGCCCCAGACGGCTCGCTCCCCGGCTCAGCAGTGGAGGCCGCAGGCCTGTCCAAGAGGGGGCGGACACCCACATTCTCGTGGGAAATCGCTCACTTTTAAAGGTTGTCCGTCACATCTGCAGGTTGGTTTTGGTCCTCAAGCCACCATCCATGGTCACTCACTGCATCACAGAAACACCAGTAAGAGAGAGCAAAGGCAACACAGGACAACACTGGCTCACTCGCTTTCTCTCTCTCCCTTGCTGTCATGGGGTGAGTTTTGTCCCCAAAATTCATATGTTGAAGTCTTAACCCTCAGTACTTCAGAATGTGACTTCATTTGAAGATGGGGTCTTTGAAGAGCCAGGTAAATTAAAACACGGACAAGTAAGTTAAAACACTAATTCGATTGACAGGTGTTCTTATAAGAAAAGGAAATTATGACACAGACACACAGAAGGAAAGTCGTGTGGACACCCAGGGAGAGGACAGCCATCTGCAAACCAAGGAGAGAGGCCCCGAGGACACCAAACCGGCCAGCACCTTGATCTCGGGCTGTCCATTGTTTAAACCCCCTGGTCAGTGGTGCTTGTTATGACAGTCCGAGCAAAACAATTCTGTCTCCTCCTTCCATCTGGTGGGACACAAAATCACCAAATCAAAGAAAGAAACAATGGCCCCAGGGTGACTCAGGGGCAGATCTGACTCCAGAAAGGAGCTAATGAGCGTGAGTCCAGTTCCACACAGTTCCCGCAGGCTGAGATCGAGGGCAATCCATTCATGGAGATTGCTCTTGGAGGCAAGTACAGAATTTGCTTGGGAGCAAAGTTTGGGGGTATAGCTGAGGTCTTGAGGGCGCACCCCAGCAATAAAGGTGTTCTCTAAACTGATGGCTCCAAGACACTGGGAAGATGTGATGGAGGCTGATGGGCATGAGGGTGGGGAGAGGAGAGGAGGGGACGGATGCTACATCCTGTGTGCTGAGACCCCCATTCCTGCCTCCCCTGACCCCCAAATCCCCTCTAGAATTCTACTCAAGCTCACAAAATGGTGCAAGTGAGTAATTCCTTAAAGGAACTTACAGGGGAGCTGTAACCAGGGTCAGGAAGAGACAAAAACCCCATCAGCTGATGCAGAAACTGGTGTTGGCAGGGGAGGCTAGCGGCGAGAAGGCCTCCAGCAGCACCTTGTGCTCCTTGCGCAGGAGCACAGCCAAGTCCCCCAATCCCACGAGTCAGGCGCGCTCCTCAGCCCCATTTTACACAGGAGGAAACTGAGGCTCTGAGCCGGCTGGCGAGCGGCCAAGGTCTTGGAGTCAGCGAGCGGCAGTGCCAGGATTCGAACCTCGGTTTGCCCGGCTCCAGGCCACGGCCCTGGCATCGTAGTGGGCCGCGCTGGTGACCTGGAGCTTCCAGAATCTCCGGCAAGCCCGGCCGGGCTGGAACCCGAAAACAAAGGGGCGGCGCGCCGGCCCGCCGCGCGGGGAGCAGCTCACCGCCAGGGGGCGGCGCGCGCTCACGGACCGGCGAACCCAGACCGACCCCGCGCCCCCGCAGACCCTCCTCCACAGCCCCCTGCCCCCTCCTCTCCAACAGGCGAAGTGGATTCCTTTTCATCTTTCAGGGCCCGGCTCAGAGATCTGTTCAGTCGTTGCCGCTTTCATGGAGATCTCCTTCATCTTCTGCACACACAGACTGATGCTCCGCAGCCACAGCGCAGCCCTGCCCGCAGCAGCCCCCACGCGGCCGTGAAAGCACCTTCCCGTGTGCAGTGCTGTGCAAATGCAGATTTCAGCATCCCGCTTCCCTCTCAGTGAGCCCAGAATCCTGTCCTCTTTCCTCCGTAGAAATCTGGAGGCTGAGGGGGTCTCCTGGGCTAGGAGAGCAGCCAGGGCTGTGTCTGCCTCCGCTGACCACACGGGGCTGGGAAGACCTGTTTAGGGACGGAGACCACCCAGGGCCAGGACCACGTCTGAGTCACCCTTGTGCGGCCAGGCCCAGCTTGCCTGCCGGCAGCCCCTGTGTGTGTTCCCGGAGGTGCCCTGGTGCCTGGAGGCCCCCTCAGGGGTTGGCCGCCCTCTTGCAGCCGGCATTTCTCCTGTGTGGGGTGCCTGTGCTGCGGTCCTGTACAGACCCAAGGTGAGCCCTACACTGGCAAAGAGTACTTGGCTGTCCAAAGAGCTGGCACCTCAACCCAGGTGGGCTGTCTGCAATGGCTGCTCCAAACTGGAGCCCACCCCACCCCAACCCTCCCCACATGCAGGTGCAAAAGTCCTTCTGACTCGCTTTGCGCTGAACATACCCCCTGCTGGAAAGCAACCTCTATGTGCATCTCGTCGTTTCACCCTCAAACAGCCTTGCGAGTGGGAATGCCTCCCCCATTCCTCACAGGAGGAAACTGAGGCTGTGAGCCGGGGAGGGGGCTGCATAGGTGCCGCCTCCATCTGGGGGTCCTGCTCCTGGCACCTGCCCACTCCCATGCCTCCTGGCCGTGGCTGCAATTCTGCAGAGTCCTCCTGCTCTCTTACAGCTAGCCCAGGAGACCCCCTCAGTCTCCAGCTGCAATTCTGCAGAGTCCTCCTGCTCTCTTACAGCTCCCACCCTTCCTCAGAGGGTCCAACACACACTATTCTTGCCTTTCCCATGTGACTGTTACCGTCCTACTCCCGTCTCAGCTCTGAGCTCCATTGCCCAGGACCTGTGTTAATTTCGTTTACCCCACAGGTAGCACTTTCCTGTCACACAGTCAGTATTCAATCAAATGTGTTGAATGAATAAATGAAAATTCAAAACATCTTTAGGGAGTATGTGATGTCACCCCCATGCTGCAGATGGGGAAGGCTCGGAATATGGGCTAGTGTGGAAAAGAAGGAACGTTTCTGATACATGTGAATCAAGAAGTCTATCAAAGCATTTGGTTAAAGAATTTATAAACTCATGTATGACATGTGTGTAGATTGCAAACACTTTGCGTGTTTTAATAACAGAGACAGGATGGACTCAGACAGTCGACTTAGAAAAATGCGTCTTGGTGGACCAACCATGTGAGGATGGAGATGATGGAACGAGGGGGTTTCGGGGTGTTCCTGCTGCTACGGGGTGTCACCATAGGCGAGGGGTGAGCCAAGAACACGGCTGCAGTTTGACCTTGGAGCAGAGGCCAGGCTGGGACTTCAGTATCCACGTGCCAGGAGCCACGCCGTGCAGGCTGCCCTGCTCACGGGCCCCTCCTCCTGCCAACGAGCTCGTGAAAACAATAATACATGCAGGCTACGGGCAAAGAACATAAACGGTGGGGCCGAGCCAGCCGTGGCCTTGCTAGCTGTACCCGGGGGAGCCTGGGGGTTCACAGGGAACTTGGGGTGCTAAGGAAGTGACTGCACTGACAGGTGGGCTGGGAGTTGTTAAGGCGCTGTCCTGTCAGGGTGAGTCTGGGGAGTCCCTCTTGTCTGGCCTGATGAATGAGAGGAAGCTGTAGAGGGAGAGGAAGGAGTCCGCACAGAGAGGAGGAGCAGCTGGCCTTGGCCTCACAGCAGTGGGGGCGGGAAGAGGCTTCCCACCCAGGTCTCTGTCACACCACAGCTGCCAGGGCTCTGAACTGTGCCCGGGGACAGGGGAGGGAAAGCGCCCTGCATGGAGTTGAATCATGACGGCCTTTTGTCCTAAGCCCCAGTGGTGTGCCATGAATTACTTCTCCAGCATCAGGGAAACGGTCTGGGTCTGGTGACTCCACTGGCTTTCGGTTGAGGAGGCTCCTCCCCAGGAGGCTGCTGGATTCAGAGCTGGAAGATGTTCCCGAGAGCCCGCAGCAGTCCCCACTCCTTCTGCATGCATTTGTCAAGCCCACAGCACGTGCCAGGCCCTGGGCTCGGGCCCCGTAAGCCACCTCAGGGGAGTTGAAATAGCTGGGTTCAAACCTCAGGTCTGCCTCTCACTAGCTGTGCGATATTGGGGAAATAAGTCGACCTCTCTGGCACTTTTCCTCATTTGTAAAATGGGGCCAACTACCCACAGCATTCTGTGTTGAGTAGCTGAGGAATAATAAATGAAATGTGAATGTGTCTGATGCAGTCATGGCAAGAGGGGCGCTGAGCTCCCGGCCCCCAATCCAGTGCTCTCTCCAGATCAGAAGGGTGGAGATGGTGGTAGGGTCAAGCCATGGGGCCTTTGAGTGCCGGACACCGAATCTGGAGTTTTATCCCGGGAGCCATGGTAGGCTTGGAGGGAGGGGCTCAGATTTGCATTTCAGGAAAGGTCTGTGGAGTGCAGATGCAAAGGTGAGGCAGGAGGCCCGCTGTGGAAGGTGCCCCCGTCTCCCCAGGGGGATGGGTGGAGCTGGCGAACACAGGAGCCTGGCCAGGACCCCAGAGCTGCCCTGTCTCCATTTCTGTGCCTGTTACAGGTCACATTTGTGCTCCACCGCTGAAGACCCCCTTCCCCAGCTCCCTGTGACATGGGGGCTTCCTCACTCAGCTTTTACCCAAACCCTTGCTCCTGCCCCTTTTTGCCCACTCCCTATGAAACATCAGGATTTAAGCATTTTCTTTTAATGAAGGCTGCCTGGTGTCAGGAAAGGGCACTGAGAAAGATGTAGACCTGGGTTTTACACTCTGCTCTTCCTGTTACTCACATGTACCTTGAGCGGGTCCCATGGGGGAGCCTGAATAACGGTCCCAAAGATGTCCATGTCCTGCTCCCCGGAATATGTACGTATGTGGTAAAGGGGACTCTGCAGATGTGACTGAGTCAAGGATCTTGAGATGGGGAGCTGGCCCTGGACAACCCAGGCGGCCCAATGTCATCACAGGGGTCTTTCTAGCAGGGAGACAGGAGAGATCTGAAGAGGCTGTGCTGCTGGCTTTGAAGGCAGAGAAAGAAGCCACACGCCAAGCAATGTGGGCAGCCTCCAGAAGCCGGGAAAGGCAAGGAAAGAGACCCTCTCTGCTGTGGTCCCAGTGTGTCCTCCCCAAATTCATACATTGAAATCCTCACCCCCGACGTGGGGGTCCTAGACGGTGGGGCCTTTGGGTGGTGGTTAGGTCTCTGCGAGCTCATGGATGGGATTAACACTCATAAAAGAGACCCCTCAGAGCTCCCTGACCCCTCTTGCTGTGTGAGGGTGCAACGAGAAGCCAGTGATCTGGAAGAGAGCCTTCACGCTACCAGGCCAGCACGCTCACCTTGGACTTCCAGCCTCCAGAACCAGGAGGAAGAAGTTTCTGTCGTTTATAAGCCCTCCAGCCTGCAGTATTTAGTTACAGCATCTGGAACGGGCTAAGACACTCTCCTAGAACTTCAAGAAGGAACGCAGCCCTGCAGATACCTTGACTGTAGGCAGTGGGATGCATTTTGTGCTTCTGACCTCCAGATCTGTGCGAATAAATGTGTGTTGTTTTAAGGCAATAAGTTCATGGTAAGTTGTTACGGCAGCAATAGAAAACTAACACACACCTTCCCCTCTCTGGGCCTCAGTTTCCCCACTGAGACTGTGGACACCGGAAGCTTCCTGCACAGGCTCCAGCGAGTGGAGGTCATGGCTGAGCGCAGATAAAGCAGGCCTTTCCGGAGAGGCCTGGACTCTTCCTGTGCGCATCATGGGCAAGGCAGAGTACTCCGGTTCCTGCCTCGTGGGTTCTGGAAACGGGTGAGGTGGGCAGGTGAGGGGGCAACAGGACTGCTGGGGTCTCTAGAAAGGCACAGAGCGAAGGCCTTGGCCACAGGGGCAGTGCTCCCCGTGTTGCTGGGTGAGGAGGTGGGCCCAGGGTGGCCAGGTCATCCGGCTCTGCTCAAAGAAGCCAGGACAGCAGCTTTCCATGTGAAAGCTCTCAATCCTTAGACGTTGCCAACGAATTAGGAAAGAAGTCAACACCAAGCAAGCCAAACCAAACACATCTGCAGCCCAGCCTGGCCTCTGGGCTGCAGCATTGCTGCCTCCAGCTTGCTCACCCAGGCTCTGGGCTTTGGTGCTGCCGGATTTGGGCTGGAATCCTTGCTCTGCCACCGTCAGGTCCCCTGGGCAACTTGTTCAACCTCTCTGAGACTCAGTTTCCTCATCTGTAAGAAAGGGGTAAGGATGCCGACCTCCCCCGGTGGGGGAGGAATAGATTATGAGTGCATGTGAAGTGCGCACGGCAGGGCCTGGCACGGACTGAGCTGGTTATTAAACGTCCGTTGTTACTGTTGGTCGCATTGTTTTACTGCGTGAGCGGGAAGACGGCTTTCCATCCCTCTGCGCCCTGTGCTGGTCCTATAGGAAGAGCCTCTGCGTCAACCAGCGATGGCAACATAGAGAGTGAGCTCCAGAGAAAAGCTGCAGCCTGCGACCTGAGGTCACATCTCCCCAGGCAGGTGTGAAGTGTTGTGAGCACACACCACTCCCTGGTGCAGGAGCGGGAGCAGGAAGGAGTTAGGAAGAGCGAGGCTGCGTATGCGGGATCCCGGGCGTCATCCCGTCCCTGTATAAAGCAGCAACCTCAGGTCCTGTGCACCACACATCAGGCTGAGGTCCAGCTTGCAGCGGCCACGCCTCCCGCACCGTAAAGACAGTGGACTCAGTGTTCCCCAAACTTAAGTCCCTCACCCCGGAGCCAGTATCTTCCACTTGTCATTTGCATGATGTTTTCCTTTAAGGTGACTCATTTTTTTATACTTACATAATTCTGGCTCCATCTTGTGACTATTATATGTAAAACAATGGCTTTGATGAGCTCATTGTTTTTTTCTTATACCTGTTAGGAAAAAGGTACCTCTGTTAAAAATTTAAAAACTTGCCAGCATTGTGATGGTGAATCACCCTCCCTCTCTCCGTGGTCGGACACCCACTTCAGGTTGGGTTGAGGTAGAGGGCGGCATGGTCTGGTGCCCTCGCTGCTCCTCCTCATGGAGGTTTCTCCGGGCTTTGGTTCCTCTGCCATGGGGACTCGCGGACGTGGGAGAGACAGTGAAGAGAGGAGTCAGGAGAAGCTGGGAACACTCCTTCAGGCATCATTATCAGCTCTTGAGTCTTTAAATGGATTTTACAGTGCGTTTGAGTAATTCGTTCATGCCTTCTGCCTGGAGAATGGCTCCCGGTCCTTTCATTGGGATTCAGCATGTGAACTAAGTTCGCAGCTCCTGCAACTCCCCCTTTGCTGTAGGACGAAGTCCAGACTCTGGACAGGCACACGGCCCTCACTTCCCAGCACGCTCCCCTCCTGCCATCCCCCTTTACTCCTTGTTTTCCAGCACTATGCAGACACTGAAGGTTACCCTTGTGTGATGTTGTCCATGCTGGTCTCACTTTTGGGAGAAATCTGTTAGCGTTCACTAGCTGAGCAAACTTCTATTCAATCTTCAAAACCCTACTCAGCATCCCTTTCTTTGTGGAGTTTTCCATGACATCCTCTCTGAGCTCAGTCTCCCCGGAAGAGTTGCTTACTCTTTCTCCTCTACCAGTTGTCCCAAATCCCCCAGCTTTTTGGCATCTTCTTTGCCCTTACTGTGGGCTGAGCCCACACCACCTGTCACCCAGCTGATGACAACAGCACCTGAGCAGGTCTCCCCATTTCCCCTCCACCCCTCCTACCTCCTCCAATCTGATCTCCACAGCAGTCAGAGTTATCATAGAAAAGCCTGAGTTGGAGCGTGTCATTCCTCTTTTTAAAATCTTCCAGCAGCTTCCACAGTACACAGAATAAAATCCAAACTCCTCTAATGGTCCCCAAGGCCTGGCGTGATCTGGTCCCCACCCACGTCTCTGGCCTCATCCTCGTCCTCTCTCCCCAGCTCACTGGCCCAGTCTCCCTGCCCAGCAGTCTGCAGCTGCTGGGCCCTATCTGGAATGTTCTGTGCCTACCTGCCTTCCACATGTGTGTTCCCACCTCCCCCGTCCCATGCACACCTACTCTCTTCACCTCTCCATCATTCAGGCCTCACCTGGGCCATCACACCCTGGGGAACCTCAGTGCCTCCCCCATGTGACTGTGTGCTCCCAGAGGGCCGGGATTGCATCCCATCCATCCATGCATCCCCAGGCTGGGGACAGGGGAGGCTTGTGTGTGGGAACAGGCCCACTGGGCCCCACAAGAGGATCCAGCGCCTCCGAGGATGTGGGCCAGCAGCCAGTCTCCTCCAGCTCGTGCTGAGCAAGCGTGAGCACCACCGACCTCCGACGGCCGCCCTCCCCCAGGGGCCATTCTGGGGGCATGGTGAGGACACAGCCCGCCTGAAAACCAGGGAGTGGATTTACAGAGAAAGCAGCCACGTGTCTTTTTGGGTTATGGAGACGTGTGCCCTCCAGGTGAAACAGGTGAGGGCACGACGGGCAGGATATCCAGAGTCAGGAGAACCGAGGCTGGAGACTTTGCTCTGTCCTCACTCAGTACCGCCCCGGCCAAGTGCCCTACCCTCGCTGGGCCATTCTGGGGGCCAAATTAGAGGCCTCGGACGCCCCTCCCAGTGTGGGGGTAGGACAGACCAACTTCACAGACCCTGGGTGTCTTCCTGCCCCAAGTGAGGGTAACGATGCCACTCGCGCTGTCGGGTTGCAGTAGGACGCTCAGGAGCACCTCACCGTCCCACCCGCGGGAGCTAGGAGCCCATGGGGACCTTCATGCGTCTCAAGCGTTCTCGCTTCCGGGGGCCCCTTCTTCATAAAATAACCTTAAAACTTATATTTTATCACTACACTAAAGGTAAATATAATCCAGGCTGCATACTATTTATTTTTTCTTCTTATTTTAAAATAAAATGAGACATTTTTGTGGACCCCATGGAATATCTGCTCCCCCCCCGACCCTGCATTTCATGTCCCACCCCGACCCCCACCAGCACTGGGTCCTGAGCTCTGTCAGGGCTCTGACGTCAGGACGGGGGTGAGGGGTCAGTCACACCAACCGCATGGGGTGCAGGGGCCAGGCTCCACAGCCGGCCTGTTAACCCCTCAATGTTTGTCGAGCATCTACCGTCGCTCATAGTGAGAAACGTGTTGGTGCCAATAACTTCCCCAGTGTTGACTCTGTTTAGTGAGTTCAAGTGTCCTCCAAAAACTCGTGTCCACTCAGAACCTCAGAAATAGGGTCATTGCAGATGTAACTAGTTAAAGACCCCAAGATGAAATTGTCCTGGCTGAATTCAGCGATGGGTGTCCTTATAAGAAGAGGGATGATACAGAGAGACACAGAGAAGAAGGCGACGTGAAGATGGAGGTAGAAATTGGAGCAATGTGTCTACAAGTCAAAGGTTACCAGCAGCACTTACCTGGCAGCCACCAGAAGCCAGGAGAGAAGCCCGGGACAAGGTCTCCCTCGGAGACTCCAGAGGACCCCACAGCTGCAGAGCGTCTGGCGTCCGGATCTGGGTGAGAACACGTTGCTGTTGTTGTAATCCCCCCAGTTGGTGCTACTTTGTGATGGCAACCTTAGGACACACATCCACTCTGCCATCCTCACAGCAGCCCTGCCTGGGAGGAAGGCACTCACACTGTCCTCCAGCTTAGACATCAGGGCAGGGGGACTCGGAAAGGTCCGGCAACTTGCCCACCGTCACCCTGTCCCCCAGACTCGGCCACAACAGGCCCATCACACAGGGACTTGGGGGCGTGGGGAGGAGGGGGGTGAGGTCTGGGAGTTGGGGAAGACGGGCTGGGAGGAGACACAGGGCATTGCCGCCAAGGGGGAAGGTGCACTGGGCAGCTGTCGACACTGATAGGTCAAGCATCATTGAGCCCCCGGGGAAATGCTTTACATGCGACCTCGAATAACGGAACCCAATGAGAGAGCAAAGCTGCCTCCACACCGAGCCCTCAGCTGTGCAGAAGCAGAGCCGCCTGTGGACGACCCCGGAAGCGTGTGCAGCTGTGCTCCCGGCCACTCCATATTTCTGGGAGATGTTTTTCCATCTATTTTCCAAAGTTTGCCCAATGTTATTATTTTTTGTGTGACAGGGAAAACACGCAAAGGCATCCTTCTCCCAGTTCCTAAAAGCAACAAAAACTGGAAAGCTAAGAAAACTGAAAACAGCTCCGTCCACTTGCTCTGTGCAGTCTGTTCCCCAAGTCCCATTTCTCTCCTGGCACCTGCACTGCAGGAGCCGGAGTCGCAGCCCGGCTGGAAACGCCTCCAGCAGGCAAGCAGAACCTCTGGGGCTGGCTTCTCAGGGACAGGACAAAAGGGAGGGTCTCCATCCCCGTACTGGTGCTGGTGCTGACGTCGGAACCCCCTGCCTGTGCCTGGGACCCGGTGCAGGAAGGGCTGGGGTGGGAGAGGCATTGCAGGGTGGGGTGAGGGCAGCAGAGCTCCCCTTGGGTCCCCACTGTTGAGGTACCGCATTTGCACAATGAGCTGTATCCTTCCAAACTGCCTGTCACTTATTTATTAGTTATTCCTTTGAGTTGCCGGGTGAGCTCACCTGCAAGGTGTTGGAAGCATGAAGCAGAGGCCCCAGCCATTTCGTGGAGTGGTGCACAGCTGAACTCTTTGCTGTCAGAGGCCCAAACTCAGGGATGGGGCTTCAAGGCCATGCCGGTGCCTTTTAGGGGGTGGAGGATATGTCCATTTCCCCATTCCATCTTTTATCTCTGTGTCTTGACAACTACAGATGGAGCCCCCACTGTGGGCCCCACACAGTTCTAGGCCCAGAGATCAGACGGTGAACAAGATATGTGAGATTTCTGCTCTTGGGGAGCTCACAGGCTAATGGAAGCGATGCCATCATTCTTATCCCACAAATGATGTCTAGAAGTAGACATCAAATCCCACAAATTATCCCACAAATGTCAAGAAGTAGAAGAAGACATGAGAAGACCTCTGGGGCTCTGTGAGGCTGGCTCCTCCATGAAAGGGAAGTTTGAGACAAGAGCTGAGAGATGAGGAGGCAGTGAGTGAAGAGTGGAAGAAGGAAAGTGGCTGTGCAGGAATAGCAGCCAGGCAACGGTAACAGCATGTGCAAAGGACCTGAGGCAGGAGAGAATATAGTACGTTCAAGGAAAAGAAAAGTAGTGTAGCTGGGGCAGAGAAAATGATGAAAGAGGGAGGTAAGAGATAGGGCTCCAGGGAAAAGGACTCAGGGAGGAAGAATCAAGCCACGCAGGGCCTGATAGCATCAGCAATGGTTTTGGTTTCTGGCCTAGAATAACAGGAAACACTGAAGAAATTTAAAAAGCTGAGTAACGTGATCAGATTTTAACCAGACTAGGGACCTGCAGGCTGGCCCGGAATCCCTAACACACTGTGCGGCTGGGGGCGAGTCATTGCCTTAGTCCAAGTCAGTTTTCTCCTTGGTGAAGGGAGACTCAACAAGACCTCCTCACGGGACCATTACCATTTAATTGGGTGTCTACTTAATGCCATGTGGGTATAATCTTCCTCACTATAGATGAGAAAACTGAGGCTCAGAGGGGTGAAATGGCTTTCCCAGGGACACACAGCAGGAAAGAGGCAGAGGGTGCTTTGAACCCGACTGGTCTGTCACTATCCAACACCCTAGCTTTGCATGGTGCTGCTGGGTGGCTGGGTTAAGACAAGGGATGCAAAGTGGGCAGAATGCAGTGCAGAACAGGCATTCTCTGCACTGAGTCTCTCTCCTCCAAATCCAGACTCATCAGATGCGCAGAGAAAAAGACCCGGGGAGCCTCTGTGTGGGTGTGTCTAGTTATTTTTGGCAGCAAGGGAACTTAATTAAGAATTGAGTTCACAGCTTTCCCGCTGAGAGTTAGCCAGGAGCTGCAGGATAGAGAAGGGAGTAGAAGTCAGAGCAGACTGCGACAGTGACACCAAAATAACGAAACCGAGCCTCAGGGCCCTCCAGCTGGAGGGGCCATGGATGATATTCTGGGCCCTGGTCATGCTCCACAAACCCAGTGTGCTAATGCTCTGCGTTCATGGACAGAATCGTTTCTGGGCCTGAGTTGGAGCGGAGTCCGGGAGGCCATTGCCCTTGGTGATGGCAGACAGGGACTGTGTCTGTGGACAGAGGAGGCTGAGGCACGGCCGTCCTGGACAGAGCGCTGACGTGGAGCCCTCCTCCTCCTCCAGCAGCTCCATCTCTCTCCACCTGCCGCCTTCTCTCCCCCTCTGGACCTTTCCCTGCGGCCTCCTGAGCCCTGGACACCATGGGTCCTTCCCCCTCTTGAGGATTTCAGAAAGTTTCCTGGAATTTCTGTCCAAAACAGGAGGCTGTGCAATGAATCCAGTTTAGAGATGGGTTTTGTTTGGTCTGGACTGTCTTTAAAAAAAATGTGGCCCAGGGGACCGGCCCTGTGGCTGAGTGGTTCACGAGCTCTGCTTCGGTGGCCTGGGGTTTTGCTGGTTCGGATCCTGGGCGCGAACATGGCACCACTCATCAGGCCATGCTGAGGTGGCATCCCACATGCCACAACTAGAAGGACCCACCACTAGAATATATAACTATGTACTTGAGGGATTTGGGGGAAAAATCAGGAAAAAAAAGAAGATTGGCAACCGTCGTTAGCTCAGGTGCTAATCTTTAAGGAAAAAAAAAGCTATGGCCTGATATTGTGAAAACACGAGATTTGGTGTAAGAGAGGAAAGCTGCCTGCTTGGCCGTGAGCTCAGTGCTGGGGGACAGTGAGAAGAGAACAGAGGCCTAGGGAGCGATGGCAGGCACGTATGTATGCGTGTCAATGACATTCCTGGATGGTGATGAGGACCACGCAGGGGGATCAGCGAGGCCACAGTAAACTGGGTGGTCAGAGAGTCTTCAGGGCTGGGGAGGAGGCAGCCAGGTGAAGGAGAAGAAGGCACTTGTCAGAGGGAGGAGCTGGTCCCAAGGGAGAGAGCAGCGAGTACTCAGTATCAGTCAGGGACGTCGTCCCGGGGGCTGGGCGTCCGTAGGTGGGGAGAGGGTGCTGGTGTCAGGAATGAAGCCGCTGTTACTGACTGGTGGTTGTTGTTGGAACTGCTACATTCGCCAAGGATGGCTGGCAAGAGGTGGTTGAAAACAACTTTATTTTTGTCTCCTGCGTTAG
The DNA here is from genome assembly GCF_041296235.1 of Equus asinus. NCBI lineage: Eukaryota > Metazoa > Chordata > Mammalia > Perissodactyla > Equidae > Equus > Equus asinus. The sequence goes on from NC_091798.1 coordinate 9,808,149, forward strand.
AGGGAGGTCCCCATGCCTCTCCTGCTCCTCCCTCCTGAGTGACAGAGACGGGCCTAAGCCACATAAGGCCACAGCTACAGGCTCACTTCAGGAGCTGATAGAGCCCGCCGGTCCACACGCTCGCCACGCTCGCCCAAATCTCACTGGGGGTCCGAAGCGGGAGAGGGAAGTGGAAGTGATGGTTTTTACTTGACAAGGTGGCTTTGCCTTCTCTGGCTGGGGCGGGGGGTTAAAGCTGACTTTCACAGAGAGGGTCTCTCTGTGGGTTCTCTGGAGGCTCCTGTGCTGGTCCCCTCTGCCTGTAACTGCTATGATGGCGGGCCCTCTCATTTAGGTGACTGCTCTCTCCCCAGGCCCTGGTTCCTTGGCCAGCCTCCATTCAACAGCAGCTGCCCCTTCCAGGAGATCTTCTCGGCAGGACTGCTCCCAGCTTGCCTTCTCTGCTGCTGGGACCACATCTGGTCCAAGGAGGCACTCATGCATTCTTCGGCCTTATTTGGGGTGAGTCAGTTACATCATCATCACCATCATCATCACTGTCATCATCATCATCACTGTCATATTCACCATCATCATCTTCATCATTATCATCATCACCATTTTCATCATCACCATCACTATCGTCATCATCATCATTGCCATCATCATCATCACTGTCATATTCACCATCATCATCATCATCATCATCATCTTCTTCTTCTTCATCATTATCATCATTGTCATTATCATCATTGGTCTGATCCAGGAGTTGGCAAATGTTATCTTAAAGGACCAGATAGTAAGTATCCTAGGACTGGCAGGCCATTTGGTTTCTATCGTAACTACTCAACAGTCTTTGAAGCCCTGATTGGTAGCCACAGACAATATGTAATGAATGAGTTGGCCATGCACCAATAAAATTTTATTTACAAAAATAGGCAGGCTGTAGTTTGCTGACTCCTGACCTAAAAGGTTTCAGAAGTATTATTTGAGAATGTGACAGCCAAGCCATCCTCTATCACAGATCACAAATCCACCTTGCTATCGAACCTCAGCCCATGCAAATGCTCACACATATACAACAGTAGAGAAACTAGCAGTGATTTCCCATGTACCATCAGCCAGCTTCACCACTGTGTTTCTGCCATTCTTAAGCCCATCTTAAAAGAAAAAATCAAGTGGCAGATGCGGGAGCTAGGAGACAGCCAGCTAGGATGTAAGATTAACAACCAAAAAGAGCTTCTAAGAAACATCTCTCTGCTGGAAAAGGTTGTAGCTGTCTCTTTAAGTCATTTCAGAGGCTCTGAAGGTTTGAGGTCAGAGAACTCCTGGGTCTTCAAACCTCGAGGCAGAGAGATCTTCTGACACAGCTGCGCTGGCTTCTTCTGACTTCCTAGACTAGCCCAGGAGAGCTGCCAGGATGAGTCTTCTTTGTAGGTTCAGTGACTTCGATGATTCTTGCCAACGTGGCATCTCGGGGCCATGGAAGGTCCAGGGGCAGCTGTGAGTTTGAACGCCAGACCCGCCATCTGCGTGACCCCAGGCAGGTGCTTTGCCTCGGGGACCCATTTCACGTCGGCACAATGGGTGCGTAATACCTGCCCCCAGAGGGTGGTTACGGGGATTACACGAAATAATAGATGTCATGTAATGTTTTCCTAAATATTCTGAACTCAGTGGGAGTATGAACACAAAACTGTTGTTTTTCTCCCATCCCTGCTTTCGGCTATGTGTCATTGAAACTTGCTTTTCCATCCCTTGTCAACATCTCCGGCAGATGATGGATGTTTATGCGTTCCCTTTCCCTGGATCCAACCCAGCTCGTTTCCTTTTGATTTCTCTCCTTTGTAAAGCACTAAGAGCCCTCATTTGTTCATTCAACAAATATACACTGGCGTCTGTTCCATGCCAGGTGGCACAGGAATGAAGTGGGCAGGTTCCCTGCCATCCTAGAGCTCAGGGTCCAGGAGGGCAGTTACGCAGGGCCAACTGACCGAGGTCCTCAGATAGATAAGGTAAGACAGCCCTCAAGGAATCACTGAGGCAGAATTGGCGCCGCAAAACCACCCCAAGACTATCCCACGCCTCCCAGCCTACATAATTATGCTGAAGATAAGGAGGTAAGGAAGAGGGGATCTTTGGAATTTGAGCCATCGGCTGAGTGCTCCACCTTCCACCCTCCAGCGCTGTCTCTCTGCGTCTCCCTCGTCTTTCATCTCTCCCTCTGTTTCTCGTTGCGTGATTATTTTGTATTGTTTATTTATTCACCCAACAGCACTAGGTAGCCACTGGGATGTCTATGTTAGTTTCCTATGGCTGTGGTAAGAAATTGCCGTAATCTTGGTGGCTTAAAGCAACACAGATTTGTTCCCTTACAGTTCTGGAGGTCATACGTCCAAAATGGGTCTCTCTGGGCTATCAAGGTGTTGGCAGGCTGTCTTCCTTCTGGAGCCTCTAGAGGAGCATGCTTGTCCTCGCCTTTTCCAGCTTCTAGGGGCCTCCTGCTTTGCTTGGCTTATGGCCCCTTCCTCCATCTTCAAAGCCATCTATGGCCAGTTGAGTCACATGTCATCATTCTGACACAGACTCTTCGGCCTCCTTCTTCCACTTTTAAGGACCCTTGTGATGACATAGGGTCTACCCAGATAATCTGGGATAATCTCCCAATTTTAAGGTCAGCTGATTAGTAAACTTTTTTCCGTCTTCAACCTTAATTCCACTTTGCCATGTAAGGTAACACATTCACAGGTTCTGGGGTTTAGGACGTGGACGTCTGTAGGGACCATTATTCTGCCTGCCACAATGTCTAACAGGCATCTCAAACCTGACAAGGCCGTATCTGAACTCCTGCTCTTCCCCCAACAAATCGGCTCCACCTGCAGCCACCCCAGTCTGAGCTGACGGTGAGTCTATCCTTCAGTTTTGCAAGTCACAAAGACTCAGCTCCCCTCCTTCTCACCCCCTGCTTCCAACCTGTTAGCACTCCTGTTGGCTCTACCCCCCGCATCCACCCAGAATCTTCCCACTTCTCACCAGCTGGACCAGCCGTCAGCCTCTCTCACCTGGATGATCCCAAAAGCCTCCCCTCGTTATGCCCCTGTCCCCGAAGCCTGCTGCCAGCAGGGCCGAGAAAGAGGCCCTTTGAGAACCTAGGTCAGATCAAGTCGCTCTTGGTAGGAAGCCCCATCTGCCTCCTGCACTTACTGAGAGGGAAGTAAGAATTAGACGGATGGTGAGTAAAGGGCCATTTTATTACTGAAAAAGCCACGCTAGAGGACTTGGCTTAGGTGTGACAAAGCGTTTGTTAAAATTCCCCTGAATTGAGTTTACTCACCCAAACTCCTGGCAGAGCTCTGCTCAGATGGCCAAGCAAGTAGACGAAAATACTCTCTTCCTAAACACAGGCAGAAGTGGAGGAGAAAGAGGGGACAGGTCTGCATCAGCATCATCTCCTCAGCTTTCCAGCTGGAGGAGAGAGTAAGGGATGTGGAGAGGGGCCAAGTGTGCCCTGGGCATGTCCCTCCACGGGGAAAGAAGACAAGTGGGGAATAAATGTTCATTTTAATTCCTACCGATGCTTTGGTAGGAATTAAAATTTCGTAGCCCAGAGAGAGGTTCATTTCTGCATCCAGATTTGTCTGGGGAGGGGGATGGATATGGACTGCGAGGGCATGGATGCTGTGGAGAGCTGACACTCCGTAATATACGCCCAGGTGTAGAAGGCATTTCTGACATGGCCCCCATGATCCCCACCTCCTGGTAGTCACTCGTTGGTGTACTCCCCTCTTTTTGAGTGTGGCTGGACCTAGTGATCTGCTTCTAATGAATAGAACGTGGCAAAAGGGATGGAATGCCACTTCTAAGATAAGGTTACTGTGACTTCCATCTTGCTCTCTCTTCCTCTCTCTTTTGCTGGCTCTTCCCTCATGCTTGTTCTGATGAAGCAAGTGTCACGTGAGGGAGCCCCACATGTCAAGGAACTAAGGGTGACCTCCAGTCACCAGCCACTGAAGAAGTGAGACCCTCAATCCAGAAACCCATGAAGAACTGAATCCTGTCAACAACTATGTGAACGAGCCTGGAAGAAGACCCTTCTGCAGTTGAGTCTTCAGATGTCTGCAGCTCTGGCGGACCCCTCAGCTTCAGGCTGGGTGAGAGCCTGAAGCACAGACCACCGCCGAGCCATGCCCAGATACTTGACCCACAGGATTTGAGATAGTGAATCATGTTGCTTTACGTCGTTATGTTTTGGAGTCATTTGTTACATAGCCATAGCTAGCTAATACATAATTCCTTAGCACAGTGCTTGGTACATAGAGGTTCATAAAATGGATGCTACTTTTGTTCTATTTGACTCCAAGATGACTTCCCCCAGCTATCTCTCAAGAGTGGCTGGGGGCTACTTCTAAGGTCAGAGATGTTTTCGAAATGTCTTACTGCCTATGGTTTTCAGCTCTTCTGAGTCTCAGAAAATTAAGCAGCAGATGGTGGGGAAAGCTCTTCTTCCCTCTAGCTTGGGAGGCACCAGGAGCCTGAAACCGAGGTGAACAGGTTTAGCTCCCCCTACTGTGATTTTGCTGGTCCTGAATTTCCTCCTCACACCATGAATCTAGTTGCATCCCAAATCCAGCCCTAGCTGAATAGCTGTGAAGTGATGCCAGATAAAAACAGCACGGCCCACATAGAAACAAGCCTCCCCTTCTCACAGTTGCCATAGAAATAAGGGAAAAGGTGACGAATAAAGAAGCTTTGCCTGGATCTTGCTAAACGGACCCGGCCATGATGCCTGGGAGATTGCTCACGTACAAAACCCTCTGGAGCTCTGTTCAGATGAACAGTTCCAAGAAAGCTGGCTCCATTGGGTTCCCAGAAATGTTGTGGATGAGCTCGTAAGACAAATCATGCTCTGTGTCTCAGAATAATTCTCCTCGGGGAGCCACCCCACGCCTCCCTAGGCTGGATCAGTGATTCCTCCCAGAGGGGCACGAGCCCCAAGCTAGCCAGTGAGACTTCATCCTGGGATCTTACTGGACATATTGGGAAAGAGAAGCACATTTTAAACAGCACTAATAGAATGTAAGCATGGGAGTGCTTAGGGCCACCACACCGAGATAACGTCCCCCCCAAAATGGAAGGAACACAGAGAGAAAGACTAGGAAGAGAGAGAGGGAGAGGGAGGGGGAGGCAGAGTCCCGGTCACACCACTTGAACATTTAGATCCATGTATTTCTGACCAGATTTCAACGTCAGACTTGTTGGTTACATGAGCCAACCAACTTCATTTTTACTTAGGTCACTCTGGGTGGGTTTTCTGTCTTTTGCAAAGGAAAGAGATCTGTTGTGGATTGAATTATGTCCCCTAAAATAATATATTGAAATGTTAACCCCCGGAACCTCAGAATGTGACCTTATTCGGAAATAGGGTCGTTGTAGATATCGTTAGTTAAATGAAGTCATGCTGGAGTGGGGTGGGCCCTAATCCAATAGGACTGGTGTCCTTGTAAGAAGACCAGTGAAGACACAGGAGGAGAATGCCACGCGACGATGGAGGCAGAGGTTAAAGTGATGCAGCTTCCAGCCAACGCACACCAAGGATGGCCAGCCGCCACCAGAAGCTGGGAAGAGGCCAGAGTCTCAGAGGGAGCACAGCCCTGCCGACACCTAATCTCAGACTTCTGGCCTCCAGAGCCGGGTGAGAATGAATTTCTTTGTTTTAAGTCACCCAGCGTGTGATCCAGAAGCCCTGGGAAATGAATCCAACACCTGGCTCGTAGGGACATCAGGAAAAGAAACCAGTATCTGGCAGCAGAGACTGAGATGTGATTCCTGGCCCTCTGTCTCTCTCTAGCGTGTGACTCTGGGCAAGCTTCCTCACCGAGGTGGCCTTGTCTGTGAAATGAGGAGCGCGTCGCATGAGCAGTGCTGTGGGCGTGTGCTCAGGATGAGGTCTGAGAGGGGACCTGGCAGTGTCCCTTACTCAACAACCCTCTGCTGGAAGAAGACGGAACCATTAGGGCGTGTGCTAAAGGATCCCAGTTCTCAGCATGAAGATTGACTCCTCGATTTTTTTCTTTTTCTTTTTTTGGGGGTGTAAATGGAGATTTCTTTAGACCTCTTTTTCTTGACTTCATTTCAGTTTGTGAGGGTCTCCTGGCTGGGACTTTTCTATCCTGTCCCTGTTCTGTCTCCCAGCACAGGTGGTTTCTTTCATTCTCTCACCCGAGCCTCTGTCTCGGGTGGAGGACTGACAGGTAACAAGAGCTGTCAGCCTGGAAGGCTTCCAGGAAGCAGAGCAGCTCCCGGTTGTAGCCTTGACTTATCTGGGCAAGTTACTGATCACGGGCAAGAAAAGGAGGATGGGGACACAGCTTTTGGCATTTTCTCCATTGCTTTACCTCTTTGCACAACTTCAGTGTCCTAAGTGGAAAGGGGTAAGGGGCATTCAGATTATTAAAGCTCCTTGTTCTATGTCTTGAGGGGAGCCCGGGAGAAGTTAGGCTTCTTCAGGAGCTGGTGGAATTGGACAGGCTTGCGGTGGGCATTTCATGGGAGGATAGAAGGAAAAGAGAAGGAAGAACTCTGCACAAACAAAACTGCTAGATTATGGTTTAAAAAATATGGTGGTTCTAGAGATATTAAACTCTGAGTAAAAATGCCTATGAGGGCCTAGTCACATGCTTCCAATGTGAGCCACTTTTCAAAAAATTTTATTACACTGAGTCATATTTCTCTGCCTCCGCCATCCTCTCTCCAGCTCCTCAACATTTTGCAGCAGGAACAGCCTACAATATGACATTGTCAGACTCTAACGATAGTCATGCATGTTTTCTTTGCAACCAAACGTATCCGTATAGACTTCATCATTTTCACTCCGGCCCACTGCAAACCAGGCACAAAGTTCTGAGATCAAGTCTGTCTGTGCAACCAAGTGATGGGGGAATGGGGGGCGCTGCTGTGGCCTGATTGGCTGGAACCCCACTGTGAGGCTGTGGAAACCTTTGCCGGCAACTATGTTTGTGTGTTTTTTATGTTTCACCTGCTTTTTTTGTTGATGTTGTCATTACTGTTCTCAATATATCTCCAATCAGCCGGGCATCCTCAAATCTATAATCAGACTGTCATGAGCCTCATCCCACGGCTTTGAGAAGACTAGAGTCTTAGATTTCTGCCAGTTTTGGGGGGAGTTTATATACCCATGACTCCCTCCACCTGAAGATCCTACAGCAACCTAAATGCAAAACTTATACCCAGCATTGGTGTCTAGAGGAAACCCACTCAGGCAAAACAGAGAATCCTGCAGCTCTCAGTGAAGATGTGTGGGACATGGAGTGTGGAAGAGGGTGACATTTTCCCACTCCGTTGGCCAATGTTCTCTCCTACCTCCAACAAATTTCTTGACTTTTTTCATTCATAGTAGCTAAGGGAGGATCTTTTGTGGCTTAAATACGCTGGGGGGTGGAGGACCTCACCCTTGACCCTAAGTGTTCAACCAAGTGTAATTAGATGCTTTCTCCTAGAGAAATACCAGAGAATTGAAAGTGTCTCCACTTTTATCTTTACATTAGTAAATACGTCTCTGTGTTCGTTTGCTAGAGCTGCCGTAACAAAATACCAGGCAGCTTAAACAACGGAAATTTATTGTCTCATATCTCTGGAATCTAGGAATCTGAGATCAAGGTGTTGGCAGGTTTGGTTCCCCCTAAGGGCTGTGCAAGAAGGATCTCTTCCAGGCCTCTCCCTGGCTTGTAGATGACCATCTTCACATTTACGTGGTGTTCTCCCTGTGTGCGTGTCTGTCTCCAAATGTCCCCCTTTGTATAAGGACCCAGTTAAATTGGATTAACACCCACCCTAATGACCTTTAATTTGATTAGTTCTGTAAAGACCCTATCTTCAAATAAAGTTCCACTCTGAGGTACTAGGCATTAGGACTTCAGCATACGAATTTGTGGCAGGACACAATTCAACCGCTAACAGTCCTATTATCCAATTCAAGAAATTCTGCATATGAAATACCCCAAATTTCAATGAAGAAAAAATTGAAAGTATTTGCGCGTGTCTCTAGTGGTCTCTATGAAGCAGTGGTCACATTCCGAAGCTGGACTCCTCTTGGGCAATGATGGAAAGTTGTGCGTCCCTAGGTTTGATGGCAGGTATGTACTGTGCTCTGTGAAGGCCTTACCTGTATGAGACCCTGACCATGAGTATGGCTACTCTGCCAAAGCTTATTTGGGAAGCCAGAATGTCAACTTTCACCTTTTGAGTTGTTATTGTTGCACAAATGATTAAAATCGTGCTCTTCAAAGTTTAAGTAATTAACACCTTTGCTCGTTCTCTCCAAAGGGATGTCAGCCTGACTGAATGTGATGAACTTTTAATTAACTCTTATTGTTGGCAACACAGGACTTCCCCGTTACTGTGGACTTATAGAGAGGTGTTCCATTATGTTGCTAAATGTGCTGTCGCCTTGCTGAACTGTGGCAAATCCACACTCTCATCCTGCCACATAGAGAGTGAAAATAACTGCAGATGGCTCAGAGGAGTGATCCCAACGGAGACTGAGTTTGTACCATGGAGACAATGAGGTTGGGAGTGTGCTTGCTCCTCTGTCCCCACCTAGCTAAGCTAGTGTCATTTCCCGGGTGGAAGTCATGCTGGGACTGCAGAACTTATATGTGGTGTATGAGGGTGAAGAACAGACTCAATTATAATAGCAATGAAAGATATATTATTAGCTACCTTTAACAGAAAGAAGGAAAAACTCAGCCTCAGAGAATTTAAGAGACTTGACTTACCAGAGGTCACATGACTTTAAGCTGAGCCAGAATTTAAACTTAGATTTGATGCCTCAAAGTTCTCTTGAGCCTATATAACAGGCCCAGCCCTGCAGTGGCATCTGTGCCACCTGCCCTGGGTTTTCTTTTGAGAATCCCCATTCCGTCACTCTCAGGTCCTGGCTCAAGTGAGGCTGACTGCACCTATTTCACTACAAGGTTGGGGTTGGACACGTGACCCAGCCTGGCCAATCAGAGTCACGACAGCTGGTTCAGGGGTGGCCACGTGACTCATCTAGGCCAATGACATCTGACAGAGGGGCCCTGTTTCTGGGCTGAATTTGGAGCTGCTGGTGGTCATCTTCACTTAGAATTGAGGAGAGCCTGCCTAAGGATGAACGAATCATGAAAGAAAATAGTCTTGGCTAAAGAGAGAGTTACCCCTAGACTTTTCAGTTAAATGAGCCAATATAGTTCCTATTTTACTTAAGTTTGTTTGAATTGAGTTTTTTTATATTTGTGCTCAAAAAAGTAGAGATTAATCCAAGTCCTCATAGCTTAGTTTAAAGTGTTCAAAGCACATGAGTGGATGTTGCCAGTAAGGACCAATCTTGTGATCAGGGAACACCCGGGACAAAGGATGTTTAAACTCAGGGGGGCATTGGTAGTGACGTGGTGTCTTGGGAGCCTGTCTTGTGGTTGGAACGTGCTGGCCGGAGGACTGGACCTCTGATGAGTGGGGGACCCACTCAGCATGGACCCCAGTCTTACTTTAATTTGCATGTGATTTCATGAGCTGGTTAAAAACAGAGTCGTGGCTCTGATAGTTGCATCAGGCAGGTCCAGATCACCTCCTGCCATCACAGGAATGCCTTTTCCTCCCCAGAGTTCCAGGAACCCCTGGATCAATAAGTTTAAAAGTTCCTGAGACCTCACTTACATTCAAGGGCTCAGCAGTACCTATTCCAATACCCTTAAAGAGAAAAAAGAAACTGGAAAAATTTAACATTCAAGTGAAGCCTATTTTCATTTATTGATACAATTAATGTGCCAGGTCACAGTTGTAGGTATTTTATTTCCTTAGTTACAAGATAAATATCTTAAAAGTTTTTTAAATATGGTCTCTGCTTCTTTATATTTTACTTTTGTATTTCTTTTGGTGTTTAAGAACATTCGTATGTTTGTTTTCCTTTATTTTATTGTCCTTATATGACGCCTCCAGACACCTCTCTTCTTTAGACAATGTCTACTGGCTCCCTACTCAGAGCAAGACACATCGGATCTGTCTCTCCCTCTTCCCTCACCACGGCTCCTGGTCCACAGTGTTATCTTTCTCGAGTTGATCTTTCTGTTCTTAAGCAGACAATCTTCTGCTATTGGGTGCATCAGCTTGAAGAGATCTTCTCTGATTCTCACTTAATATCTTTAAGGCATACAGTGAACTTCTTTCACTCTTCCTCTTACCTCCCACTTCTCCCATTCTTTAAAGCTGCGTTACTTCTGCTCTGGCAGAGTATTTAACCTGCGCGTGCTATTCCTCTCCTTTCTCCACCTTGCCTTCCGCATCCGAGCTCTATGCCTCAGTATATTCAGTGCTTCCCAGCAGTCCTTTGCCAAAATTGGTTGGATAAATTTGGTATCTCCTAGGTTCCTCAGGAAGAGTTCGAGAGTACAGCTGACCCTGAGTTCTTGCATATTCAAAACTGTTTCTTTAGCCTTGATTCTTGGACGGCTTGGCTTGTATTTAAAATCCTTGACTTGCTTTTCTCTCCTCACATATCTTGGGGAAATTACTCCTCTGCTTTCTTGTCTTAAAGGCTGGTCTTAAAAAAGCTAATGACAACCTGATTTTCTTACTTTTGCTGGAGATTTTATTTTATTTTATTTTTGATCTGGAGGCCCAGACAATATTTTTTCTTTATATTTAAAGTCTAATCATTTTATCAGGATATATTTGGAGTTTAGCCTCTCTTGGTCAGTTTTCCCCAGGTACCTGGCATGCTGTTTTAAGGAGAAGCTGGTCCTTTATTTCAGTATAGTTTTCCTGGATTAAAGCTTTAAGTCGTGTTACGTTTCAGTGTTTTGCTGTTCTTCTGATAATTCCAATGCGACGTGTGTTGAGTCTTCTTTGCATCCCTTTTATATCTGTAACTTTTTCCCTGGTCTTTTGATCTATATTTCTGTTTCAGTTTCTCAGCTTTCTCATTTCTATATTCTAGGTCCCTTGACAATTTTGAGTCATGTTATCCTCCCTACTGTACCTTGAAATTTAGTCTTTATTTCTGAAACGATTTTGTCTTTTTCTTTCATTTGTTGTGAAATTTGTCGGTTTCCTTTTTCTGTCTTTCTATGAGTTCTTGTATTTCTGTTCTGTGGCATCCTTTGGTAGATATCTCAAATGTTTATATAATTATTTTTAATTTAGGTCAGAATACTATGCTTCTGTTTTCCTCTGCTTCTTCATGAGATTTTTTCTGGTGTTTGCTGTCTATGGAAAAGATTTTATTCCCATTTTCTGTCATTTGTCTTATAAAGTCTTTGAAGTCTTATTCCTTTTTTTTTGTATTTAAGTGTGTTAAATTTTCCTGAACTACTTATTAACAGTGGTTTCTATGGCAAGGAGTGTAGAGGAAAAAGAATGTGGGTGACTTTTCCAGTTTCTCAAGTCAAAGATTCCCTTTTCTGCTCCTGCAGGACAGGTCAGTTTCTTTAAAATATGGCGTCTCCGTGTTGAGACCTAATTTCTACAGAACCTTTTGTCCTCTTTCGTACAGAAGTACGAAACCATCCCAGTTGGTCTGGGAATGAGGGGTTTCCCAGGACGTGGGACTTCAGTGTGAAAGCTGAGAAAGTCCTAGGCAAATTGGGATGAGCTGGCCCCCTAAATTTGGAAGGCTCTTACTATAAGAATCCCCCATAAGACTTCCTTCCCTTGTAGGCTCTGGCGCCAAGGGACTCACCATCTTCCAAGGTGCTTTCCTCTCTCTCCCCCCAAATCAGTGCGTTCCCACAACTGTCCCTCTGATCTTGTTTTCTTTGAAGCCCCTCTTTTCTCTCCCCCATCACATTTTAAACCTGTGCTCAGTGATTCTCCAGTGGGAGAGGGTGTCTCTTCTTCTGGGTGAAACTTGTCGATGTGTTCTGGGTTCTGTCACTGCCAGGCTCCCTCTTCATACTCTGTTCTTCCAAGCAGGTCCCATGGTTCTCCCTTCACTGGTCTGGGTTTGGCTCCAGCTCTTACCAACTCAAATATATATTTGTTGACTCATGTGTAAGGTGGAGTTTGTGGCCTTCTCTTCCTCTAGTTAAGCTGCAGTTGTCATCGTTTTGTTTTCTCTTTTAGTTAGTCTGTGGATTTTTCGGAGACGTGGAAGAGTCAAATCTAGAGTGGTCATCATTATCCCCCAGGAATCCAGATGTCCAGAAAGGTGGGAAATTTGATCAATCCAGTGATGGGTCCCACACTCGTGACCATTTCTGCCACACCATTGCTGTTGAGCTTTGAGGAAAGCAAGCATCCTGCCCTGCCCGTCAATCCAGCTTTCCTCTCAGGTGGGCGGGCTCAGGGAGACCTGTTTACCAGGCATCTTGTCATTCCTAGAAAATGTGTTAGGTATTTTCATGCCTCCGTGCCTTTGCTTATGCTGTTACTTCTGCCTCAAATACCCTTTGCCTACTTCTCCATCTGGAAAAAACTCCGTGCATCCTTCAAATTCAGCTCAAATGTCAGCCTTCTTTATGCAGCTTCTCTACCTCCTTCCCCCATCACCACCAACTTATTCTGTTGTGTGAATGCATCTCTCCTTCTGCTGTGTTGCAGCATCACTTGGCTGAAATCCTCCTATTTGAGTGCTTCTTCTGCTGACCCTAACTTACATTCTCTCTCTTACTAGACTCTGAGGTCTTCAAGGTCAGAGAATGTGCCTGATTCATCTTTGTGTCCAAGCAGAGTACTTGGCATGGAGTAGTTGCTCTCAAACCTTTATTGAATGAATGAGTAAGTAAATAAATAGCTTATGCCAGGCTTGCATCTAAGACAGCGCCATGGTGTCGAGAGCAACTGGCAAAGCACTTCTCACCATTCACAAAGGCACAGCTGACATTGCAGACTCGGGCCTCCAGTTAGGAAGCATGGGCCTCTTTTATTCTGCTTCATTATTTTTTTTAAAGAAAACAATATGATGCTTCCTTAATGCTCCCCAAAGCACACCAATCAGCATACTAATCACCCCAAAGTGTCATGTGAATCTGCCAATTTCATAAATTTGCATATTTTCCAATCAGTTCCTCACCCCGTTCATTAGCTATTCTTGGAAGAGCTGCACTCCCTCCATATTGCTCAAACTGCCTTGATTTTTGTTTCACTTCTTAAAGACAGATTTGTGAGATGATGAATTAGTCATTGCCAATTTTATGCGTTTACGCTCCACGTGTTTACACCTTATATTTATTCAGCCCCATTCTCCCCTTCTGGCTCCAGATGGTGTGGCAACACAGCCTCGGGTGTGTAAGGAGAAATCTCATTCTCTCCCTCCCTCTTCCCACGGCTTCAGCTCCAGCTTGACTGTGCCAGATCTGAACGGTGCATCACCCTCTGGCAAACGTGGCTCCTTCTGCAGATTTCACAACCTCTTAGGAACTGGGAAATGTGAGTGAGACAACGGGAACCATCAGACACAGATCTTTTCACTCCAGCCACTGTCCCCCTGACAAAGCCGCAGTGGGATGATATTGTGATGTATTCGCAGATACATTTTTTTCTAAAGGCTTCATCCATTCAGGCAGGGGGCTACAAGTGCCTCAAGAAGAGACTGACACAACAAAACTATGGAACAAAAGAGTCAAATCTTTAGATTTTTCGAAAGCCGAAAGACCTAGTGACAGATGAAAAGATTTGGAAGAACGTGTAATTGGGCCAAACCAGCACTTCCTGCCTTCTTACAACCAAGATGGGAGTCTAGATAAATATGTGAAACAGGGACTAGGGTGGGTGGAAAAGGGTGAGAGATGAAGATGGCGGTGGTCCTTGAGGAAGCACCCTGCACCTGCCCGTCCCTTAAAGCTGAGCCCTGTGGGAGGGAAGAGACCACAAGGCACAGAAATCCCAGGTAAATATTGGGGCTATCAGAGAGTGGACAGGATCTGTTCCTTGCTTTCCAGGTGGGGCCCATGGAGGTGGCAAGTTTGTTTAGCTCATTGTCCCTCAGGTTCAGCAAAGTAGGAATGGCGACATATCACATCCAGATGAAGAAGGCTGGAGACAAGCATCTCCTGTGATCAGAATTTTTCCTATTCCCAAGAGACAGGGGCAGGAGTGGCTCATAGGGTGGGACCTGGAAAGAAGGAGGAATCAGGAGCGAGTAAAGACACCACTGACACATGTAGGGGAGAACATCAAGGATGGTATGGAGTGGTGGGCACTCAGACCAGGCCAGCATGGACACTGAACAACTCAGGGACAGTTAGCCCACTCCTCACTGTGCCGTGCTCTACACGAGCCTCTGAGAACTCAGACACAGTAGTGGGTGGGGGAGTAAGGAAGCCCCTGACCTGGCTGAAGAACCCTAAGTTGATTGAGATCATCTTGAATCAGCTGAGATTACGCAGAATGGACTGGAGAATAGCGGCTGGATAGACCCTGAGGCTAGTTTTAGGGCAAACAGAAGAGGTTTATGTCTTGTACGTCTGTGTGAGGGCCTGGGGCTCATGAACCCTATGTGCCCTGACGAGTGAAAGGGCAGGAGTTGACTTCAGAGTTTCCGTGAATCCTAGACTCCTGGACAGAAAGGTAGAGGTCATTCAGGGTGACCTGAATGTGGATTTGGACATTTCATGCCCTGACTCCGCCAGGGTCCCAAAGCCACTAAGAAGAAGAGCTGGATCTCCTTGGCCTGCAAGCTTTCCAACACCTCCAAAAGCCATTGACTGTCTCAGAAGAGCTAATCCTATTTCTCAACACAGGTGCCCACACAAAAACATTTTACAGGGATCTTTTTAACCATCTGTGGCGTGTGAGAGTGTGTGTGTGTGTGTGTGAGTTTATGCAGAAAAGGAAAGGACAGAATGACAGCAGAGAGTCTGAAACTTGTTCAGATGGTGGAACCCCTACAGGTCGTGGGCTCTTCACAGAGCCCTGCGAAGAAGGGACATCTGGACCAGGAACGATACTATTGGCAGAAAGAGGACCAGTCATTTTATGTTGCTTGTAAAGCTTAAATATAGTTAATTTGCAGGCTATGAAATATAATGAATTATAAAAGGAATGGTCAAATTAAGCCCAATCAGCTTTTCCCACGTTTTCTCATTAATTTTGATGTGTTCTGTTTGCATCCCATATGTCACTTGCACACAATCTCAGTAAAAGCTGGCATGAAGGGTGAGAAGAAAATCGATGGAAGAAGTGTCAGCCATTGTTTTCACTTGTTCAGCGAAGGCGTGGGGGGAGGGAACACTAGATTATTTGATTTTTGAGGCAGATTGATTTAATTTGGTAAGTGCTCACTGAGCACAAACACTAAGCCAAGAACTCCAGTTGGCACTGGGGGAATCAAGATGACCAAGTGTGGTCCCCTTCCTGAGCAGCCGCAGGGCCACTGTGGCAATGACTGGAGGTGCCAGAGCCCCACCACCTGCACCTGCTGGAGTCCGGCCTGTCTGTGGGTGGAAGACGACATTGGAGGAAGAGAGAGAACAGTGTTAGTGGGCAATGAGGCTGGAGGGAGTCCTGGAAGGAACTGCTCCAACGGCTCATGCGGAGCAAAGACTGCTTCCCTGCATCTACGCAAATGAAATCCTGGGACATGGCTGCGTCTACAAGTTCTAGATGTCCTCTGACCACCCCACTTTGTTCAGAAGGTCTCAACTCTGAGCTAGAAGAGGGAGAGAACTAGGCAATGTTAGCGAGCAAACGACCCTAAAGAGCGTTTTGTAGAAACAACTTCTACGGGACATTATTTCTCTACACCTCGACACACATTCTTACCATTTTACCTTTACCGCTCAGTCAAGAATCATTGGTCAAGCTCCTATGAGAGCTGGACGCCATGCAGGACTCAGCAGACACGCGGTGGACAGAGGCAGGACTGTCCGTGACTAGGTGAACAGTCCATTCCCAGGCCCTCAGTGGGCGAGTGGGGCTTTCCTGCACTCCAGGCCCCACAGGGCCCCCTCCTTGGGTCTGATGCAGCCTCTGGAGGCAGCCAACGCCCACGCACTTGCGCTTTACAAGTGTAGGCTGCAGACCCGTGCAGAAGCCAACGACTGAGATCGCACTGGAGTTTTTGGACGATACTTGGCTTATTTATTCAGAGGTGAGTCACTGCCCTCAAGGAACTCACAGTTCACTAGAGGGACGGAGGACTGAAGAGGGACAGTGATGAGGCAGGTTGGATTCCTTTTGTCTAGTGGGAGACTGAAAAGTTTCCTAAAGGGGGCTATGCCTAGGCTGAGTTCTGAAGAACGACTAGGAGCTGGCCAAGTTGGAAGGATGTTTCCAGCAAAAGGAATAGCGTTTGCGAAGGCTGCGAGTCATGAGACAAATAAGGTAATCTAAGCTGGCAAGAGAGGTCAGGGAAGCATGGAGATCCTGTATGTCTCTCCCACCCAGCAGACCCTGTCACAGGCAAAGTAAGATTGGCTTAAAGTAAAGATGGCCCTTCACAGAATCCTCCCAGAGCCGAGGAGAGCCCGGCTGACCCAGTCCTTCTGCACCCACGGCCTAGCTTTAATTCAGCTAGATGCCCAGACGTTCGCTTCTATGCCTGTCCTAGTGGAGGACAAAGCCACAGTCCCAGACCTCGGGTTGCTCCCAGCCTGGGAAGAAAGACAAAGACGTACAGGTCAGTGCAAGGTGGAGGATGAGGGCCAGAGCCGAGGGATCCCGGCCTCACAAGTAGTCCTGACAGGTGTTCTGGAGAGCGAGAATTGCCCCCAGGGAGCAGACACGACCCACAGTTGTATTTTATTTGATCCACTATTGTTTTCACATCTTAAAAATGTAATTCCCAATATTTTTAAAAAGGGAGCTATCAAAGAAAAATACAGATTTTAGATCTTTCTTGAAAAAATCAAAAATTTCTAGCCATAGTGGCCCATATCGCAACCCGGCCCACATGTTTGCCCAGAGCTGCGAGCACGGCTCCCATTCCATGGGCCGCCTTCTCACCAGTCCCATGGTCTGGCTTTCTTCGTCCAGTCTCATTAGCAGTGTGGCCCCTGCCGTCACCTGAATTTGAGACCCCTGCTACACACAAGCCCAGCCCAGTGCTTGACACATAATAGGCCCTCCTGCAATGGGGACTCAGGCAAATAACAAGAGCAATTATTATTACCCCCTGGTTCCTTTCACTGACCATCTCCTGGATTTGGTCCCAGCAATTCCGAACACCCTCCTGTGCTCCTGAGAACCTGAGAAACTCAGTCTGTGTTCAAGCATCACAGACCACAATGAAATCTCTGAGGAGGCCCCCGCCTGCAGGGGCAGAGCCTCTCGAGGACTTGTGTTTAAGTTGCCACCAAGGGAGGCGAGGTGGAGATGGCTTCATTGCGGAAACACCAAGCACTGGTCTCCTGCAGGCCCAGCAGGGAGGCAGCCACTGGCCGCAAGAGAAACAGGCAGCAGCAAAGACCCACACCTCAGCTTGCAGCAGGCAGAGCACAGCTCCAGCCTGGCTGGCATCGAATCTGTAGCAAATGAGAGCATTTCTAGTAGAGCCAAGTACGGCTCCTGCTTGGGTCGCATCTATCCAGACACCTGTTTTGCTCCATCCTCTTCCCCTAACCAGTGTCCCTGAGGAGCAGCCCAGCGATTACAGCTTCGCCACCACGTTAGATTCTTACTCTTCCTCACTCCAACGCTCTCCTTCCATCTGCGCTTACGTCTGTATCCGCCAAGCGCTTCCAACAGCTGCTTCGCTGCTGTTCTGTGAACGTCACACAGGGTGGGCAGCGTTCCCCTGAGTCTCCTGTTGGTGGTGTGCAGATGACTTTAGAGGGTACATGGTGAACATTTTCAGACTTGAACTTACCGTTACGTGTGTTATAGACTGAACTGCATGCCCCCAAATTCCTGTGTTGAAGCCCCAACCCTCATGATGACTATAATTGGAGACAGGGCCTTTAAGGAGGTGATTAAGCTTAAACGAAGTCATAACAGTGGGACCCCGATCCGACAGACCTGGTGTCCTTAGGAGAAGAGAAGGAGACGCCAGGGTTGTGCAGGCCCAGAGGAAAGGCTGTGTGAGGACAGAGCAAGAAGGCGGCCATCTGCAAGCAGGGAGAGAGGCCTCGCCAGATGCCAGCCCTGCAGCCTCCAGAGCTGTGAATAAATGAATATCTGTGGTTTAAGCCACTCCGTCTGTGGTATTTCCTTATGGCAGCTCTAGTGGACTGATACAATGTGCACTAGGAAAAAACAGATAATTGGCACATCAAAGTGCAATCTCACTGGTGATACTACTCAGGGCGAGGCTTCAGTTTTTGAGCTGAAGAAAAATGTTAAACAAACAATAGAACTTGGAGGTATAAGAAATGGCAAAAAGTTGTAAAGATGTTGCTCAACTAACTGAAGATTGGGTGACACTGGCTGAGTGGAAGGTGGCTTTGGAATAGGGCAGCCCTGGGTTTGACTGTCAGCTTCGCCCCTTCTTATTGGTGTGAGTTTGGGAAAGTCACTTCCCCACTGGTCAAAAACAGGTGATAGAACCTTGTGTTTTAATTTTCTTTTAGTGTGTCTGTCAGTTCCATGGGCTGTGAGCACCTCAAGGACCATGACCTCGTCTGTGTCACGTCCATGTTCCCAGGGCCCAGCCCAGGACCTGCCACTAGCAGGATACCAAGTGGGGAGCAAGGACATGCTGTGTGCCCTTGGGGAAATTGTTCAATCTCTCTGAAACTTAGATTCCTCATCTCTACAATGGAGATGAGAATAACATCCACCTTAGGGTCTTGTTTTGAGAATTAAATGAAGCAATCACTGTAAAGTCCTGAGACAGTGCCTGGCATATCTTCAGAGCTAAACAAATCTTTACCATTATTACTAGTTCTGAGTAAATGCTAGTTGCATACACGAGTATGAATGAATGCTTAGTGAAATGGATGGATGAGTAGTTGGTGGATGAGTAGGTGGGTGGGTGGGTGGATAGATGGTTGGATGGATAGATGGGTGGATGATGGATGGATAGATGGATGTATGGATGGATGCATGGATTTTCAATCACTGAGTGTATGTATGTGTTTATAAATGAATGAGTTGATTGACAGATGAGCACGTGGATGGATAGATGGGTGGATAAACCTTTTGAATAAGGAGTAGTTACATAAGTGGGGTGGGTGAATGGATGGATGGATAGATTGTGGGTGATCCATTTGAACTATCGTCTGCCTCTTTGCCTAGCTGAGGACTCCAGCCTCCAAGATAACGGCCAGAAATTGAAGATAGACAGTGAAGGTGGCCTTGGGAACAAGAGACTTAGGTAACTATGGAGTGGCAGTTTGAGACTGGTCTCCTCTTCCAGTGGAAGCCTGATTGTGGGTTCATTGACAGTTTTCTTAAAGACACAGAAGTGAGAAGGCTGTGTTGTGTCAGGAGCTTTGGCATTTTCAGCGTTCCTAGCCATTTCACCTCCCCCTTTCAAAAGCACATTTGCTCCTAATCTGATAAGCAGAAACTCCTTGAGCAGCGATCACACCTGCCCCCAGGTACGGCATTATTTGCAGACAGGCCCTGGGTAATCTATCATACCTGTTTAATTACCAAGTGCTGTGCTGGAGATGATGAGCCTTCCCGTGGAGTCTGGGCGGGTTTTGAGTCGGGCTGGCGAACTCCCAAGAGAGCATTTGCCACAGGGATTTTCTCTGAGGCTCCAGTTTCTTTCACATAATCCAGTGATGGTCTCAGTATCTCCAAGAAGGCTAGGTTCTCAGGCAGCCAGGCATTTGTGGCTTCGTCCAAACAGCCTCGCTGGAGGTCAGGGCACACAGCGGAGACAGTGCTGTGCAACAACTCTCATCGGCCCGCAGAGTTTTGAAAGAATGCGATCCGTTACACACCCCCCTGTCCTTTCTCTCCTTTTCACCCTTTCTTTCATTTTTTCCCCCCATTTCAGTGATTATCCACAGCCACAACTCAAGAATTCCATGGGAGCATTACTGCCCTGCAGAAGACAGCTTCTGCGTGACCCCACCCAGCAGAGGCTTTGGGGCTTTCTAGAGAGACTCTCATTTCTCAAGCCTCTCCATTTTCCCTCCACGTCAGAGGTTACAACAGAGTCTCCCCAGGGGCTGGCGTTGGAGGCAGGCCCACCAGGCTTCCAGCTCTTGGGGCCTTGGGTTCATCACTTAATCCCTCGGAATCTGTTTCCTTGTCTCTAAAATGGGACTGATACACCCTTTCTCATAAACTTGTTTTAAGAATAAAATTAAACTATATATACCTTGTATGCCTCTTTGCTCATATTAAAAACTTAGAAAAATGCTGAACTGCATGGTGCCATTCATTCAATATTTTTCTAAAACACCAGCACATGTAAAGAAATGCACCAGGCACGGGAGATGCAAATGGTGGGCAACACAGACCTGGGTTCACTGTTTAGTGTCATGGCAATATATTGGCAGCTGCTACCGTGATGGATGTTACCGTTACTATGATACTACTGATTCTTACGCAGAGTGAAGGGCCAGGGATGGAGAGTGTGGCTACTGTGATGTGAATCCATCTCCCTGTGATCCCACCATCATGCCTGCCTCATTCTCCCCTCATCTTTTCAACTACAGAAGCTAAGTACTAATTTCCCCAGGTTCTCTGGCTGTTGGGGGCTGCATGTGGCTGATCTCTGGCCAATGAGATGTGAGTATTAGCCTGCTGGTTAGTTTCAAGGAAAGTTGCTGCTTTCCCCATAAAAGGGACACACGTAGCCAGTGCTGTCTCTTTCCCATTCTCTTCCTTCTTTGAACCTGGACATGATATCTGGACCAGTGGCTACTATGCCACTATGAAGTGATGAGCCAACAAGTCACGAGAGAAGATGGAAAAACACAGGAGTTTGGTCTTGTACGACGTTGTCAAACCGCTGCCCACCTTCAGGCTTCTTGTTTGAGAAAATCAATCCCATGTGTGCTTAAGCTCCTGCTGGCTGGGTACTCTGTTACTTGTATCTCATAGTTTTCTTAACTCATACACCCACAAAAGCCAGTACTAAGTGATGCTTTTAAGATGCATGGGAACAATTTCAGCTGAGTCTAGGCCCATAAAAGTGACACCGAACCAGAAGTGAGTTCGCTCACCCGTTGCGCAGCAAGCCAATCTCTGACACCGGGGGTGGTGGAAGAAAGCAGGAATTTATTTTTGCACAGCGCTGAGCGAGGAGAGAGGGCAGCTAACGCTCAAATCCGAAACTCCCCGAAAAGCTAAAAGGAAGGGTTTTTATTTGGGGGTTTAGATAGGGGAGGGAGAGCACATGGCCTTGCTGGTCAGAGCTTTCCCACCAGCCTGTCTTTGGCCTTGCGACTACTTGCAGAGAGGAGGGAGCCCGTGACCTTGCTGGTCAGCAGCTTTCCCACCAGCCCGTATCTCTTTGTGGGGAGGAGATGGTCCAGGTGCTTGTCCTTGACGGTGTCTGTCTCCATGGAGGATAGTGGATTCTGGAGCCAGGAAGCCAGAGAGTAAGCAGAGAATGAGTGTTTTGGTTTTAACCCCATATATGCTGGGTTTAATGTGGGGAAACTGATATCAGGGTCGATATCAAAAGCAGACCCAGGCAAGATGGAAGCCACACACTTGGCAGAGTTGATCAGGTGGTCCTAAGCTTCGTCCCACGTTTCCATCTTCTGATGAACGTAGACCTGATTCTCACATTTGGCTCCTTCTTTGCTTAATGTTTAAGACTCTTTGGGACCCTGGTTTAATTACTGATTAGTCAGGGTCCGTGCAGGCTACAGGAGGCAAACCCAAGGGTCTCCCTGAGGGGGCTCTAGTGGAGAGACTATTTACGGAGGTGTGGGCAGGGTTAGCAGAACCCACAGGGGCAGGTCCCACTCCTCTGACCTGTACCGTCCTGGGCCCCAGGGGAAGGGGAAGGGCAAGTGTTGGCAGGGCCTGGAGGCAGCTGTGGACACAAAGTGGGCACGACTGACAGGAGCCACGGCAGAAGAACAGCCAAACAACAGTGAGACAAGTGAGGAAGGAGGTGAGCGCCACACCTCTCTTTCCTCTGGCCAGAGCCTCCCACTGGCCGATCCCCCCGGGAAACCAAAAGACCAGGGCTCCAGACATGATGCAGGCTCAGAGCACGGAGGGGAGAGGATCTGGGGGTGGGGACAAGCAGAGAAGGGCTAGCACGGTGGCCTCTGATATTTTCATCTTACAGAGCCTCCCAATCGTGCAAACACTAAGAACCCCTCTGCCACCAAAAATACAAATGTACAGCTCACGCTTCCTATGTGCCAGCGACAAACCAACTACATGACATTCCTCATCCATGGAGCCCTTGGTACAGCCCTGTGAGGCACGTGCTGTTAGTGTCCCTATTTTATAACAAGAAAACCTGCAGGAGGTACTGACCATCAGGTCTCTCTGGTTCCCATTCCTGCCCAGCCACCGCTGCAGAGGGGTCCTCCCCCAAAACGAATGCAGGGCCTGATGGGGGAGGGGACTCAGAGTGTTTGTTCCCCGGCACTTTTGTCTACAGACAGCCAAGGCGTTAAAATTACACTTCAGGCAGATAAACCCAACCACAGGGGCCCAACCCCCTAAAGCCAGGAAAACGTCTGGAGTATTCAAGCCACTGTCGATTTAAAATCCTGCCAAGTGTCTGGATTTCACAACAGCATTGACATTTTGGCCACATGAGTGTCTGCTGTGCCAGCCACCCCTGTGTCTTGACCCCACAAGCTTTCCTCCTCCACTCGTGGCCAAGAAGCTCCCAGAGACGGCCGCCCCGAGACAGCTCCGCTAGGCTCTTTGCGGGTTTGTTTGTAGTTTTATTTATTTATATATTTTTGGCCAACAAGTATACAACTTCCTTTCACCTGACTTTAAAGAGCTATTTTCTGTTCCTTAAATAACCTGCCTGCATTAATTAGTAACTCATAAAGAAAATGAACCAGTGTGGAGTCAAGCAGAGTGAATTATTCATGGCTGTATTTTCTGCTGTCACCTTTCCATGGCATCTCCATTTGAGAGGAAAAAAAAAAACAATAACGAGAGAGTGAAAAATGCCCCCTCAGTCTCTTTCCTGCAATATAAGCCCATTCACTATAATGGTTGAGTCGCGCAATGATAGACGAGGAAAATAATGATTACGATAATTGCAGTCATCATCAGAGCCAGTGGGGTTTTGTTTTGTTTTGCTTCTGTTAGTAAAAAGAAAAAAAGGTGCTAATACTTCTCCCAATCTTCCATTCTCTATGTATTTGAAAATTGCTTATTGAAAATCCTACTGTGTGGCAACCCCTGATGCTGTTGGAAGACTGTGCAGGCAGCACCTTCTCCAGGAAGCCTCCGTCTGGACCACGCCCCTTCCCGGCCCCAATCCCAGCGGTTGGGAGCTGCTCGTGACTCTTATCCCACAGCCCAGTAATTTACCTGGCGGTGCCCCCACAGAGCCCTGAGCTTCCTGCTGACCAGGAGAGAGTCCCACCCACCCTTCCATCCCCCAGGGCCCAGCTTCCTTCCCAGCACCCATAAGGGCTTGAACAATAGATAAGGAATAGTTATGTGAATAAAAGCGATATAAGAAATTGGAAATAAGCTTAATAATTTATTTACTCGATAATAGCTATCAAGCCTACTATGTGCCAGGTGCTTAGGATACAAGAGGGAACAAGACAGACCAAATCTCTGCCTTCTGGAAGCTCAGATTCTAGGAAGAGAAAACAGAAAATAAACAGAATAAAAAAGGAGAACACAGAGTACGTTAGAAGGTGATGATACCGTGAAAAATCCTCCACAGTTCAGGGTAGGTGGGCTTGGGAGTGACAGAGGGGGGATTGCAATTTAAACGGGGCGGTCCAATGGGCCTCACCAAGCCTGTGATGTTTAAGCAAAGACTTGAAGGAGGAGAAGGCTTTGGCCAGGTGTGCGAGGGGGAAGTTCTGTGCAAAGACCCTACGGATTGAGTGTGTGCCTCGGGGGTTAGAGATTCGAATAGGGAGGCCAGTGTGGCTGAAGTGGATGAAGAGGGAGAGGGCAGAAGATGAGGCTTGTAGAGCTGGAGGCCATCATCAGGACCACCTGTCTTGCTCTGAGTTGACACAGGACACACTGCAGGATTTTGAGCAGGGAAGAGACAGGCGCTGACAGGCTCCCTCTTGGGGCAGGTGTTGAGGTTAGACCCTGGCTGGGGAAGGGGGTCAGCAGGTAGGCCAGCTGGGAGGCTCCTGCAGTCACTGATAAGAGCGGTGATGGTGATTTCAATCAAGGTGCTACCACCAGAGCCAGCAATGCCATCTGCGTGTTATCTCGTGCGGCCGCCGTAACAAATCACCAGGCACTGGATGGCTCACAACAAGAGAAATTTACTCTCTCGCAGTTCTAGGGGCCAGAAGCCAAATCAGGGAGTGTGCAGGGCTGGCCTCCGCAGGGAGGCCCTGAGGAGAATCCGGTCTTCATCTCTTCCGGCTTCTGGGGGCTGTTGATGCTCCTTGTGACCCGTCACTCTGATCTCTGCTTCCATGATCACACTGACTTCTCCTCCTCTCTCTTCTCTCTGTGTCTTCTTTAAAGGCCACTAATCATTGACTTTAGGGCCCACGCAAATAATCCAGAATGATCTGATCTCAAAATCCTCAACTTAATTACATCTGCAAAGACGCTTTTTCCAAATAAGGTCACAAGCCTCTTTCCTTGGATGGTACATTGTTATGGGGAATGTAGACAATAAACTGAAAACCAATAGACTTTATAATAAAATGCCAGGCAGTGATAAGTACTCTGGAGATTGAAGCGTTGTAAGACGCAGGAGAGTGATGGGGAGCCGTTTCTGACTTCATCCAGATGAAACCCATCGCTCCACATTCTCCAAGAGGCTCCCTGGGCACCTCCTCCTGCTGCCTTACCGGCACCACTAGCAAGCAGAGCAGGCTGTCAGCAGGATGGGAGCCCGCGCGAGGCAGTCAGGGAGCTCGTCCTGGAGTAGCGGGACTTAGCTGGAATTTAGGGGACTCTTCAGCACTATCAGAATGGAGTAGTTGTCTCCCAACTCCTGCGAGTCCAGAACATCTTTTTTTTTCCATGCTGCATTATCTTCCCAGCCCCAATTTTGCCATTCTCCAAATTCTCATTTATAGGCATTTTTATTTGCACATTTTTTCAGAAATGGAGGTTTCATGATTCTAGAGCAGTAGTTCTCTATCGGGCAATTTTTGTCCCAGGAACATTTGGTGATGTCTGGAGACATCTTTGGTTGTCACAAATGGGGAGGGGCGTGCTACTGGCATACATTGGGGAGGGGCCAGGGATACTGCTAATCACACTGCAATGCACAAGATAACCCCACAACAAAGAATTATCTAGCCCACAACGTCAAAAAATGTCAAAAGCCCAGGCTGAGAAACTCTGCTCTAGAGACCTTTGAGATCGTGACTCAGAACTGGATCAGAGCACCACATGGAGAGTTTGGATGGAAAAGCAGGTCCAGAACTAAAAGGCTCTTAGTTCGCACACTGTGCAGTGTGGGGTCACAGGACCAGATCAAGACAGGGTCATGAGACCAACTGGGATTCAAATGCCAGCTCTGTGATCTTGGGAAAGTTACCTAACCTCTCTGTGCCTCATGTTCCTCATTTGTAAAACGGGGCTAATAATAACCCTACAGACACTTTTGGTGGAGTTTTGTAGGACAAATAATAGAGCAGACACTCAACAAGTGGAAGATGACTTTTTTTTTCATTGTGGCAAAAAAGTCCACATAACAAAACGAGAAACAAAAACCACACCATCATCTCAATAGATGCAGAGAAAGCATTTGACAAGATCCAACATCCATTTATGATAAAAAGCCTCAATAAAATGGATATAGAAGGAAAGTACCTCAACATAATAAAGGCCATATATGACAAACCCACAGGAACATCATACTCAACGGACAAAAACTGAAACCCATCCCTTTGAGGACAGGAACAAGACAAGGGTGCCCACTTTCACCACTCTTATTCAACATAGTACTGGAGGTGTTGGTCAGAGCAATTTGGCAGGAAAAAGAAATAAAAGGAATCCAAATAGGCAACAAAGAAGTAAAACTCTCGCTGTTTGCAGATGACATGATCTTATATATAGAAAACCCAAAAGAATCCATAGGAAAACTATTAGAAATAATAAACAGCTACAGCAAAGTTGCAGGGTATAAAATCAACATACATAAGTCAGTAGCATTTCTATACACTAACAACGAGCAAACAGAAAAAGAACTCAAGAACTCAATCCCATTCACAATAGCAACAAAAAGAATAAAATACCTTGGGATACATTTAACCAAGGAAGTGAAAGATCCATACAATGAAAACTACAAGACTTTCCTGAAAGAAATCGACGACGACATAAAGAGATGGAAAGACATTCCATGCACATGGATTGGAAGAATAAACATAGTTAAAATGCCCATACTACCCAAAGCAATATACAGATTCAACGCTATCCCAATCAGAATCCCAAGGACATTCTTTACAGAAATTTAGCAAAGAATCCTAAAATTCATATGGGGCAACAAAATACCCCAAATTGCTAAAGCAATCCTGAGAAAGAAGAACAAAGCCGGAGGCATCACAATCCCTGACTTCAAAACATACTACAAAGCTACAGTAATCAAAACAGCATGGTACTGGTACAAAAACAGGTGCACAGATCAATGGAACAGAATTGAAAGTCCAGAAATAAAACCACACATCTATGGACAGCTAATCTTTGACAAAGGAGCTGAGGGCCTACAATGGAGGAAAGAAAGTCTCTTCAACAAATGGTGCTGGGAAACCTGGACAGCCACACGTAAAAGAATGAAAATTGACCTTTTTTTTTCACCATTCACAAAAATAAACTCAAAATGGATCAAAGACCTAAAGGTGAGACCGGAAACAATAAGTCTTCTAGAAGAGAATATAGGCAGTACACTCTTTGACGTCAGTTTCAAAAGAATCTTTTTGGACACTATAACTCCTCAGACGAGGGAAACAATAGAAAGAATAAACAAATGGGACTTCATCAGACTAAAGAGCTTCTTCAAGGCAAGGGAAAACAGGATTGAAACAAAAAAATAACCCACTAATTGGGAAAAAATATTTACAAGTTATTTATCCAACAAAGGGTTAATCTCCATAATATATAAAGAACTCACACAGCTCAACAACAAAAAATCAAACAACCTGATCAAAAAATGGGCAGGGAATATGAACAGACATTTCTCCAAAGAAGATATACGGATGGCCAATAGACACATGAAAAGATGCTCATCATCACTAATCATCAGAGAAATGCAAATCAAAACTACACTAAGATATCACCTTACACCTGTTAGAATGGCAGAAATATCCAAAGCAAAATGTAACAAATGTTGGAGAGGTTTTGGAGAAAAAGGAACCCTCACACACTGTTGGTGGGAATGCAAACTGGTGCAGCCACTATGGAAAACAGTATGGAGAGTTCTCAAAAAATTAAAAATTAGAAATACGTTATGACCCAGCCATCCCACTGCAGGGTATCTATCCAAAGAACTTGAAATCAGCAATTCCAAAAGTCCCATGCACCCCTATGTTCATTGCAGCATTATTTACAATAGCCAAGTTGTGGAAGCAACCTAAGTGCCCATCAACTGATGATTGGATAAAGAAGATATGGTATATATACACAATGGAATGCTACTCAGCCATTAAAAAGGATAAAATCATCCCGTTCATAACAACATGGATGGACCTTGACAGTATTATGTTAAGTGAAATAAGCCAGATAGAGAAAGACGAACTCTGTATGACTCCACTCATAGGTGGAAGTTAACACATAGACAAAGAGAACTGATTGGTGGTTACCAGGGGAAAGGGGGGGGGTGGGGGGAGGGCACAAAGGGTGAAGTGGTGTACCTACAACATGACTAACAATAACGTACAACTGAAATTTCACAAGGTTGTAAACTATCATAATCTTAATAAAAATAAATAAATAAAAGCCCACATAACACATCGTCCACCCTCTCAACAATTTCCAAGTGTGCATACAATATTGTCAACCACACTCACATTGCTGTGCAACAGATCCCAGAATGTATCATCCCCTACACTCATCGAACACCTCCTCACCTCCCTTTCCCCAGCCCCTGGGGGCCACCAGGCTACTTTGTGTCTCTATGAGTCTGACTATTTTAGATTCCACATGTGAGTGGAATCATGCAGTATTTGTCCTTTTGTTGACTGGCGCATTTCACCTACTATAATCTCCTCAAGGTTGACCCATGTTGTAGCATGTGTTAGGATTTCCTCCTTTCTCATAGCTGAATAATATTCCATATTTTCTTTATCCATTCATCCACTATGGACATTTAGATTTCTTCCACCTCTTGGCTACGGTGAATAATGCTGCTATGAACATGGGTGTGCAAATAACTCCTTGAGATCCTATTTTCAATAGTTTTGGGTATATACCCAGAAGCAAGATTGCTGGATCATATGGTAGTCCTATGTTTAATTTTTTGAGGAACATCCATGTTGTCTTCCAAAGCAGCTGCAGTGTTTACATTCCCACCAACAGAGCACAGGGTTCCAAGTTCTCCACATCCTCTCTGACACCTGCTATTTTCTGTAATCTTGATAGTGGCCATCCTAACACATGTGAGGTGATATCTCACTGTGGTTATGATTTACTTTTCTCTGACAATTAGTCATGTTAAGCATCTTTTCATGTACTTGTTGACCCTTTGTATATCTTCTTTGGAAAAGGTCTATTCAAGTCCTTTGTCCATTTTTTAACCAAGTTATTTGTTTTTTGCTATTGAGCTGTAGGAGTTCTTTGTGTATGCTGGATATTAACCCCTTATCCAATATATGATTTATAAATATTTTCTTCCATTCTGTAGGTTCCCTCTTCATCCCGATGATTGTTTTCTTTGCTGTGCAGAAGATTTTAAGCTTGACGTAGTCCCATTTGTCTATTTTTGCTTTGTTGCCTGTGCTTTTTGTGTTATATACAAGTAATCATTGCCAAATCCAGTATCACAAAGCTTTGCCTCGTGTTTTCTTCTATGAGTTTTATAGTTTCAGGTCTTACATTTAGGTCTTTAACTCATTTTGAGTTTACTTTTTTGTATGGTGTAAGGTAAGAGTCCAACTTCTTTCTTTTGCAGTGGATATCCAGTGTTTCCAACACCACTTGTTGGAGAGATTATTCCTTCCCCCTGTGTAGTCTCAGGATCCTCATCAAAGGAAGGTCATTTGACTGTATGTGTGAAGGTTTGCTTCTGGGCTCTCCATTCTGTTCCATTGGTCTATGTGTTTGTCTTTATGCCAGTACCACACTGTTTTGACTACCGTAGCTTTGTAATATGTTTTGAAATCAGGAATTGTGAGGCTTCCAGCTTAGTTCTTTCTCAGGATTGTTTTGGCTATTTGGGATCTTTTTTTAAGTTTATTCCTAAGTGTTTTATTCTTTCTGAAGGTACTGTAAATGGGGTTGTTTTTCTAATTTTCTTTTCAGATTGTTCATTGTTATTGTATGGAAACACAACTGATTTTTTGGTGTTGATTGTATTCTGCAACTTTGCCAAATTCATTCATTAGTTCTAACAGTTTTTCTGTGGAATCCTTAGGGTTTTCTACATATAAGATCACGTCATCTGTGAACAGAGAGAATTTTATTTCTTCCTTTCTAATTTGGATGCCTTTTCTTTTTCTTGCCTGATTGCTCTGGCTAGGACTTCCAGTGCTATGTTGAATAGAACAGTTAGAATGGGCATCCTTGCCTTGTTCCTGATCTTAGAGGAAAATCCTTCAGTTTTTCACCATTGAGTATGACGTTAGCTGTCAGCATGTTACCTTTTCATATATGGCCTTTATTATGTTGAGGTACTTTCTTTCTATTTCTAGTTTATTGAGTGTTTTTATCATGAAAGGATGATGAATTTTGCCAAATGCTTTTTCTGCCTCAGTTCAAATGATCATGTGGTTTTCATCCTTCATTCTGTTAATGTGGTATATTAAATTGATTTTCGTATATTGAATTATTTTTGCATCCCATGGATAAATCCCTCTTAATGGTCATGGTGTATAATCCTTTTAATATGCTGTTGAGTTCAGTTTTTTAGTATTTTGTTGAAGACTTTGCATCAATATTCATCGAGGATATTGGTCTATAGTTTTCTGTTCTTTAGTATCCTTGTCTGGCTTTGGTATGAGGGTAATGCTGTCCTCATAAAATGAGTTTGGAAGTGTTCCCTCCTCTTCAGTTGTCTGGAAGAGTTTGAGAAGTACTGGTGTTAATTCTTTCAATGTTTGGTAGAATTCACCAGTGAAGCCATAGGGTACTGGGTTTTTCTTTGTTGGGAGGTTTTTTATTACTGATTCAGTCTCTGTCCTAGCTATAGGTCTGTTCAGAATTTCTATTTCTTCATAGATTCAGTCTTGGCAGATTGTATATTTCTAGGAATTTATCCATTTCTTCTGGGTTATCCAATTTGTTGGTGTATAATTGCTCATAGTAGTCACTTATAATCCTTTCTGTTTCTGTGGCATCAGTTGTAATATCTCCTTTTTCCTTCTAATTTTAGTTATTTGAATCCTCTATTTTTTTTTTTTAGTTTTGCCAAGGGTTTGTCAATTTTGCCTATCTTTTCAGAAAACTAACTTTTAGTCTCATTGATTATTTTCTGTTGTCTTTTTAGTCTCTATTTCATTTATTTCTGCTCTAATCTTCATTATTTCCTTCATTCTGCTAACTTTGGGTTTAAATTTTCTTCTTTTTCTAGTTCCTTGAGGTATAAAGTTGGGTTGTTGATTTGCGATCTTTCTTCTTTGTTAACGTAAATGTTCCCTATAAACTTCCCTCTTAGTACTTCCTTTGCTGTATTCCGTAAGTTTTGGTATACTATGTTTTTGTTTTCACTTGTCTCAAGATATTTTCTAATTTCCCTTGTGATTTCCTCTTTGAACCATTGGTTGTTGAAGAGTGTTTTGCTTAATTACCACATATTTTTGAATTTTCTAGTTTCCCTTGTGCTATTAATTTCTACTTTCATTCCATTGTGGTTGAAAGATGGAATTATTATTGACAAGTTAAAACTTTTATTTAGAAGTCTTTCATTGAAACTTCAGGGTTCAGAGTTACTAAAAACATTCCTAGAGAGCGAAGAGCAGTAACTAGAAACGAATTGGAAAGTATTTATTAAAAGTAAATTTAGATATGTGGCATGCTTTTGATATACTCTATTTAGTGTGCCTTGTATCATTTGTATCATGTGTTTATTTTTATGCAAGTAAGGATAAAAGTGTTCTACAAGGTCTTTTCCCAAGCTTACCCTAAGTCTGCTTTCCAGGGCTGAATTTCTCACGTCTGGATTCTCATTCCAGAGGGCATCTTGTTTCCACTCTGCGTCAGGTGTGGTACCAGGCACTGCAATTACAAAGCCGAACTAGTCATTGCACCTGAACTTACCAGGCTTTCAGTGATTATAAAAATGTGGAGATGAAACAGGTGGATCATTTCAAAAGGGAACACACTGTGTTGCATGTACTTGTAAAAATGTCAGCTCACTTAACATCATGGTATCCTATGGAATGAAGATTCTCTCCAATGAGCAGATGAGTAAACTGAAACTCAGTGAGGATAACCGACTTGTCTAGGGTCACTCCACCAGGAAGCAGCAGAATTGAGACTTGACCAGGTCTGTCTAATTCCAAAGCCAACGCCTTCACAACTCTATTTCCTACGGCCCCCCCCCCCACTTCCATATAAAGGAATGACTCCAGAAAAAAATATTTAATGTATAAATTCAGTAAAATATATATATGTAAAAAAATATATATATATATAGCCTTATGAATTTCAGATAAGGCTAAACAACAACAAAACCCCAACAAATTAATTTTTCCCATCTCTGGAGAACAGAGTAACTCTTTTTCCGTGGTCTTTATTTAAGATGTGATGGAATCACTATTGACATCTGCCAAGAATTTTTCTGAACTCAGGAACTTAAAATCCCCGTTTAATTCTGGAGGAAATGCATTTTGGAAGTCAGAGCAGCTAAGTTAAACAAAAATACGTTTGGATCCATTTCATTGCACAATTGGTTGCTCTTGCTGGATATATTTCTGCAAGAGTCTTCAAAAGAATTAAGAGCTCATCACATACTGTGCTGCAGGCATGACTGGGAGTCCTGTGGAGAATTCAACCTTGAGAAAGCTTTCGACTCCTACAGCTGGAAATAACCTTAGGACAGCCCATCCAGCTTCTTATCCACTGCAAGAAGCCTAGCTGCCGCATTCTCAGTGAATGCCCTTTAGCCTCCGCTTGAATGCTTCCAGGGGTAAGGAACTCACAACCTGTTGAAGCACTCAGTTTCATTGTTGAATAATTTTATTTGCTAGAAAGTCCCCCTGAAAAGGCACTAGACTAGAAATCAGATGAACTGAGATTCTGGTCCCAGTTCTGTCAGGCAGTAGCTGACTGACCTTGGGTGAGGCAAGGTAATTCGATTAACCAGAATCCTTTCTCCATCATGGCCTCTTGGGCATGCCAAAATAGCCCGCTCATCTCCTCCAGTTCATCTTTTCTTCTCCAGGCCAAGAATCCACTACATTTTCAATTTCCTCGTATAGGACCCTTGTATGAACTGAATGTTTGTTCCCCCAAAATTCATACGATGAAGCCCTGACCCCCATGTAAAGGTATTTGGATGTGTGGCCTTTGGGAGGTAACTAGGTTTAGATGAGGTCATGAGGGTGGGGTCCTCATGATGGGCTTAGTGTCCTTATAAGATGAGACACAGAGCTTGCGCTCTCTCTTTCTCTCTACCATGTGAAGACACGGCTAGAAGACAGCTGCCTGCAAGCCAAGAAGAAGGTTCTCACCAGGAACCAAATCTGTCAAGAGCTTGATCTTAGACTTCCAGTCTCCAGAACTGTGGGAAATAAATGTCTGTGTTTAAGCCCCTCAGTCTGTGGCATTTCGTTATAGCTGCCCAAGCTGACTGAGAAAGTTGCTTTCAGATCTCTGGGAAGATGCACACCAATGGTAGCTGTTCCCCTTAAAAGCAGATTCCTCTAGTTTCCAAGAGAGATGATTTCTCTAAGCCAATGAGTAACACTTCCCACACAACCAGTACAAGCAGATTTATTCCCTCATCCTAGCCTCTTGGATATTCTCAAAACCACTTCCAACCCATTTATGTACACTCAACCGCAATCTGTTTATCTCCTGTAATCATAATCGTAAATCTGAGTTTATCACCTGCTCACGCCAGTCTAGTTGCTGTTCATAGAGATTCTCAATTAATCATCACGACAATCCAGCAAGATGGTAAAATGGGCCTAGCCTGCTTCATGAGCACCTCCCTTCATTTAATGAGCTAACCCACGCCCATTCTGCAAGGCCTTGCTAGACAGTGTCTCGTCCCTCCCTAATCTAGGTCACAGGAGAGGAAGTGTGACCCATGTGGCAGCAATTAGAGTTTTGTCCTCCATTTGACATTTACATACTTCAGGTTTCCACCTCCAGCCCAAATGGAGTACCAGGGAGTATCTACCCCTGGTAGCCTCGTACCAGAAACAACTGAAAAACTGGACGAAATATATGAAAGAATGATTTTCAGCCATTGGAAGCAGGCAGTGCCAGACATTTGAAACCTGGTTTCCTTCGTTGCTGCAAGACAGTTGCCACCATCTCCTAGGGTTTCCGGTTTCTTCATCCATGAGAGAGACAGAGAAGCGTCTGTCCCAGCATTTCAAATAGGAGGAGCAGTGAGACGAGTCTGACCAGTTGGAGCAAGTGAGGCAACGAGACAACCAGAAGAGGCTTTGTCTAGGGAATGGAGCGTGCTGATTGGCGCCTCCCCCTGGGACTCGGGGTGCAGTCAGTTTCCCCACAGTCCCTCAGCTACACAGAGAAGTCATGGCCTCCTGAAAGAAAATCAGGCAACTATTAGAAAAATACTTATGTGAATTCTGGGTAAACAACTACCAAGTGTCCAATACAATACGCAACAACAGTGGCCAGTTCAATAAAGTATGTACAGCCACAAAATGGAATGTTTCATAGCCCTTGCAAATAATTGTTATAGAGAGCTATTTCTGTGGGAAAATGTTCATTTTAAATAAAAAATAAAAAGATCTAAGATGGCTTACATGGAAGCAACCCCACCTCCTTCCTCAAAGGATGGATGGATGGATAGGTAAACAGATAGCAAGAATACCTGGAAGGATTATATCAAAATACTAACAATGGTTATTTCTGAATAGTAAGAATATGTATGTTTCCATTTTTTACTCTTTCTCCTTAATTTTTACTTTATTTTCCTATAATGAACATTTGTTACCTGGATAATAATAAGACTAAAAGAAAGAAAAACTTCCAAAGAAAAATACCCTCTTCCAGAGTTTGAGCGTGAGTTTATTTTTGCTTTAACCCAGTGCTTCATTTTAACTTAGCAAATCCCACCCAAGTCCCTTTGTGTCCCTCCCAGAGCACAGACACCCCCGAAAGCAGCGTTTGCTGGGAGAAGACAGACGGTGCCTGGAATAACGTGAAGCTTTGAGAAGAATGAGTTCAGCCATCTCCGTCTCCCCCAAGTCGTTAGTCCTTCCCAACTGAAGGCGATGTGGTTCAGAGGGACCTCTGATAGATGCAAACTCGGGGTTGATAAACCGGTTCTTCTGGGAAGAGTGAAACAAGAACCCAGCCAATTGGTCAGCAAGCAGCCCCAGGTGTGGAGCTCATCCTGGAAGCAAGGACACTTAACCCTCACTGGTCATCAGACAAGCCAAAGTGCCCCACTGACCAGAGCATCAGTTCAGTCTTTCCGCTTTGGGTCTCAATGATAATCATGACATAAAAGCAGCCGATAACCAGGACCCAATAAATGCCTTCATGCCCTATTTCACTGACTACGCCCAGCAACATTTGCAGATACGGTCTATCATTTTCCCCACTTACCACGTAACAAAACTGAGGTCAGAAAGGTGACGTGGTTTAACTGTGCTCCCTCAGTTGGAAGCAGAGTCCAAGTTTGCACTCAGAGCTGTCTGGGTTTAACATTTCTCTTTCCTCTCTACCATATCACCTCCTTAATCTTTGAACCAAAAAACATGGAGCATTTTCTCTCTGGATATAATTTGGAATAATCTGCATTTACTGTGAGGGATTCAGATCGCGGTTGGTGGTAACTGACTCAGTCATCCAGGGATGCCTGGAGAGTGCCTGGCCCACCTCTCCACCTCCCACGGGGCTGCACAGGTGGTTATTCTCAGAAGGACCATCAGGAAAGGAGAACCAAAGTACTGCTACGTCACTGCCTGGACTCCTGGTAGAGCTGGCGGGGGCACAGGGCTTAGCCTCAAGGCCTAAGCAGGGGCTCATATTTCTCCCTAAGCCTTAAATAAATGTCACAATCTTATCATCATCTCGTGAACCACTTGCTACAGCAAGATGTCAATGGCCATCATGCCTAGTTGTACATACAAACAGAAAGAGAGCGAGCGAGCTGGTTAGCTGACCACATTAAGTGGGGAAACAAGGTGACTGGACCAGCAGAGCAGAGCAGCTTGTCCTCCAGCAGAGAGAAAGACAGTTTGCGTGACCTCTCCTACTGTCTAGCTAGGGCACCCCAGCTCTAGGCACTCCGATTAGCCTTCCTCCTTGGATGGGAGCAAGGAGGGAGCTGGGAAGAAAGGATCAGCAGCTTCCTACTGGTCCTGGAATGTTTGCAGACAGCCTCACAGTGAGGATATAATCTATTCAGGAAAAGCAAGCCTGCGTGTATGTCTCCGCATGTGGTAGGGAATCGTGCTGGGCTGCCAATCCATTTTTTAAGCCATTCTGGAGAGAAGCAGTTCCCAAGTGTGATCAAATGGGCTGTCTTGTGGGAATTCTCTCCCTGTCTTCCCCCAAGCACGAGAGAAAACAGGTGGTGGAGGAGGCACGCCTCTGAGACGCTTTTGAGCCAGGACTAAACAGGAGCATTGAGTGCGCTGAGCAACAGCAACGGACAAAACGTCAGCTCCATTTCCCTCCAGAGCATTTTGAATTAATTTTTAATTCACTCTTGGTCTTGTCAATTATGAATAGGGCTACCAGCACCAGCATAACAGCCGGAGCATGGCAAGCCCTACAACTGATTCCGGAAGAGGCGTGGACAGTGTCCCCGGGCTCGGCCTGTGATGGGGCCGCGGCTCTGTGCCTTTGGGAGAAATGTTTTAGCATCGTGATCACCAGCGGAGGAGTTAGGTCCTTTGCGAATGGCACTTCTAAAGTGAAAATGACCATACAATCTTCGCGATAGAGTGAATTCCAGCTTGTAACATGAAAAGGAATAAGCTGCTAAGCACGACAAGAAGAACAGAATTACAGATCATAACAAAGTCTTACTATGTGCTAAGCACTGTGACAACATGCATATATATATATTTTTAATGGTAGTAAAATCCATATAACATAAGATTTACCATTTTCAAGTGCAGCTCAGTAGTGTTACGTGCATTCACGTTGTTGTGCAACCAATCTCCAGAACTCTTTTCTTCTTGCAACAGAAACTTAAACAACAATTCCCCATTCTCCTTCTCCCAGCCCCTGGTGATCGCCAGTCTCCTTTCTGTCTCTATGAATTTGACTGCTCTAAATACCTCATGTAAGTGGAATCGTACAATGTCTGTCTTTTCGAGACTGGCTTGTTTCACTCAGCATAATGTCCTCCAGATTTATCCATGTTGCAGCATGTGTCACAATGTCTTTCTCCTTTAAGGCTGGGTAACTCTCCATTGTGTGGATAGAGCACAGTTGTTTATCCATTTGTCCGTCAGTGGATACTTAGGTGGCTTCCACATTTTGGCTGCTGTGAATAATGCTATTCTGACTATCTGTATCCAAACATCCTTTCCAGACCCTGCTTTCAATCCTTTTTGGAATATACCAGAAGTGGAAACGCTGGATCATATGGTAACGCTACTTTTAGTTTTTTGAGGAATTG
This sequence comes from Equus asinus, assembly GCF_041296235.1. Classification (NCBI taxonomy): domain Eukaryota; kingdom Metazoa; phylum Chordata; class Mammalia; order Perissodactyla; family Equidae; genus Equus; species Equus asinus. The sequence continues at coordinate 9,845,047 of NC_091798.1, forward strand.
CCATACTGTTTGACACATACACATTTTCTCATTTATTCTCACAACAACCCCCTAAGAAAGAGAAGAGGAAGAGGAAACAGACTCAGAGAGATAAAGTACCGTTTTACAGATGAAGAAACTGAGTCTCAGAAGGAGAATCAGCTTCAGGAGTTATGGAGCAATGGTTAAGAGCTTGGTCTTGGGAGCCAGACTCACCAGGAGCCGTGAGGGAATTGGACCCCACATTTCTCCTGTTCAAACAGACTTCTCTCCACAGAAAAAAAAATGCTGTTTAGGTTTTTGGGGCTTTTTTGGGCACTTTCCAAACTTTTATATTTTTACTTCAAATCACTCTGAAACTTAACTCTTTTGGTTTGTTTCCAATCCAATTACTTAGCAAGCAAGAAGAAAACTTCTAAATAGCAGTGCTGGAAAAAGGTAGAGTTTTATTTCCATCAACGTAGCAATGATGTTTGTGTAGAAAACACACTTTCGGGTCTGATCTTGGCATAAAAGAGAGAGAAATGAAAGGAAGGGACAGGAAAATGGAGTAGCTCACATACATAGTTGCCGTTTATAATGCGTACAGTTTAAAGAAGAATAATAAACACCTGTGCCCCCACCTTTCAGTTTAAACAAAAGGAAGACCACTAGTCCATTAGACGCTTCAGTTTGTGCTGCCCTAGTCATACCTTTTTCCTTCCCAAACACCCGGAAGCCACCCAAACGCCAAATTTTATGTTAATCATTCATTTATGTGTCTTCGTAGGTTTATCATCTATCCCTGTATTTGTGCATCCCAAATCAATAGTTAGATATCGATTTGTATTTGCCAGTTTTTGATCTTTCTATGGATGGAATCCTAGTATCTGAATAAATGGAGTCATACCATGACATTTTTCAGTATTTGATCAATATTTTTGTTTTCAAATTCAACAATATAGCTATATAGGGCTGTGGTTCATTTTCATTCCTACATAGTATTTCATAACTTGTTTATCCATTCTCCTGCTAATGGACATGTGGGTGGTTTGCATTCATTTGCTGTTGTAAACATGGTGGCAACGCATATTTACTCCAGGAGGTAGAGACAAATGGAATTGCTGGCTCATGCAGTATATCCATAGTAAGGCTGAGTAGATAATGTCAAAATTTTTCTGTTATTCACAATAGCCAAGATATGGAAACAACCTAAGCATCTGTCAACAGATAAATCAATAAAGAAGATGTGGTATACATATACAATGGAATATTATTCAGCCATGAGAAAGGAGATTCTGCCACGGCTGGACCTTGAGGGCATTAGGCTAAGCACAATAAGTCAGACAGAGAAAGACAAAAACTGCATGATATCCCTTATATGTGGAATCTAAAAAAGCCAAAGGCATAGAAAAAGAGTAGAATGGTGGCAGCTTGGGACTGAGGGTGGGAGAAATAAGGAGAGGTTGGTAAAAAAGAGAAAAAAAATTTCCTGAAGTATTTATACTAGTTTATATTCTTACCAGGAGTTTGTTTTTGTGTTGTCCTACGTGCTGTTAACAATAACTTGTGTTTTAATTTTTGCCAATATGTTGGAACTGTTCTATTTTGTTCTATTTTGCGTTTTTCTGATTCCTGGTGAGATTGCTCATCTTCTCCTGTGCTTTTGCCCATTTGCATTCCCTCACCTCTGAATCACACGTCCGCATTTTCTGTCTCTGGTTCTGCTCTGCATCTCGCTGGCGTGGTGTTTTCTTCTCAACGCCGACAAGTTCTTTATAGATTCTGCACACTAAATCTTTTTAGCTTTCAAATAAATTTTCCATTTGCGATTTGTCTCCACTCAGTATGGTTTCTTAATTTACTACTGTTAAATTTATAGAAATTCTTCTTTCTAGCTTGCATTTTTGTTTTATATTTAAGAACAATTTCCCTACGCTAAGTTTCTAAATTTATTCTAAAAGTTTTAAACTTTTCCTTTCACATTTAAGTCTTTAATCCATCCTAAATTGATTTTTATGTGAGGAAGGCATCTGATTTTATTTTTCTCATTTGGATGACAAATTGTCCCAGCACTAATTATTGAATTATTCTGCAATGCCATCTCTGCCGTATGTCAAGATATCTTAGACGTGAAGGACACCTCGAGGTCTCTGGGTTCCTCTGTTCTTTATCACTGGTCTATTAGTCTATGCCTTTGTAATATCAAAATGTCTTGCTATCTGGTAGGGCAAGACCCCGTCTTGTTATTTTCCTTCAAAACCACTTAGCTATTCTTGGCTCTTGGCTTTTTCCTTTCAGAAGCAGCCTGTCCACATCCATGAAAAATTATGTTGGTATTTTGATGTGCAAAACATCAAATTCAGAGATCAATTTGAGGAAAAATTGATATCTTTATAATATTGATTCTTCCTATTCATAAACATAGTATGTCTTTCCACTTATTTAGGTCTTTGAAAAACATCTTTAATAAAGTATAATTATCTACATATTTTTCGCATAAAGATCTGGCATGTCTTTTTATAGATTTTATATTTTCATAGGTATTACTTTTTCAATTTAAAATTTCTAGTTGTTGCTAGTGTATATAAATGCAATTGATTCTGTATTTTGGTGGTATATACAAAAATCTTGCTAAACATTTTTATTAATAATTTGTGCAAAAATTTTTTTGAGTTTCCAAGTAGGTGTTTAGACATCTACAGATAATAAGCTTCTTCTTTTCTATTCTGCACTCACATTCCTTTTCCTCCAGCGTAAGACTAAGTCTTAGTGGAGATAGCACTGGATAGCTGGAGATTTTATTCCAGATAAAAAGGGAATGCTTTCAACATTTCACTTTTGAGTAGGACATTTTCAGTAGTTTTAACTGTTGTTGTCTTGTTTTGTCTTGTTTTATATAAACTTTACCAGGCAAAGGAAGTTACTCTTCCTTCTACAAAAGCTTTGTTTTGTTTGTAGTTATGAGGAGTTTCTACATCTTGGCCTTCCTCCTCCCAACCTGGTCTGATGATCAGGTGCTTTTTTTTCTCCTTTAATCCGTTAATCTGGTAGTTTATGTAAATAGGTTTTCTACCGTTGAATCAACCTCACTTTCCTGAAATAAAACCAACTTTTTATCCGTTGTTGGATTCAGTTTTCTAATATTGGTTTAGGAATTTTTCAGTTACTTTCTGAAATAAGATTGGTCCATATTTTGCTTTTGAATACTGTCTCTGTCTGGTTTAGATGTCAAGTTTGTAATAACCTCAGAAAGTGGGTTGGGGAGTGTTTCCTCTTCTTTTCCCTGAATTTGTGTGGAGTTTGAAATTATCTCTTCCTTTATGAGAGAAATTTTAATTTTACCATCAACTCCCATAATAGCTAATGGACCATTCAGGTTTTCTATTTTTCTTGAGCTGGTTTTAATGTTATATTTTTCTAGAATTGTCCATTTTCTGCTTTTAAATTTATTAAGATAAAATTATTCATAAAGTTTCTTATTATTTTTTATTTTAAAATATCCACTGAATCTGCATTTGTGTCTATTTTCCCATTTTTAGTACTTCTTAAAATTGGAAACTTCTGTTTTGTTTGAGATTTGTCAGTACTGCTAGAAGTTTCTTAATTTGTTTTAGAGTTTTAAAAACACCAACTTTAGGTTTTATTAGACCTCTTTATCTCTGTTTTTTCCTTATTTTATTTTATGTTTGCTTTTATTTTTATATTCCATTCTATCTAATTGCTTTGAGTTGATTTGCTTGTGCTTTTTCTAACCCCTTAAGTTGGATATTTAGCTCATTTTTTCTCATCTCATTTTCCTCTTTTCTAATATAATCATTTAAGGCTATAAAATTCCTTCTACAAAGCAATTTAATTGCATCCTACATTTTGTTCCATAGCATTTTTATTATTACTCAGTTCTAAGTATTTTTTTAATTTATGAATTTGTTTTTAAGTCACAAGTTATTCAGAAGTTTGTTGCTAAATTCTAAATGTTCACAGATTTGATTCCATAAGGCAGGATGTCAAATTCTGGTACCTGTGCTCTCACTGTCCCCTCCCACCTCTATGCCTGACATCACAAACTGACCTCAGTCGGACAATGAAAAGTTAAGACGGAGACTCTGCACATCCCTGCTCGGCTGGGGAGACGCGCGGCTGTGTGCAGGGGCTGCAGGCTCCTCCTTGTGCTTAAGGAAGAGTACTCTCATCTCGACACAGTAAAAAATGTCAGCTTTCCCCAGCCCAATTTCGTTCTATTTTCAATCACAAGGATGCAGATGCATCAATTTAACTCAAAAGGTATTTACTGAGCACTAACTATGTCTCAGGCAGTGGGCTGTCAGCAATGAACAAGCCTGTTGCCGCCCTCAAGGAGCTGACAGTCAGCCTGGTAATACGAATTCCTCTAGCCAGAGTCTTGACCGGGCATCCTCGCGCCTGGCACGGCTTCGAGTGTGGGACCTCACTTCCCCACAACTCTGGGAGCAAGCTGGTGTTATCTCCACTTCACAGATAATGAAATGAGACTTAGAGAAATGCAGTAGCTCACCCAAGGTGGCCCGGCTGGTGTTAGAGCTGAAACCCTAAGCCGCATCAGTTGTCAGCACTGCACCGTGCTGCCTCCTTGAAAGATTACAAAGTTTTATTTTTTTTTTTCTCTCCCGTTTTGTCCACATGCTCAGCAATTGGAGAGTGGGATGACAATTGATGGATATGCAGTCGATTTGCTTCTCTGCGAAGGAAAGTACATCCCATCTTCAAGCTGCCTAAATTGCATAATGGTTAGCTGCCTCGCAGCAGCCTGCCTGGGGGCCTGCTGTCTGTTTTCCTTATCTCCTCAGCACGCTTTGGCCAACCAAGCAGAATGCTTATCTTGCAGCTTTAGGGCTTAGAAAAAAATGTATTCTGTTGTACTGAGTGCCCTTCCTTGGGGCCCATGTAACACATAATAAATGGGTCTTCTTGACCTTGTTTCTCTCTAACCCACACTGTCCAAGGCAGAGAAGCAGCCAGAGGTCTGGTCTGGGCTATGGGTCAGGCAGTTGGGGCTGAACCTGTGCATATGTCACCCCGCAGTCCACATGGCCGGGACACCAGCTCTGTGTTGAGCACACACGTGACTTACACCTATTACATCATTCACCTTTCATTGTTAGAACAAGGGTTCTTATCCCCATCTTACCGATAAGGGCAGAAGACGCAGGGAGTGTACGTGATCCACCCAAGGTCACACAACCAATAGCTGGCAGAACCAAGATTTAGACCTTGGTCTGTCAGACTCTGTCTTCTTTTAAAGTAAAGACACACGTTCCTATAGCACGTGCTCCTGCTGCGTCTGCAGAAGTAAGGGGAACAGAGTGGGGAGGTAAAGTACCCAATGGGTGTATCCTCATACATTGATGGCTCTGTCCCAGAGGGAAAACAATCAGGCTGTACAGTCACTGCAATATCTATGAGACGATGTGTCTGCACTCTTGTAATCAAACCAGGAGCCTCGGCTTTATCTGAGAGCTCATTAGAAATGCAAAGGCTTGGGGGCCACCTCATACTCACTGTAACAAGAGCCCTGGAGGATTTGGATGTACACTAAATTTAAGATTTCTACAGGACACCAGGAAGTCCATTATATTAATTTTTTTCCATTTCCTACCAGCTCTTCACCTGCGTATAGACACAGCCTGTAGTTCTAGGCGTGATGGTGGCGTACCCATCTCTACCTCTCCTCAAAAATACCCGCCTGTCCCTGGAAACAAAATCCAACTCAAGAAGAAGATCCCTCCAGGGGGCTGGTTAGACTCTTGTCTATTTTCTCTTTCTCTCCTTCACTTTCCTGTCTGCCCATTTATTGTTGGATTCATGGGCTTATCTGCCTCTTGTCTCTTCTTTCAATCCACCCCGCAAACGATGAGTCTTGAATTCAAACGTAAGCATGCCGGTCCTGCTGACCATCAGGGCTCCTGTGGTTTACACAGTAAAGTCTCCACTTCCCGGGCACGACATTCAATGTCCTCCAAAGTCAGGTGCCATTTTCTCTTTCAAACTCATTTCCCACCTTACCCTTGGGCCCCCGATTATTCACGGACCCCAGAATCCTGCGTGTCCTGTTCCAGCACAGCGATGCTCCCCATCCCGTGCCTTCCCTCACCTGGAACACCCTGCGCTGTCTTTCTAACCCTTCTTCAATGTCTGAAAAGCCTTCTTCCTCTTCTTGGAAGGGTCAGTCGCTCCCTGCCTCATCAGCCCACGTACCATAAAAGTGCTCCTCAAATTTTAGGGAGTATCAGAGTCGCCAGTAGGGCTGTTCAAACACGCACTCCTGGCCCACCCCAGGAGTTCGTATCCAGTAGGTCTGCATGAGGACCAAAGTATGTGCACTCCTAACAAATCCCAAGCAGATCCTGATGCTGCTGGTCTGGGGTCTTCACTTTGAAAACCACCATAACACAGGAGCAGTAACCACATCATGTGGTCATGAGCAATGGTCCAGTCCACCTCCACTGCAGGACTCTGTGTTCCTGAGAAGGCACGGCTGTGCCCCTCTCTCCCCGCTGTGCCCACTCAGTGACTGACTGAGAGAACAGGCCAGCACAGTGCAGTGCACTTTGAAACAGTCCTGGTTGGAATCTTGTCTCCCCCACTTATTATCATGGAAATCTTTCTTCACTGAAGAAGAAAATGTATCTCACAGGGCTATTGTGAGGCTTGAAAAAGAATAGGCTTAAAGCCCCTAGCACATAATATATGATCAATCAATGTTAATGAAAGGAAGGAAGGGAGGGAGGGAGAAAGGCGGGGAGGAAGGAAGAAAGAAAGAACAGAGCAGACATCGACTAATGTTTTGGCATCCTGGGCTGTGAGCCCAGCATACAGGAAGGATTTCATGGGGACATTTAGTCCCAAGCCAAGCCCAAGTGGAAATTCACAGGCAGAGCCCAGAGCAGCTGTGTGATGTGGAAAGGTTCAAGCTCTCTAAGCCTGTGGTCCCAGAGGCTGCCGGGAGCACATCTACGCTGATGAATAAACGAGGAAGCGTTCAGACGTTCCTAAGTAGAAAGATTTGGCTGAAGAACACTTTCCGGGGGCATTAGCAATCCTAGGTGCAAGGTGGATTTCAGAAATGGACAAACTACAAATGCTGAAGGCAGAGGCCAGCGCTAGCAGGAGACTCCAGAGTCTCAGTAGGGAGCCTGAGGGCTCGGGGCACACAGGGACCCAGCCAAGGAGGAGAAGGAATGAGCTGAGCATGAAGAGAGCCCCATCCCTGGCACAGCAGCACACACACAAGATGCCCTGGCCGTTTCTCTTCTGTCCGCACCCAGGGCAGATTTTGCTAGTCTACTCCAACGCTCCTGCCCAGCCAGCCCAGGCTCCGACTTGAAACTCTTCTCAGCAGAGCCCACCAGCAGCCACTGCCAAAGGAGCCCAATCAGCACCTGTGAAACCACTAAACTAAAACGTGGGATGGGGCTTGTGTTGAACACCGGCGTCCAGTAGAACCATCTGGGATGAGGCAAACGGTCTATGATGTGCGCTGTCCAAGGTGGCAGCCACTTGCTGCATGTGACTGCTGGGCCCTTGAATCGTGGCTAATGTAACTGAGGAACTGAAAGTTTGGTTTCATTTCCTTTGCATCAATTAAAAGTTAAATTTAAATAGCCACTTTTCTTTTAGCACATAGATAGCCCATATCTTTTTGGTAAAAATACTCTCCTTTCCTCATTGATTTACACAGGCAGCTTTGTGATTTTTCTCATTCTTGACCTGTTATGAGATGTTGACGTTTAAATCCACCATGATTTCCCAAGTCTTAGACTGGCTATTGAAATTTAAGCTAATAAAATCAAATAAAAGTAAGAATTCAGTTTCTCAGTGGAACGAGCCACACCCCAAGTGCTCGCTGCTTTTGTGCAGCTGTGTCAGTGCTAGAGTTTGGACATTTCCCTCATTGAAGAAGCTCTCCTGGACAGCCATGGCCTAGACCAATAGTCCCAGGTATGACCACAGGCCCCGAGCTATGAGAAAACAGAGGTGTGATCATAGAGAGCCACGTGATGGTATCCTCTAGACCAGGATCTGTAAGCCGTGACCACACACAGCAGATGCTGCAGTGCATGAGGATGCTCGAGGAAGGGACTGTCTGTGACTGCGTGCCTACCCTGTGCCCCTCCATGCTAGCAGCCCCAGAGATACTCCCTTGGGGGACCCATTGTAATCCCCCTAAGAGGTCAGAATCACTCCCTCATGGGACAGAAAATGAAACTGAGGCTCAGAGAAATTAAGTAACTTACCAGGCAGTGATGGTTGAGGAGGAATCAGACCCAGGTCTGACTCCCACATCCACACTCTTTCTATTCTGCCATGTGGTCCCCAGGAACGCTGATTGTAGAACAAAACATTTGGGTGGGAGTACTCAAGGCATCCACCAGCAACGCAGTCCACCCTTGAATCATTTAAACTGCTGCAGGGCCATTTTCAAATCCCACTCGCAGCCCATCTATATGAAGCTGAAAGTAAATTTTTATGATGATCCATAAGTTCAAAGTATGAAGCCCAGAGTATGGGAGCATTAAAAACAAAAGTGGCCTTTGAAGACAAGTGGCCATGTAATATTCCAAGGCAGAGAGAACGCTATAGAATTGCCACACACAGAAGTAGGTTTGTAACTTCTTGGATAATCAATAATCATCACAATAATAATGTATTCATTTCCTATTGCTATTGTAACAGATTACCACAAATTTAGTGGCTTAAAACAAGGCGAAGTTATCCTCTTAAAGTTCTGGAGGTCAGAAGACTTAAAATCAAGGTGACGGCAGAGCTGCATTCTTGCAGAAGGCTGTTGGAGAGAATCCATTTCCTTGTCTTTTCCAGCTTCTGGACACTTCCTGTAGCCCTTGGCTCCTGGTCCCATCCTCCATCTTCCAAACTAGCAGTGTAGCCCCTTCCAGTCTTTCTCTCTCTGCTTTCATCATCATACCACCTTTACTGGCTCTGAGCCTCCACTTCCCTCTTATAAGGACCCTTGTGATGACATTTAGAGCCTACCTGGATCATCCAGGACAATCTCCCCATCTCAAGATCCCTGATGTAACCACAGCTGCAAAGTCCCCTTTGCCACGTAAGGTCACACATTCACAGGTTCCAAGGATTAGGATGTGCACATATTTGGGGGCCATTATTTAGCCTGCCACCAATAGCAATAACAAAATGACACTTCCCTTAAGCCATTCCACTGCAGAGAACATTGGGATTATTTCTCACCCACTCAGCAATCCTACTAAAGAGGCATTAGAGAAGAGCCGTCTATTGTCACACACCAGTAAGTGACTCCACAAGAATTTAAACCTTGGCGCCTCTCTCCCAAGTCCACTGATTTTATCCTTTTCTTAGGTCATCACCATGGAGAACTTCCTGAGTGCTGGTTCCTACATCACCTCATTTGTATCACCTCCTCTCTTCACCCTGACATGTGGGTACTTCTCTCCCCAGTTTGGAGGTGAGGGAACTGAGGTTCACAAAGGGGAGATGATTTACGAAGGTCAGGAACGCATCCATGACAGAACCTGAGGACTCTCAAGCTCCCTGCTTTTTCCCTGGACGCTAATAGGTCCCATTGCCTCAGCTAACAGTGGCCCCAGTTGGCCCCAAGATGAACAGCCCTCCTTGGACTCCAGGACCCCCACCTTCACCCCGGCCAGTCTTGAAGTGCCAAAGCAGAGGGCGTCTCCACAGCTCGCCGCCAGCGTGTGTTTATCAGCTGGAACAGCTTTATACTCTACTTGCTAAATTGGATTTCTTTCAGAAAAGGCTAGGGAGGCAGATAAAAGCAGATTTTATGGCCATCCAATCAAGAAGCTGAATTTCACTTGAGCAGGTGAGACTGGACGTCCTCCAGCTTTCTCTTTTAAAACCTGAGGGAAGCACTTAGATGTCGAGGCCAATTCATCAGGCTTGAGGAGGCGTTTTTATTAGTCACTTACAGCAAACATTTCCCCTTTACAGATGGTTACCTACTGCAACAGAAATCTCCATCTCAGCTCAGGGCTAGGCTGAGACTTGGAAAGCGAGGCAAGATGGAAATGGAAGCCTCTCATTCCAAGTGAAGAATGAGAGGATTCACGAAGGCGCCAGGGAAAGCCAAAGGAGAAAGAGGAGACTTTCCGACAAATGGTGCTGGAACAACCACACGTCCATATGTGAGAAATGAACGTCAACACCCAGCTCGCATGGGCATCTGCAAAAACCAACTCAAAATCAATCGTAGATTTCACCGTAAAGCCTAAAACTACAAAACATGTAGAAGAAAACTGAGGAAACTGGAGAAAATTTCTGTGACCTTAGTTTAGGCAGGTTTTTATATAAAGGACACCAAAACACAAGCCATAAAAGAAAAAAAATATATAAATGGGCTTCATTAAAACTAAAAACTTCTGCTCTTGAGAAAACACTTAAGAAAGTGAAAAGACAAGCCACAGACTGGGAGAAATTCTTTGTAAAACACGTATCTGATAAAGGACTTATATCCAGGATATATAAAGAACTCTTACAACTCAATGATTAGAAGATAAACACTATTACAAAATGGGCAAAATATTGGAGGAGATACTTATTCAAAGGAAAGATACAGATGGCAAATAAGCACATGAAAAAATGCTCACCATCATTAGCCATTAGGTCAACACAAATTCAAGCCATAATACCTCTGCATACCTGTTAATATGGCGAAAGCAGACAAACAAAACCCATCAAAATTGCTCTGGGCTGAATGTGTGTCTGCCTAGATTCATATGTTGAAATCCTGACCCCTAAAGATGACAGTATTGGGAGATGGGACCTTTGGGAGGTCACTAGCTCATGAAGGTAGAACACTCATGAATGGAATTAGTGCCCTTATGAAAGAGACCCAGGAGCTCCCTACTCCTTCCACCATGTGAGGACACAATGAGAAGTCTGCATCCCAGGGCTGAGCCCTCACCAATCCCGCTGGAACCCTGATCCTGAACTTTCAACCCCCGGGACTGTGAGCAATAAACGTCTGTTGTTTATGAGGCTCCCAGTCTGTAGCATTTTCTTGTAGCAGCCAGAATGGACTAAGATAAACACCATGTGCAGATGCAGAGCAACCGGAACTCTCATAGATTGTGGCACAAATACAAAACGGTGCATCCAGCCACTTTGGAAGAATAGTTCAGAGACTTTTTTATATAGTTACACACTTACTATTTGACCCAGCCATCCGACACTAGATGTTCATGCAAGAGAAATGACAATACATGGACACAAAAGACCTGTATGCAAATGTTCACAGCAGCTTTATTCATAATCATCAAAAACTAAGAACAACTCAAATATCCTTCAACTGAAGAACAAATTATACATCTATATGATGGAATGCCACTAAGCTATAAGAAAGGTCAACTTCTGATATGTGCGACAACGTGGATGATTCTCAAAAAGTGTTATGCTAATCGAAAGAAGCCAGACACAAAAGGCTACCCATGGTATGATTTTATTTATATGATAATCTGCAGGAAAAAAACCCTAACGGGGCAGAAGTCTGCTGAGTGGGCTGGGAGCAGGAGTGGGGCGGGGGACATTGACTCCAAAGGGGAAGGAGGGAACTTTTCTGGGGCAATGGAAATGCTCTATGCCCGAACTGTGGTCATGGTTACACGGTTCTAAACTTCGTCAAAATGCGTTGAATTACACAGCTAGGAAGGATAAATTTTATGCTTTGTAAATTGTAGCTCAATACACCTGACTTTAAACAAAAAGAGTGAGAAAATTCAAATCTTACTCTTATATGAAAAGAGTATAACATATGAAAGCGGTAATGTAGATGAAAATAACAGTATCAGGGCAGTTATTCCAATGGTAGAAATTTATACTGTAGCCCACGCATTTAATGTCAAGCATCGGAGTCCTGTATTCTCGAAAGCACTGAGCCTGTGAAACTGGATAATCTTTCCTTTATCTTCTATCACTAAAAAAAATGGACTTTCACTTTCCAAAACATCCTTTTCTGGAAAAAAGATAATATTTTATTTCTTTATACCTTGTTTCAATCCACGAAGGAATAAAGGCAGCTTACAAGACTGCTTTCAATAAAGTAGAGGTTATAAATAAAAAATCAGGCCAAAGAAAATGTACATTACACGAGAAAATCAAGATGAGGGAGGAAGTTGGGGTGTGGATGTGCAGATCGAGAGTTTCCATACTCTTTTAGCCACAAGTTTCCTGATGGCTGAAGGAGAAGCGGGGAGAAATAGAAAAATTAGTTAGTCAAATAATTTACACAGCACACAGCCAGAAACCCTCTAGCTCCTGGGTGGGAGAAAATGACACCAAGACAAAGGGCCAGTAGCGTCTCAGCAGCTCCCCCATTCCCAGGTAGCGTTGGTCTGGGAGAGAGTTCACCCAGCTTGGAAACCCAGGAACAATGCTGTCTCTGGGAGAAGTGTTCCCAGCTCTGGTCCCTGCCCCGTGATGTTCAGGTGGCCTCCTGCCCTCTGGCCAGACGGTTCCTAGGAGAGAAACAGCATGGACTCCAGAAAGGGCCCCGGACAAGTAGAGGACAGGGCTCCAGGGTTCAGTCCTGACCTGGACTCTGACTGGTTTTCGCATGGCTTTGTTCGAGCTGCTTAACTCCCTGTGCTCAGGGTCCTCATCTATAAGGTGGGCTTAGGGGCACTCAGGAGTCCCACAGGACTGTTGTGAGAATTCTGTTAACAGATATGAAAGTGCTTTGTGGGCTGTGTGAGAAATGAGTGAGGCTTCTCCCAGGAGGGAGCACCCCGTAGGTTGCCCTTGACCCTCCAGGGTCCCGGGAAAACAAGAGACTAAGTTCAGGGCAGGCAGAATACTCTTAGCACTTGGACCCAACCAGTGACTAACCCAAGGAAGACGATGGATCCTCTTCCCTGAGGTTGAAACCCCCCACCTTTGATCCAGAACCATCTTTGAGACTAGGAGATGGGGCGGGGGGGGGGGGGGGCGGTCTCCTCTTAGAACTCACAGGAGGCATCAGCATTTTCATGCCAGTATAACTCTTCATAAACAAGCTTTTTAATGGCTGCATGGAGTAGATACCACCTTTCACTGAATCATTCCCCTGTCTCTGCCTCTCCTAGATCTTGCTGTCACAAAACACGCTGCAGCCAGCTCCTCATGCACACAGCTTCTCGGAGGGACGTTCATTAGTGGATGGGTGACCAGACCCACTAAAATGACATGTGACTGGATAAGGTAATAGCTCCTATTATGGGTTGAATTGTTTCCCCCTAAAAAATGTGGCGGTCCTAACCCCTAGTCCCTATGAATGTGACGTAGTTTGGAAATAGGGTCTTTGCAGATGATCAAGTTAAGACGAGGTCATTAAGGTGGGTCCTAATCCAATACATCTGGTGTCCTTCTAAAAGGAGAAATTTGGGCACAGAGACAGACATGCATAGAGGGGTGACAACGTGGAGACACATGGAAAATGATATCTACAAGCCAAGGAAGACCTGAGGCCACCAGAAGCTGGGAAGAGGAATGGAACACATTCTCCTTGACAGCCGTTGGAAGGAACCAACCCTGCCAGCATCTTGACTGTGGGCTCCTCCAGAGCTCTGAGATAACATATTTCTGCTATTGAAGGCGCCCAGTTTGTGGTAATTTTTAAGGCAGCTTGAGGAGACTAATATGGCCCCCAAATGCCGTTTCAACGCCAGCCCACAAGCAAGCTTTCAGTGATCTGCAGTAAGGTGAGAAAAGAAAGGACAAGGTAGAAAAGTCTTTATAATTCTAAACTTAACTCGATGTTTTATCGTCATGGATTACCCTTTGTCACACTACATAGTAGCTTTATTGTTGTGTCCTGACTTGGTCAAATAAACGTTTGATATTTCTTATTACTCCAAGAAATCTGAAGGTGTAGGAAGCACTGGAATGAATTCCCACTGTGGAACCCCTTCCAGCTCCCTGTTTCAGCAATTCCAGATGTGGGACAGTGATTCCAGTAGTTGGACACCACAGAATGCAAAAAGGAGCTACATCCGCTTAGATGTGACCTCTGGACAGAAGGGACCCTGAAGGACTTTTCCCCATTCTCACAACTTTTAGCACAGATCCTTAAACAAAGATGTGCTCTGTGATTCTCACTGATGAATTAGGAAGTTAGCAAGATGGAATATGGTTTTTGAACTAAAGGGAGGTTTGACACTCTGACAAAGCACCAGGACCTCCAGGTAGGACAGACATCTGCTGGGACGGCTGCCACTCCCCCTACCAGGTCTGCAATGGACCTTGATAATCAGTCATGAGCATCTTTCTCAAAATCCTTCTCAATACAGGATTCCAAGCAGCCACAATGAATTGAACTTGGCACTTGAGGTGAGTCCAATCTGTCATCTAAATGGTAACAAATGCCCTCTGAAACTCACCAACCTGGAAAGTGCACTGAGGTCACAGTACTCATCCCCATTATGGAATTTCTGGCTCCCTCCCACAGGCTAGACTGCTAAGGAGCAGCCCCTTGCACATCTCACTCTGATTCCTGGGGATGCAGGGCACGTTTCCCCTGGATACAGAAGTGCATTTGTCCGTTTGGCCACTTTCCCCAATGACCTTGTGGCTACCCCTGCTGCTTGGACTGAGACCAGAGCGCAAACAGCTCTTGTATCTTTTATGGTGTACACTCCTTATGCAGGTGGGCATCCCCACAGGGCATCTGTCAGATAATTGTATGCCAGGATTCAGTCTAGGTCGTTCCCACTAGTCTGTTCCTGGTATCTCGAAGACTGAACCCCTGAAGGAAAACTGAGGCAGCATTACCTACCTGTCCATGCCCCCCACCGCCAACTCTCATTCCGATCAGACCAGGTCTATTAGTTCCCTATGGCTGCTATAACAAATTACCACAGATTTGGTGGGTTAAAGCAACAGAAATGTATTTTCTCACATTTTGCAGGCCAGAAGTTCAAAATCAATTCCACTGGGACAAACTCAAGATGTCAACAGGGCTGCACTCTCTCTGGTGGCTCCAGGGGACAATCCTTTCCTTGCCTCTTCCAGCGGCTGGTGGCTGCCAGCGTTCCTTGCCTTACGGCTGCTCATTTCAATCCTCTACGTTAGCATCTTCATATCTCTTTCTGCTCGCGGTCACACTGCCTTCTCTTCTTCCATCTCAAATCACTCTCTACCTCTCTCTTAAAAGGATGCACTTGATTGATTGCATTTAGGATCCACCTAGATAATCCAGTATAATCTCCCCCTCTCAAGATCCTTAACTTAATCCATCTTTTGCCATATAAGATAATATTCACAGGTTCCCTGAATTAGGACTCGAGTATCTTTGGGGGACCATTTTTCAGTAGACCACACCTGGCTTTACCTCTGTACTCCATCCTGGCCACACCCATTATGGTCAATGCAGCTGACATGTTGCATCAGAATCCATGGGCTATATGGGGCCCCTCGTGCCCGAGGTTGGGATAGGGAGTGAGGGTCGTTGATGCGGCTACAGGGCTGGTAGTCGAAGAGGACAAAATCAAAGAGGTACTGGGCTCGTCCAGCATAAGGGATGGGGCCAAAGCTTTGCTCAAATCCCAGCATTCGTGGTTTAGAGAGAAAGAAATTCAGTTCTCCAGCCTCCTGTGCATCTAGGCAAAACTCTACTGCAGTCTCCAGATCCATAGACACAGCTTTGCCCCAGCCCCATGGCAACTTCCTTCTGATTCCCACGCAGTGACCCTCCCCTGGAGCAGACAAGATGGGTTGTCTACCCAACGTTTATTTCTTCCCTCCCCTCCTTCTCAACAGAGCCCTTTAGGGACCACCCTCCTCCCTAAGGTCGTGGGCCTGGGGGACACCACCTGTGCCCTCCAAGCTGCAGAGATGGGTTCTGATTAATCTGAGGTGACTGTGGTGGGCGCAATTACCACACAAGTGAGCAGTTGTCACGGGCAGAGGGCAGATTACTGGTTGTGGGGACAGGAAGGACTGTCTTCTGTGAAATTTTGCAAAAAGGTTCCCTTGCTCTTTAAAAGAGACGCAAAGAAGGCATGGTCCCTTTTCTTCTCTGAACATGGTTGGGTTTCGTCAGGCCAGGAAGTGCTGCCCCATTTAGTGAGCATATGGGGAGCCAAGGTAGCAACCAAGTTCACTTGGTGAAGCCGGCAGAGCAGAGGGCGGAGAATATGAGTAATTAGATGACTGAGCAGCTGAGTCAGCCAGTCCAGAGAGAGCTGTCTCACTTCCAGAGCTCTTACGACAAGACATAATACATTTCCTTACTATTTAAGACAATTTGTTTGGAGTCAAAAGTATCCTAAATCATCTCCTGTCCAAGGACCTGATAATGCTTAGCCAACTCACTTTTCCTTCCAGTAACAGAAAAAAGAGGAACTGATAGTGTTATACATAGAAGCTTATATTAGATTTTGGATGAGGGTCTATTTTTATGTAACAAGTTGGAGAAAATTGAATTCAGCAAAACTCCTCTCAGAAAGTGACAGCTGTCTTAGTGGGAAAAATAACTTGAAAAGTATTCGAGGTCACGGGAAGAAGGGGAAGCATTTGAACTTGGGCAGAACCGAGGAGGTTAAACTATTTGTTGCTTGGGAGGGCATGGAGTGGAGGAGCAAGAGGGAAGAAGAGGGGGACGGGAGCCAGGAGGCGGCCAAAAGCTGGGAACCACATGATGTCACCCCTTGCACTGGACACTCCCCTCCGCTCCCCACATCTTCCCACTCCAGCACAGCTTACAAAAGTCACAAAATGCTAAAAAAAAGTGGATCACTTGTAGAAACCAGTAAGAGAGCTGGTTTTGGTCTCAAGGGGGTAATAGGGTGAAGTAATAGCACACAAGAAAACTTGTAGATGAACACAAAAAGAACCACAACGATTAATTCCCCATGAATTTCTCCCAAATCAAGAAGAGACATACGGTTCTCATTCATCTGTAGTACTGATGCCTGAGCAACAGGGAGCCCCAGGTTGTAGCTGGGTTACATGACTAGTTATGTTACCATTCTTGTTGCTATTTCTGTACCACAAATTACACCTGGCTCTGGCCCAACCTCTCCCAAAATTTGAACCCCCCCACCCATCAGTCATCTTTGTTTTGAGCACTGCCATTTTATGTTGGTCTGCCCCACTCTGTAGCCAATGCCAAGTCATGCCCGCCAGCCCCTTTGAAAAGCGTAGCCTCCAATATTCTCATCCTTCCAGCAGAACTTTACTCTTTGCACCTGCTTGCTGCTCTTTCTTGTATGCATCCGCTGAATTGCAGTTTCTAGACTTTTCAGCATTTTGGGGGTTGGAATACAGTCTTTCCTAAGGAAATGCCTTTCTAGCAGAATTTCCCAACATGGACATTCAGACCTGCCGTTTGCATAAGTAAGCAGTCATTGTACAGATGAAATGAGCAGTTGCGTATGTGCAGATAGGTCCTAATAGGTGCCGTATGCTTCAATTACCCATTTACCCAGCCCCAAGGACTGATTGGTTATTAATGCAACAGATGGAGCAATTTAGCACTAGCAAATTCCCCAAATGCCACCTTTCCCCTCCTCTTCCCAGACCCACAAGCTTCTCCTGGCCTCCTCCACTTCTTTGTCACTGCAGAATGAATGCCACTGAGCAGTAGCCAACTCATGCCCTTAGTTCCACTGACAGTTAAATTGCATTTCCTTAACAAGAGTGCCACTCGGGAAACCCAACAGGCCTTCACTGTCAAGGAGACTCTCGACTGACAAAAGCTTGGTTTCTAAATTGCTTCCTCTGTAAAAGCTGGCCTGTTTGGAGTTCTGTCGGCCTGAAGTCTTTGAAGCGTCTGAAGCTCAGGGATAGTGGAGGTTTACTAAGATGACCCTGAATTCCGATGAGATCCTGGGTTTCTTGTGCGCCCTCAGGGACTTATTGATCATAGTCAGTACACTTCCATCAGGCCAGCAGAGACTCAGAAACCTTCAAAGGCAGAGATAAACAGCAAATAATATAAGCCGGTAGATTTGAAGCTGATTTCCTTGGAATCCACGTCACAGAGGTACCTATGGGCGGGGCAAGTCTGAGGGGCAGGGATCCTGGCCTTCCAACCCTGCTTTAAGCAGACCCGTCCCATTTTTACCTGGTGGACTTCACTATTTATTGGGCTTATTCATATGAATCAAAGATCCCATAGCCAAAGTAAGCTGAAAAAGCAAACGGCTTATTGGTTTCAGACCTGGCCCTCCAAAATCTTTTAAGTTCTTGAAGTGATGGGGTAAAGGTGATGGTGGAACAGAAGCTACTTTTAAATACTTCTCAAAGCTTGCTAGAGCTCCTCCACTTGCCGAAGCTCCCTGAAATGTCAGGTGGTGCTCTGGTCCGGATCCAGCTTCAGCTGCCACCTTCACAGCGGTGACTCACAGGCCGGTGGCGCCTCACAGACGCCCTTCCCGGAACCCAGCTCTGAATCCACATTTGTCCACACCACATCTCCTCTTGCAATTCTTGAGCTTCTGAAACTCAGCCCGTCCAAACCCAAAAGCGTAATCTCTTCCGTGTCGCGCGCTGCCCCACAAACGGAGCCCTTCTCTGGCGCTCCCGCCTCGGCGCAAGGCACTTTCCTCTGCTGAGCCACACATGACAGAACCCTCAAACCAGCCTGACAAGGTGGTCTCCCTTTCTGTGAGTGTCTAGGCCATCGCCACGTGCTCTCAGTTGTCCCTTCTTAACATCTTCATAAACCGTTTATGCTCTCTATCTCCTCTGACGTCACCCTACTCCAAGAATCACTTGAAGAGGCAGCTGTCAAGCTTCTTTCCTGCTCTCTGCTTCCTTTCTCCCTTATCAGCTCCAAACTCCTCCCCACAGTGCAACTTAAGTAAACTTTTGGCAAGACAGATTTGGCCATGTAACTCCTCCACTTAAATTACGCCAATATTTTCACATCGTATTATGAAGAACACAATCCTTAACAGGGCCCAAGGCCTTCTAAGGTCTGGCTCCAGTCTCATCTCTCACCACATGGTCCCTCGCTCCCTGTGTTCCAGCCACTCTGGCTTTTATCAGTTCTTTGTAGATATCAGGCTTCCTCCCACCACAGGGTATTTGCCCATGCTGTTCTCTCTCCCAGAATGCTCTCCCCTCCCTTCTTTGTCTAGTCAGCTCCTACTCCCCTTTCAGAACACAGTCTGAGCTCTGCTACCTCTGTTCCTCTTACTCAGGCCTCTGGCTTCCAGTTCCTCTTGCTTCCTATGCCCCTCCTGGGCAGCACTTGAGACAATTCAGTTTATGAATTATTTAGTGAATATCTAACCCTGCTCTAGGTGGTAAGCTCCATAAGAGCAGTGACTGTGTCTGTTTCTGTTTATCCCTGTATCCTGATCAACCAGCACAGTGCCAGCACACAGTGGGCACTCAGTAATAACCGTGAGACTAGGGGAGAAGGGAGGAAGATGTTTTTGCTGCGGCCTAGAAATAGCCTATGTTCTCTGATGTCACACTGACGACCTTACACGAACAGAAACTCCAAAAGCATCTTTGTTTAAAAATGAATAAATGAGGCAATGATTACTTCTGCTAAGAAGTGTTCTACTTAGTAGAAGTAACTTAGCAGGCAGAATCTTTCAAAATAAGTGGAGAAAAAAATAGAAGGGATCCTGGATGAAGAGTTCAAAAACCCTTGTCCACATAACTCCTTTACTCCTCCACATTGGCCGAACGTCTGTTGTCTGCCTCAGCTTTTACACGCATCGCCTCATGTAACCTCTGAGCAACCTCAGAGGTAGGTATGCTACCCATCTTTTTATAAAGGAGGAAATTGAGGCTCAGAGAAATTAAATATGTGCTCAAAAGCATACAGCTTAAGGGTAACAAAGTCAGGACTTGAACCCACGTCCGTCTCACCCCAAAGCCAAGCTCTGTCTCCACTGCATGCTGACAATTCCCCCACCACTCTGGAGCTGAGGAAACTGCAGTGGACAGAAGTGACTTGCCCAAGGCCATGCAGCCAGTAAATGACAGGAACAGGGCAGGACAGAACCCAGCTCCCATACCACTGTTTTTTCCATAATCATGCATATTTTACTATATTCAAATCTCACAAAAGTATGAAAACCGTCAACAATCCAAAGGAGACACGAACCAACCCGAGGCCATGTGGTCGGAAAAGAAAAGTTCAATTTGCAACAGTAAACTGAGTCTCCTAGAAAACAGACCTGAGGGAAAGCTGTGTGCTCCCAGTTTAGGGGGGGAAGAGAGCTACAACATCAAAGCGGCACAATGAGGAGTACACAGAAGTGAGGCCAAGGGAGAGGTAGGAGCCAACACCAATGGTTCTGTGGGTTCATCACACAGCAGGCCACAGCTTCACAAGAGAACAAACCCATCGCTTGGTCACTTGGAACATTCCAGAGAGGCTGTATGGGACCACTGTGTCTCAGAAGCTTCCATTAGTGTTGGGAGAGTGACTCACTTCAATGACCCATCTCCATCCCTCTGTGGGCTCTAACTCTTCATGTCTAGTTGGTGTCACCCAGCCATGGTAGCTTCCGTGGGTCTGGAATGCTACCCCCGGGGTGCTCCCCACACAATGGGCACCACAGAGGGCGTGATGGAGGGGCTGAGACCACAGCCAGATTAGATGCTGAGTCATCAACACCTGCCACCAGGGCTTTATGAAAGTGGAATCAGTGCTGGATGTTACTGGGGCCACTCGGCTGAGACTCAAGCCAAGTGACTCAGCCCAGAGGCAGGTGGGGAATGCTTCATGTGATGGTTAATTTTATGTGTCAACTTGACTGGGCTAAGGAATGCCCAGATAGCTGGTGAAGGGCTTTTTCTGGGTGTGTCTGTGAGGGTGTTTCAGGAAAAGATGAGCATTTGAATTAGAAGACTGAGTGGAGAAGATAGCCCTCACCAGTGCAGGTGGGCATCACCCAATCGGTTGAGGGCCTAAATTGAACGAACGCATGGAGGAAGGATGAATCTGCTCTCTGCTTCAGCTGGGACATCCATCTTCTCCTGCCCTCAGACACCACTGCTCCTATTCTTGGACCTTCTGACTCAGACCAGGGCTGCCACCGTTGGGCCCCCTGGTTCTCAGACATTTAGACTGGGACTGGAGCTGCATCACTGGCTTCCTGGGCCTCCAGCTTGCAGATGGCAGATCATGGGACTTCTCAGCCTCCATAATCACGTGAGTCAACAATGTGTAATAAATCTCTTTCTATATATTTATATCTACCCTATTGTTTCTCTGGAGATCCCTGACTAATACACTCCAAAATGTTTAATTGTTCACTTCCTCTGCTCTGGTATAATGGCAGGCAGGGGAAAGAGCATGGACATCATAGTGAAAAAGATCTGGTTTCGAATCACAACTCCTACCTTGTCAAATTTCCAAGACTCCTCCTCCATCTGCAGAATGGGGACAGTTGTGGTACCTACAGCATCAGATTGTGGTAAGACCAGTTTTCACGCTTTTCAAGGAGCAGGAGGCAGAGAAGAATGCATGTACAATTCTAGAAGGTTGAGGGCTGCAGGTTAAAGCAACCGCTGCATGAGTGCAGCATCCTTGAAACCCAAGCTGTCATCAAAAATCAACACAAAATGTGCATTCTGGTCCATAATGTATCATGTTTGTTTTAATCATTGACAATTTCCCTCAACATAATTTTAAACAAAAAACAAAGCTCCAGGAAGAGCTTTATCCTGAAAATTTGCACATCCTCTAAAACACCATCAGAATCCCCCTGGGGGTACCTGAGCATCCCCATTTGAAAAGCACAATTTAGGACTGGCGACAACAATAGAAACGACAATGATTTCTTGATTGCAAGGCAGGCGTTTAACTTGCGTTTTCTTATTTGCTTGTCTCAAAAACATTATGAGGTAGGAATTATTTCCCCAGTCTCACAGAGGAGAATGCCAAGGCTCAGGGAGATTAAGTGCCTGGCCCAGGATCACACGGTGTGCAATAGCTGAAGTGAAAATCTGAATGCAGTTCATCTCAGATTTGTACGCCCCAAGAGACATGGCTTCCCCATGCATGTTGAGTGCCTGGCCCAGTGTCTGGCTGTCATAGGGGTTAAGAGCAGTTTTCACCATCACTGGCGCCTGGCATAGAGTAGTCAGCTCACGCCCCCAGGAACAGGTGCTGGCAAACTACTCCCTCTGGACCAGTGCTGGGGGCCGGGCTGTCACTAGATGAGCAGGACGTCTTCACCCCGTGCTCATCAGTTGAGTCTAAATCTCTTTCTCTTTCTCTTTCTCTGCCTCTCTCTGGATTGGGTAGCCTGCAAATCTGCCAGGTGCTCCCCAAAGCTCTCAAGCTGGTACTGTTTAGGGGGAGCTTGGGAGGGTTATGGCCAGCGTCTACCATCCCACACCAGGTTTGAGAGCTCCAAAGAAGGACGTGGCTGCAGCGAGTCAGGAGCCGTTCTGCAGGCTGAGGAGCATTCATGGCCCTGGGATTCAAAGAGCCCCTTGAAAGGGAAAGGCAATGGAAGTTTTTCTTCCCAGGGAAAAAATAAAGAATATTGAGTTTCTGAGTGGAGAAATACTAAACTGGAAAGGTCATTGCTATTTTCTGTTAAGTTGTCATAAAGAGGATTAGGGTTTGAGTATGATGATGACTACTTTTTTATACACTGTCCCCCTGGGAGGTCTCTTGATTATAACAACTTGATGTACAACAGCAACCCCTGGTTATAGCCAACCATCCCTCCACCCATCCGCCAAACCCCTTGTCACCAGGAGGCACCTGTTCTGGGCCGAGAAATGTCCCTTCCTTGACTTCTACCAACCAGAGATGAGGACATGACCACGCTGCCTCTAGCCCGGGCCTCATGAGCTCCACGCTAAGATGTACCCACGCTCGTGGAAGACAGCCAGCTCAGTCTGCGAAACGCACCCCTGAGGTACCACCTCTCCCTCCCCCTGCTCCTCTTGTAGGGTGTGTAGTGCCATCATCATTTAGAGTGATTAGATCTAGTTTGGATGCAAATAAAAATCCTGGGAAGTTCCACACACACTGCATCTCAGCTGATGAACCGACATCCCTCTTTCTGTCTTGGTGAAGAAGGAAAGTATAACCGGGTGATCGCCATTTTGCAACCCCTCACGGAATAATGAATTTGGGCAGTAAGAGGACAGGCCACGAAACTCAGGAAAAGAGGCAGTCGATCTGAGCTGCTTCCTGAGCACAGTGCCACACACGCAGTGGGGCTGCCCAAGCGGCAAATCCAGACTGAAGCTCCTAGAGCCAACCACCAATTTACAGGAAATACAGAGGACAAAGGAACTTGTTAAATGCCACCAAGGGAATGCAGTTAGCAAACTCCAGACCGCAGGAAACTGAGAGGACAAATGACTCAGTTCCTTCCACAACAACAACAAATTTCAAAGTGATGGAGAAAGAATTTATAGATTAAAAAAGTCTTAGGAGACACATTAACTGATTTCAAGGTGGATTTTCTTTGGATCCCAATTCAAAGAGATTTTTTTTAAACTTAAAAAAAATCCATAAGACAATTGGGAAGTTTAAATACTGACTAGATGTTTAATGATATCAAGAAATTATTATTGTTTTGAGCTGTGATCATGGGAGTATGATTACATTTTAAAAGAGGAGTTTTTCTCATGGAAATAGAAAGTAGGATGGCGGTTGCCGAAGGCTGGGAGTCGGGGAAATGGGGAGATATTGGGCAAAGGGTACAAAGTTTCAGTTACATGGGAGGAATAGCTCTGGAGCTCTAGTGTACAGCATGGTGACCAGAGCTAACAATACTGTATTGTATGCTTGAAAGTTGCTAAGAGGATACGTCTTAAATTAAATCTTCTCACCACGCACAGTGAATACACAGAGGCGGCAGATATGTTAATTAGCTGGATAGTGGTGATCATTCACAGCGTAAGTGTACATCAAAACACCGAGTCGTACACCTTCAATACACACGAGTTTTGAATGTTAATGCTATCTCAATAAGCTGTTAAAAGAAAATGAAATGGGAGTTTTTGCTTTGAGAGATGCACCCTGAAACGTGCAGATGCAATAATGGGATGTGTGGGATCCTCTTCAGAATCATCTGGGCTGCAAATGGAAATGGGTCTGATGGCAGAAGGCTATTCACGATGACAATTGTCAAAGTTGGATGGCAGATACATCGGAGTTTGATATACTATTCTCTTATACTTGTTTCTGCATGTTTGAAATACACCATATTTTTTTAAAATTTTGGAAAAATAATGTCTTCAACAAGATGCATGAAGAAATATTTTTTCAGCACCTGCTGTATGTTGTGCACTGTTCTAGGTGCTTGAAATACGTTAGCAATAAAACAAAGATTCCTGCCTTCCTGGAGCTCCCATTCAGGAGAGTGGGTAGACCACGAATGATCAGGATCATGAACAAGCAAACTCTATGGTATGTTGAAAGTGCTACAGGAAAAACTGTGAGCAGTCTAAGAGCGGCTGTGAGTCGAGGAGGGAGTGGGCTGTAATTTTAAACTGGGTAGGAGGGAAATTTGTGCAGACTGGTGGAGATGAGGGAGTTATCGATGGCTCTCTGCGGGGAGGGCTCCCTGGGGGAGGGAACGGCCAGTGCAGAGGCCAAGAGGCGGGAGTGTGCCTGCCAAGCTTGAGCAGCAGCAAGGAGACCAGTGTGGCTGGAGCAGTGAGTTTGGAAAAGTGTAGCTCAGAAGAGGGATCAAAGGGGACCGGAGCGAGGCTCTGCAGACCCTGGGAGGACCTTGGCTTTTGCCTGGACAGGATGGGGAGTAATGCAGAGTTCCGAGCAAAGGAAGGACGGGATCTGCCTTCAAGAAGAATCACTTTGGCTGCTGGGCTGAGAATGGGCTGTAGGGGTCAGAAGTGGCAGCAGGAAGCCCACTAGGAGGATGCTAAGGTGGGGGATGTGGGGTCAGACCAGGGTGACGGCAGTGGAGATGGACAGAAGCGCCTGGGTACTGAAGATGTTTTGGAAATAGAGCCACCAAGATTGCATGTGGCAGGAGAGGAGTCAAGGATGACTCCAAGGTCTATGGCTAGAGCACCCAGAAGGAAGGAGTCCTATGTCACACCGTCTCTGTTGAGGGAGTTGACGCAGAGCATGCATTTCTCTCGCATGCCCACAGATCCAGGATAAGCCATCCGAGGCTAGTGTGGTGGCTCCTCGGTCTTGGGCCCAGGCTGTTTCCAGCTTTCTCCTCCACCGTCTCCCCGGGAACTGTGTTCATCCTCATAGTCCAGGATGGAGTTCCAGCCACGACATCCACATTCCAAAGAGCAGGATGTGGAAGGAGGGGAAGGGGGACAAATGGATCTGCTATATTTTAAGGACATTATCCGGAAGCTGCCATATGACACTTGTGCCTCCATCCCGTTGTCCAGAACTTAGCCACGTCCCATATCTACCTCCTGGGATGCCAGAAAAATACAGCCTCTGTTTCAGATACCTAATGAAAAGTCAGAGATTTCATTACTGAGGAAAAGGGAGAGAATGGCTTTTAGGGTAACCACATGCAGTCTCTGCCATACCATCCATCCAGTTGCCCAAAGTGGCACCTCAGTCCTTCTCAGCTGCTCACCCTCAGCTGGTGTCAGTTTGACCTTCTCAATAGAACGGCATGCTGCTCGTCGGCCTGAGCTGTGGAGTCCAAGAAATCTGAATTTAAACCCCTGTTCTGTCCCTTAGTAGCCATGTGACCTAACACTTCCACTCTGTGATCTTTGCATAAGCTTCCCCCAGGCTTGGAATGCCCCTTATCCTCACTCTGTACATAGCAGACTCCTAGTCATGCCTCAATACCCAATCCACTGACCCCACTTTGGGGAAGCCTTCCTTGACTTTGTCAGAGTCATGTATCCACCTTCCTTACTGACTTGTTCTTCCCTAAATACCAGATTTAAGGTATGTCTGGATGCCCAGCACACAATCAACACTCAGAAAATGTTTCTTATATTGCAACTGTTTCCAAATATTTAATGTTTGCATGTAGCAAGAATGAAATAAATGGTAGCTATTGTCATCACTGTGGTTACTATTCTTAATACAATTATTTTGCTGTCATATGGACATAATTTTTGTGGTTGCCTGGCTCTGGAGCCATGTGTTTGTAAAGTCAACAGAGTGAAAATTCACCCAAGGAAATCCAGAGAAAGATCTTTGGAAAGTGGCCACCAGAAGACATGCTGTTTGGGGTGGGGGGCTGGCCACCCTGTCACAGCTCAAAGGCCTCATTTTCTCAGTGTGTGGAGCCCGGGGTATAATCCAGGCACGTTTGATAAAACTTCTGCCGTCTTTCCAAAGCCTTAAATCAGAGAGAAATTTGCTTGCAGCATCAACTCTGAGTCTTGAAAAAGGCAGCACATTAGCATCAACAATGGGATTAATTAGGCTTCCGTGGAAACCGTTCCAACAAAGGCCCATGCAGGGCTCCAGCAAGGTCGTGCTTTCCTCCCTTGCCTGCCGCAGTTCGGTTCCCCCGCGGCGGTTATCAGCTCCTTGCAGGCCCCTCTGCAGTGGTGGAGGGGGGAAACCTTCAGCCCACTGCTGCGGCCTGACATGGCCCAGATCACTGGCCTTCTTTCAGGGGCTGGGTCAGCACGGCCAGGCCTTCTCACGGGGTCCTGTGGCCCAGCACTGGGTGCTGACGGAAAGATCACGGGCTTCAAAGCCCAGTACAAGCTCGGCCGGTCTCCTCTCCCGGCTTCACCGTCCTCCTCTGTGAAATGGGCTTGACGCTCTCCACAGAGGAGCCAGGCTGCCGTAGGGGCAGACAGAGGTCGTGTGCGTCCCCAGGCTTCAGTCTTTGGCACACAGCTCTCCCAGCCTCGCCAAAGTGCTGCACCCTTTTTGTTTAATTAAATAAATGATTCAAGTATTTAATTAATAATTAAATAAATTATTTAATATTTTCTTTTAATCAATATATTTTAGGAGAAAAGGCTATAGTCTTACTTTAAGTAGAAAAAACAAGATTCTTTTAATTACACAACCAAAAACTATTAATTTTTTTTAATTCGTGTACCATCAAAAGTCACCCCGTTAACCAGCAAGGCATCACATGAGCCAAGCTTCAGGAAAGTCTGTGATGTCATCTGTGCAAGAGGAAATTTTCCCCAGTGGGACACAGATGGGTGGGTCTTTGCAGAGTTTGGGAACTCTCCTCCCTGTACCCCCACCCCTGCCTCCTCTGTCTCCCAGTCTCACCACCATCTGAGGGGAGCTGTCTCTCACCATCTCACCATCCCTGAAAGGGGGAAATGAAGGGAGACACATTCCCTCATGCCTGGGTCCCAGAGCATCACGGGGAGGCCCTGGAACCCACACCACAGCTGTGGTTCAGCGTGTGCAGCTCTGGCTATGCCTCAAGTGCCCTGAAGGAAGCCAGACTGGTCTCTTTTTCCCAGCGTTATTCCAAGTGGACCACAGTAATTTTTCCTTTGCAATTCCTATATTTAGCATACTGGAACATTAACTATTTTGCTTTTAGACTAATGTATCATCAGTTGGAACTTTTTT
The DNA here is from genome assembly GCF_041296235.1 of Equus asinus. Lineage (NCBI taxonomy): Eukaryota > Metazoa > Chordata > Mammalia > Perissodactyla > Equidae > Equus > Equus asinus. Next base: position 9,872,480 of record NC_091798.1, read on the forward strand.
TGATGCAAGTAACAGAAAACTCCTTTCTGGATGTACTTAAGTGATTAATAAGAATGTATTGGCTTACATAACTAAATAGTCCTGAGACTTGAGGTAAGGCTTGATCCAGGGCTAAAATCATGTGACTAGTGTGGGTTTCTTTGTCCGTTTAGTAGCCCTGTTTTTGTCAGTGTAGCTTCCTTCTCTGCAGGCTGTCCCCCTGTGGTCATAAATGACTAATTTGAGCTTTTAGGGCGCATGTGTCTAGATTCCAAGCCAACAGAAATACGTAAGCCTCACTGAGGCAGTCTTCTCAGCAAACCCTGGAATTCATTCTGATTGGAAATTTTAAGGCACACACTTAGGCCAGAATCAATCAGTCACTGTCACCAGGGCATACGGCACTTTGATTGCTCAGTACTGGGTCAGTCAACTCTTCCCAAAACACACAGGCTGAACGGGGAGCAGGAGGTGGCCCCACAGAGGGAAACTGGAATGGGCAGAGGGTTACCTGAAGAGTGAATGGATGTTTGGGACAGAAACATCCTGTTCAGGCTATCAGTTAGTATTGTATTCAACTGTTCATAACAGAAAAGCAAAAAAAAAGAAGCTTTAAAAAGATAGATGTATGGTTCTCTCTCACATAAAATACATATGGAGGTGGGTATTGCAAACCTGGTGTGATGTCCCGAAGAACTTGCACGTAGCTTTCTATTCTCAAAGTTATATTCTGGTCTTAAGTGGATGCTGTAGGTATAGCCTGTTATCCTGAGTTGGCAGCAGGAGGAAGCAGACATGTGGGGGAAACAGGCGATAGAGGGGCCCCTCCCGGCTGAATTAACAGCCACTCATGCCTCACAGCCAAAGCTGGTGCCAAGGCATGGAAGGCGGAAAAACGTCGTCTTTTTTCCCAGCAACTGAAAATCAGGATTCTATTACTTGTTGAAATCCTTTTAAATAAGTCACCTCTGGCTCGAGCTTAGCAGCTGAGACACGTTTCAGTCTGTTTCATTTGCCTTTTCATTGAAAGCAGCAGCCATGACATTCTGCTTGCTGCCTATGTCCTTTATCTTGTTTGACGCCTACAGAGTCTAGGGGGCAGGCATCTCTGCTCCCACATGGTACAGGTGAGAAAACAGATTCAAAGAGATGAAGTAACTTGTGCCCCATCACCATCACAACATCTGGTGAACACCAGATCCGGATTCAGACTCCCATGTCTTCATTTCAGTGGTCCTGTCCCCATCACTGCAGCTGCTCCCTCTGAGAAGTGGGGTGAATTAGGATCGCCCACCCCTAGCGTCCAGCCTTGAGAGGGGCTCTATAGCAGCCCGGTGATGCCTGCCTGGGCAGTGGCAGGTGTGGGGTAGATGGAGCAAAAGAGTGGATGGTGGCGGTTGTTGCTTGAATACGAATGAATGCACACACTAATAGATTCTCCTGAGCGATTAATTCTGAAATCAGAAACCGTATCGGGATGGATCCGCCTGTTTGACAGAGAGCTCGGCACTCTCCCGGAGCAAACTCACACTGCAGCTGGCCTCTTGGAAGCTCGGCAGCTTCGGAAGCAACGGTTTCCCAGCACTTCCATCTTTAATATGTGCTGACTGTGCCTTTAATCTGAGGCCATATTGGTGGCCCAGTCACTCAAATGCGTCCTTCAAATTTTATTTTGTTTGTTTGCCTGGCTCGATGTTTCTGAGTATTTTTACTTTGAATGCCTTTAGATAACACCTGTGCCACGAACTGTTTCCGTGGCCATCCCAGGGGCTGTCAGATCCCACGCGGCCGACTGGCCTGGCCTCTGGAGACCCTTGCTTTCCCCAGATTTCAATTTCGAGATGGTTTTTAAAGGCTGGCTGTGGACTTTATCCTGTTTCATTTTTCCAGGACAGCAAACAGCTGAGTCAGTGCAGAGCCATACATAAGCCGTCCTTCTAAGCACATTTCGCCTGACCCCTTATCTTCACACTCCCTGTCTGTGATCCTTTGCCCCCACTCCCACCCCCCACCTTGTCCACAGGGTGAGCTCCTTCTGTGTCCAAGAACTTTATCTTTAAATTAGCACCCCCTCCTCCATCTAATCCTGGGCCCTGATCCTCTTGACTCTTCTCTTTAGCAAAACCCAGCTGGCTGCCCCTCTAGCTCTGGGACGTTCTCCAGGCTCTGCAGACTTGATCTTGAACCTTCTTCCTCTCCTCCAGCCTCTGCCCTCTGGCCTTTACTCAAAACCCCACCTCTGCCTGGCCTGCCTGCTAGGAGCGCTGCCCAGGCCCAGGACACAGCGCCCACCCCGGGCCTGCTTCCCTGGGTGGGGGGGAGCGGGAGAGCAGCTTCCCCAGGGGATTTTCTCTGGTTGGTGGAGGACAGAGCCCTGTGGTACAAACAAAAGACAACCAGGCTTTCAAAGTGCCTTCAGGCCCCACGTATCACAAGCAAAGGCCCAGGGCAGGTGACTGTTTTGTTTAGGAAAATTCATTCCGACCCTCTGGGGTTGAAGGCAAAGGAGGCCCAGGGCCTACTCCGACGTGCGGAAGGCTCAGGTTTCTCTGTGTAATCAATCACAGGCCTGAGGGGCTTTCCCAGGCAGCCAGGAGGCAGGGAGGAGGAGTCAGGACAGAGAAGGTCCCAACATGTGGGAGCAGGTTGGGCTGGGGGACAGTGGCCCTGAGAGACCCTCTAAGCGGGGTGCAGAGGGGAGGTGTAAGAGCGGATTGGTCACTAGATTAGCTTGCTTCCCACTCTGAGCTGGAGCTCGAAGGCCTTCCTGTGTGACAACGCCCCCCAGCAAACCTTCAGGGCAAATCTGCTACACACCACAGTCATACTAGAGGCCGGGCGGGCAGCAGCCTCAGGCAGAGAAGCTAGTGGGGTCACATGTGGCCTAAGGGACAGGAGAAAGTAAGATGCCCCCTTGGGAATTCCCAGAAGGAATCCCCAAAGTGTGTGATGGGAACTCAAGCCAGCTTATTGGCCATTAAGTGTGGCCCAGAAGACGGGGCCGGCTGGGTTCCCCATCCTTAGTCGGAAAGCTGGGAAAGGGGCGCTGAGCCCTGTCTCTCCAGAGCCCACCACAGGCTCCCGCGGGAGGCTCAGGGTTATGGAGGCGCTGCCCGCACTTGCGGTCCCTCTGGCTGCTGTCCTGGGAAGGCTCTGCTCCCTCCATGAGGCAGAGATAACTAGAAACTGCTGTGAGGGCATCTTCGAGATCCAGGGGCTGGTTTCTATTCCTGTCTCTGGTGCTGCCATGTCGTGTACCTGAAGCAACACCATTCTCAGCTGTCTAGCTGGACCTAAAAATGCGGAGGAAAGGAGTCCAGCTTGGTGAGGGTGGGGGGTTGTGAACACATAGGCCCACCCTAAGCACCTGAGATGTTACTGTTGCCACTGGGGCTCCTGTGCCACCAGCAGGATCCCAGCCAGTGACGGGGACAAAGCCTATGCCCAATCCTGAGAGGCAGAAGCTGCCTGGAGTTAAGGATGCTGTCAGAGCCCAGCCAGTTGACCCCAGTGCAAGGCAGGCCCTGACACTGGGACTCCAGTGCTGTTAGCGAAACAGTCCCCCCCAGATTGGGCGGCTGGAAAGTAAAAGCTCGGAGAACACAGAACCCCCCTGTCAGTCCAGACCCAGGCCTTCAGCTGTCCAGCCTGGCTCAAAGGCTATCGAGCAGTGAGGCTGAGTTCTGAAAGGCCTGTGTGCCTGCCATATCGGGTACAAGGATGCCATCCACGGTGTGTAGCTGGGAAGGGGTGGGAGAGTCCGGGCCTGACCCACTGCCCCGGCTCCTGCCGCCAGAGCCTTGTGTGTCCCTGCAGGAGACGGCAGCCCTCCCCAACAATGAGGCTCCAGGCCAGAGCAGACGAGTGTGGACTTGGCATGAGACGAGTCTGGGGCAAACCCTGACTCTGCCACCCCCTACCAGCTGTGGGACCCTAAACAGTTACCTCCCCTTTCAGAGTCTCCCTTTGCTCACCTGAAAATGAAGCAGATGCTGCCTAATAAGGCAGTCAGATAAACGACCTTGAGAAGTGAAAGAACGTGTGCTCTTCCCCTGCGGCGTGAGCCTCTCTGGGGCTCCGAGCTTACCTGGTCCCACCAGCTGCACGCACCCCAACAAACCATGTGGCGGTCTCAGTTACTCCCAAGAGAAGGCTTGGCCCAGGACTAGCTCTGCCCTCGCCTCTCCTTGAAGGAGGAGCAGGGGGAAGAGAGTTGGGTCCTCCCTGAGCACCCCAGAGTGGGCTCCAGGCCTTGGGGGAGAGTCTTGGTACCCCATTCAGCACTAATGGGGGCTCAACTCTCTCAACCAGGCTTGAAGGACGAGGGTGTCCTGGCCAGGCAGAGTACAGTGGGAGGAGGAGGTCGGAGCTGGGTTAGGGCCTAGGTCACAGTTCCTCTGCAGAGCAGAGCAGTCAGGAGGATGAGGGTATTGGAGTCGGGCCAGCCTGGCTCAGCTCTGCCCCCAATTGGCTGTGTGCCCCTGAGCCTCACCCGTCCTGATAGCTTATAATGGCAATGAAGGTCTGCAGCACATCCCAGACTCTGACACGGTGACTGGCCCCTAGTGGCCCTAAGACAGCAATGAGTTCTTTTACCAGATGGACTCATTAAAAGGGATAGAAAACCCACCTCAGCAGACTTAACAATAACCAAAATGAAAAAAAAGGAATTTATTGGCTTTATAATTAAAAAGTCTGGGGTGAACAGCTTTAGGCACTACTTGATCCAGGGGCTGAAACCCGCAGGGTGTGCTCCTGTTTGTCCCTCTCTTGGTTCCATATCCCATAGTCTCTCCCATCATGGCAGTAAGATTCTAGAGCAGCTTCTGTGCTCACTCGCTCCAACCCTCCCTCCCATTCTAAGTCCATCAGGAAAGGTGTAAATGCTTCTTCCAGGGCCCGAAGCACAGCCCCTGGGTTTGGTCTGACCTAATTTGATTGTTTTGGCCCAAGGCTCGTGCCCAATCCTTGAGCCGGTCACTGTGCCCTAGGAGGAGGTGGAGAACGGAATGTGCTGACTGGTCCAGGAGAGTCCCAGCGCTGAGACTGAAGATGAGGCCCCAGCAAACTCCTTGGGGTCAGGGCAGGTCCCCAGATTAGGGTCAGGAACTGTTACCACAAGTAGGGTCTGTGGGTATCGGACAGGCGTATAATGACCCATTATTCCTCAATGATTAGAGTCAATTAAAAGTATTTGTCTTCCAGAGCCAGACGCCTATGCATCCTTGACACCCAAGAAGATTCCTCTGTCCCCCTAGGGACTTGGCCTCTCTTGGAGGGTCCAGCGTACCTCAGTCCCCTGGGAATCTTCACCCCAACTATGAACCAAGCACCCTGTCATGCCATGGCATCAGGCCTAGTGAAATGGGAGGAAGTCTGCCGCGTTCATCATGGAAATGGCCCCATTCTTGGAAAGGCCCAAACCGAGCTTGTCTTCATAACCACCGAAATCCGATTATCTGCACTCCAGAAAGTGCGCGTGTGGAGACCACTTTCTCTAATTAATTGGTTCTACTGCCTGTGCTGGGCCGTTCAGGGGGCCTGAGATGAGAGCTCTCTCTAGGTGGCTGACTGGGGACACGAGCCCGAGGCCTTCCGTCAGCTGAGCTTAGCGAAACAGTGAACCCAGGTCAGCTTGGCCAGAGACGGCCTCCTGCTCTCGGGGCTGAGACCCGTGTTGCCAGCACTCAGGGGAGGGGGCCCTGTCTTCCCCTTTCCCTTACTTCTTCCTAAGACCTGGAAAAATGTCCCCCCTCCGGAGTTGACAGGCTGATACTGGAAGCAGTCACTGGCTTATTGCCATTGCCTGGCTCACCCGTACACTTACTCATGTCTCTTCTGCTCCTCTCTCCTGTGCCCACTCCTTAACCCCAGCCAAGTCTTTTTCAGAGTCTCCCAGAGAGGACCTCACATGTGCCCTGCTAGCTGCCCAGGCTCAGAGCCCCACCTGCCCTGATCCTGGGGGCCCCACCACCGGCCAGCTTGGCACCAGCTTAACCAAGTCACCAGCCATGGCCAATCCTCCAGGCTGGCCGTGGCAGGCTGAATAACGGCCACCAGAGCTGTCCATGTCCTCATTCTTGGAAACTGTGAATGTCACCTTCTATGGCAAAAGGGACTTGGAAGATGTAATCATGTGGCAGAGGGGGACGCTTGCAGAAGAAGATAAGAAACGAGGCCTGTTCCATGCCATCCTGACTCCCGGAATCGCCTCTACTCGGCCAAACATTCTTGATCCGATTTGAATAATGATCCCAAGCTTCACTGAGCACCTGGTAGATGCATGACCGTGTTCAGTCCTCACTGTAACCAGATGAGGAAAGTACTACTCGTCTTCCTATTTCACGGATGAGGAAACAACAGTCTAGCATCACCTTACGAGGAAGTGGCAGGACCAGGATGGGGTGCCCTTCTTTCTAATGCCAAAGCTGCTGAGTTCTTTGTAATTCACCCCACGCTGTCCTGCCCTGTCCTGTCACTTGCAGTCCCTCGTTCTTGCCCGCCATCCATCTTCGATGCTACCCGAGGCCCCAGGCGACAGCAGATTCCACGGCCACATCCCCGCTTGCTCACAGTGGGAGAGGGGACAGGTGCCTGGAGAACCTAGTAGACGAGGGCAGTAGGCTCTGTCACGGAGAACCTGCAGACTCTCTCTAAGGCCGGGCTTGCCAATCAGGCCCTTCAAACCACCAGCTGCTGGCCAAGTTTGGCCCAGAGACGCATTTTTCTTTCCGTGGAATGTTGATGCTTTCCATGCCTTTTCTGTTTTGTTTTGTTTTAATTTGAATGACTATATTCCTTGTTTATTTTCTCTTTTTAGCATCCTTGAAATCAAGACACATCTTAAAGTGGCTGTCAGAAAGACATAAGCTGCAACAGGTTATTGCTGTGCATGCAGCATCAAGACTTGCGGAATGGGTGTTAACAGCTTGCAAAAATCCTGGAGGCAGCAGTGTAGTAAGCACAGAAGACAATATTGTGTGGAAGAACTCAGATTTTCACGATGCTTGTGGAGAAGCAACACAGAGTCGTCAGATTCTAAATAGGAAGACTTTTGAGGAGCCCGGTAACCAGTCAATTTTGCATATGATTTCCTTTTTACATATGCACAAGCTTGCTATACGATAAAAATTTTGGGCCTAAATAAGTCTAAAATATTCCTTTCTTTATGTATAAAATAAATTTTGAAGTGGTAAGAAAGCCCTGCGTCATGGTTTAATAGGCAAAATTTTCTTCCCTAATGGCACATAAAATAATGGTGTAGCTTATAATAGATGCATCTTAAATTTGATGAGATATGGCATTTTCCAAAAAAAAACTCTGGCTCTTGAGCTTCCAACCAAAAAATCAGAAAGTCTGATGATACAAGCCTTTTATTTCTGCAAGGCAGCCATTAGCTAGAGAGCTGAGAGGCAATTGTCCCTTTTGAATGGAGTATATGGTATTTCAGTTTGCCGCAGTCCCCACCACTCCCTACTGCATTACACTAGACCCTCTTCAATCTTTCTGTTTACTCTCTGGCCTCTGTGGGCATTTGAGTCTGTCACCCTTGAAAAGATGGGTTCAGTGTTGCCTGGTTGGGAAACTATGATCCACATATGGCCCCAGCAGCAAAGATTTAGCCTCTGGTTACTTCTTTTCCTGGACTTGGCAGGAGGGGAGAGAAGGGCAGCTACAGAGCAACAGCACTCAAGAGTGCCCCCTGGAAGTCATGCTGTCTTGGCAGTATACCTAGCCTGTTTCATTGTTAGCTCACTGACTGGCCTCCCAGCCAAATAACCAGACAGCTACCTCCAGCCACTAAATGCCTGTAACACTTGTCTTATGAGTGTCACAGAGAAGTCCAGGCACGGCTAAAACTGAGCAGAAAATGCAGCCCAGGCTCAGTTGAAATTCCTGCTCCCCGCGCATCTATTCACCCATTTGCCAATTTCTGCTGAGTGCTGCTAATGTCAGGCTGCAGGCAAGGCGATGGGGTGTGAAAATGAAATGCATTGTCTATAGAGGAGAAGCAGGCACAGAAAATGATATGGCGTGGAGTAAGTGTCCCAAGACAAGGAGAGAGGTGACAGGAGAAGTAAGGGTGACTATTTCTATTTTGGGAAGTCAGAGAAAGGCTACCAGGAAGTGATTTCAAAAACAGATTTTTAAAAGATGAATACTTGTCTAGGGGACAAGTAGGGAAAGGCACTCTAGACCGAGGAGGCAGGAAGCAATTTGGTGTGACGGGGAGGGGGGTGCTTGGAGACGATGGAGTGGTGGAGGGGTCCTTGTCCTGCCTGCCAAAGAGAGTCCTTGAAGTGTTTAAGTTGAAGTGGAGGGACATTATGAGAAACCAATACAAGCAGGGCGGAAGGTGGACTGCAGCGAGAGAACGGAAGCAGAAGACGGTCGGGAGGCTGATGAAATAGCACAGTGAGAAGGGCTGGGGCCTGAGGTGAAGCGGTGATAGGACGCAGCCCAGGGAGGGAACATATGTGAGAGTATTAACCTCTACCTTAACTCAAGCCTTGGGATCGAGTTCTATTTGGAGAGTGTTTTGGAAATAGTAACTCTCATCGCAGTAACTGATAAACCCCCAAACCCCAGAGGCTTACATTTATCTCTGATTTATATAAAATCCAGTTGGTGACTGTACTCCACGTAGTCATTCAGAGACCCAGACTCTCCTTTCTGAGGCTCTGCTGTCTCCAAGTCCCTCAGTCTCTCTATTCCAGAAGGTGAATGGGCAAAAAAAGAAAGGAATCCCCATGGTAGGAGTTTCCTGGGCCAGGCCTGGAAGAAGCCGCATCACTTCTGATTGTTTCCCATTGGCTAGAGTCCGTCACATGACCATACCTAGCTGCAAGGGAGCCTGGGAGATGTGTCTAAGCTGTGTGTCCAGGAGGAACAGGACGCAGGACTTTGTCACTGCCTCAGAAGGTGAGTAAGAAGAGCCACTAATAACTCTCCAGTTTCTAAATTGAGCGACCACATAAATGGGTGATTCCAGCAGCCCAGGAGAAGACGGCTAGGGGGAAGACGGACAGTCAGATCTGCACACGGTAAGTTCAAAGAGCCTGTGGAATATTTGAGTAGGACTGGAAATACAGTTCAAGGTCAACCTGAGCCAAAGAGTGAGGCTTCCTAAGGCTCCGAGAGACTTTCCAGTCTTCCTGGTCTCTGCTCTCAGCCCTGAGAAGCACCAGGCCCAGGCTTGTGATCAAGCAAAATGGAGCACATCCAGTCTGGTCTCATCATCTCCGTGCTCTTCACAATGGTCCCAGCCAAACAGAAGCGTGTGGACCAGGCTCATCTATCTCAGAATTCCCTGAGGACAGAGAACGAGGTTGGCCTAAGGTTCAGAAATGTTATAGCCATCCCACCCTCTTCGACACATTTTCTCATTCTCTCCCTTCATAAAGCCACAGCATGCGTGGGAGTCGCTGGCGCTCATTGGACCTCCCAGGCTCCTGCAGTTCATCAAACGCACATGAACCGAAGAGATGCCAAGAGCAACAGTTTGATAAAGAGGCAAAGTGGTTGATTTCAGCTTGGAGAACGCAGGGAAGTCCAGGGCTCCGGCAGTCATGGCTGCGAGGTGCAGGTCCACACTGCTCAGAGGGGACACAATCCGCTCTGGGACACAGATGTCACAGCTCAAGGTCCTCCTTCCTTGATGATTTGTATGGCAATCTCCTCCCCTGCAACAGTTCAACAGGGTCACATTCCAGAACAGAATCTTTTTGTCCCCGGCCCCTCACTAAAACAGCTCTGCCCGAATCCTGTGCTTCAAATCCGCCAGCACGTGGAGCACCTGCTCAGCTCTGGACCTTGTGCCGACAGTGATGAATAAGACACACATCCCCTCAAGAAATCCGATCTACACAGGGAGGCCCCGGTGAGGAGGATGAAGATGAGGATGGTGGCAATAGCCAGGCAGTTACTGTTGGAGGGGAGAGGAGATGTTTTGTTGGTACCCAGGTGGCATTAAGATGGAGGCCCAGGAACACTTCAGTCCAGCCCTGCTGTCAGCTTCCCCTCTACAGGGTTTTAAAGGAAGAAAGTGATATGCAAGGAGTAAGAGATAAGTAGAAGCAGAAGTGCTTAATTAATGGGGCAACTATCTGATGCCAACAGCTCCCTTAACTTGCCTCCCTAAAAGCAGAGCTTTCTGCTACAACTTGGGCTGAAACATGCAGCTTAGGCTGGAGGACTTAAGAAACCTCTTCCCTAGCAGACCACTCCCCTCCAGGTCTAAATCTTGGACCAGCGTGAGCTGGGACTGATCCGCAGAGACAACGATGGACAGGCCCGTGAGCACATTCACCACGCAGCTTCCTGCGGGGAAGGCTAGTGGAGCAGGCCCTGGGAACCAGGCTCGCCTGTCTGAGACTAGAAAGCCAGGGAGCTCAGTGCCCTGCGTGCCGACCCTGGAGGTGCAGTGCGCCCTCAGCTCCAGGGGGGGCCCTGGCTCTTAATGATCAGCAGCCTCTCCTCCCTTGGGGGAGCTGGGAAGGTGCTGGGGAGAGGAGTGGTGCCTGAGGAGGGCAACTGGGAAGAGTTCCTTCCTCTACGGCTTTCTTCCTTCCTCTTCCGGCATGCACTGGGCCAGTACTCAAGCCAGAACTCTAGAGATCCTGTGAACTAGCCAGGGTTACACAGCGGCTAGATCGTGGAGTGGGACTCAACCTCCACGGAGTCAAAGCCCCTCCTCTGTGTGGCCGTAGCACAGGAAAGCAGTGCCACAGAGGGCCGTGCCAGGAGCTTTGGGGTAAAACGACAGGAGCGGTCAGTTCAGCAAGAGAGGGGAGACCATTTGAACCAGATCTCCCAAAAGGGGATAATGGGAACAGCATTCCTGGTGGAGGAACCCTGGACAAGGGCGGGGAGTCCAGGGTGTGCTCTTCCAACAGCTCGTCTGCCGGAGTGGGGAAGCACACGGCCGCTGGGACCCCCACCCAAGCTTGGAGGGAGACCTGAGAGGCAGGTCAGGCCCCAGATGCTGTGCTAATGGGTGTCGACTCTATTCTGTAGGTACTGGGGAACCATGTCAGAGGCTTGAAGGGAGCAAAGCAATGTTGTCCCACGGTGATCCCAGCAGGGCAGAGGATGGAGAACCTGCAGGAGCGCTTACGGACACGGAAGAGGCCAGAGCAAGGGCCATGGCAGTGGACACAGAGAGGGGTGGGCCAGTGAGAGGAGCCCTTTAGAGGGCTGGCCGGATGAGATGACTGATGAGATGGCAAGTAGAGGGAAAGAGGGGGAGACGGAAGGACTCTGGGACCACAGCTTGGGGTCCCCGGATGGTAAGACATGAAGACAAGAATCAAAGAGAAGGAAGCAGGACTGGGTAGAGGGGAGGCCATGAGCGGATGTGTTTAGAAGCACCCACACCTGCTGAAAGGCGCTGTGTTTCATCAGCTCTCGGACACGTTCTCTCACGTCTCCACGTCCCTGAAAGTGGAATGCATCTTACAAGGCATGTGTCCAGAAAGCCACAGGTCATAGTGTGGTTGGCAGCATTTCCTTTTTCTTAGCAGTGCAGCCAAAACGTGTTTTCACAGCCCACGGCATCTTAGATTGTATGAAATGGAACGACGAGCTGGGGGAGATGGCTGTGGGAGGCAACAGCCTAGAACACTGCTCTGAGCTCTCTGCTGCTTTGTGGCACTTACGTGACCTCGAGCACAAGTTCCCTGTCTCTCTGGGATTCAGTATCCATATCTCTAAAGTGGGAGCAGTAACTGTGCAGGAGCTCTGCTCGGAGAGCAAGCAGCTGTCTGGCCTCACTGATTAAGCTCGGGAGGTTTAGAGTTCAAGCTGCTCTAGGATTAAATTGTTTTCCAGTCAGTCCTCCCTCTGCCTGCTGTTTGCATTGTCTTATACACAAAAAGGGCCCCCAACAGCCCAAATGTCCATCAGCTGAGGAATGGATTAAAAAAAGTGCATATCTGTACAGTGGAATATTATTCAGCCATAAAAAGGAATGGAGTATTGCTACATGCTACCACATGGATGAACCTTGAAAGCATTGTGCTAAGCGAAAGAAGCGGGTCATGATGACCGCATATTGCATGATTCCGTTTACATGAAATGGATGCAGAATAGGCAAACATAGAGAGACACAAAGTAGATTACTAGGTTAGTGGTTGCGGGGGGCTGGGGGTGTTGATGGGTGATACATAAGGGGTATGAAGTTTCTTTTTGTGGTGATGAAAATATTCTAAAATTGACAGTGGTGAATATTGTAAAAGACACTGAATTTCATACTGTAATGGGTGAACCATATCTTAACAAACTGCTTTTTATAAAACCGCTCTGCCTCTGTTTTAGAGTGCCTCCCTTTCTTCCTGATGTGAGTAAGTCCTGTAAACTCTAGGCGTTTCCCTGATGCCTGGACCTGAGACACAGGAGAGGGAGCCCAGAGCCCGGGGTGGAACCGAAGCCCTCCATGTGGAGTGCTGGCGAGGTGACACAGGGAGGCCCCCCAGGAATCACCTCCCGGGGTGAGGGGCTTCACTCTCCTGATCATGCCCTTCCATCGTCCCCACCCCACACCTCCCACCTTGGGGAGTTGTGAGTGGGCCGCAGTGGAGGGCCAATTGCAAAACGTGGCAGAGGGAGCAGAAATGTTTCTGGAACATTTCTGGCTCAGGAGGTCTGTCCTGGGGCAGGCTGCTCTGGCCATATTGAGGCATGAGTGAGGGTCTGGGATTGAGGCCTGGATCTGCACCTTCTGTGTGGCCTTGGATCACTTACTCAACCTCTCTGTGTGTCAGCCTTCCCATCTGTAACAGAAGGATAGGAATTCTGTCTTCCTCCAAGGTTTTTTATGAACAGAACCATGACTGGGATGAGGGGGAGGGGATGCAAAATGTAAAGAGCCCTGGCCCTCACTGCCTGTACCCTACACGTACAGCGAGTGCCCCTAGGATTTGGTACCCTAGGCCTCTCACTGGACTCACCCTAGTCTCGGTCATGTTTATGAAGATTCGTTGAAAGAAGAGCTTTGCACCGTGCCTGTAAATAATGAGCTCTTGGTGAAGGTCGGCTCACATAGCAACTGCCATGAAGAACTCTCTCAAGATTCTGAGCTGGACTTTCTTTTTTCATTGCATTTTCTTCTAAGCTACTCTGTGATTCCAAAGAGTTATTAGGAAAGTGGGTACTGGCCTCGGCCACAATGATGCCTGGGAGGGATGGCGGCTAGGTGGGTGCCATGCTGGCCGGAGGTGACTCCCACCAACCCACCCTTCCTCTCATCTCCCCTTTCCTCCCTCCCTTTCCTTCTTTCACATTCCTCTAATATTGGACTAACACTCTCCCCTCACATACACGGCTCTTCCCATCTCTTTCTTCCACCCCCTCCCTCCTTTCGAGCTATTTACTTATTTGAAACTTCTTAGATAGTGGAAAAATGATTAGACTGGAGCCAAAATGGCTTGGGGAGAGAGGAAAACACTCCAGCAATTAGCAGCTGGGAATCTCAGCGTTGCTGGCAGTCCACACACTGCACGGAAGCCTGGAGGTCTGGGGGCTGCCTCTGCTTGCCGTGGCGGAGAACACGGAGGGAGATCACTCTGGTTCTTTCATCCATTCTCCTCTTCTCCTCATCTTTCCTTGATCCTGTCTTAGCATCATTCTCATATGCTTCATTTATTTGTTCATTCATTTATTTTTCATGCATTCATTTTCAATAAGCACCTTGCCTGCGTTACTTCATTTAACTTTCTCAATTGTCTGCCAAGGTTGAAGTTATCCCCACTTTACAGGTGAGAAAACTGAGGCTTGGAGATGAATAAGAAGCAATTCCTGACTTTGGGAAATCCAAACATTAACAGGCGAGGTGAACACACCAATATCCCCATGTGGACTTAGGGGAAGGAATGACGCGTTCCCAGTGTGTCCCTTCGGGTTATCTCATAACCAGGTCTTCACTAGCAGCCCTATTTCACGAATGGGGAAATAAAGCCCCAAGAGATCTTAAGAGGATTACCTTTGGTCACCAAGCAGGTTAGGATGCGTTTGGAGTAGAACCAGAGTCTGGCGAGGTTTCCTGAGGTTGTAAGAGGCAAGGACAGTATCTTCTGTACTAGGATTATAGACTGGACTTTGGACACGGCGTTGCCATGACTGCTCCAAGCATCCGAGGTGAGTAATGTGGTCCCTCTTCCTGGTGCTCACTGCCCACAAGAGCACAGAGCAGCTGTACATCCAGGCCCCCTCTGCCAGGATTGGCACCTCCATCTTCTTTGGGGAAAATCCTTTCCTCCACTCTCAGTCCGTGGACTTTGGCTCCTCTCCTGGTTCAAGGGGTGGGTGTATGACCAGGTCTGGCCCCATGATTGGCTCGGGGCATGCAACCCACCAGAGTCAGTGAAATGCAAGTTTGTGATCTTTTCTGAGGCGGTTCTGGCTTCTCACCTCCACAAAAGGAAACTGGCTGAGACTGGAGGTACCGAGGAGGGTGGAGGCTGCAGGCTGAAGACATCATCTGAACCCTGGAAGTGCCCCCAACAGGAGCCAAGAAATTCCCTTTCCTGCCTCTGCCAGTTGCAGTTGGGGTCTGTCCTTTGAAACGCAGAGTCCTGACAAGTGCAGAGGGATCAGGTGCACGAAGTTGTGACAGATGTCAGACCCGAGCAGGATGCATCAAGGGATGCGGGAGCGCCAAGAAGGAGGAAGTAGAGAGCAGCCCAGGATGGGAGCCCTGGAAGCGCTTCACGGCGGAGGCAGCATCTGAGGTGGACCTTGAAGGCAGCGGGATAGTGCCATGTGCCGTAGCAGAGTGATGGTAAAAGCAAAGCCCACGCCCACGGTGTGGCCCCTTGGCGCCTTTACCCCCACCAGCTCGGCCCTCTCTCCTCCCCAGGCCCCATCCCTCAAGAGCTATTGTGCAGGCTGTTTCTGTGCTGGAGGCACCCCTCGCCCACTCCCTTACCATCTCAACTCAAAGCCGCTTCCAGGGCCAGATTATCCACTAAGCACAGGAGGCTTGGAGCCCTAAAAGCATCAAGCGCCCACAAAATGTTCTCATTTTAATGCAGTAAGTATGTAGACAGACAGACAGATAGACAGACAGACATACACAATGGAATATTGCTTATCCATGAGGAAGGACATCCTTCCATTTGCAACAACCTGGATAAAACTACAGGGCATTGTGCTGAGATAAGTCAGAAAGAGACAAATCCCGTATGGTATCACTTCTCTGTAGAATCTAAAAAAAAATGAAAAGGCCAATTTCATAGAAACAGAAAATAGATGGGTGACTGCCTGGAGCTGGGGGAAGTGGGGAGCTGTAGGTCAAAGGGCACAAACTCTGAGTTATAAGAAGTTCTGGGGATCTAACAGCGAGGTGAACGTAGTTAATAACTTAGTATTGTATGCTTGTAAGTTGCTGAGAGTAGATCTCAACCATTCTCACCACACACACCAAAAAATGAGTTAACTATGTGAGATGACAAATGTGCTAATCATCTTGATCTTGGTAATCTTTTCACAATGTATATGTATATCAAACAATCATGTTGTACACTTTAAACATACACAGTTATATTTGTCAATTATTCTTCAATAAAATTGGGGGGAAAGTTTTCATTTTATTTTGAATTATTTTAAATTTAAATTTAATTTATTTTAAATTACTCAGAAAATTAATATGATAGTAATAAATATATAGTTATAATCCATTCTGAATTATATTGACTTTTATATCAACATACCAGTGCAGTCATAATAAAATCTAAACATGTATATGCATATTTTTTAATGGAGGAAGGGGCCCCGGGAGGTGAAAGTGTCTAGGGCCCAAGAAAATCACCATGTGGCCCTCCCCATCTCCCTCAGAAGACTTTCCTGGTGCCCCTTTGTCCCTCTTTGGACACTTATCATATATTTTTACAAACTAATGTTTAATGTGTACATTTACTTTTATAATTGCTCTTCATCTCCCCCTGCAGAATGCACACTCTGTGAGTGCGGGCATTGTGAGCATCTGTACACTACTGTGGTTGAATGAATTTTATTAATTTTTGCCCTAAAAAATGTCTATCCTTCTTCTGCAGCTTGGCATCCTTTAAGCATCAGGATCCCCCCCAGCCTCCAGCCCGGGGACTGCAGTTTCCGTCGAGTCACCGAGGTAGGAACTGATCAGTCGGTAAAGACAGCTGCCGGTGGCCCCCTGTGGGGAGACTGTCAGCTCCAATTCTATTTCTCTCCTTCTGTCTTCCTATCACTGAGGTCTAAATGATTAAGGCACAACTTCAGGCAGATTGATCTGCATTTGGGCATAGCATCTGCATGGGTTTCACCCTCGCTTGCCTATTGAAAATGACACCTTCAAGGTTTATCACCTGGAAACGTGCCTCACCCAGGAGTCATCTGTCTTGATGTGTGTTGGCGAAGTCCTTGTAACTTTGGTTGGTTTGCTCATCCATTCATTTACTTAATAAATCTTTATTAGCCCCTATTCGTGGGTACCATGAACTTTACTCAAGATGGAAGTGCTGATTGGAACAGAGAAGATCCTTCCAGATGCCCTCCTCCCGCCCCTCCATCTTCCCGCCCTGGAGAATTTCTGCTGATTCCTCTTCCCCACTCATCTGCATCCTCGCGTCCTTCTCTCCCTTTCCTCCTGAGCTGCTGCGAAAACTTGAAACTCTTCTCTGTCTGCTCAGCAGAGTAATTCACTCCTCTCCAGCTCCCGCCTCATCGAACAGGATCCATTTCTCTCCTCTTCCAGCTCTTACTTCATTTAACAAGGATTCGTTCTTTTCTTTTTCTTTTTTTCCCTCCTCATTCTCCTTTGAAAGAAGTTGTGAATATAAATAGAAAAAAACTTTTGTTACATAATTATTTGTAATCTCGGAACTTCATTTTAATATCGTCTTTGTGAATTTTTATTTCCCGAGAGAAATGCTATAGGAAAGAGACATTTCTTGTGGTTTTATCTGCACATATCCTGGGAGGCTAAAACCAAAAGACTGGGGTGATTATCAAAGGAAAGAGGAGTTTCTCCTTTCTAGAGGTTTTGGACTTGGGTTTGGGAGGGTTGACGGGGAAGATTTTAGCCATTAATAAACAAAGAGAATTCGGTGCCTTGCCTAACCGAACTGTTTAGTGTCAGCTTCAGGGAAGGCATGATCTAGCCGCTCTAATAACATAACCTAGCATCTTACATTTCCACTTCCTCAGAATGGCTTCAGTCTTACAGACTCAGGGTTGCAAGTTGCCTACCAGCAATATCCTGGGTTATGTGCTTCCATTTCAAATCTACTAGTGACAAAAGAAAATCAGCCTTACTAATTAATGCAAACCAATGACTCAGAGTTGAGCTCTGTTGGCTCTGATGACCTGATTTGGGTTATGTGCCCCTCCTTGAACCTGTTGCTGTGGCCAGGCTTAAACCAATAAAGGCTCAACCGTGGAGCCACGGGTGGAGTCAATCTCACCTAAACTTTAAGAGCCAGGAAATTCAGGTACACCTGGGAAAGAAGATTAGATATTCGAGAAGCATCCAATCTACAAATATCCACTGAGGGTTTCTTCCAGTCTCCAGATCTGAGGTCATTTCAAGGGAAGGCCACATCAGGGATTGGATTTTGAAGGGTATGCAGGATTTCAGAAGGGAGAAGATAGAGGGTTGGGAGGATGAAAAGTGTTGAGAATGCATTCCACGTGGAAGGAACGACATGGTCAAAGGCACTGAGGCGGGAAAGTGGAAATCCCTCGGGTGAAGGAGGAAGATCCACCAAGTCTGACCAAGTCTGATGGGAACACAAAATCCCAAGGAAGGGGAACAGGAGGAACCCTAGAAAGCTCAGCAGGAGCCTGAACATCCGGCTAAGGAGCTGCACTTTCTCTTGTGGGCCGTGGGGAGCATGGAGGCATTTTGTGCAGGGCAGCAGCACAGTCAGATTTTAAGTCTGGGAAGACCACTTGGATGGGACCACTTGGAGGCAGGACCATAGCAGGAGAGAGCAGAGGCTGTGAGGAGGCCATGGCCAGGCTGGTGAGGTCCATCCTTTGGGAATGGCAAGCTCCGTCTCTTTGTTCCAGCTGTGGTCAGAGATGCTGGACTGGGCACCATATGCTTCCAACAAGCATCCTATCCTTCTGAGACTCACAAGCAGAGTAGTTCCTGGCATCAAGGCCAGGCACACCCCTTAAACTCTCTAGGCCTCAGTTTACTCATCTGCAAAGTGGGGGAAATATCCTCCACCTTGGCCCATTACAAGGATGAAGGTTCTGCATGTTTGCCTTCAAGACATGTCAGGCCTGATCAATAGTAGCGATGGGATCACCCTTCATCTCCTCTCCCAAGGGCCAAACTCCCTTTGTGCACAGGAGGAAGCAAATCCACACTGGGTGATGTAAAGAGAAATGACTCCTCTTGGTCCAGGATTCTGTATAAAGTGCAATTATAAATATATATAAATATAAAGACTCCCAGTAGTCTGTGGGGACAGTTACTGTCATCTCTACATCTTTCAGGTGAGCGAGTTGAGGCTCAGAGATGGGCAGTACTCCCCAGTCTCCACAGTGAGGAGCCAGGATTCCCAACAGCCGACTCCACAGCCCACGCTCTTCCCCCCCCCCCCCCGCCCAAGGGTCCCCAGGATTTCCCAGCGTGGGCCTCAGATCCTGTAGCCAAAGCCGCTTTGATCTGCAGAGACAGGCAAATCTCACGAAGACCTGCTGGGGAGAAGGAGCGGAGCTCTGAGTTACACAACACAGCACCCCCTCCTGGGTGTCCAAGAGATTGCAGCTGACCTTCTGATTGTTCCTAAAAATCAGCTCTGTAAAGGATGACCCCCCAGAGCAACCGGCCTTCCTTAATAGGTGTGGCAATGGCGGTTTGTGTGTGGTTCTAATTCTTTTTCTTTGTTTTTCCCAGTGTGACGTGTGGAGGGAGCAAGGGCCTGGCTTCCAGCGGCAGCCTCCACCACTGGTTAGTCCTGAGACCTTGGACACGTCACATTCCCTCCCCCAACCTGTTTTCTCATCTATAAAATAGAAATATTGGTGCTACCTCACACAGCTGGCGAGTGTTACATGAGACACCTGTTAAATGGCCAGCACATAGCTCATCCTGGTGGCACCAGGGAGAGTAATGCTCTACAGAAAGAAAGATGCTGAAGCATTCACCATTTTCAAGAACACAGAAGACTATTTCTCTCCCCAGAAAGTCCTGAAGTGACAGAGCAGCTCTGCTCTGCAATGTAATCCAGGGACCGGGGTGCTGGCCCTCTGGGGCGGTTGCCTGCATGCCTACAGGTGAGACCTCACCTCCTCTGGGTAGCAGCCAAATGGCAGGGGAGGAGAGTGTGGAGCAGGCATCCCAAACGTCTTCAGACCCCAAAATGGAAGCAACAAGGTGGGCGGGGCACAGAGACTTTCTGGGCAGCCACATCCCGGTTCCGACTCCATTGCTCTGGAAGAAGAGAATAAATTTTGGTGGATGCTAACACAGACCCTCCACATAGGGTTTCAATAAATAGTTGCCGTCATTTTCAAGATACTCTTCTCCAAGAAAAATCAGTAGAAAATTCCAAGGGGCAGTAGAAGGACCACAAGAATATTTTTTTTAGACAAGTGAAAATTTTAGTTTGAGGTCACTGGTTAAGTTCAGCTATTAACATTTTCTGTTCCCTCACTGATGGTCCCGTGGGCTCTTTTAGCTTTTGCTGGGCGGTCAAATCCAATCATCTTTGTGAAAGAATGTTTGAAAACCAGAAATCTCAACACATGAATCCCTTGAAAGAAAATATAGGGCCCAACTCTTGGGTGAAAATTAATACACAAACTAAGTTAACATACAACCTAAGATAAAAACCAGAGTTTCTTCACCAGGCGATGGAAGGAAGGCGTGAGCGTTGGTGTCTGGCAGAACTCGGTTCTCAGGGGAGCCAGGCTGGGTTTTGCATCCCTCCTCTGGAGGCGGCCATCAGCAAGGGTCAGGAAGGTCCACTCCCTGGGGGTCCCTCTCGTCTGCAGAGACAAGAACTGATGCTGAGTAAGGGTCCCAGAAATCTCCCTGCCCCTGGCAAGATTCCACCTCCTACCCTAGTGCCGACAGCCTCCAGATCACCAACTTTGGGACCATCAGGAATTAATGTCATCACGCCATCTAACCCCGATGGCGGTAGGACTCCTGTGGTCCTCGCCCATAGAGGCTGTTCTCTCTCATGCCCCTCTTTCCTCTGCACCTGGAGGCCTGTACGTGTTCTCCTTGTTCCTCGTGGCCTTACGTCCCCCCTGCCTGGGGACACTTTCCTATCGTGTCCTTAGATTATAGCACCAATACCCACCTCCCAATATTGCATCGTCTGCATCAACTGTGCCCGCCGATCCCTCACTCTCCCTCTGTTCAACATTTCTTCTATGCAAGCTTTAGCACTTTCAAAACCCATGTCAGTGAACTTAGAACACTCTGGTCTCGTGCCCTTGACCTCAGAGCCCCTCCCGTAGCTCGGGGGTTTCTCCCACGGTCAAACCTCATCCTCAGCGTCATGAGTACCTGCAGCACAACCCCTTCCAAATTTCAGTTTCAAATACTTCGTCTTCCTCACCGACCTCCTGACTTTTTAGCTCACTCCCTCTACCACCCCAAACCCAACAGTCCTCCACCCCACAGGCTCTACAATCTTACCAACTTTTCACTGTCCTTGACCCCCTTTACGTCCTCTCTTCCCTCTGCCTAAATATCATGGTCAGTCACTATTGTCCTTCCTCTGTGACATTCTCAACTCCCTTGACCTGAGATCTGTGACTCAGTTCCAGGTGGCTGCCTCTTAAAGATTAGCTGGAAGGCAAAACACTGCCCAGATTCCATCATCCAGCTGACTCGGTAATGAAGGCAGTTATGGGCCTGAGGACTGCATCAGCTTCCTGTTGCCACTGTAGCAAATTACCACAGTGGCTTGAAACAACGTAAACGTGTTCTCTTATAGTTCCAGAAGCATGCAACAGTTTCACGGGGCTGAAGTCAAGGTGTTTTACCATGCAGGCCTGGTTCCTTCTGGAGGCCTTAGAGGGAATCCGTTTCCCTGCCTTTTGCACCTTCTAGAGGCCTCCTGCCTTCCTTGGCTGGGGCCCCTGCTCCATCTTCAAAGTTATCACCCCAACCTCTGCTTCCAGCATCACCCGCTTCTCCTCTCGCTCTGACTCGCCCCATGTCCCTTTTATAGGAGCACAGAGAGTACAGCCAGCTCACCTGAGTCATCTCCCCATCCCAAGAGCCTTCATTCAAGCATATCTGCAAAAGCCTTTTGCCATATAAGGTAACATTCGCAGTTTCAGAGATGAGAATGTGGACACCTTTAGGGGTCATCCGTGAGCCTACCAGAGGACCAAATATTTACTAATATTTCTGTGGATCAGGAAGTTGCCTTCTAGTCCTCCTTGTACATTAGCTGGGAAGGAAGAGATTCTGGCCAACCCCCAAGCTGGGATCCGTATGGCTGGTGCTGGACTTCATGCAGCCTCTAAGTGAAGCCCATACAGCCTAGCACTCAGGGAAAATTGGGGGAAGCTGGCTTTGGCATGCACTATTAGTTCAGATAAGCTGGGTTACACCGATATGATTCACAGTCCCGCAAATCTCAGAGACGTAACACAGCAAACATCTTGTTTGTGCTTTATGCAAATTCCAGTGGGGTCTGAGCATCTCTCTAGCGAAGATGACCTGCAGCTCAGCAGTTCTGGCTGCTTTGACTTCGTGGCCCTGACATTTGAACACAAACTCTCCTCCACATCTGCCACAGTCCAGGAAGAAAGAGACTGAGGAAGGACACATGAGCTTTTCACTATCTTGGACCGAAGTGACCCTGTCACTTCCAGTCACGTTTCATTGGCCAGGACTGGTCATATGGCCCCGGCCAACCACAGGTTGCTGAGCAGTGCCATGTTCTGTGCCCCGGGGAGAAGGAAAGCCAGACGCTGGTGAGCGCTCGCACTGGCCACCATGCACGCCAAGGGACGCAGACCAGCTGGTGGTTCCTTACGGATGGGAATACGGAAAAGAACACAAGACGTCATGAAAACGCTCTTTGAGCGTGTGTGCCACACTCTTCCCCTGGTTTCCCCCAACGACCCGTTGTTTGACATCTGCCAAGAACGCCAAACTTAGACCCAGGAGGGAAAAAGAGAGTTTTCCTTTATCTCCAGATTTCACAGTTCTAATTGTGCTCCTGCCTTCCTCTGCCAGGGGCATGAGCACAACCCAGAATTATCCACAGAACTCAAAGAGGAACTTAGCCTTCAGGCTCTAAAGGTGTAGTGATCTTGGATTCCCACTTCAACAAGGCAGATATGGTTAAAAACCATGAATTCTTGCTTTAGGTCAGAAAGTTCAAAACAAGTGAATTCACAAAGAAAGCTCTTGGCAAAGCTCCAGATTTGGGATTAGACAGACACAGGGCAGAGGATTCCACCTCCTGCCCTGTCACTGGGTAATCTCCGAGGATGAGCTTTCCCCACCTGTACAGCCAGGTGACAACACCTGCCCTGCAGGCTTGTGGTGAAGACTGGATCCAGCACGCACATCCACCTGGCCCAGCCCTGCCCTGCCTAGGGCATGTCCTGGCTCTTCCTTCCTCTCTAAGAGTTATCAATCTACAAGGATTATGCTGGTGAGCCAGCAGACACAGGGGAGGACACAATGAAACTTGGCAGGATACTATGTTGAAGGATTAACAGGGATTTTCCTTGTCTTTGCATCTCCCTGTAGCTCCGGTCCCCTGGCTCAGCCAAACAGCCGAGGTGGCAGGGTTTCCTGTGCTCATCACCTCCAAGAAGGAATGTGAAGCAGAGACCTTTCAGTTTCAAAACTTGAGGGAACACGTAAAAATTCCAGAAAATACAATAAATTTGAGACTAGAAGAACTAGATCCTTACCACTAAGCCCAGTCAAGATTCCCCTGAGGATGGGAGGAGAGCCCGGCTTGAGCCACTTGAGTTAGTGGCCTGAGAGTTATACCCAAATGAGATGCTTGTGTTCACAAAAAACAAGCCAAATAAAAGATTTCTAAGTCTCCACCCCATACCCTTAGGGTGGCTTCTATCAAAAAGACAGAACATAACAATTGTTGCAAAGGATGTGGGGAATTTGGAAGCCTGTGCACTATTGATGGGAATGGAAAAATGGGACAGCTGCTATGAAAAACAGCATGGCAGTTCCTCAAATAATTAAAAATGGAAGTACCGGGGGCTGTGCCCGTGGCCGAGTGGTTAAAGCTCTGCATGCTCTGCTTCAGTGGCCCGGGTTTATGGGTTCAGATCCTGGGTAGAGACCTGCTCCACTCAGGAGCCATGCTGTGGTGGCATCCCACATACAAAGTAGAGGAAGACTGGCACAGATGTCAGCTCAGGGCGAATCTTCCTCAAGCAAAAAAAAAAGAGGAAGATTGGTAACGAATGTTAGCTCAGGGTGAATCTTCCTCACCAAAAAATGGAACTACCATATGATCCAGCAATTTCACTTCTGGATATACACCCAAAAGAATTGAAAGTAGGATCTCAAAGAGATATTCATACACTCATGTCTAATTCACAATATTGTGAGCATTATTCACAACAGTTGATAGTCAAATGGGGGAAGCAACCCAAGTGTCCATCAACAGAGGAATGGATAAAGAAAATGAGATATATCCATACAATGGGATATTATTCAGCCTTAAAAAAGAAGGACATTCTGACACATGCTACAACTTGGATGACCCTTGAAGACATTATGCTAAGTGAAATAAGCCAGCCACAAAAGGACAAACACTGTATGATTCCACCCTGATGAGGTGCCTAGAGTCGTCATACTCATAGAGACAGAAAGTAGCATGGTGTTTGCCAGGGGCTGGGGGTTGGGGGAATGAGGAGATAGTGTTTATACTCTGTACAGAGTGGCAGTTTTGCAGAGTTAGTGTTTAATGGGTG
Organism: Equus asinus; assembly: GCF_041296235.1. Lineage (NCBI taxonomy): Eukaryota > Metazoa > Chordata > Mammalia > Perissodactyla > Equidae > Equus > Equus asinus. Next base: position 9,896,372 of record NC_091798.1, read on the forward strand.
CATAGTGGCAGTTTTGCAAAATGTAAAGAGTTCTGGAGCTGGACCGTGGTGATGGCTGCACGACAATGTGAATGCACTTAATGCCACTGAACTGGACACTTAAAAATGGTTACCATGGTAAATGTTATGTTATGTGTGTTTTACCACAATTAAAATTTTAAAAGATTTCTAAACATTTCAACAAGAAAAGCTAGCTAGAATCCCAGAGTGTTAGCACTGACGGGGACCTTAGAGTCACGCCTATTCCCAGAGGGGAATCCCGAGGCCCAGAGACGGAGGGGACGGTTCAAGGGGACAGACATTTTCATCCAGGCCTGTGCTCCCTCCACTCTCCCCCACCCCCACAGTGAGACAGATGCCCAGGTGACAGACATGTTGTCCCCACCCTCGGATGCTCTGTCCTACCTCACCAGGCTCTGCTTTGGTCCCTGGCTGCTGCATAATTGACCATGACTCATGGACCAGGCCCAGACGCTAATTAGATCTTCTCACTCCAAAATGGACATGCTGGAGCCTTGTTCTTAAGATGGTCCCCAGTGAAGAAGGGACATCTTGCAAACAAAACCACCACCTTCTATTGAGCCCTTACTGGGTGCCAGATCCTTTATGCACACCGTCACCTCCAATCCCCCTAGTCCTTTGAGATAGGTGTTATTACTGTGGCATCATTACATGGCATACAGACATGTGGAGCAGCTCTCCAAAGTCTCACGGTGGCACTGGGTGGGCCAGACTCCGTGCTGGGTCAGAACAACTCCCTGTACCCAGCGCAACCGCTGAGACCCAGGAGGCACCTGATATACGTTTGTTGAACTGAACTCAACATTTTCAGCCATGCAAGGTTTAGGAGAAATACTGCCATGGCTTAACCCGCCCTCCGGGTGATGGAATTCAGGGACAATTGTAGTTAAGTGCAGCAGCTGCAGGTAAATAATTGATTGTTTTTTTAGACAGAGTGGTTTATCTATACAGATAGATCAGTTTTTGGGTTTCCCCCTTCCAAGTCATTCCTCTGGGAAGCTCTTTCCAGGGAAGCACCAGCATTATCAACGTTCCTGGACTTTTTTATGGAGTTGTTTGCAGAGAATGAATATATTTGTCTGATCAGCTTCCTCAAAGTAACATACAGAAAATTGAGTCTAAGTGTCCTCGGAGAACATCGTATCCACTCCTCTCCCCCTCCTACAGATGAGAAAACTGAGGCCCAGAACAGGGAAGAGGCCTCCAATTAATGGCAGAAGGGAGAGAGAACTCAGGCCTTGGACCATCCACTCTGCTACATGGCCGTGGCCAAGAGTATACGACACACTGGAAAAATCTCTTTGGTGGTAAAGTCAGTTCCTTCTCAGGATCCAAACTGAGATCTTCTGGGCCACCAAGAAGCAGGCATGCGCCGTCTCTCAGATGTAAAGCCACAGGCCGCTGACACTGACGCGGGCCAAGTACCTGTCATCCTCTGTCGGGAAGGGGTCACCACCCCCACTCTGTAGATGAGGAGACACCTCCAGAGACGAAGCCCCTGCCCGGGACACCAGCCAGTGGGTGGGCGTGTTATTTTGTGAGACTTCTGTGGCAAAATACTGTACACCAGGAGCTTAAAACAACAGGAATGCGTTTTTCAGTTCCGGAGGCTACAAGTCCAAAACCAAAGTGTGGGCGGGTTGTTTCCTTCTGAGGTTTGCGGAGGAGAATCTATTCCCATCTCTCTCCTCGGCTTGTGGATGGCCGTCTTCTGCCTGCTCCTCACACCGGCTTCTCTCCATACCCGTCTCTGTGTCCGAATTTCCCCTTTTATAAGGACACAATCACAATGCGTTGGGGCCCACACTAGTGACCTCACTTGAACTTCATCACTTCACTCCCAAAAAGGCCCTATGTCCAAATAAAGTCACATTCTGACGTTCTTGGAGTTAGAACTTCAACATATGAATTTTGAGGGACACGGTTCCATCCATAACAGAGAAGGGGCTGAGGTTGGAGGCCACTGTGTGAACTGGGAAAGCCCAGCTTCTCCCTTCCACGACCTACAGCCTCCCCGGCAAAGTCAAGGCCAGTTGCTGAGCATCAGTGACTATGTCACTGATGAGTCGTGAGCGGAACCAACGGCTTCCCCCAGAAGCACAGAGAACACAGGCAGCCAAGTCGACGGCCCTCACGGGACAGCCCCAGCTTCTCCAAAGCCTCACCATAAAGAACAGAGAAATCCACAGGTAAAGAAGCTCGGGCTGTTCTGAAAAAGGTGAAAACATGCTAATCTTACTTATAGTAAGAGGCAGGAAAATTAAAACAGCTTGGAAAAGCTATTTTCACCAGACACATTGACAGAGATGAAGAAGTTAGACAACAGGCTGTGCCGATGAGGCTGGTGGGTTGCACGACGGTCCACGCTCTAGGGAGGGGAATCGGCCGGACCTGCCAAGTCACAAATGCACACTCCAGGTGTACTCAGCAGTCACACTGACAGTGTAAGTCTTACAGCTTACTGTCGCACCCACGCGGAACAGTGTGCATGCAAAGTTCCAGGCTTCAGTATTGTGATGTCAGATGGTTCAAACGCTCGAAGTGCCCATTAAGAGGAGATTGCTCCAGTAAATTGTGGTAGGACTCACACAATGGAACGCAATTTTAAGAAAGAATAAGAAAATTATTTTATGAACTCATGTGAACGAAAAAGTAAAAAAGATGATTTCAAACAGAGGGCGAACTATGCCATCATGTATCTGAAACCCTAATCTGTCTGTACACTCACATGCATGCGGAGCACGGACGGACAGACGGGCACACGAAAAACCGGTATCGGTGGTTACTTCGGGGGAAGAAAACAAGATGGCGGGGGGGGGCAGGAATGGGGCAAGAAAATCATATTTTAAAGTTTCTTCTACATGGAGCAATTATTTTACAACGTATATGATTATAAAGAAAATTCTTATCATCAGGCTGTAGGCCCATCTGTGGTTTATTCTTCCAGGCAAGACTTGAGCTTTTTAATAGTTTCTCAAATAAATTCAATTAATTTTTATTTTCATTTAATGAATTGAAATGAAAGCAGAGCCAGCAGTGGGGGAAGCTAAGCACAGAGCAGCACAGATCAAATGTCCCTCCCTGCCTTCTTTGCTGGCCTGTCCCTGCACTGGGCAGAATTCACCCTTCCCTCTCCAGCATTCCCACCATGCCCTGGGCTTGTTGTAACTCAAGCCAGAGAGAGTGACAGGCATTCGTCAGTGAGTCTGAGAGGGAGTGTGGCTCACAGACAGGCTCTGGTGTCAGACAGAGATGTCTTGGAATCCTGGTCAGGCACAAGCTGTGTGACTCTGGGGGCTGGACCAACCTCTCTGTTGCTCCATTTTCCCTTCTGTAACACAGAGGGGAATATCATTTGCTTCTCATGGTTGTCATCAGAAGGATTGGATGACAGGACAAACACAATGCCTGGCAACAACTGGACACTCCATCAGAACCATTTCTGCTCAATGGGTCCACATTTACTGAGCACCTGCAGTGTGGGGTCCCAGGAGACGGCAGAGAGCCAGGCCAGTCCTGGCTCTCATGGAGTGTGCATCTTGTCTCGTGGGTACTAATATTATTGCCATCACTGCTTTTAGGTGCACATTGTAGCCTCTGACACCTGGAAAGGACTGGATAAGGGACAGCTCCCTGCTCTGGCTTTGCTACTGGCCCCCTGGGTCAGTGGTTGTGTCAGCACCGGCTCTGGGCCTGGCACAGGGCCGCTGCTCAGAAAGGCCTGCTGAGTAGGCTGTGAGAGGCACAGGGGACACATGCTGTCCCTCAGCCCCCCTCTCCGGGCTGGAAAATGACGCAGCAGGACAGAACCCCAGCAGGCTCCTCCTCCCACCCAACAGGGCGGCTGGAACAGGGGACCCACAGGGGCAGGGTCTGTAGTCGTGATTCCTCATCACAGTCGTGAAGAGCTATAGACTCTTCAGATAAAAGAAAGCTGCTTTCTCAGCCTGTAAGCATCCCACAAGAAAAACCTGAGGATCCGCTAGGTTCCGAGCACCCTACGAGGCCCTTTGTCATCCGCCATCGGTGCCGTGATATCAGTGGCTCCTTGCAGAAGGGAGCCAGGAAGCTGGCTCAGGTGGAGCTGGTGAGACAAAAGGAAAAGAGCTGGCTGGGTGCACAAAGACACAGAGATTCTCTGCTCAGTTATTTTGGGGCTTTTGGCATTTTTAAGAAATGCCTGTAATTCCATGACTGAGTAGCCTCCCACATCCTAAAACTCCTCTGAAACAAAGCAGACAGAACTGAGATGCTGAGGCCGTTAGGGGCTTAATGAGCCCCAGGGATGAGGTCTGAACACTGAGCAACCTTGTGTCAGTGCCTCTGTGTGCATCCCTGGGGGGGTGAGGGGTCCTCGTAGTGGAACGGGCTGGGAAATCTGCAGAGATTTGCACCAGAATAATGAAAGCTTTAATATTAGTGAAGCTTTTTTTGTGTGCCAAAAAAAAGTGGCTATGTTGAAGATCAAGAAAAGGAACCTGCATATTCAGGACCTATAATTTGTCAGGTGCTTTAAAAGCATCCTTCTAATTAACCCAATGTAATGTCATTCCCATTTTTGACTTGAGAATACCAAAGCTAGAAAAATAGAGTGAATCATCATGGTCCCACCAGGAGACATCAGCTGTGAAGCCCAGGCTCACCTCACGACAGGACTGGGCAGCTGTGTCCCCCTGTGCATTCAGATCCCACCGAGGAGTTTGTTGCTTACTGAGAACACGTGGGTTCCTGACGTCTGGTTATGCTCAGAAATTGCTCGTCTTTGCCTATTATTCTCGGATGATAAAGTGCATCTGACAAGTGACTGTGTCATCCCACAGGGACAGGACACTGCTCTGGGCCAGGCACTGAGCCAGGCATCAAGGGGGCAGAGATGAACAAGACACAGCCTCAGCCCTCAAAGGACAGGTGGGCCGAATGCAGGCTCTGAACCAGGCAGACCTGGGTCTGAACCCCACCTGGGCACTCGCCAGTCATGCAACCCTGGGCAAATCCCCTGATCCCTTGGAGCCCAAGTTCTGCATTGACACTGGGGTTAATAACAACCTCATAGTGATATTGGCCCTGATATCGGTTCCCCTACATTGAATCCAGCATATACAGGGTTTAAACCAAAAGCACCCATCATCTTTCCATGCTTGCTTCTTGGCTTGCTGGCACCAGAACCCACCATCCACCTTGGAGGTAGACAACCAAGGACACCCACCTACAGATTCCCTTATCTCACCATCCCAGCTTCATGAGGCCAAGGGCAGGCTGGTGGGAAGGCACCGACCAGCAAGGCCACAGGCTCCCCCTCCCCTACCTGAAACCTCACATAAAACCTGACCTTTTTTACTGAAAGCAGGTGGATTTGAGTTCTAGTTCCCATCTCCTCATCTGGCTGCCTTTCCATAAAGCCCTTTCCTCGGCGTAAGCCTGGCGTTCCAGTTTTTATTTGGGTCTCGGTCTTGTGAGGTGGGTAAAAGAAGCTGTGTTTGTGACTGGTCGCGATAGGGTGGATGGGAGGATTAAAGGAGATGGTGCACTTAGGGGATGTGAGGATTAAAGGAGAGTGGTGTACTCAGGGTCCCAGGCACACAGCTGGTGCTTAATCTCACAGCCAGTGGCCAGTCTTGTTATTATTAAGAAGATATGCTCACCTGGCAGCTAAACCAGCATGACAATGTCTCCTTTTAGAGTCTCGTTTGTTGCAGGTGAACAGAAATGCAGAGTCTTGGCTGGGCACTCACAGGGGCAGGACGTGCCTCCCAGGTGGAGGGGAGGGGGGGATGGGGAGAGAAATGACACTGCTCCCGGGCGGAGCACAGGGCTTGCTGCGGACTGAATGTCTGTGATCCCCCAAATTCCTGGGTCAAAAGCTAACCCCCAGTGCGATGGTTTTAGGAGGGGGCCTGAGGGAGGTGATTAGTTGTGAGGGTGGAGCCCTGGTGCGTGGATTAGTGCCCTCATAAAAAGAACCCCAGGGAGCTCTCTTGCCCTCTTTGCCCACATGGGGACACAGCAAGAAGTCGTCAGTCTGAAACCCGGAAGAGGGTTCTCATCAGAATGCGACCATGCGGGCACCCTGATCAGGACTCCCCAGCCTCCAGAACTGTGAGAAACAATTGTCTGTTGTCTATGGCCGCCTGGTCTGTGGCATCCGCTATTGCAGCCCCAGCGGACTAAGACAGTCTCAACATGCCTTGAACACCTGATCTGGTCAATTTGCCTGGAAGCCTGGGCTGAGGTATGTTACTCACAACAACCAGCCAGGCAGGAACCATTATCTTGTCCATTTGACAGGTGGAGGGACTGAGGCTCGGAGAGGTAAAGGTCACTCGGCCCATGAACGGCACATTTGTTCGTTGATTCGTTTGCTTATTCAATCAACAAATAATGAGTGGGCCCCTCCTATGTGCCAGAATCCGTGCTAATGACCAGTGTACTAAGTGCCCTTTAGTAAGACAGACATGGTACCTGCCCTCAGAATGCCTGTGCCTAGTGAGGGAGACAGGCAGGCATCAAATAACCACCGACCGCTGTGTAATTGCAAACTGGTAAGTGCTGTGTAAGCAAAGCAGATGGTACTACTCATCAGGAGGATGGAAAGGGGTGGGGAAACCCTTCAAGGAGGAGGAAGCCATGGGACAGGGTCTTGTCTGATCAAGGAGTAGCCTGGTTCCCGAGGTATAACTAGTGGCCTCTTCCCACAGCACAGCCAGCTTCATGCAGCCTCCCCGCTTCCAACTCACTGCGGCGTAAGGGGGACTCCCAGCCAAAGAAGGGGGGCTCCCACTCTGCAGTAGTCTGTGGTCCTCAGGGGAGACAGGCCTCTCTTGCCGGTTTGGAGCACGAATAACCTTCCACTACCATAAAAATACACTCAAAGGCCAGTCAAACCTAGCCCCACTGCTGTTTTCAAACAATTCTCTGTTGGCTTCAACTACTCTAGGAAAAGTCAAGCAGGGACAGAAAGTATCATTTGCTTGGGGGAAGGCAGGTACTGGTCCCAAATCCCTGGGTCCTCTTACCAAGGAGCTCTTACCAAGGAGATGCCGTGGCCATCTCAGCAGAGAGAAAGCCACGTGGTGGAGGGAGGTTGAGTTGGGAGAAGCCAGCTGTGTGGACCCAGGAGGCCCGTCGAAGATTCGCGTCTTTATCCTAAGCTACTGGGACTACTGAGGAGTTTTAAGTGGAAGTCACATGGTCTAGTCACATGACTTTGAAAAGCTGTCTCCAGCCACTCTGGGAAGAGGTACTGGGGGTGTGGAGGGGCAGAGGCAGGGGGCAATGCAGGAATAGGCGCTTGGGGATGAAACGAAGGAGCCAAGGGAGCTGGGTGGAAAGACTGCACCAGTCTACAGGACCTGGCCCGCTCCTCCCTCCCTCAAGCAGGTAGCTAGAGGGCAGCCGCATCTTCTGATGACGTCCGATATAGCCAGGCAATTTATCTTAATTAGTGAGAGCAGGACCGAGAGTTTTGTTTGAATGCCGGGAACTGACTATAAGAGACGATGACCACGAATGGACCATGAACCTAAATGTCCGGGAGATGAAACACACTGGATGCAGGAGGGAGAAACCACGAGGGGTCACCGAGAGGGGGCAGAAGATACGTGCACTTCACTCTACGCATGGCAACCTCAAGCTGCAGAAGTAGTAGTAAAATTATGTTTTTGTAATCAAAAGCCAGAGTGCCCGCCTTCCTCTTTCTCTTGTGGGCTGACCATCCGCTATTCATACGATCTGATATGAAACATCCTTTCACTGACCCCAGGGCAGATCACATAAGAAGAGAGAACAAATGTATCCAATTCTTGGCCTTTGAAGTTCTGAAGCCAATGTCCAATTACAAAACTATTTTTTTTTTAAAAAAAGAGGAATGATCAAAGGCTGTTTTCCCACTCCTGAAGTTTTTGCATCAGTGGGGACATGGGAAGGGAGGGAAAGGAGACAAGCCAGGACACCAAGGGGCAAAGGTCCAGAGAGCCCAGGACAGGGAGCCAATCCAGGGGCCACTGACAGAAGCTGGGTCAGCCTGGGAGACCACCTGCCTCCACTCTGCAGGGCTCGCTGCACACCGTGGACAGTCCAGTGTCTGCAGAGGCGGGCACCGTTGGTGGCAGTGCCAGGAAGCTGGGGCAGCTGTGGATGAGCCTGAGGAGGGCCCATCACACGCAGCCCTCACAACATCCGTGGATATCTGTGCCAGCCCCTGGCTAACTCGCCTGGGCAGCACATCACCCTTCCAACCTCTGGCACCCTCCTCAGCACCCCTCCCAGGATGCACGTTGGGCCCCAGAAGATGGAGGGAGGTTGTGATAGATTTCCAAGTGCTCCTCCATCTAGGCATCATTGGGACGGAAAAGGAGCAGTCAGAGGTCTCCTCTCCCAAGTCATTACATATCTTACTGCCTACTTGTTAGGTCTGGTGGCTTCTGTTTTGTTTTCATCATGAAGTCAAATGACATGTATTCATCTGAGAGCTGCTTTTCCCGGTTCATGTTACACCTTAGAGCTCTTTCCTTGTCAGACCTGTAAGACTGCCTTGTTCTTTTTAACAGCTGCAAAATAATCCATAGCATGGAAACGACAAAAATTGTAAGCACCCTCTGCTTTGAACATTACATGGTTTCCATTCCCCACCATTATAAAGTGACGCTGTGGAGAGGCCCTCTGTGTGCACGCTCCTGCACGCGCGTGTGTATCTTTGTGCTCTGGAGTGTGGAATTTCCGATCAAGTTTTGATAGCTTCTGCTCTTTTCCCTTATAAAAAGGTAGCCTTATTATATCCTCATGTTGTAAAGTATTTGACAGAGACTTAGAGGGGAAGGGACTTGGCCAAGACCCCAACTGCTAGAGTGGAAGAGACAGGATTTGAACCCAGGTCTGCAGCTCCCAGGCCTGAGGAGGAGGTACACATCTGGGATTGGAAAAAGTCTCTGTTGCCATGGCAACAAGGGGGCTGCAACGAGTTTGGAGGAGCCAGGCATCCTGTGGGCCCAGCGAGAGGTGGGCCCCTGCCCCTGGAGTCTCAGCCCTTTCTCTGCCCCAGTCCTGGAGCCACCACCCAGCGTCCTGAGGGCAGCCCTGGCGCCCCGCTGGCAGGAACTGCCAGGTCCACCCATCAGCCTGGAGTCAAGGTTACCAAACAGAACAAACGTGCCACCTGGGCCTCCCCGACCAGCAGATGGCTGAGACTGTCTCTCCCCTTCAAGCCCCATTACAGACCTATCTGGGTTGCAGCTGCACCGGGGCGAAGCGGCTTCCGCAGCATTCGCACGTTCTGTGACCCAGCCCCGAACACAGTCCCCATCAGAGAGATCTAATGAGTTTCCACTCACATTTACTGGGAGGGCCCCAGGTAGCAAGGAAAGAACCAAGACAAACCCCGGGGCTCTGTTCAATTTCTCCTTCTGAAGTCGGGAAGGGGACTTTCTTTCTCAGAATATATTACTGAAGGGCAGTGTTTCAAGCGAGAGGGTCAGAGATCAAGCGGAGTTCAGCGGTAATTGGCAAGCAGTCGCAGTAATTAATCAATCTCCCTTCCTCTCAGCAGGCCAGGCGTGCAGCCCGTTCTTGCACCGTTGGTTAATTCACTGTAGCTGGGCGGACTTCCATCACGCCCACTTACTTATTACACCCAGTGGCAGGTGTCTCCTTGCCTTTCTTCCGTAGAATACTGGCTCCTGGATAGCAGGGACCATGCTGAATTCCTCTCCATGCCTTGCACAAGGTCAGACGGAGAGCTGGTGCTCCATACAGGTTGGTGAACGGAGACTGGATTCATTCATTCATTTGGTAAATATTCCACAGCCACGATATACCACACTCTGCTCTAGATTGTGGGTTTGTCTGATTTGGTGGCCAATAAATAAATAAGCAAACTAAGACATTTGATGGTTCAAGAAAGAGTGCTGGACTAAAAGTCAGACACATGAGTTCCAGCTTGGCCAGCTCCCTTCTGGGTGTCAGCTTCCTCCACTACAATGTGAGGGGCCCTGGAGGGCCTCCACTCCCTACAACCAGCTTTGAGAAGAGTCAGTAAGCTTTATCAGAGTGTGTAGTCCTTCAAGGAAACAGATGTGTTGCTTGCTGAGTACCAGATGTTAGACAAAAGCGATCAGTCTTGGGGAAATTAACTATCTGTGCTTTTCACAGACGCAAGAGCAGATGTGGATTGGTAGTGATGGGTAAGCAAACGGCAGAGGCTGAGGCCGTGGCAGGGCAAGCCAGGAAAGGGGATGACCCCTGGTGCAGGCGGACCTGGGCTTGAAGCCACGATCTGCCACTTTCTAGCCATGACCTCTCTTGGAAGCTGTTAACCTCTCTGAATGCGTCTTACCTCCCACTGCTTTTATGAGAATTATGGAAAGCAGATTTGAGACTGTAACATGGCACAGTGGTTACCCCGTGCATTCTGGTGCCCAGAGGCCATGGTTCAAAGCCCTGTCTTAACATTTCTAGCTGGGGACCTTGGACAAATCATTCATGGTCAGTTTTCTCATATAGAAAATAAGGTATTGGGTTTTTTAAATTATAATAAAAGTTAATATAACTGGTAGTTGTTAACACATAATTGCCTGGCACACAGTAACTGTTAAATATATTCCTTGGGGAGTTCACTTGAATAATTGACCTTGGTGCTCCCAGTGCCTCATGGGGGTAAGAGAGAGCATGATGGGCTGCTCAGCTACCTTTAGACATTGGCGTGTGCTATCTTGGGGTGAGAGAGGATCGGTCAGACTCGTAGGGGGCTGGGAGGACCCTGGGCGCAGAACAAGGCAGGATCATCCTACTCGATAGTAGAGTCAGTGACAAGGACATTTTGGGACCATGAGGCTAGTGTAAGACCATCTGGATGCAGCTGGGGTTGGAGAATCCCAAGTCCTAATCTAGAACCTATTGTTTGGGGCAGCAGCCCCCTGACCCACCAATAGTGTGTCAAGTCTTGGATATGGTTTCTGAGACAGGGTGTCTGTTTTAGTTTTCCTTGAATGTATCTTACAGCAACTGCAAACAGGACGAGAGATCAGACTTTCACATGAAGCCAGCAGCCAGAGACCTTGGGAAGAGCGTGCCACGACAGCCCTTCCTCTGCTCCAGCTAAGTGGATGCAACGAGCTATATGTGTTCAACCTGAAAAGCCGCGTCCGGGATGGGGAACCACTGTTTACCAGGCCCCAGATGCTGGGCTAAGCTCTGGCCTTCATTATCCTGTTTAAGCCTCACAACAATCTTGTTGGGTAAGGGTTATCATCTCCATTTTAAAGATGAGAAAACTGAGAGCTGGAGAGGGGAAAAGAGACTAGTGCAAAGCCACACCTGTTGACCGTGTCATGGTGGTCTCTGTGCTACTCAAGTTCGGGGCAAAACTGACTTGAAGTGCAAAGCCTTCCTTAGGTTTCTGCCAGTTCCCCAATGGCCTTCCCTGTCGGGCTTCTCCTTCCTGGGGTCCAGTTTACTCATGACAAGTCCACATGCTGTCGCATGTGCCCCAGACCTGGCACTGCTCCTTCCCACTGCAGCAGGGGCTGCCGGGTACCTGCCGCCTCCCCCAGGAGTGGCATCCTGAGCATGGGGTCTGCAGAGCACCAGCTACAAGCTGCGGTTCCAGCCTCCTGTAAGCTGCAGACCTGTCATCACAGCGACTTTGGCCTGCCCTCCCAGAACCAGGGAGCCGACACCAGCGACCCTCTCCCCACGTGAGGAAAACAGCCCGCGTAATTCCTCGTGGATTCACCCGTCCCAACCAAAAAGTCTGTACACATTTTGTGCATTTTGTCGATTTCACTGGTCACTTGTCAGTCACCAAGAGGAGTCAGATCAAACCTTCCACAACCTTCTGTGGTTTCCACGTCTCCTCTCTGGTCTCCCCTTTCCCACCAGCTGTTTCTCATCTCCTCCCTGCCCACATCCTCAGGATTCCTAAGATTTCTCCCTCCACAAGAGCAATTCACCCTCAGTCCTGGTCCCTAAACTTCAAACCCGTCCACATCACGGGCTCGGCAGAACAAAAAAGCCCTCCGCTGCCTAGACTTCTCATGATTTACAAGGCAGCCCTGGTTCTGGGTGTGTGTGTGTGTGTGTGTGTGTAAGGAAAACCAATTAATAGCATGCCAGCCTAGAACCCAGCAGTGCCTGACGCCCACTGACTCCCGTACAGTGATGATTGTCCCGGGTGGGGAAGGAGCTCTCTCGTCCCTGTTACATTCATGCCAGCGTAGCGAGGTGTGGATTCCCGCCCTGGCTTTGCACAGCAGCTCCTCCGGGAATCACACATGACACTCCCCCGGGCATGGTGGGGAGCTGCCTACTCACCCTCAGCGCTGAGAGGCCGCGCACCCCTGGAGCCACTGTGCAGCAAGGACCCTGCAGAGCGGGGGTCTCTTGAGTTTCATTAAAGTGCTAGAGCTCACTCATGGAGCTGCTGCAAATTTGGCGAGGAAATGAGAGGGGCAGGGGGTCCTCAAGGCAGCCTCCTCCCCCACCAGTAATGCCGGAATGTTCCAGCCATGGTGGCTTCTGACCAAGGCCTCCAGGAGGGCTCCCTCCAGCCCTCGCAGGATGGTTTTAAAACTCTGGGATGGTGCTGTCCGGAAACACGCAGCCACAGCCTGGTCTTGCCCCCTTGCCAGCAAAAGGACCTCTGCCTTCAAAACAAGTGTCTGCGAGACAGAGCCCTCCCGGGCTTGTGGACAGCTCAAAAACGTTAGAAGCCATCACAATCCTTGCCACTTAAACAGGAAAGGCTGTGTTACTTTACGTACAAGGACATTTAGAGCAGAAATAGCAGACATGAAGGAGGAGACAACTATGGCCCAGGGCGGCTTTGGCCACCTGGGAGGTCCTTGCAGACCTCGCTGGTGTCCTGCTGTCTCCACAGCGTCCTCCAGGGCCTGGGTCTAGACCTGGCAGCCCGCTCAGAAGGCTCTCCATCAGTGCTCTGAGCATGGTCCAGGGACATACAGAGCGCTGCCACACCCCTGGGTCTCACACAGTTCGTGGGACTCCATTTCTTTGTTTCTGTGAAGTAGAAGACACCTCCCGGCCAGTGCAAGCACGTGACCCATTGTCCCTCCCCTTGTCACTAGCATGCAGGTGCGGGAAGCTGGCCACGTCTGGAGTCGGCCGCTGCTCCTGTTGCAACAGTGCGCTGGAACTGCAGAACACTGGGGTTAGCAGAGAATGGATATTTTCAAAGAACCACCCCTCTTTGGTCTCAATCTTTTGGTGAAACGAAAGACAAAGACCGTTTTCCTCGCATGCAAAGCCCACTTCTACACAGAGGCCTGGCGGGTGCATGCGTGCCCTAGGGCCGCTGTGACAAACGACTGTGAGCTTGGTGGTTTAAAACACAATCTCTTCTCTTACAGTTGGACGGCAGGAGTTCAAAGTCAGTCTTATGGGAATAAAATGAAGGTGTTGCAGAGCTGGCTCATCCCGGAGGCGCCAGGGGAGAACCTGTTCTGGCCTCTTCCAGCTTCTAGAAGCGGCTCGCATTCTGTGGCTGTGGCTGCATCACTCCCGTCTCGACACCCGTCCCCACATCGCCCTCCCCTCTGACCTCACTCCCCCTGTGTCCTCCTTGGAATTACACTCAACCCACCAGGATAATCCAAGACCACCTGGGGCGATGGAGGTGGAAACACCCATTGTAATGATGGCGTCCAGGACACACTACCCCAAAATATGGCCCCTTGGCATAGTGGCCATCTTAAGCTGGAGGAGTTTGAGAAAAAAAACAGAAGCAGGAAGGTCCCTCTGACCTCCTCCCACTGCCCTCCTTCCCTGAAACAGACGCAAGACTCCAGTGTGTGAGGATCCTCCCTGGACCGGAGGAAGGAAGACGTTCTCCGCTCCAGAGGCAGGGAATTGGGGCCGAGAAATCGGTATGAACAGACCTTGTGAAGTTAACCCTTATCTTCTAGTTATTTCTTCCTCATTGACTACCTCCAGCCCAAACCTGCGTCTTGTCAGTTCTTCACCAGTTGACTATCTCTTGGTCTAACAGGTAGAAAAGCTTCCTGCTCTGGCCACTCCTTCAGGTCTTCATTCTCTTAGGAAGGCTCCCATGTACGCGTGTAAATTCAATATGATTTGTCTGATTTTCTCCTGTTGATCTGACTTTGTCAGCATAATTTTCAGACCCAGCCAGGGACCCTGAGAGGGTCGAGGATGACTTTCTCCTCCTCTCATAAGCACAGTCTGATAAAGGTAACAGGTGGCCGGGCTCCTAACTCGTCAGGTCTGGGCCGTCTGGAGCAGGTCCCAGTGGGGTCTGAGGGTCAAAGACAAGGGACTCAGGCATGCGCCAGCACAAAGCTTGGTGGAGACCGGCAGGACGGGGCCGACAGCTCGTAGGAGCCGCGGTGCTTCTCCACCCATCCCTTCAGGTCGCAGAAGCCAAGATGAAGGGACACGTGTGACAAGCATTTCTTAAACCAGCCTGAGAGCTGAGGTGGCAGGGACCTTTTGTCATTACCCTTGTGTCTGTGCCACCTCCTCCTTGATCCAATTTCCTCAGTAAATCAGGAGCAAAAACCCTGAAGTGACCTCAGGGGGTTTGTGAGGGACAGATGAAGCAAAGTGACAGGGCTTTGAAAACAAATTAATAAACGTCAATGCGGAAATCTGCTCATCACTCCCCAGGTTAAAACCCTGCCAGGGCTGCCAGCCCTCTGCGACAGAGGCCAAGGCCCTGATCCGGCTCCTGCCCCCGGGACTCCAGGGACCCATCTGATGCCCCATCCCTCTGGCTCACTGCACCGCAACGCCCTCCACCAACACATGCACACACACACGCACGCGCAGCCAATGAGCCTGGGATTCTCTTTTCTTTTCTGCACAGAGCACTCTCATAATCTGCCATTACTTCATGCCTTCCCTTGCTTCCTCCCAGCTGGGTCATCGCTTCCTGAGGGCAGGCACCTCTGCGTCCCCGTGCCTGTGTCACTGTCCGACACTACCTGGCACAAGGCAGACACTGAGTCAACATTTGGATGAATCAATTCCTAAATGAACTTGTGAGTGAGTAAATGAAAAGGATTCCTCCAATGCTTGCACCCTTATTATACAAACAAAAATGGAGATTTATTAACATTTGAGGCTTTTCATATCAGGCCGTGTTGGTTTCTCTCTTCAGGAAAGTCACACAGCTAGCCATAGGACCCAGACATTCCAGAGAGGAAAAAATGAGAATATTGCTTCAGAATTTATAAGAAATTTCAATACATCTTCTCTCATTTTTATTTCCATGCGGCTCATTAAAAATCATCATGTTGATAGATGGTGATCCTACCAGTCCTGGGATTCTTTTCTGACTTTTTGAGAAAATTTTCTTTTCCTGAAGGTATTGCTTCTCTGGCGAAATATAAGTTTAAAGTTACTGGTAGCTATGGGAGAATTAGCCCAACACAACAATGAAACAAATTCTCATTGATCCCACATTAGTACCTGGATCAAGCCTTGCCTGAAGATGGCCTCTTTTGTTAAGGCCAGTCAGAGTGGGGTTTCTGATACTTGCAACTGAGAGATTCCTGGTGAACACACTATGTGTGACTCATTACTATCCCATGCCGTAGGGACACTCAGTATGGGGGCCCTCCATTTGGAGGCCAGGGAAGGCCTCCTAGAGGAAGGGACATTTGAGGTGAACCTTAAAGTATGAGTGGCAGTTCTTGCACAGATCTCTAGGTGATGGGAATAACATGCACAGCAACACTGCCGTGGGATTAGGCAGGCCCAGTGTTGCTGGAGAACAGGAGGAGAGGGAGGGGTGGGGGAGGCAGAAAGTGGATCTGGAGCCCCCTCACAAAGGGCTTGGAATTGAACTGTGTTCTGCAGGTGGCAACTGTTCACGCAGGACTTTCGACGGGGAGGCTGGGTTTCTGACTCAGAGAACTGCTCAGAAACCCTCCCGGGACGGGGGATCCTGGCCTCTTCCCCCTGGAGTCCTGTAGCCTCTGTGGGTGGATTAGCCGCCACCCGCCCCCCCCCCCGCTGCAGGCTGCAGCTCAGTGGCGCTGGCACCATTAAGCCATGCTGGGTGTGATTCCAGAAGAGCCCCACGAAGGCCCAGGACAACTGTGATTCTATTAGTCTCAACTTTCTTTCAGACTCAAGAATTCTCCTTTTCCTAATTTCTGCCTCAGAAATGAAAGGCAGCCAGCTGGTAACTGGGCTCTGCGTACTGTGGGCTGTGGGGTTTTCGGGGGCTGCAAGGATCCCTCTGGCAGCGCTGATGCGGCTTCCTTGTGGGATGTGACTGGAATGCCCAGAAGAAAGGGTGGCCGCCCCGGCTGCCTCCCTCCTGACAAAGAACAGCCCCAGCCAGGAAGAAGAGGGGTGGGCCTGGGCCGGCAAGAGGACAACAGGCCAAGACCGTCCTGGAGGCAAATGACGTCTTCATTAACATCTTCCTTGTGCGGAAAGGCCTGTCTCACTAGGGCTGGGGGGAGGCCATTGGCAGTGGGGTCCCTCAGAACCTGCTGAGGGGTCAGGACAACCCCATGCCCTTTGAGCATAACATCTGCAGACAGATGCCCATTTGCTTACTACCTGGGAGTGTGGCCATGGCAAAGCCTGCGGCCTGGTAATGAGATATCACCCTAACCTCCTGCGCTTGTCCGCCCTGCTCCCTCCTGCCCACGCACACCAGCTCACAGCACTACCGGCCTGCTGGCACCTGCCTGCAGCCCACACGCCAGCTGGATCTGGGCCGGCAGCCACTGAGCCTGGAAAGACAAGCACCAAGAGAGCTGAGGCCCCGTGCAGCGCTGGGGGCCCGAGGGGGTGCAGGCGGGCTGGGGCCTGGTGCAGCCCTGGAGGCCCGAGGGGGTGCAGGCGGGCAGAGAGGGAAAAGAGAGGGAATATTCTGATCCATCACACCTGACAAACCTGGTTCCTCCTACGGTTTCCTTAGCTTGCTGCTCCCTCTGCCCGAAACCATTCTTCCCCGAAATCCATATCCTCTCTTCTTCCTCTCCAACTCCCCCTCTTCCTCTCTCAGGTCATGACCCAAATATCACCTTCTCAGTAAACCCTTCCTTGACCATCCTGTTTAATAATGAACACCCCCTTCACACACACACACACACACACACGCACGCACACACACACACGCACACGCACACACACACGCACACGCACACGCACACGCACACACACACGCACACGCACACGCACACGCACACGCACACACACACACGCACACACACACACGCACGCACACGCACACGCACACGCACACGCACACGCACACACACACGCACACGCACACGCACACACACACGCACGCACACACGCACGCACACACACACACACACACGCACACACACACGCACACGCGCACACACGCACGCGCACACGCAGACACATGCACACGCACACACGCACGCACACACGCATACACACGCACACACATACACACACGCGCACACACGCACACGCATGCACACGCACGCACACACGCGCATGCACACACACGCACACACACGCCTACACACGCACATGCACACACATATACACACACACGCGCACACGCATGCACGCGCACACGCACGCACACACACGCACACGCACGCACACACGCATACACACGCACACACATACACACACGCGCACACACGCACACGCATGCACACGCACACACGCGCATACACACACACGCATACACACACACATGCACACACATATACACACACGCGCGCACACGCACACACACGCACACGCACACACACACGCACACGCACACGCGCACACACGCACGCGCACACACACGCACGCGCACACGCAGACACATGCACACGCACACACGCACGCACACGCACACACATGCACACGCACGCACACACGCATACACACGCACACACATACACACACGCGCACACACACACGCGCACACGCATGCACACGCACACGCACGCACACACACGCATGCACACACACGCACACACGCACACACACACACGCATGTGTGCACTCCTAAGTGCTCCCTACCATTCCCTTCCCTGCTTTATTTTTCTTCTTGGGACCAATTGACAATACACAGACACACGTATATCATATACACATGTACATTTTTTCACAGCCCCGCTGCCCCTTATTAGTTATTCACGCGTTCCAGGCTCTGTCCAAGCACTTTGCACGCAGATCGTTCCTGTTATAACAACCTCAGGAGGTAGTTACCAGCATCGCCTTGGCCGTCCACTGCCACGTGACAAGTTACCTCCAGTTCTGAGGGCAGAAGTTGGGGCCCAGCCTAGCGGGGTCTTCCACTCAGCCTCTCCGGAGGCAGAACTCAGACTGTGAGCTGGGTCTGCTCAGAGCCTGTGGCTGTCAGTAGAGTTCATTTCCTTGTGACTCGAGGACTGAGGTCCCCATTTTCTTGCTGGCTATTGGCTGGGGGCTGCTCTCAGCTCCTAGGGACGGTTCTCAGCTCCTTGCCACGTGACCCCTCCACAGACGTCCTCACCACAGGTACACATTCACTTTAATGTTTACTGTTAACGCGCTCTCCCCCGCTAGAACTCACCCTCCGTGCTGGCATGGATTTGTGTTGGGTTTGGTCAACTGCAGCCTCTGCTGGGACAGCGCCTGATCCAGAGCAGCTGCACGAATGTTTGTTGGATAAATGGCAAGGTGACGAGGACTGTAGACTCCAGAGACAGGCAGGCGGTCTGGAATTCTAGCATGAGCCTCTGTTAGCTGTGTGGACTGGGTCAACACTCCTAGCCGCTTTGGGCTCAGCTTTCTTTCCTACTAAACAGGGCGGTTATAACAACAGTAGTCTCTCCTGGGGTCGCTGGGAGGACTCGGGGAGCTCCCGCATGAAAGCACGAGTGATCGCCTGGCCCTGCGTTCGCCTGCAGTAGTGTCACGCGTTGTGGTTTTTGTTTCCTTCCCTGCAGTTGGATAACTCACCATTTTCTGATTGGCACTGTCAACGTGCAGACAAAGAGAGTGGCATTTCAGATAAGTCCAGTAATTTGCTGAAGGTCACACTGTGAGTGAGTGGCCAACGGAACTAGAACGCAGGACTGTGTAACCTGGAGACAGGCCCCAGGAAGTGGGGACGATAGGTAGGGAGGGGTAGGAGGGGGCCTGAGGCAGCTGTGAGGCTGTCGCAAGAGACTGGGGGAGGAGAGGGGACCCTTCATCCCACAGGCACAGTCCAGGGGATAATGTGGGACACGAGCCTGGAAGATGGGCCCTTCACTCACAGAGCCAGCGGGAGAGAGCCACACCAGGACCTGCCTGTCCAGCTGTCTCTGAGCATATCTAACTGCACATGATTCTCTTCCCATCCGTTGTGTGGACGTTAGTCTTTGCCGCCTAGCATTCATCCCCCATCCATCCATCCAGTTGCAGGTGCCCTGGTTTTGCTTCGGGAACAAGCCCTTCCCCAGCCTCAGTCCATGTAGTTCTAGTGAGACTGACCACACCTCTCTGCTTCAAGAGTGGACCTTGACAGTGATTGGGTTAAGGATGTGCATGTGACTCAGCCAGTGCAGTAAAAGTCAGTCCTGGGACTGTTGGCTGGAACTTTTGAAAAACAGGCCATCTTTTTCTATTGGGGTTGCTAAGCTAGGAGGATGTGGATGGGGGCCATGCAGGGTCCCCTCATGGAAAGAGTCTAAAGAGGAAACCAAAAAGCCCAAAGAGAAGAAAAACAATGGGGAGAGATAAAGAGAAAGGACAAGTAGGAGAAAGAAAACTATTTGGTGACATCATTTGAGTCCCTGGATCCAGCTGTGCCTGAAGCTAGCCCTACCCCTGGATTTTTCATTTGCATGACTCTATACATTTCTTTTTTGCTAAGTTTGTGCTGACTTACTGTCACTGATCACCGAGAAATTTCTGATTAATGCACTTACTCCCCACTCTGACTTAGCTATTGAGTAGCTTGTAGTGTGTTCAGAGGTTTAAGAACACCAGGGAGAAGGAAGCTACTGTCTACTGAGGACCTATCGTGTCCCAAGCCTTTATCAGAATCATCTAGTCCTTCCCAAAATTCTAGGAATTATCCCAATATTATCAATGGAGGAACTGATTTTCAGAGACAGTTTGCAAAGCAGAGGTTCAAATCCTGTGCTTTCCCTCTTCCAATGCAGCCTTCCAGGGATGAGAGAGGAAGATCTTTTAAAAGAAGGAAATTTTGAGGCTGGCCATGAAGAATGGACGTGGTCCTTAGGCCAAGATGGGCTGGGAAAGGAGTTCCAAGCAGAGGGAACTGCGCCAGCCCAGCTCAGAAGCAGGGCCATCTGAGAGCTATTTTAGAAAACAGCACATAGTCCAAATTGGCTGGAGGCTAGAGCTCGTGTCGGAACGAGGTAGGAGAGGATACCTGGGAGATGGCCTTGAATGTCACCCTAAAGCACTCGACTGTGACCTCCAAGTCAGGGAGCTTTGGAAGGTTTTACAATTTGGGAAGATCCTTTTGAAGCCACTGGCCGGAGGATGGGCTGGGAGTAGGCAGGCAGGACGTGAATGCTTAACAGGGGCCCAGGTGAGAAATTAGGAGGGCTGGACCAGGCAGGGGAGAAAGGATGCAGGTGAGGAGGCAAATGGAAAGAAGATTGTAAAGAAAAATGTGTGACTATAACCTGACAACTGATGGAACTGAAAGAGCAGTCAGGGAGACTGCCAAGTCTGGAGTTATTTATGGGGAAACACGGGGAACTCATTTCTCAGAGACCAGGACGTCAGGTGGAGGCACAATCAGGCAGCAAAGATGGTGAGCTCCCCCAGCAGTGCTGGGAGCCGGCGGGGGGCAAAACAGCAGGGTTGTGTGAGGAGGGCACTTGCTGAGCAGGTCTCAGGACGGCAGGGCAGGGGCGTAGAGAACATTCTGGGAGGCCAGCGACATGAATGTGGTCTCGTGGCCCCTTCTGCACCCCACATCACCACCAGACTGAAGAGGATAGCACGGAGGAAGGACACTGGGACCCTGTTCTTAGAGTCAGAGAGCAGGGCCAAGGCTGCAGCCTCCCACTAATGAGCACCTTTCCATTCCCCACCTGCTACGCAGCGTCCCAGCTGTGTGAGCTTGGACAAGTGGCTTCCCCTTTCTGAACCTGAGTTTCCTCCTCTGTAAATTGGGGGTCAGAACCCCCCCATCCAGGGGCTGTGCTTAGAGGGAGGAGACACGGCATGATCACGGCTCTTTGAGGAGGGCCCCTGTCTCCCCGTTGCCCCTGACGGCAGGAGGACTGTTTATTCCGGGACTGAAATGTACCTGTGGACCAGGTTGGAACAGCAGCCTCATGGCCTCGTGCCTCTTGCCACTGGCACAGGAAAGGCGTTTCATGGAGCAAGAGCATCTTCAGTCAGTTCTTTTAAATCTTCCTTGCAAGGCTCTGCACAAAATCACTCAGGCCGTAAGCAGAGTTGAACAAACAACAGAGGTGACTTCCCCTGACACCCTGAGCCTCCCGCTCACCTTGGCACAGTGTTCACGCTTCTCTGACAGCCCAGGGGGGATGGCTCCTGTGAGCCTGAGGGCGGGGATGGTCCAGCCTAGGAGGGTTGATGCATGTCTGGTCAAAAAAAGGCACCAATTATTTGCAGCAGTGTTCGTGCCTGAACAAATGGTGAGCAGTTGACGTGCCTTTGACCTCCCAAGGAGCTGCTGTGTTTTGCCAGCTATGCCCATTTACTATGCCAATTTCAAAATACATTCATTATTGTTGTTGCAATTTAACCCCTAAAGCAGTGGTCACAAATTCCACTTCCCACAGGGGCCAAACCGGAGAAGTGAAAGTAGTGAGGCTTGCTGAGTGGGAGACAATAGGGCATGGTGGGGCCTCCAATAAACTGCTGAGCTCAGGCCCCCGCTAAAGAAAGTGACTTCTCCTTGCCTTTACCTGGGTGCTGCCATGTACAAAAGTGATCCTACTGTTGCTAGAACTTTCCAGTAAAACTGGAAACCGGTATTTTTAAACGAGTTTTTCTGTTTCAGACAGGCTAACAAACAATCGCCCCAGAGAATTGTATGGTGGTTTAAATAAAAAATAGCAATAGCTAGCACTTGTCTGGTACTCCTCAGATTACAAAACTCCCGGCTGACCTTTAGGTTTCTCATCTGTCTGAGCATCTGCTCTGGGCCAAGCCCAGTGCTCGGGTTTGGGGAACAGGAACAGATCGGACATGTCACTACTCTTAGTGGGCTCACGGTCCTGCTGAAACACTCCCAGCGATGGCATAATCGGGGTCCCCATTCCTCCCAGGGGTGGGGCTCAAGCGTGAGAGGGACCAGCTGCCCAGGCCTCAGAGTCCCGGGTCCTCATCTGCAGGATGCAGATGACCTATTGAATTGGCAGGCTCGTGGTGAGGACTAAATGAGACGACGGACGTCAAATACCAGACCAGAGCAGCATACCAATATTAACCTATGTTTCTTTTTCACTGAAAACAGCATGAGAAATTCAGAATCTCTGCATTCAGCTCCTAGGTTCTGAAACCTAAGGCTCGTGACCCAGGGAAGTGGGAGGCATCTGTGTAGAGAAGAGAGTCAACCTTGGATCCAAATCCTGGCTCCACTATTCACTGTAACTTTGGACAAGTCCCTTCACGTCTCTGACCCTCAGTTTCTTCTTCTATAGAGTGAGAATAAAACTGACCTCATAGAATGGGCATCACAGGAGGTCACACACAGACCTCAGAGCCTCTGGCTCTTAGTAAATTGCACTGTAAACGCTCCCCTCTTGTGCTCTGTGTCCCAGGGGAAAGTATCTTAAATCCCCACATTTCACCGATAGGGCCCAGCCCCCACCTCTTCTCAGCTCTCAGCCCTGGCTCTCTGGCTCTCGCTGGAGCTCAGCCAACCCCACCGATTCTTCAAGGGGGAGGTTTCCGCTCCTCGGCCAGAAAGGCTCCCCAGGTCAGGCTCTAGAAGAGCAGAAACGGGACCTGTGACCTCTAAGCCTCTGGGAGGGGTGGGCAGGTTTGTGGGAGACCTTCAGACCCTGGCCCAAAGGCAAGAAATGGAAACTAGCTGGGGTGCCCCCTCCATGCCACGTCCATTAGCGGTACCACGAGAGGAAGGAGTGCTATGGGGCCTGTGGGGCGAGTTCTACTTGTTCAGGAACCAGGAAACTTGACTTCGTCTTCCCCTGCGGTAGTGAGGGTAGAAATTTGACCTAAAGCAGTGGGTCTCGACCCCAGCTGTCCACTGCAACCGCCTGGGAGCTGGAAGCACCACGGACACCTGGGTCCCAGCCCCGAGACTGACCTGAGTATTATCCCAACACCGGGATTTTTAAATTCTAACGTGCAGCCCGGTGAGTGCCCTGTGCAGTCAGGGCTGCGAACCACTGGAGAGGAGAGATGAGCAGCAACGTAGTTTCCCTCCTTCAAAATGTTCCTACTGCTAGATTCCACTGACGCCGGGATGCAATTTTCTTTTCACATTTTAACATCTCTGAAATAATAATGTCTTATAATCATCGTGATGAGAAAAGACTGTGTTATAATTTCGTTGACAACGTTCTTTCTGTCTCAGTGGCGTATGAAATAATGGTGTGTCTTATAATCAACGACGAAATATGACCTCTAGCATTTGTTCTGCTTCGCAGGGTGGCAGGGATGACAAGCAGCGTTCTCACACTTGAACAGGCAGCAGAGGGGCCCGCAGGGCTGTTAAAACGGGTTGCTGGGCCCCCCTCAGAGTTCCCCATTCAGTGAGTTCGGGGTGAGGCCCAAGAATGTGCATTTCTATGAAGTTCCCTGGCGGTGATGGTAATGTCAACACTGCTGGTCGGGTCCTCACTTTGAGAATCACCGGGTAAGGGAGCAGATCTGGTGCTATAGACTGAATGTTTGCGCCTTCCCAAAATTCATGTTGAATCGTAACGTCCAAAGTTCCAAAGTGATGGTAGCAGGAGGCGGGACCTTTGAGAGGCGGTTAGGTCACGAGCGTGGGGCCCTCGCTGACAGGAGTGGTGCTCCGATAGAGAGACCCAGGGGCTCGCAGTGAGAAGACAGCCTTCTGTGGACCGGGAAGCGGGCTCTCCCCGAACACCCACTGCCGGTCCCTTGGTCTCAGACTTCTCACCTCCAGAACCGTGAGAAATACCTGTCTGTGGTTTAGGCCGCCCAGTCTGTGGCGTTTTCGTTAGAGCAGCCTGAGGACTGGGACAGCCGAGTGAAGAGACAACGGTGGCAGCTGACACCACTTTCGGTGTCCGGGGCTGTGCTCAGCCTTTGACGTAGCTGCACGCACTTCGTCCTCACAGCATCCCCATGACATTGGTGCTATTATTACCCCATTTTGCAGAGAAGAAAACCGAGTCAGCGAGGGGCTAGGCCAGCCAGCCAGCAGCAGAGCTGGGGTTTGAACGTGGGCAGTGTGACCCGGGAGCCCAGCCGCCGTACCGTGTAAGCGCAGCACGCTTCTCCAGTCCTCCCCTGCAGGTGGCGGCAGTTGGGGAAGTCGCTTCCATTTCCTCGTTTGTAAAATGAGTAATGGGCTTGTCCTGAAGGCTGTGGCAAAGGGGCTGAGGCTCCGCGTGGAGCAGCCCGCAGGACACACTGCCCACTCTCACTCGACAGCAGCTGCTAGCTTTTCCTATTTTACTTGGCTCCTGCTTAACCACAGAGAGGCAGTGTGGTGTGGGGACACGAGCTGCCTTTCGGAGACAAAAGACCAGATTTTACGATAACTGTGGTCACTGACATTCACCAGCGGGGAGTCACGTTGGTTGAGCGTGTAGCACATGTTGACCCAGGGCAGGGGGGCACCGAGATTCACGGCCCTCAGGCCTGGAAGGCATTTCTGGAGTGGCAGCAGCCCTTCTGTCTTACAGGTGAAAAGACTCGGGTTTGCAGCAGGAAAATGACTCTCCGAAGGCCACAGGGCTTAGAAGTCATTCAAAGCGCAGCACAGCTTGACTGGGCACCAGCATGTGCCAGACCCTGTGCTGGGCCTGGGGACGTGGGGCGAACGAGGGAGAGGCACCCCCGGACCCGTGCCTCTAGTGTGAGGGCGGAGGGGGAAAGAGGGAGAGACGTGAAGGAGACTGACAAACTATGCAGGGGCCAATGAGCTGTCAGTCTGCTTTGCCACAAGGACTGGCGAAGGCGTCTTCAGAGAGGGTGGTCAGCCCAGGCTGCTCGGAAGAGGTGGAACAGGAGCTGAAAACTGGAAAGGAGTGTGTGAGTGAGCTAGTGATAGTAGCCAACCAGTTTTTAGCACTGACTGTGTGCTGGGTGCTGTGCTAAGCTAAATTAATGTTTGTCACAACCCTTTGAAGTAGTTACTGTTATTATGCCCATTTGATGGATAAGGAAATTGAGGCTTAAATGGGTGAAGTAACTGTTCCTCTAGGAAGCAGAGGGACTAAGATTCAAACCCAGGAGGACTGATTAAATGGGGTGCTCTCGGCCACCACATCTGACAAGCTCCCGGGACAGAAGCCTAAACCAGAGGAGGTTGGAGTGGTCGCGGGAGGTGCTGCAGGGTGGGGACAGCGTTGGCTTTGATGTCAGCCAGAGCTGGGTTTGAAGCCCCGGTGTGCGACCCTGAGCAAGTCACTGTCCCTCTCTGACCCTCTGGTTCCTCGCCTGTGACATGGAGCTTGCTGTTTCAGAGGCTCAGCCATCAGTGTGCATGTAGTCTGCTCAGGGGCACCTGTGAGGCCCTTGGAAAATGACAGCTTTGTTAGATCTTGTGGAGAATGTGGCCTTCTGCTCTCCTGGGACATTGGAGGCCCCCGGGGTCATGGGAGCTGCCTGTCTGACTTAAATAAGGGTTTCTGGGCCGGAAGTCAGCTCCCAGCTCTTTGATTAAGACCAGTCCTGATCTTTCCTAGCCTTGGAAGAACATCAAAGAGATTCGTCCTCCGTCAGTGGGTTTGTGTCCCTTGGCTATGGAAAGTCTTTCCTTCCTCACGGCTCTGTGCTTGCAGAATGGGGAGCTGGCGAGGAGCTGGGTCTGTTAGATGCAGGAAATTGAAGCGAAACCCTCATCTACCTTAAATCCCAACCCCTTCTCCTCACCTGGGGATGCCTTAGCAAGGGAGATGCCAAAAGTAAATTTGCAGAGTGAATTTTCTTTTCTTCCTGTAGCTGTTTCCTTTTGGTTTGGTCAGAGTGGCAGAATTGCCTTGTGTCCAAGCCGGAATCATAAGGCAGTTACCACACATGAGCATATGTATACATATGGCTTCTGCTTCTGAATTGTCTTAACCACTCAGCTAACAAATGCCCCATCCCCTAACTTTGTGCCACCCTAACTTTGAGCCACAGCTCTGAATCCACTTCAGTTCCGTAGATGTTCACCAAACACCTACCCACCCCCGGCCTCCAGCTGGCGCAGGGGCAGTCAGGGCAGCTCTAAACGGGCCCACCCTCAAGTGTGCCGTCTCCCGCAGGTCAGATCCAGTCACGCCTCTGCTTGAAAGCTTCCATGGTGTAGCAGAGATGGCTAGCTGCTCACCAAGTCAGTTTCTTTGTCTCCCTGGGCCCACCTGAACCACATTTCCCAGCCTCCTTCGCAACTGGGTAATATCATGTGTTATGGGTCGAATTGTTTCCCACAAAAATTCATATGTTGAAGTCCTAACTCCGAGTACCTCAGAATGTGCCCTTATTTGGAAACAGGGTCGTTACAGATGTATTATTTAAGAAGAGGTCACTATGGAGTAGGGTGGGCCCTAATCCAATGTGACTAGTGTCCTTGTTAACAGGAGAAGTTTGAACACAGATGCACACCCAGGGGGTTTTCATCTTCATCACGTGAAGGTGAAGGCAGAGACCTGGCCGAAGCTTCTACAAGCCAAGGCACATGAAAGATTGCCAGCAAACCCCAGAAGCTAGGAGACAGGAATGGGGAACGGGGAACACGGAACATGGAGAAGAGCATGGAGCAGATTCTCCACCATGGCCCTAGAAGGAACCAACACTGACAACACCTTGATCTTGGACTCCCGGGCTCCAGCACTGTGGGACAGTAAATCTATGCTGTTTAAGCGCCCGGTTGACAGGGCTCGTTATGGCAGCCCTAGTGAACTAACCACGTGACTGAGTTGTGCCGCTGAAACGTGACGGAAGTGCTCTGTGCCTAGGCAGGCCTTGCCGCAGAAACCGCCCATGCATGCCCTTCCGCCCTCTGTCCTCCCTCCTGAGGCAGAGGCACAGATAACTCGGAAGTCCCGTGTTGAAGGCGTCGTGGGCTCCATCAGCCTGGGTCTCAGCATGACTGCATGGAGCAGAGCCACCGCCCACAGTACCAGCGGTGGCCCGACCTGACATGCTAGAGAAATGGACTTCAATTTGTGAAGCCCCTGAGTATGGGGTTTATCCGACGGCCCTGTTTGCAGTCGCCGCCCTCACTGCCCTTCCTAGAATTCAGCTCAATTCCTAATGAGGTTTTGGCTGCTTACATGCTTGTTTTCTGCCTCTGCCACTAGATCATAAGTTTCATGAAGGTGGAGGGCCTGTTTTGTTGCCTGCTCTTAAGCCGAGCACAGCAAACTGCCTGGCGCCTAGCAAACCCTCCTTCCATGTTTCTGGACGGAATATTCTGTCTGGTGGGAGAAAAGCACAGAGAAGCAGACAACGGTTGCCCACTGTGACACAGAATGGCCAGGACATGAACAGGTCTGGGGGGTGATGTCTTTAGGGGAAAGAAGAGAAGGGCAGAAAATCTTTAGAGAGGAGATGCCCTGAGTAGGGTTTTGTAGAAGAACCCAGAGTTTCGGTGGCGGCAGAGGGCCGTGTGAGTGTGGTTGGTGTGTGGGTGGGTGGGGAGGCACTCTGGGCAGAGGCACAGCTCAGACAATGGCGGGGAGGAGCAGAGACCCTGTATGTTCTGTGGCTGAGTGACTGGAACACTGGCTGCGTGTGGGGAAAGGTGACTCCAAGGCGTACAGCTGGAGAAGCCTTCAGGGGCTGGACCATGAAATCTTGGGTAAATTTTCACTTAATCCACCGACTTTCAAACCTCTGAGACCACACTCCACAGAAAGAAACACGTTTTACACCACAATCCAGAACATACACATTTATGTCTCAATATAACAGAAATAACAGTCTCAATAGATAATATTGGCTCGCATAATTTTAAAAAAAGGATCTTGCATATTCTATTCTATTCCATACTATATATGTTAAAATGCTGATCTCTTACGCCAAATGGATTGCATAGTAAATATTGGGCAGTGACTCAGAATTTGAAAATCTCTGCTACTGGCCATGGGACTCCTTTAGGTGGGCTCTGAGCCAAAGAGGGGGCCGAGGAGAGGGTGGACGAGGGGAGAGCAGGCAGCCCGCCCAGCAGAGATGGGCAGCACCCCGGACAAGAGGGGGCTCCACAGAGGGCAGCGGCTGTAGAAGGAGGGTCCATGGACAAGATCCTGGGAGCAGGCAGGTCGTGAGGATTTGCAGGAATCCGAGTACAGGAAATGGGCCTCTTCTAAAGGCTTGGCTGAGCACTGTGGGGAGAGTCCCAGGCTGGGGAGGGGCCGTGTGCTCCCCTGGAGGGGCTTTGCTGGCTGATGCTCTGACAGCTTCCTTGGAGGGGAGGGTTTACAGAGGGTCTGGGAGTTAGGCCAGAGGTGCAGGGAGAAGGAGGGTGTCCAGGGAGGGTATGCACACATCAGCCCCAGGAGTGGCCAGGAAGGCTCATTTCCCACCATCCGCGTGACTACAACGCCTCAACACGAAGCAGGACTGGGTTGTGCGAGTGTGTTTGTATGTGAGAGCATGTATGTGTGAGTGTGTGAGTGTGTGAGTGTGTGTGCATGAGAGAGACAGAGACAGTGTATGTGTGTGAGTGTGCGTGTGGACGCACCCCCCCCAGGGCTGTGGGCCTCAAGAGAGGGCAGTGCCCCCAACCCTCCAGCGATGGCCTGGCCCCTGGGTGCAGGGGGCTGTGGATCAGAGTCCTGAGTCGAACCCTGACTTTGCTCCATGCTCACATATGACTTGAGCCAACGTGCTTGTCTCCAGGCCTCAGTCCCCCACCTGCAAGTGAGCGTAGCAAACCCTTCCCTTCAAGGGGGCTCCGTGAGGCTCTTCGAGGTAAGGTGGGGGACTTCCTGGCATACAGCCAGCATTCTAGAAGCAAATTCTAGTGGCTCATTTCAGATGGAGGCAGGTACTGGGCTTTGCTTCATTTCCGCTGGGACCCCTTGGTCTGATGCCTGAGGCCATCTGTCTCCTTCCAAACTTCTCACCGTGCCACCTGAACCCTTCACTGCCCCACTGCACCACTCTCCTGGGTGGCCCCTCTCTACCCTGGAGACTGACGGACCCTTGTGTGACAGACCTCGGGACTAAGGGCTCACCTCTGCTCTTCTGGGCATGGCCCCTTGAGCCTTGTAATTGCCTCTGTGCACCAGTGCAAGACTCATGCCTCCCTTGGGCGGTTGCTGCAAAGAGCTGATGAAATTTCACATTAGAATGGGCTTTGTCATCTGTGAAGAAGCTTGGGTGGTGACAGGATAATCAGAGATCGTGGGGATGGTGGCATCCTAGATAAGCCCCTGGCAGAGTCCCTGCAGAGAGCTGGGAGCCCGGAACAGCCCTGTCTGTTCGGGTGTGGGTGCAGCCTGCCAGAGGCTGCACAGAGAATTCCCGCGTTCCTTCCTCCTCCCTGCTCCTCTCCCTTCTCCTGGTTATATTTGGGTTTGGATGTGATTCAGAGGAAAGGGGAGAGAGATTCCTCTAAAGAGGGCCCGGGACTTGCAGACAATAGCTCCAGCCTCCTAGGAGCTTCCTGGCCTCCGACAGGGCCGGCCGGGGAGCAAGACCTAAAGCCACACCTGCACCTGCACGGCCCCCACCCCAGTCTCTGCAGCCAGCCCGGCTCCCTGAGCAACGGAATAAATCCGCAATCTTCAAGGGCTAGAATTCTCTGGCTCTTTCTGGCACCCGGTTCCCATGGCAACCGGAAGCTCTCCTTTGCCACCTTCAGGAATGTCATTAGGCTGCAAGGGGGGGGCGGCAGACAAAGGGAGCGAGACAGGCTGAGGCAGCCACTAAGAGGACAGCACAGCCCTTTTTGTAGCAGGATTTTTTTTCTTTCTTCTTAAATAAAATATATAAACCATTTCATTACCTCAAACCAACTAAGGCTTTTCTAAGGGAAAAAACCCCGAAACTAATAAAATGTACCTCAGTGCTCAGTCGGGGAATTGGAAAACACATAGTGATGTTTCAACAACAAGGACGTAACAACAGTGAGGGTTTACATTAAACCTCCCAAACACCTGCTCAGGAAACTGAGTTTAAGAGAGGCAAACAGCCTGCCTCAGGTCACAGAAAAATGCAGGGAGGGGCAGGGACCAGGGATGCGAGCCCCTCTCAGAGGTCTGCTCAGCATCGGGTGTGCGCACCAACATGGCTTCTGGGAGACAGGGATCACGTCGTCAGTGCCCGACCTAGGAGCCAGGTGCCTGTGGGAGCGGGAAGGGATGCTGGAAACCTTCCTCACCCTCCAGCCCCAGGTGTATGGATGCAAACCTGGAAGCAGCCCAGGGCCCAGATGGCTCTGGAATCCACTTTCACGCCATCTTCCAGCTGGATGACTTGAGGTCCCTCCGCTTTGGTCTCCCTGACTTCCATCTCTCCACCCCAATCCCCCTTCACTAGGGCCACAGAGTCCGTAAACGTGGTCTGGCCATATTGTCGCACCTCTGCCTAGACAGCAAGACCAAGTCCACCCTCCTTAGCAGCAGCCTCTGGGCCCCCTAGTGGATTCACCATTGACCCTCTTGTGTCACCCTCTAGAACCTGCTCCAGCCAGACTGAGCCCTGCATGGTTAAGCAAACAGTCCCTGTTCCTTCCTTCCTCTTTTCCTTTATTTAAGTTGATTCCTCTGCCTGGAACAGTACCCTTCCCCATGAGCTGCGTAAGCTCCTGGTGGAACATCCAGCTTTTCAGCCCATGCCATCTCCCCTGTGAGATCTTCCCTAATTTCTGGTCCCCTCCACCTCCATGCAGACTTAAGTCCATACCTCCTCTCAGCCCTTATAATATACAGCCTTGTAGCACTTACTTCATTGACTGAAATTACCTATTTGCATATCTGCCCGCCCCAACTAGACTGTGAACCCTTGGAGGACAGAGACCAGATCTGGTTCATTACCGCAATTTGAGCTCACGGAAGATGTCAGGAAGTTTTACATGGTTGACTGGCATGTGCGCTCACACACACGCACAGATGGACAGTGGAAAGAAGAGAGCGTGCAAAAGTGACTAAAATTTGTTTTAAACTAAACCAACAAGATACGGGGCTCGGATGAGCTACTTTTCAATTTGAAAATCTGTTTGGAGTTGTTGGAACGTGATTTGCATGACATGAACAAGTCTGATCTGATGTTGGACCAGTGACTGGGCGCATAGTGTGGTTATCCAGGCATGCTCAAGTATCAACAGCATCTTGTCTTATCTTGTTTAGCATCATTAACGTCTCTGGCCAGTCCACCCGCTTAGAGAAAAATCTATGGCCTTAAATGCATTTATTAGAAAACCACAAAGGTTGACAAGAAAAGGACTTAGCATGCATCTAAAAAAGGCAGAAAAGAACAAAATAACCCACTTTCTAAACTAAAGGAAGCAATTAAGCAAGATGACAGCAGAAACTAATGAAATAGAATACAAGCAAAACAAAATCAGTAGATTTGATCAAGACAACCCAAGATGGTCCTTTGAAAAGAACAATATAATAGACAAATTTCTGGCAACTCTTATCAAGAAAATCAGAAAGAAGATATTAAAAAATAACTTTGAAAATCAGAGAAGGCAAAGAATTAGAGATCAAGAGTGATACTAAAAATGCATTTAAGAATGCTAGGTACAACTTAACGTCAATGAATGCAAGCATCTAGATGAAATGAGTGACTTCCTAGGAAAGTATAAATTATTAAAATTGATTTAAGAAGAGACAAATCTAAATAGATGAAGAAATACAGAAGAAATTTTTTAAGTAATCAAAGATCTACCCCTTCAAAAGAAAATAAACTCACGCAGTTCATGACAAGTTCCACCAAATTTCCAGAAAAATGTAATCTATGATATATAAACTGTTCCAGAACATAGAATAAGATGGAAATCATTTCTTCTTAGTCTCTGAGTAAAACTCTAACATCAAAATTGAAAAGGGAAACCGTAGGCCATACTCACTCAGAAACATACATATAAGGGGAGGGCCTGGTGGCGCAGCAGTTAAGTTCGCACGTTCCACTTCTTGGCAACCCAGGGTTGGCCAGTTCAGATCCTGGCTGCAGACCTGGCACCGCTTGGCAAAAGCCATGCTGCGTAAGGTGTCCCACGTATAAAGTAGAGGAAGATGGGCACAGATGATAGCTCAGGGCCAGGCTTCCTCAGCAAAAAAGAGGAGGACTGGCAATAGTTAGCTCAGGGCTAATCTTCCTCAAAAAAAACAAAAACCCCACATAAACATGATGAATAAAATACCAGCAAATCAAATCCAGTAGTATGTTAAAATCATAATGCCAAGTATATTTTACTCTTCAATATCAGAAAAATCTATTAATATATTTTCACCAGCTTAACAGATAAGAGAAGAAAATAATATATTGTTGTTTCAATAGATGCTTCAAAAGCATACAATGAAATTAAACACCTGTTTCTTCTGAAATAAAGTCATAATAGTCGATGTTTAATGAATACCAGACATCCTGATGAAATACGAAGCATTCCCTCAGACTCTAACAGGGTGAGGATGCTCTCTGTATCTCTCTGCTATACAGCATTATACTCAAAGTCCCTGCCAATGCAATAAGGCAAGAAAAAATGAATTAAAGGAATAAAATTTCAAACAAAGAAAATTGTCATTATTTGTGGGCAATATTATCATCTCTCTAAAGCCACTTCTACCTCTTGGGCTGGGGCAAGTCCAAGAGCTGTCCCCTTTTACTTGGCCCTCACTCAAACAACCACTGGTTCCTCAGACTGCCTTTGCTCCCGGACTCCATCCTTCCGAGATTCCTCAGCTTTATTTCCCCACTCCCACGGTGGTCTTAGCTCATCCAGCCCAACAGCGGAATTCTGACCCTCTCATCTGAAGTGTGCAGAAAGTGGACTGTCCTGGCCGTCAGGAGTCTGGGTTCTCCGAGTAACCCAGAAGAAAGTGAATGCCAAGGCCATTGAGCCGCGTGCTCTGTTCCCCCAAGGAGAAGCAAGAAGCCACATGGCAGCTCAGAGCAACCCTCTTTTGGCATAGCTCCTTGACCTGTTATGTCGTAATTATTTTCATACATCAAACTGCCTATTTCCCACTAGAATGAGGAAGAGCAGGGACTTGATTTTGTCACTTTTTACCCCCAGCACCTAGAAGTGTACCTGGCCCTCAGTAGGCGCTCAGGAAACAGGTCGTCACTGGCTGAGCTCAAGAAGGCATGTGGCCTGCCCTTAGAGCCACCCAGCCTGGTCGATCTCATAGTGTCCTGGAGATGCGGACACGGAGCAAATGGAAAAGGAGCAGCTCCCTCTGCCCCACCCAGTCCCGAGCAGCCGTGCCCCCAGAGGCCTGGACCCTTCCTGTGAAGATCCCATGTGGACGCGCCCTTCTGATTTCTGACCTCCTCGGGTCAGGCGTGGGCAGCCCTTCTCCGTCCTGGTGGACACGTCTCATATCTTCTCCCCAGAAGTTTCCAACAGTTCTTGAACCACCATCTTGTGGGCCTCGGGCCGTTTTCCTCCTCTGAGCCTTTGTTTCCGTTTCCTGAATAATGTAATCCCGAAATCCCCATGTCAGGACAGGTCAGGACTCTGCAGCCGGCACCGGTCTCGGCTTCTGGGACAGCAGTCACGGAATTTGCATTTTTCCGCGAGCTTCATCTCATAAATTCCCCCTGCATGCCCCGACTGGGGATTCATCAGACTAAAGATTTTCTATACCTCCTTTCCAAACTCAAGGAGAATTTCTAATTTTCTGCCGAGCCCCTGGTGCTCAGCGAGTTTCTTTCCCAGGGTTTTGCTTCACCAAAAATATAGATTTCTTGAGGAAAAAAGCCACAATTGATCCAGCCTTCCCGAAGGCCTTAATGAGAAGAGCTTCTGCCAGCCTGAGCCACTTTGTTCGCGTCCCAGCAGGAATTTAGGAGGACTTTGTCACACGGCCACACACAGCCCCTCCAGTGGGACACGAACAGGCAGCTCATTACCAGCTCGCTTTGCACTCAGGCCAGAGCTCTGGGCAGGGCGGCCCGCAGCTGGAAAGCGGACAGGGGTGCAGGGAGAGGAGGAGCAGCCCCTTTGCGGCCTGTGAGACCGTGAGGAGCAGAGCTAACTTCCCTGGGCCTCGATCTGCTCACCTCTGAAACAGCCATCATCACGCTCCTCTCCTGCGGTCCCAGGACTGGTGTCTGGGACAAGGATCAAAGGCGCCCAGCACAGACCAGGTACCCCGCAACTGCTCCCTTTCCCTCTGAATTATAGAATCCTGCAACAAATCCCTCTGCTAAGCAAACAAGCCTCGAACATGGGTTTTTTAAATAATCCTGGGAAAGTAGCAATCCAAAAGCTTGTTTTGAGCACAGACTTGGTGCTGAGCACTGGGCCGAAGCAGCTTGAGAGATAATGAAGAAGCCTAAGCAATGTCTGCCGCCCGGGTAGAGTTTCTCATTTGCTCCAGGACTTAAAAGGGAATATTTGCCAGTGATGGATGCCCAGTCGAGGCAGCTTCTGCTCCAATGCCCAGGGGACAGCTGTGCCATGTGGACCATTACTTGGCATCACAGAGCCCGCTTCTGCATCTGTAGACTTGGCTTTTTAACATCCACCTTGGGGGGGGGGGGATTGTTATGTGGATTTTAAAAAAGCAGAAGTAAAATGATGTAGGTAAAACATTTAATATTGTGCCAGGCGTGTCACTGACACACAGCAAATGCTTTGTGAATTTTATGACCAACCAGTTGGAATAATTAAGTCTGATGCAGCCAATAGGCAGTGGAGACACCCTAGATGGAAGCGAATGGAAAACACTGAGGAACCACAGCTGCTGGCCCTTGGGTCTTGATTCATGGCGACTTCGTTGCCCTCTACTCCTTCCCAGCCAGGAGGCAGGGTGCACCGGGGAGCAGAAGGACGTGTGCTGGCAGCCTGACATGTTTGGGTCCCAAATCCAGTGTCACAAATCACTGCTGTGGGTCCTCAACTGGGTGGTTACCCTGCTAGATCTCTCTACCTCTCCGTGTCTATAGGATGGCAATAATGACCGTCTCCACCTCACAGGGACGTGTGGCGATGAAATGGTGTAGGGTGCGCAGGACTGGACCGTGGGGAGGGTCAGTAGATATGAGCTAGTGTCAAGAGAGGCCTCAGTCCTGTCCCTCTTTAGGGATGGGGTTTTCTGGGTCACTGATGAGGAGCAGGGAAGAGAGTTGGGAGGGGAAGCAAGAGAGATGGAGGACCCTCGAACATGCAGCATGAAGGGGTCCAAGAAGGAGGTCAACACTGCGCCAGGAAGAGCGAGAACAAAAATGAAGTGAGCCCCGGAAACCCCTGTCCCAGGCAAGCAGGACAGTTGGTCACCCTGAAGACATGACTGAAGCAGCACAGGGAGAAGCTGCGCCCAGCCAAGAGGACAGTGCAGGAGAAATAAGGGAGCATCCCCGGGGTCCTGGCAAGGGGACCTAAGCCCCAAGGAGAGCATTTCGCAGACCCTGAGCCATTGTTCAGAGTGGGAGCTCAATATAAGGCATTGGTTGTAAGGACATCTTGTCAACCACCTCGCTCGCCCTACGGATCCCCCAGCACCCTTCCTGCTGGCTGAGTTGAATCGACGTTATTTCCCCAATCAGTCAGTCCACTGCCACAGGACTGTAACCAAGAGAGGAGATGCTGGAAGAGCCATAAGCCCAACTAGTGAGAGCCCGAGAAAAAATAGAGACACTCAGAAGAAGGCGAGACCTCAAGACTGGAGGACAGAACAGGGAAACAGAGGCGTGGGCCCCTGGGCAGGGAGGCACCGACCGCTGCAGTCCTCAGAGGGGTTTGCAATAACTTGCATGTTTAACTTTGCAGTTTAAAGAACGCGACTGTAATATCATAAACTGTGACAAGCCGTGATAACCGTGATAAAAGCTAACATTTCTGAGCATTTACAGTGCCTGTGTGCCAGGCACCGAGGGGTTTTATCTTTTTAACCTCGCAGCAATTCTGTTACACAGCATAATTTCTATGCCCATTGTATAGACCAGGAAGCGGAGCCTTCCAGAGCTCAACTTACTTGCCTGGAGCATCTGGAGTAACAGAAGAGCCCACGGGCTGATTGCCTGAGTCCCAGGTTCCGCTCTTTATGCCCGAGAACTGCTGGTAGGGGAGGAACATGCTCCCACATGAGATCTTCCACAACCCAAAGAAGGAGGGGCCGTGCCTGCCAGGGAGGCAACACCAAGCCCACAGCCTGGGGACCGCGAGGCGCCTGTGATCCAACGCTCATCTTAAGCACCAGCTGGATGCAGCGAAATGCCATCTAAAATGAAGCCTTGCCTAAGCCTTTTTGTCTTTCAGTTATAGAGTCATTAAAAGTCAAAAGCCATCTAGAAGCAAAGTCATTGGCCCTGCGCTCCACATACTCCAGCCCCCGAAGGCATGTTTTCACGGTCCAAATTTTCCCCGGTTCAGTTAAAATAGTCGTTTCTGACAATTGGTAAAGAACTCTCCCTCAGCCTAAGAAACCTATTTTTTTTCTTTCTACCTCCACGAAAACAGGGTGTGTAATTATAAGAACCTAATTATCAGCTCTTGCAAAAGAATCGGGCTGCTTGGGCTGTGTTCGTGGTATTGGACTAACAGCACTGAAAACTCCGCTTGCACGATATTATAATTACCATAATCAATCATGCTCCCCTCAAGGCTCCTTTTTTCTGAAAGGAAAACAAAGCAAAGCCTTTCTCAACAACAAGTAAGTAGCAGAATAAGAGGCCGTTAGCTTAGTGGGCTGAGCCACCCACATGAGCATTCTAGTCTCAGTCCTGCCCTGCCCAGCTGTGCGACCTTGGGCAAGTCACCTAACATCTCAGAGTCTCAGCTTCCTCATCTATAGAATGGGGATGAAATCGTTTCCCTCATCCCATCGTGTGAGATTAGCAAAATAATGCATGTGAAAGCAAATTCATTGTTAGTGCCGTGGAGATGATTCCAGCTCCCAGCCACCCTGTGTGCAGCAGAGCGGAGCCCTGCCCGGTCTTTTTGTGCCATCCTCTCACCTTCCAGTGCTGTATCAGACAATGCTCCACTGCTATTCATAGTTTTCATGGTCCTTCTTCCTAGCCTGTCTTAGTCTGGAAGCTCTGCTGAAACCTGTCCAGTGTGGGTAACGCTGCTGGTATTTGAAATACTGGTAGCATAGCTTTCAAAATCATAGCAACACGCAACTGCCACGGTATGACAACCAACAGATGGGTGGTATGGTTCCCTGACCCGGAAACGAAGCTGGGCCGTGGGGGTGAGAGTACCAAACCTTAACCACTAGACCACCAGGGCTGGCCTGAGTCCGCAAGTGTCTGGCACAAAATAACCACTCACGAATGGTAGCGTGATTTCTGTGTATGATCCTGTTGAATTGAGACGGTGGATTGTGCACGCCCAGAGTAGGTCCTCAGCTCCTCTCCAAATGTTCTTGCTCATTGTCCAGATAAGAAGCTCTCCACTTAGGCCTGAGGAAGTCGCTCCCCCTCCCCCTTCTTCCCTGGGAGAAGCCCAGATTGTAGAGCTCAAAGAGACGTGAAAAGACCACCAGCTTAGCTTCCCAGGCCTTGCTTTCCCATCCGTAAAATTGGCTGGTCATCTCTACCTCACTGGTTTGTTGTAAACATTGATTAAAGTATATGAAATGTCCTGCTCAGCGCCCAGCACAGAGCTGCTGCTCCATAGATGACTTTTCTTCCTTTTGGTACCCACTAAGCCATCTTTTTCTCTCTACGCTCCCAAGAGGCAAACAGGGCAAGAGTCCTTGTTCCTGCTGGAGCAGAGAGGTAAACTCAAAGAGAGCGCTCAGCTGGGTAAAGCTGGGATGTAATTCATTTATTCAACAAAAATCCACTGAGTGCTTCCCACGAGCCAGGCTGTGGGCTGGGCTACTGCACCAGTCCAGGCTTGATTTAATGAGGAGCTGACCAAGGGCAGTGCGGCAGAGAAGGGTAAGGGGGCAGCTTCTGTGTCTCCTCTGTCTGCGCCTGCTCCTCTCTCTTCCTCGCTGACTCTTCCTCTCATTCTCTTCTCTCCAGGGCTTTACCACCCACACAGCCAACCACATTCTGATGAAGCTAATAATCAGGATGTCAGCTTAAATACCAGTTAGCTCAAGGGAGAGAAACTACTTGCCAGAAAAAATAAAACTAGCAAGAGGAAAATTCCAGTTGAGCTAACCCACGACCACAGCCCATGGTGCCCAGTCTGTAGGACATGGTTATAATGAACCCATTTATTCACTCATTCATTCATTCTCTCAAAACAAGTATTCATGAGCATCTATTAGGTTTTAGCCATTGTTTTAGGCCAGAGGTTAGCAAATGTTTTCTGTAAATGGCAATATAGTGAATATTTAAGGCTGGTGGACCATATGGTTTCTGTCACAACTACTCAACACTGCCATTGTAGCATAGACAATACACAAACAAATAGGGGTGGCTGTGTTCCAGTAAAACTCTATTTACAGAACCAGGAGGCAGAATGGAGTTGGCCCACTCTGCTCTGGGCACTGGGACGCAGAGAAGACCCAGGCGCCCCCCCTTGGAGGTCAGAGTCTGGACGTGAAGCTAGACCGTGATGGTGCACTGTGATAAGACACAGGATAGCGGGTGCAATCATAATGATAATTAGTAGTTAATTATATACTGTACCTATAATACTATATGCCCAAAACTTTACCTAAGTTATTTTATTTATTTTTCCAACAACTCTGTCAAGGAGGTGTTATTTATTGTCATTTACAGAAATGAGGCTCAGATGGGCGAAATGAGCAGCTAGACCGCATGGCGATGATGGTGGAGCTAGGATCTGAACACAGCTCTGTCTGACTCTGAAGCGCACAGTCCTGGGGCTGCCTGTCTGGGGACGCGCAAAGGAGGGACGCATCTGCCTGGCTTGGGTGACCCACAGGAGGAAGCTTGACCGGACAGGTGAGTCTTCAGCTGCCCCTCAAGGACTCCTTAGACCTCCCCAGGCAAGAGGGTGGAAGCACCTTTGGTGAGGCAGGGAGATCAGGCAGGGCGGATGGTGACCCACTGAGGAGCACAGCGGGCACACCAGGGAGGGGCGCCCTCCCTCCTGCCATGGAGACGACACCTCCTCCCACTGGACAAAGGGAGCGTGGGTACCGGGAACTCCCACTGGACCGAGGGCACCCCAGGGCGGGAGCTGGGTTTTGTCTACTCTGCCTCCCCGGGCCTGGCGGAGGTCCTGGAGAGCCTCGGAGCTGTCGGCTAGTCACCTCCCCAAAGGGCACACAGCGTGTGGAACTAGATCAGGGAGGACTCCCTCCAGTTCTCCACCGCCCTGCCCCTCCCGTGCTCCTCAGAGCTCAGCAGCCATACACTCACCTCACTGCCATGATCCTCAAGCTTCCAGGACTTTCCAGCTCATGCTCAACCCCAGCTCCCACCTGGCCCTTTGGTCCCTGAAGGCCCCAGGACAGGGAGCCTCAACAAACCAGCCAACTGACCCTGCACAGCTCCCGGGGACATCAGCACCCCTATGAGCTGCCCCGTCTCAGCGGATGAGCAGGCGCCCTCTGCTCATCCAGCCCCAGAGCCGGCCCTGGGTAGTGTTGCATCAGCCCAGTGTCGGCACGTGCTTCTCAGCCCCTGTCTGGCTCTGCCACCCGCTCCTACTCTGGGACCCACCCTCCCGCCTGCCCTGGCCTCCAAAACAGAGCCCCGGTCAGCACCTGACATATTATATTTTATTTGTTTGTCATGTGTCTCTCTCCACAGGGATGCCAGCTCCATGCAGGCAGGGGCTTTGTTCCAGTCACTTCTCGTCCTTTGAACAGCGCCAGGCACGTGGGGGGTATTCAAAAATATTTGTTGAGTGAAGGCAGGGAGGAGTGACGTGTGACAGGCATTGCATCACACCGCAGCGCACTCACTGTGTAACGACGGTGGGAGAGGCGGCTGGGTCCCCAGCCATCTGGCTCGGAGGACTTGGAGGACAACGGCGTTTAACCTCTCGCTGGAGGGAAGGGAAGCTGTTCCCAGCTGCTCTCAGACCCTCAGCTCCTGGGGACGGTCACTGGACCGGTCAGAGCAGGCCCTGGCAGGCAGTGGAACACCAGCACCGCCCCGGCCGAGGCGGTCCCCATAAAGGGCTCGCACTGCTTGTGCCACCCAGTAAGTGCACAGTCAACGGCACCTGTTATGTGACAGTGCCTGACACACATAGTTGCTCAAAAGTAGGAGCTGTTTTTATTTTCACTATTTCGTTTCTGGAGCTCCCTCTGTTCTACGTAACAACAGAACTCGTAACCTCACACCTTGTGAGGTAGGTGTCACTCTTCTCATTTTAAAGAAGAGAAAACTAAGAATGAGAGCAATGGAGACTCTTGTTAATATCTCCATTCATTCATTCATTCAACGAATTTTTTTATGCTTCTTTTGGTGAGGAAGATTGGCCCTGTGCTAACATCTGTTGCCAATCTTCCTCTTTTTTTGTTTTTCTCCCCAGTACATAGTTGTATATTCTAGTTGTAAGTCTTTCTAGTTCTTCTCTGTGGGATGCTGCCTCAGCATGGCTTGATAAGTGGTATGTAGGTCCGCACCCAGGATCTGAACCAGTAAACCCTGAGCCGCCAAAGTGGAGCATGGAACTTAACCACTACACCACTGGGCCAGCCCCTCAACAAATACCTGCCATGTACCAGGCACTGTTCAAAGCACCAGGGATATAGCAGCAAGAAAAACAGAGTCCCCGCGCTTGTGGAGCTGGCGTTCTTTTTGGGAAAGACACACAATAGAAAAATGAAAACACAGGGGCCAGCCCTCTCTTACCACTGGACACTGGACAGAAGGAAATGAGCGAGTGAGACACCTGGTGCAGGCG
The DNA here is from genome assembly GCF_041296235.1 of Equus asinus. Classification (NCBI taxonomy): domain Eukaryota; kingdom Metazoa; phylum Chordata; class Mammalia; order Perissodactyla; family Equidae; genus Equus; species Equus asinus. The sequence continues at coordinate 9,937,389 of NC_091798.1, forward strand.
GTGAAAACAGCATGTGCTAAGATCCTGAGGTAGAAATGTCCTTGGGTGTTTGAACTGCCAGGAAGGGTGAGAGACGAGTCTGACCTTCCACAGCCTGGGGCTTTCCCACTAAGCCGTGCTGGTGCCTCCACCCTGCAGACCCAGGTGTCCAAGGACACAGAGGCTCAGATGGCACAGCCAGGCACGGCAGGTGGCCCCAGCATCCTCACACCTATCCCTCCACTGCCCATAGGGTAAGCTGCACTGAGAGGGGAGCAGCCTCCGTGGCAGCCCAGGTCAGAGGAGAAGCAGTGTGTGCCCGCCCTCAGGAGTGGAGGCTCCATTCTGCAGTCACTGAGGGAGGGCAGGAGGAGCAGGGCTCCTAACCCACACAGGGGTCCGCAGCCTCAGCACCAACTGCCACAGGAAGAGGTCAAAGAGGGAAAGGCACTTTCTTTAAAACACACACACACACACACACACACATACACAGAGGAACATGCATTTCCTAGTAAATCCTAAGTGGTAAAAGCACAGTCAGCCAACGTTCCCGGAAACAAAACATCACATCCGTCTTTTGTGATCCATTCTGATTTCACTCTTCCCCATTTCTACAGGCAGGAGCGTGTAGAGCAGAAACAATCATCTACATTTACTTATTCCTCTATTTTTTAAAAATGAGAAGAAACAGTAATTTTTTTGCCCATTAGTAATATAATTTTCAAAAATTATGTTAACTAAGATCAGCAATGCCTGAGTCAGGTGAAATTATTTTTGTGTTTCTGCTTTGCACGCTGCAATGGCACATTTGTGAGCGTCCGAGGAATGAGATGCAGCAGAAGGAGTTGCAGCCCGCAGCACTGACTACTGTGCAGATTGCTTTGCTGAAGCACGTGTCCGTCAGGGGGTGAGGAGATGTGGGAGGAGGGGTCCATAGAGGGACACATTTTAAATCATTGACATTGCACTTGCTGCCAATCTGTTTCCGGATAAATTCATGTATGTGTCGTAGAAATCTGCACGGACTTGTAAGAGCCAGGAAACGATATACTTCTTTTGACAGGATCTGGATGCCAGAAATAAGTTTCCGGACCTCGTCTCAAGCAATGGACCCAAAATGTGTCATTCCCCTTCAGGGCTGCTAGCTGACGGACTGCACGCAAGAGAATGTGTGTGGCAGGATTGGGTCTATATTCAGAAAGAAGAATTTAAAATACTCATTATCTGAATTCTTCTCTCTAGGGGAAAAAGCAGGCTGTAGGGCTGCCAAAAACTGTAGCCGTATCTGTCTGCGAGCCTTTTCTCTGGGGTACTCATTCCGAGGCCAGCTGCCACCGGGAGACCCGAGCTTCTCACAGCTCTTCCTACCCCCATTCCTTTGTCCCTGTTCATCCTTTTGCCTTGGATGCCCTTTCCCACTATTTCTTCACAAAGAACTTTTCCTTTTCCTTTAAAATCCAGCTCAGAATTCTGTTTAGAATTGTTAGGAAAAAAATGATAGTGGTGCTCAATGAGGTAAAAGATGTTGAAAGAAGTTCATCTCTTAGAAGGAATATGAGGCCAGAAAGAATATGGCGCCAGTTTAGAAGGCGGCGCGTGAACTCCTCCCAGACCTCAGTCCTCCCAGAAATGACAGCCATACCCTGTGGACAGAATACAAAAGCAACTGCACTGAAGACTCTGGAGGGTGAGGAAAAGCAGGTAAATACGGAGGGGAGTGAAATGCAGAAGGGACCAGCTCAAGGTGAGTGCTCCATTTCTGCAGCCTTGTGGGAAGGTGGGCTGTGGTCTTGGAGTGGCGTGAGGGAACTGAAGCTCTGACGGAAAGCCCACCATCTTTATGCACTGAAGAAGAGGGCACAGCCTGGGAACCACAGCCGCCAGAAAGGGAGGGGGATGCCAGGAAAGGAGAGGGCTAGAGAAGGGGAGCCCAGGTTCTGTGCGTTGACTTTGCCCAGGTGCCTGTCCAGCCCTGTGCGCCGTGCCTGCGTGGGGAAGACTTGAAGCAGCCCAAATAAGGGTGAAATACGGACCTCAGAGTTGAGCTCACCACACCACTCACCCCAGCAAGTCAGAGACAACAGTTTGATGTAACTATTTGACGGCTAAAATAAAAATACCAATGTTCTTGGGAGGGATATAACAGAAACCAAGGGCTTTCCACAACATAGTAATCAAAATGTTCAGGATAGAATTCAAAATTACTCAACATGTGAAAAACCATGAAAATTGCAAAGGAAAATAAAATCAACTGTGGTAAACCACAAGATGACTCTGATGTTAGAATAATCACAAAAAAATTATAATTGCATTCAATAAGGAAAGAGAAAATATGCTAATGAATAAAAAGATAAGAAATATCAGCAGAGAAATAGAACATGTGTGTGTGTACCAAATGGAAAATCCAGACCTGAAAAATACAATATCTGAAATTTAAAATGCACTAGATGGATAATGTTGGACTTCCAGCTTTAGCTGAGGATATAGAAAGCTGAGAGGAACATTGCTTCTACCTTTACAGAAACAATAACAAAATGCCAGGCAATCTGAAAAATTCAAAACATTTCCTGAAATCATCAGATATAGACGGTGTGCATGTTGTATTAAAATTGTTGGAAACTTAAGACAATATCTTGAAGGAAGCCAGAGGGGGATGTGGAAGATAACCTGCATACAAAAGAACAAAGATAAGAAACATATGCGAATATGACTAGAAACTATGCGGTCCTGAAGAGGATGGAGTGACATCTTTAGAGTGAGGAAGGAAAAATGCTGCTAACACAGGATTTTATACCCAGCCAAGATATCTTTCAAAAACGAAAGAGAGGGGCCAGCCCTGTGGCTGAGTGGTTGCGTTTGCATGCTCCGCTTCAGCAGCCCAGGGTTTCGCCAGTTCAGATCCTGGGTGTGGACCTAGCACCACTCATCAGGCCACGCTGAGGCGGCCTCCCACATAGCACAACTAGAAGGACCCACGACTAGAACATACAGCTATGTACTTGGGGGCTTTGGGGAGAAGGAGCGAAAAAAGAAAGAGAAATGAAGAATTTCTCAGGCAAACAAAAACAGAATTCAATGGCAGCAGACCTGCACTATAAGAAACGTTAAAAGGAGTTCATCGGGGCCCAACCTGTGGCTGAGTGGTTAAGTTTGCACGCTCCACTTCAGTGGCCCAGGGTTCACCGGTTCAGATCCTGGGTGTGGACCTGCACACTGCTCATCAAGCCATGCTGTGGTGGCGTCCCACATAGAAGAACTAGAAGGACTTACGACCTGGATATACAACAGTGTAATGGGGCTTTGGGAGGGGAAAAAAAAGGAGGATTGGCAACAGATGTTAGCTCGGGGCCAATATTTCTCACCACAAAAAAAGACCTTAAAAAAAAGAAGTTCATCAAACAGAAATAATATGATGCCAGAAAGAATCTTGGAGCTACGCCAAAAAGTAAAAAAGCACTGAAAGTAGAAAAAAAGGAAGTTAAATATAGACATCATTTTTTCTTGTGTTTAACTGCACCAAATGATAACTGACTATTTAGATCAATAAGAGTAGCAATGTGTTGTGTGTTTATAGCATATATAAAAGTAAAATGCATGATAACAGAGCACAAAAGATAAGCAAGAACTGGCAGTATACTATTGTTAGGTCCTTACGCTACAAGCAATACAACATTGAGCTTGGAAGATAGATACTTCTGCTCTTTGAAAGACGCTGTTAAAAGAATGAAAAGGCAAGCCACAGACTGAGAGGAAATATTTGCAAACCATATATCTGATAAAGGACTTGTATCCAGAATCTGTAAAGAGCCCTCAGCCCTCTAAGAGCTCCTCAGGCTGCGTGAATTCTCCCTCCTTTGGACTCCATTGACATAGTCCGTGTGGGGGCACCTTTCACAGCGCTGGCTGTGCTCTTCTAAAGTCCTCTCTCTCTTCCCAAGCTTGTCCTGACTTCTTCTTCTCCAACACCCAGCATGGAGCCTGGAATTCGTTCTTTCAACAAATATGTAATGTGCACCTATTATGGGCGAGGCAGTGGCTGTGCCTTCATGAAGATTACAGGACAGCTGGAGAAAAAGATAATAATCTAACATAAGTAAACATAGCCTCTCTGACCTCAGTTTTCTCATCTGCAAAATGGAAGCAGTGAGAACCATTGGCTTCTATGAGGAATATAACAACCTCAATATTATGTGAGGTTATACAATTCTATGATATGGAGTAGAACAGTGCCTGACATATATAGAGCACAAAGTAAGTGTTGGATATTCTTTTTATTATTAAATATGAAATTTAACTTAATGGGTAGAAAGGAAATGAACCTGGCTCAATGATAGAAATACTGAGAAAGAACCTACTTTAGAAAGGGAAATCAGGGGTGGTCTTTCTGAGAGGTGACGTTTCAGCTGGAACCTGAAATGGGAGAAGGCACTAGCTGGGCGAAGTGTGTTCCTGGCGGTCGGAACAGCCTACGTGAAGTCCTCGAGACGGGAACCATCAGGGAAACTGTAAGGAAGCCGGGTGGCGTTACTTCCGGCGGGGAAGCGGAGAGCAGAGGAGACGAGCCAGAGGCAGGAGCCCTTCACCAGAGCCTCAGAGGCACTGGCCTGGTCTTCATAAATGTCGGATGAGGGAGGAGTTGACAGATGGATGGATGGACGGACGGATGGATGATGCGTGGACAGGCAGAGAGACCTGAACGGAGGGTCACTCAGCTCAGAAGGCACACGGATCTGGGTGTGAACCCTCTTTGCCTCCTAGCAGCTGTTCAAACTTAGGTAAATACCCTCCCTCACCCCAGCCCCTGCCTCTATGTCTCTAAAAATAGCGCTAATAATAGTGGACACTCCATAGGATTATTGAGAGAATCAAGTAAGGTCATGCACAGAGGCTGCCATTTAGTAAATAAATACTCTCACGCTCCTCCTCCACACTGTATATGTGTGTGTGTGCGCGTGTCTGTGTCACCTGCCCCCAACACCGCCCTCCTCCAGCCCCCACGTAACCACCATGGTCGGGAGCTGCGCCTCAGCGTGGGAGACCAGAAGCGTGGCTTGGGGAGGGCTGGAGCAGACGAGGCTCAGAGTCCGTCAGACTCACCAGGGTTGGACGCAGAAACCAGAAGTCGTGTTCTGTCATTTCCAGAGACAGAGGCCCAGGGTCACTTGTGAGGACATTCTTGGAGGTCATCGGAAGCCGACTTAAGGCAGAGCAGAGCCAGAGAACAGATGCGTCTCAGCAGCAGAGCACGGAGAGCGGGCGGACGAGGAGGACCGTGGACGGCGTGGCAGTCTCCTTGCGGCGGGAAGCACGGACACAGATTCTCATTTTATCCTCACTGCAACACTAGGAGGAGAGCGCTGTCTTTATCAACATCCCCACCTCACAGATGGGGCGCTCCCTCCAGGGGGTCTCTGTGGGTCAGGGCTGTGCTGGGATCGCGTTGACGCCCTCGGCGTTGGTGATAGACAGAGTCCCCGAATGTGAGCAGACTCATCTGTTTTTTTCCAGGGGGACAAACGTGTTTGATCATTTTCTGAGTGTGCCTTGTTTTGGGAATGGCGAGAAGCACCAGGGTGATTAATTCGCCCAAGGTGCCCGCCTGCCCAAGGTCGGTGATGGAGGGCATTCAAACCCCAGCTGTCGGGCTCCCAAGCCCAGCCTCCACAGCAGCTAAGCACAGCTGTGCACACAGCCCGGCACTCCGTCTGCACCCCACCCTCCTGGCTTCCGGCAGGATGCAGTCAGCCGTGACCCTCCCCAACCCTCCCACAGACCAAGCTGGAGCAGACGTGATTCCATCCACCGTACAGACGAGGAAATTGGAGCGCCCGTTGTCCCTTCCTCCTGCTTGTAGAATCTGGTCCAGGCAGTGCCTTCTCTGCCTACCCAGGGGAGGGGCAGGGCAGGGGCAGGGATCGATGGCGCTCGGTTCCAGAACTTCCTGGGGCCCTGGGTCAGCAGTTCTCTTGTAGGCCTGGTTACCACCTCCTTCCCCAACCTTCCAGGCTCAGCTTAAATGTCACCCCTTTTGTCCCACCCAGAAAGAGCTAGTGAGTCTCTCCTCCTCGTGCCTACAGCTCCCTTGTGACAGCTCCTCCTGGAATTACAGCTGGCTATGTGCCAGCAGCGTCACACACTGGAGAGAACTTTGGAGGGAAAGCCCTGTGGGATGGAGGGCCATGCCCAGGGCTGGGATTTATCGGGAGACAGAATGAACAGCACGTGGAGACGAAGCGGATGTGGGGCGTATGCTGGGGAAGGACACATGACCATTCCCAGCTCTCTGGTGCAAGCAGAGGTGGAAGATGGTGCCATTTGCTGAGGCGGGATGGACCAAGGCCACTGGGACATCCACGGAGGGGACAGTTAGAAGTCCCATGAAAGCAGGAGACCCAGCACTGATGCCAACCATCTCACATCACAGAAACCTTGAGAACAGTTGAACCCTTGGGAGGCAGAGTCCCCTAACGCCCCCTTCCCCCCAAGTCCCAGCTGTTACATTTCTAGGATCCATATTTAGATGATGGAAGCACCTAGAGAGAAAAGGAAGCAGGGCTCATGAGAGCTCTCCGCAGGGCTCAGACTGCCGGGAAATCACCATCCCCTTGATCCAGCTGATATCTAACAACATCTCGACCGGGGTGGGGGGGGGGTGGAGGGCAGAGGAGGGGCGGGGGAGGGGAGGTGAATGTTAAAAGTCCCCAGGGCCGGGGCCAAGCAAAGGGCCAGCCTCGGGATCAGCAGCTCTGGGTCCGGGTCCCAGCGCCACCTCCAGTGACAGCCATGAGCCTGAAGTGAACTTGTCCAGGCGCCTTCTCTGGAGTGCCACCGGCTTGCCTGGACACTCCTTCTTCTTGTCTCAAGGCCATTTTCTGCACCCCTTGTCCCACTCTCAGCAGAGCCAGACATTTCCCTCCGCTCCTCAGCATCCTCTTCATGCCTCAACTACAGGAGCTGCGGCGTGTCATTGTCGTCACTCCCAGTTGGTGCCACGGAGTAGAAACAACCAGGAAATCAGACGGTTTGGGTCCCCATTCCAACCCCCTGCTTCTTCTCACTGTGTGTGACCTTGGAGAAGTCGCTTTTCCTCTTTGGATCTCTGTCCCCAACTGCTGTGAGGTTTCATACACGAGAAGAAAAATAGATGTAAACTGTTTGTCATCATGAAAGGCACATGCAACTGCATGAAGAAGACCAGGCCCTGGCCCGCAGAAGATGACGAGGCCCAGGAGGATGGGGACCCGCTGACTTGTGTGTCCCCAAGAACCTGGACCTTGCCACAAGCTTGAAGTGTGTTTGTGTCCTGGGTCCCCCTTATCAAGCAAGTGACCTTAAGGCGGATCGCTTTACTTCTCTGAGACTTAGATTCCTAATCTGTAAAACAGTGGCTTTTGTTAGAAGAAATACGGATCGTGAATGTAAGCTGTTTGGCAGTGTCTGGCACTTATTGTTATAAAAGGCTCCAATTGTTGAGCTAAGTCCCTTAAACTGTAGGGTCTGTGAGATCAGGGACTGTTGCTACCTTGTACACCACTGTATCCCCAGGGCTGCCACAGACAGTTACACAAGTTGTGCACTGCACTATTCCAGAGCATTCTTCATGTAGACTTTGATGTGAATCGTGTCTCCTGGAATTGCACAGTGCAGCAGCCCTGCCAGCACAGCACCTGATACTGTTCCAGGTGCTGAAACAGGACCCATTCCTGCTCTCATAGAACTTATACCATAGTAAGGAAGGAGAATAATAAACAAGACAATAGATTAAATAAATTACCAATAAATAAAATGAGACGATGAGACACAGAGTAACCAGGCGAAGGAAGGCCTCATGGTGACAGCGACAGGAGCTGAGGCATGAATGTCAGCTGTGCAAAGATGGGGTGGGGTCTTACAGGAAGAAGACACAGCAAAGGTCCTGGGGCTGTCATGAGTCTGGGAAGAGGTGGCCGGAGGGCCGGCTACTGTGGGCACACAGCCCAGGGAAGGACACATGCCCTCTCAGTGCTCGGGAAGCCGGGCAAGTTTTGCATCAGGGGCTGGACACGACCTAATCTGTGCTCTATGAAGGGGACCAGTCAGGAGGCTGACGTCATCATCCCGGCTGGAGATAAGGGCCACTGGGACCAGGGAGCAGGTACCGGAATCGGAGAGAAATGAATCCCCGTGTTCCGGATATCAGAGGGAGAAGCAGCAGTAGATGCGTGAACTGGATGTGGAAGCGAAGAGTGGAGACTGGCTCTCGTCTTTGGGCTTCAGTCCCACTTGGCTGGACGGGGAGCTACTGTTGGAGACGGGAAGAGTGGGGGAGAGTTTGCAATGCCTATTAGGCATCCAAGTGGAGATGCCTAGTGCTCAACTGGTACTCGATAAACTTGCTGGATGGATGAATGAATGAATGAATGAATGAGGCTCCAGCTCCTCTATAATGTGGGGATAATAATTTACCCCCTTGTGAAAATTAAATGAGCTCGTGGAGGTCAGGGACGGGGCAAGCTGCCTCTGATGCTGCCCTGAAGAGGAACAAATGGTCCCTGTGGTCTGACCCCGAGCTGCCCGCCCACCCTCCCATCTGCCCCTCCATCCTGCACATGTCACTCTGGCCATCCCAAAGCTCCCTCATGCCTCCCCCAGGCTGCAGGCACCTGCTGCCCCACTTTCCGAGAAGAGCTGCTGCAGCCAGGCATGGCTGTGCCCCTTCTAAGCCGGGAGGCCTGCCTGGCTCCTGGGGACACGGTCCAGATGGCTGGGCCGCTGAGGGCGGAGAGGCCAAGGCAGTGCACCAGGTCTGCGGACTCGTCACTGAGCGGACCCTGCTGAGCGCTGTGGAGGGGAGGAGGGTGCTCCTGGTGTCCTGGGGAGGGACCACCCAGTGCGGCTCTCTCCCTGTGCTTTCCCTGTAACTCCCCTACCCCGCTATTCTCTGCTCCTCCACTCCCAGCCTCAACTTGGCCTTTTCATTCTCTGACAGGTGTTGTCTCCGAACTGAAGGTGTCTGCAAACACTGTGGATCCGTGAAAATGTCAGGGCTCTTATTTCTGCACTGTTTCATTTTAAATGCTCTTCAGAGAGACCAGGAACTTCACAGCAGAGCTGTGGGACCAGATAGATAGACTTGGGCTTGGATCCTGGCACTTTTAATTACACGCTGTGCTGCCTTGGGCAAGTCGCTTCCTGTCTCTGAGCCTCAGGTTCCTCACCTGCAAAATAGGCTACAGTGAGGTGTGAGTGCTTCCCCGGGGATGCGCACTAGACCCAGCACAATGTCTGGCCAGAGCAGAGGCAGATTAAACATTCATGCTCTGCTTTATCCCAAATGAATGTTAAGACCAAACACCCCGGGATGCTTGCTTCGCGGGTTCAGACATCCACTTTTCAGACGCTCATCCCTTCAGAACGTATTTCTTGGTCTGCGTAGGTGTTGGAGTAGATGAAGGGCGAGTGACATGTGGACTCTCAGTGCCTGGTTAGAGGAGAGTCACTTAAATGGGCAGAAAGGGGTGTGCAGGGCCACCTGGGAGCAAGCAGACTCCACACTCAGCCTCGGGGAAGGCTGCTGGGGAGGCATCTGAGCTGAAACCTGCGGGCGGTGGGTGAGGATCTCCCCAGGTCAAGGTGGGGAAGTCACCTGCTCTGAGGCCTTGGAGAGCATGAAGCTTAGAGAAAAGGAAGCAGACACAGAAAGGAGGGAGGAGGAAGCATGAATGGGGAGGGAAGTGATGCCACGGAGGGCTCGCAGTGTCAGGCTGCACACAGCACGAGCATTTAGTATAAGGGGCGCCCCAAGGCCCTGGGCAGGGTGGGCGGGCTGTAGCAGCAGCACAGATCTGACTTCCAGTTGCTTTGCAGAGAATGAATTGCAGTGGACAGCGGATGAAGCAGGGAGTGCTGAAACCAGGTGAGGAATCAACGCCGAATTCCTCTTCCTCTCATGATTCCTAGGCTCAGACGAACCCAGGCTTACATCTCAGTTCCTCCACCGACTCTGAAGGTGGGCTTGGATGAGCCACTTTCCCTCTCTAAGTCCTGGGTTTCTCATCTGTCAGATGGGAGTAGTTAGAACACGCATCTTGGGGCTGTTATAAAAAATGAAGTGAGTTAATGCATGGACGGAGGCTGGCACAGAACAAGCCCTCAGTAGATGGAAGCTGTGCCCATCGCTGCCCTAACTTACCCTCGGACCTGCAGGTGAACTCCTCTCCGTTTTGACAGCCAGTTTCAAGTCAACCACTGTCAGCAGCTCTGGGGTGAGGGGTGAGGGGCACAGAGGCCTCAGAGGATTTGTGCTGTAGCTCGGTTGCCTAGCAACAGCATCAGCATCTGCATCATTGCAGAGCCGGGCTGCATCAGGCACCAGTCAAAACAAAGGCAGCAGCAATGACTCACAGCCAGTCCTGGGAACTGGTGGGAACTGGTGGGAACTGGTGGGAACAGGGCCTTGTTCTGGACAGACATCCGGTGCACCCAGAATCTAGCTCTTGGGAGGGCCCCGTCCCCCAATTCTAGCTGCCTCTTTCTCCCCAGGGGGGTGCACATCCCTCACAATTCCCTGGGCCTTCTGGTGCAAGGAGGGGACTTTGAGTTCATTGTGTGCCAGCGTATGCCAGAGCACTCTGCATACATCACGTGCATAGTCTTCAGAACGATGTCTGTCCCCAGTTTACAGTTGAGGACACTGAGGCCCAAAGAAGGTTAACATTCAAAGCTCAAGTCTATCTCTCCTCCAAGACCAGGCTCTTCACTGCGCCATCAGGTACCTCCCAGAGCCTGCTCCCCAGCCCTCACCTCTCTGTGGAGCTCCAGTCACAAATAGCCAAGCACTCCAGGGCCACCCAGGGATGAGCCACCAGCATCTCACGCAGGCTGATCAAAACTGGGCTCCTTGTCCTCTCTCATCCAGCTCCCTCTTCTCCTAGGTCCTCTTCTCAGCAATGCCACCAATACCCACCAGACGGCCATGGCATCGTGGGCTCCTCCCATCCTCCTCGACCTCAAGACCAAACGGTCACCAAATCCCAGCAGCTGACCCCTTCCCACTCCTCTCCTCACGGGCCACCATCCAGCCCAGGCCGGCCGTGGTCTCCTGGATGGTGTGTGCTCGCCCCTAGACAGCCTTGGCCCCCCACCCCATTCTCCACCCTGCAGCACCTTCCAAAGGAGAAACTGGACCTCGGCTCACCTTAAACTCCTTGCTTCAACCCCTTGTGGCTTCACTCATTACAATTTGAAGCCCAAACGCCTTACCAGGGCCTGCAAGGGCCTGTACAATCTACACCCCAAGCCTACTGCCCACTGTGCGCACACACCTGGGCACATGCACACACAAACACTCACAGACAGGGAAACACACAGACGTGTACAGACACACATGTACACAGACACGGACACACACACACACAGGCGTACACAACAGCCACACACAGAAATTCAGACACACACACAAACACGCACACACACAAACACATATACATATGTACACACATAGACAGGCACACAGACACATACACAGATACACATATGCACACACACACAGACACACACACAGACACACACAGACATACTCACATACACACGCACACCCGACACTGGATGACCGAGCTGTCCCCTGTTCCCTGATAGCAGCTGAGACAGCACAGCTGGGAACCTCAGCGATTCTGGCCTGTCAGCTTTCCCATCAAAACACATCCTAAATTCCAGATCAGGGCAGCTCACCCGTGATTCCAGACCCTCCAGCCATGCTCAGATCAGTCAGTGCCTACTTACACCTGTGATACCAACCAAGAGGGTCACCTTAATCCTGAGGGGTGGAGTGTCACACTAATGTAATGTAATGTAACAGTGTCCCACTAATCCTGAAAAGGAAGAAGGACCCCAGGCCTGTGGGCCGTGATGGCTGAGGTAGGAATCCCAGTGAAGCGACTGACTGGTCCTGTGCCCCTGGCGATTTAAAGTGTGGTGGTAGGTTCTCTGATGCACCCTCCCAAAGTTGAAATTTAATGCCCTGCCTCTCGAGCGCGGGCTGGACTTACTGATTCCCTTCGAAGAAGTAGAAAGAAGGGGAAGTGATGGAGCATAACTTCTGAGACTAGGTCATAACAGGGGCTCCAGCTTCATCCTTGCTCTCTGCCTTGGGCCCCTCTCTCTGGAGACAGCTGCCACGTCGTGAGGACGCTCAAGTGTCCTAAGGAGAGGTCCCATGATGAGGCACTGAAGCCTCCTGCCTGCAGACATAGGAGTGACCCTCCTGGAAGTGGTCCCTCTGCTCCATCCAGCCTTCGGATGCCTGCAGCACCTGCCAGCACCTTGACGACAGCCTCATGAGAGACCCCGACCCAGAACCACCCAGCTAATCCACTCAGGGATGCCTGACCCACAGAAACTGTGAGATGCTAAATGCCTGTGTTTGAAGCTGGGAAGTGGTGGGGTGATTTGTTACACAGCAATAGGTGACTAATACAGCATCCCAGAGCAAGTTGCTTAACCTCATTGTGCCTCCACTTCCCCATCTGTGCAAGGGGGTTAAGGAGAATCTGTCTACAGTGTGGTTGGAAAGATAAAAGAGTTAGTGATTAGGAAGCACTTGACACGGTGCCTGGCACATATTACACGTTCAATAAATATCAGTGATTATTATTATTTCTTACCATTATTTATTATAAAGCATTTTTTTTCTTTTCCAAAGACTCCAAGACAGACCAAAATCAAGGACTGGCCCCACCCCCATCAGGCGTCCCCAGCTCGTGCCATGTGCCTCAGGGAGCCGCGACCCTATGCCTGCGGAAAGTTGGTGCCCTTACACTGCCGAGAAAGAATTTCAGCCTAACGAGTCCCTGCCTCTTCCCACGAGGGAGCCTTTCCCTGAGGACAACAACCCCACGGTCGTAGGGAACTGTCACGTCCCAGGCCCGGACTCTGCCGGGCGCGGACGCACGTGAATCCTCACGTGCAGGAGCGCGCGTCCGTGGACAGGTGAGGAGGTGAGCTCAGCGGGCAGAGCGCGGTGGCGGGTGCCCCGTGAGCCGGCGGCGAGCCAGGACCCTGTCTGTCTGGCGGGCAGAGTAAGAGCCGGGGCGTGACGGGGTGACCTGCACCATTACATTGTTGTTCTCCGGGAAAGTCTCACTCACAGGAAAAGGCTGGGGACCGTCAGGCTGATGTCCTTCCTCGACAGCAACGCTGCCGAGAGCAGCTTGGCGAGCAGAGCCCTCGCTCTTCCAGCCTCCGGCGCTTCCAGCAGGCGAGCGCTGGCTGCGCCAGGGGCTGCAGGCCTGCCGCACGGTCAGAGGCGCTCCTTTCCGGAAAGGCTGTGCCTGTGGAACGCTCCCCCCGCTGCGCTTCAGGGGGCTCTCCGAGGCCAGGGGCCCTGTTCTGCTTCAGGGTGCAGGCGCATGCGGGGAGCTGACCGCCTGCCCAACCCCACAGCATCTGCTGCCCGCGTCCCTGGGAAGGTCCCCACATCCGAGCGAGGCCCGAGGCCCTGAGTGAGTGAAATGCCTTCCAGCCATCTCTGGGTGATGCCAGGGCCCCTCCCTGAGAGGACACAAAGGCCATGGTGCAGGACAGCAGAGAAGGGCCTGGATCGGTGGCTCTGGACTTGCAAGTTAGAGCACTGCCACATGCCCCTCCTAGAATACGTCTGCTGGGCCAATTCCTGCTTCCCAACCCCCAACTCACCCTTCCCGAAGACACCCCAGGAGTGGCTGTCTGTGGCTGGGAACCAGACAGTGACCTCGCACGTGGTGGTCCAGACCCGTCTCCTCAAACCCTTCATCCTGGGTCTCATCGGGGCAGGGATGAGAGGATGGGCATGGCTGAGGCTGGCACCGTGTGAGGCACAGCCAACTTTAAAGCTCAAAGGCTTAGAGTTCACCTGCCAGAAAGTGGCCTGGCTTTCACAGACTTCCTTCAGAACCCAGCAGGAAGGCTCAAGCAGCCAGGACTGGAGCACAGCAGGGGGCAGCCTGGCTTTCCGGTTGATCTCTGGAGGCTAGGAAACAGAGGGCCTGTGTGCACCTGGCAGTGTGTTGTCTGCAGTCTCACGATGAGAAAGCCACACCCTGAGACAGGGCAGGGAGGCCTTGCCGCCCACCTCTCACCTCGTCCTCTTCTCTGTCTCCTTGCCGAGGGGGTGCTCAGCCTCTCCTTGCACACCTCTACTGATGGAGAGCTCACCACTTCCCAAGACAGCCCTTTGTGGAAGCCAGACTTTGGAATTAGAGCCCTGGACTGGACACGTGGATCAGCGTAGGACCCTGGAGAAGCCACTTCGCTCCTGTGAGTCCCTGTTTCCCTTCCATAAGAGGGGCTCATGATCTCACAGCTCTGCAGGGAGATGAACATGCGACATTGGCTATGGCAATGGAAATGGCAAGCCGCACACGCATGGTGGGGGTTATTCTTGTCATAATTGCCATTATTATGAGGATGTCACACAGCACTAATTGTTCCAGAGCTTTCTCTGATATTGAACCCACATTCGCTCTCCTCCAGCTCCTACGCATAGGTCTTCCCACACTCAGGTTAATCGTGGTGGTTGTGGTGAGAAAGAGAGCACTTGTCAGCTGTATTAAGGCTCAAATCCAATCTGAGAACTGGCATCTGGAAAAATACAGAGCAAGGGGGCGCTCACTGAGAACCCAGGGACTCTCAGGAATGAACTGGCCACAAGTCGCAGACAACGTGCATCAAAGAGAGATGTGCTCCCATCGTCCCTCCCCCTCCTTTCTGTCAACAAGCATTCTAGTGCCTTCCATGGAGGATACAGAGAGGCCGTCCCGATCTCCCGACACATACCCAATGCACCCGCCCCTCTGCTCTGTTCCTGCTCATGTTTCCCCCTATGGTGCCTGTCACTGTCAGATGTTTCTCATTTCTCTCCTTGTTTATTCGCTGTCCTCTTCTGCAGGACATGTGCACTCTTCAGGCAGGGGCCCTGTCTGTCTTGTTCTGCACCTGGTTCCCAGTGCCAGCCCGGGGCCTGGGATACGAGATACTGAATAAACGTCTGTTGAATGGGTTTCTAAATAAATGGCGAACAAAGAACTTCCGTCTGGCGGGGAACAGCAGACACGTATACGGATGGTGTCAGTTCAGTGCGGTCAGTGCCATGACAACAGGCGAACAAGGACTTGAAGGGGTAACACAAGAAGAGGCAGAAACTCTGCCTCAGCCCTGTCCAGGAAGGCTCCCCTCGAGAAAGACCTGAGTTGGGCTTTGAGGGACGAGCAGGAGTTAGGCAGGTGGATGAGGAGGCTGTGTGTGCAAAGAGCCAGGGCGTCCAGCACTGGGATGCATTTGCAGTAGGACGTGTTTGTTGCGGCTGCAGCCTGGGCTTCTCAGGGTTCTACTGAGGGAGGTGAGGCTGGAGGGCTGATCCTCAAATGCGAGGTCAGGATGCACGCTTCATCGTAAGAGCAGCCGGGAGCTCTGAGAGCCTGGCGGAGTCAGATTTGCAGTTGGGAAGATCCCTTTGTGCAGTGGGGAGGAAAGAGGGGCGAGATGGACGGCAGCGAGACCAGGAGTAGGCAGGGCCAGGAGGGGGTGGGGCCCCTGAACCGGGCAGGGAGCTAAGGGGGCAGGAATGAGAACTTCCAGAGCCAAGGCGAGAAAAAGGAAATTAGGAACAGAGAAGACCTGAGAGATTTTGACATGAAATCTAACCACTTTAGACATTAGCACCAGTCTAAATGCCCAAGGTAAAAAGGGAGGGGATGGACAAGCACGTGGTGACATTTACCACGTGCCCGATGATTCACACCCACTCCTTCACTCGGTCCATGAGATGGGCATTATTACCTCCACAGATGAAGAAACTGAGGTTCAGAGAGGTTGAAAAATCTGCCCGAGTTTTCACCAGGGCCAGGAATCAAATCCAGCTCCTTCTGGCACTAAAACCCATGTTCCTTACCTTGTACTACCTACCTTCCGGAAGACTTGGGGACAGGTGTATATTGGGAGGAGAGAAAGGGAAGACAGTAAGAAGGGACAAACCCACGCTGCCTGCCATGGTCTGAATATGTCCCCCAAATTCATATGCTGGAATCTCAACCCCTAAAGATGATGAGGGATTGGTGCCTTATAAAAGAGGCTCAGAGAGCTCCCTGTCCCCTTCCACCATGTGAGGACACAGGGAGCAAGTGCTGGCGATGCACCAGGGAGAGGACATTCGCCAAAAGCCCTTGGTCTTGGACTTCCAGACTCCAAAACTGTGAGCAATAAATGTCTGTTGTTTCTAAGCCCCTCGGTCTGTGGTATTTTGTCATAGCAGCCCGGAAGTGACCAAGACATTTCACTTGGAGCTCCCCTTCGTGAGGTTCTCTCCTTCTCATCGCCAAAACCATTCTTGTCTAAATGTCAATAATAAAGAGAACAAGTCATCCTTTTTCTTCTATGCCAATTATCTTAGCATCAAAGATTTCTTAACCTTCTTCCTCATTCCTGGATCCAGGCACTGTTTTCCTTTCTATGCAGATGAAGTGAGGCTGTGGAGACCTCAGCCCTGACCTACTTTGCTGCCCCTTTTCTGGCACCAATTATTGGAAAGGCCTTTGGCTTTGCAGTGAGACTTTCAGAGCAGACAGTCCAAGCTCTCAAGGGGGAGGAGAAGCCCAGTCACTGAGCTCCCAGGAGAGAGCCATCGCTCTCGGTGCCGTCTGTGCAAGACCGTCGAACCGTAACGTGTAATCATCTTCACGTTACAGATGAGAAACTGAGAGTCAGAGGTGGGCTTTTTCACACGGCGTCACACCAGTAAGTGAAGATCTGGCAGATCAGACCCATGGGGTGGGTCCACACCACCGTGGTGGAGCCCCTGGCCGTTTCTCCATCACTGGGCACGGCATGGGTGCTCAACAAATGTTCGCACAATGCACGCGTCAGTCAATAGATAAGCGTGATGTTGTCCACTGTGACATCAGCTTCTACGCCTGCAGTTCCTTTCCCAAGGATGGTGCTTGCTACCTGACGTCTGCTCCACACGGGTTTGTTGAGAAGACTGACAACGTGTGTCCTCATTGGCACAGTGACAGAACAGTCTCCTGCTCGTATCCCAACAATGTACCCAGAAAGCTTAGCCATCCACGCCCAGCAGACCACAGCTGACAGAAAGCCGACGCCGTGCAGGTGGCCTCACATAGGGCCATGCGGAGGAGACAGGCTGGCACTCGCTCTCCTCCTGGGTGCACGAGGAGAGTATTTGCACCCAGACAGGGCCATGTGCCTGGAAGAGGGAACGACAAGGACAAAGATCTGGGGCCAGAAACTAGCAGGGTGAGGGTTTGAGGAACAATCAGAAGGCAAGTGTGGCTGGAGTCCACCACGTGGAAATGGTCATTTCCACCTGACCAGGCTTCTGTGAGGGTCTTCGAAGTCAGATATGGGAAAGACTTCAGGCAGCAGCTTCTCTCGGTGCCATTCTTGGACCCAACACGGAGAGATGGAGAGATGGACTTGCTGGAAGGATGGGCAGGAACTCGAGCTCAACGGGAAGTTGAAGACGACCGGACTGAAGTAGACTGTCAAGGAGTGTGCCCCTGGGAGACTTTCAGCTGAAGTGACAGCAAATCCCACCAACTGTGGCTCCTGCCATAAGGACATCCATTCCTCTCTCATTAGAAGAAGTCAGGAGGTGACTTACCCAGGGTTAATGTATCAGCTCACAATGTTAACCGGCTAGATCAATAGAAATCCCTTTGATTTTCTGGTCCTGCTCCTCATGGTTGCAAGATGACTGCCATAGCACCAGGCATCACAGCCTCACTTGATCACATTAAAAGAAGGTAGATAGTAGTGGTGGCATGGGGCAAAGCGTTTATCCTCACATGCCTCCTTACTCTAGAAAATGTATTTTCCAAAACCTCCCCAGGAGATTAGACAGATCTGGTCACTGGTCAGACACAAGGAAGGGACTAATCTAAACTGCTGTGTTCACCATGCCCATGAGGCTCAGTCTTTAAAGTACTATTGGTTGATTCAAGAGAAGCAAACAAACACATGGAACCCATCAATCAGCTATCAGGAACAACAACTCGCCTTTGAACAGCACCTTATAATGATAATTATAACATTCAGAAAATGACTTCATGTATCTTGGCTCACTATACCTCACAGCTAGCTTTCAAGGAGAAACTATTATCCCCATTTTACAGATGAGGCTACTGAAGCTCAGAGAGAGGGAGAGACGAGCACGTGGCAGAGCTTCAGCAGTCTGACTCAGATATCCCCACTGTGTCTACTCTGCCTCCATCCGCCCTCTGCCTGGCTGACTAAGGGACTGTCCGGCTCGTGCTTCTCAGAAGGCTCCTTCTGGATGGAGGGGCAGTGGAGGGCATCCCCTACTATGTGCAGAGAGCAGATACACAGCGGCAGGATGACGTGTCTAAACAGTCATTTGCGGGTTAGTTCACATTCTAGATTCTACCAACCTTCCCCTGCACCCTGGAGCCCCCACATTACCTCCAGGGGAATTTGGATTGTCAGAATGGGGAGACCAAGAGAAAGACACAGCTGGTGGCACTTCACTGACCCCCAGGTAGGCTCCAGAGAATCAAAAGGGGAGGCCCTGCCTGCAGGGAGCTTGCTGCAGAGTCTGTGGACCTAGATTTGGAAAAGAGAAGACGAGGGTGGGGGCGGGGGGGTGGGCAGTTAAGCCTCTCCTGCCCGTGCCCGCGCCCCAGGCACGGAGGCAGGAAGCCAGGGTGTGGAGGAGAAGGTGGAAGGTGACCTAAAAGCCTTACAAAGGGGAGAAGATACCAGGTGCTAAGGTGAAGCGACACCCCATTGAGAAGCACAGACAGGCATTAGAAAAACGGGAACACATCCACCTTTCTAAAGCAAGGGGCCCCCACAGACAGCGACCCCACCCCACCTGCGGGTGGTCCAGCAGAGATGAGGAGGAGCTGAGACTCGCTGGGCAGCAACCCAGCTTCCCCAGGGGACACCTCCTTTCAATAGCCAAGGTCCTGTGGAAGCTTTCCGCCTCCCACCAAGTTCCCAGACTAAAAGGTAGGGCCCGTGACACCCACAGGGGATGCTGTGGTACTGGAGGGAAGGCCCCAGCATCCACGACTTGGGTGGGACAGGCCAGGACTGAAATGCCCCTCACCCCTGCTGACATACGCAGTCTCTTTTAATCCTAACAACAGATCCAGGAAAACATATCCTGGCATTTCACCGTGTTACAGAGACGGGAAACGGGACTCATTGAAGTTCCATGTCAACCACCAAAAGAAGGAGGAGGCAGGACTGGAACCCAGGGCTGTGGTTTCTTTGTCTCCCCCCAAAAAGACTGTTTGAAATCACAACATGTGTTCTTCATATCACCCATTTAGTTATTCACTGTTATTTTCATCAATTATATATCATTACCACTGTAGTTTTTTCATTTTATAGAGTATCGTTCTTTCTTCAGGAATTGGAATACACCAAAAAGCAAAGATACGGAGAAGCAACCAGCCACCACGCCCTAGAGCTCACAGTCCTCAAGCACTGCAGGAGGACCCTGAGGCCGGGCCATGGCTGCCTCCCTGCACAGCTGCCTCATCTCTTGTTTCTGGCCTTTGCAGTATCCTCCCCAGGGAACAGCATTAACTATCCACTTTCTTCCAGAACAGAAGGACCCAGCAGCCTCGTGGCAGACATTCAGTGTGTCTGGTCTGAGGACCACATGGACGAGCACAGTCACATTAGAAGGTCTGCTCAGGTCCCAAGCAAAGGCCTCCACTGGCTTTTAGGATGGGATGATCCTTGGCGTTATAACTGATGCCCCCTCCCCCTGCATTGTCAGGTTACTTTCTCCGCTCCTCGTCCTCCCCTCCCCTTCCCCCAGGCCCCATCCTGCTGGCTGCCTCAGAGCTCAATGTGGGGCCTAAAGCAGAGGAAAGGAGGTTCCTCCTAGCTTTTGGCTTCCAACTTTCAGAACCTAAACCCTCAGGGCAGGAAGCCTCCTCACAGTGCAGAAGGAACATGTAGGAGAACACATGAGGCGGTGGGAAGAGGTCTCCCCTTCCACAAAGCGTGCCACCCCTCAGATCAGAACCAATGTCTCCACACTGGGGATGTCTCTCCACCAGAGGGAGGGTCTTAGAGGTCAACCAGATACTCTGGCTGGGTCCTAAAGACAGAGCCCTGATCTCTGTCCAGGCTGAGCCCAGGAAGGGGGCAAAAGCCCCAAGAGGTTTCCAGATCCCAGAGCAGAGAGGACCTGCCCCTCACTTCCTACAGGGAGCGCAAGGGAGGTGGGAGAAACTACAGGCAGTGATGCGTGGTGCATCCTGGGAACAAGGCAGTGAACAGCCTCACACAGATGTGCTGGTGACCAAGGGCTGCAGGAGCAACGAGATGGCTTCCAAGCACCCAGAGAGCTAGAGACTCAGCCAGGGGCCCAGCAGTCAGCACACTGAGAGAAAGCAGCCATAATTCCTTCTCTCTCTTTCCATTACCCCACCTGTGTCTCTGTCTCTGTCTCCCTCCCTCCCAATCTCTCTCTCTCTGCACCCGTTCACACACACACTGGTACTGAACCTGATTCATTTTTGGCTGTTGCCAAGAAAACCAAACACCGAGACCAGAGCTTGCAGCAGAGAGAGCACTTAATCACAAGGCAGCCCAGTGAGGAAACAAGAGAACGCGTCTCAAATCCGTTTCACTGGAAATGGGGACTCAGGGATATTTATGGAGTAGGGGAGAAGGTAGTCTGAAATGTGGAGAGAGGTGATTGGAGGTGAGGAGCGGTGAGGTAATTGATGATCTGCACAAGTGTAGTCAGACTCCAGGCCTCTTCACAGGACTCATGTTCACAAAATGGCAGAGCAGGATCTGAGGGTAGCTCCTTGAAGTTAATAGGTCACTTATGGGGCATCTGTGCAGGCCCAGTTTATGGGTTGGTGGTCTCAATCAGCCTGAACTGAACAAGAGGGTCCCAATTCCTGAAAAACAGTTCAAACACTCATTACCGTAGTGACCCAGGCTCCAGGGAGATGTTATCTACAGGAAACTGGTGGGAGTCAGAGAGCATATTGCCTAAGCAGCACAGTTAACAATGGGTGGGTGGACAATTAAAAGCTATAATCAGCAATTGTTAAAAAAAAAAAAAAAAGGAATGAAAGGAAAAATAACTTTAGTTACTAGCTACCTAATCATCAATGGCTAACTGCTTACTGGTTTCAACCCCGCCCCCTATTTTTTGGTCATTCCTCATTCTTGAGGCATTTGGAGTGACAACCAATCTAGCTACTTCCTGATGACTTGGGGTGTAGATCTGAATTAGAGGAAGGGAACTGTTTAGCAGTCATTTGGAAATATTCTCTCTTCCATCTTCAGGCTGACATTTTGCATTATTAGAATTTTTATACCTTGTTCAACAGTTTTGGAATAACATCTAAAGACATATTTTATAATCAAGTATCTGACCAGAAAGATAAGAAGTATAGACAATCTAAATTTTAATAGTCCCTGAAAAACGACCTAATCCCTTGAGGAATCCAAGAAAACAGTTCTGAAAACCAGCTTGGACCTTGTACCTCTGGGGATACCTGCTGATAAGGGGCATAGGTTGTTCCATCTCACTGAACCTGCCTCTTAGTGAGATGGTGACACAGGTGGGCCTATATTGTGTAAGCAAGTAACCAGGCATTTAATAAAAAGCATTTCTGTAGAAACAACAAAAAAACAAGGTTAATGGAACAAATTATAAACCAGTTTCTGAGCCCAGAGAGCAGCCAGTCAAGAAGATTTCTAGATGTCAGAGTCAAAGCACCTTTTGCCGTTTGAAATGTCTCTGATGGTGTTGTCAGGTGTTCAGGTATCTTTCTGAGTGGTTTACACAGCAACAGGCATAAATCTCTCTTATGTCTATACCAAGGTGTCCAGCCTCAGTTTGCAGGGCTTCAGGGGTAAAAAAGGGTAGTTTCCGTTCTCAGTGATTCCAAATGGCAATGATTGAAAACATTGGTTTGGAGATTTGTAGCCAGATATTTCAGGAGACTGTGAGAATTCAGGATCTGGTCCAGTTTCCAGATAGAAAAGAAAATCCTCAAAGATAATTAATAGAACTAGAGTCTAATATCGATGAATGTGTACCATAGTTTCTATTGAAACAATTTTTCTTTCTAAAATCACCCTCATTTTTACCAAAGTTAGCCAATTAAGACTCATTGGTTTGCAAAGTAAGTCTAGTTTCAATAAATTTGGCCCAATTATTTACACAAGTACAGCAAGAATAGGAATTGATTATATATAGGCTCTTTCTAATCTGCTTTGCTGGAACTTTTTATAAGGAATCTCAGATTGCTCTTTAAAGGCCTCTTGAGGCCAGGAAAGCCAAGCCAAGGACCTGTCATCAGACTCTCCCTGTGATATCTGTAGATCTAAGTGAATTCCTCTCTTCTCTTGAGGTTCCCCAAAATATCCTGAGGTTCTTTGCACCTGCCAGGAGTGACCTTCTTTACTAACCTGGTAAGGTTTCTTGGGAACCCTGTAAGCAAGGTACCAAGCCAATATTTCCAAGTGGTTTATTCTATAAAGTCCAATGTCTACCTCTTAGAGCTCAGTCATATCTGAGTCTATGCATGTTTCTCTCAGATACAACATTCTAGTCAAAGCCTTGGTAATATAAACGTTTCCAATTGTGTCCCACTATAAGGAGATCAGATTCTTATTGAACTTTTACAAATAATTATATTGCCACGAAAATAAGAATATTTACTCACCAAGAGTTTCCAAATTCTGGAGGGGTCAGGTAGAAAGAAAAAGATAAGTGTTTTGGTTCTGCTTACAAAGGTATAATTTATCAAATTGCTTTAAGTCATAGTTAGCTTAAGAGAAAAAGGTTTCCTCAAAATCTGGACAAAACAAAATATCAAAAAAATCAGCAATATATCAAATGAAAAGTCATAAAAATTATAATCATCCTCATCAGTTCCTTAGTTCTGTATAATTGATTATTGATCTTAATCTTCTGTTAGCAGTTTCATGAAGTCATGAGTTTCAAGGTTGGAGTTGTGTAGTTTCTTACCCAACTCAGTCTTATTGTTTGAAAGTTTATCAGAAACCTAAACAAGTGTCAGACTTCTTCCCATGATTCTCTCTGAAGGTGAAACATATTTACAAAAACATCAGAGTAAAACAACTGTCTGGAAATAACAAAACACTCAAAAATGGCAATTGACAAAGACACTTGGCCATTTCTGTGACATACAACACTTTGAGATAATGACTAGAATTATGGCTGACAACCAGGACAGATCAGAATTTTTGGAATGTAATATAATTTTTTAAAAACACTTATATTAATAACATTTACCCACACAATGTAACCTAGGAAAATTGATCATCATTTATTTGATCATGCTTCCCATGTAATTTAACATATCAAATAAGTCTAATTAGTTTAATATCTTCCTCTTTATAGAAAGGGAAAACAATTCTTTGAGAAGTCCCAGGGCTGATTGGAAATTCCCAAAATTTATTTATTTAAGTCAAAAAAAGACTAATTTTGGGAGAAGCTCATCAAAAAGTTTTGAAACGCTTTGTCAAATAGGAAACAACGCTTAGTTATCCATTCAATCAAAGTGACAACAGAAACAGTCAAAAAAAAAAACCTTTATAGAGAGACCTCAGTCTTTTTGAATATAGGAAATTATTTTTTTAAAGCATAGATTTTCTGTCTTTTTGGTAGACTTAAAAATAAAAGCATTTTATAACCACTTTATCAAGAGCAAACCAAAAGTTCAAGAAAATTATCTTTTTAAAGAGAGAAAGCCAAATTCTAATTTTGCACCAGCTTACTTTTGATATTTAAATTTATTTACGTAATTAAATTCATTTCAATCTTAGCCAACTCGACCATACACAACTCAGGCTTCCTCCTCCACGAACCTTCTAGAACTCTCTTTTTACATTCAGAATTTGTCCTATGCCTTCATTCTTCCCTCCTAGCACTTTAGGACAAATTTATCTTTCTTAACAAAACAAACAAACTTCCATTCTTTATATTTTCTTTGCTGAAAAATACAGCTTATTTTCCTTGAATACAAATATATTTTCCTTATTAATTTTCAGTCGTTTTAATCACATATGTTAATTAGAATTCTTAACCCTTACAGACCTTTATTTTTAGTGAAAACCAAGAAGTAAGCAATTATGAACTATGTTTTACATTAGCATTCTGTGGTTTGGCAAATCTTATAAACACTTTTCATAATTTCTAGAAACATGCTACTTCATAGTACAATTTTAATAAAATACAAGACGTGTTTACTAATAGACCCAAACATCTTTTAGTTTCTCTGTAATAAGAAGCCAATAGTAGAAAAACTCAGACATATTTAGTGATAATGTTTTAGGATTTTATTTTATTTGAAAGTGACCCAGATATTCAATGAATTTTTTATCATTTAACTTCACCTAGCAAAACTTCAAAGTTTCAAGTTACCAGAGGGATTTTGGAAGTTGTCTTAAATATACAAGCCGTAACACATAATTATTGTTAAAAAGTTCACCCCACACTTTTATCTTTTTCATAACTATTTAGTTTACTTGTTCCCAATAATTGTTGAGATTGCCTACAAAACTTCATAAGACATTAGGCAAAATTATCCATCACTTTAAGTTATTATTTTCGCTAACCAATTTTGTAACAGCGATAACATCAGTTTATTTGACCAATAAATGCGGAGTAAAGGTTGCATCATATTCAATGCTGATAACTCTGAGGACATGTCCATTTTAATCAAACCAACAATCCTAAATCAGCTTTCAGTTACCAAAGATTAATTTGTGCCATGTTAACTTGAAAGACATTTGGGTTAGCTAAATTTAGAAATAATTTATGTAAGCACCTACTTTAAGCCAATTAAACAGAGCTCTTAATTTTTGCCATAGCATCCAGAGGTAGAAAAATATCTCACATTTATAACATACATATATAGACACACAAATAAGAGACAGATGCAACAAAGATTTCATAGCCTCTGTTTTAAAATTTTTCCTTAGGTTTTGGGGCAAGGGTGCTTTCATAACAGTATGCATCCCCAAAGCTTCTTTTCCTGTGTTTCTTTCTTTCTTTCAGTCTTAGGAACCTGGGGTGGTCTAGATAACAGCTCCTGAGAGAGGTCACACGTTTTTGAGATAAACAGGGGAGGTTAGTTACTTATCAAAGGACTGACTCACCCATCCAGTTACATTATCCTTAATTTGCTTCTTTCCCTCTGGGTACACAGTTTTATACTAATTTAGGGAAGAAAACCAAAAAGTAATTCCTACCAGGTTTTAAATATCAGCTTCTGATTTGGCCAAATTTCTGACCATAAGTGACTAAATCCTTTCAGAAATCTTGTCAAGTTTCAGCTGGGACAAACAGTAACTATACCAGGCTGTACTGAATAGCAGTTTCCCAGAAATCTCTTGAGTCTCGTCAACTCTGGGAGGGGCTCATTTTGGGCCCTCCCTCAAAGGTAAATTATGGAATGTCTGTAAATCCATGACCTAATCGCCTTTCCCTTTGGGTACCTTTTATAACTTAATTTTCTGTTAGCTTTGTACAACAAAACTTTCAATATGGTCATTTTAGAATTCAACTCTTTACTATTAAGGGCACTTTTAAATGATCTTACCTGATTGGAACATTCCTTCTAATGGCCCAAGTGATTCCCCTAAAGCCAACAGCAGTTTGGCAGGACCCCTAACCACGTAAGGAAGTGCACCCCACATTCCTGCCTGACCACCTCTGACCACAAAATGAGGTGCAACCACGTTTTTGTCCAACAGTATTTTGGGACCTCCAACCTGAGGATTATCAAGCCAAACCCTCAGGACATCAAACGAGCTTGGTAAGATTCTACAGTTCTTTGTAAACATTTACAGCTTCTGGCAACTATAGATGCCCAGAAGGTGGCAAGCTCGACTCTTTAACGATTTCTCTATTACCTGGCTCTTAAAAAGAATCCCTAAATGGCCCCTGTAATTTCAAATTATCCTGGGCTGTCTCGCCAGCTGTTCACAGTCATCCCCATTTTAGGGGCTTTTCCCAAGGTGGCCACAACAAACAAGGTCATTGCTAAAGAGAATTTTTTACTGTTTCTGAGAAACTCAGTCCCCAAAACAGCCAATTCAGTTCAGACAAACATTAACACACAATACAGTTCTACATGTAACACAGCTCAGAATACCAGCTGGTTGGCCACGAGTAGCTCAGAACCAGTGCCAGGAGCTACCTGGAACCAGATTGCCAGGGGCAACTCGGAATCAATGCCAGGACTTGCCCCGATCCAGAAGCAACTTCATGAGTGGACCTTTGTTCCTGCTCCTCATTACCTTGGGTGGTTCAGGCCCAGGGTTTGGGTCTCAGCCATGAGGATCCCCCAGAGTACAAGCCAAACCTCTATTTCCGGGAAATCAAACCTGAGAGACGAGGTAAGGGACAGTCAATTTCCTAAAGTTACTCACCCAGAGCCCAGAGAAGTCTTGATCCAGAAGCTGTTTCTTCCCCCCAAAGGAAAAAAAAAAATGCCTTGGGGCCTGGAGCAGTGCAGCAGGGATCGGGAACCCAATCAGTTGAGCCCTTAGACAAAAATTGTCTAGGCAGCCACTTAGGGCCCATGAGAGGACCCCACACCCTGCCAGCGGTTCCAGGGCCTCAGGGGGGTGGTCACAGGACCTTGCCCCTTCATAGTCACCAATTATTACTGTGCAAAATTGGGGTTCTCTTGCCCTATGCACATAAATAAAAAACCAATTAATTATAGCATCAGCTTCTGGGGGAGAAATCAGCTTTAGTCCACGAGACAAATCTGAAGCACACACCCCCTCTCTCCCTGCAGATCAATCTCATAGATTAAATCCAGAGTCTTGATGGATGTTATCAAAGACTAGAGAGGCCAGCCCCTTTACCTCCGTATGGTCCTCTAGACCTTAGGAATCACCCTAGGAAAAGAGGGGGCTATTTGATTGTGTCCACCACCCTAGAATGGAGGCTGAAAACAGAATTAGTACAGAATTAACGTAACTGATATAAAGTGAAGTTATGTTTCTTGCACTAAGTCTGTGGCCTGGGATTCACAGTGGGCACACTTTCCTGGAAGCAGAAACCCCCAGGCAGCTGCTGGCAACCCATCGACAGCCTCAATGGCTTTGCTGTCGGGCCTGATCACCTGTTTCCTTCATTTCTGGGCATTCTTAAACAGCACTCAACCCTCCGCGTGTCACACCTGGGCTGTGGGCACTAGGTCACCCTCAAGAATAATGATGAACACTTACTGAGCATTTACAGTTGCAGAAACTGAGCTAAGGTTTTCATATGGATGGTCTCCCTTAATCTTCCCAACGACCCCGTAGGTTTGTCAGGCTTGCATGTTACAGATTACCTAGAAGCACTCCAAGTTCCATGGGGACAAAGGCATGAATCAATAGTTACCATATGGCGCGAACTCGAACAGGGGGATGCGCAATGCTGCGGGAACACAGATGGAAGCTGAGTAATTCTCTTTACGGCAGGGTCAGTGACTTCTACCTTCTGCAGCTACCAGAACCATCCAGCCTCTTCCTTTCAAGGGCTCCCAAACCTGTTGTTCCCTCTCTCTGAGACACCCTGCCCTTGGCTCTTCACATGGCTGGCTCCTCCACCTTCAGCTCCAGTCACCCTCAACACGCCCCCAAAAGTAGGGTCCCCTCTTCCGCTAGAATGCAAGCTCCCTGAGGACAGGAATCCTGTCTTTCTTGTTCATCACTGTATCTGCCAAAACCGGACAAGTGTTGACACAGGAGAGGTGCCCAATAAATATTTATTGACCAAATGCCTGGATGAGCATGTGAGTGAATTAGCTAATTAAAATTACAAGAGGTTCAGTAGGCTGAGACGGGGGAGGGAGGAATAGAGAGACTTCATGGGCACCCCTGGAGGGGTTTGCCAGAATCTGTGGCAGAGAGAGCCACAGAGATCCATCAGAGATGTCCTCTGCCTGACTCTGTTCATAGTCGGTGTCTCATAGCCCTTCTCCCCCAAGCCACCCCATAGCAGAGTTCGTGGAACACTAGATTCTCCTTGATGTTTGATGAATGAGTGAATGACTGTGAATCAGCCAAGCTGAGCAACTGTGTAGCGAACAGGGTGGTTCTGCCTCTCCCCAGCATCCCTCCTCAGTGAGTCACGGGTCAGTTCACTGTTTTTCTCAGTCGCCTATTCATTGGCAGTTTTAACGTCAGGCCAACCTGGATTGGAACCCCAGCCCCACCACCCTGGACAAGCTTCTAAGCCCCCTGAGCCGCAGTCTCTGCACCTGCAAATGGAGGGAACAGTGCCTGCCGATGGCTGTGAGGATGGGAAGAGATGAAGTCTGTAAAGCCGCCTGCACAATGGCTGATAGATGATAAGGGCTCAATAAATAATGGATCCACGAATGAGTGGATCAATGGATGAATGAATGACAACACGTATTTTTGGTGAGACTTTCGGATTTGGTAAATTTGAGACAGCTGGATGCCAAAGTGGCTGCAAATCCTCCTCTCCAAGCCTCCTGAGCAGTGGTGCTCATTTAAAGGCACGGATGTGAGCTGTGCTGGAACCTCACCCTCGCACCCACCCTCCCGACAGAACCACAGCAGTGGTTTCGATGCTGGTGTGATGATCTCCAGCGTCCTGTCCTGGCCTGTGCTCACCTCCAAGCTTGAAGAGCCAACGCTACCAGCAGCTGCCCTGGCCCCCGGCGAGGGGCTGGGGCTGGAGGCAGCCCCAGAGAGCTTGTTGGACCTTTGCAGATGTCGCTCAGCAGCTGAGAGCGTGGGCTCTGGAACCCAACGGTCTGGGTTCAGAAGTTAACTCTTCTTGTTATTAATTGAATGAACTTAGTTAAGTCACACGACCTCTCTGTACCTTGGCTTCTGAATCTGTAAACAGAATGATAACAGCACCTGCCCATGGCTGTAGGGGTAATTAGCGAATTCCCACGTGGAAAGCATGAGAACAATGCCTGGCACGCTGTGGATTCCCAAGAGATGTTGGTTGGAGTGAAAATAACTGGAGTCCGGCATTATGTAACTAGCTCTGACTCGGTGCCCGCTCTGTTCTGGCTTCTGGTCACGGAGGGTACAGAGATAAACACAGTGAGGTCCCAGCCCCCACGTTGCTCCCCGCCTAGTGAGGCAGGCAGCTGTGCAAACCGTGGCCCAGTGACATTGGTGCCATGATGGAAGAGTAATCACCAGGCTGTGGCCCCACCTCAGGGGCACCCAAGCCAGCCTGGGCAGCCAGAGAGTCCTTGCTCAAGGGGGCAATGAACTTCAAGTGGCAATGGACACTGAGCCAGGAAGAGAGGAGGGAAAAAGCATTCTAGGCAAAAGACCACGTGAGCCATGGCACAGAGCCAGCGAGCTGGGCACGGCCAGGGCACGGGAGGATGAGAAACACACGGACCAGGAGGGAAACGATGATTGTTAGAAATATGCAGAGCACACCCTGCATGCAGAACCCGGGCCTGGCACTGAGGACAGGGAAAGCAGATGGAAGCAGCTCTCAAGGGCATACATTCTAGCAAGAGGGCTGGAAGCCCAGATAGGCGGGAACACAGTAGTAATAATAATGCGGTGTGGCGGGTGCAATGACCGAGGTAAGCCCAGGGCTGTAGGGAGCCCTGGATAAGCACATGAGAAGAGGGTTGAAAGAACCTCAGAGGACACATGACTGCAACAACTGTCCCTCTTTCCTTCCACCAAGAGGTACGATGGCATGGGGGTTGAAGAGGCCAGCTCTCAGTTCCAATCTCCACTCTGCTGTTTAGTGCTGTGTGACCTTAACCAAGTCTCTTAACCTCTCTGTTTCCTCATTGGATTGCTATGTGGATTAAACAGGTTAATGTATTTAAAGCACCATAAAACCATGCCTAGCGCACAAGCAAATGCTCCATGCGTCAGATATGACAGATTCATTCATTCAGTATACATATTGAGTGTATTAAGCTCTACTGGGTGCCAGACTTTGCTCTAATCACTGGAGACGTCATAGCAGCTCAGACAGACAATCTCCCTGCCTTCACACAGCTTCCCAGGATGTGGGACTGCAGTGTTAAAGCTGGGCCGGTCCTGGGCCAACAGAGGCAGTCGGCCCCCCACCTCTCAGCTGTGTAGCCCCAGGAAATGATTCTCCCTTTCTGAGCCTATGAGCTAAGTCCCCACTCCTGGCGAGGGGCTCCTGAGTCACACATCCTTACCACCTGTCTCCCCTCACTAGGATATCAGCTGCCTGACCTTCCCTTCCCTGTCCTGCTACGCTACAGATCTGTGACGAGGGTCCCGGGAGAGCATGAGAGGGGAGCCTGTCGTAAGGGATCGCTCTGGATCCCTTACGACCTCTGGGGGTCGATTCTGGAACACGGTTTTAAAGCATAGAGGGTTGGGGTGGAGCAGAGAGGATTGGGGTCAAGAAGGGGAAAAGCTCAGAAACCCCATTGTTAAACAGGCATTTCCTATAAACGAGGCAACGTGAGGGCCACACGGCGGGAGGGGACTGCCCACGGCCCCCAGGGAGTTCGGGCAGAACTGGAACCCAGGCCCCTCAGCAGCGAGTTCAGGCCTCGCTCTGCCTCTCACGTCATTTCTTCTCTTCCATCCCCAACGTCTAACAAGACCTTGCGGCGGCCAGTGCATCACCGGGAGTTTCCTTGAAAATGCTCAAGTCCCTGTCCCCCAGCTCTCAGTCCTTGAACTTGCCAACTGTCATGTGAAGTGTGAGTTTGGGAAAGGAGTTTTTGGCCACTGTCCTGAGTATTTATTTCCTCCGGTAAACTCTGGCATTGTATTACAAAAGCTCTAAAATATTGATATTCCTCATGACTCGGAGTCAAGAGGGAATAAAATACTTTGTACAAATCCCAGTTTATGACTCAGAGATTTAGTAAACGAACTCTGGCATTTCTTCTCAACCTTCAGAGGAAAACCTCTTCCTCGGTCTGGGCCTGCCCGGCTCCTAACCTTCCCCGGGGGATAGGTATTATGGGCTTTCCTCTTGAGTCCAGAAACTCGCTTGACGAAGTCACCTCACCATCTTCTCAAGGCTAGTGGAGGCCGGCAGCGTGTGTGGTACCCGGCAGGCGATCTCCACGGATGTGGGCCCAAAGGTGTAGCCGCGATAAAACAGCCATGTGCTTCATCCTGGACCCCCCATCACGTGTTGACGGCCAAGGGGAATTCATTATGCTCACTCCAGACCTGGTTCTTCTTCTGGGTTCCTTGTCCTAACAATGCCCGCATAGTCCACTTAGGTGTCCAGGAACAAGAAACTGTCCCAGACCCCTCCCCCTCCCTCACGGCTCGCAGTCGATCTGTCACGCGCCCGGCGTTTCTGTCTCCTCCCATAAATCTCTTAAGTCAGTTGATGCTGCTCCAGCTGCGCTACTTACTCAGTTCCACTCTTCTCTTCTTTCATCTGGACTTTTACGATGGTGGCCCGATGGGGTCCTCTGCCTCAGCCCTCTCCCATGCACCACCTGATCGATACACCACAGGGCCTAATGCTCAGACATCCTTCTCATTGTCGGCTTTTCTCTTTACATTTCTCACTTTCCTCCCTGACTCTTTATTAGCATTACTCTTCTTGGCACCCAACCTAATGTGTCTCAGATATGGGCTGAAATATGCATTGATTCTTGTCAGCTAAGCGATGTTGCTTTGTGGGGAACGGGTTTTAATTTAAATAAATGGTGGGCCGGCTCTGTGGCAGAGTGGTTAAGTTCGCATGCTCCGCTGCGGCGGCCCAGGGTTCGGATCCTGGGCGCGGACATGGCGCCGCTCGTCAGGCCACGTTGGGGCGGTGTCCCACGTCCCAAAACTAGAAGGACCTGCAACTAAGATATACAACTGTGTACAGGGGGGCGGTTGGGAGATAAAGCAGGAAAAAAAGAAAAAGATTGGCAACAGCTGTTAGCCCAGGTACCAATCTTAAAAAGAAAAAAAAAATTAAATAAATGGTATCCTTCTACTAACTTCATTTGGTTTCCCCTGTCCTCGGTTTTGTTGCATGGAGATCTGTCCACACATATGTGTATATACCTGGCGTGTGGTTTCTGGCCCCCGCACAGTATTCCACACTGTGCATCCACCACATCCTCCTGTTCTTGCCCCTGGTGATGGCACCCACGTTGCCTCCCATCCCCGCCTCCCCTTCCACACAGATCCGGGCACCCACTGCCCCATTGCACATTCCTTTGCAGGCCTTGGAAAGAAAGCGTCTGAGCTGTAGACCCAGGGATGTGCTAACTGGGACACATGGCACACGCATCCTGAGCTGTGCTAAGTGCTGCAGATCATTTCCAGAGAGACACTGCCAAGTTCTGTTCCTGCTTCCGAGCAGGAGAGTTCTGCTCTCCCCACCTCCCATCAGCACTTGGAGTTATTCACTTACTAATGTCTAGCACTAGCATGCACCAGTTGCTTCTCCAGCGCTGTCTTGCTTCCGTTTCCCGCCTTCCTGGGAAGTGAGAGCTCTTCCTCAGACGTTGCTCAGCCACTTGGGCTTCCCCTTCTGTGAAAGAATTGTTCATTTTCTTTGCTCAGTGTCCTGAGTTTTGTCTCTTCTTTTTTAATTGATTTGTAGGGGTTCTTTACATATCACAGGTACCACTTAATTTGTTGATATGATATACCACAAAAATCTTTACTCAGCCCAACTTGTCTGTTAACATTTCTGGTAGAATTCTTCATTGAGAGAGAATCCTCCGTTTTGGTGTCAAATTCATCTCTTTTTGCTCTAAGACACATCAGGACCCCTTTTCCTCCCCCAACTTGCTCCTGGTCCCAGCCACGTGACTACAGCTGAGACAGCCATGTGCCTCCAGTGTCATCTTGCCTTTACGGACATGAGTGGTTGGTGCCCACACAGACAGCTGACCCCACTGGGCCAGTGATCCCCTTCCTAAGGAAGGTGAAATTGGGACCAAGAACAAATGAACCAGTCTCTCCCCTAGGGGCTGTGACATTTGGGAGCTGTTGGTGACAGTTTTCTACGGTGATAAAGCCGGCCTGCAGGGAGACCACAAAATGTGATAGGTATGTGTGGAGAGAAGCAGAGATAGGACAGGATTGGAGGGCTTTGTGACCTCCCGCCCTGTTCTCCGGTTCCTGAGGCCCAGCCCCTCAGCACAGCCCAGCGACTTCCTCACTCGCATTTCCCATTACCTCACAAAAGGCAGACTGTGGGCGATCAGACACTGCCTCACCTCAGCCGTATCCTTGTGCCACGTCTACTACCATTTGTCTAATGTTTTTCTGTCAATTGACCGGATATTTTTGTTGAAAACTTTTTATTTAAAGAGGAAACTTCGTATCAAGACTATAAACAGAAAAGCAGCACAGTTTGCTATACCCAGAGATAATGATGGAAATAACTATAACTAAAACAATGCAAATGCTAGCTAGGTACCATCACGTGCTGAAGGCAGAGACCTGTAGAAACGTATTAAGACAGAGTAGACCTAAATTGAGACTTTCTCCTTAATGTAATCAGGATTTATAGAGATTTAGGAAAAGAGTAACCTTTTCTTGGTGTGATTCAATGTTATTTAATGTCTCTTTTCCAGTCTGCTAAAATAGCACCTCCCTGACTCAGTGGAACCTTTAAAAGCTGATGTTCTGGTCAGTCTCTTCTCCCTTGCCCTCCCCACCCCGACAGGCTTTTTATTTTCCCTCTCCTTAATCTAAGTCTAATAAGAGTTTTCTGATCACTGCAACCAAAAACATCATGACAAAATGAGGTATCTGCCGTAAAGGGGACCAGTAGTTCTAACGTATCATTAAGAACCAGGCTTATGGGAAAACGGCACACGTCACTTTGTGCTACACTCTGTCCTCCAGAACTCACTCATATGAACCCCTCCTAGCGGCAAAGGAGTCTGGGAAATGTAGTTCAAAGCTCACCAGGGGCATCCTTGTGACAACTCTGCACCACGGAAGAGACGCATGGATCTTCTGTGGAGAGTGTCTGCCGCACACTGTCACCAGCAGCTAGCACAGGACTGGGCATGTTATAGAAGCTCAGCTGAGGGATATAAGGAAGGAAGAAAAAGGGGACAGAGGAAGAGGATGTGGCCTATTCTTTCCTTTAGGCAGGAAAAAATTCCATTCATCCTTAAGTCTCTCACTATTTTAAATGAGCTTGACTACACTTTCCACAGATACGTTGATAGCCTAACTCAGTGAAAGCTTTATGGTTTATTAAGCAGTTTTATTTTCACTTCCAGAATCCTTCTGGAGTTACATTGTATATAGATTAATTCCTGAAAGGTCACCTGGAGAACACATTTCTATAAATTAAATCTTGTCTTCCCCTGGCCTCCATTAGGCTATGGGAGTCAAGTGGCTCTGGGAACAGATTTCTAAGCCATATCATATTTAGGAATTCAGCTAAACATATAACATCACAAATTTAAGTGTGTGTGTAAGATGGTTCTCATACAAGCCACAGAATCAGTTGCCCCAGGACTAAGAATCACATGGCTGTGGGATATTTCCTAAGGCTGCTGGAAGAAAGTGCCACACACTGGCTGGCTCCAACAATGGAAATGTATTATCTCATAGTTCTGGAGACCAGAAGTCTACTATCAAGATGTCGGTGGGGTCCGTTCCGTCTGCTGGTCCTGAGGGAGAACCTATCCCAGGCCTCTCTCCTGGCTTCTGGTGGTTTGCTGGGACTCTGGCATTCCTTGGCTTGTAGATGCATCAACCTTACCTCTTCCCCCACGTTCACATGGTGTTCTCCCTGTGTGCATGTCTGTCTCTGTCCAAATGTCCCCTTTTTATCAGGACACCAGTCATATTGGGTTGGGGCCCACCCTAAGGACCTCAATTTAACTTGACCATTTGTAAAGACCCTATTTCCAAATAAGGGCACATTCTGAGGTTCTAGGGGTGAGGGACTTGGACACATGAATTTGTGGTGGACAGAATTCAACCCATGGCAGTCAATGTCTCCAAATCAAAATGTACAGAGGAGAAACAGCAGGGATCGTGGAAGGGAACAAAACGCACTCAACAAACTCAACCAGCCTCTGGGAAGCCCTCGCGTGCTGTGGCTAGAGAACAGGGAACACTTTTTGATTTAAAATAGCTACAGACCCCCAAAGGAGCGGGCTGTGAGTCTGGTGAGACGACTGGAATGTGGGTGCTAGAGGCGCACTGCCTGGGCTCTGATCGGGCTGACACCCGACCAACTCTATGAGTTTGTGCTTGAACCTCTGTCTTCTCATCTGTGACCCAGGGTGATGCTCACCTCCTAAGACCTTTATGACAACTCAGTGAGCAAAATGCCTGGTGAGTAGCTCAGAGCAGGCAGCGCACTAAGCCCAGGTATTGAGAGGAGTTGACGACAAGCCCACCTTGGAAGAGTCGGGCAGTGAACAGCCGGGCGCCCACCACTTATATGTAATTAGCACTTTGCTGCATTTCCTCTCGCATATCTCTCCATCTCTCCATCCCTTCTATCCATCCATTACTCCATCTTGTTTTTGATGCATTTCAGAGTAAGATGCAAACATCAGTATCCTTCCTCCTGAACATTTCAGCATGCACCTCATTAACCAGTGTTCAATGCTTGTTTATATTCTTTTTTTGATTTTGAGATAAAATGTAGTCCAGTGAAATGCACAAATCTTAAAAGTACCTGTTGATGGGTTTTGACAAATGACACCCTTGTGAAACGTAAGCAACTCTCAAGACGTGGAATATTCCCATCAGCCCAGGACCCTCCCTCGTGCCCCTTCCCAGCCAGTCTCCACACCCACCCGCCCTCAGAGGCAGCCGTTGACCTGATTTCTGTCATCAGAGACTAGATTTGAGTGTTACAAAACTTTATATAAATGGACTCAGACAGCGTGTACTCTTTGAGGCATCTTCTTTCACTCGGCGCAATGTTTTTGAGATTCATGAATGCTATTGCACCTATCAGTGGTTCGTTCCCTTTGTCTCTGACTAGTATCCTGTAATATGGATATTTCACAGTTCATTTAGCCATTCTCCTACCAATGGGCACCTGGGCTGTTTCCAGCATTTTAGCTCTCATGGAAAATGCTGCTGGGGATAGTCTTACACGTCTTTGTGCGGACATGTGCTTTCATATTTCTTGGGAGTGCAATTGCTGGCCGTAAAGTAGGGTTATGTTTAGTTTTATAAGAAACTTCCAGAAGACTTTGCAGAGTAGCTAGATCATTCTACGCTCCCACCAGCAATCTCCTAAGATTGTGAAAAAGGAAGATGACTCTGGTGGCCTCTGAGGAAGAAGAGCCCAGACCAGGCAGGTGACTGGCTGGGGGGCCTTTGCAACATTCCAGAGCAGAGACAGGAGCTGGACAAACACCTCCCAAGTCAGGAAGACCCGTCTCATCTTGTAAAGAGGTTTATAACGCAGCTTGACTTTGACCCCTGTGTGTGCTCCCAATAGTCCCAAACTACGACCAGGACCCCAGAGGGGGCGTAGAGAGAGAAGGCTCAATTCTTAATTTAGACAGTCATTTCTTGGGACTTGTAAACGTGGAATCTTTTAACATTCATGCCAGGGTAGTCTTTTAATAACTCTAAAAAGGTTTGACCTAATTCATCCGGGAGGGGAGCAGCCTGGGCAGAGACACCTGGTGCTGCTCCTCCACCCGTCTCGGCCCTGAAGCTGTTGCCGTGAGCAAGTCCCTGGCTTCGGGCCCCCTTATCAGGCCCCCCGCAGCGGGATTTTGAGTGCTGTGCAGAGAACTAAGCCTGGAGTTGGGGTCTCCAGCCCTCCCGATGAGTCTGTGAACCTCTTAGCAAATTTTAATCATACCCTTTTTCTTGTTATACTATCGGGGACTCTCAAACCAGGGAGCAGAGCCCTGAGGGGACGTGCGGGCTTGGGTGTGTTTTAGGGACGCTGTTTCCAGACCTTCAGCATCCAGAGGGCCTTGCTTCTCAGCTGGGCCCCTGGTAACCTGCAGGGTCTGTCTGTTCTACTTTCCCACCCGCTCTGTCGCCGTCACCCCTCTTGCACTGAGCAAAAGAAAGACCCGCTCGCCTCCAGCCCCATCATTACTCTAGTGCTTTGCCACAGGGAGCAAAGATCTCTTGGCCCAAATAGAGGGAAAGACTGGAGAAGAGACAGCTCTGGAGAGAGTCTCTCAGCAAAGCAGAGACCTTCAGGAGCTCAGGGCAGACTGCCCGCAGCACTCCCTCTGACTCTACTCAGCCATCTACCTGTCGCTTCCTATATGTCTACCTGTCTATCTACCTATCTGTCTATCTATCTGTCTATCTACCTATCTGTCAATCTATCTATCATCGATCCATATCTATCTATCTATCCATCTATCTATCTATCCGTCTATCTACCTGTCTATCTGTCTATCTACCTATCTATCCATCCATCCATCTATCTATCCTTCTGTCTGTCTGTCTAACTCAGAATTCAGAAGTGCGATAGTCGCTTCAAGGTCAAGTTTATTTGCACTAAGTAATGAAGTCAGATGTTTTCTGACAGTTTGACTTGCCTGAGGGTTTAGATAAATGGCCTTGCCGTTTAGACATTTTTCAAAATTGAAAGAGTTGAATGTGCAATTTCAAGGTTTCAAAGAAAATATGTTTAAAGCAAACAGTTATACAATAAACAGTAAGCTATATCTTTTACAACCATTTAAACTTATAATTTAAAAGAATTTACATTACCAACCTAAAAATGTACAAGGGAAAACAAAGCTTTTAAAATTATTATTGTTTTCGGGGGACTTTGAGGAAAAGTTTTGAAGACCCCTGCCTTAGGCTATCACCCCTCACCCAGACTTGGCGTCTCAAGGCGTTTCTTCCAAATAAACACAGCGCTCTTCTCAGGGGGAAGTCTGGCAAATTGGCTTCTCCTTAATGCATTGCATTAGGAAATAATAACCAGGCTGCCCCTCTGCCTTTGGGAAAGGAGGTTCACTTGCAAAGGCTTCGATCAGGCATAATAAAGCTGTCTGATGGGCCAGACGAAAGGCAGACAGACGTATCAGAGAGGAACAGAATCACAAGGTGCGTGTTTGTGCCGTCCATATTTTCCAGGCCTCGGTGGAAAGAGGTTTCCTGTCCAGAGCTGCAGGCAGGTGCTGAGGCTGGAGCCCAAGCCAAAAGCACTGCTCCAG
This sequence comes from Equus asinus, assembly GCF_041296235.1. NCBI lineage: Eukaryota > Metazoa > Chordata > Mammalia > Perissodactyla > Equidae > Equus > Equus asinus. Next base: position 9,975,479 of record NC_091798.1, read on the forward strand.
GCTTTTCCACGATGCTGAGTCCAAACCGCCTCAGCCGTCTTCACTCAGGGCAGCGCTCCCTCCAGTGAGGAGTCGTCCACACCGGCAGCCATGCCCGGACTCGCTTAGGAAGAGCAGAACGGCAGAGAGAAGGGGCTGGCTGCCCGGCTGGCTGAACCTAGCCCACCCAGGTTTCACCTACGCTGCTGAGCAAAGGGTTGAAGAACAGCTAATTAAAAGCACCACTTCTCACGCTGGAGAAAATACAGTAATGACTTTAAAGATTTTCCTCTGTGTTCTTTCCAAACGCAATTAGACGCCAACTACCTTTGCCGATTTCGAGCCTGAATTGCTGAGCTGTTTTATCTAACTCCTGATTACAAAGGCGTCTAGGGCTAACAGCAAATACCCCAGGGAGAGAGTTTGTTTTCCAGCTCATCTCGTCCAAATGAAGTGTCTCTCTTCATTCTGTTCTCTGGGCCAGCTCGTGGTTGGGCTGCTGTGGGTGTGACTGTTGGCATGATGACGGTTGTTTGTTTTCTCTGTCACCACACTGTGAAACCTCTGGCACCAGAGGCACACTGCCTCCCTGCAGCCCCCTCCAGGCTGTGTAACCCTATGTCCTGTCTCCTAGGGGTCAGCCTGGGAGCTCTGTGAGGGTGAGACCCGGTCTTCCCGTCTAAGTCCCCAGCAGCTGATCCAGACAGCGTGCGCCCTGCCTCAATGCTGTGAGACATTTCAAAGAACGAAAGAGCATCACTTTGGAGCTGCATGTGTTTGGCATCTATCACGATCACCCTGAAGGTGGGGTCTGCATTTGAGTCTTGCTGGCTCCCCAGTCCCTAGCAGAAACCCAGCATGTGGAGGTGGTCAGCAAACACCAAATCGGATAGATTCACTCAGGTTTGTATTCATTCGTTACAACGACTACACAATGAATAGCTGTAGCATGCAGCTCGGAGAAAGAACACAGCCTTTGGGGTCCATACTGCTTTGCTAGGGCTGGGGCAACAAGCACAACAGTTCTGGAGGCTGGAAGTCTGGGATCAAGGTGTTGGCGAGGCTGTTTCCTCCGGGGCTGTGAGGGAACGTCTGCTCTGGGCCTCTCCCTTAGCTCCTGCTGCCTCGCCGCAGTCTTGGGCGTGCCTTGGTTTGTAGATGCGTCGCTCCAATCCTCCACCTTCACAAAGCGGTTCGCCCTGGGTCTAAATTTCCCCTTTTTAAAAATTTCCCCTTTTTAAAAGAAGGACACCAGTCACACTGGACTAGGGCCCACTCAGTGACCTCATTTGAACTTGATTACCTCCGTAAAGACCCTGTTTCCTAATAAGGTCACATTTTGAGGTCCTGGGGGTTAGGACTTCAGCATATTTTTTTTCGGGGGACACATTTCAATACACAACAGACTCTAGCAGGCCTGGCTTAGGTCGTGACTCCATGAGTTTCCAGCAGTGTGACCACATACTCTCAAGCCCTTCGGAGGAGGTGCGGACCACTTGGTGTTTTTCTGCAATTTAATGCAAAGGCATAGTCTTCCCGTACTTCCACAGTACATGGAGTGCCCCACACGTTTGAATACTTTCTCAAATGACCTTCCAGCAGCCATCAATTCACAGATGAGGAAAGTGAGGCTCCGAGAGGTGATGCGACCTGCCTGAGGTCCCAGAGACAGAGCAGCAGAGCTGGGGTTCAGACCCAGGTCAACACACTCCTAGCCCAGGACTCTCTGATGCCATGGATTTGCTGACAGCTCCTTCATTTTCTCTTTCAAGAGCTCATTGGTGTGAATCGTGTTGTTTTTTCTTATTTAATTAGTTGGACAATTTGATAGAAGGCACTAAATTACCAACATAGAGAGGCAAGTGAATGCTGTTCGTCCTGCGGGAGATGGGGCGGGGCCTCCAGCCTCCAGCACCGCATGGCAGAGGGCGGCAAGGCAGATGGAGGGTGGCAAGGTGGGCACAAAGGGACTCCCTACAGGGATGCAGAGGCCCACGCACAGGCGCTAGAGCAGCAGGGTGGGTTCAACCCCCAGCACCTGACCTCTCTGAGCCTCTGTTTCTTTATCCATAAAATGAAACAATAATAATAACACCTACTACATAGTCTACTGAGTGATCAAGCAGTTATAAAATAAGTAATACAGTAGAGGGATGGATAAGATGCTGTGGAGGCCCAGAGGAGGGGCTAACTCAGTCAGAGAAAGTCTGGATCAAAGTCTGAAGCAGAGAGAGCGTATGAACAATGGAGAGATGAACGTGGGGAGAAGAGCCCAAGGACACGAACCTCACTCCATGAGTTCAGGTGGGCAAGACCTCCTTTTCCCCCAACTCAATTTGGTTTCTATTTCAAGCCCCTGTTCTGCTAGGCCAGCAGGAGACGTAGCCTCAGTCCTTCAAGGAATTTGGCTCTCGAATCTTGGGCGTCTCTTAGAGACCAAGTGTGCCCGTCTCCATGCCCCCTTCGCTCTGTGTCTGAGCTGCACACGGACCCCTACAGTGTTCTGGGAGGCCGTCCATCCTCCTGGACATGTGATAGCCTTTCCTCTCTGGGGCCTCAGTGTCCCTGTGGGCGTCACCTGGTGAGCACTATGCAGGGTCCCCGTCCCCTCGGAAAGCCCCAAGCTTTCTGCTCTATCCCCTGCTCCCTTCAGCCCAGGGGGTCCTTTCTGGAATGAGGCAGATCTTCCTCCACGTTTCTTCAAGATACTTCCTGCTACCCAGGAATTGCCTCCCCTCTGTGGAGCAGATTTTGGAAACAAAAGCAAGAGGGTCGGGAAAGCGTTCCCTACTTTCTTCCGCGTGGTATCCTTTTCCCACACAATCAGCTCAGGGACATTACCTGTTTCCATCTGGTGTGGTGAGGAGGGAAGAGGGAGTGAAAAAACAGAAGCTTAATCTCCAAAATATATAGCAGCTCAAAGGGCATTGGAGGCTGTGGGTGCTGGGAGGGGCCAGCTTGATGGGGCTGAGTGTGGGTGGGAGGGGAGGATGGCCCATGGGGGACACGAGGGCGTAGGAGAAGCCAGGGCTCAGAATGCAGTGGGCTTTCGATGCCAGGTAAGGAGAGCCGATTTACTCCTGAGGGCCGGGAGGAGCCACCAAGAGGCTAGAGGCAGGGGAGTGACAGGGTCGGTTTAAGCCAATGAGAAGGATGTGTGGGACGGGACCCTGAAGGAGGGAGACTGAGGGGGCTGCCTGGGGGAGGAGTGAGGAGGACCAGAACTCGGGTTCTGGCAGAGGAAGGGGCAGGTTCAAGCCACAGTGTGAAAGTGGAATGGTCAGGGCTCAGCGGCCAACAAGCTGTTGGCTGATATAAAGGGAGGTTTCCACTCTGAAAGGCTGAGTAGTTGGTGACGTCATCACCCGATTTAAGGGACGTGGGAAGTAAAGCCTATTTGGGGAAATATGATGAAGGTCTGAGGACACATACTGACTTTGAGGTGCCTGCAAGGACATTCAATTAGAGATGCTGAGCAGGAAGAGATGGACACGGGTGTGACTCTCAGGAGAAATATCTGGACTGGAGACAGATATTTAGGAGTTATTGATATAGAGGCATTTTTTTTCACCGTCCATCCAGGAGTTCACAGACAAGTAATCTGATGACACAAACAGATTGTGATAACTTTGTGACACAGAGATACACAGGATTTGGGGGGACTACAGTGGAGGATCTTACCCAGTTTGGGGAGGTCCAGGGAAGACTTCACAGAGAAAGTGACACCCGAACTGAGTCCTAAAGCATGAACTAGAATGTGCTTGATGGATGAGATTGCTTGGGGGCTGAGGAACTTTCTGGCGAGAGCTCATCTGAGGGAGCGGGTGTCATGAGCCTACACTGTGGTGAGGCCTAGCTGTTGTCGCAGCCAAGCCTAAACAAGTCATGGAGTCCAGCTGGAAAGTGGATTTCATTTGTGTATTGGTGAGGGTAATTCTTTCTGCTGTAACAAATAAAATCCAAAATTTCATTAATAACACTATAAAAATTGTTTTTCAGTCATGTAATGGCCCAATGGTGTCAAGTGGCCCTCCGGCACATGGAGATTCAGGGGCCCAGGCTCCTTCCATGTCATGGCTCCATCATCCGCTCAGGCCTGAGAATCCTCAGCTTCCAGACACTGCAGAGCAGGGAGGAGTGCGAAGGAAGAGAGCCGAGAAGCCCCACCATCTGCTTAAAAGTGCCAGCCTAGAAGTGACACACATCACTTCCACTCACATTTGAATGGTATATAATCAAGCTTGGAAACAAGAAAGGCTGGGAAAGATGATCCTTCACCAGTCAAGTCCCCCCTGGTGACAACTCCGTGCTCTGGAAAGAGGTAGTGGAACTTTCTAGAGAACCAGCAATCTCCGTCACCATTGGCATCAAATTGAGTAGCAGAGGGAGCATGGAGAACTGGTGTGGGGAAAGATTATCCGGCTGCAGCAGGGCTCCGTGAGAAAGAGCGATGTGACTAATTCGCAGTCTGCCATGAGTCCAGATGCGAGCAGTTAGGGTGACCATTTACTTACAACCCAAGCAGGACAGCTGTCACTCACATTTGGCTTTCAGGACAGCCCCCATGGCTTCATGTAGGGGTCCCGTGTAGAGCCCAGAGGAGGTAGGGGTGCTGTGGATATAACAGAATGAAAGCGTTGTTTGGGGTAAAATTCTGTAGGATAGGCACTAGCCGTCCTGCAGTGGGCTCCTGATAATAGAGTGAAATTCAAAGGGAGGAGCACGTCTTCTCCCCTTACTCCACTGAGCATGAGGAAACTGGACACTACCCGCACTGTAGGGCGTCCGTGGCACTGCCCGTCAGTCTGAGCACGTCGGGGGCATCCACGGAGCTCAGCCAGGCAGCAGAGCCCAGCAGCTCCACACCTGTTCTCGAGCACAGGTGAGACTCCACCTGGGCCGGGGAAGGGGCTGGAATCCTCCGTGAGCAAATGGGGGCAGATGTCTATGACATTTAGGTATGAGCGTTAATAAGATCCCATCATTGCTCTCAGTGGGGAGGACCTGGGAAACTCAACTTAAATATAACCCAATACAATGACCCCTCCAAAATTGTCAGCCTTCAGAAAACAAGTGGTTCCCTCTCTGAGTCTTGATGGTTACACACAAAGGCGAATGATATACACCAACACACAAAGTTAATGACTCAAAAACTGTTCTTAGAGATGTCAGAAATTCTAAACGTCAAAAACATGCCTTATCTGAAACAACTTTGCAGGTATACTAGAGATGAATGGATAAGTAAATCTATGGTAGATAATAGTCGGATTTTCCACAGTCAGAGACAGAAGTTACAAGGAAGCAGAGGGAATGTTAGAACAAATCCTTCAGTTTTGCACTGGAGACAGGTAGGAAAATAAAGTCACATGGGTTCAATTTGATAGATGGACAGATGATAGGTAGGTAGATGATGGATAGACAGATAAAGAGAGAGAGAGAGATGTGTGTGTGTGCGGGCTTGGACGCCCCCATAATTCCCTAACTCCGCCTACTGAGAGGCCCTGGAAGCAGTGATTCCCGCGGAGCAATGACCACACCTAACAGCCACATCTTAGTTCTAAATACCACTCCTCAATCAAAGGAACAGGGGGGCCGGCTCCGTGGCCGAGTGGTTGAGTTCGTGTGCTCCGTTGCGCGGCCCAGGGTTCGGATCCTGGGTGCTGGCATGGCACTGCTCGTCAGGCTACGTTGAGGCGGCATCCCACATCCCACAACTAGAAGGACCTGCAACTAAGATATACAACTGTGTACGGGGTGGTTTGGGGAGATAAAGCAGAAAAAAAAAAGGAACAAGGGCTCCTGGGAGGCATGGTTGATTCCAAGACTAGGAAAGGGAAAATACAAGATGAGCCTGGAGCATCTTGTGGTGCCGGAAAATAAGAATGCGCCAAGAAAAAGTGTCAAAAGAACACAGGAGCTGACCTGAAAGTATTCCCAATGACATAAGCTGAAATGATTTGAGCAACAAAATAAATAAAGATAATATTTGATTAAAACCCAAAGAATAAATAAATATCCATGCATCCATATTAATATAAACAGATGATTGAATAAGTAAATAAATGGGGAGAAGGGACAACTCTTCCTTGCAGAATTCCAATTACTAAACCTAGAAGAAATGAGGGAAATAGAAATTACTATAAGAACACTACAGTAGTGGTCGCTGTGGGCAAGACACCCTGATGAATGCTAAAATTAGTGTGTGGAAGTTTAAGGGGATACAGGTTATCTCTACATCATCAAAGCACCTTCTCCCCAGTTTGTTACTAATTACAAAGGGAAAAATAGCAACATTGAGGTTGACATCACCAGGAATAAGACGGCTCAAACTCCCGCACCCCTGCCGCGATGCTCTGAGCCTCTGGGTTCTTCCCCACAGGCCATCTCCTCACCGTAACTGTGGGCGGCCACCAGACAACCCAGACTGAGCGGAATCCTCAAAACACCTGAGCAGCACCCTTCAAAAGTGTCAAGGTCGTGAGAGACAAGGTAAGACTGAGGAACTGTCACAGATTGAAGAAGACTAAGGACACAGCTAAATGCAATGCAGGATCCTGGAACAGATCTTGGAGCAGAAAATGGATTTTAGTGGAAAACTGTGAGATCTGAATCAAGTCCGCAGTTTGGTTTTTTTTTTTTTTTTTGATGCAGGTAAAAAGTTTGGTTAAAATTGTTTCAGGAAACATGACAGAGACCTCAAAGCAATACTTTAAATTAATGTTATCGTTAAAAATGATATATTTGCATAACTAAATGTGACATTTGGAAACTGTGAGTAGAGATGAGGAAAATGGGACGCCCATGATGGGGGAGTAAGGCAGGCCTGGAAGGAAGGAGACCGTGTCCCAGAGCTTCCTAAAGCGGGGGAGGTAATGGATTTCTGTGTTGGGGGCACTTCACAGCCACTGCTGTATTTTAAGCCACAAGAACCCTATGAGGGGAGGGGTTATTTATAAATAATTCCAATTTACAGATGAGGAAACTGAGGCTGAATGAGAGACTTATTCAAGATACAGTAGCTACAATTTGTTGAGTGGCTTTTGCAGGTAATTCTTTAAAGATTATTCCACTGAATTCTTGCAAAACCACATAGGTACGATTACTATCCCTATTTTAAAGATGGGGAAGCTGAAGCTTAGAGAGAAGGGAGTTGCCCAAGGCCGCAGATGCAGGAGGAGGAGCAGAGCCTGGAGACGAGCTCCTCCCAAGAGTGCTCCCCTCCCTCTGCACGTGCCCGACCCACACCAGGCCCTGACCCAGCACAGCGCTCACCAGGGACCTGGAATTGGAGCACAGATTACATCAAGTCAGCCTCTGGACGCCATTCCCCTGGAAGAAGACAGAGAGGCAGAGACAGAGAAAGACAAGGACAGATGGAAAAAGAGACAGAGAGAGTAGAGAGAAAGGCAAAGAGGGTCTGGAGAGAGGGGAGGCCATCTTTGAGGGCAACTTTGAGTAATGAACTCTGGGTCTGGAATCTCAGAAACAGATGATTTCTGACAAAAGGGCAGAATCAAATACACCCCTCCACCCCATACACCCCCTCGCACCCCCACTCCTACCACCCCACATTCCCCCCCCCACCAGACTGAGTCTGATCTTTGGGGACCACCATTGATGTTGCCAGGGAAACCAGACCTTTTCCCTCAACTGTTCAGAAGCGCTGTTGTTTTTTTTAAGAGGTGGTGTTCTGTGTTTCTTGGAAACATTACCGGTGGATTTCTCTCTTCTTCTTTCACACGACTCTCCAATCGGGTTAGTGCACATTATAGGCGAGGGGGGGCAGGGTTATTGATCGACAGCATTTCCGACAGGTGATCTTTCAATTTTCCAGGAAAACATACTTCTCCCTAAACATCTTCTAACCTGATTAACAGCTGGGATTGCCCCGGGCGCCACCACCGCCTTCCCCAAGGCCCGGCTATTGTCTGTTCTTTGTCTTCTTCCCCCTCGCTCTCATGAGCCCCAGGGGAGCGGTGGCAGCTTCCTGTGCCTAGCCAGTCTTTGCATCAGCACTGCCACAGGGGAACCATCCCAGGAGCATTGCGAGGGGCAGCCCTGGGCTTCTTTATGTTGCTCTTCCCAGTACTGGGGATGGAGTGGGTCTGTGGGGTCTTCTCTCCACCCTCCTGAATTCTTCCCTTCAAAATGCAACCCAGTCTTCAAGGCCCAGTTCCAAGACCAGTTCCTCCAAGGACTGCTGGCAGCCCCCGCTCTGCCACACTGCCCTCCTCGGAACTCTGCCCACGCCCTCCCCTGCACAGCTTCAGTCCAGGCTCGTCTCCCTGTCAACTGTGAGCCTCTCAGGAGACAGCTTCCCAGGGTTGGTGGGGAGATTAAAAAGTGGGCAAAAGCCACAAAGAGAGCTTGTTCTCCGAACCAGGGTGCTGTTTCCATCATGGCTCCGTGTCTCCCCCGACCCTCTGTCTGCCAGCAGCGCTCTGCTCTGCGAAACCCCATCCTCCAAAAACCAGAGGAGCTTTCCCCGGCCAAACCCCCTTTGGTTAAACTCTTCTAGAACTAATCTTCCTCTCCTTGGGCATTCATGGGGGGAGTTCAGCATCCTCCCATTTTGGGATGAGAAAATTCTGACTCCACCAGGAATAGCACATGGCCCCAGGGTTGCTGCTGAAAGCAGAAATGTCTGTCATCCTTTTCCATCCCTTCTAGCCTCCCTTCTTTCCAGTCACACACCCATAGCCTGTTCATTCCAGAGCAAAGATAGCTTTGGTTTATTTTTTGAGGCAATGGAGTGGCAAATCCATTTATGACAGAATGTTTGAACATGTGTTCATTAAGTCGTTAGCTGATTTTGTGTAATTGAAAAACATCGTGGGTGTTTGTGCGTTGGCCATATGGATCCGCCTGCCTCCGCGAGCGGGAAGCCAGCCCAGAGCCCGCCCTGTCCTTCCCGGCACTGTTCCCGACAGAGAGGCTGGACTCCAGGGCTTTACGGCACAGGCCAACCTGTCTGAAGCCCGTGCGCAGCCCTGTGCCACCCAGAGGGCAGGCGCACTGCTCTCTTCCCCTCCTTCCCGCCAGCGTGCACATCAGGGCCCAGCTCCTTGTGCAGTCAGCAGCTTAGAGCCTCCAGCCCTAGCTCTGCCCAAAGTCAGTCCTGGACTCTGCCTCCAAGGGCCCGCCATCTCAGTGAGAGAAGAGTTGTGAACGCAGACTATGAACTGGAAGCAAACTGCAGCCACGAGCGGCACTGCCCAATGGCACCGTGGCTAAGATGCTGGTACCAAAACGTGTGGGCTGGAATCACAGCCGGGCTGCTTCCTAACCGCATGACCTTTTGCAAGCTGCTGTGAGGCTCAGTGCCTTCATCTCAAAATGGGGGCCATGATGAAGACAAGGATGTTGATGATGGGGGTGCCCCCTCCCGGAATTGGCAAGAGGGTTGTATGAAGTAAGACACGCAAATCCCTCAGGACACGGCCCATAGCAGAGGCGTTTAAGTGTTTGCTATCCTTGACGTGAGCCGTTGACACTGAGTTCTGGCTGAGAATAGCTCAGCTTGCTTTTGTGATACCTTGACTCAACTTTCTGAGGAGTGAACTACGAGCTTGACAGCGTTGCTCAGGATCTTACAGGAGCAGTCGAGGGGGCCAAGGAGTCACACACACCCGGGGTCAGATTCCAGCTCATCCCTGAAGGCCTAGGGCATCTCTTCATCCTCAGAGCCTCAGTCTCTCCATCTGTCAAATGGGGATCAATAACTCACATCTGCTAAGGTTATAATAAGCCTTAAATGAGCTAATTATGAAGAGGGCCCCATCATCGCTCATCATCTTCCTCCTCAAGCTGTTGGCTACTGGCCGATTGTCTTCTGTCAAAGGCACCAGCAGACTTCTTTGGCCAATGTCTGTTTCCACATCCCCCTCCACCTCCAGACTTCGGGGCAGTGAATGCGGGTCCTTCACCACAGAATGCCCCGCACCCAGCACAGCCTGGCCCTCAGGAGGTGCTCAGCAGATGCTCTCAGGGTGAAGGACGTTGGGCTGCACAACCAGAAGCCCACATCTCTTGGTCCTGGCTTCTGACCTCAGCTTCATTTCAGGCCCCGCGGCCTGAGGATGGCAGGCCCCCCACAGTCCAATTCTGGCTCCAGCCTAACAGGACACTTGCCTCCAGAGCCCACCCTGTCCTTGGGACCCCTGCCCCCAGCATTTTCCTGGCCGGGCTCACTGAGCAGAAAGTAAAGAAAGTTGCAAAGGAAAATCAAGGGTCTCAGACACATCTATCTTTATTTGTTTCCTGTCAGAAAAGTTCAAGAATTACACCAAAAAATACTTCAGCCTCTGCTACCTACTGACAAAAATACACCACAAAATTATAAAGCGCTCAGCGGTTTTGCTGGGGACAATTTGTTATTCCGCTTCAGATGACGAATGAATTTACAGGTGACTCGAGGTGATGGGGGTGGGGGGTCGGATGAGAGCATTTGGCAGGATAGTTCGAGCTATGCTAGTCAGCCACCCAGCTGCTGCGTATGAAGGTTTTGGCAACATAGCAAGCCACCAGAAAATGCCCGGTACATGGCCTGTCAGAGCCTCACTGGGAAACAGGATCACATCTCAAATAACCAAGTCTCCTGTCAGTTCTGGCCCCATTGGGCCTGGAGCCAACACCGCACAGAGTGGGCCTCCCCGAAACATTCGCAGGAGAGCCGCGTGGGAGCGCCCGATGTGGCTCCAGGACAGTGGGAGGCCTGCCAACCCTCGATGCTACCTCCTGGTCAGGAGCTTCTAGAAGCAGCTTGGGGAGCTTGGACGAATGTCCCCTGTCAACACAACAGAATGGGCAAAAACGGTCACGTTTTCCAGCTTCCTTTAGAATGATCTGGCATTGCTGCAGCCCCAGTCTTAAAATCTGCCTGGCTGTCACCTGAGCTTCCTGTTAGGACCCTTATTTTCTTCCTATTGTCATCAGCACTCTGGGAAACAACAAACAAAAATTTGAAAAGTTGGGTGCCTGTGCTCATAGTGTGGCCAGATGTCACACGCCCGTCCTGGCCTTGCCTCTTCCTGCAGCCTCTCCTGCCCTCTCTGCTTGCCCCCTGCCTTCTCCTCAACGTGGGCATCGCCCAGGTGTGGCCCTAGAAACACAGGAAAAACGCAGAGGCTGCCGGCTGCTCAGTCCGCTCACACCCGCCCTCCCCGGCCGCGGGGCTGGGCCCGGGCTCTAGCTGGCGTGCCCGCACACACGGGTTTGTGCTAACCTTGCGAAATACACCCGTGGTGGCTGCCTTCCACTTCGGGTTGTGTGCGTCCCAGGCTTACTAATGCAGAAACCAGTCCTTCTCTGCCCCTCAGCAGGTCCCAACTCCTGTGTTCCTCTCCTGCAGACGGAGGCCAACCAAGAGCCGGCGCCCGGGTCACCGCGTGTTCGCTACCTTCCTTGAGAAGCCCGCGCTGAAGCTACGATTTCTCCCCTCAGAAGCCCAGGGTGCGCTCTGCCTTTCACCATCTTCCAGATGCAGCCAGTTTAAACCCTTTTTCGTTCATTTTCTTTGTTCCTTTCTTTTTCTGTTTTTAAATTTTCCTAACAAATAATAAGCAGTGGCTTTGAAAATATCTTACATGGGAACAATCAACACGAAACATGCCTTTGTACATGAGCCTGACTGGGGACGGATCAACAATACCAAAGGACAGAAAGAAATATCAATTCAGACAACTCCAGTGCACGATATTTTCGGTGAGTTCCCCCCACCCACCCCCGGCCCCGCCCCCGCCCCCGCATCCCAGGAGTACAGTGTTGTCTTGTAACTGGAGTTGGCTTAGCCAACGGGGTCCCCCTCTCCCCCTCCACTCTGGCTGGGGTGGGCCTCTAATGGCCCTGGGTCTTGGGCGGCTTGGGCTCATGGATGACGGCGGCCGCCGACAGCCACGGCCCGATGGCCCGAGCAGTGCTCTGCTTGGCCACACTGTAATGGCTGATGACCGTGTAGAAGCGGCTTCTGGAGTTGGGATCCTGGGATGAGTAGTAAGCATCCAGGGAGGCCGGGATACAGCGCTTGTGCTGGGGAAGAGAGAGAGAGAGTCAGGGACAGCTCAGCAGACTGCTTCCAACCCACCCTGCAACACGGCCGCCCCACCTGAGGGCCACAGCCACACCAGGCTCTCAGCCAGACAGCAGGTGACAGCACCTGGCTTGGGCCTGGCACACAGCAGGCACTCCCCAACATCATCCCCATCATCAAAGCCGCCACCCACTTGAAGCCAGAAGAAACGAACCTGACACTGATACGACTTCAAGGCCAACCTCCTCCGCTTGCTGCCTGGGTGGCTGTAGTGGACACAGTTGGCAGCCCCCAGATCCTCTTTATCTGGCTGATTCACCCATCGCCCAACTGCTTCTCTGGGCCACTGCCCACAGCCAACGGCTGCATCTATTTTATTTCCTTGATTTTATACTTGTAACTCTTTTCTCTTTTCTGTTCCATCAAAAGTCTTGTTTCCTAACAACATTGATATAATTGTATATTTGCCTTATCCTATATTTGCATATCAAAACGTCACAAAATAACACCAATATTATGACTAACAGACTACTAAATGAACCTCAAGATTTCTCTGCAGCTCTATGTGTCTTTAGAATATCTTCCAAAAAAAGAATTAAATAGGTAAAGGATAGACAAAGAAACCAAACATTTATTAATTTATTCAGCACCTCTGATGTGCCAGGCACTATTCTAGGTACTAGGAATACAGCAACTCTGTAACCAACGCTGGCCATACTTTTATGACCCTTCAAACAAAATCGTGTCTTGTTTTCAGCTTTCCACACCACCTACAGTCAATAATGTAAGGCCACCTGACGAAGGGCCTAGAGTCGTGGTATTCGATGGACCTCTTCTGTCCGTCCCATCTATAGCCCATCATCTAGCAGGCCCTTTTTTTTTTTTTTTGAGGAAGATTAGCCCTGAGCTAACTACTGCCAGTCCTCCTCTTTTTGCTGAGGAAGACTGGCCCTGAGCTAACATCCGTGCCCATCTTCCTCTACTTTATATGTGGGATGCCTACCACAGCATGGCATGCCAAATGGTGCCATGTCCACACCCGGGATCCAAACCCACGAACCCTGGGCCACTGAGAAGTGGAGCGTGTGAACTTAACCGCTGCACCACCAGGCCGGCCCCTAGCAGGCCCTTTGCCAACTGATTTTACTGAAATTCTCTCCTTAAGGCCTCACCAAAACCCTGCGGGCAGGCATTATTAATGCCCACTTTGCAGGCAAGAAACCTGAGGCTCAGAGGGGCAAGGAGACACCCTGAAGTCACGCAAATGGTTCAGTTCTTCAAGGGAAGGAGCACAATGAGAGCCAGCCAGGGTCAGGGGCAAGGGCCCAGCTGCAGGACTGCAGAAGACCACCTCAGAAGCCCCGGTCCCCATCTTCACATCTCTGCGGGCCGACGCAGGGGTAGGGAACCAGTCAGGAAACCAGGAAGACTCGCGCCAGGGCCGAGATTTCCGGAGATGGAACAGTGTCTCTCAAGCAGGAGGGTGCGCTCCCTGACCCCGAAGCCGGACCACCTCCTGACTCCTGCCTGCAGAGCCCAACCTGGAAGAGAAGCTCCACCGCCTAAGGGGGACCAAGTCCTTCCTGAAAGCTTGGAAGCTCCCTGCTAGACACACACTGAATTTTAAACAGTCGGCAGAGGTTGCCATACCTAGAATTTGGATGCCAATGCAAAGAAGATGTCGATAAACCCTCTAATTGAAGTTGACAGTGACTCCGGCCACTCACCTGTTGGAACCCCTTACCTTATAGACAAATCCCTCTGGGCAGCTGTGGTCATAGGTGAAGGCTTTATAAACCACCAGGAACACGATGCAGGCGAGGAAAGCGAGGGCCAGGCTGACGAGGATGGTGACCTGGAGGAGAACAAAACGGAGCGTCATCCAGCCTCTGCCTGCCTGCCTTCAGTCCACATGCGCAGCCTTCGGATCCCAGCGCCGGCCGGCAGCCTGGCATGGCAGAAAGAGTAGGAGGTGCCCGGACCCCAGAGAATTGGCTCTGTCACTAACTTGCAGTTTGACCCTGAGCAAAGCACCTGCACTCTTTGGGCCTCGGTTTCCCCCCTCTGCCGGACACTCTCTGAAGCTCCTTCTTGGCTCGGTGTATGATTTCCCCCCCCCACTTACTTTTTCGGTTAACGATGGGGGCATGGAGGGTGACCATTAAACCGTCGCTTCTGGTGCTCCCGTCTCCCCCCACACCAGCCCTGCTGCCCCTTCTGAATTCCAATCTCAGGTAGCGACTCCTTATTTCACCTCCACTTGGATGTCCAGCAGGCACCGTAGACACGTTCCCAGCCCAAACCCCTGCTCTCGTCCCACCCCAAACCTGCTCCACCTGCATTTTTCCCCAGGTCAGGAAATGTCAGCTCCACCTGCAGCCACTCAGGCCAAAAGCCTTGATATCGTCTTTGATGTTCCCTTTTCCTCACATCCTACGTCCAATCCACCAGCAGAACCTATCATTTCTGCCTTCAGATGCCTCCTTGATCTGACTGCTTCTTTCACTAGATCATCTGCACCCTGGCCCAAGCCATCGTCATCTCTCACCCGCGGTGTGGAGATGGCCTTCTAACCAGGGGCCTCCTCAACCCCTATGGTGTATGCATGCAGCAACCAGAGGTCCTTTCAAAAGGTAAGTCAAGGCACATCCCTTGTCTTCTCAAAAGCACCTAATGTTCTCCAAATCATTCATAGGAAAAGTCCAGCTCCTAACCATTATCTACAAGTAAGCTTTAAAAAATAGTGCAACACCAAACAGACTGGGGACACCATCAGGATTTACCAGAGAGGAGTCAATGGGTCATTTCTGGCACCTCCAGGCCTGCACTGGCCCCACCCCACCGCCTGTGGACAAAGGGGTAGGGTAACTCCCATGACACTGGGCACCTTGTGTTTTAAGCAGAATTTTTTTCCTATTATTTTTAAAAGCTGGTGGCCTTTTGAGTCAGTTTGCCTAGAAATATGGCGGAATCCCTCTCATGGAGAGAAAGTCTGTTTTGATTCAGAAGAAAAATAAAGTCAACCTTGGGGGTGCTCAGCCCACCTCCTTCCCACCCCAGGACGTGGTTTATGAGAACAGGAGGAGACAGAAGTCTACATTGCTCCAAACAAATGGAGGTGCTTGTTGGCAGCTTTAAATACTGGATGGGAGGAACTTGAAAAGGAAAAGAGGAAGATGGATATGGCAGGCGTCTGTCTGAATCCCGTGGGCAGACGCTAAACATGAGAAACACCCTGTGCGGGTGTGTATATGAAGTTACAGGACAGTGTGCTATTGTGAAATAATAAGAAACATATATATTTGGTCTTGTTCCTGTTTCCTGGCACAGAGCTTCTAAAACCCTTGCAATTTCCTCAGGATAGAAACATCTTTTGTTATTCTATCTGGTTTTATTCCCGGTTCCTGAAATAGCTCACATCTACCCAGGTGAAAGGAGACTCTTTTACTATTCATAGCAAGCTCCTTCCAACCACTCATGGGTTTATGTTAATGAGGTACTTTTGGAAAGCCCCTAAGGATGAGGGTTGGTTGCCAGGGGAACCACGCATGTGATTAGAAGGATGGAACTTTGAGCCCCACCCTGCTAACCCGGGGAAGCCAGCGGGACTAGAGATTGAGTTCAGGCACCAGGGCCAATGACTTAAGCAGCCATACCTATGTAATGAGGCCTCCACGCAAACCCTAACTGAAGGGGTTCAGAGAGCTTCCCGGTTGGTGAACAAGAACACATCCAGGAGCATGGTGCACCCCAGACTCCATGGGGACGGAAGCTCCTGGGCTCAGGACCCTTCCAGACCTCGCCCTATGTATCTCCTCATCTAGCTGTTCATCTGTATCCTTTAACTTCCTTTCTAATAAGTAAAGCACTTTCCTGAGTTCTGTGAACCATTCTAGCAAATTATTGAACCTGAGAAGGAGGTTGTAGGAACCCTCAATTAATAGTCTGTCGGTCAGAAGTACAGATGACAACCTGGGCCTTGCGACTCGAATCTAAAGCATCGGTAGTCCTGTGGGACCGAGCCCTTAACCTGTGCGTCTGTGCTAAATCCGGGCAGTTAGGGTCGGAGTTGAGTTAAATTGTAGGACATCCAGGCAGCGTCCACTCAGAATTGGAGAATTGCTTGTGGAAAAGCCCCCACACATTTGGTGTCATAAGTGTTAATGAGAGTACAGAGAAAAAGTGTTTCTGCCTTTTGGATGGTGACATGTAAAATTCAGTTCTGAACTATTGTCAACGCAGTGCGCTCTCCACCCCTCCATCTGCACCCTGAACCCTCAGCTTCAGCCTGCTGCACGCTCATCGGCCTCCTGCCCAGGATTGGGGTGCTGATGGTGCGGGGTGAGATGGTGCAAAGATGAGACTGGAATCACCTGGCAAGATGTGGAGACAGAGGTGTCAGAAGAGGTCGGAACCTGGAGCAAGAGCCACCTCAAAGACACCTACACTCCCTTAGAGCCCCCAAAGATAGGATTTGATTAGTACAAGGAAGGGGACCACCCAAGACCACTACCCAATGCTGAAGACCTGGGCACACCCAGTCAGCACATGTCTGGAGTACAGACGTAAAGAATTTTCAATGTCCAGATTTCCCAGTAGCTAAAGGTGAAAACAGCCCAAACGTCCATCAACTAGTGAATGGATAAACAAACTGTGGTCTCTGCACAGAATAGAATATTATTCAGCCATAAAAAGGAATGAAGTACTGGTAGATGCTACAAATGCGGATGGACCTCGAAAATATGCCACATGAAAGAAGCCAGACGCAGCAGGCCGCATGCTGTCGGATTCTGTTTATCTGGAATATCCACAGAGACAGAAGGCAGAGTGCTGGTCGCCAGGGGCTGGGCAATGGGAGTGGCTGCCTTCAGGAACAGAGCTTCCTTTCGGGGTGAGGAAAACATTTTGGACCTCGATAGAGGTGGCAGTCTCACAACACTGTGAACGTACTAAATGCCACTGAATTTTTCCCTTGAAAGTAGTTAATTTCATGTTATATGAATTTTACCTCAATTTTTTAAAAAATGCCCAGAGTCCAGGCTGGTTATTTCTCTCAAGGGGACCTTAAACTCCTGCTAACACCCCCTCACCAGAGCTGCCCACGAGACTGGCACGCAGACCCACTCAGAGGTGCGTCCACGGACAAAGGTGTTGCTGCAGCCTCCCGTGTGCAAAGCAGAGTAGAGAGCTGCAGCCACGCAGCCGCCACATCAGCCAGATGCCCCCAACCTAACGGCCACGTGCAGTCCCAGCCCTGACTGAGCAGAGACCCAGGCCTCCTGGCGACTCAGGAGCAGGGCAAGACATCCCAGCACAGGCGTCCCCGGACACGGCTGGCTGCTTCCCCAGGTCAGGCGCAGGCTGGTGGAGAGGCAGAGGCTCTGGGAGGTGCAGCAGGGCCCAGCAGGACCATCCGTGGGACGGCTTCCCCTTGCAGGGGGCTCTTCCCATTTCCACCAGCCCTGAGTTAACATCCCCGCCTAGGAGAGGCAGGGTCTCATTCACCACAGTGCTCCCAGAACTCGACAAGCTGACCATAGCAAAGGTTCCTGGGGAAAGGGGAGGGAGGGAGGGGAGGAGGGAGGCCCTTAAATGATTCAGTGCTGGTGCCTGGATTGCCACCACCCACGTGGATTCTGATTCACTGGGTCAGGGAGGGTGGGTCCAGGACACGTGTGTTTTTATAAACTCTCCAGGTGATTATAATGTGCTCCCAGGAGGGAGAAATGCTACTGCGGTTTGACTGGCCTGCGTGGTTCTTGGGCTGGCTGCACCTTCTCAGGATCACGCCAGCAGCACTGTAAACACTCCTGAAGCTCTGGCCCCGCCCCCGACCACTTCCATCTGAATCACAGGGGTGGAGCCCGAGCCCCCAGGTGGTTGCCAGATGAAGACACTGGGCGGGGTGCCCCGGTGACTGTCAGAGTCCAGGGTCTGATGCGGACCCGGACACCAGGGCTGCAGCCCACCCTGAGGGATTCTGCTAAGCAAGGCTAACTTGGATCGGGCGGTGCCACAGGGTACCTAACCCAGGAACTAGGGTGAGTAGAGGCCATTTTAGGCATTTAACCTTTCTTGGTTTGCCTCCTTGTCCTGAATCTTGGTAACTTCAGCAACTGGAGGCTGGTCACTCTTTAAGAGCCTGTGGAAGTCAGAGAGTACAGGGCTGTGAATCAGGCACAGGCCCTCCCTTGGGAACCTCACAGCCTACAGGGCAACGGAGAGGTGGACAGATGGACGCCGGCACTTGCAACAGCAAGGGGTGACACCATAAGTGAGGGCATCAGCACTGGGGGCTGCTGGACCTAACCAGCCTCAGGGTTGCGGGGGGAGGGATCAGGGAAGGCCTCCTGGGGGAGGTGACACAGGAAAGGGCTTCAGGGAAGAGTGCTAGGATAGGAGAAGGAGGTTCTGAGCAGAGGAAGTCGCATCTGCCACAGAGCAGAAGCCGGGCCTTCTGGAAACGTGCTATGGTTTGGAAAGGCTGGCCCAGAGGATGCAAGTGAGGGAGAGAGGCCTGGGGCCATGCGTAGGTGGGAGGAAAACCGATAAGGAAGGCCCAGACTAAAACTTGCCCTGTCCAGGGTAACAGGGAGCCCTGACAGTTTTAAGCAGGAAAGTGACAGAATCAGAATTATGTTTGGGAAAGACGTCTCTGGGGGCCACATGGAGGCAGGGGCCAGTGGGGAGGCTGATGCACTAGGGATGCCCCAAATGCTTGCTAACCTGGCACTGGGGGTGGAAGGGGTTGCCCGCCTAAGGAGGTGAGCAGAGTGAGGTGAAAGGGCAGGAGGAAGGGGCTGACCGGGGAGGAGGGACATTTGGGCTGAGTCCGTATCCTTGGTGACTGAGCCAGCATTGGTTGTCAGGATCAGGTGGGGAGATCGAGGGTTCTGATTCGGTTTAGGGTGAGATTTTTCCTGCAGGCGGATCCTCACGAGGCATCCTGCAGCTGGCCCCTCCCTCTCCAGGGACTCGTGGATTCAGAGGCCCTGGCGCTCAGGCCCTGCAGCCAAGCACCCGACGCAGAAGGTGAGCCTCAGAGGACCCGGGGGAGGAACTCCCCTCCCCACAGGGCACCTCTGGACAGCAAAGCCTGGCTGCACCTCAGGATGCATTGACTCGGTTTCTGGAAGCCAGTGCTCAGAGACGCTCTAAAGCCCTTGGTTTCCCCTCTTGAATGTAACAGCCTGAGACCAGAAACAAACTACTTGTTAGCTCTGGGGCCAGAGTGGAGGGTTCCTTTAGAGACGGATGCTCACCACAGGAAGCAGCCTCCCAGCTTCCGGCTCCAGTTCACCTACCCGTTCACCAGCACAAATCTGTCACAGGGCCCGCTGCGAGCCAGACACCACCACACAGTCATGGCCTCTGGAGCCCAGGGCAGGGAAAGGGTCGGACACTGAACAATCAAATCCTCAAATAAATACGTGTAAAACAAGCCCTGGGGTCTGGCCCCATGGCCCAGTGGTTAAGTTCGCGCGCTCCACTTTGGCAGCCCAGGGTGTCGCTGGTTCAGATCCTGGATGTGGACGTGGCACCATTCATCAGGCCAGGCTGACGCGGTGTCCCACATGCCACAACTAGAAGGACCCACAACTAAAATATATACAACTATGTACCGGGGGGCTTTGGGAAGAAAGAGAAGAAGAAGAAGAATAAAAAAAGATTGGCAACAGATGTTAGTTCAGATGCCAATCTTAAAAAAAAAACAAGCCCTGGACAGGATCTGGGCCAGCACATCCGAGGGCAGCATGCAGACAGGGTGGCAGGGCTGGGCCAGGAGCCCGCGCGAGCAGACCCTGGGCCGGAGCATTCCAGGCTGAGGCAGCCCAGAGACCCTAAAGGAGAGGAGCTCAGGGTCCCAGGGGGCCTGGAAGGAGAGTCTGCCTGGGACAGAGGGGTCCGGGGGCAAGGGCGCTGCCGTGAGGCCCGAGGGGACTTTGGAGACCAAGGTCCATCGCCCTCGTCCTGCCCATGAGCTGCGCTTCCTACAGCGTCGTCCCACTGCTTTCAGGGAAACATCCCGCTCGTCCTGGCCTCCCTCTGCCACCCTCCAGCCTCTCAGGCCACCGCAGCCTGGCTTGCCGAGAGCTCCCGCTGTCCTGCTTCTCCAAGCCTTGACCCGGGCCTGGAACTCCAGTGTGTCCTTCCTTTTCAGGGAGACGTCTCCGCCCTGTCCAGCCCGGAGGCCCTGCCCCTGCTCTGTCCCTGCGCCCGCCTGGGCTGCCCTGACTGAGGCGGTGTCGTCCTCACCTCTTCAGCCCCTGAGCCCTCCACAGCTGGGCTGCCGAGGGCAGCAAGCTCGCCTCATCCTTTGCTCTGTGCCGGCACCGAGACTCCTACTGAGTGGGGACCAGTAAGCATTTCCTGAACGGAAACGTTGAATTGAATTAAGGTCCCGACGCACACACAGCCACCCTCCCCCAGACATACAGAAGCAGACACACAGACGACCTGGTCCAAACCCCACTGCGTTCACGGGGGAGGGCGCACTGAAACACCTGCTCTTGGCCTCTGTTCTCTTCCTTCCCCATTCGCAACCCCATCCACTGTCCACCGCCAACCCATGCACAGGTTCAGACAAAAGCACCTTAACCTTGAAATGAATCAGGGTTTGGGATAGCATCAGCTGAGACCTGCCCAAGATTTCTCCTCCTGCTTTCGAGCACAGATCAGAGAGAGAACAGAGGAAGAATTTAGAGTATGCAGCTAGCAGCTCTGACAAAGATGCGCTGAGCCTGGAGTCCATGACCCGTACCTCCATATGGTAGGAATAGTAGTAGAAATAGGAATAATAATAATCGAGGCTAAGAGTTCTTGGGAACTTGCTGTGTACTAACATTATCACAATCACATGAAGCAAGTTGAATTTTTATTCCCGTTTTACTGATGGAGAAACTGAAGCTCTGAGAGGTTAAGTGACTTGCCCAGCTAGTAAAACATAGGGCGAGACAATGCACAGAGGCACCTCAGGGCGCCTGGAACTCATCCTGCAAAACCAGCCTCGGCGTCTTGCATCAGTCGTGTGGGAGGCAGCTCTGCCCGCCGCCCCGGGAGCTGGCACTCCTGCAGTCATCCTGCCTCCACGTCTCTCCTGGAGCCCTTGCTCCAGTCAGCCGCCAGCTCCGGTGGCTTCTGCCTCTGGCATAGCTTACTCAACTCTCCACCATCACTTGCTGGGGTAGGACCACCATCGCCTCACCCCTGGACGCAGGGGCCTCCTCCCTGCTCCCCGGGCCTTCAGCCTCTCAGCTTCCAGGCCAGCCTAGACTTTCTAACAAGCCAACCGGTCACGCTGCTTCCCTGACGAATGAGCCGTCACATCTACAGGATCAAGTCTGAACTCCCCAGCAAAGCAGACACGGCCCTCCGCAACTTCACCTCCATTTCCCCTTCTGCCTCAACCACTTCCACCCACTGCCTGAACGCACCCTCTTCCCCCACCTCCATGCTCCTGCCCCTGCTGGTCCCTCTGGCCAGAAGGCCAGCTTCCACTTCCCAGTCCATCGTGTCCCTACTCATCCTGGACCCAGGTCAAGCATCTCCTCTTCCCTGAAGGCTTCCCGAGACATCTTCAGGCAATGCTTAGCCCTCCTCTGTCTGCCCGCAGCTCCCTAAGGCACTTGTCCCAGTGCACCCTAATTAACCACCACTTGTCTGCTTTTCCTCCCAGAGGCAGTGTGGAATATACTTTACTCTTCCCTTTATTAAGCACCGATTATGTGTCAGGCTCTGTTCTCGGCACCATACTCAGATTTATTCTTGTAAACCTCACAGCAGCCCTACAAGGCAGGTACATCTTCATTTTTTAGATGAGGAGACAAGGCACAGAGAGGTTACCTAGTTTTCTCAGGGTCACACAGCTAATTAATACACTCAGGAGTCTAACTCTATGAAGTACAGCCTGGGCTCTTAGCCCATGGTATCCTCCTTGTAAAGCATTTATTCACTGAATATTAACTGAGCACCTATAATACGCCAGAGAGCATTCTACACCTTGGGCATACAGCGCCGAGGAGGACAGGGCAGTCCCTGCTCTCATGAAGCTTACCTTTAACCCCTTTCAGTGAGTTTCCTCTTCTGTAAAAGGGAAATAATAATAGTATCTGCCTCTCAGAGTTCTGAGGATTAAATCAGATCACGCATGTGAAGCCCTGGCGTGAGCTGAATGGTAGTCCCCAAGAGATATGTCCATGTCCTGATCCCTGGAACCTGTAAGTATGACCTTATTTGGAAAAAGGGTCTTTGTAGACGTAATTAAGTTAAGGATCTTGAGACGAGACCATCCTGGATTGTGGAGGTGGGCACTAAGCCCAAGGACAAGTGCCCCTGTAGGAGACGTACACAGGGAGATGAGAGGAGGCCATCTGAATAGGAGGCAGGCTTGGCGTGATGCAGCTACGAGCCAAGGGACACCCGGAGCCACAGAAGCTGGAAGAGGAAAGGAAAGATCCCTTCCTGGAGCCTTCAGAGGGAAGGTAGCCCTGCCAACACCTTGATTTTGGACTTCTGGTCTCCAGAACTGTGAACTATAAGCTCCTGTTGCATTAAACCACATGATTTGTGGTAATTTGTTATGGCAGCCCCAGGAAATTACTACAGTGCCCTCCCACAGTGCCTGGCATATGTGCTACAAATGCGAGCTCCTCCATTCCTCCAAAGCATCTGCCGTGCTCCTCAGCACGGACTTCAATAGCTCCAGCCACTCAGGGAGACTGCCATTTTCGCAACATGTATTGCTCTTGTGTACCTTTTCAGCCCTACCTCCCTTGGTGAACTCCTAGCCATGCTTCAAAACCCAACTCAAGACATGCTGCCTCCTCTGGGAAGCCTTCCTTTGCCTTTTACTCTTTTTAACTTTTTTACTTTCCTTTTACTTTTACTCTTACCATGCTTTTTTCCCTCCTCCGCTTAACACCCAGCCCCCGAATCATGATTGTCTCTTCTGTTGTTGTGTCATAAGGGCAGGGACCTGACCTTGTTTGTCTCTGTGGTCCCAGCAGCCAGTTGCTGACCTGGCACAGAGTAGGAGAGATGCTAATGCATATGCCACATCCCCTTCTCCGTGCCCTTTCTCTCATTTTTGGCACAAAGAGCTACCCATAGTGAATCTTCAGGGCCCACAGCCTGACGAGGTGGCTGGATAAAACCACTGCCTTGGGTCACCTGAAGTCATTTGTCTGATGCTGGAGGAATTATTAGTTGCCCTCACAGCAATCTCTGTCTGCCTGCTGTGCCCCCAAAAGATGGGAAGCTTCTCTCTGATGGCTGGGAGAAGTGGATGTTCCATTCTAGGCAATGTCCATGCAGTTTTCTGCAGTAGTTGTGGCCCGGTCCCAACAGAATTCCCGTCCTGCTTCTGCCTTTGATGAACTATGTGACCTTGGGCAAGATGCTTCACCTCTCTGAGCCCCTGTTTCCTGACCTGGGAAAAAAGGAGAAAGATTCCACCCCACAAGATCAGTGTGAAGATTAAATGAGACAATGCCTGTCAATTGCCCAGTGTTTTCCCCGCCCAGGAGCTTAACAAGTAATGGCGATCGCTCATGGACTGTTCAAGAATGTGCTGGGTACCGTGTCAGGTGCTTTTTAAGTATTATCTCCTTTGACCTCATGCTAGCTCTGTAAGCTCGGTTATTACCCCCATTTTACAGCTGTGCAAATGGAGGCACAGAGGCGCAGAGTAACTTGTCTGAGGCCACATGGTTATGAAAGCAGTCGAGCCTGACAGGAGCCTGGACTGTCTGATGCCGCAGCCCTTGGTCCTAACCCCTACCTCGGCCAGCCTTTGGCTAACTATTTCTCGGTCCTGCAGCTGCGTTTGCTTGCAATGGTGCAATGAAACATTGCGACGCGGACTGTAAACTTGTTCCCGGAGGACACATCACTGCAAATGTGGAAATCCCACGAGTTAGGAAGAGAGAGGAGAAAAACAAAAGCCCTCCCGCTGTCTGCCGGGCCAGGACCCTGACCCGGGACCCTCATGGTGCCAGGAAGCATGAATTTCATTCATATTCACGCCCTGCAGCATCTCGGCCCCACAACACCCAATAAACCACCCTCCTCATGAAGGATGCAAACCCTGGAAGCCTTAAAGCAATAGAACCACTCACACCAGGGAAATTAAGCTTTGTGGGCAGATAGAAACAGAGCTGCCCGACACACATCCATCTTTCATACTTGACAGCTGGAAACTCCAGAGACAGAATTAGGCCGCCCGGCGCCACGCTCCTGGCCAGCCCCAAGGCTCCTGACAGTAGGGCTCGAGTGGAGAGACCGAGGGGCTCGCCACAGCCACAGATCTGCCCCGATGACGCCCTCACTCCCCCAGCCCTGTCCCAGCACCAGCAGTGAACGGAGCTTTTGGAACCAGACTGTCTAGACCGAAGCCCAGCTCTGCCCCTCACTTGCTCTGTGACCCAAGGCAAGTGACTGGCCCGTGGGAATCCTTGGCTTACTGCTCTCTAAAATGAGGACGATGCTGATGGCTACCTCGCACCGGCTATTGTAAGGCAGAATGCGGTAGCGCGTGAAGCCCTCAACGTAGGCCGGGCCCTTAGCAGTGACCTTAGTCAGCATCCATGAGTGCACACGTGCGTAGCATCATTCATGCTCTTGCAACTCTGTGGGGTGCTTACTCTCAGTGTGCCCATCTTACAGGTGGTCTATCAGAGGCAGACGAAATGACTGCACATATGAGTGCAGAGTGAGGATTTGAACTCAGGTCTATCTAAGAAGCCAGGTGCCTAGCCCCATGTGATACTGCCAGTAAATCTACAACTACACTAGAGTTTATTTTTTTTTATTTTTTTTTATTAATGTTATGATAGATTACAACCTTGTGAGATTTCAGTTGTACATTATTGTTTGTCATGTTGTGGGTACACCACTTCCCCCTCTGTGCCCTCCCCCCACCCCCCCTTTTCCCTGGTAACCACCGATCAGATCTCCTTATCAATATACTAACTTCCACCTATGAGTGGAGTCATATAGAGTTCGTCTTTCTCTGACTGGCTTATTTCGCTTAACATAATACCCTCGAGGTCCATCCACGTTGCTGTGAATGGGCCAATTTTGTCTTTTTTTATGGCTGAGTAGTATTCCATTGTGTATATATACCACATCTTCTTTATCCAATCATCAGTTTCTGGGCACGTAGGCTGGTTCCACGTCTTGGCTATTGTAAATAATGCTGCGATGAACATAGGGGTGCAAGGGACTCTTGGGATTTCTGATTTCAGGTTCTTAGGATAGATACCCAGTAATGGGATGGCTGGGTCATAGGGTATTTCTATTCTTAACTTTTTGAGGAATCTCCATACTGTTTTCCATAGTGGCTGTACCAGTTTGCATTCCCACCAACAGTGTATGAGGGTTCCTTTTTCTCCACAACCTCTCCAACATTTGTCACTCTTGGTTTTGGATGTTTTTGCCAATCTAACGGGTGTAAGGTGATATCTTAGTGTAGTTTTGATTTGCATTTCCCTGATGATTAGCGATGATGAGCATCTTTTCATGTGTCTATTGGCCATATTCATATCTTCTTTTGAGAAATGTCTGTTCATGTCCTCTGCCCATTTTTTGATCGGGTTGTTTGTTTTTTTGTTGTTAAGCCGTGTGAGTTCTTTGTATATTATGGAGATTAACCCTTTGTCGGATAAGTGGCTTGTGAATATTTTTTCCCAATTAGTGAGCTGTTTTTTTGTTTCAATCCTGTTTTCCCTTGCCTTGAAGAAGCTCTTTAGTCTGATGAAGTCCCATTTGTTTATTCTTTCTATTGTTTCCCTCAACTGAGGAGTTACAGTGTCCGAAAAGATTCTTTTGAAACTGATGTCAAAGAGTGTACTGCCTATATTCTCTTCCAAAAGACTTATTGTCTCAGGCCTAATCTTTAGGTCTTTGATCCATTTTGAGTTTATTTTGGTGTGTGGTGAAAAAGACTGGTCAATTTTCAATCTTTTGCATGTGGCTGTCCAGTTTTCCCAGCACCATTTGTTGAAGAGACTTTCTTTTCTCCATTGTAGGCCCTCTGCTCCTTTGTCGAAGATTAGCTGTCCAAAGATGTGTGGTTTTATCTCTGGACTTTCAATTCTGTTCCATTGATCTGTGGACCTGTTTTTGTACCAGTACCATGCTGTTTTGATCACTGTAGCTTTGTAGTATGTTTTGAAATCGGGGATTGTGATTCCGCCGGCTTTGTTTTTCTTGCTCAGGATTGCTTTAGCAATTCGCGGTCTTTTGTTGCCCCATATGAATTTTAGGATTGTTTGTTCAATATCTGTGAAGAATGTTCTTGGGATTCTGATTGGGATAGCATTGAATCTGTATATTGCTTTAGGTAGTATGGACATTTTAACTATGTTTATTCTTCCAATCCATGTGCAAGGAATGTCTTTCCATCTCTTTATGTCATCGTCAATTTCTTTCAAGAAAGTCTTGTAGTTTTCATTGTATAGATCCTTCACTTCCTTGGTTAAGTTTATCCCAAGGTATTTTATTCTTTTCGTTGTGATTGTGAATGGGATTGAGTTCTTGAGTTCTTTTTCTGTTAGTTCATCGTTAGTGTATAGAAATGCTACTGATTTATGCACGTTAATTTTATACCCTGCTACTTTGCTGTAGTTGTTGATTATTTCTAATAGTTTTCTGTGGATTCTTTGGGGTTTTCTATATATAAGATCATGTCGTCTGCAAACAACGAGAGTTTTACTTCTTCATTACCTATTTGGATTCCTTTTATTTCTTTTTCCTGCTGAATTGCTCTGGCCAGCACCTCCAGTACTATGTTGAATAGGAGTGGTGAAAGTGGGCACCCTTGTCTTGTTCCTGTCCTCAGAGGGATGGCTTTCAGTTTTTGTCCATTGAGTATGATGTTGGCTGTGGGTCTGTCATATATGGCCTTTATTATGTTGAGGTACTTTCCTTCTATACCCATTTTACTGAGGGTTTTTATCATAAATGGGTGTTGGATCTTGTCGAATGCTTTCTCTGCATCTATTGAGATGATCATGTGGTTTTTGTTTTTCATTTTGTTGATGTAGTGTATCACGTTGATTGACTTGCGGATGTTGAACCATCCCTGTGTCCCTGGTATAAATCCCACTTGATCATGGTGTATAATCTTTTTGATGTATTGCTGTAATCGGTTTGCCAAAATTTTGTTGAGTATTTTTGCATCTATGTTCATCAGTGATATCGGCCTGTAGTTCTCCTTCTTTGTGTTGTCCTTGTCAGGTTTGGGGATCAGAGTGATGTTGGCTTCATAGAATGTGTTAGGGAGTTCTCCATCTTTCTCAATTTTCTGGAACAGTTTGAGGAGAATAGGTATTAAGTCTTCTTTGAATGTTTGGTAGAATTCTCCAGAGAAGCCGCCTGGTCCTGGACTCTTATTTTTGGGGAGGTTTTTGATTACTGTTTCTATTTCTTTGCTTGTGATTGGCCTATTCAGATTCTCCATTTCTTCCTGATTCAGTTTGGGGAGATTGTAGGAGTCTAGGAATTTGTCCATTTCTTCCAGGTTGTTCAATTTGTTGGCATATAGTTTTTCATAGTATTCTCTTATGATCTCTTGTATTTCATTGGTATCTGTTGTGATTTCTCCTCTGTCATTCCTAATTTTATTAATTTGCGATTTCTCTCTTCTTTTCTTGGTGAGTCTGGCTAGGGGTTTGTCAATTTTGTTAATTCTTTCGAAGAACCAACTCTTTGTTTCATTGATCCTTTCTATTGTCTTTTTTGTTTCAATATCGTTTATTTCTGCTCTTATTTTTATTATTTCCTTCCTTCTACTGACTCTGGGCTTTGTTTGTTCTTCTTTTTCTAGTTCTGTTAGGTGTCGTTTGAGGTTGCTTATGTGAGCTTTTTCTTGTTTAGTGAGGTGGGCCTGTATTGCGATGAATTTCCCTCTTAGGACTGCTTTTGCTGCATCCCAAATGTTTTGGTATGTCGTGTTCTCATTTTCATTAGTCTCCAGATAAAATTTGATTTCTTCTTTAATTTCTTCAATGATCCATTGTTTGTTGAGAAGCGTGTTGTTTAGTCTCCACATTTTTGCACCTTTCTCTGCTTTTTTCTTGTAGTTGATTTCTAGTTTAATAGCATTATGATCAGAAAAGATGCTTGATATTATTTCAACTCTCTTGTATTTATTGATGTTTGCTTTGGTTCCCAAAATATGGTCAATCCTTGAGAATGTTCCATGTGCACTTGAGAAGAATGTGTAACCTGTTGTTTTTGGATGAAGTGTTCTATATATATCTATTAAGTCCATCTGGTCTAATTTTTCATTTAATTCTATTATTTCCTTGTTGATTTTCTGTCTGGATGTTCTGTCCATTGGTGTTAATGGTGTGTTGAGGTCCCCTACTATTATTGTATTGTTGTTGATGTCTTCTTTTAGTTCTATTAAGAGTTGCTTTACAAATTTTGGTGCTCCTGTGTTGGGTGCGTATATATTTATAAGTGTTATGTCTTCTTGGTGGAGAGTCCCTTTTATCATTATATACTGTCCCTCTTTATCTTTCTTTATCTGTTTTGCTTTGAAATCTACCTTGTCTGATATTAGTATAGAGACACCTGCTTTCTTTTGTTCATTATTAGCTTGGAGTATTGTTCTCCATCCCTTCACTCTGAGTCTGTGTTTGTCTTTGGGGCTGAGGTGTGTTTCCTGGAGGCAGCATATTGTTGGATCTTGTTCTTTGATCCATCCTGCCACTCTGTGTCTTTTGATTGGGGAGTTCAATCCATTTACATTTAGAGTGATTATTGAGATATGGGGGCCTACCACTACCATTTTGTGTCTTGTTTTCCGCTTTTCTTCAGTTTCCTTTGTTTCTCGTCCCATGGTTTAATCTGTTCTGATGTAGAGCTGCTACTCTCTGTTGTTGTCCTTCTACTTATCTCCTCTGCTCTTGGTTTTGTAGCCCCTTTCCTTTTTTGGTTTTTTCAGGAATGAGGGTTTTCCTGAGGATTTCCTGAAGAGGAGGTTTTGTGGCAATGAACTCTCTTAATTTTTGTCTATCTGCGAAAGTTTTTATTTCTCCATCGTATTTGAAGGATATTTTCGCTGGGTAGAGAATTCTCGGCTGTAGATTTTTGTCCCTCAGATTATTGAATATATCATTCCACTCTCTTCTAGCCTGTAAAGTTTCTGCTGAGAAATCTGCTGATAGCCTGATGGGGGTTCCTTTGTAGGTTAGTTTCTTTTGCCTGGCTGTCCTTAGTATTTTCTCCTTGTCGTTGACTTTTGCTAGCTTCACTACTATATGGCGTGGAGTTGGTCTTCTTGCATTGATAAAGTTTGGAGATCTATTGGCTTCTGTCACCTGAAGATCCATCTCCCTCACCAGATTTTGGAAGTTCTCAGCCATTATTTCTTTGAATAGGCTTTCTGCCCCTTTCTCCTTCTCTTCTCCCTCTGGTATACCTATAATCCTTACATTGCATCTCCTAATTGTGTCTGATAATTCTCGGAGAGTTTCTTCATTTCTTTTTAGTCTTGCTTCTCTCTCCTCCTCTGCCTGCAGCAATTCTATATTGCCATCTTCCAAATTGCTAATTCTTTCCTCCATATTATCGGCCCTACTGTTCAGAGCATCTAGATTTTTCTTAATCTCCTCTATTGTGTTCTTCATTTCCAATATTTCTGTTTGGTTCTTCTTTATCGTATCAAACTCTTTTGTGACATAGCTCCTGAACTCGTTGAGTTGACGGTCAGAACTCTCTCTTAACTCATTGAGAATTTTAATGATGGCTGTTTTGAAGTCATCATCATTTAGGTTATATATCTCATTTTCTTTGGGATTGTTTTCTGTGTATTTGTTACTTTCTTTCTGTTCTGGAGATTTAATGTATTTTTTCATATTGCTTGATGTTGTTGATTTGTGCCTCCGCATGGAGATAGAGTTTAGTTGCTCCTTTCACTTGTTTCAGCTGCTGCGGTGGGGGAGCAGCTCTTTATACTGCACCAACCAGGAACCCTGTCCGCAGTTGCTAACTGGGCCTGGGCCCCTCCTCGTAGCCACAGTGGCCCTTTGGATTCCCTCCTCTGCTGTGGGGGCCGTCACAGGGGGGCTTCAGGCTGCTGGTGCCTACTGTTGCAGCCCACCTAGATGTGCTCTCTCCTTGGGGTCTGCAACGGTGTTATGGGCTTTTCCAGCGGCCAGGGGTGGGATCACTTATATTTGTCGCTCCGTTGCTGTCGGCACCCACAAAATCTCACTTGTCCTCTATGAGTCATAGGAGAGCTATTGGCATCTTCTACAGTCTGTGGTTAGTTCACCTAGCTATGCTGCTTTTGCCCTGGGGTCTTCCAGCCTTGTGGCTGGTGGCTGGGTGCCTTCTACTGGTGCTGTGCAGAGGCTTTCCCTAAGGCTGCTGTGAGCCTGTAGGGTTTCCCCCTAGGCTACGAAGCTGGGTCTCTGGAACTCCCCCCAGCCCCAGTCCTCTCCGAGATCTCCGGCTATCCCTAGACCCACGGGGCGGGCAACGGCAGCTGGGGGTCGCCCCGCCCTCTGGGATTCTCTCCGGGCCTCTCCCGGAGCCGTGAATGCTTGGCGTGGCCCCTCTGCTAATGGCAGACAGAGAGTTTTGTCTGCTGCCCGGGCGGAACTCTGGCGCTTCCCGTCCAGGTCGCAGAGCCGGCCTTTGAAACTTCCCCCAGCCCCGGTCCTCTTGGAGATCTCCGGCAATCCCTAGTCCCACGGGGTGGGCAACGGCAGCTGGGAGACCTCCGTACCCTCAGCGACTCTCTCTGGGACCCTCCGGGCGCCGCGAACACCCGGCGGGGACTCCCCGCCAATGGCGGGGAGAGACTCTCCCCGAGGGCTCAGGTGTGCAACTCCAAAGTTTCCCTCTGCGTTTAGGAGTAATTGCGGGGGGTTTAGGTCGGGTTCTGGTCACCTGTTTCCACCGTCACTCCTCTGTTGTGTGCTCGCTCCTGCCCTAGATGTGTGTAGATCCTCTGGGGGCATCCGTTGGAAGAAAACCCCTTGCGGGTACTAGGCTGCTCGTCGGGGTCGGAGAGTTTTCACCTATTTCCACATCCTCCCGGAGGAAAGTCCATCCGCCTTCCGATGTATAGTCGTGTGGGTCTCTTGGACGTCCTGAGATGCTGTCTGGATATCCTTTGTCAAGCGATAAGTGTCCAAATAATTGTAGACTCGAAGGGGGAGAGACAAAGAGGACTACTCACGGCGCCATCTTCTGGCATCACTAGAGTTTATTTTTATTAAAAATGTATTGCCCCAGGGCCGGCCTGGTGGCGCAGTGGTTAACTTCACACATTCTGCTTTGGTGGCCCTGGGTTCGCCGGTTCAGATCCCAGGTGCAGACATGGCACCACTTGGCAAGCCATGCTGTGGTAGGCGTCCCACATATAAAGTAGAGGAAGATGGGCACGGATGTGAGCTCAGGGCCAGGCTTCCTCAGCAAAAAGAGGAGGATTGGCAGCAGTTAGCTCAGGGCTAGACTTCCCCCACCCCAAAAAAAATTGCCCCATTATTATAAGAACAATATCGGCAATCCAAGAGCAAACACACCCACTACAATCCTGCCGCCATTTCAAGTCTGTTTTACACGCTTGTCATTTGTTCCTCTCCACGTGCATCTGTGCATAGATCTTGATTCCTTCTGTTCCTCCTCATTTTACCCATTTGTGACCCATCCAGTTTCCTATGAGCACATAGAACATCCTCACATACCAAGTCTGGACCACCCAGAACCAAGACAGGCCTCACCTTCACCATCTGCAAAATGGCTCTCAATCACTACACTCACCTCTACAAAACTGTCATGAGGTACAACCAAGATGAATAATGAAAAGACAAATTGCCACGTAAATGCGGGAGTGATAAACGAATGCTTCTGGTTGCCATCGCCGTTCTCGCTCTAACTGTGCATCATTAAAGCTGCATTTGGTTCAGGTATCTCCTCAGCATGAGGACCACTGGGCGTTCCACCATGCTGCCATTACCCGTGACTGTCCTCCCCAACCCGCTGACAGCCCCTCCAGGGCAGGGCTGTGCCCTCTGTCTTTGGGCTTCCGAGGGCCTGTGGTCCTACTATTTAAAGGGTTTGCTGTTGATTCCTGTTGATGGGGCAGAAAGCCCCTCTGACGTGGGCCGTCTCTCCTCTGGTCTCCTGCCTCCTGCTGCCAGTCCATCGTCCCAGCTGGCCACCAAAGGGATCTTCCTAAATTACCCTCTGAACATTTGTGGTGGGGCTAAAAATCCCATTCTGGCCCAGGGTGGTCCTGACACCGTGGGTCTCCCACTTTATGGAGCGTCAGTGCCAGCGAAGGAGATTGATCTGATGCAGAGTCGTGGCTCCTACACCTGGAGATGCTGACTCCCTTGGTCCTCCATAACACCCAGAAATCAGCATTTTCCACAAAAGTCCAGGAGATTTGGATGCAAGTGACCCGGAGCCTGTAGTTAGATCAAGACGAAGGCCAGAATCCTTTGTCTGCCTTCTGAAGAGAGAGGGCAAGGAGCTCACATCCTTGATTGTCAACTATACTGCATCTACATGCATGCTCTCCCTCAGTCCCACCCAGCATCCCAGAACGTGGGTACTGTGGACAGCCCTGCTTTTCAGATGATGAAGCTGAGGACTGCAGAGGTTGGGTTGGTTGTCAGGATTTTCCAGGCCATCAGTAGTAGAGCAAGACCTAGAAGCCAGGTCTGTCTGGATCCAAACACACTTTTTCCCTCGGCACTGCACTGTCTTCATTATCTGGCCCCTGCTTATCTGTCCCACATCACCAATTGCTACTGCCCTAGGAACCCTCACACACACATACACACAGGCTCACACACACACACAGACACACGGACACACACAGACATAGACACACACATACACATATACACACTACAGTCCCAGTTCCTGAAAGTTCTGGGCTCTGCTGCTGGCATGCCTTTCTACTGCCACCCCCTGGGGGGTGGGGCTGTCTCACACAGACCAGGAAGCCTTCCCAGGTCTTTTTCCTCATGAGGGAGACATCTCCGGGGCTTGCCCACACTCTGGCCTGGCCACAGTCTCACATAGCTCTGGGTTATCATGACTTCTTTTTTTTTTTAAAGATTTTATTTTTGTTTTCCTTTTTCTCCCCAAAGCTCCCCAGTACATAGTTGTATATTCTTCGTTGTGGGTCCTTCTGGTTGTGGCATGTGGGATGCTGCCTCAGCGTGGTTTGATGAGCAGTGCCGTGTCCGTGGCCAGGATTTGAACCAACAAAACACTGGGCCGCCTGCAGCGGAGCGCACGAACTTAACCACTCGGCCACGGGCCAGCCCCTATCATGACTTCTTGACCACCGCACCAGATCGTGAGCTCCTCAGGGCAGCAACTGGGCCTTGGTGACCTCCTGCCCAGCTCTTGGCCTGGGCCCGGTGCAAAGAGCACGTGAGTGAGCTTTGAAGGTCTCACTTCCATATTCCTTTGCTTCTGTCAAGCCCAGAGCCAGACCCCAGAGCAGGGCCCATCATCTCCTCCACCCAGAGGGCCGTCCGTCCACAGCCCAGCTGCTGTCGGAGGCGCACAGCTGTCTCACTGCCTCTCAGCCAACCAGCGTCTAGACGCAGCCTGCATCTGCATCTCCATAGAGATGCCAGCCCTGCAGCCCAGACAGCCTGTTCCATTAAGCTACTTTCATTCCTCAATCCCCTTTCTTGGCAGAAGAGTTGATAAAAAAAACAAAAAGAATTAGGTCAGCAAAATTGGTTTGGAAAATTAGAAACCATCTTCTCCAAGTTCCAACGTGTGGCACTGCTGGGCACGCCCGCGGGGAGTGTGAGCCAGAGAAGCTCCTCCACGGCTCCCCATGATTCCTGCAAGGGCGAGAAAGGCCGCCTGCCACTGCCAGCGCCACAGGCACATGCGGCGGGAGCCCCTGCGCACCGAGGGCCGCCGTGTCCGGGAGGCAGCATTTCTGCCCCACTTCTCAACTCGCTGCCTGGTCCACAAGGAGGAAGGAGCCCCTGCCTGGACTTCCACCTCCTCACCCTCCTGCCTGACACACAGACACACAGACAAATAGACAGAAACACGCTCCCTCCCTGGGAGGAGACTCGCAGGAGTTTTCACAGAAAAGAGTTACTGTAGCGGGCCTGAGGCCGCTGCCTGGGGAAGGTCTGTGTGCAGAATGGCCCGTGGCCGGCGTCCGGGAATCCGGATCAGGAGGGTACTCATCGTTCCCAGAACAAGCAAGAGGGCTCGCTGGGCAGAAACTGCACCAAAACACGGTTCCTGCTGAGCCGCTGCCTGCCTCCTAGGAGTCTGGAACGGGGTACATCCAGGCAGGTGGCCTACATGACCAGCCCCCAGGACAAACCCTGGTTCCCAGGCCTCTAGTGAGTTCCCTGGTGGACAACATTTCACACATCTTGTCACTGCTCATTGCAGGGGAATGAAGCATGTCCCGTGGGACTCCGATGGCCCCTGCCGGGTGTCCTCTGGCCCTTGCCCCCTGCGCCCTTCTCCGTTCTGACTGTGTGCTGTATCCTTGCACTGCAGTAAACAGCCGCAAGCACACTGTACACCGAGTCCTGTGAGTCCTTTCAGTGATTCAGCGAGCTGCGTGGTCGTGGGGACCTCCGACACAGATCTCCTCACTATCCCCCTAAGGGAGAGGCATTGTGGATCTTATCTTCCAGAGCTCGGCATGCAATGGCCATGTTTTACGAGAGACCCTGTGCCTTAAAGGCAGGCCCCAGGTTCCAGCCCTTAACCCTCCGTTCCTGCCGCTCAGAGCCCAGGCCCCATGAAGATCTCTTCTTTTACATCTTGCCTCATGGGTCAGCACGAGGGCAAGGCACTCATTCTTCCTGCGTGGGAGGAGACTGGGCCATCTCTTGTCCGGTCCATCCTTCCCCTCCCCTGTGGCATCTTGACCTGGGTTATCCCTGGGTGAGCCTGGCATTGGGAATTGGGAACAAACACTCTCTCTCCTACCTTCAGCCTCACATTTTTTCCCTCCGCTGATGGTGAGTATGCTTGGAACCATCCTTTTCTCAAATTGCTGTATGAGATCCCGTCCTGGGGTGGGGGTGGGCAAACCGGGAGGAGGAGCTAGAGACATACTTAGGTCTCCCATCCTAAGCCTCCTGCCCCAGCTTCGCTCATGGGAGAAGCTGCCTCTCGTGTATCAGGTGCTTGTCAGGTGAATAGGGTAGCTCTTTGTCTGCCATTTGGGGTCTACCCTTATGCACAGACATCCTTGGCAGGGAGCCTCAGGAAGAAAGAGTGAAGGAGTCTAACACCAAAACCCCTTCCTAACTCTTGTCAATTGACAGACGTGGGTGAGTGGGCTGACTCCACAGCCACTTGGCTTGGTCGAGGTGTTCACCATTTTCACCTTTAAGTAACACCCGGAAGCTGAGTCTGCCCTCAAAGCCCAAAGGTTCTCAGATCAGCCACGTATGTTTCAGTGTGGCCTCAGGTGGAACGCTTTTCCATCAGTCTGTTCTGTCTCAATAAAAAGAGAAAAACAGGGTGATAGCCTGAGCCTCGGCTTCAAGCCAGAAATAGCCGTGTTTGGCTTTCAACCCCACCACCTCCTGGTTCTCTTATTACATTTCCTGGGCCTTAGCTTTCTCATCTGGAAATTGGGATCATAGTAACTACCTGGAAGCCCCAATGTAGGGATGGAACGGGATGACCGTGTGAAAATCCTGAGCACAATGCCCCGCACAGAGCATTCATCCCATTCTTCATTCTCACCCAGGATCTGGGAGGAAGGAACATGACCCAGGATCTAGAATCGTATGTCCTCTGTCTGTTCCACGGTTCCATGTTTTGAATGATTTTTTTTCATGCCCAGCAGACCATTCATTGAATACTAACAGATTCATTCTCCCATTTTGGATTCATCAGACTCATGTACACACCTGCGAATGAGAGATAACCGGGGCGACCAAAACAAAGATCCATGATGTTTTCGTTGGTCTGTTTGGCCTGATCAGAAGAAAAAATAGTTTCCTTTGGGTTTTATGAAATACTGGGACGAGGCTGAAGATGGCCATCACTGTTGGCCAGAGCTGGTCTGGAGCCAGCAGTCCCTGAGAGCAGACACGCTTCCACTTTCAGTTCCTCCTCCTACTTTCTGGGTGACTTTGGACAAGTTCTGTGACATCTCTAAGCCTTGGTTTCTTCATCTATAGAGTGGGAGCTCCAGTGATCCCCGGCTCCCAGAGCGATGAAAGACAGCGTGATTATAGAGATGTCTGGCTCCGGTCTGAAGAGCACACATCCAGTAAATGGCTTCTAAGCGAACATACCAGAATGCTTCCTGTCGTGATGTTATCTCGGGTAGAATGCTGGCCCTACAATGGCAAGACAGGTGTGAGAGCGAGCACCTGTGTTGTGTACTGTCGGTGCTCTGCTGAACCCCTCAGCTGGGTGAGTTCCTGGAGGGGGAGCTGACTTCATTTACAGGCCAAGCTCCCACATCCAAGATGATTTTATTGCAAAGGCTTAAGATGGACATTAAGAATTATTAAACATGGTGTCATTGTTTTCACTTTATTTTTTTTAATAATTTGTAAAACTAACCCTAAAGTAGGTCTTATCATTTTCCCCATTTTATAAATGAAGAACACAAAGACCCAAAGAAATTAAGTCACCTGCCGAAGGAAGCTCAAACAATGAGCGGAGAAGCAGAATTTGAACTCAGGTCCCAGAGGCTGGGGGTACTTTCCTCCCGCTCCACATCCTCTGCAACGGCCGCTACTAGAGTGGCTGTTTGAAATACAAAGGTTCTCTCCATCCCCAAACCAAAAGACTGCATTTTCACGCTGTTTGGTCAGTTCCCCAAGGACGTCCCCAAAAACCCATTAAACCAGCCCATTCTCTAAGGCTCCAATGAATCCCGCTAGGTAAATTGCCTTTTGAAAGGAAAAGGAAAATGAAACATCTGTGGCCTCAAGCTTAACACGAGCAATAATTCAAGGGGCTCTTTCAGACCCCAGAGAAGGGAGCTCCCCTTGGGAGGAAGATGGGGCAGACGTGTGGTCCCAGCTAGAGCCAGGACTTCAGTAATATCTGTGGAACCCATGAAAGAGAAAAAGCACATTTTAAACTGGAATATTCCAAAGCAATAACTCATTTTCCAGTTTAATTTGTTATTGGCATAATCATTAGAAAGAAGAAATGAGGGTCTGGGGGCCTGGCTTATGTAGGACATAAATCTCTGGCCTCCTGAAGTATTTTTCATTTTGGAAATTCAAACCATCCTTCAACTTGGACCAGAGGATATTAAGACCTTTGACAGAGAACATCTTACACGAGCGAGAAGCTGAGGTCTTACTTCACAAGGTGGTGTCTTTATAAGCCAATAAACCAAAGGCAAATGCAGATAGAGATCTCAGCAAGCGCACCCAGATCTAACGACCTGTCAGGAGGGAAGGACCCAGCCTTCCCTGGTCAGCGCAGAGCCCACAGCAACACAAGGGAAGAGGGACAGTGAGACACTAGGGCATGTTGGGGCCTGGGGGAGCGGGAGGGAGCAGGCCCCCTCTGCAGGGGCTAGCAGCCGCTCAGCCTCAGACAGTTGCTGAGTTGTTGTCAAGGACGGGAATCAGGCCAAATGTCGTTGATCTGCTTTTTCAAGAAAAGACAGACATGCTGAACTTTAAGTAAAATTTCCCAATTTTTAAATTGGGGGCAGCAGATAGAAAACTATGCTTTCTTTCATTATTCATTTTAAACCTTTCAACAACCCTATAAAGTTGGCCTTTTTAACCCTGTTTTATAGGAAATAAGGTCCCAAAAAGTGGTTGGTCCAGGGTGAGATGGCCAGCAAAGGCTGAAACCAAGACTTGCCCCGAATCTGTTCTAGGAGGGAGGTGACGAGGTCAAAGGTGGGGCGGGGAGTGTGCCTGATCTGGGCCTGAGAGGAGGGCCAGCTCCCAGGTGGCACCATGAGCACCCGTGACCAATTACCGTGCAGGGCAGGGTGGGGGATTAAGGGGGTCCGGAGCATATGTCCACAAAACATCTCCAAAGAGGCCCGGGACCTTCGACCACAGAGGAGGGACTTGGGGGTGTGAGAAGAAGGACCCAACATCTATTGAGCATCTACTGCAAACCGGGTCCCAGGGTTACCTGCACTGCTTTATCGAGCCCACACACAATCGTTTGGGGAAGATGCTATTACCCCCGTGTTACTGAGGCAAGGCGAGGGAACTGCCCAGGGTCACACAGCCAGGCCAGGTCAAGCCTGTTCTCTCTAACATTTGCTCCACACGCCTGGGCCTTCCTCCTGCCTCAGCTTCTGGGCAAGGTGATCCCTGGAGATTCCACCGAAATCTTGTCAACCACCAACATTTTGTAAAATGGTCCAGATGAGAAGGTCCTCACAAATCTTGCCAGGGCTATTTTGCTCAGAGTGAAACTCAGTAAATTAAGATGTCACACAAGCCTTTCTGCTTCCACAGGGAGTGACTGTAGCTGGAACAAATCTGTCCCAACACGCAGGCAAATGGGCTTTGAGCAGACAGGTCATAAAGTTTATTTACTGCTGCTGTGATTATGGTTTTAATTTATTGTTAAGAAAACAAAAGGCTTCCAAGGGCTCAGGGTGCAGGCTCTGTAGTTCACTTGTGCCTATTCAGAGACTGGGATGCAGGCGGGAGAGGCAGCCAGGCTCTCGCATCAGACTGGCCTGGGATCCAGTCTCCACTCCACCATTTGCTGGCTGTGTGACCTTAAGCAAGTGGCACCACCTCTCTGAGCCTCAGTCTCCTTATCTGCAAAAAACGGGATTAAGCATAACACCCACCTACCAGGCACATTGGGACACCTCCCAAAGACACTGGATGTAAATCTCCCACTGATGATGGATATCATTACAGTCGTTATTATTGAAATACATCCCTTAAGCAGTTGCCTCTAGAGCCAACTTCTTGACTTCCTGTCACTAAAATAGCAGGATGCCTGGCTGGACCTCTTAATTTCATCAAAATGGTCTGATGAGTCACAGCCTTAATTAACTTTCCGTGGTTTCACTGGGGCAGGAATCAGGCCCTTGCGTTTCACCCGCTCTTTCTGGCTCCAATAATGGAAGTGCATGTCTCTTATAAACCGTTCCTATTCTACAAAGACGAGCAAACGGCCCAGCAGACACACAAGGTTGCACCCAGAGCCAGCCTGTGAGGCTGCGGAAAGTCCTCTCCACAGAGCGTTACAGCAAGGGCTTGAAACTAATGGAATGACTTTCCTTCTACCTGGTTCCTACAGTGGCTGCAATCTGGGTCCCCAGTTCGTGTGCTTATTCAACCGTGACCTCCAGCCGTGTCTTCCAGGCAGCCCTGGCAGGATGCACTGGGCATCGTGACCCAGAGTGAAGCGTCAGTATCCATTCCTGTTTGCAAAGCTGCTCTTTGCAGAGATGCAGAGTTGCGGAAAACCGCCGGGTGGGGGTGAAGCTCAGGTCAGGGCTGCTGCCTGGACGTGGGAAAGGAGGCAGGGCGGAAGATGCGGAGAGCACAGAATGTTCCTAGCTGCAGGCTCGGTGGAGGGAAACCACCACAAGCTGCTAAGGAAGCTGTTTGAGATTTGCCTGTGTGAGACCTTAGTTTGGACTGAGCTCTTTGCTCCTTGGGGGGCCCCAGCCTTGAGGGTTCGTCTTGGTAGCCCCTGCATCTGGCCAGGGCTCGGCTACAAAGGGTAGGTGCTCCATAAATCTGTGCGAAGTAAATAAATGCTGCTTAACTAGTTTCCTTCATCTTATTTTTGTTACACCCCTATCTTTTTCCAGAAATAATTTAAGGCAAATTGCAGGCTCCGTGATTCAGCAATCACCCACATTCATTGGGTGCTCACAAGGTGCCAAGTTCTGCTTCGAGTACATCACAGTTTCTCCATTGTGGCTTCGCAGCCATCCTCTGTGAGCAGTATCATTATTATTACCCCCATTTTACAGATGAGGAAAATAGCAACGAAGCAAATGGAAGGGACAAGGATGGGCATGGATTAGAGGCAGGTGTTATAATAGTGCCTGTACTTGCAGCAAATGGGCAATAAATTGGCTCAAGGTTTTCTAGAAGCCTGGCCAAAGACAGAAACTGGTACTGTTATAACATTCACAGAGTCCAGAAGATAAAAACAAACTGATGGCTCCGAAGATGTGTAAGTGGCTCCTATCTAAACTGTGTGGCCTTGGGCAAGTCACTTCTCTCTCATCCTCTGTTTTTTCCTCTGTACAAAAGGAGCGATTACAATACTGTCCCATCACAGGGCAGTTACGAAGGTCAAAAGAGATGAGAAATGCAGCAAGTCCAGTGCCCGGAACCCAGGAGATGCTCCATCAACATTCATCCTCCTGTCTTACTTCTGGCCTTTTTTCTCCCTCCTCTTATTGAAGGAGGCATTTGGGAGCGTGGGTGTTTAACTGTAAAATCATTGGCGAGGCCGCCCAGTCAGTTCCTTATTACATAAAAGGAAGAAAGGAGCTGCGCAAGGCAGCTCGGGGCTTTTCAAGCACGCTTGCTCCTGAATTTCATGAGTAGTGAGCAGCTGAATGGTTTGGTGAGTTCCCACCTGGGCTCGGCTTGAAATCCACGCTAAAATGAAAGGTGCCCCCCGACTCCCCATGTGAGTGCCATGCCTTGGGAGACTTGGGAAAGTCACACTTTTCTGTCATCTCCTGCAGCTGAGAAATGAAATTGATTTTCTTGGCCTCATTTTCATGTTTTAAAGAACTACTTCCCCGGGGATCCCCTGAGAACTGAAATGGAGGAAATCTCATTCATATTTTGCCTTGTAACCCAGAGACTAATCATGCACCTGACAACAGATTCTGATGGAAACCTAGTCCACAGGAGGCCCAGGGCCAGGCACGTGGGAGGCAGGGATGACATGTACGTGGGCTCTGCTCTCAGGAGGGACTTTTGAAGGGGAGGTGAGGATCACTGTGATGAAGACAGCCCTGCGAAAGGGGTCCTCCACCAGCCTGGGACGAGAGGGGGAAACAGCGATCCAGGCCGAGAGAAGAGCCTATGCAAAGGAATAAAGCCGTGGGTGGTACATGATGGTGAAAGAGGAGGCTTGAAAGGTAAACAGAGGCAAGCTCAAAGAGGAGCATGGGTGTCAGACTACAGAGTTTACTGGATGTACTAGAGAGCTAACTGGTGTTCACTGATGCGGTTCCATTGAGTGTTAAAAATTACTTTGGCGGTTTGGATGAAAACTGAATTGGAGGGGGTAAAATTGGGAGGTAGGAAGACCAGTCAAAGGCTCCAAAATTAATCCAGACTGGAACAAGTATTCCATGAGTGTCTTCTTCACAGCCCAGTACTGAGCTAGGTATTTTGAGAGATATCAAAACAAGGAGACAATCTTAGGTTTACTGGCTGACAACTGTGTTTTGGTGCTTTGCATATGTTATCTCACGTAAGCATCACAAAACAGGATCAGCACCTCCATTTTATACATTAAAACCCTAAAGCTCAGGGAGGTAAATCGAAGTGAGTCACAAGGGGAGCTGGTGAGTAAGGCAGGTGTGCTGGGCTCTACCCCTCAAAGACCACTGTGGCCCTACTCTGCAGGGCAGCGTCAGGAACAAATGGGAGCAGGCCCCAACACAACGAGGAAAGATGACTTGTTGCATCAGTGCGTGCAGCCTGGAGTGAGATGCTGTACTCTAGATCCAAGATGACTAATACATGCCTACAGGGTAATCTGTAAGTACAGAGCCTTGAGCTTTGTTAATATTCAATGATAAACGATGTTGCTTTAAAATCAAATTCACATAAATGGAGGTTTCAGCTATACAGCCAGCATCTCACGAACAGCAGCTTGTGGGCCACGTCTGGTACTTCCATGAGTCACCCACACCACCTACCCCAAGGCCTGGGACACAGTGGCTACTCTGTAAATACTTATTGACTGAATGGGGCCACTGAGAGAAAAATCACTAAAGGGAGATGCAATTAAGAAAATGACAATGGGTGCATTTCAAAGTACAATCTTTCAAATCTTTAGAGAGGTAGCTGGGTACAAATGGAACTTATTTGTTTATTAATTCTTCACATATTTACCGAACACTACTCACACCCTCCCAATAACACTAAGCCAGATGATTTTATGGGTTAATTCTGTTTTTTAAAAAAACTCAAAGAAACAGATTATTTCTCCACTCATTCAAATTTTTTAGAACATGGAAAAAGAAAAAGGTATGTACATTCTCTTTACAAAGGCAGCATAACAATAATACTATACCTGATAAAGACAGCACACACAAAAACACCCAATACCTCACAACATTATTAGTGCAAAATTTCTAAATAATATATTAGCAAATAGAATTCAGCAGTAACCCATGATCAAATGAGGACATGTAAGAACAGCTTAATAGTTAAAAATATGTTAATATAATTTGCCATAACATTAGGTCCAAAAAAGACAAACCATATGATCATCTCCATAAATGCAGAAACAACATTAGGGAGAAAAAAAAAAATCCATCAATATGTAAATGGTGAAATACTAGAAATAGCAGATCTGAAAGTACTGACCAATGCAATTAGACAAGAAAATGACATTAGGAGTCTAAAAATTGCAAAGAGGAAATAACATAAGAAAACTAAATATCAGAAAACAGAAGCAATATCAGCATTATAGGCAGATGATACAATTATATATGTAGAAAGTCCAAGGAGTTCAATTTTTAAGCAAACTATTCGAAACAATAAGAGAAGTTGGTAACTGTCTGGTGGCAAATAAATGTACAAAAATCAAAATATTTTTATTAAGTATAAACGAAAACCAGTTAGAAAAGATAATGGAAGAAAAGGTCCCTTTTACAACATCAACAGAAAATAGGTAAAATACTTTGGAATAAATTTAATAAGAACTGTAAAGATGATTTTAAAGCTCAGCTGAGAACCTTGAAAGAAGACGTGAACAGATGCAAAGTTAAATCTTGTTTCTACATTGACTCAATAATTTAAAGATGTAGCTTCTCCTCAGATTAATCTATAAATTCATATAACCCAAATTAAAAGTAGCAGGAATTTTTGGAACCTAAAAAATCTATCAACGTTTATCTGGAAAAGCAAATGTCCAAGAACGGGTGAGGAGTTTCTGAAAAGAAAAAGGACTAAGACAAAGACAGTTTATGCAGATTTTAAGATTTTATTATAAAACTATGTAATTGAGTCAACTTAGTATTGTGTCAACTTTCAATATCAAATAATTGTCAGATCAGTGAAAGAAAAGAGAGCATAGAAGTAAACCCAAGTAGATATGGGAACGCAGCATCTAAAAAGGCGGCATGTCAAGTCAGAGAGAGGAAGGATTGGCTAACGATAGGAAAACAACTGGCAGCTGGCCACTCACAAACAAATGAAGTGGGATTCCCACCTTCCTCCTTACAAATTCCAGATGGATCAAAATTTTAACATAAAAAATAAAATCACAGAAGTACCAGAAGAAAACATGAGCTTACGGTGGGAGAAGGGCTTGATTTTTATAGAGTCAAATGTACCAATATTTTCCTTTATGCCTTCTGGAGTTTGTGATTAATTTGAGTTAAAGCAAAAGTAAGAAATCCTGCAGGCTTAAAAAAGAAGTTGCACCATAAACAAAACCAAAAGAGAAAGGACAACTGAGAAAGTACCAACCAAGTGAGAATGACTAAGTTCCTAGCTTTGGGAAGAGGCCATGCAAATCAGTAGGAAGGAATGACTAGTGGTCCAACCAAACAGGACACTTTGCAGGAAGGAAGCAAAGGTCAAACGGTCAGTAACTACAGGAGTCCCCTCTTAGCCACGGGGTCCCTTTCCATGGTTTCAGTTGCCCACGGTCTGAAAACGTTAAATGGAAAGTTCCAGAAATAAACAATTTGTGAATTTTCAATTACCCACCATTCTGAGTAGCATGATGAAATCTTACACCATCTCCCTCCATCCCGCCCAGGATGTGGATCATCCCTTTGAACTGCGTATCCTCTCTGTACATGCTACCCACGCATTAGTCACTTAGTAGCCATCTCAGTTATCAGATCAACCGTTGCAGTATCACAGTGCTTGTGTTGAATTAACCTTATTTTACTTAATAACGGCCCCAAAGGGCAAGAGTAGTGATGCTGCCAATCTATTACAGTAAATTGTTATAATTATTCTATTGTATTATTAGTTGTTGATCTCTTACTGTGCCTGATCTATAGATTAAACTTTACCATAGGTATTTATGTATACAAAAAGTATAGTGCATGTAGGGTTGGGTACTATCCACGGTTTCAGGCATCCACTGGGGGTCCTGGAACGTGTCCCCCGTGGATAAGGGGGGACCACTGTACACGGAAAGGGGCTTGGTCTCACCAACAGT
Organism: Equus asinus; assembly: GCF_041296235.1. Lineage (NCBI taxonomy): Eukaryota > Metazoa > Chordata > Mammalia > Perissodactyla > Equidae > Equus > Equus asinus. The sequence continues at coordinate 10,019,817 of NC_091798.1, forward strand.
GAGTGACATACAAACTTAAACAAAGCGAGCTGCCATTTTCTATCTATCTGATTGGCAAAACCTTTAAAGTTTGTTCAAGTGGTTCCGGCAACGTGGAGAAGAACACATTCGTAGGCATGGTGGAGGAAATAGAGACTGGTGGGAAAATTTTGGAAGAGAATTTGGCAAAATCAAAATTGGATTTACATACCCTCTGCCAATGCTTTTAAAATGAAGATTTCCCATACATTACAAATATACTTACAAAATATGTGAAGGACGCATGTGGTGTGTGTGTGTGTGTGTGTGGAGACATACACACTAGGACATTCACTGCAGCAGGGTTTTTAGTAGCAAAAGACTGAAGGTTCGAGCCACAATACAGGACTGATTGAGAAAGATTATGAAAATCCTCAGTCTACAGCCATTACACGAACAAAAAAGAATCTCAGTGTGCTGACGTGGGAAGATCTCTGGGATACCTTATTAACAGAAAGAAAGCAAAGTACAGAAGAATGTGATAAAACGGTCCCAGTTGAGAAAACAAAAAAGGACACTAAATGTACATCCGCATATATGTATATGTATACCTATATGCTGACATGTAGAAAAAGTGTCCAGGAATGTACGAAACTCCTCCTGGGCTATCCAGTAGAGCTTTGCGCAATGACAGAAATATCCTATAAATCTGAGCTGCCCAGTATGGCAGCCACTAGGCTCGTGTGGCTACCGAGCACTTGAAATGTGGCTTGTGTGACTAAGGAATTAAATTTTGAATTTTATTTCCTCTTGATTAATTTAAATGTATATAGCCAGCTGTGGCTAGGGGCTTCCAATTTGAACAGCACAGATATAGACAATAGACATTTCGGGTGAGAAGGATGGTGAAGGGAGAGAAAGGGAGACTTATTTTCTGGTTTATGTGTTTCCATACCGCTGGAAGTTTGCACATGTATACTCTTATTTAAAAAGAAAAGTTACTGACCTCCTGTTATTTCAAAGTCCCAGAGTCGATAGTCACAGGGGATGCAGAACTGAATCGGGTGGAGCCTGTCCTCAGGGGCCCCGCTTTCACAGGGCCGTGGGAAAACACGTGTAGGGAAACAACCGCATGAAGGAGGGCCAGTGGAGGAACTCTCCCCAGCGAATAGGGTCCCAGGGGAGGAAGTGGTCAGCTCCACGTCTGACCGTGGGGAAGAGAGGAGCGGCGACTCGGACAGGCTGCACCCAGGAGGCGAAGTTTGAGCTAGGCCTATGAGATGAAAAGGTGACTACTAGACCTCAGGGGAGAGAAAGGCCATCACGGTGGAGGGAACAGACAAGCAGAAGGAGTGGAGGCGAGACAGGGCAGTGCCCAGGTTTCCATGCGTAACTGAGGTTGGTGGGAGGGCTGCGAAGGCAAAAGGAGAGGAAGAGATGAGCAAGAGACAGGTTCTGAGGAACAGGTGCAATAGACTAAGGGCCTCAGAGTTCACCCTGAAGGCCAGGGGAAGCCCCAGAATGGTTTGAAGCAGGAAAAGGAAGTGATCACACGTGACTTTGAGAAGAGACACTCTGGCTATGACTTGGAATGTGAAAATCAAAGACAGAGCTGGAAATGAGGGGTGCAGTTTAAATATATACAAGACTTATTTTCATCCTATATAGAAAAAAAGAATAAAGCTATTTGTGCATCTAAAATTGCATTTTATACATTTTACTTTGCCAGTGAAACAATCACTTTTGGTCCTTTAAGAGCTACGCAGTACCAAGGGAAAAGAAAACTCGAAGGAATGTATTTTTCCCACCTCCCACAGCCATCTCATTTTCTGTTAAGCCCTGTAGGAACTTGAGAGATCTTTCGTCTTTACCTTTACTAATTTCTCTAGGGCTTCAAATCTCCAGGAGATGGCTAGGCTAAGAAACTGACTACTCCACAAGTCTGACACGTCCTGGCAGGGCAGCAGTGACGTGACTCCTGTTTTTAGACCAACAAACCTGGTGGCAAATTCTAGACCACTGATTCTCAACCCTGGCACTATTGCCATTTTGGACAGGATACTGCTTTGTTGTGGAGACTGTCCTGTGCATCACAGGATGTTTGACAATATCCTTGGCTTCTACCCAGCAGCACAAACACACGTGCACACACACACACATACACAGAGCGACCGCACAGAGTGACCATCCTGAATATCTCCAGACGTTGCTAAATGTCGCCTGGGCAGCAAAATCACTCCTGGTTGGGAACCACTGTCTTAGGACATCACAGACAGAAGAGCCCCTGGGGACCGCCCTCCAGCCCCCTCATTTTACAGATGAGGAAACTGAGGCCCAGACACAGAGACCACAAACCAGGTTTCCTTACTCAGTTTAGGGATTTTCTTAGAGATTAGAGATGTTTTTCTTAGCCTCAAAGATATGCAATTAAAAAAAGAAGTTGAAGTTTTAATTCAAGTCAACTTCATCTAGAGGAATATTCACTTAGTTTCTCTCTCTCTTTCTCTCTCTCTCTCTTTCTCTCCCTGATATACATGATTCAGCCTAGAATTTCTATTTACTAACTTGGTTTTCTAGCCACGAGTGCTACCAAAATTAATAATAATAATAAAATAAGAGATTATGGAAGCATCCGCCCTTCTCTAATTCAGCATTTTCCTTTGTTCACAGGGAAGAGGTTCACGGGGAGACGTCTAACGCATACCAGGGGCTGCTGTGTGCCAGGCGCTCTGCTAGGCACGTCACCAACGTAATCGTCTCAACAGCTGTCCGAGGCGGGTGCTGGTATACCCACTTTACAAAAGAGGCTCATGGAGGTGAGGTGACTTGCCTGTGGTCACACAGCCAGCGGTATCTAGAGCTGGCATTCGCACCCTGCCTGGCGGGTTGCACAGTAAACCTGGCTTCAGGTGGTGGAGCAGTGGGAGGGGTACGTAATGATCACCTGGGTGAGCACTGGGTCCCGCAGAGAGCCACACTCCCCCGCATTGCTCCCACCGCAGAGCCGGGGAGCTTGGCAGCATCTCCAGGAGGAAGCTGGGCTCTATGGCAGTTGCTATGACAACTAGTTTGCTTATAATTATAGAACGTGGTGGTGACGCGACGAGCTGCACATTCAACATTCAGGCACTTTGTTGGGACCTGTCTTCTCTGATAGTTACAGGAGCTTAAACATCATAAATTTAAAAAAAAAAACAAACAACCACATTTAATATAACCACTCGCTGCGGCAGTGGAGGCCCTGAGAGCGAGGAAGTCAGGAGATTAACCCTCCCACCGTGGGATGCGACTGAGAGGCAAGCCACACGACAAGGCGTGAGGAAAATGGCATGGATCCCTTGGGAAATTTTTGCTTTTCTTTCTTTTGGATCAGAGCATTTCAGGACTTGGCCAAACAGTGTATTCCAAAAGAAGAAAGAAGAAAAGAGAGCCAAAGAAAATTAGCCCAATGCTTAGCAAATCACAGAGATCAGCAGCAAAATTTTAGTATTCTAGCAACCACTTTGCAGTTCAGTTTAATTTAGTCAACTCCCCAAATGTGCAGGGTTTCCTGATTTGGAAGATGGTATAGACAAAAGAGTACATACACACACACACTCATAAACACATAGACACACAAGGTTTTCTGGGTCAGAAAACCTTGACTTTGCCCCTTATTGGCTGTGTGATGTTGAGTAGCTTAACTAACCTCTCTGATCCTCAGTTTTCTCATCTGTACATCAAAAATAATGCCCATTTCATGAGTTATAATAAACATAAAATGGGAAATGACTAGCAAACTACCTAGTACATAATAGGATCTCAATAAAATGGAAGTTATTGTTATTAAATAATTATAAATAAAAACTTTTAAAGTGACCATCTTCCGACACTGGATTTGAGGAACCTTTATGAAGCCCTGTGTGCAGCACTCCGGTCTGCCATCAGCCAGGTGCAGAGAACTCTAGTGGAGCCAGCGTGCCGTCTTGGAGCCATGACAGGTGCAGGACCAGAGGCAAACGCTGGGACCGTGGGCCGCCCAGGTGAGAAATGGACAGGAGACCGAGGACAGGTTTCTGGAGGAGGTGAGATCTGAGCTGGGTCACAAGGCAGGAAACGTGGGGTGGCAGCAGAGGCAGAGGGAACCGCATGAGTGAAGCCCTGGAGGGGTGCAAAGGTGTACAGGCTTGCAGAGCTGAGAGGCCCAGAGCATGGGGGGTGCAGGAAGCCAGCGGCAGGGGGACTGGAGCTGGCGGCAGGGCCACCTTTGGAAGAGCCTGCTAAGGGCCTCCCACGTTGCCTGTAGGAGGTAGGCGGCCATCAGAGACTTCTCAAGCAACATCTGATGATCCGGTCTGGTTTTGCGCACAGTGGGTGGGATGGAGATGGCGGGTGGAGAGCTGGCACAGTGGAAAGGGCGAGTGAGGAGGCACGGAGCCAGGGCAGTGCCAGCCGAGATGGAGGGCCTCCTGAGGCGGAGCCGGGCTTGGGGCCCCCCAGAGACCCAGCCGACGGGGAAGCATCCATCCAGACAGATGAGCAACTCCCCAGAAACGAAACTATTGCGTAATGACGGGAGGAAGTCCCGTTTATCAACCTCTGTGGGACAGCACTGACTTCCACTGTCTCCCTTAGCCCTCACACCAGGCCTCTGACGTAGACATGGTTAACCCATTTCACAGAGCAGGAAGCACAGGTCCAGAAGGTGAAGTGACTTGCTTTAGTTCCCACAAACCCACAGTGTCAAGCCCCCAACCCGCGTACCTCCCCTCTCCCACCTTGCCTTTCCCACAGTCTCGCGCTGGTGAACGGGCTCCCGGGGCGGGAGGGCAGGATTTGCAGGGTTTGCCCGTTTCCGAGGTGTGAGCGCTCCCGCCGTGGTCGGTTACGAGCTTCCGGTGGTTGAACAACTACGGTGCCAACTTTTAATCAGTCAGCCCCTGCAGGCGTCCCACGGGAAACAAGAAGACCCACTCACTCTAGAAGTCATCTACGCTAAATTGATCGGCAAGTGACTTGCTTTATGGCAGCCTTTATTTACCAATGCTTGAATCAATGAGAATGAGAAGCCAGGACGAAAGCAGCCAGTCACCCGGCGACCTGTGGAGTGTCACTGAATCGCCCAGTCCTTTACCCAAACCCCGAGCGCCTTCCTCCTGAGACAGCACCAAGGATGTTTTCTCTCCCAGGGAAATGTTTTGTTAAAAAAAAGAAATTCAGCCACATTTGCTTTTCAATTCTCAATAACAAGATATATTTCTGAAGGTCACTCTAATAGTACACTTCCATTGGGCCAGGAGAGGGCCCCCAGCCAAAAGCACAGGCTGGCATCTCTATTGCGATCTCCAATAAAGTGGAAGTGGAATGGTAAAGCTTCAGCACTCTTGCAGCCTTTCTCACACGCAAATTCTGCGCCCCGCCCGCCCCCCCCACCACCCCGCCCCCGTGCTGGATGCAGATGGTGACTCTGCTCCTAACTCAGCAGGCAGTGTTTTTAACAACTTACCTAAAATGTTCCTCAAAATAAAAAACAAAAAAATAGGAGGGCAACAGAAACCAAGACGACAGATAATAAAGTAAAATCTCTTGTCTCTATTTGCTGCCATCAGCAAATATTAGAATCCCACCAACGGGCGGAGGCCCCTGGGATTTTGATGAAAAATGGGTAGAAGCAAATGGCAAAGCTATCAGTGGAGTCCCACCGCTGGGGAACGTGGCATCAGAGGAAGAGATTTACGAGAATGTGTCATGAGCGAGAAGCTTAGAAGCAAGGATAGGCCCCGATTTCAAATAAAGATATTGAAAATGAGGCAGGCGGAGCTCCCGCGTTCACCAATGTGGAGCTGTTCGGTCAGCCACGGGGATTTTTTGTTTGCTCATTCACCTGTTTATTCAGGTATTCAGGACATCTTTTGGAGCCCAGGGTGCCCAGCCACTGGCTAGGATCTTGGAGTGCAAAGATGAGGAAGACATCATCCGGGCCTCAAGTCAGCGAGAGACCCAGCAGGTAACGCCACGATGCCAGCCCTGTGTAACTGGCGCTAGAAAGGAGGGTCGTAGAGCAGATGTGGGCATCCCAAGGAGGAAGGACAGACTTCACACGGGCGGGCAGGGAAGACCGCACAGGCCAGGAACCGTTTGAGCTGGGCGCTGAGTGATGAATAGGGAGTTTGCCCAGTGGTGGAGGCGGGAAGAGCCTTCCAGTGTGAAGGGACAGCAGGAGCAAAGACAGGAAGGCATAGAGTGCCTGGCACGATGGGGAAGGGCCAGTGCCCTGGGCAGCTCAGGCCACCTGTGGGAGGAGGCAGGCAAGCAGTGGAAGCCAGAGAAGGGTTTGAAGGATGGCAATGCCGTTGTAGGGCACGGGCTTTGGGAAGATTCGTCCTCCAGGGCAGTGAGCAGAGTGGACGGGAGCGGGCTGCGGATGTGGGCAGAGGGCCCGCCAGGAGGCTGGGCCGGCAGATGATGAGTGAGAACAGAGAAGAAAGCACAGTTACCGGACACTTTCAGGAGGGAGAGGGGCCTGGACTCCGCTGGCTGGTAGATGTGACAGCTGACCCCCGGGAGGCTGGTTCTGGGATTTCGCCATGTCCCTTCCCACGTTGGTGTTAGAGGGGACGTGAGTGGAGTTGAGGCCTGAGACAAAAGCCAATGCGCCCATGTCTTTGCTGGACAGAGAGAAAGAGAAGCAGGAAAGGAGCAAGTGGCAGGTGCATCGGCTCGGCCGCCTGCCCTGGAGAGCTATTCTCTCGTGGCCAGACTCCCCTTCCACTCGTGGCAGCTTCCTGCCAGCAGCCTTCTCTACCGCCTCCCCCCTGGTCTTGGCCTCCTGCTCTCGGCCTGGGAGCACACCCCATCCACAGCCTCCTGGCCTCTCTGAGCCTGATCTCCTTACCTGCAAGCGGAGTGATAACCCGCCAGCCCGGTTTGCTGGGATCCTTCAGTGGGACGACACACACTAAAGTGCCAATCACTGTCGGGGGCAGGGCAGAAGCCCAGGAGTTGAGTGGATCAGCGAATGGATGAGACAGTGAGAAAATCGATGCCGTGTAATGTTAGGCCTGACATTTCTACTGGAGTTTTGTTTATTTTTGCTTTATTGGTTTGTTGTTGTCGTTTGTTTTTAATAAGAGCCCACAGACATCAGTTCTTTAAAACTGGTGAGTTCTGGGACCAGCCCGGTGACATAGCGGTTAAGTTCGTGTGCTCTGCTTCGGCGGCCCAGGGTTCACGGGTTCGGATCCCAGGCACAGACTTATGCACCCCTCATCAAGCCATGCTGTGGCAGGTGTCCCACATATAAAATAGAGGAAGATGGGCATGGATGTTAGCTCAGGGCCAGTCTTCCTCAGCAAAAAGAGGAGGATTGGTGGTGGACGTTAGCTCAGGATTAATCTTCCTCAAAAAAAAAAATAACAACAAGAAAAAAAATGGCGAGTCCTGGTCCCTTTGCACTAATGCGTCCCTCCCATGCTGGCTTCTCCCGCTGGTTGTGCGCTGGATCTGGTCTGCAGGCCGCCCCAGGAGCCTTCCTCATGTGCCTGGACACCCTCCAATCTGAGCTTGCCCAGGCTATGGCCACCAGAGTCAGGTTTGCTCACTCCTGAATCAGGATGTGAGGTCAGGGATGAATACTGAGGAAGTCACAAAAGACTCGTGCTAGCGTCGTAACACGCCCAACACCCACTGCATCCCAGGCCCTGTGCTGGTAACTAGGAACACGTGGGTGGGTGGGATGTGACCCTGCCCTCAGGGATCAGAGGCTGGGGTGGCGGCTGCAGATGCAGGCACAGCCGGTTACAGCACAGCAGTGTTCAAGGCCCCCATACGACCTGCAGAGCCCAGAGGAGGCACCAAACCCAGCTGAGAGAATCGGGGGAGGCATCCCAGAGGAGGTGACCCTACACAGACAGTACAGCCAAGAAGTTGGCCAGAATATTCTTGTCTAATCCACACATTTGTGAGCCACTCGAAAGCAAGGATTTTGTGTTCTGCATCTTTGAGTCTCCAACAGGCATTCAGCCCAACCCAGAGCAAACATTAATAAAGCCAAGAAAGAAACGGGAGGAAGAGCAGGAGGAGGGAAAGAGGGCAGGCAGGCCCCAGCTTGGCAAGGACAATGGCAGGTGGCACTGATGTGTGGCTGGGAGAGTGGGACATGGAGCCTCAGGGCTGGGTTCTTTTTGGCTCTGATTCATCCTGGATGAGTGGCCTTGGGATTCACTTCACTCCTCTGAGCATCAGTTTTCTCATCTGCAAAATGGGGATAATATTAAGAGTCCCTGGCTCACAGGTTGTTGTTAGACTGAAAAGTGGATGTAAGAGCATTCTTAACAGATACTAGGATTATTCAAGTTATAACGGATATGTTAAGAAATAGCCCATAAAAAAAATTGCCTACACTCCCCAGTAGGCAGAGATGGCTCCAGAGGTCGCTGTTGAGAGCCAAAGGCCACCCGTGAAGGCTGGCATTGCACTGGCTACCGTTTGAACCGTTCCTCCAGGGTTTCCCAGCCACATTCTAGCGGAAGAGCCAGGAAATGGAGGTCCAGGTCTGTCTCAACCAACAGGAAAAAAGTGGCTAAGTAGGCAGGAAGCTCAGAGCCCAGGAGGGAGAAAAGGGATCTGAACCGGAAGGCAATGATGGGCTCGCTCAGTAAGACCTCGAGAGTGCCGAGGACTTCCACTATGCATTAGCCACATGGTGTCCCGGCTCACTGATGAGAGGAGCTCAGAGAGGGGAGGGGACCTCCCCAGATCGCAAAGCTGAGAGGTGATGGGAACAGGGTCTCAGCTGCCCAGGTGAGTCTAGCCCCACCACCTGTGAGTTCCCCAGGACACCTCTCATCAGCTTGACAAAAACGGCTCCAAATGCAACACCCAGTTACTTCTCACAGACCAGCCAAGGGGTAGCCAGGTATGAGAGCATGACCAGGTGCACCAGCAACTTCCATAGCACCATACCCTCCGGGCACCAGCACCTTCCATCCCACCTATACCCTCCTTATCACCAACACCCTCCACAGTACCTATGCCCTCCATAGGACCAGCACCCTCCATAGCACCTGTACCCTCCATACCACCAGCACCCTCCACAGCAACTATGCCCTCCATAGCAACAGCACCCTCCATACCATCAGCACCCTCCATAACCCCGGCACCCTGCCTAGCACCAGCACCTTCCATAGCACCAGCACCCTCCATGGCACCCGTATTCTCCATAGCACCCGTATTTCCATAGCAAAATCAGCTTCAGAAGAACTCTCGCTCCCAGGACTAAGAAAGAGGAGAGGCTTCTCTCTGTGCGCTCCCATCTTCTCAAATACGCCTGATGACAGATCTTACGAGTCTAGGCCCTCACAATGACTTCAAGAGCCTCTTGGTTTTAGAAATGACAAAAATCTCAGGCGATTCTTTCACCCTTTCTCAATTCATCCTCCCCACCCTGCCCTCCCCATCTTTCTCTCTCGCAGTTTAATTGCTATGAGCTGCCTTCTCCAGGTCAGTTTTGAGATGTGAAGTCACAAGCTGTTCCAGCAACGTGAAGGCATTGGAATGAGGGAGGGATGGCCTTTGGTGTCCCCATGGTTACCTCTGCCATGGGCAGCACCCTGGAGGGGCGGGCAGCCATGTTTACCAGCACCACGCTCTCAAAAACTAACTGGGAATTCTCTGACTTCCGGCCCTGGTTCTCCAGCCTAAATCTCCATCCTGCACTCCAGACCAGTTACGTCCAAAGGCGGCCAGACCACCTCCTCCTCCCGCATGGCCCCCAGGCACCTCACACTCAGTGCATCTCCCCAAGCCGGGTCCCTCAGCCTGTCACCTCAGCGGAAGGCATCCTGCTGGCCCAGCCAGCCAAGCCAAACCCTGAGGAGCACCCGACTCCCCTTTGTCCAACCAGAAACAAGTCCTCCATAAATTCCATCTCCATAACGGAACCGCGAGCCCCACCGCAGCTGACAGCTCAGACCCTCAGACTCTTCTTAATCACCACCCCAGCCTCCTCCCCAGTGCCCTGAATCCACCCTCACTCCAGCAGATGCATTGTCCACGGCCCAGAAGTGAAAAAGAGCCTAGTGAATGCTCACAGCTTTACATAAGCGAAGGAATTTACTCCATTCCTCCCATCCTGGTCTAAGTGGCAGGGGACAGTCAGACCTGACCGAGGGCTGGCCCTGAACCTCAACGCCCTTCCTCCCTCAGCCCAAGGACTAGTTGAGTCAAGCTGTGGGGGCCTCCGCAGGCCCCAGATCACTCCTGTTCTCTTGGCTGGCTCCCTCCGTCCTAACCGGCAGGTATCTACTGCAGCAGCGCAGCCGAACAGAAGGGCGGCGGGCTCTGAGCACTGGCTCTGCGACTCACCAGCTGGGTGAGCAGCTCGCTGCTCCGAGCCACAGCTCCCCTTGAGAAATGAGGGCTATGTTAGCCTCTCAGGGGCTCGTGGGCAGCACACGTGATAAGAGAGCCGCTCACCAGAAGTTGCCAAAGAGAACACAATGAATAAATAAGCCAGGGCCCAACACCACCACTGACGACATAGCCACAGACGGCATTTGACATGTTTCTTTCCATGTCCTTTTTCCTCTCTATGCTTGTGGTTATTTCCTAGTTCCAAACCTAGAAAACATATAATTTCCATCTCTGCTTTTTTCACTCAACCTTCTCTGTGAAGTATTTGCCCAATTTATTGCAGGTCTTCATAACCATCATTTTAAATGACTGCTAAATAAGGCATAATTCCATCAAAAACTTGTAACACTCTGTTTGGTAAAAAGAGCGCATTTTTAAAATAGTTTCAATTTTTTCTGATTATTGAAACAATTATGCTTGTATAAAATTTGGAAAGCACAGGAAGGTAAAAAGAGGATGAAAATATCTCATAAGCCTGTAATTTAGAGTAAACTAAATACTCTGGAAAAAAATGATTCTTATCAAACCATTAAAATAGTCTACCCTATGGCTGTGGTCTTATTCACAGAAATCATGAGAAAGTAGTTGAAAATCTAGCATTGTTTCCAACACTTTGATTTTATAAATCACATGGCAATAACTATTCTCGTATGCGCATCTGGGCACATCGCTAATGATCTCTGCTGCCACTGGCCTGGTGCATGCACCTGATGCACTGAGACCCCACCCTCCCCTCCCAGCCGCCTGCTGGCTCTCGCAGGTGTTACACGCAGTTCAGGTCCACGGGCACTGGGCCACGCTGTGTGCCGGACACTGAAGCTACAGCCAATAATAAAAGCAATCTCTGCCCTCAAAAGCAGTCAGCATGCAGAGAAGCCCCACGTTCCGGGGGGTGCACACAGAGCTGCCACATTCCCTCCCTGGGTCCCACGCCCAGCTGCTGGAACACAGACTTAGCAGGGAGAAAGACAGCGACAGACACAGACCACCGCGTTTATCCACGTACCCACTCCACTTCCCACATAACCAATCAAGGGCTGTTTTCACTTCCAAAGCCCGCGGCCACAGTTGACACAAAATAGTTACTATTGGTTGTGTGCTTATCATGCACAGATCCAAATGCTTTGCATGTATTCTGCATTCCATCCTCACAGCAACCTACTATTATCCACTGACTTGCTTGCGGCCACGTGGCTAGTATAAAGCAGAAACAGGGCTCAAACCCAGCCAGACTGCTCCAATATCCATCCACAGAACCACTTGTTCTACCGCCTGCATGGCCGATTTTGCCTCCTAAATACCTTTTAGATCTGCCCACGTCTCTCTGCTCACCATCCTTGTCTGAGCCACTGTTGGTTTTTCACTTGGACGATTGCAGTAGCCTAAGAGTCTCCCCAGACTCTCTCTTGGCCACTACACTCCATTAACCATGTAAAAGCCAATGTGCTTTTTTCAAAAATGGAATTTCATCTGTCCTTTCTCTTCCCCAAATCCTTCAGAAGTTTCCTTTATGCTTCTAGCATAAAACCTAAATCCTTGCATACAGCCCACAAGGCCTGGAATTGTCTACCCTCTGCCCACTTCTCCTGCCTCATCTCTGCCTGCTCCCCACACTCCTTCTAGGGCTCAGCTTCACTGCCCCTATTCTTACTCCGTGTTGGGGCGAGCCTCCCTCTAGCCTCAGGGCTTTTGCACAAGCTGTGCTCTCCTCAACCACCTAAGGTCCTAAGCGACTTCCGCAGGGTACCTACCCGAGGTTCCACCGTGCAGCCTCACAGAGCATGCTTCACGGCTATTGCACGCAGCTCATCCATGATACGTATTTATCACTTCTAGTGACCCCTCCGCCAAGACAAAGTTAACCATTTGATTTTTACCACTAAGAAGTCAGCTTTTCTTTCCCTTCGTCTTCTTTTTGTATTGCAACCATCCGTTAACTAAAATTTGAGTTTCTTTACCTATTTCCATTACATTTCCTGGAGGTTGTGATGGAAAGGCACGGAGGTGGGGAAAGGAAGAAAAAGAAGAAATGGGACACAATTATCGATTATCAAAATATCCGAACACTCCGGGCAGAAGAGAGCTAAGCGGTCCTCCGGAGGCGGAGCTTGTGTCGTTTGATTAGACTCAGTGACCCGGATGGAGTGCACCCGCCCTCGAGAAACCCTGCAGAGGTAGCGTCGTCCTCTCCCCGCCCAGGAGCGCCTGCTCCCCCAGCGCGAGGTGTCCGAGCTGGCCGAAGCCAGCCTTACCTTTACTCTTTCTGTTAGACCATCAAGAAACTGACCGTAAATTCGGCGATTTTCGGCACCCGGAACTTCCCTTTGTTCTTCTGCTCGGGCTGGTATTCCGTTCGCGTCTTCACGATAACCTGAAACGTTCAACAGGCGTTAGCACACCTGGAGGCTTGGGACATTTTTCTTTTTCTTTTCTTTTCTTTAGTAACTAGAATTGATTATACAATGCATAAAGATCAGAAAATAAAGAACCTCTCAAACACACACAAGAAAATAGAAAATTCAAATTACCCGTAATATTTCCCCATTCCAACAGAGACGACCACAGGTGACAATTTCAGTCACAGCTTTCCAGATGTTTTTACATGCATAAATATGCATGTATTATATATTTGCTATTTATGCAAATGTATGATTTCTTTTTATGAGATAGACTCATACTTCACAAATTATAACCCGCTTTTATCCCCCAACACTATACTAACATTTTTTTCCATGGGGACAAATGTGCGATTTCATTTTGAGGTAGCATAATACTTCACTGGATATGTATACCAGAATTAATCTAATTAGCCTCTCGTTGTTGAACATTTAGGTTGTTTCTACAGTCGGGTTACATAAACAAGTTATGAGGAATATCCTGCAGCTAAACCTTTGCACGTATACTTAATTCCAATTTGATTTTGGGACCTCCACAAAAAGAAACATGAAGGCCCATTGAATCTATTGTAGCATCTTATTTTTCCAAAGACTGAATGTCTTGCAGGGGCGGTTAATATCCGATCAAGATGTGCTGTCAACCTGCCAAGACACTGATGCCACTCCATCCCACTGTGCAAGCGAAGTGGAAGGAAAAAGACAGCTGACAGGTAATCAGTAACTATTCCCGAGTGCCATCGTGTCCCGGGGACACGGATGCTGTCTGAGCCTCAGGGCCTCATCTACACACTGTGGACAATAACCATAACCCCTATTTAACAAGGTTGTTTTGAGGGTTAAATGCGATGATGATAGTAATATTTTTGGACCCACTTATTATGTGCCAGAACTAGATTAAGCACTTCATACACTTTATCCACATGCCACTACTATTTCCATTCTCTTGACAAGGAAACTAAAGCTCAGAGATGCCAAGATGCTTGTCCAAGGTCACACAGCTGAAAGGAAGCAATCTTCTGACCATGATCACTCTGACTTCTCATTAGAGCTTAAAGTAACCAAATTTTCACTGAAAACTCCCACCAAGTCTTCCTGGAGACAAACAGGCCAGTGTATGGATTCAGACCAGAATTCTTCTGTGAAGAATGTTCTTTAAAATCTGAGAGGCATGCTATGGACTAAATGTAGCTCAAAAGGGAAAGGATGGGGACAGAACTACTATGATCGAACATCTCCTGTTTGGTGATTGAATATATTGGTTAAAGAGGCTGTGGGGCCCAGCCCATTGGAACATGTCTCCCTCCCTGACATCTGGAACCCACCTGCAGACACAAATTCTGCTGTCGTGTCCCACCCCACCCCAAGACAAAAAGACAGCCTGGCATCTTTCCCCAGGGGGTGCTGCAGCCGCACAAGGAGGGAGGGGCTTTGGGAGTGGGGTGGAGGAATGTTCTGTTATTTTTCTTTTCTTCCTAGTACGTACCTCAAAGAACAGGAAAGCAGAAGCCTCTGCACCACGGGTAAGAAAAACAATCCTCAAGCTTTGTGAATTTACGATCCAGCGAGCATTGGCCACGTGACACGGGTCACATCACTTAATTCTGTGCTGTGAGGCAGATACCAGTATTGTCAATACTGTGGGGAGGCGTAAGAGTGTGGGCGGATGCGAATCCTGGCTCTACCACAAAGCCTTCTGGGTCTTGATTTTCTCATCTATAAGATGGGAAGGTAACCACAACTACCTCAGTGGGTTGTTGTGAGGCTTAAATGACTTAACACAAGTTCAGCCCTCAGACCATTCATTCAATAACAAAACTTTATTTGAACACTGCCCCTGAGAACTGCCGCATGTTCATCTGTGGATGTCTGCAGCAGATGTGGAATTGGGCCTGGCTTGCGCCTGTCAGCCTGCAGGTCCTCTGTACCCAGCCTATCAGGGGTGATACAAGGACTTCTTAAGAACAATCCTGCTCAAGCAAGGTCCTGAACTCCCTGTCTGAGAAAAAAAGGGTTTTGAAGGATGAATAGAAGTTTCCCAAGTGAGCAAGCCAAGGAAAGACGTCTTCTGCAAAGAGAAACACATGGCTGAAGAAACAAAAGTGTGAAATAGCGTGTGGTCTACACGTTTTGCTGTTTTGCTGGCATGTGAACTGGCTAGGCAGGCGAGAGTGGGGAACTAAGGTAAATAAGAGAGCAAGCACTAAAGCACAGCCATAGGCTGGGTGCTTCTGTCAGTACCTAACTCACAACGTCTGGAAAGGGCCAAACGTCATGGTATATCTGCAGGTGCTTGTGAACATAAAGGATATTCTACAAATTTTAATTATTAGACATATTTTGGATATCATTAGATCAACTGTCAGGTTATGAAGTGGTATAGAAAATTTAGATGTCTGATCACTTCTCTGAATCCACATTCTTAGAAATATTCACTCACTTGGAATTATAATGGCAACTCCCTACCCTTCGTGTTGTGTGTGTGTGTGTGTGTGTGTTATAATACATCTCAGTATCTATTGCCAAGCACTGTGAATTCCCTGGTCAGTGTGCCATGTGAGCCATCAGCCTCGGGGCCACAATCGCCTTCTGCGGTAGGCAGCATTCTAAGATGCGCCCCAAGATTCCCGCTTCCCGCCATCCCCACACATGCACTCATAATCTCCTCCCTCAAGAGAGTGGGCAGGACCTGTGAATATGATGTCAGAGTCTCTCCCATGATTACATTATGAAATGTAAAACTCCATCATAGCGGGTTAGGTTGACCGCTACCAGGGGGAAAGGCAGGAGGGGGGAGGGTGGAAGGAGTAAAAGGGCACGTGTGTACGGTGGCAGATGGTAATTAGTCTTGGGTGGTGAATACAATGTAGTTTACACAGAAATCGAAATAAAATGATGTACACCTAAAATTTATATAATGTTATAAACCAGTGTTACCTCAATAAAAAAAAAAAAAAAACACCTCCATCACAGCAGACTGGAGAGAACTCCTGCTGCCGGCCATGAAGAAGTCCGTGGACGTGTTGTGAGAGGACCATGCAGCTACACCTGAGGGCAGCCTCTAGGAGCTGAAAGTGACCCCAGTTGACAGCCAGGTCGCTCACGAAAATGAGGACATCAGTCCTACAATCTCAAGTAACTGAAATCTGCCGACAACCTGAAGGAGCATAGAAGAGGACCCTGGGTGCCAGACGAGAAGGGAGCCCAGCCTACACCTTGATTCCAGACCCATGAGACCCCGAGCAGAGAACCCAGCTCACCTGTACTAGACTTCTGACCTATAAAACTGTGAGATGATAAATTTGTGCCACTAGATTTTTGGTAATTTATGACACAGCAATAGAAAACCAATATGCTTTCCCACGGTGCTGAGCCCACCTCAGCCGCCTCTTGGCCTGAGCCCTTCCCTGCCGGGTCCTGAGCCGTCAGAGTGCTCTCCATTGTCTGCACAGCACACATCAAATGTGAAGAAGCACGTGCTTCTTAGTCCTTCCTTCTGCCCCTCTATCTTTAAAAACATCCTTCCCAAAGCTCAAAATGCTCAAAACCATTTTCATCATTCCCTGTAAATTTAAAAGACTCCTTGCCACAGCCGCCATGTTGAGACAGGAGACAGAACGAAAATAATATTACTGTCAGAAGGAGACAATGAATAATCATTGCAGGCAATATCATTCTAATTGTCATAATAAATATTTCGTGGTTGCTTCTCTAGCATTCATTTCCTTCTTCCATCAAAAGCCCCGTGATATTCCTTCGGGGAACTCACCTCTGTCCCATGTGGCAGTCGTGTAGTCTGGTGGGGTCCATCCCCCCCTTGATGACAGGATGGTTTCTGATTGGATTAAGCCAATCAGGGCATACTATCCTATTGGTCACAAAATTTGATTGGCTCAGAGATGGGCACATCACCCAATTTGCACCAATGAGATATAAGGCCATACTGGCAAGGACTTGGGGAAAGAAGCCTCATTGCCCTTTAGGAGTGTCCCCAAAGAGTGCGCTCGTCCTCTGGGTGGGGTGAGGACTGGAGCTCAGGAACTGCTGAAGCGATTGTTCCACTGCGAGGAGGAGCAAGAGTGAGGTCGAAGGCAGCACATCAGGGAGGAGAGAGCCGAGGGGAAACCGAGGTGGAGGTGGGCCCTGATGACACTCTGCCCTCTAGATCCTTGCCTGAAGCCAGACCCATGCTGGACTCTGCACTTATGGGGGAAAATACATACTCTTTGGACCTTAATCCAATTTTGGTTGGGTTTTCCATTGCTTGAGGTGAAAAGCTTTCTATCTGATACAAATGTGTTCCAAGAAAAACAAACTGGAAAACTATTAGAACTTAGTAAGATGTCCAAATACTAAATAAGCATAACAAAATCAATAAATTTTCTTGGCTTCCACAGAGAATAACCTCAAAATATAATGGGTCCACCAAAAGGGATCTAGAAAAATGTTCACAGCCACTTTTCTCATAACAGCTAAAACTGAGAACAATCCAAATGTCCATTAACAGGAGAATGGATAAATTGTTGTTTATTCATAAAATGAGGTGCTACACAGCAATATTACACACACGGGTCAATCTTGCAGACATTACATTGAGCAAAAGAAATCTGACACAAAGAGGTTTTATACACTGTGTGATTCATTTATATCAAGTTCAAAACATATATAAAAATTTCCATGTTGTTTATTTATATAATATATATATATTTAAATATCCCATTTACAGTTTGCAGTAATGGGGGTGCTGAGTCCAGGCAGAGTTGGGGTCCAAGCCCTCCTTCGAATCCATATCCTGCTGCCCTGAACCCCCATGAGGTGTTACTTATGCCCTGTGTCACTCTCTAATGAAGACACTTCTCTTGGTTTCAGAGCCTCAGTCCTCAGAGCACCAAGTTCAAACACAGGCCAAGGGACAGGAGGGTACTTGACCCCATGTCAGTCCTCAGGCAGCTGTTCCTCTCTGCGGCTAAGCCACATTTTCTCCAAAAGCAGCCCAGGTTGCTACATAATATTTATCTTTGCCCCTGAGTTAAGCGTGAGCTCTCGAGAACCCCACCTGCACGTCAGAAGCAGGTCCTTGCCAATTTGCCAGGAGCAAATGGACAGTCCTCTGGCCTCACCCTCTTGGCCTCTCAGTAGTGTTTGACAGGCTTGTTCACTGGCTCCTCCTTGAAATGTCCTCCTCCCTTGGGTCCATGGCCGTCTCTCTCTCGGCGCTCTCCCTGCTCGTTTGGCCGGCCCTCCTCAGTCTGCTCCTTTTCCACACGGCCTCTCAATATTAGAATCCCTCCCGGCTAGGTCATGGGCACTCCTGCCTCTTTCTACAAGTCCCCCTGAGTGTTCTCACTCCCCTGGTTTCCAAGCCCATCTTTATTCTCATGAAGCTCAAATTTACGTCTCCAGCTCAGACTTCACCCAGCTCTCAGACAGCCCTGCTGGACATGTGCCTTTGGGCCAACACCCCCAAATTTACCACGTCCACAGCAAGGCTCTTGGATTCCCCGACCCACCTGCCCCTCGACATCTTCTTCCCTACGGAATCCCCAGCTCAGAAAACAGCAGCATTATCTACGCCATAGTTTCTGTCAAATCACAGGAATCTCCCATGATCTCTCCCTTCCCTTCACTCCCCAAATCCATTCCATCACCGGCTCCCGTTTCCTCAAAAACTTCTCTCAAACGGACCCATTTGTCCAATTACAGTGCTGCCACCCTGGTGCAGAGCATCCTCATCTCTCCGTGAGTTTTCGCTCTGGCCAGCCTCCTTGTTGCCATTCTTGCCTCCCCAAACACAGGGAAAGGAGCTTTCTAGATCGAGGGAAGAGCACACACCAGCAAACAATCAGAAGACTCTCAGGAGGCTGTCACCTGGGGGAACCACAAAGACGTGGCCAGGGAACAGGGCAGGTGAAGGCAGGGGGAAACGGGCTCTGAATGCCACCCTAAGCATCTTGAAGATTAACTGGAGGGCAGTGAGGAGCTGAGGAAGGGTTATAAACCAGAGAATGGTTTTGGAGATGTGCACTCCGGGCAGAGGAGCAGCCTCTGGCACAGTGAGGATACACTGGAGAGATGGAGAGAGCAGGGAGGACCCAGCTCACAAAGTTACTGGAATCAAGCAGCTACCATGCCACGAAGCGTGGTGCTCTGTTCCTATGGAGTGGAGCCAGAAACATTTCCCTTCTATAAAAGGAGATATAGTAACACGCATGGTTTTTTTTTAGGACCTCTGAAGGGGAAAGCATAAGAAATGTTAGCCAATCATTATTAATTGTACCTTGGAGGAACCAGCTTGCATAAGCAAAGAAAGAGAAGAAGAGGAAATAAATTTGCAAAGAAAGGCTCTATTCTCTGCAGTTGGAAAAAAATGGAGCGAAATGGAGCTCTGAGCTCCTTGATTAATAACAGAAATGGGAGGGAAAAAGTGGAGAGGAGAGGAAAAATTTTTTCTACTCTTTATTATTCAGGGCGGGGCTTTACAAATATTCGGAAAAATGAACCTCCAGATTTTCAAATATCATTGTGGATTTGGGTAAAGAAACAAATTTGGTTTTTTTGTATTTATCAGTCCCCATTGTCCTGTCGGAGGCTGATATGAAGGACGTAATTTAACATAATTGGCATTGTGAAAATGGGATAAATTATTCATCCTGAAAGGACCCCTCGCCTGGATATATTTCCCCTTCGCAGGCAAGGCCAGATAATACATGGTGGTTCAGACGGCACAAAGTACAGAGCATAAAAATTTAAAATACTACTTGCCGGGATTATCAATAATGAAGAGGTTCCCACATGGAGAGGCCCCGGGATTGGCAGGAACAATGAATAAACGTGCAGAAGTGCTGACAAGGAGCAAGACTGTATTTTTATGAGCTGGACTTGCAGGGGACAAAAATAGCTCTCAGCTGCACCCTTCAGCTCCTCCCTGCAGCAAAGAGAAGTTCAGAGCAGGACCACGGACAGCTAGCCGTTCAGCACCTACTGTGTGCCAGGCACTGTGCTAGGGGCCCTACTGACGTATTCAGTTAGTGCTCAGCACTCTGCTTACAACATGCTCTCCAGTCCTTACATCTCTCCTCTAAGGTCGTCATTACTCCTATTTCTCAGACGAGGACTTTTCACCTCAGAGACTTCAGTCACTTGCCTATGATCAAATGACTGGTAAGTCGTCAAGCTGGAATTCAAACTCAAGACGATCCTGCTCTTTCCTATCTGTCATGTTTAAAAATAAATGGTACAGGGGCCAGCCCCATGGCATAGCAGCAAAGTTCAGCGTGCTCTGCTTTGGCAGCCCCGGTTCACGGGTTCGGATCCCAGGCGCAGACCTACACCAATTGTCAGCCATGTTGTGCCAGTGACCCACATATAAAGTGGAGGAAGATTACTACAGAAGTTAACTCAGGGCTAATCCTCCTCAAGCGAAAAAAGAGGAAGATTGGCAACAGATGTTAGCTCAGGGCAAATCTTCCTCAGCAAAAAAATAAATAAAAGGTACCTACTATGTGCCTGGCACTGTGCCAAAAGCTTTGCATCCTATATCTCAGCAAATCCTCTCCATCACTGAGGTAGGAATGACTGTCCCCCATTTACAGATGAGGAACCTGAGTCTTGAGAGCAGAAATGACTTCCCAGCCTAATAGCCACTGAGAGGCAGCGTCAAGGCTTGAACCTGAGCTTCTGGCTCAGACCCAAGTGCCACCCACCAGTAGGGTTGTAACCCTCCACCTCCGATCTTTGGGACCTGGGACAATAGGCACTCCATAACACTGTTGAATGAATGAGCAAACCAATGAGTCCTCTCTCTAAAGAGACCAGGTGAAGTTGCCCACATGGGGCCTGAGGACTTAGGAAGGGGACCCTTCTCCCATTTGCCCCATCACACTTCACCCCACACTTCATTTCTTTGGGTTTGAATCCCTTTCCCTGGGACTTTGAAGCTGGGTATTGGGCCCAGAAAACAGGGTAAAATGTCAGTGCTCATAGGATGTTAATGGCAGTGTAGTCCAATCCCATCAATTCATAGATGGGGAGATGGGAGCCCAGAGAGGGAAAGGGATTTGCTACAGGTCACACAGCAAGACTGGGTCAGAACCAGGCCTCTGGTATGCACCTGCTGACTGAGTCCTAGTGCAGGGCTCTTTCTGTGGGATCAAGTCTCTTTTCCTTGCTGAGCCTTTGCTGCCTCAGAGCAGAATGGAAGGTCGGCTAGCACGGCCTCAAATGTACCAGTGAGTCTATGGCTTAAGTCTCTGCCTCTCCATCTCTGTGGCAATGCATAGTGTGGGCAAGATGGAGGACTCCGCATAGGACCCTCCACAGAGGCTTCCAGTTCCTTCTGCTCTGAGCAGAGGCCAGCAGCCTGGGCTGGAGTCATCGCAGTGAAGGAACACAGCTCCGCCACCAGGCTTGTCCTCTCCAGTCCAGGGGCCTAGCGCACTTCACTGCTCAACTTTCCTTGCAGCCTCGGGCCAGGCCCTGTGCTCTCCAGGAACAGTGGTCCTGATTCTGGGACTGAATTGATGATAACAACAACAACAATAAAAATTAAAACTTTTCATTAAGCATTTACTAAGCACCGGGCACTGTGATAAACATTCCACACGTATTTTCTCATTTCATCCTTAAAATAATTCTTAGAAGAAGATATTATTGTCTTCATTTTAACAATTGGAGAGGTCAGAGTGGTTAATAAAATTGCTCAAGGTCACACAGCAAATAGGTGGAGTTCAAACTGCACTGCTATAATGTCTCCCTCCAAGTACAGGAACAGGGCTTGCTCTAGTGTCTCTGTGTGTGTGTATGTGGGCAAGCCACTTCAGCTCTCTGAGACTGTTTCACCGTCTGTGAAATGGGGGTGATTTTTAAAAAATAGAAAATTTGATACATGCTCCTGGTAAAAAACCATGAAAATTACAGAATAAAAGTCTTCCATCAGCCCCACTCGCCCCATCCCCACTCCTTAAACATTTCGTGGTTTCTTGCGTGTCTTCCCAAAACTGTCTTATAAATTATAAGAATAAGACATACACACATGTTTCCACAGATGAGATCACTGCAAACCATGCTCTTTAAAATTGTTTTAACCAAGCGCTGCATCTGTCGCTTCTTCCACATTAGCACAAGCAAGCCTGCCTTGTTCTCGTAACAATCACTTAGTATTCCACATCCGTGCCCCGGAGTTTATTTAGCCAGTCCCTTCTCATGGAACATTCCAGGGTTTTTAATATATAGGCTTTTGCATACTTGCAAAAATATACCCATAGGATAACTTCCTGCCAGTAGGAAGCATACCAACCAAACAGTAGCCAGAGTTTAAATTGTATAAACAGTGTCAAAATACCCCTGATATTGCACCAGATTACATAACCAACGGGAGCATGTTGAGATCTGCTTTCCTCCAGTGTTGTCAGCTCTGGGCATTGTCATTTTTTTTCCCAACCTAATAGGGGAAAAGTTACATTTTCTTTAAATTAAGCTTTTAAATTATGAAAAACTTCTAATATGCTTCGTGATCATTTTATGTCTATGTTGGAATCATCTAGGCAGAGATTTTGCCCCAAGTCGGGGTGACATAAGCCATCTCCTGCGAGACCCTGAAGAGCAGACCACGGGGCTCTGCATGCCTGCAGAGATGGCGTTTTGGCCGCTCTCCGGGGAAAGGCTGCCGGCTACATGATGCTCTGGCTCAGGGAGAGAGAGAAACCCTCTGGTGAAACCAGAGAGAGGCCAAGAAGGCATACAAGACCAGGGACCAGAGTGGTGTCTCCTTTGCCCAGCATGCTTCCAGGTCCACCCGTCGGGCCCCTGCACCCCTACCCATGAAACCCCATCCTTCTCAGCACGTTTTGCTTTTACAGTCATCTTCCAAAAATGTCAACTTCAGACATGTTCCAGATGTGCAGTGAAAGAAAGGAAACTATATCAGTGTGCTCCTTCTGTCTGCCGTTTAGACAATTTTCATGTGTTTGCCTCACAGTAACCCTATTACGTAGATCTTATGCTCATTTTACAGTTGGAAAAAACCAAAGGCCTGAGGTGCTAAGCAACTTGCCACACAGTAAGTAAACAGCGTCGCTGAGATTTGAACCCAGGTCTCCAGGACTAGAGTGCGCGTGGTCTACCACGCAAAATTTGAAGTGTGCCAAACATCCATAATTGACCTCTAAATGTCTGCACTTCTCTCCTTGATGAGCAGGTGACCAACCTCCTCCAGACAGAGGTGGAAGTTCGCCCAGAGCCCAGCACCAGGCAGCTGGCTGCCGAGTGCACGGTTCACCTGTGGCTTTGCCACGGTAGGTTTGTGCCTGTCCGTGGCTTGCTTTCTGTGGACCTGCCTCCATTAGCTGGCATCTCCCAGCACATCCCAGTGCAGATCTTGGCTGCACAGTTTCCTCCGGGTGTTTCCTGGGACTGCGTTTCACCTCCCTGAGCCTATTTCTGCATCTGTAAAGTGGGGTCATGGAAGCAACCTTATACAGGGGTTGTGGGGACATCTGGGTTATTGTGGTCATTTAGATAAACCAAAGGCAGGAAGGCTGCAAAGACACATCCTAGAATTTGGGATCTGCAGGTGGTGTTCCAGCTTCTCAAGCCCTTGCTCCCATGGCCTTGGGAAAGCCACCCAACTGCTTAGATGCTAGACTATTCTGCCACCTGGCAAGTGGAGAAATTAAGCCCAGCTTTAAGCTAGGCAAGGGACAGGGGGCGTCATTCAGCTGGCATTTCCCACTGCGCACTGCACGCCAGGACCAAGGCTACAGAGACGAGGCAGAGCCGAGGCCCTCAGGCCTGGGGGCAAACCTTCTCAGTGCTCACCTGGCACCACGCCTACATAATCCAGCCCACTCCCTCCGCCACTCCCCTAGCGCCCACCACCGTCGCCCTCACCAACGCGGCAGTGGCTTTCTACCTGATCCCCTGCCTTCCACTCTTGTCTCTTCTGCCACCACTCCTGGTGGGCGTGCTGCAGGACACCCAGTCACTTCTGTTTGGGGGAAACTACTCTGGTGCTGTGAGGGGGACAGATTGAAAAGAAAGAGGAAGAAGAGACCAGGAGACCCAGCATGAGTCCCTTGTCGCTAGAGTGGCCCACAGCAGCGAGAGGAATCTTCCTAAAACAGAAATCGGATCCTCTTACTCTCCTCTTTTAAATTCCTCTGCAAAAATACACCAGGCCTCACATGAACCCGTACCGCCCTCGCCTCACTCCCCGAGTCTGTCCCCCTCACTCCGCACGCCCAGCAGCTGGCTTCATGACTGTTCCTCCATCTGCCTAAGTGCCTGTCCGCACGCTGCTGCCTCTGCCCCTGCTCCCTGACCACCAGCCTCTAGGGCTCAGCCAGGGCTCCTTCCTCAGAAGGACGTCCCCTGACCACATGCCCATCACTGTTAGGTCCCCCTAAGTCTTGTTCTCTCTTGTGTTACAGCACCTCATTCTTTCCTTAACAGCCCGTCTTGCAACTTGCATCCATGTGCTTTTGTTTGTGTGATGGCTTGTCTGAAGTCCCAGTGGACTGGAAGCTCCATGGAGGCAGTGGCCATGCCTATCTTTTCACGGCTGTTTAGGCACAGCCGCGCACAGTGCCTGGCACACAGAGGCACTCAAAGCAGATGTGCTGGATGAATGAATGAATACCTTCCAGTGCGATAAGTACAACCACAGCTCTAGTTATGGACAGTCGGGAAAGGTGTTCAGAAGAGGGGTATTGGCTATTCAGACAGCAACGGGGTGGGAAGGGCATTCTGGGCGGGAGGGATGCATGTGCAAGGAGGAAGAAGCATGAAACATCCTAGAGGACCCGGAAAACTCTACGGCAGGGTTTCTCAACCTCGGCACTGTTGATATTTGGGGTGGGATAGTTCTTTTTTAGGGGACTGCCTTGGGCATTGTAGGATATTTAGCAGCATTCCTGGCGTCTACCCAGTAGATGCCAGTAGCGTCCCCCTTCCAGTTGTCACAACCAAAACAGTCTCCAGACATTGCCAAATGTCCCCCTGGAAGGAAAAATCACCCCTGGTTGCCAACCACTGCTCTCGGGAGGCCTGACATGCTGGTGTTCAAGGTACAGTGTGGGGAGTGGTAGGAATGGAAGCCAGGGGGCAGATAATGAAGGACCCCAAATGCCAAGGTGAGGATCTGAGGACTGTGCCCTGCGAGGATGACTGAAAAGGGTTTGCGCAGGAGAAGGACGTGGTCACACCTCAGGGCTGGTAGCCTGGGTGCAGTGTGGAGCGCTGGTTAGAGTGAGGGAGCAGGTGGGAGGCCAACTGCCAGGCCAGCTGGGCCCTTCTCCCGAGGCCGGCGCTGCGCAAGCAGGGAGCGCTGGAGGCTGGGATGCTCTCTCTAGAGGATGGCCCCGGCCCCACCTGCAAGTCCAGGAGAGCTCAAGGAGGAGCCGTGGCCGTGGCTGGGGGAGTGTGGACTTTGAGGACGTGCTCTCCAGGTGTGGGGGCTCCTTGTTATTGAAGGCAGAATGGTGCAGAGGGAAAAGTTGGGGTGGCAGGTGCTACGAGGTTCCAAGCCCAGCTCTTCCACTCTCTGCCTGTGAACCTTGGGCCAGTCACTCCATTGATCTGAGCCTCAGTTTCCCCATCAGTGAAATGGGTGCTCTAATACCCACCTCACACAGCTGTTGGGAAGATTAACTGAAACAACAGATGTAATGCTGGGCATGGCCCCATTCCTAGCCCCAAGCAAGGACTTCCAACCTGCTGGTCCTCTCCACTTAGCCTCCAAAATATTTCGCCCTGAGGCTCAGCTTTCATGCTAAAGAGTATCTGGTGAGCAAATCTAAAGATGATTGTCAGTATTACATACCAAGAACACTCTGTGTTCTACTTTTTCAAAAAGAAAAACTATCCTTTAACATTGGGGTCAAATATCCTTCTTTCTGATAACCATTTTAGCTTCAAACACTCACCATCTGACTGGAACCTAATCAGAGAGCCGACAGCTGTGCCAGGACTTGCTCTGGTTCCCTGTAGCCCTGTGAGGGTGAGTCCCAGTGTTGTCACACCGCTTTACACACGAGCAGGCTGAGGTAGTTTAAGAAACTCGCTTCAGGCCACTAGCCAAAGTAGGCAGGTGGAGCAGGGGTGTGAACCCACCTGGGGAGGGGGCTTCAGAGTCTGCTGGTGACTAAGCTTTTGGAGGACCCCTTTGGCTCCTTGAGTGGAATTCACTTTTAACACATCTGTTCAAACATCAGGGGGAAAAAGTTGTTTAGTCTTATAAATATTATAAAATCTAAGTACTAGCACGGAAAACTGCTAATATAATTTCCCACACAGAGAAGAGAACACAAAGGCCTCCGGAGGAGAAAAAATGCACACGAGTCACCCTGTAGGGTGGCAACCGAGCTCGAGCTCAAGCCCAAGTTGTGGACTCCCAGGCCAGCTGGTTCCCTGTTTCTGTTGAGGTGGAAGGTTCTGGAACAACACTGCCTGGGTTCTGGGTTCTCCAGACATTTCCAGATGCCCACCCACTATGTGCTTTGGGACGTTATTTGACCACTCCATGCCTCAGTTTCATCATCTTGAAAAACTGGATTAAAGTAGCAACTCCTTTATTGGATCCTATTAACTATTGAAAGGATGAAAGAAAATCATGTGTGTGCGCACATGCATATGGCTCAGAACAGCACCTAACATGTAGGAAGCCCTTGGACATGATCATTAGAATTCTCCTCTGGTTGGTTTTGTGCCAGGCACCTTACATGTGAGGCCACACCTAAGTTTGTTCTGACAATTGCAAGGTAGGTGTGCTCCCCCGGCCCGCCCCCCCCGCACAGAGGAGGAAGCTGAGACCTGCCTGGTGGAGAAACTTTGCCATCAATGTTAGAGGAGTCTTTGGTGTGGCCCTTGGGCCTGTGTTCCTGTGGGATTTGCATCTTTCAGGAGGCATCGGTTTCCCCCTCCGTGCATGCAGGTCCACAGTGTATTTATCCTTCAGCCTTTGGGACAGCTTTTTGGTACATTTTAACAGAATGCTCAGTGATTATCAGGCCTACCTCCTCTCTCAGGGAAATAAGGAAGCCCTTGGAGGCAGGGGGACAGGGTGGGGGGAGTGGGAAAGACAGAAGCCACGGTTTCTCTGGTGACTGGCAGGTGTGTAGGGTTAGTGGGAGAGGCAACCTCACCACAATCCCTTTTCCTTGCACACCTCTCAGGCACATGCAGATCTTCAAGGCTGCAGCTGTTGGCTGGAGGGTAAAGATTCTTCTTAAAGCCTCACGAAACCTCAAGAGAATATCCCCCTTACTCTTCCCCAATTTCCATTATATTCGGGTTCACATTCCAGCATTGCCACTTACTCCTTCTGTGAGCCTGGATTACTAACCAAATTTCTCTGATTCGTCACCTTTTGCCTATAAATGTGAGCACATCATCCCTGACTCCCAGGGGAAGCGTGCATGTAGCACGGTGGTTCTCCACTTTGGCTGGACACAGGACTCATCTGGGGAGATTTAATTAATACTGGCGCCTGGGTATCACCCCTAGAGATTCTGATACAGTTGTTCTGGGGTGTAACCTAGATGTCAGGATTTTAAAAGCTCCCCAGGTGATTCTAACACATGGTTAAACACCAAGAACCCCTGATATAAATATAGCAGACACCCAATGAATACTGCCCCTTCACATCTCTTTAGTGTTAACTGCCTGCTCAAATTTTATTTTTCAAGGCTTTATTGGTTTCTCAGGATGGCTCAAGTATTCTTTATTTCTGCCACCCCCGGGCACTTTCTCATATTGACAACCTCTGCACTTTCAAAACAGATGATTCAACCCCCAGCCAATCAGGCAGGCCCTTTATCTAGCTTTGGCTCGTTTTCTGTTCATTGGATAGAGCCAATTGGTTAAGACACACAATGCCCTCTTGGAGATGCCAATGAGAACAAGAAACAGATGGAATGATCCATTGTTTGCTCCTCAGTCAGGGAACTCCATCATTTGCCTCCAAATCTCTCTCTTACAGCGAGCAAAAGCTCACATTATAAAACCAAGTCCTCTCAGCTGCATCTTAAACAATAACGTTTCTCCCACCCATATCCACGGGATGACCCCCCCACCTTTGTGTATGTAAATGCCCACCTCCATTTTTCATGGACTACTCCCATGTCAGGAGATGTGCCATCAGCCAGTCACTCATTTCCAGCCACGCCTCCCCCAAAGACACTCTACTCCAGTCATGCTATTTCCCCAAAGCTCTCCATGCTTTGCACATGCGTGCCCTTTGCCTTAAATGCCTTTCTCTCCCGTGCTCCACCTGAAAGGTTTTACTCACCTTCAAAAGCCAGATTCAAATGTTCCCCTCTGCAGCTTACCTAACCTGCCCTCCCAGCTGCCTCCCCACCGCAACAGAATTTGGTTGTTTCCGTCTCTGTGCTCCCACAGTCTTGGTAATGCTCAGCATTTAACATGACGCATATACTAATGTAAGTATTATACTAGATAGGGATTTTTTCATTTGTCTTTTTATAACCAACCTCTAGCAGAGGGCCAGGGCCTTCATAGGTGCAAACTAAATGCTTGTTGGACTGTGTCCAATCCTCTCTGCTCAGATCTATACCAGTCAGTTTTTGAAACACCTCCCCAAAATAATCAAATCAGATTTCCTCTGTCACCATCTAGAAGCTTATTATCCTTCATCTGTTACAATAAAACTCTAAAAAGATTAATTTTCTGGCCCATGTATGTACATGTGAATAAAAAAAATGAATAAACACTTACCATAAATCTGAAATAACACAAGAGACGTCATGTCTCTCAAAGGAATAACTACATTTTACAAGAAAGGGAACATATTTGGCTGAGGAAGCAATGAGAGGGTTTTGGGGGGGATTTTTTGCTGCTTTATTTCCTACGATGGGGGAGCAGGGGGGCTGCTGAGGAGAAGAGCACCTGCTTTACCTTTTCCGGAGCAGGCAGCTGTAAGTGGTTAACCTCCAAGGGGGTGATGAGAGGGACGGTCTGGAAGCCATCCTCAACCGAAGGCGGCTTGGTTCCCTTCTCGCTGGGGTTACTGTTCAGCTTCACCATCCTTATGCCTTTCTTCCCAGACCTAAGGCAAGCAGTGGGATTCTAGTTACAGTAGGAGGTGAGGCAGGGAAAGAGAGGGCTGACGATGGAGAAAATAGCGCTGTCCTCAACAGCTCCACTCAGGCAGCTTTCAATGTAGAGATCAGTCATCGATCTTCTGCCAGATTTCCTGACATGATTCCCATTATCCAGTAAAACTTCTTTAATCATCAAAATATGCCACCTGCCCATGGGGTTCAACAGATCTCAAATTTGGGAAACTCAAGGCAAATCCAAGACTTACTCAAAAAATATACAAGCTTAAAAAAATAATCTAAGACAGTAGAACTAATGTAGTCATATAATCTCAGTGAAAATCTTATTCTTAGTGCCGAACTAAATGCTCTTATTCTGGGTCACCCTGCGGTGTGATAAATTGCACCTTACCACCCTGGTTGCTATTTTACCATATTGGCTTTTCTTCAGCAATCTCTCTAAAATACAATAAATACATTCAGTGTTTCTATGTGTAGTGTACCCTTTGACATGATATGTAGGTTGTACAGGAGATACAGTTTCCTAAAACAAAAAAGGACTGGCTCAAACCCAATCCTGTTATTCAGCCATGGAATGCCTCCATTTCCTCAATAGCGAAGGGCTATTTTTTTTTTTCTTTGCTTCCATGGAAAGTTAGCAACCTCTGTACTGCAAGATTGCCAGCTAAATACACAAATCACATTTATTCTTCTCCAGCTCCCTTGGAAGTCAAACGGTGCTCCCACCCCACCCCACCCCCAGAAGCCCAGCACAACTGAATTTCTCTTGTCAATCCTGCTGATGGAACATTATGAGACAAGATAGGTTTGTTCTGGGGGTAAAAGGGATGGTAAAGGGTTGAAGGATATTGGGGAGTGGTTATAGCAAAAACAAATGTCTACTTACTGTGCTGCACTCTTGGGGGTCAGAGCAGAGCCAAGCCAATTTGAAGAGGACAGCCAGGAGTCCTCCCTCCGCAGCCCGAGCTTGTGGTGCTGAAAGGACAGCGCCTTGTGTGCGTCTGGATTGGGAGCTTCTGAGAGCGAGGCGCGAGCGAGCAAGCGGGGAAGGGCTCCTGGCAGCTGCCTGCCTGCTCTCTCGCTCGCGCCCCCTCCCACCGGGGAATGGGTTCCCACACCATCTGTCATCTGGCACCACCTGCTGTTTCGCATGCATGGCCACAACCACAACATGGGACAAAATTGTTTCAAGAAAGTAGGAGGGATCCTAGCCACACACACACAAAATTAATGTGCACCATATAACAAGCAATTCTTGAACCTTTTTAAAAAACTGGAGACCGAGATACGTTTATTAGGAGAAGGGAAGACCTCCTAAGATCTTCTGGAACAACTTTATGGAACACGGAATTGTTCAGAAGCTGCACTGTGCTCTGACCTGTGGTAAGGAGAGAAGAACTAATATTTATTGACTGTCTCCCATGCAGTGGGCACTTTTCCAGGCTCTTTCATTCTATTTCCCTCATTTGCAAAATGTGATTTCTAATAGTACCTACATGATGGGGTTAGTGCAAGGTGTGAATGTGATAACATGGGGAAAGCATTTGGCTCAGAGCAGGACACATGGCAAGCACTACATAAACATAAGCCACTATTCTCAGAACACCACTGTGATCATACAGATCAGCTAAGGTCACAGAGCTGGCATAGCACCAGGAACTGAGATTTAGACTCTCATCCATCGCCACTAAAGTTTGCATCCAGCATGGACGCATCATTACGTCCATGACTTCCAGGTTGGTGTCTGGAATCAGAGAGGGCAAAGTCTTTGTGTCGGCTCTCTCACTTCTGGCTGTGGGGATCTTGGATGTTTTGCATTCGCTCTCCAAGCCTCCATTTATGTATCTGTGATGTGCGAATAATAACACTTCCCTTGCAGAGTAGTCATGAATATGAGAAGAGACTGTGTTCAAGGAAACCCCTTTCAGCCTGGGGACAAGGTTCTGAATTACTGAATTACTTCATCCCAGGGGATTGTTCTCATATACTCTTCAAATCTTCTGAGATCAAGATCATCTCCACTGGTCCCCCAGCTGTAGTTTAAATCACTGTTGGTAATTCACCCCAGCTGCAGTGCTGTTCAGGATGCACTTCGTGAGGTTCAGTTGTCTTGACATTAGTAACAGCATACCCTTCACATTCAAAGTATCCTAGTTTGCATGATAAATAGTTTGGTCACCTTAGTTAGTGCTCACATGCTGCAAATCCACTCTATTAGCTAAAAAGCCAGGAGAAAACATATTATCTATATTGTTCAGTAACAAAACGGATGTGTGTGTGCGCCTGGGCACCTCTGTGTGTGTGTGTGTGTGGAGAGAGAGAGATGTTTCTGTGATAAAGACTATAACATATCAGAGCGGCACAGGGCACTATTAATAGAAGCATGCGTGTCTATGAGACAGAGGTATTCCAATAAGTCTTAGTTCCCCGTTCTCTGCTTCCCAAAGGCCTGGATAATTTTCGGTGCTGGAATTAGCTAAGGACAACACAATGTAGACAGCTACATGGAGGCCAATTGCAAACACTTGTGTTTGACCCTATTATTGCTGCCTACAAAGGAAAAAGATAGTTCCTTCCACACAGTTTGTGGTTTATTCACAAGCAGAAATAACTCCAAGCCAGAGGCTCTGAGAGTTTAATAAGGTCCAGGAGAAGGGCCTGTCTCATAGGAATGGGAAATCCAGTCTTCCTGATATGTGAGGCCAGAGAGAGGTTGCAGAAAGAAACAGGGCCTGAGAGTGATGTGGAGAAGCCCCTTGTTTGAAAATGGTAGTGAGAGGTGCTTAATACAATAGACTATTATTCTCCTGTTGAGTTCTCGAAAATACATTTGACAGCTGAAAACAAAAATTATGACATTTTATGGTGACGTTTTCCATGTATGTTAACTTAATATTCAAGACAATTGCAACATAAAGAATGAAGGATAAAGGGATTAATATGGTGGTCATGTTTCTATATTCCACTTGAAATTGTAAAGTACTGATTCCAATTAAACTGTGAAAAGTCAGTTATATCTATTGTAATCCCTACGGCAACCAAAAATATACAGAGATGAAGCCCAAAATACAAAAGATAAATTTAAATGGAATACTAAAAATGTTCAAATAACCCACAAGAAGGCAGGAAAAGAAAAACAAAGGAACAACAACAAAAACATGGAATAAACAGAAAACAAATAATGAAATATTAGGCTTAAATCCAAACATATTGATAATTACATTAAATATAAATGGTCTAACAAAATACATAAAGAATACAGTCTGTCAAAATGGAGAA
Organism: Equus asinus; assembly: GCF_041296235.1. Lineage (NCBI taxonomy): Eukaryota > Metazoa > Chordata > Mammalia > Perissodactyla > Equidae > Equus > Equus asinus. Next base: position 10,051,912 of record NC_091798.1, read on the forward strand.
AAAACATGAACCAAATATATGATGTCAACAAGAAACTCACTTCAAATAAAGTGATATAGGTAGGTTAAAAGTAAAGGGTCATGCTTTTAGCTTTTGGCTCCGAGGAGGCCAACAGACAGTTTTCTCCTCTCCTGCCACATTTGAGTTCATCTAACACCAGCTGTCACCACCATGCTGCCAAAGCTCGACTCCAATAAGATCAAAGCCACATACTTGAAGGATACCAGTAGGGAAATCCGTGCCTCACCTGCACAAGCCCCCAAGATCAGCCCTCTGGGTCTATCTCTGAAAAAAGTTGGTGACGACATCGCCAATTCAGCTGGTGACTGGAAAGGTCTAAGGATTACAGAGAAACTGACTGTTCAGAACAGACAGGCCCGGAGTGAGGTGCTACATTCTACCTCTGCCCCGATCATCAAATTCCTCAAGGGATCACCTAGAGGCAGAAAGAAGCAAACAGGAAGCACAGTGGAAATTATAAACCAAACAAGTCCTAACTAATACAAAAATGGAATTTTTACTTTAAAATCTTCCAAAAAAAGAAATCTCCAAGCCCAGACATATTCATGGGTGAATTCAACCAAATATTTTTAAAAGAAATAACACCAATTCTACACAATCTCTTCCAGAAAATAGAAGAGGAGGGAAGCTATTCCCAACTCATTCTATGAAGCCATCATCACCCTGATACACAACAAGATAAAGACAGTACAAGACAAGAAAACCACAGGCCAATATACCTCATGAACATAGGTGCAAAAACCTCCAACAAAATATTAGACAATCAAATCCATTAGTAGACAAGAATAACGATACACCACAAACAAGTGGGCTTTACCCTGGGAGGGGAACTGAAGGAGAAAAAGCATTTGATAAAATTTAACATCCATTTATAATAGAAACTCTCAGAAAGTGGGGAATAGAATGAAATTTCCTCAACCTCGTAAAGGGCATCTTTAAAAAAAAAAGAAAGAAAACTATAGCTAATGTTATACTTAATGTTGAAAAACTGAATTCCTTCATTTCAAGATCTAAAATAGGCAAGAATGTCCACTCTCATCACTTCTATTCAACGTCATACCTGGAAGTACTACCCAATGCAATAAGGTGAGAAAGATATATAAGAGGCAAACAGACTGGAAAGGAAGAAATAAAATTATCCTTATTTGCAGACAACATGATTGCTTACATAGAAAATCAAAAAAAAATTTCTTAAATTCCTAGGACTAATGGGCATGTTTAGCAAAGTCATGGATATATGGATGTGCAAAAATTAATCATATTTCTATATTTTAGCAATGAACAATTAGAAACCAAAATGTTTTTAAAATGTCATTTACAATAGCTCCCTAAAATGAAATATCTTGGTATGAATCTAGCAAAATATGTAAAGAATCTTTATAGTGAAAACTACAAAATGCTTATGAAAGACCTAAATAATTGAAGATGCACCAGGTTCATAGATTGGAACACTCAACGTAGTAAAGACGTCAACTCTAAAAATTGATTTGTGGATCAACTTTCAATTCCAATCTCCTGCAGGAGTTTTTGTAGATGAATCTAGATCATTCTAAAATGTATACGAAAGAAGGAACTAGAATAGCCAAAACCATTTTTTAAAAAGAAGAATAAAATTGGAGGAATCCCACTATCCAATTTTAAGACTTACTATACAGCTACAACTATACTGTGCTTAACTACACAGCTCACTATACAGCAGTGCGGGCTGCATTGTGCTGGCAATGGGGTAGACATGTAGATTAATGACAGAGAGTAGAGAGAACAGAAATAGACCCATACAAATATGGTCAATTGATTTTTGATAAAAGTGCAAATGCAATTCAATGGATAAAGATAATATTTTCAAAACATGGTTTGGAACAATGAACCAGGACTTAAACTACATGTCTTATACAAATATAGATCTAAGTGCAAAATATGAAACTATAAAATGTTTAAAAGAAAATACAGGAGAAAATCTTTGTGTCCTAGGTTTAGGCAAAGAGTTCATACACTCGACACCAAAATCGCAATCTCTAAAAGATTGATAAATTGGAGTTCATTGCATTTTAAAACTTTTGCTTTGCCAAAGACACACTGAAGCTACAGACTGAAGAAAATAATTGAAAATCGTATATCTGACAAAGGACTTGTATCCAGAACATATAAAAAAAACTCACAAAACTCAACAGTAAGAAAACAAACAATCCAATTGTAAAATAAGCAAAAGACTTAACCAGACGCTTCATCCGAGATTGTGAATAGACGGCAAATAAACAAAGTAAAGGATGCTCCAGACCCTCAGCCATCGGGGTCCTAGAAGAGGGCAGAACTAAGTTAATCAGGCTTTGTGTGAATGAATCTATCAGATCCCTTCCAAGAGTTTATCTTTGTAGAGAAAGAAGTGGAGCGTGACCCAATGGAAGAAAAGGCTCAAAGGAGAGAACAAGATGCTTTACAGATAAACTTCACCTACTTCCCAACTTTGTCCAAAGAGGCAAAAATGTAAAGTGGGAAAAGTAAGGATGAGGGAGTCAGATACGGGACTTGGAATCCACCTCCTAGATGGTTGCAGGCCTTGAAGAACTACAGTCTACTAAAAGAGAGAGACTCACCAACAGACCATTAGACAGCCCTTCCTGTGTGCCAGGCACCACGATAAAGACTGTGTATGCATTGTCTCTTAATCTGCACAACAAACTTCTGAAGTAATGATGATAATACTTAACGTTTATTGATTATTTACTGTGTGTCAAGCACCAGTTTAAGCAATTATCATGTAAAATACCATTTACTTCTCACAGGTACCTTGCGAGGTAGTTACTGCTATTATCCTCATTTTACACATCATAAATTCAAAGCTCAGAGCAGTGATTTCACAATGTCAAACAGCTAGTAAGTCACTAAATTGGAAATCTCTCTCAATCTAGACACTAACAAGATCACTATAACAAAGGGTAGTAGGAGTAAAAAGAGTCCATTACTCACTCCTACCCTAGGAACAGAAAAGATTTCCTAGAGGAAGTCTTAGCTAAGAGCAGAGGATAAAGAAGAGTCAGGAAGGTAAAGAGGGAAAGGCATGTGCAAAGGCCTGGACAATTCCCAGGAATGCTGGGTAGAGTTCAAAGTTCAATATATCATAGATTGTCATATAGATTCCTCCAGTTCCTAGGGCTGCAGTTGGCAAACAAAGCCCAAAGGCAGTAGAAGGAAGGAAATAATAAAAATCAGAGCAGAAATAAATGAAATAGAAACTAAAAAAAGCAGTAGATAATACTTCTACCCTAATCCTGGCAACCACTGATCCTTTTTCTGTCTCCATAGTTTTGTCTTTTCCAGAATGTCATATAGCTGGAATCCTACAGTATGTAGCCTTTTCAGATTGGCTTCTTTCACATAGTAATACGCATTTAAGTTTCCTCCATGTCTTTTCATGGCTTGAGAGCTCATCTCATTTTAGCGCTGACTAATATTCCATTGTCTGGATGCACCACAGTTTATTTATTCATTCACCTGCTGAAGAACAACTTGGTTTCTTCTAAGTTTTGGCAATTACCAGCTTTCAGCTCCTTTGCATAAATACCAAGAAATTCAGTCGCTGGATCCTATGATATTGGTCTGTTTAGTTTTGTAAGAAATTGCCAAATTGTCTTCCAAAGTGGCTGTACCATTTTGCATTCCCAGGGGCATTTTGCATTCCCAGGGGCAGTTGCAAGTGGTGACCAGGAGTTCCTGTTGGTCCACTTTCTCACCAGCATTTGCTGTTATCATTCCAGATTTTGGTCATTCTAATAGACATGTAGTGGTATTTCATGGCTGTTTTAATTTGCATTTGCCTGACGACATGATATGCAGCGTCTTTTCATATGCTTATTTGCCATCTATGTATCTTCTTTGCTTAAGGTCTTCGATCTATTTTTTAATTGGATTGTTTGTTTTCTTATTATTGAGTTTCGAGCGTTCTTTGTATATTTTCAATAACAGTCCTTTATCAGATATGTCTTTTGCAAATATTTTCTCCCAGTCTGTCGCTTATCTTTTCATTCTCTCAACAGTGTCTTTTACAGAGCAGAAATCTTTTATTTCGATAAAGTCCAGCTTAGCAACTCTTTCTTCTGTGAATCATGCCTATAGTTTTGTATCTAAAATGTCACTACCAACCCCAAGGTCATCTAGATTTTCTTCTATGCTTTCTCTAGGAGTTTTATAGTTTTGAATTTTACATTTATGTCTGTGATCCATTTTGAGTTAATCTTTGCAAAGGGTGTAAGGTCTGTGTCTAGATTTGTTTTTTTGCATGTGGATGTCCAACTGTTCCAGCACTATTTGTTGAAAAGACAATCTTTTGTCTATTGTATTGCCTTTGCTACTTTATCAAAGATCAGTTGATTATATTTAAGTGGACCTGTTTCTGGGCTTTTTCATTCTATTCCACTGATCTGTTTGTCTGTTCTTTCCCCGATCCCGCACTGTCTTGATTATTGCAGCTTTACTGAGTCTTGAAGTCAGGGAGTGTCCGTCCTCTGACTTTATTCTTCTCTTTCAATGTTGTGCTGGCTATTGTGTGTATTTTGCCTCTCCATATAAACTTTAGAATCAGTTTGTTGATATCCATAAAATAACTTACTAGGATTTTCATTGGGATTGCGTTGAACTTATAGGTCAATAGAAGAGCTGATATCTTGGGAAAAACTGACATTTTTACAATAGTTAGTCTTCTTATCCATGAACATAGAATACTCTCCACTTATTTATCCTTTGATTTCTTTCATTATATTTTATAGTTTTCCTTATATAAATCTTGTACATATTTTGTTAGTTTATATCCAAGCATTTCATTTTTTTGGTGATACTATAAATGGTATTGTGTTTTTAATTTCAAATTCTACTAGCTCATCGCTGGTGTATAGAAAATCAATTGTATATTAACCTTGCGTCCTGCAACCTTGTTATAATTGCTTATTAGTTCCAGGAGATTTTTGTTGGTTGCTCTGGATTTTCTGTGTACTTTTAGGTCGTTTATGAACAAAATCAGTTTTATTTCTTCCTTCCCAATCTGTATACCTTTTATTTCCTTTCACGTCTTACTGTATTACCTAGGACTTCCAGTACAATGGTGAAAAGCAGGAGTGTGAGGAGACATCCCTTGCCTTGTTCCTGATCTTGGTGGGCAAGCTTCCACTTTCTCACTATTAAGCGTGATGTTAGCTGTAGGTTTTTTGTAGATGTTCTTAATCAAGTTGAGGAAGTTCCCCCTAGTTTACTGAGAGTTTTATCATGAAAGGATGTGGGATCTTGTCAAATGCTTTTTCTGTACCTATTGAAACGAACATGTGTTTTTTCTTCTTTAGCCTGTTGATGTGATAGATTATAGTAAGTGATTTCCAAATGCTGAACCAGCCTTGCATACCTGGCATAAATCCTGCTTGGTTGTGGCATATAATTCTTTTTATACATTGTTGGATTAAATTTGTTAATATTTTGTTGAGGATTTTTACATCCTGTTTATGAGAGATATTAGTCTGTGGTTTTCTCTTTTTTTGTAATGTTTTTGATTTTGGTATTAGGGTAGTGCTGGACACACAGAATGAGTTAGGACATAGTCCCTCTGCTTCTACCTTCTGAAAGAGACTGTAGAGAATTGGTATGATTTCTTCTTTTAATGTTTGGCAGAATTCACCAATGAACCCATTTGAGCCTGGTTCTTTCTGTTTTAGAGGGTTATTAATTATTGATTCAATTTTTTCAATAGATTACAGGCCTATTCAGATTACCTGTTTCTTCTTGTGTTAGCTTCCACAGGTTGTGTCTTTCAAGGCATTGGTCCGTTTCCCCTATGTTGTCAAATTAGTGAGCATAGAATTTTTTTTATTAGCCTTTTAATGTCTGTGGGACCTGTAGTAATGTCCTATCTTTCATTTCTGATATTAATAATTTGTGTTCTCCCTCTTTTCTTCTTGGTTAGTTTGGTCAGAGGGTATCAATTTTATTGATCTTTTCCTATTATTTTACTTCTCAGATATTTATTGGCCTTGTTTCCTCTCTCTTCTTTTTCAGGGATGCTAATTACATGTATGTCAGACCTTGTCCCAGCTTCTCTTATGGTCTTTTCTATATTGTCTGTTTTTTATTTTTCCTCTCCATGCGTTAATCTAGATATTTTATTTTCTTTCCTTTTTTTAAAGATTGGCACCTGAGCTAATATCTGTTGCCAATCTTCTTTTTTTTCTCTCTTTCTCTCTTCTTTTTCACCCAAAGGCCCCCCCTCCCCACTCCAGTACATGGTTGTATATTCTAGTCTTAGGTCCTTCTGGTTGTGTTATGTGGGATGCTGCTTCAGCATGGCTTGATGAGTGGTGCGAGGTCCACACCCAGTATCCAAACCAGTGAAACCCTATGCCACTGAAGGGAAGCATGCAAACTTAACCACTTGGCCATGGGGCCGGGCCCTAGATGTCTTCTATTTGATCTGTCTTCCATTTCACTAATCTCCTCATCTGTCCAATCTTTATGCTTTTTGGTTAATTTGTCCAAGCTACTGGTAAATTACATATTGAGTTGTTTATTAGAGTTATTTTTAAAATTTTTCAGATAATCCTTATGTTCTTTTTATAGATTTCAGGTCTTTGGAGACATTTTACATTTTGCCATCTATCTTCTTAATGATTTCTTTACAGATATTTCAAAGTCCATGTTTGATCATTCTAATATCTGGATCACATGTGAATCTGGGTCTGTTATCTTTTCTTTTCTCCCTTGGTTTTTAGTAATTTGATTCTGGAAAGCCTGTTATCTTTTTATGAATATTTTACATGGTGTATGAAAAAAATTAGAGAGGCTCTAGATACTGTTTCCGTCCTACAAAGATAATTTATTTTTATTTTGACAGGCAGTTAAAAGGGGGCACATTCACTTTGATCCAGCTAGGGATTGAGATAATGAGAGGCCGAGTTTCAGTACTTGTAAGGTCTGGTCTATTTTTGGTTTAAGCAGTCCCTCATGGGTCTCAAATGAAAGCCTAGGATGTTTAGCAGGACCCCTCCCTGACGGCACCCTGAACTCCAATTGTTGTCTCTCTCTGATACCGTGAGACTTCAAAGGGTCTGTTTAAGTTTCTTAGCCTCTTCTTATCCACATTCTATTTGGGTCATTATCAATCTTCTGCGTATGTTCTGCTTTGGGGAATATATTAAATTTTCTTTGTGGCCTAACATATGAACTATTTCTGTTAAAGTTCTCTGAACATAAGGAAAGAAGTCATATTCTACATAAATATAGGTTTTTATATATAACTATTAAGTCTGTTACTTAAATTATTTAAATCTAATCTTCTATACCCTCATTGATGTTTCACTTGCTTGATTTGTCAAGAAATGAGAGAGGGGTGTTGCTATTTTCCATTATTTTTGTGATATTTCTCCTTGCAATTAAGCTATTTTATTTGGCACATTGTTTCATGATGTCAATTGTCTTGTGAATTTTGCTTTAATGGATACAAAATGATATATTAGTCCTAGTTAGTGTTTCATGATTTGAATTCCTATCTGTCTAAAATACAAATGCAAACTCTTCTCTCTATGGTTTGTATTTGCTCTACTCAGCCTTTTATAATTGACTTTATTTCTTAACTAGTTTATTATAAATAACCTTTTTAATATGGAAATTTAACCCCTTAAAATTAAGTCTTACAATAACGTGTATTGTCTTCTACTTGTTATAATTTTTATGGTTCCTATTTCCTTAATTTTCTTCATTGTTTTCCACAGAACTTTTTTCTCCAATAATTTGGAAGGCACACATAATGTTTTAAAATGATGTCTTCAGTTGTTTTTTAGTATGTCAAAAACATATTTGAATAGACATTCAGCTCCCAGCCTAAAGAACAGAACAAATTCTTTTGATCTCCTCCCAAGTAAAATGAGATAATTGGTATGCATTTATTTCTCTTCCTTTTCCTGCCTCTCATTTCTCCCATATTTGTCAGACGTTAAGCCCAAGCCTTCATTTTCACTGACGTGCATTTTCCCATTTTATTTCTATTTCCTGAGACACTCTTGTCAGATTGGAAGTGGGAGAAGAGTGAATACAATGTAAGTCTTATTCCAAAGGGTTCAAACAATGCTTTATCTGAAAATAATTATTTTACATACGTAAGTTTCGGAGGATCTGTGATGCTTCTGTGACTGGTTTTCGTTGCATCTTAGAATTTAGTGTTTTGTTTTGCTTCCGTGTATAGATATACCTCCAACGAAAGAGGTGATAAAAGTACTTTAACTGTCTCATTATAAATCTTGTTAAGTTGTCGGCTTAAGAATATTGTTCAAAATTTAATGGTGTGATAGAATATAAGCTTTTAGAAATCTGTTCTAAGACTCTCCCAGAGGCAAGCATAAAAGGACGCTCTGCTCTTATTATTGCTAGGAGCTCTATATTTAAATTTCAAATAACAGCAGTCAGTAGGCTATGAAAAGCATGAGATTCTCTTTCTTCTTACAAAAGGAAGGAGCCATTGCCTACTTTTGATTTAAAGAAAAAAAGGACAATAGAAAGGCAGAGAAGCAAATGGCAGAAAGTCTTGTCCAAACTTCTCCACTGATTGGCTAGAAATTGATGAAGAAGGAAACTCTAAAATAAAAGAGGCAGCCCTGGGAGCAGAAATTGAAATCGGGTTAATATAAGCAGGATGACTTGTAAAGAACCCTTCCAATTAAGGTCTGGGGGTTCACTTGGAAAGAAATAAGGTGATAAGAATAAAGGCTTTTTGAGAAAGTTTTTCAAATTTTGCCTAGAAATTTATTTCTTTAAAAGGCATTCCAAGGGACTGTTTTCCTGTTAAATGAGCCATTCATCTGTCTCTTCCAACAAAAGCCTTCCCAGTCTATATTGTAAAATAAGTCAGAATTGAGTCAAAAGTTTCAGTTGCAGGACAAGTCCCCCCAAAAGCCAATTCTGGGAGCTTTGAATGCAGGGGCTTATTAAGGAATGTTCTCAGGATAGAGAAGTGAAGGGAAGGAAGCAAAACTGGTTGGAGGGAGAACTTGAATTGTGATACAGTCTCAGCAAAGCCCTCAGCCAATCTCACAAGGACCTTTGAAGCCAGGATGGCCCTTCTTACTTGTCCTGAGTTGAGATGCAGGTGGGCACCCTACTCTAAGAAGGCAAGACCTTGGGCAAGGTGGTCCTCTTCAGCCAAGGGCAATTCTCAGAGAGGGCTAATAGCTCAGGCTGTCAGCCAACAGCTGAAGGACAAAGGCTTTCAGTCCTGAAGCGGGATCTATTTGGGTAGCACAGCATCCACCACAGGCTCTGTCCTAGGCTGTCCTCATACCAGAGTCCCTCACTTGACCATCACACCCCCTGACTTCAAATACCATTCGTATGCCAATAACTCCTAAATTTACATCTCCATCAGAGAGATTTCTTCTGGACTCCAGATCCATATACACAACTGCTTCCTTGGCGTCTTCATTTGGATGGTCCACAGGCACCTGAGTCTCAGCATGTCCAACCCTAACCCCTGGTCTCTCCTCTCGAAACTGCTCCTCCTCTTGCATTACCCCAGGGAATTGCCCATTACCCATCCGCTGTTCTAGTCAGAAAACTGAGGGGAATTTCTAACTTCTTCTACACTCCTACATCCAATCACCTAGTCCCGGAATTCTCCTTCCCAAATCTGTCTCATAGCGGTCCCTCTCTCTCTGTCTTCTTGACTCCTCCTTAGTCCACTCTCTCTCCCTATATAACAAGTCTGTTGACAGCATGGTTTCCTCCCCACTGATCTACTCTTTATCCTACAGCCCAAGCAATCTCTGTACAAGGAAATTCTGATGATGTTATTTCCTTGCTGAGAACTCTTCAGAGGCTTTTCTTTTCTTTTTTTTTTTTTTAAGATAAAGACCAAAATCTCAAACTTAGCCTGTAAGGCTCTTTATGATTTGCTCCCTGCCTACTCCACAAGCTTCATCTCCTGCCACTCCTCCCCGTGCAGCTACACTCCAGCTTGTCTGACCTCCCCACCCAGAGACTTTCCACATGATGTTTCCACGGTGGCTCCTTCTTCAGAGTGCTCTTCTCCACTCCTTTAATTACATTCTTAGGATTCTCCAGAGCCACTTAGATATTACTTCCTCAGAGAAGTTCCCCTGAGACTCCAAACTATACTTGACTCCTGTTGTATACATACTCCCTCTGCACTCTGTTCTTCTGCTAAAATACCTATCATTCTTAATTATATAATTATTTGCATAATTGTGATTTAATGAGAGTAGGGATTGAGTTCTTAGATTGAGTTGTGATCTAAATATCAACAACCAGCAGGCGGATAGGTTCATCCCAAATGATGAAATACTATGTAGGCATTAAAAATAATGTCATAGAATATTAAATAACATGGGAAATGTTTATGTTGAGTAAAAAGAGGAATCAAAAATGTATAGATGTTATAATCTCAACTATGTGAAAATATAAAGACTAAAGATATATAAAAATATTTATAGGTTTTTTCTGGATGATTTTATGGGTGATTTTCATTCTCTTCTTAATACATTTTTTTACTCCTTATTTCCCCCAACACATGTTATTTATTTTTAAATCAATGGAAAAAAATTGAATAATTTTCTGTTAGAGAAAAAAATGTACTGAGTTCTAGAAAACGATTTTTTTATTTTAAACAGAAGATTTATAAGAGACTAGTAGGCTAACATGACGAAATCCAATAGTGAGTATAAGTCCACTGGATGTTATGGAAAACCTTGTGGAAAATCCCCTTTATGGGTCTCAGATTCTCTGATACACCCGAGAGGATTAACAGACTGTAAACACCTATTATGCTTTTTCTCTTCCAGCTTTATTGAGATATAATTGACAAATAAACACTGTATATATTTAAGGCATATAATGTGATGTTTTAATATGTGCATACATTGTGAAATGATCACCACAATCAAGCTAATTAACATATCCATCACCTCACATAGTTACCATTTTTTGGTATGTGCTGAGGACACTTAGGATCTTTTAGCAAATTTCAAGTATACAATACAGTGTTATTAACTACAGTCACCATGCTGAACGTTAGATTTCCAGAACTTATTCATCCTGCATAACTGAAATATTGTACCCTTTGACCAACTTCTCCCCATTGCCCCCATCCCCAGCCACTGGCAACCACTATTATCTCTGCTCCTACAAGTTCATCTCTTTTAGATTCCACATGTAAGTGAAAGCCTTCTTATTCCACATAAAAATGAGAGTTTTTGTCCTTCTCTGTCTGTCTTATCTCACTTAGCATAATGCCCTCAAAGTCTATCCATGTTGTCACAAATGGCAAGATTTCCTTCTTTTTTATGGCTGAATAATATTCTGTTATATATACATATATGTGTATATACTATATATACATATATCACATTTTCTCTATCCGTTCATCCACTGATGGACACTTAGGTTGATTGTGTATCTTGGCTATTGTGAATAATGCTGCAATGAACATGGGAGTGCAGGTGTCTCTTCAAGACAGTGATTTCATTTACTTTGGATAAACACCCAGAAGTGGAATTGTTGGATCATATGGTATTTCTTTTTCTTTTCTTTTCTTTTCTTTTCTTTTTTTGGTAACAAAGACTGGCCCTGAGCTAACATTTGTTGCCAATCTTCCTCATTTTTTGCTTGAGGAAGATTGTTGCTGAGCTAACATCTGTGCCAATCTTCCTCTATTTTGTATGTGGGATGCCACCTCAGCATGGCTTGATAAGTGGTGCCTAAGTCTGCACCCAGGATCCAAACTGGCGACCCCCAGGCTGCTGAAGTGGAACCTGCAAACTCAACCACTACACCACTGGGCCAGCCCCTATCTTTAATTTTTGGAGGAATTTCCATACTGTTTTCCATAGTGGATGCACAAACTGACATTCCCCCAGCAGTGCACAAGCGTTCTCTTTTCTCCCCATTCTCAACACTTGTTACGTCTTGTCTTTATAACAGCCATTCTGACAAGTGTGAGGTGAGATCTCGTTGTGGTTTTGATTTGCATTTCCCTGATTATTAGTGATGTTCAGCATTGCTTCATATACCTGTTGTTCTTAAACAAGTTGCAACAAGGATGTGAGTGTCCCATCCCAGAGGATGGACTATTCATCTCCACCAAGCACAGAGAACTTGTAGCATTTGCAAATTCTCTGTGAAAAATCCCTCTTTGTTGAGAAGGTATACTTGCTTGATTTTTTATGCCCATATTAAAAAATTGGGGAAAAAATCATCCCTCACTGACCCACATAAGGTAAGAAGGCCCTTGCCTTCACTTCATCCTCAAAACAGTTGCCAAAGCAGTTCTATTAAATATTAATGAGTTCATGCCAATCCTCTGCTCAAAACCCTCCATAGTTTCCCTTCTAACTCTGCAGTCCTCAAACAGCACAACATGATCTGGTCTCTGCTGCCCTCTCTTCTCGTCTACTGCTCTCTCTTTCTTACTCCACTGGACCTCTTTTTTTCCTCTTCTCCAGCTTCAGGACCCTGGTCTTTATGCAGAATGTTCCTCATGCATCTGCATGACTGGCTTCCTGACTTCAGGTTTTTCTCTGAACGTCACCTTCTGTGTGGAGACTTCCCTTCATCTCCCTGCCTAACACTGCATCCCGTGACACACCCTCATCCTCTTTCTTTTTCTCCATAGTACTTACTTTTTTAACATACTGTATATTTTACCTATTTATTTTGTTTATTATCTAGCTTCCCCAAAGACAGGGATTTTTGTATGTTTTGTTTATCTCTTCCCCCAGAGCCTAGAACAGAATCTGAAACATGATAAATACTCAATAAATACTACAGGAATGAATGAACAAGTGAATAAATGAGTGTCCCGCTTGAACCTGACTCACATTAGGTAGGAGCCTTGTCACTGAATGTCGCCACTCCCCGTCTCTGCCCTAGCTCATTATATAATTGAAGACTCCCACCTGCAGGCAGGCGTGGGTAGAGTACATGTGTGGTAACTATTTGGCATTGCCCTTTGTTGATATAATTTCAGTTTTCAGTTGGTCTCTGCCTCTTGATGTCCAGAAGATTCCATTTCATGATGATTTTTTAAAAAGGAAATAAAAGTTCTGGCCAAACACTACTAAGTTACATAATACAGATTCTAAAATGGCATTTACTAAAAGACTGGGATGGATGGAGTTAACCATAGTCAACTAGGCTATTTCCAGTTGTTTGAAAACTTCTCTAAAGTTCACCAGATTCCTGGAATAATAGGGTCTAATAAGGACACATTAGGGGCATGGAAAGACCAACATGACAACTGACAATTAAATGGAGTCATTTGAGATCATATTGGAGCACTTCCAGAAATATGAAAAATGTCCCTCATACTTAGGTTCTTAGAAAGTAAATAATAGTGTAAATGAGGATATTTCATGAAGCAGTGAGTCAATCCTCCAACTCTGAGTCTACAGATTAATTTGATTTCATACTGTAATTTTCTAGAGACATAAAATGTTACCACACACACATTCAGATTTCTAAAAGCATAGAGGTCAGAGGACTCATTCAGGGTTATTATCATTTATTATCAATAAAATTACACAGATTAAGCAAGCGATTAATGAGTTTATCCTGAGGAAAAGTGGAATCACCTGGACCCAAATTGTGTTCTTTCCCAAAATGTAGATTTCTTGACACTTTACTTGACTTTTAGAAAGTGCAGAATAAAACAAATGAACCACAATGACACTCCACAATATGCATGAATTTTAGCAATGCAGTATTAAAAAGTAATAAAAATTAAACACCTAGATTTATAACACAAGTTTTAGGAAGACATATAATTGCAACTAAACTATAAATAGAAGGAAAATAAAGAAACCATAGGCACAGGATTCAATAGGATGGTTATCTTGAGTAGGAAGGGCAGGGAGGATGGTTTGGGACATGTTGGGCAGTGGGATTAGACATAAGTTATTCTCAAGACATTATCTTGGGGCAGGTTCACAGTTACTCATTGCATTATTAAAAATAACCAAATAAAAGCAGACCATGCACTAACCAATGAAAACGTCATTAACAAGGATTAATGATTAATCCAATCTGCGTATGTGAGGTCCATAAATATGATGGGTGGGAGACATGGTGGTTATAATTTCATGATGACATGAAATTAACTATAATTAATTAAGAGTCAATGAGTCAGCCCTGCTGGTCTAGTGGTTAAGATTTGGTACTCTCATCACTGTGGCCCAGGTTCGTTCCCTGGTCAGGGAACCATACCACCCATCCATTGGTTGTCATACTGCGGCAGCTGGATGTTGCTGTGATGCTGAAAGCTATGCTACTGGTATTTTAAATACTAGCAGGGTGACCCATGGGAGACAGTTTTCAGCAGAGCTTCCAGACTAAGACAGACTAGGAAGGAGGACTGGCCACCCAAATTTTGAAAAACTTGGCCATGAAAACCCTATGAATAGCAGAGGAGCATTGCCTGATATAGGGCCAGAAGGTAGGAGTCGGAATTGACAACAAGAGAGAATGGGCCAAATTTCTGGATTCAGCTTAGTATGTACCAAACTGGAAAGAGCATCACTCCCACCTTAATGAACAGAAAGCTATCTCCCCTACAAACAAGAGAGCTAAGCACTGGCAGACCAAAAATTAAAAGACACACAGGAAGCAAGAAAAAAAAGTCAACACACAAAGCAATCAACAGAAACAGATTCGTATATGATGCTGATGTTGGAATTAACAGACCGGGAACTTAAAATAACTTTGATTAATAGAATGAAGTCTCTAGTGGAAAAGGCTTGACAGCATGCATGACCAGATGAGGAACTTCATCAGAGAAATAAAAACTATAAGAAAGAGGGGCTGGCCCTGTGGCCAAGTGGTTAAAGTTCAGTGCACTCTGCTTTGGCGACCCAGGTTTTTGCATTCAGATCCTGGGCACAGACCTACCTCACTCATCAGCTGTACTGTGGAGGCATCCTACATACAAAGCAGAGGAAGATTGGCACAGGATGTCAGCTCAGGGAGAATCTTCCTAATCAAAAAAAAAAAAAACTGTAAGAAAGAATAAAGTGGAAATGCTAGAAGTAAAAAAAAAAAAAATGCTGGAATAAAAAGTTTAAAAATGCTACTAACAGGGATAAAGAATGCCTTCCAGAGGCTCATTGGGAGACTTGACACAGTGGTGGAAAGAATCAGTGAACTTGAAGACAGATCAATAGAAATTGCCCAAACTGAAAACCAAAGATACAAAAGAATGGAAAAAATAGAACAGAGCATCCACAAGCTGTGAGAATATGTCAAATGGTCCAAAATATGTGTAATTGTAATACCAAAAGAAGAAGAAAGAAAGAATGGAATGGAAAAAATATGAGAAGAGATAATGGACAGAATTTTCCAAAAGTAATAAAAGACACCGAACCAAATATCCAAAAAGTTCAGGGGAAAATGAAAGGATACAAGCAAAAACAATCAAACTACAACAACCTAGATACATCATATCCAAATTGCTAAAAGCCAAAAATAGAGGGAATCTCTTAAAGGCAGCCAGGGACAAAAAATATTTTATATACAAAGGAATAAAGACAAATAACACCAGACTCATCAGAAACTATGCAAGCTAGAAGACAATGGAGTGTCATCCCTAAAGTGCTTAAAAGCAAAGTCAATCCAGAGTGTTATACAGAGGAAATACCCTGCAAAAATAAAGACAAAATAAAGAATTTTTCACAGAAATAAAACAGTTATCATTACCAGCAGACATGCATTAGAAAATATTAGAAGCAGCTCTTCAGTCAGGATGATAGAAAACAGAAATTTGAATCTATCTAAATAAATAAGATCACCAGAAATTGCATAAATGAAGGTAAATATATAAATCTTTTATTTTTCTTTTTTGCCATTACCTTACTCCTACTCTCCAGAATTTCCACAATTCTGAACGTCTGAATTTCTAAAATTCTGAATTCTGAATGGTACACTTTCAGGATCCAGGACCTCTATTATTTTCTTGGTCACTTTGATAGACTTGAGTTAGAGAGAAGAGCACAATAAGGATGACCAAATTATCATCCTAAATGGAAATCCCCAGGGCTTCCTCACTTCTTGTACTAGAGTGGCCGTAGAATAAATTAGAAGTGTCACAAGATTTTAAGCTCTGTAGCCAAATAGCATCGTGCACAGGCCATCTTTCTGGGATTCTTTTTTTTTTCCAGAGGAAGTCATGGGATCTTACCCTGTGGCTAGAAACCACTTACATTTCCTCCTGGAGACTAGACTTTCTGGTAGCCTTACAGTTTGAGCACAGCCATCAAAGAAGGAATGAATACACTTCCCAAGGCATTCTATTTACAAGCTGAGGGTTTTTCATCAATCACATAAAAGAGAGTGACATTTTCAGTTCAAACTAAAGTGACTCATCCAGCCAGAGAGGTGGGTCATTAAGGACACATGACACGTTCCAGCTTAACCTGCTCTTTGACTATCAATACCTATATAGTCATCTTGCCATATATCTCTCCCTGATCCTTCTCCATTTTTTTGACATTGAATACATTATTTTACTTTTTTCCCTTTGACCCCCTTCACCTATTTCTCCCACCCCTCACCCTGCCTCTGGCAGCCACCAATCTATTCTCTGTATCTATAAGCTTGTTTTTTTTTGTTTTATTTTAGATTCCACATATAAGAGAAATAATTCAGTATTTGTCTTTCTCTGTCTGACATATTTCACTTAGCATAATGCCCTTGAGGTCCAACCATGTTGTTATCAATGGCAAGATTTCATTCTGTTTATGGGTGAATAATATTCCACTGTATATACCAACATTTTCTTTATCCATTCATCAACCTATGGGCATTTAGGTTGTATCTATATGTTGGCTATTGTAAATAGTGCTGGAGTGAACAAGGGGGTGAATATATCTTTTCGAGTTAGTGTTTGTTTTCATTTTCTTCTATTAAATACCCAGAAGTGGAATTGTTGGATCATACAGTGATTCTATTTTTAATTTTCTGAGGAATCTCCATACTGTTTTCCATAGTGGCTGCACCAATTTACATTCCCACCAACAGTGCACAAGGTTCCCTTTTCTCCATGTTCTCTTCAGTACCTGTTCTTCCTTGTCTTTTTGATAGATGTCGGGTAATATCTCATTGTGGCTTTGATTTGCATTTCCCTGATGGCTAACGATGTTGAGCATCTTTTTATGTACCAGTTGGCCATCTGTATGTCTTCTTTGGAAAAATGTCCATTCAGCTCTTTCACCTATTTTTAAATTGGATCGTTTGGAGGGTTTTTTGCTGTTGAGTTGTATGAGTTCTTTATATATCTTGGGTATGAACTCACTATCAGATATGCGATTTGCAAATATTTTCTCTCATTCAGTAGGTTGCGTTTTTATTTTGTCAATGATTGGCTTTGCTATGCAGAACTTTAGTTTGATGTAGTCCCACTTGTTTATTTTTGTTTTTGTTGCTTGTACTTCTGATGTCAAATTCAAAAAACCATCGCAAAGACCTATATCAAAGAGTTTACCACCTATGCTTTCTTCTAAGAGTTTTATAGTTTCAGGTCTTACCTGCAAGTCTTTAATCCCTTTTGAGTTCATTTTTGTGTATGGTGTAAGATAGTGGTCCAGTTTCATTCTTTTACACGTCCCTGTCAGTTTTCCCAACATCATTTATTAAAGAGACTGTCCTTTTCCCATTGTGTATTCTTGGCTCCTTTGTTGTAAATTAATTGATCATATACACGTGGGTTTATTTCTGGGCTCTCTATCTTGTTCCATTGATCAATGTGTCTGTTTTTATGCCAATACCATACTGCTTTAATTATTATAGTTTTGTAATCGAGTTTGAAATCAGGGAGCATGATACCTCCGGCTTTGTTCTTCTTTCTTAAGATTGTTTTGGCTTTTGGGGGTCTTTTGTGGTCCCACACAAATTTTAGGATTGTTCATTCTATTTCTGGGAAAATGTCAGTGGAATTTTGATAGAGATTGCATTCAATCTGTAAATTGCTTTGGGTAGTATGGACATTTTAACAATATTAATTCTTCCAATCCATAATCACAGAATATCTTTCCATTTATTTGTGTCTTCTTTAATTTCTCTCCTTAATATCCTGTAATTTTCAGTATACAGGTCTTTTACTTCCTTGGTCAAATTTATTCCTAGGTATTTTATTCTTTTTGATGCAATTGTAAATGGGGTTGTTTTCTTAATTTCTCTGATAGTTTGTTATTACTGTATAGAAACGCAACGGATTTGTTTGTGTTGATTTTGCATCCTGCAACTTTACTGAATTCATTTATTAGTTTTGTTTTCTGAGGAAGTCTCTAGGGTTTTCTACATATAACATCATGTCATCTGCAAATAATTTTACTTCTTCCTTTCCAGTTTGGTTCCATTTGCTTCTTTTTCTTGCCTAATTCCTCCAAAGCTATGTTCAATAAAAGTGGCAAGAGTGGGCATCCTTGTCTTGCTCCTGATCTTAGAAGAAAAGCTTTCAGCTTTTCACCATTAAGTATGATGTTAGCTATGGGCTTGTCATATACGGTTTTTATTATGTTGAGATATGTTCCCTCAGTACCTGCTTTGTTGAGAGCTTTTTATCATAAATGGATGTTGAATTTTGTCAAATGGCTTTTCTGTACCTATTGAAACAATCATAAGATTTTTATCCTTCATTTTATTAATGTAGTGTATCACACTGACTGATTTGCATATGTTGAACCAGGCTTGCATCCCTGGAATAAATCCCATTTGATCATGTTGTATGATCCTTTTAATACATTGTTGAATTCAGTTAGCCAACCTTTTGCAGAGGATTTTTGCATCTACGCTCATCAGGGATATTGGCCTGTAGCTTTCTTTACTTGTGCGTCTTCATTTGGTTTTGGTATCAGGGTCATGGTGGCCTCATAAAGTGAGTTTGAAAGACTTCTCTCCTCTTTTATTTTTTCGCAAGAGTCTGAGAAGGATTGGTATTGTTTCTTCTTTGAATGTTTGGTAGAATTCACCAGTGAAGTTGTCTGGTCCTGCATTTTTGTTTGTTGGGAGACTTTTAATTACTGATTCAATCTCCTTACGAGTAAATGGTCTCTTCAGATTTTCCTCTTCATGATTCAGTCTTGGTAGGTTGTATGTTTCTAGGAATTTACCCATTTCTTATAGGTTGTTTAATTTGTTGGTGTATAACTGTTCATAGTAGTCTCATGATCCTTTGTATTTCTGTAGTAACAGTTGTAATATCTCCTCTTTCATTTCTGATTTTATTTGAGTCTTCTCTTTTTTTCTTGGTGAGTCTAGTTAAATGTTTGTCAATTTTATTTATCTTTTCAAACAACCAGCTCCTACTCTCATTGATCTTTTCTGTTGTCTTTTTAGTCTCTATTTCATTTTTTATTTTTAATTGCTCTAAAAGATTATTTGAAGGTAGACTGAATAATTTAAGATGTATATTGAAAACCCTAAGGAAACCACTAAAATTTTTTAAAAGAAGTAATAAATAATAATCTGTGGTAGGCAGACTTCTAAGATGGCCCCTAATGATCTCTACTTCTGGTATTCACACCCTTATGTAGTCACTTTCCCTCAAATATGGGAGGAATCTAGTGACTTGCTTCAAAATAATATAATTGACAAAAGTGATGGACTATCACTTCTATGATTAGGCTATGAAAGACTGTGACTTCCATGTTGCTAGAAGACTCTCATGATTTTGGAGAAGCCCACATGGCAAGGAACTGAGGGCAGCCTCAAGCCAACAGCCAGCAAGGAAGTGAATGCTGCCAATAACTAATGAGTGAACTTGAAAGTAGGTCTTCTCCAGTTGAGCTTTTAGATAAGACTGCAGATGCTAAGGGGAATCTTTGCGGCCTTGGGAGAGATCATGAGGCAGAGGATTTAGTTCAGCTGTATCTGTATTCCTAACCCACAGAAATTGTGAGATAATAAATGTGTGTGGTTTTAAGCCACTACATTTTGGGATAATTTGCTTTGTAGCAATATGCAACTAATACTGAAGTCAGTAGTGGAAATAAAATGAAATAATAAAAAATACTCAATCCAAAAAGAAAGTTGAAAACGAGAACCAAAAGAGACAGAATCATTAGGAAATAGCGACCCAGGTAGCAGACTTTAATCCAACCCTATCAATAATTCTGTTTATTGTAAATGGTCTAAACACACCAATTAAAATCAAAATTTGTCAAATTGGATTTAAAAAGAAAAACCACTATAGATTTTCTGTAAGTAATACACTTTAAATATAAACTACGAACATCGTAAAAGTAAAAGCATGAAGAAAGACACACCATGCAAGTGCTAATCAAAAGAAGGCTGATACAGCAATGTTAACATCAAAGTAGACTTCAGGACAAGGAATCTTACCAGGAATAAAGAGAGACATTACCTAATGACAAAGGTATCAACTGACCTTTATCATAGGTCATAACAATTCTAAGTGTATATGTACCTAATAACATTATACAAGAACAGCATTACCCTGACACCAAAACCAGGAAAAAAATTACAACAACATAAAACTATAGACCAATATCCCTCATGAGTATAAGGCAAAAAAACTCAACAGAATAATAGCAAATCATTTCCAATAATAAATCAAAAGGATATTATATCATAACCAAATAGGGTTTATCTCATGAATACAAGGCTTGCTCAACATTTGAAAATCAATCACTGTAATTCACCTTATTATAGCTTTATGCACTTCTCTCAAGCCCCCACCTGCTCCTTAAGTCCTGGAAACCACTAATCTGTTCTCCATTTCTATAATTTTCTCACTTCAAGAACGCTATGTAAATGGGATAAAACAGTATATAACTTTTGGAGATTGGCTTTTTTCACTCAGCATAATCCTCTGGGGATTCATCCAGGTTGTTATACGTTTGTTTCTTTTTATCACTGAGTAGTAGTCCATGGTATGGAGACCACAGTTTGTTTAATTAATCATCCATTGAGAGACATCTGGGTGGTTTCCAGTTTTTGGCTATTACAAATAAAGCTGCTTTAAATATTCATGTACAGTTTTTTTAATTTGACGAAATCAAATTTATCCACTTTTTTTCTTTCACGGATTTTTCTTTGGTGCCACATCTAAGAATTCTGCCTAGTCCTATGTCATGGATACTTTCTCCTATGTTTTCTTCTTAACATTTTATGGTTTTACATTTAGCTCTATAATCCATTTTGAGTTATTCTTTTATATAAAGTGTGAGGTTTAAGTAGAGGTTCACATTTTTGCACATGAATATCCAATTGTTTCAGCACCATTTATTGAAAAGACTACCTTTTCTTTATTGAATAGTCTTTGCACATTTTCTGATTCCAAAATATCAATTGAGACTTATGCTTTCAAGAAAATAAAAGACATACTTTTCCCTATTCCTCCCACTAAGTATTAAAAATTATAGACCTTGGACATTATATGTAAAACAAACATAAGGACACTCTGAAATGTGTAGAGAAGAAGACAGACCAACTAAGGACCTCAGGACCCAAGGAACAACAAAGTGGTAAGTTCGCTGGGTTTTCTTTTTGTCTTGTATATCCCAGACTTGCAGTTGAAGAAGCCAGAAACCTGGAAATGCCAATAGGCACAGATAAAATGTCCCAATAAAAGCCTGCTCTATCTGAAGGGCCAGGAAAGAGGTAGCCTAGGAAAATATAAACTTTAAGACAATAATTGCTCTACTCCAGCCAAACACCACAGAAAAAACTGGAGCCCAAACCACACCCACACCAGCAAAAGCCTGAGTAGGGACCCCAGACCTCCACCCTCCACCGGTACTGAGGTGTTCCAGTGGGGTGATGTCAGCAAAGGCCAAGTAGGGAGCAAGGATCTTCAATTTCACTGGCCAGCAATGAGCCTTCTGTTTCCTCTCATACACCCCTGCTCCCACTTCCATCACTGACCCAGCGTCAATGGATATCACATGAGGAGGAGGAAGGCAGGAAAAAGAAAACAGAGAAATAACAAACAGAAAACAAAAAACAAAATGGAAGAGTTAAGCCCTACTATATCAAGAACTACATTAAATGCAAATGGTATAAATATATCAATTAAAAGACAGAGATTGAAAGATGGCCCTGTGGCCTAGTGGTTAAGTTTGGTATGCTCTGCTTCAGTGGCCCAGGTTCAGCTCCCAGGTGTGGACCTACACCATTCATTGGGGGCCGTGGTGTGGTGGTGTCCCACATACAAAATAGAGGAAGATTGGCACAGGTGATAGCTCAGGGCAAATCTTCCTCAAGCAAAAAAAAGGAAGATTTGAAACAGATGTTAGCTCAGGGTGAATCTTCCTCAGGAAAAAAAAAAAAAGACAGAGATTGGCAGGGTGGATTAAAAAACATGACGCAATATATGCTGTTTTTAAGAAATTAATTTCAAATATAATGATTTGGTAGGATAAAAGTATAAATATGGAAAGAGATGTATTAATTAAAAGAAAGCAGGAATAGTTAAATTAATATCATATAAAGTAGATGCAAGAGCAAAGAAAATTACCAGAGACAGAGAGGCACATTATATGATAAAGGGTCAATCCATCAAGAAGATATAGCAATACTAAATATGTATGCACCAAAAAATAGAGCTGCAAAATATGTGAAGTAAAAACTGATAGAACTTAGAGAAGAAATAGACAAATCCACAATTAAATAAAAAATAAAACCACAACATACCAAAATCTGTGAGACATAGCTAAAACAGTACTGGAAGTTTTATAGCACTAAATGCATACATTAGAAAAGAGTAAAGTCTCAATTCAGTAATCTAAGCTCCCACTTCAAGAATCTACCAAAAAAAAAAAAAGAGTAAAATAAACCCAAAGGAAGTATAAGGAAGGAAATAATAACAGAAATTAAAGAAATTGAAAAGAAAAACAAAATCAATTTCCTGGGTGGCCAAAGCTGAAGGCTGGCTAACATCAGCTGGCCATCATTCTGTCTACTTAGTTGTTCACTGTCTCTTCAGCAGTAGATGCTTTCTAGTGGGTCAAAAATCTTCACACTTTGTGCTCCTTCTCCTATGTCCATCTACATGCCTCTATCCCAGACTCTCTTGTCTCAGATCTTCAGTATTTCTGATGAGTCCCCAGATCAGATGGCCAGGCCATTGGCCACAGCTCAAGAATCCATATACATTATCACTTTTGGCCACTCCTCCTACAACACAAAACGGATGACCAGGTATGCTACTTGTAAATGTGCCCTTTTTCCTTTCCAGTACCTTTCAAGGACACTCTGGAACATGGTTGTAGTGTTACCACATCTATATTGGCTTAAACCCATGATTGAACCAATCCATTCATAAACCAAAGCTTGAACTCTTCCTCCTCTTTCAGCTGATTTTCTGAGAACACTCATATGGGCATAGGTGCAAGCAGGGGGAGAAGAGCTAATACAACTAATGTGGATGACATGAAGATTGGACTACCTGCTCATGTAGCTCACTCGTGCTCTCCTGGCCCACTTGGTCTTCATTGCTGGACATACTGTTTCCATGTTACGATAGTCTTTTGCTGGTACTCCAATTTTTTTACTTGAAAGGTTCAACAGAATCCTATTCATAAAGTGAGGTTCCAGATGCATAATTACTTGGTACCTCATGGCCAAGCAATCTGTCTCTACTAGAGCCCAAAAATATGTCAGAAGCTATTTCTCAAAAGGTATTTAATTGTATGTTGTGGATAACATGACCTTGATCCATAATTTCATTATGAGGCTTGTGTCAGGTTTCCCATAAGCTTCACACTACATCGTTTCCCACTACTAATATCTCCAACACCATAGTCTTCCAAATCAAATAACCCAAGAAACAGGACTGCTTACACCAAAGCTTGGACCTAATTTAGAGCCCTTCCCTGACCTGGGTCCCACTTAAAGTTGTCAATTTTTTGTGTCACCTAATATATGGGCCAAGTCGATTTCCTAGGTGAGGAATATACTGCCTCTAGAACCAAAGAGGTCTACCATGCACGTGTTCAATTTTTGTGGTAATAAATTCAGGATGCATGATGGTTTTTACTTTGGAATGGATATCCTGGCATACTCCTGAACATTAGACTCTAAAAATGTCACTGAAGTTTTCTTCATTGGACTCCTAAAATCTTCACTGAAAATTCAAGCAGGGTCCTGAATCTTTGTAGGGTTTATCGCCAACTCTCAGGAGCACACATGTAATACCAAGACCTCCAGTGTACTAGCCAGCTCTTGCTTGACCTGCCTGACCAGCATAAGGTTGCCTGACCATACTAAGGTAATGGATCATTGTCACGTTCCATGGGATGACCAAGCAGTCCAGATCTCTTTGGACTATATTATGATGAAAAGGAGGAGTTAACATAACACTGAGGCAAAACTCTAAATGAATGTTGTCTGCACCACATGAATGCAACTGTTTCTGGCTTTTTCTGATTGAGATGGAAAAGAACGCATTTGCCACATCAATGGCTACATATCACATTCTTGCTCTACCAATGTTATTCTTCTAGCATAGCAGCTACAAACAAGGCTACTACTTGGTTAAGTCTAGGACAGTCTACAATCATTCTCAAGGATCCATTCAATTTCCTCAGGGACAAGACTGGCAAATTAACAGAGAGATGATAGGAACCACCATCTTTGTATCTTTCAGGTGTTTAATGGTGGCACTATCTCTGCCAGTCTCCCTCATCCCACAAAATGTGATCTTGTTTTTCAACTAATATCTTGGCTGAGAGAGTGGTGGAAGTTTCAGACATTTCCACTTGTCCTTCTCCACTATGATAATTCTTACCCCATAGGACAAGTATCCAAAGCAGGAGTTACTCCAACTACCAGAGTCTATGAATTCTTGATTATCTATAGTCCTATATTTCATCCCCTTTGATTAAGCACCCTTAAAATCTAATCCCTGGGCTATGCTACTTGCTCACAACAGTACCTGCATGGCTCTTTGTGTGTATATTCTCTTCCCTCACTTATCTGGCCCAGCACTTTTCCAGTTGGCTTATACTAGAATTTAACCTTAGTTATGGCCTAGTAGCTGGGAGAGGAAGTGAGGGCAGCTGCCAAAGAGAACACCTGTTGCCTTGAAGGGAGGAGCTTCTGTAGCCCCTTCCATCACAGGTGAAGAGTGGGCCAACTGTGCAAATTCCAAGTGTTCAGGAGAATCTGCAGAGCCAACATCTTCAGGGAAATCCATCCAGATATTGCCATCACACATCCCAGGGTCTCAGATTGGCCCAGTGTGGGCTCTGACCTTGGCATAGCAGACCTGCCTCGCTGACCATTTCTACATTTCTGGAGCTCTGAAACTTCATCTATTAGATCTTCTGTTTGCCACTTGGCTAGATCTGTTCTCCACTGCAACAGATAAGGGCTTTTTTGTAAACTACCAGAGAGATCCTGGTACATACAGAATAAGACATACTTATTTTGTAACTGCTTATTAATGGACATCAGTTTCTTATTATCCCCTCTGTAGGGTGCTGGAATACAACTTGGCAGTAACTGGCCAACTAAACTGTATTTGAAGGTGTTACTCACGCCATATCTTTCAAACGCCTGGATTATCACACCTGTAAGGGCATTCCTCTTCACTGGGAAGTTTTTCCAAGTCACCTTAGGTGAGATCTTTAAGAATAGAACCACCACCATGTGCCAGGGACTATCTATACCATACATACTACTCAGGAAGGTGTCTCATTGCCAGATGGATGGTGAATAAGCCATCCCAGTGCCCATCTTACTACCTACTTTATCAGACCACTCCTGACATCACTTGTGTTAGTTTGAGTCCTCTCAGAAGCAGACACCAAGGTGGAATTGATGTGCAAGGTATTTACTGGGGAAATGCCTGTGAGGGAAAGCTGAGAGGAGGCCAGGGGAGCCTGGCAGAGCCATCCTACCACGATGGAACACGAATCTCTGTAGGGGAGGGAGGGACGGAAAGAGGTTGGGGGGGAAAGTCTTAGACTCTGTCTCTGCGGTAGTTCTAAGTAAGTTTCTGCAAGGCAACTGGGGAGTCTTTGGGGCTGTCTCACAGAACTGGGCCTGCCTTAATATCCCTGCCACACTCAATCATTGGCTGGGAGCAACTAGTTGGGAAGTAGGGCCTCATATAAATGTAGTAGTGGATTCACAATGCGGCACAGGCAGGCCATCAGTCAGCCATGCCCCCGGTGCAGCAAACCTGAGTCTATCTGCACAGCCAGCATAAATGTATAGTCTCTGACTTAGGAACTTGGGCTGCTACTCTAGGAGCACACCACTGCCCAGCCAAGCACTCTCCCTATAACAAAATGAGGCACTCGTGCCGCTTCCACCTCCATTTACAGAGTTTTCAGCCTTCCTATTCCCACAGGCCTGGATCCCAAACTCAAAACTAGTCTCACTGGGGCCAGACTGGTGGTGTAGTGGTTAAGTTCGCATGCTCCACTTCAATGGCCTGGGGTTTGTGGGTTCGGATCCTGGGCTCGGACCCAGAACCACTCGTCAGGCCACACTGTGGCAGCATCCCACATTAAAAAAAAAGAGGAAGATTGGCAACAGATGTTAGCTCAGGGCAATCCTCCTCACCAAAAGACAAAACAAAACCCATCTCTCACCATTTCATGATAATCTGACTCCCAGAGACTCCTAGGTTACCTAAGACTTTTCCTTTCCTCTCTCAGACCAAAGGCGGTTTATTTTTGCCCAGTAGTCTAGTATTTGCAGCTCCTGTTTTGGGTGCCAGAGTGGGTGTTTGATGCTCAGCTGTGCAGGGCGGAGATGGAAGAGATCTTCCAGTGGTGCAAGTTAAGGATTTGGGCGAGTACAGAACAGAGGACAAATATGGCAATGCTTCAAAATTTTACAATACTTCAAATTTTAACCTTTCTTCAGTTTACACTAGATGTGAAAATATCCTAGGTTTTAGTTAGTTCCTTTGCTAAAAGTTCCCATTGGTTTTTCCTCATAATTGCAAAGTTCACCTGAAACCTGTCAGAGACCTGGAATAAATGGCTGAACGACATTTTGAAGCATTGCCATATTTGTCCTCTGTTCTGCACTCACCCTAATCCTTAATCTGCACCACTAGAAGATCTCTTCCATCTCCGCCCTGCACAGCTAAGCATCAAACACCCACTCTGGCACCCAAAACAGGAGCTGCAAATACTAGACTACTGGGCTAAAATAAACCACCTTTGGTCTAAGAGAGGAAAGGAAGAGTCAGGTACATATCTGGCGAGTGAGTATTCCCACTCATGGAGACCAGATAAACGACAGTCCGGGCTGGAGATAAAAAGAAGGCAGGATCTCATAGTTGTCTGAGTCATTTAATGTGGGGGTCATTAGCCACTTCTGGAATTAAAGAACCAAAAATAAATCACAGTACCATAGCTGGTATTCAGTGATGTGTCAGCAAAGTCATATTATATTTACTATATTCTATTTAACAAAACAGAGATTTAATACCAGAATTTATTAAATAACAATTAAAAATTTTAGAGCAAATATCTAGAATACTCATTTCAGTAGGAGTCTTCATTACTCCGTGGTTCTTGAACAGTGAGACAGACTAAGTTTGTATCTAGAATTAGACTCATATTTTAAATCTAATAAATATTGACATACGTGTTAAATTAAAATACTACTTTGCTATGTCAAGCCATATGTCATAAAAATATCAACCTACATTGAAGTGAACCTAAAATCCTCATTCACATTCACCACAAAACTTTATGCAGCGTAAATTACCTTTTAAACAAGTAAATGTCTCAATTTATACAGATTTAAGTGGTATAAGCTAAAATTCAAATTTAGTTTTGGTTCAATTTCTTGAACCCAAGAATTCAGCAGCCTGAAAATTTACCCAACACGCTCCAAAAAGATTGCATGACCCTCCATGCCAGGGGACCTTTGGACACTGACTGCACGGCAGGCAAGGCCTAAGCCGTTTGCCCAGGTAATGTGTCCTTCAACTGGAAACAGGTAGATTTGGTAAAAAGTCACTAGAAGAACATGTTACCACAAATCCTAGGCTGTTCTAGTCTCCTGAAGTAATTAACTTATAACTAGAGAAAGAAACAAAATTATGAATTATTTTATAGTGCATACATTTTATACTCTTTCATGAGAATTTTGTAATATTGCCACTTTGTATTGCCATTGTAAGAGAAATGAGGAAGCCCATCCTCTCAATGCCCCAAAAAGAATGGAAGTCATCACTATTATGATCCGGGACAGAAAAGAGAAGGCCTGCCCCGTGAAGGGGAAGAAGTAAGAAGCGTACATAGACCTTATCAGTGGCACACCTCTTTTTACGTTTCTTTCCTGAGGTTTCAGTTCCATCTAAGCTTTGGATATAATTTAGGGAGACAGACTGTATCGCAAAAAGCAGGAAAAGTGGTGTAAGTAATAGTTGATTATTACTCAATATTGAATCGAAAATTATGGAATTCACTGGAAAACACTTCTAAATTATTTACAGAGTTCTAAACTTCTCATTCATTGAATTAAAAATAATGCATCTATTAATTAGGAGACTGGAAAGGAGAAGAATGTCTCCTCTGATCTTTGCCCCAAAATTTTGCTAAAATACTCCACATTATAATATAGAATTTGCATAAATTTACTAACTTTCCTTAGGATGAAAAGACGGCTCAAATAACCATTCGTTCTAACATCCCAAATAATTGTTGCTATGTAAATTGTAGGCTTTTATCATGAAATAATTGAGAAATTTAGAAAAAGTGAGGAAGCCAAAAATAATTTAAATAAATCCAAGTTTAATTTAAAAGTCACATTAAATGAAGAGATGAATAAAGCAGCAGTTGCAGACTCATTAATAAAAGGAAAAAGTTGGCAATTTAAATGAATGCAATTGTATTGATATGCTAATTTAAATTTTATGTATAAGAGTAATTTAAAAGAATATGGAATATGTATTAATTCTTAAAATAATGCTTGTATGCATATGATAATATTTTACTAAAATTTTTATTAACTTGCAAAGAAATACTATTAATTTATAAAGAAAGTAGTTTTTCTATTCAACTATTAAAGTTCCAATTCCAACAAAACACACCAAAATGAACAAATAATTATGATTCAATTTAAAGTTCCATCTTTAAACTCTTCATAATCTTCTTTGGTAAACAGATCCAAAGATGGGTTGATCCTAAATAAAAGACGACAAAATTGAATCTTGTTAATGTAAAATGTCATAATCAGCAGTCACTGAAAAATCTTAACGTTTCTAAGACTGCAAAGTAACAGCTACTCTCTATATTTACTGTTTTGATAACTTTCACTTTCTCTAGTTGACCATAAAAAGTTTCCGATGGACTCAATATGTAGCTCATATTTTTCTTCTCCACTCCAACTCCTGCCAATACCCTTGGTGACTTCAACAGCCCCGTTTACAGCAACTACGTCACAGAAGCACAATATCCCAGGCCTTTCCAAGCCACCTGAGCTGCTCACAAGTAAGGTCATTGCTTGGAGGCTGTCATCACTTCGAGCTTCTGCTTTACTTCTAGGTGTTGGACTGACTCTTAAAATGTTCCTAGTGGACGCATTTCTACACTCCTGCTTTGTGTCCCCCTGCACTCTCACTGAACAAGGTCATTGCCCTCCTGTAGACTGCTGCTCCCTTGATCTCCTGCAAGCTTCATCAGTATCCCCCTCAGACCCACAACCATCTCTCTCGTTACTCCTGATTGAGCCCTAGAACCCCTCTTTGAAACTGAGATTCCTCTTCGTCCTGGACGTTGCCTCACATACTGTTCTCAGTCCTCTCCTCTGCCTCCATCCTCACATTGAGGTTTCCATCTGCATCTACTGCTAACACTACATACGACCTTTATGCAGTATGGATATTACACTAGCACCCATACAGCACTTCTAATCGCTTGCTTGGAATTTTCACCTGGGTACCTCACTATCACCTAAAGTTCAACATGCCAAAATAAAACTCAGTACCGTCACAAAACCAGTTCCTTCTTTCGACTTCCTTCTTTCTTATCTACTCCTTCTCAAAACTCAGTATCATCTCTCTTATCCCTTATAGCTGATCACTTGTCTCCTCTCTGCCCCTCTGCCATTCTCATTTAAGTGCATTTCACTTTTCACTTGGACTGCTATTATAATCCTCAGATTTTCTTTTTCATCTCCTATCTTGCCCCCATTCCAAAGCTTTCACAAAATGACATCAGATTCTTTCTAAAATGCAGATCTGAGCTACTGCTTTAAAATGTTCTGTACTGATGATGTACAAGATATTTGCATATCTCTTATTATCTTTCCATAAAATACTTATTAGTGACAAAAGGAAATATAGTAATTATATATAGTAGAGAAATGGATAACCACTTAGCCAATAGATCAAAGTTATCATCAATAAGGGATAAATGAAGATCACAGACTCCAGATGTGATACTCTGAGAAAGAAGCAACATTACCTAGATAATGTTCCAGCCAAAAATGCAAAATATGAATCAAATCATGAGAAGGCATCAGCAAGTCCAAAGTCTGAAAAATAACTGGCCTGTATTCTTCAAAAATGTTAATATCATGAAAGACAAAGAAAGGCTGAAGAACTGTTACAGATTAAAAACTAAAGAGGCATCACAACTAAATGCAATACATGATCTTGGACTGGACCTGGTACCAGGAAAAATATCCCATGAAAGACTTTATTGGGACAATTGGAAAAAATCGGAATATAGACTATAGGTTATATAAAAGTTTTATATCAATGTTAAATTTCCTGAATTTTATAACCACAGTGTGGTTCATAAAAAATATCCTTGTTCTTAGGATACACATACAAGTATTAAGAGGTAATACTTTATACACACACATATATACACATACACAGAGACAGAGTATAAGAATGCTAAAGCAAATGTGGAAAGATGTTAAAAATCTGTGAACCCAAGTAAAGGGTATTCTGGAGTTCTTTGTATTATTCTTACAACTTTTCTGTACATTTGAAACCAGTAAGATTAAAAGGTTGGGGTCCAGCCCGGTCGCACAGTGGTTAAGTTCCCACATTCCACTTCAGTGGCCTGGGGTTCGCCAGTTCGCATCCTGGCTGCGGACCTAAGCACCACTTGTCAGGCCATGATGTGGCAGACGTCCCACATAAAAAACAGAGGAAGATGGGCATGGATGTTAGCTCAGGGCCAGTCTTCCTCAGCAAAAAAGAGGAGGATTGGTGGTAGATGTTAGCTCAGGGTTAATCTTCTTCTTCAAAAAGAAAAAAGAATAAAAGGTTAAGAAAATGTCTCATGTTTATTCATTGCCAACTGAACACTGCCTTAGCCCAGCATTCAAATGAGACCCTTTGAAATACAGTCTCAGTATTATTTTTATAACTCTCTTCACTGTGACTATCTTAAACACACTTTAATCACACTGTACATTCCAGAACGTTTTCTTGGACTCCATGAACTTGCTCATGTCCGTGTCTAAAATATACTCCCCTCCCCCACATTCTCACTTATACAAATCTAATGTCTCTTTTCCAAGGCCCAACTTACTACCTTTACTATTACTTTCCAAACCCCACCAAACTGGATGTAATCTCTCCCTAAGAAGTTAATGAGCCCAGATGATTAGTCAACCAGGGAACAATTGAAAAGGAAGGGGGAAAGATGATATGCTCAGTTTAAAACATGTGGCATTTAAAAGTAACTGGAATAGCCTAAAGAAATTCAGACGTACATGACCAGAAAATGGGTGAGCTACCTCAGAGTAAAAATGTAAAGAGAGAGTAGGACCAACAATTACTCCTAGGGAAGCATCTGTTATTAGGTGGTAGCAAAAGGGACAAATAAAAAATACACAGAAAATATGGTCAGAAACACAGAAAGAGAACCATGACGTAGCCTCCAGAACACTAAGAAAGAAGAAAACTTTGAAGGAGAGGTAGTAAGATAATATTAACGGTGACAGCATGTTCAAAGAGAAAGAGAACTAAGCAGAGGTATGAAGAACAACAAAGCATGGAGCATGGAGAGAGTAGTTTCAACAGCATGGTGAAGATAGGGTCCCAACGACGTTTATCAAATTTCAACAAATATTTGATGAGTACCTCCTATGGCCAAATACTAGGTTTAGGAAGGAACAGGCTAGAATTAACAATGGACATATACTAAAGGTTGGAGAAGGTAGGACGTAAAAGGAAGGAAAGAAGTCTATAACTGTTATCTAAATGGGTTCTCACCAGAAGATAAGAAGATTCATCCTGTGTGATCTGAGTCTAGGAGGAAGATAAAATATAAGGAAAATTCAAGTTGGCGTCTAGCACTGATTTTCCCATTAATAAATACATATTAAGGCATAAGAGTTATAATACATTTTTAAAACAAAAGTATTAGTTTTTGTAATCTGGTTTAAAATTGTATTACAAAATAATGAAATACAAGGCTACCTTATGTTTTTAAGACGTTATTTCTGGACAACTCTGCACATTATTTTAAGATGTTAAATAATCCTTACAAGACTGCTTGATGTTTAGTAGAAGGCCTCTTGCTGAGGCACAAGAGAACCTGAAAAGTTCAAGTTATGGCCAGAGCAAAATTAGGTGTAATCTGGTATGTTTATTAAAGTAATTGGAGCTGGATTAACAGTAAGAACAATGTCCAGGTGTTTTGCACATTGCTCTGCCTATTCAAACATCATTTTCACTCAAAAACTACTGACTACTTTTTCCTTCCTAATCCCCTCTCCTGCCTCATTTTCCTTCTTCACTGAATATGAAAAGTAGAGTATCACTAATGTGAACATTGCTTTATATGCCATTATTGCAAGTAATTTATGCTATTATTGATGCAATATGATATGAACGGTAATGAGTTCCCAGTATTACATTGCTTACAGAATGGTACTCTGCTCTAATTATTATCTTATGAAAATATTCTTCACAAAATTAAATTCTACAATGGTTGACATCAGCATCATGGTGGAGTTGTTCCCTTTGTCTTCCACCTCTCAGTTATAACCAGTAGGACATACATGGACCAACAAAGGACTCCCTGCACAGCACACACGAATGCCTGAGAGATCCATACATCTATGCATCTGAGGTGGGTGGACTGGACCTCTTAGAGGTGGTGTAAGCATGGGAGCAGCAGCAGCAGTTCCCGAGACCAGAGGCTCCAGGAACTGAGGTAACACCCAGGAGTCCAGGCAGCCCACGTTCCTGGAGGTGCCAGGAATCATTGCAGGCTTATGACCAGAAGCTCTGGGAACCATAATAATACGTGTGACCCAGGCCCCTCCCCCTTGCCCAGAGGCGGCATCTCCAACACTGATCCTCCAGCAGCTGAGGCTGTGGCCAAGACACAGATACTCTCCACAATGGTGGCAATGCCCGTGACATGAGGTTCTAAGAAGCACGGTAGCACTAGAGAACAGAGGCTGCAAGAGCCACAGCGGCACTTGTGGCGCAGTCCCTGTCCCTCTCCCTCCCCCAGCAGCGGTGGGTGGTACTTGCAACCTGAGGCTTCAGGAAATACAGTGGTGCCCCTCACCCAGATCCCTCCCCATTGACCAGCGGTGGCGCTTCCAACACTGGCCATTCCAGCAGCAAGGGCTGCATCCAAGACCCCAAGACCCCCAGCAGCAGAGGCAGTGCCCATGACCTGATGTTCCAGAAACTGCACAGGTGCAAGAGAGCAGAGGCTTCAGGAGCTCCAGCGGCATTTGTGACCCAGGTACCTCTACCCCCATGGTGGTAGTGGTGTCACCCACAACCCCAGTCCACCTAGGAGCAGTGTCCCTGGCAGCAACGTTGCCAGCAGCCCTAGATAACCTTGGAGAAGCAGCACAGGTGGCACATGCAACAGCAGCACCCAAGCCCAGGCAGAGCCCACAGAGAGCCAGGTAACAGCAAGAGTGCAGCCCATGATCCTGGTCCCCCCAGCTGCACAAGTGCCCACAACTTCAACCCCCCACGCACAGAAGTAGCACCTGCAGATCCTAAAACTTGGATGTGGCAGAGGTGCCTGTAACCCTGGCTGCTGCCCCATTCCTCCTCCCCCGACCACCATAGTGGGGTAACCCATGATACAGGCAACCCCAGAAGCAGCAGAGGTGCTGGCAGTCCAGTGATGCCAGTGGTGACATCCATGACTGCAGTGACATCATAAGCAACAAGGCACCAGCAGCCTCAGAGGCACAGCAGCACAACGAGGCACTGACAATGCTTCTGGAAGATGCAGAGAAGGGGGAAAAGTGTAGGCTCTCAAATACAACGTGAAGCAGCTCAGAATCAAAGTAAACAGAGCCTTACTCAAGTAAGAAAAGTGTTTTCTACCACAAATGTGCTAGCAGAGAAACAACTCATGAAGTACCATGAAGCACTACAGTAATACAGTAGCACAAAAAGAAAATGACAACTCTCTAGAAACCAAACTTGAAACTACGGAAGATTGCAATCTAACTAACAGAGAATTCAAAAGAGCTGTCATGAAGAAACTCAGTGAGTTACAAGAAAATTCAGAAAGACAGTTCAA
Source organism: Equus asinus (assembly GCF_041296235.1). Lineage (NCBI taxonomy): Eukaryota > Metazoa > Chordata > Mammalia > Perissodactyla > Equidae > Equus > Equus asinus. Next base: position 10,086,420 of record NC_091798.1, read on the forward strand.
TAAGTTCAAGAGTAAAATTAATGAACAGAAAGAGTATTTCACCAAAGGGACTGAAACTCTAAAAAAAGCCCCACAAATTCTGGAGCTGAAGAACACAATCTTCCTCACCAAAAAAAAGAAAGAAAGGAAAGAAAAAAGAAATACTAGCTGAGAACTTCCTAAACCTGGGGTAAGAACTGGATACATAAGTACATGAGGCTACCAAACCACCTAATTATCTCAATGCAAAAGACCCTCTGCAAGGAACATTATATTAAAACTGTCATAAGTCAATGACAAAGAAAAAAATATTAAGGGTGGCCAGAGAGAAGAAAATAACTCCCAAAGGAACCCCCATTAGGCTATCAGCAGCTTTCTCAGCAGAAACTCTATAGGCTAGGAGAGAATGGAATGATATATTCAAAATACTAAAAGATAAAAGCTGTCAGGCAAGAACACTCTATCCAGCAAAGTTATCCTTCAGATAAGGAGAAATAAAGGCTTTGCTGGACAAATAAAAGCTGAGGGAGTTCTTCCACTAGAACTGCCTCATAAGAAATGTTGAAAGGAGCCCTCTTATCTGAAACAAAAAGGCAAAGGTATATAACGCTTTGAGTAAGGTAATAAATAGACAGAATCAGAAAATTGCAACACTATATCAGAATAGGTTAGTCAACACTTAATTATAACATAAAGGCTAAAGGGAAAGAAAGCATTAAAAACAACTATAAGCACTTTGATTTGATAACAAACTCACAATACAAAAAGGGATACTTTGTGACAACAAAAACGTAGAAGGGGAAGAGGAAAAGGACAGAACCTGTACAGGCAAATGGAGACAAGATGCTATCATCAGAAAAAGGACTACCTCACCTATTAGACCTTTTATACAAACTTCATGGTGACCATGAAACAAAAATTCAGAGTAAAGTCACAAAACATAAAAAATGAGGAAACTGAGAAACACATCACAGAAAACGAAGACTGAAATGGCAGACAGAAACACAATGAAAAAGAAACAATGGAAATATAGAACAAGAAGAAAACACAAGATAAAATGGAAATATGAAGCCCTCGTACATCTATAATCACCCTAAATGTAAATGGATTGAATTCACCAATCAAAATCCACAGAGCAGCTGGATAGATTAAAAAACAAGACCCAATAATATGCTGCCTCCAGGAGACCTATCTCAGCTCTAATGACAAACACAGGCTCAGAGTGAAGGAATGGAAGATGATAGTCCAAGAAAATGGCAACCAAAAGAAAGTGGGTGTAGTTGTACTTATATCAGACAAAATAGATTTCAAGCCAAAAAAAATAACAAGAGACAAAGATGGACATCGTGTAATGATAAAGGGGGCATTCCACTAAGAAGACATAACATTTATTAATACATATGCACCTAACATAAGAGAATCAAAGTATACAAAGCAACTATTAACAGACCTAAAAGGAGAAGTTGACAGCAACACAGTAATACTAGGGCACTTTAACACCCCACTAACATCACTGGATAGACCATCCAGAAAGAGAATCAACAAGAAAACATTGGCCTTAAATGAAAACCTAGACCAGAAGGACTTAATAGATATATATAGGACATTCCATCCAAAAGCAGAGGAATAAACATTCTTCTCAAGTGCACATGGAACATTCTCAAAGACAGACTATATGTTGGGAAACAAAACAAGTCTCAATAATTTAAGAAGACTGAAATCATATCAAGCATCTTTTCTGAGCACAATGGTATGAAACTAGAAATCAACCATAGGAAGAAAGCTGGAAAAGTCATAAATATATAAAGACTAAACAATATGCTACTGAACAACTATTGGATCAATGGAGAAATCAAAGGAGAAGTCAAAAAATACCTGGAGACAAATGAAAATGAAAACACAACATACCAAAATCTATGTGATGCACCAAAAGCAGTACTAAGAGAGAAGTATACAGCAGTACAGGCTCAAGAAACAAGAAAAGTCGCAAATAAACACTCTAAGGCTACACCTGAAAGAATTAGAAAAAGAAGAACAAATGAAGCCAAAGTCAGTACAAGGAAGGAAATAATAAAATAAGACTGGAAATAAATGAAATAAAAGCTAAAAAGACAATAGAAAAGATCAATGAAACTAAGACCTGGTTCTTTGAAAATATAAACAAAACTGGCAAACTCTCAGCTAGATTCACTAAGAAAAAAAGAAAAAGGGCTCAAATAAATAAAATCAGAAATGAAAGAGGAGAAATTTCAACAGATACTACCGAAATACAAAAGATTAAGAGACTACCAAGAAAAGCTATATGCCAACAAACTGGAAAATCTAGGGGAAATGGATAAATCCTTAGAATCATACAACCTGCCAAAACTGAACCAAGAAGAAATAGAGAATTTGAATAGACCAATCACAAGTAAAGATATTGAAACAGTAATCAAAAACCTCCCAAAAAACAAAAGTCCAGGACCAGATGGCTTCTCTGGTGAATTCTACCAAACATTCAAAGAAGATTTAATACCTATCCCTCTCAAACTCTTCCAAATAATTGAAGAGGTAGGATGCTTCCTAACTCATATTACAAGGTCAACCTTGCCCAGATACCAAAATCAAACAAGGATGACACAAAAAAGGAAAATTACATGACAATGTCCCTAATGAACAGAGACAGAAAAATCCTCAATAAAATACTAGCAAATTGAATACAATACATTAAAAGGATCAAACACCATGATCCTTTAGGATTTATTCCAGGGATGCAGGGGTGGTTCAACATCTGCAAATCAGTCAATGTAATACACCACATTAACAAAATAAAGAATAAGTCACATGACCATCTCAATAGATGCAGAGAAAGCATTTGACAAGATTCAACACCCATTTATGATAAAAATTCTCAATAAAATGGATATAGAAGGAAAGCACCTCAACATAATAAAGGCCATATACAACAAACCCACAGCCAACAGCATACTCAACAGTAAGAAAGTGAAAGCTATGCCTTTAAGAACAGGAACAGGACAAGGATGCCCACTCTTGCCAGTCTTATTCAACATAGTATTGGAAGTCCTAGTCAGAGCAATTAGGCAAGAAACAGAAATAAAAGGTATACAAATTGGAAAGGAAGAAGTAAAACTGTCACTATTTGTGGATGACATGATTCCATATACAGAAAATCCTAAAGAATCCACCAAAAAATTATTAGAAATAATTAACCAATACAGTAAAGTTGCAGGGTACAAAATCAATACACAAAAATCAGTCTCATTTCTATACATGAACAATGAGCTAGTAGAAAGAGAAATCAACAATACAATCCCATTTATAACCACAACAAAAAGAATAAAATACCTAGGAATAAATTTAGCCAAGGAAGTGAAAGACCTGTACACGAAAAACTATAAGACACTGTTGAAAGAAACTGAAGAAGACATAAAGAAATGGAAAGATATTCCATGCTCATGGACTGGAAGAATAAACATAGTTAAAATGTCCATACTACCAGAAGCAATCTATAGATTCAATGCAATCCCAATGAAATTTTTCACAGAACTAGAACAAGGAATCCTAAAATTTATATGGAACAACAAAAGACCTCGAATTGCCAAGGCAATCCCAAGAAAAAAGAACATAGCTGCAGGTATCACTCTCTCTGATTTCAAATTATACTACAAAGCTAGAGTAATCAAAACAGCATGGTACTGGCAGAAAAACAGACACACAGATCAATGGAACTGAATTGAGAGGCCAGAAATAAACCCACACATCTATGGATAGCTAGTTTTCAACAAAGAAGCCAAGAACATACAATGAGAAAGAAAAGTCTCTTCCATAAACAGTGTTGGGAAAACTGGACAGCCACATGCAAAAGAATGAAAGTAGACCATTATCTTACACCACACATAAAAATTAACTCAAAATGGATTAAAGACTTCAATGTAAGACCTGAAACCATAAAACTCTTAGAAGAAAACATAGGCGGTACGCTCTTTGACACTGGTGTTAGCAGTATCTTTTTGAATATCATATCTCCTTACACAAGGGAAACAAAATAAAAAATAAACAAATGGGACTATATCAAACTAAAAAGCTTCTGCAAAGCAAAGGAAACCATCACCAAAACAAAAAGGCAACCTACCAATTGAGAGAAAATATTTGCAAACTATATATCCAATAAGGGGTTAGTACCAAAAACATACAAGGAACTCATACAACTCAAAAACAGAAAAACAAACAACTCAATTAAAAAATGGGGAGAGGAACTGAACAGACATTTTTCCAAAGATATACAGATGACCACCAGGCACATAAAAAGATGTTCAGAATCACTAATTATTAGGGAGATGCAAATCAAAACCACAATGAGATATCACCTCACACCCATCAGAATGTCCTTAATTAACAAGATAAGAAATAACAAGTGTTGGAGAGGATGTAGGAAAAAGGGAACCCTCATACACTGCTGGTGGGAGTGCAAACTGGTGCAGCCCCGATGGAAACAGTATGGAGATTTCACAAAAATATAAAAATAGAAATACCATGTGATCCAGGTATTCCACTTCTGGTTATTTATCCAGAGAACACAAAAACACTAATTGGAAAAGATACATGCATCCCTATGTCATTGCAGCATCATTCACAATAGCCAAGACTTGGCAGCAACCTAAGTGCCCAATGGATGAATGGATAAAGATGTGGTATATACATATATACAATGGAATACTACTCAACTATAAAAAAGATGAAATCTTGCCATCTGCAACAACATAGATGGAACTTGAGGGTATTATGCTAAGTGAAATGTCAGATGAAGAAAGATAATTACCATACGAATTCACTCATATGTGGAAGATAAACAAAAAAACAAATACATAGACACAGAGAATAGATTGGTGGCGACCAGAGGGAGATGGGATGCAGGGAGGGCAAAATCAATAAAGGGGCACATGTGTGTGTTCATGGGTGGCAACTAGACTTTTGGTGGTGAACATGATGCAGTCTATACAGAAGTCAAAATATAATGATGTGCACCTGAAATTTATATAACGTTATAAACCAATGTGACCTCAAATAAAAAAGTAGATAATAAAAATAAATTTAAAAAATTAAATTCTGCAGATTTATTGACTGTCAAAATAGAAGCTGTCATCAAGTGACTGTCCAAAGAACCTACAGAAGCATTCAGCATGGCAGCACGTGTGTTAGGATATGCATGGGAAGGGGATAAATAACTACTACTATTTATCAATTCATGGGGCATTATTAGTTACATAAATTGTATCCAACTTAATTGTTTGAGAATCCAGAACTTCCAATTACGTTAATAAACATACTAGATTACATCTAATTTTGCTCTGGCCACAATATCAACTCAACACTGATGAAATTTTAGAACATGATTAATTTATGAGTGTTTTCCAGGAATGAAATAATGACATCAAGGTCATACTTCAAGGGCAGATTTTGTTAAATGCATTAAATCAGACTGCAGCATCCATGGAAAGGAAGTGACTACATGAAGTGACACCAAATGTATAATTTCATATTGTAGTTAAAATGTTTTTCTTCATTAATCTGCACGAGTTTTGTAATCTGCATTAAAGAGTTGGCATTAAAATTCAGATTTATGGGCCAGCCCAGGGGCATAGTGGTTGGGCTCATGCACTCCACTTCAGCAGCCTGGGGTTCAGGGATTTGGATCCCAGGCAGGGACCTACATACCACTCATCAAGCCATGTGTGGTGGTGTCCCACATACAAAATAGAGGAAGAGTGGCACAGATGTTAGCTCAGAGCCGATCTTCCTCACACAAAAAATTCAGATTTAACAGACAAGTATGTGCCCTTTGCTCAGTAAATTCTAGTCAAGGCTCACCTTCTGCAGTCCTCCACTCATACCTACACCTGTGGTCTACTCTACACTCACTGCTTCAAGATGTTCGTACCTTTAATTGTGATGAACAGTGATAATACGGTACCCTCGTTACTATAGTCTCTACATCGAATGTGACAATTCAGAAAACTATGGGTCTCATGGGACCAAGGTAACTAAACTCTTATAGAAGCCAGTCTTTTTTAATACAATAAAATACAATAAATACTACAATAAAATAAAAATTGTGTTAACTTACTTTCACTAGATACTTGCTGGCGTTTCAGCCTGAGTCTATATTTTTCATTTTCTTCAAGCATTCTAGAAATGACTTTGTATACTCTATTCCATGCTAAAACCTTAAAAAGATAAGCACAGTTAAGGAATACTGAGTAGAGAAGCTGGAATACATTTTGATGGAAGGAACTGGGAGTGACTCAACTGTGTTGCATGTCAATGTTTATTATTATAAAGCAATATTAGCACTTAGAGACCTAAAATGTAACTGTAATTGTTTTCTCATCATCACTGAATTCTCTGGTCTCTTTTCCCAACTTCCTAGCATTTCCTCTCTGTGGTATTTAAATTAACCGCCCTGGATGAAGTTTCCTTTCAAAGGCACTCTCTATAAAGTCCTGCCTAAATGGTTCCAACACATTCAGTTTTGTTTGGAAAGGTAACAAAAACAGTGAATTCCTATTCCTATGTCTAAACCACTGGGCAATGATTTGATTTTTTGACGTATCTATTCTAGTCAAGAATTAAACATTTCTCCTAGGACATACCAAAGCAAAATTACTAGAGAGCACGAATATACTAAAATAGAAAGAATGAGGACTATGGAAGCAAACAGATAGATCTAGGCTCAAATTCTGGCTTTGCCACTTACCAGTTGCTTGACATTGGGCAAGCATTTTAATCTCATCTAGGAATAACTTCATACACTGGATTATTAGAATTTTGAAAAATATATGTAAAGCACTTACCCCCAGCGTCTGGCACACAGAAGTTATAAGTAAATATTAGCTACTGCTCTTTTCTCCTCATCCAAGAGGAAGCGGTTCTTGGAAGAAATATTTCTTAGTACAGTGAGGAGATTAGACGATCACTCAAAATACACGCACTGCAAGGATTAGTCACCTTACATGCTATTCTATACTATCCATGGATTATAAATCAAACAAACCTGAAGCTCAGAAACAATATGCTTTTATGTGCCATTACCAACCAACAATTTCTTTAAATTGAAGTATAAAATGTATGGTGGAAAACCAAGATTGGTAGAGCGACTGAGGCCGAATATGTTTAAAACACTCAAGTTCCCATGACATCTGGACCACCAGAGGTGGAAATGATTCAGCAGTAAAGGCTCACCCTTGTCCGCTTTCCTGCTAGAAACTTAATGTATAGCCCTGGTCTTTAAAAGAGCAACATGACACCAATACAGATACATTCTTCTTCTCTGTGAAATCCATGATTTTCTTCTTATATTACACTATTTATGAGAATTTATTCTCTTCTATGGAACATATATTTCCATGCTTTGAAAAATCTTCCAGTGGGTTACAGTTGGATTAAAATGTGTTTTATACCTCGAACACTAAAACAACTATTCTTCATGGTTAATAAATATTTCCAAACCCGGTTTCATTTCTGCTAAATCAATTGTATTTTCTCATTTCAGTAAATTTAATGTTTCAAAAGACGGAGCTATTTTTACTGTCTTGAGTTTCTTCACATATTTGTATTTAGAGAGGTTAATCTAAAATTCAGATATTGCTCATTCCCCTTTACAATGATATACCTTTTTCTTTTTCTTCATTATTTTGGAAGCTTCATTCAAAGGTATCGGAAAATCAAACTTTTTAGCTAAATTCTTCTGAGTTAAACCTAATTTTAAAAAAAAAAGAATGAGAAGGTAAAATATCAAGGTCAACACATATTCACCGTCCTGAGAATGGAGGCAATTATAAATGTCTCCTGAGCTGTCTTTGAGGACTTCTACATTTGTTGGTATATTTCTGATCATTTGACAATAACAGTTTCCAAAATAGCTAATACTATGCTGGGGGGAAACAAGCAACGAAACTAGAGATAAATTACCTTGGAAGTGCCTAGAAAATCTCCTTCCTTTTCTGATTTGAAAGGTGAGTCCCTAAAAGGCCAGCAATAGAGTAAACAAATGCCAGAAACCACATCTTGCCCCAGTGAACCTCTACAGTCTCCTTTCTTCTCAACTTCAGATACACATCATACTTCTAACTACACAAAACACCTTGTTCCTACCCTCTCAGCCTTTGCACATGCTGTTCTATCTGGCTTTGACACACTGTGTGCATGCACATGCACACACACACACACACCTGGCAGGCAAATTTCTACCTGCTCTTCCAGAAAGCTTCCCATCACCTCTTCTCTACAGACTTCCTTCAAACACACACAGCACTGGCTCCAGGAACACCTTGTTCACAGCACTTAGTACACTTTTATTCCATGTGTTTATAATGCATTTCCTCCACTAAGCTGTGACCTTCTGGAGGGCAATGGCCACGTGTGCCTTATGCATCTTTCTATCCACTAAACACTTTTATCAATAAAAGGAAGAATCAAAATAAATAAATAAAATTCCCTGCTCAAAAAAAAGTATAAAAAGAACAAAGAAAGCATATGTAAGAAATTATAAAGTTTTATCTTTACTATTTATTTTTATTTATTAATGAGTAAGAGACTAGAAAAACAAAATATCTCATTAATAAATCAAAATCCTGTTTTTTAACAAAATGGACAAAACACTGGCTAACTTTATCAAGAAAAAGGGAGACAGCACATACATACACAAAAAGAAATGACAAGAGGGACATAACCATTGAAACACAAGAAATTTTCCAAAACCATAAGACACTACTTTGCAGACCTTTATACAAATAAATTTGGAAACCTGGATGGAACAAATAATTTCCTAGGGAAATACAGATGAGCAAAATTGACCCATTAGAGTTAGAAAGCTTAAAGAGACCAATTTCCATGGGAGATATATAGAAAGTTTTTAAGGAATTATCCCACAAAAAGCACTAGGCCCAGACGGTTTCACAGAAGAATTCCAACAAATCTTCAAACACCAGGTAGTCCCAATGTTCTATTAATTATTCCAGAGCACTGAAAAGGAGGGAAAAGTTCCTAATTCCTCTTATGAAGTAAGTATAACTCTAATAATACCTAAACTACATGAAGTACAAAGAGAAAAAAAACTACAGATCACTCTCTCATGAATACCACTGCAAAAATTCTAAACAAATTATTAGCAGAGTCCAACACTACTTTAAGAAAATAATACATCATAACCAAGTAGGATTTATTTCAGGAATACAAGGTTCGTTCAATATTAGGAAATCCATTTGTATTACATGCCATATTAATAAAACTAAGGAAAAATGTTTATCTCCATATATCTGAGAAAGCTTTTGGCAAAATTCAACACCCATTAATGATAAAAACACTGAATAAAATAAAAATTGAGGGATACTTTTTAATATCTTAAATATATATGCCTTAGAGCTAAAGCCAATACCTTATTTAATGGGGAACACAAGAGGCATTTCCCCTAAGGTCAGAAACAAGGCAAGGATGCCTACAATCTCCACTACTATTCCATAATTGCGCTTGAGGTATTAGCCAATGCAATAAAAAAAAAAAATCTATTGCAGGCATAAGAATGGGTAAAAAAGAAATAAAATTATCCTTATTTACAAATAATAGTATATCTGAAAAATTATGTGTCAACAATAAAACTGACTCATAAAAGAATTCAGTGAAGTACTAGGATCTAAGATTAACATACAAAAATCAATAGGCTAAGTGAAAGAGGCCAACCAGGAAAGCTCACATATTGTATGCTTCCATTTATATGAAATGTCTAGAATAGGCAAATCTATAGAGTCAGAAAGTAATTTAGTGCTTGCATGGGGCTAGGGTTGGGGGGAGGGGACAGAGCAAGGGGGAACAGTGAATGCTAATGGTACAGGGTTTCTTTGGGGGGTAATAAAAATGTTCCAAAACTGATTGTGGTGATGATTGCACACCTCTGTAAAAAACACTAAATTGTGTAATAGGTGAGTTGAAAGGATTCTGAATTATATCTCAATAACGCTATTTAAAAAAAAAAAGCACAGGTGGGCCCTCTTTCAAAGGCAGGCAGGAGTTTTTGGAATAATGGAAATGCTTTGCATCTTGTTTGTGGTGGTATGTCACTAGGGTATATAACCTTGTCAAAACCCCTCAAAATGTACGTAAACCAATCCTAAACAAAGTCGACTTTTTCTAAAGATGGAGAAGCGTCACATCCACAAACAGTAAACATTTGGAGGACATGACGGAGGAGGAAGGCCCATTTACTACAGCGGAGACGGCCAAAGGCCTAGGAAGACACTGAACAGGATTATGTAAAACCTATAGAGGGACAAGTTTTAAATACACACATTCCAGAAAGACACAAACGTAGACTGAACACACGGAGAGCCATCCTCCGTTCTTAGAGAGGCCAGCTCCCCTTAAGCTCATCGCCAAGTCAGCGGCCCCGAGGGAACACAGCGCGCCAGGCCGCATCACGCCGGGCCTCGGGGCTGCGTCCGCCCCGTCCGTCTCCGCCTCACACGACAGCGCCCGCCCCTCGCGCCCCTCCTCGGGCTGTCCTCCAGTCCCAGCGCGGCAGGGGCGACCTGGGGCCCGGCCTGGCCGCCCTCAGGGTTGCGGCCTGACCCAGGGCTGAGGGGAGGCCAAGGGCGGAGAAGCCCACCGCGCCCACCCGCCCCCCTATCCCCCTGTCCCCGCCGCCCTTTCGCGCCACCTGCACGTGCCACCGGCGCGGGGCTGCTCTGCGCGCTCGACGCCCGCTCGTCCGAGGGGGCCGCGGGGGGCCTGGGCCCGGGGCCGGGGGGCCGCCCTCCACCATCCGGCGCGCCCGCCCGGCTGCATGTGGCCCCGAGCCCCGGGCTCCGGCGGCCGCCCAGCTGCAGCACACCGCCACACCGGTGCGCGCCGAAGCGGGCCACGTAGACGCAGGCCGCCGGAGGCCGCGTCCGCCCCCCGCCAGCCGCCGCCATCGCCGTCGCCGTCGCCGTGCGGTCTGTACCGCAGCCGCGCCAAGGCCCTCAGTCGCCGGGGCACCGTCCGCAGCGGGGGCGGGGCGGGGCGCGGGGCCGGACCACTGTTGGGGGGGGGTACTTAGGGGACAGACTCCTGTGAGGAGAGGGGGCAGGGCCACTGTATGGGGAGGCGGGCTGGGGGCCGGACCAGTGTGGGGGAGAGGGGGTATGTGAGGGGCCGGACCACTGCGGGGGGGGTACTTAGGGGACAGACTCCTGTGAGGAGAGGGGGCAGGGCCACTGTATGGGGAGGCGGGCTGGGGGCCGGACCAGTGTGGGGGAGAGGGGGTATGTGAGGGGCCGGACCACTGGGGGGGGGGGGTACTTAGGGGCCAGACCCCTGTGAGGAGAGGGTGGAGGGCCACTGTATGGGGAGGCGGGCTGGGGGCCGGACCAGTGTCGGGGAGAGGGGGTAGATGAGGGGCCGGACCACTGTGTGTGTGTGTGGAGGGGGGGGTGCTTAGGGGACAGAATCCTGTGAGGAGAAGGGGAGAGGGGAGGCGGGCTGGGGGCCAGCCCAGTGTGGGGGAGGGAGGGTAGATGAGGGGCCGGACCACTGTGTGTGGGGGCCGCTGAGGGGCCAGACCCCTGTGAGGAGGGGGCTGGACCACTGTATGTGGGGTGGGCTGGGGGCCGGACCACTGTATGTGTGGGGGGCGTAGCTGAGGGGTCGGACCACTGTGAGGAGGTGGGGGTGGGGTGGACCACTATATTTAGGGGCGGGCTAGAGGCCCAACCACTGTTGGGAGGGGATAGCTGAGGGGTCAGACCACTGTGAGCAGGAGGGTGGACCACTATACTTGGGGGCAGGCGGGGGGCTGGACTACTGTGTGTGGAGGGGAGCTGAGGGGTGCGACCACTGTATGGGGGGGCGGGCTGGGTACTGGACCAGTGTGGGGAGTGAGTGGTAGATGAGGAGATGGACCACCACAGGCGGGGAGCTGAAGAGACGGACCGTGTGTGGGTCTGTTGTGTGGACAGTGGGGGAGTGGACCGCCGTGTGTATGGTGGCCAGGGAGAGGAAGGGCTGAGACAGGACCACTTGGGGGGGGGGGGGGCAGATGATGGGACAGACCACTGGAGATGCGGGAAGGGGGTCCTGCTGGGGGCTGGAAGGTGGACCAATCTGAGGGAGGTGGGAGAGTGAGCTGGGTGACAGACCACTGTCGGGCCTGGGAGGTAGGGGCTGGATCACTGTGTGCCTTGTACTGGGTGAGGGGCGAGCTGGGGAGCAGGACAAGTGCGCAGGTGTGGGGCAGGCAGGGTGGGGAAGGAATGAGGGATGGGGGAGGAGGTGGGGAAGTGAGAGACCCCCGTCTGGCATATGTTGGTCCTGGGTGTGGTCCTCAACACCCTGCACAGAGAGGACTTGGGGCTGAAGCCCATCATGGTTCAGCTACTAACCAGCTGGGTTATTTGAGCAAGCCACTTTCCCTCTCTGAGCCTTGTTTCTTCAGATGTAAACTCAGGATAACTGGGTGGTTAAGATAAATCAAAATAAGGGGTATTAAGCATCGGCACATAGTAAGAGGTAGTTTCCTTAGACTTAATTTTCACTTCACATTTATTAAGCACTTACTCTGTGAAGTGTGTACCATAATATCTTTATGTATACTTTACAAATAGCTTTCCCATAGACCATCTTGTTAAATCCATGCAGCATTTTACAGCAGAGGAACTGAGCCTCCAAAATGTGGAGGAACTTCCCCAAAGTCATAGGCAGTGACAGAGACATACCTTCTTAAAATAAACTTTTAAAAATTGAGTTAGAAATATGTGTAGAAAAGGGCACCAATTCTCAGTATGTGAATAGATGAATTTTCACACAGTGAACAGACCCATGTAATATCCTCCCAGGTTAAGAAGCACCACAGAAGCACCTCGTGTCCCTGGCCAGTCCCCATCCCTCTCCTCTCTTTCCTGGTTTCAAACAGCCTCAGTTTAGCTTTGTCCCTTGGGTTTGACTTCTTTGACTCAAGTTATGTTTGTGAGAAACACGCTATTGTGTGGATTTGTACCTCATTTGTATATACTACCCTCTATTCATCCATTCCATTCTTGATAGACATTTTATTATTTCCAATTTGAGACCCTTATTAATAGTGCTGCTAGGAACATTCCTATGTGTATCTTTTGTTGAACATATGCTATAAAGTATATCCACCTTAGCGTGGAATTGTTTAGGATATTCATATGTTCAGCTTTAGTAACTACTAACAAGCAAGTACTCAAAATGGTTCTACCAGCCAAGTATGGAAATTCCAGTTGCTCCACTGTTCACCTCCACTTGGCATTGTCAGTCTTTTCCATTTTAGCCATTCTGATGGATGTATTAGGGTTCTCCAGAGAAACAGAACCAGTAAGATGTGTATACATACACACATAGGATATAAATGTATATATATATCTCCATCTATGTGTGGAGACAGAGAGATTTTAAGGAATTGGCTCATACAATTGTGGAGAAAAGCAACTCCAAAATCTTCAGGATAGGCCAGCAGACTGGAGACCCAGGGAAGAGGTGATGCTACAGTTCAAGTCTGAAGGCCATTTGCTGGCAGAACTCCCCTTCGAAGGAAGTCCTTCTTTTTCTATTAAGGCTTTCAACTGATTGGAGGAGGCCCACATTATGGAGGATAATCTGCTTTACTCAGAATTATACTGGTTTAACAGAATAGGAACAGTCTAAGGGAACTCTGGGACAATATCAAGCACACTAACATTTGTATTATATGTGTTCCAGAAGGAGAAGAGAGAGACAAAGGGGCAGAGAATCTATTTGAAGATATAATAGCTGAAAACTTTCCTAACCTAAGGAAGGAAACAGATGTCCAAGTACAGGAAGCACAGAGAGCACCAAACAAAATGGACACCAACAGCCCCACACCAAGACACATTATAATTAAAATGTCCAAAATTAAAGATAAAGAGAGAATCCTCAAAGCAGCAAGAGAAAGGCAACAAGTGACATACAAAGAAAAGCCCATAATGCTATTGGTGGACTTCTCAGCCAAAACTCTACAGGCTAGAAGAGAGTGGCGTGACATATTTAAAATTCTGAAAGGAAAAAACCTCCAGCCAAGAATACTTTATCCAGCAAGGTTATCATTCAGAATGGAAGGAGAGATAAAGAGCTGCCCAGACAAGCAAAAATTAAAGGAATTTATCACCAAGAAACCAGTTCTACAAGAAATGCTGAAGTGACTTATTTAAGTGGGAAAGAGAAGACCACAAATAGGGATAAGAAAATTGTCAAAAAAAAAAAAAGCCAGGCAATAAAATCACTGATAAAGGCAAAAATCAGTAAAGAGAGCAGATCAACTACCTATGAAGATAATATGTAGATTAAAAGACAAAAGTACTAAAATTACCTATTTCAATGATAAAAGGGTAATGGAAAGACACACACAAAATAAGAGATTAGATATGATTTCAAAAACATAAAATGTGGGAAGAGGGGAGTAAAAGAGTAGAGCTTTTAGAAAGAGGTCAAGCTAAAGATACTATAGACTCAATATAGATTGCTATATACATAGAATATTATAGAGGAACCTCATGGTAATCACAAACCAGAAACCTATAATAAGTAAACAAATAAGTAAGAGGAAAGAAATCAAATATATTACTAAAGAAAGCCATCAAACCACAAGGGAATAGAGCAAGAGAAGAAAGGTACAGAGAAGAACTACTAAAACACCCAGAAAAAAGTAACAAAATGGCAATAAATACATTTTTATCAATAGCTATTTTAAATGTTGATAGACTAAATGCTCCAATCAAAAGACATAGGGTGGCTGATTGGATAAAAAAAAAAAAACAAGACCCATATACATGCTGCATACAAGAGACACACTTCAGACCTAAAGACACTCACAACCTGGAAGTGAAAGGATGGAAAAAGATACTCCATGCAAATGGCAAAGAAAAGAAAGCTGGGGTGGCAATACTTATATCAAACAAAATAGACTTTAAAACAAAAACTGTAACAAGAGACAAAGAGGAGCACTACATAATGATAAAGGGAACAATCCAACAAGAGGATATAACACTTATAAATATCTATGCACCCAACATAGGAGCACCTAAATATATAAAGTAATTATTAACAGATATCAAAGGAGAAATAGACAGTAACACAGTAATAGTAGGGGACTTTAACACTCCACTTACACCAATGAATAGATCATCCAAACAGAAGATGAATAAGGAAACATTGGCCTTAAGTGACGGGTTACATCAGATGGACTTAGTAGATATATAGAGAACATTCCATCCAAAAACCTCGGGATACACATTCTTTTCAAATGCACGTGGAACATTCTCCAGGATTGATCACATATTAGGCCTCAAGACAAGTCTCAATAAATCTAAGAAGATCAAAATAATACCAAGCATCTTTTCTGACCACAAAGGTATGAAACTAGAAATCAACTACAGGAAGAAAATCAGAAAAGCCACAAAAATGTGGAGAGTAAACAAAATACTACTGAACAATGATTGAGTCAATGAAGAAATCAAAGGAGAAATCAAAAAATACTGGAGACAAATGAAAATGAAAATATGGCATGCCAAAATCTATGTGATACAGCAAAAGTGGTTGTAAGAGGGAAGTTTAATAGCAATTCAGGCCTACCTCAATAAACTAGGAAAATCCCAAAGAAGCAACCTAACAGTGCGCCTAAAGGAACTGGAAAAATAAAAACAAACAAAGCCCAAAATCAGCAGAAGGAAGGAAATAATAAAAATCAGATCAGAAATAAATGAAATAGAGACTAAAAAACAATAGAAAAAATTAATGAAACCAAGAGCTGGTTCTTTGAAAAGATAAACAAAATTGACAAAACTTTAGCCAGACTCAGCAAGAAAAAAAGAGAGAAGGCTCAAATAAATCAAATAAGAAATGAAAGAGGAGAAATTACAATGGACACCTCAGAAATACAAAAGATTATAAGAAAATACTATGAAAAGCTATACCCCCCAAAATTGGATAATCTAGAAGAAATGGATAAATTCCTAGAATCATACAACTTTTCAAAACTGGATCAAGAAGAAGTAGAGAATTTGAATAGACCAGTCACCAGGAAGGAGATAGAAACAGTAATCAAAAACCTCCCAAAAAATAAAGTCCAGGACCAGATGGCTTCCCTGGTGAATTTGACCAAAGAAAATTACAGGCCAGTATCACTGATGAACATCGATCCAAAAATCCTCCACAAAATACTAGCAAATCAAATACAACAATACATTTAAAAGATCATACATCATGATCAAGTGGGTTTCATTCCAGGGATGCAGGGATGGTTCAACATCTGCAAATCTCTCAACATGATACACCACATTAACAAAATGAAGAATAAAAGTCACATGATCATTTCAACAGATGCAGAGAAAGCATTTAACAAGATACAGCATCCATTTATGATAAAGACTCTAAATAAAATGGGTATAGAAGGAAAATACCTCAACATAATAAAGGCCACATATGCCAAACCCACAGCTAATATTATTCTCAATGGAGACAAACTGAAAACTATCCCTCTCAGAACAAGAACCAGACAAGGATGCCCACTTTCACCACTCGCACTTAACGTAGTATTGGAAGTCCTAGCCAGAGCAATCAGGCAAGAAAAACATTTCTTTTGAGAAGCCAGCTTCCAGTCATATTACTGCTCCTTTGAAATTAACGCATCTTTTTTCCTCTGTCTGTTGTTCAGATTTTCTTTCTGTCTTTGCTTTTCACCAGTTTTACCCTGATATGACTGGGTTTGGTTTTCTTTGCATCTATGCTTGAAGCTTGGACTTCAAGTGCTTCTTGAATGTGTGATTTGATACCATTTCTCAGTTTGAGTAAATTCTAGGCCATTCTCTTCAGCTATTGCTTCCATTCCATTTCTTCCCTTCTTTCATGAGACTCCCCTAGACATGTTAAATCTTCTGACTCTGCTCCATAGATCTCTTTCGCTCTTTGTAGTTTCTGTCCTTGTTTCTCTTGATGCTTCTCTCTGGTCACTTTCTACTGACCTGTATACCTGTTCGCTAATCCTCTCTTCAGTACTTTCTAATCTGCTGTTGAGTTCTAAATTTCAGTTATTATGTTTTTTTTCTCTGAAATTTCTATTTTCATTCTGCTGAATTTTCTCCTTCAGAATGTTTTCTAGAATATATTGATCAAACTTATTTTCAATCCCATTATGATAACTGCAACAACCTTTTTTCTCTCTCCTTTATTTTATTTTTTTGCTTATTTGATTTTTGAATCCTGATATTCTGGGGAATTTTTTTAATCAAATGCCAGATGTTGTATAATTAAAATTGTAGAGCTTATTTGAGGGCCCAGATGATATTGCCTTTTTCCACAGGGAATTTCCTTTTGTTTCTGGGAGGCAGGTAAGGTAGGGGGAGTTCATCTTAATCCTATCAGGGATTGAGTTGATTTATAGCTTGGCTTCAGTCTTTATAAAGGCTGGTGTACGTCTTGTTTGGTCTTACTCCTTAGAGTACAGCTCCTCAGGTGTCCCAACTTAAAGTCTAGGGCATTTATGAGGGCCTTCTTGACTGGCCCTTAACTCTAGTTTTTGTCCTTTAAGCCCCACGAGACTGCCTAAGGCTCTGCTCAACTTCTCAGCCTCCAGGCTGCTGCTCGTAAGCCAGCAGTATCTGATCTGATGGGGGAAGCCATGCTGAGGACTGAGCCATCTCAGTGCTTCTCTTGTCCCTGAAATCTTGGCCCCTCAAGGTCTTACCACCTCAGTAGCTCTCCAAATCTTTTTGAACAGATTTTTTTTTTTTTGTTCTAAATCCAGTGTTTGATTTTTTTCTTGGCAGGAGAGACAACAGATCTGACACAAACTAGTTCCCCCTGGCCAGAACAGGGATGTGGCAAATGCAGTGGACTGCATGTACCCAGGTGCCTAACACAGTGCCTAACATACAGGCATTCCATGCTCGTTTGTTGTATAAATGAAGAAATAAGTAAACGAATGGTCAGACTAATTATAAAAGGGCAAGAGTAGAAGGAATAAAGGGTGAAAGTCCCACAAGAATCATCTCTTCCACCAAGACCTTTGTGAAGAGCGTGTTTCCTCCTTTCCTGACTCTTCCTCTGTTCCGGCTCCACCCCTGCCCTACATGCAGCCTCCTGCTCACATCTCCCGCACCTCACCTTCTCTATCCCCAGGAAGGGCTCATCGCTTGGTCCCTTGTGTCTTGGAAACCCAAGCAATGTCTTTGGTGTCTGCCAGGCAGGCAGTGGCCTTCTCTGCTCTGTCCTAGCTGCTGGAGATGGTGGTGTTCAGACTTGAGTCCCAAGAACAAGGGTGGATGGCAGTGTCCAATTCCAGTTGGGTCTGTCAGCACAGCAGTTTCTCTTTACTACGTCACTTGGTGAAGGCAAGCATCCCTTTCCTGTGGCTATGTCTAGGTCAAATTCCTATGGAGAAACAGCTATTTATTTCTCTTGTTAGCATAGTTGGGACCAGACCTTTCAAAACAATCCTCTCTCATCTCCCGTCCCACCTTGTGGATGCCATTTCAAAAGAAGCTACCCCTGACATTAAGTGTTTTCCAAAGGATGGCACCAGCTTCCCCAGGTCAGCACCACCGGCCTCCTTTGACGTTAGTCTTCTGATAGGAGAGAGCTTGCTGGCTTACCCTACCACTTACGTAGCCGACATTTCCTCCTACCTGCAGCTGGCAATCTGCCTTCTGTACCAAGAAGTCCCACCTCCACTGTTCCACTGACACGACAAGGTCATTTGCCACTTTTGACCTTGCTTTCCCTCCTTAAAACCCCTCCATGGCCCCCTGTTGCTCTGAGGACACAGTACAATCCTCTTCATGGTCCTTGAAGGGCCCTCTGGGATCTGCCCCCCCACCTCCTCAGCCTCATCTCAGCTCTGCCCTCGGCCTCCAGTGCTACCGAACCTCTTTCAGTTCCTCCAGGTGGGTTATTTGCACCTTATGTGCCTCCTGGAATAAATGTATTACAAATTATAATCGCCCGTTTACAGGCCCAACTCCCCAGCTAGACCCTGGGGACAGGGACCATGTCTAGTTTGCTTTTCATTTGAGTGTTTACTTGCTCGTGCCTATCTCCCTCCCCAGACAACGAATTTGATGAGATCAGGGGCAATGTTTCTGCTCAGCATCGTATCCCCAGCGCACAGCAGCGTGCTCCACACACAGCAAGGCCGAAGGCTCCGACAGCCCCATGTTTCCCTCCGTTCCACCAACTATCTTCTCCTGAACGCTTTCCATGAGCCGAATGGATCTGTGCTAGCATCACAGGGAGTGTGTAATTTGTTCTCACGACCTCGCCATGAGATAGGACTTCATCCAACTCCGTGGGGACTGTTAGCCTCACTTTACAACAGGAGGTGGAGGCACAGGAGAAGTTCAGGGTCTCAGCCAATGTGACTGCGGGAAAATCCTAGAGCAGAGATTCAAAGCTGGGCAGTGTGGCTCCAGCACCCACGCCCTTAACCCCTGCTGCAGGCTGTCCCCATCACAGCCTCTATCACACTGTGTGGTAGGGGCCCCTCTCCTCCCGCACCGAGCTTCTCTCTGACAGAAACAATTGAACAAAGAGTGAAGAAGTGAATGAATGGCCAGCTCTCAAGGTGAGGAGCCTTTTTAGTTGCTCAGCTAACCTCATCCACCAGGTGGCAGTCACAGCTCCCAGATAAAATTGCCTTTCCCTTTTCCACCCACTTTGAGAAAGAGACAACTCAATTTTTATTTTTAGCAAGGAGTGAGGAGCCTGAATTCAAACCTCGACTCTTTGGGTTGCACTTTTTGAAAATGGCACTTGGAAAAAGTGCGTTTCTAATCCATACACGCTGTGGGGTGAGTGGCCCAGGCTGCTGGTGCCGGTCGCACAGAGAAGCGCAGGGCTTGCCTGGGGGGCGCACTGCATAGGCGGACCAGGGGCAGTTGCATGAGAGGCCATTACAGCCCACAAAAGAGGTGATTGCTCCTGGGCCCCCCACCCCCCATGGAACAGCTGCAGGAGCTGAGAGGAAAACCAAAGGCTGCGTATTCGTAGTCATGAATTCCACTTGGCCAGCAGCAGGCTGGGGACATATGGTCCCCCAGGAGATGGCCGCAGATGACTGTCAGAAAAGGGCCTTCCCACCTCATCTGTGCCTCAAATGCTGTTTCTCCACTCTCCACTGGTTCTGCCACAGGCTTCTGGCAGCTTCCACCGTGCCCCTGAGAGTGGAAAGGGTTGGGGGGCTGGAATGGTCCTTGCTGCCAAGCCAGCCTCGACTTTCAAAAAGCTAACCCCGGGACTTCTCCGAGAGAGAAAGAGGCCAGGCCAGTTCCACGGCCGGGGGAGGCAGGCAAGAGGGAAGTTCTATTTCTTAAAATGGAGAAATTGTGATATATTTAAAATGGTTACATTAAACAAATAAATGCTGTTAATCCCCAAAGTACAACATAACAGAATTATGCTTTTCTCCAGAAATTATAGGAATTATTCTTAAGACTGGATTCTTTCTGGGTTACAAGCAGAGGGCGTGATAAATTACCCCAGCTTAAAGGTGTGTGACGGCTCTCAAGCCTGTTCTCAGACCTGTCGGTGGATCTCTGTGGCCATTGTTTAACCTCTAGTTAGTGTCAACCATCTCCATTTTCTGCCCTTTGTGAAGGAGAGGACCTCGGGCCCCAGGGGACCTAGCCCCAAAGCGAGTTTGTTGGAACTACAAGGATGGGAGTGCCTCACCCTGTGGGGAACAGGGAGAGAATTCTCTAGACCTGGTAGTGAGGAAACTGAGCATCCTCTCCCTCCCCTGCTGCCTCACTCCCACTAAACACACACACACACATACACGCACAGACATGTGTGCACCCAGGCTCCTGGTTTCTTGAGCCCAGTCTCCAAGATTAATTAAGGTGTCTGTGTCGTCCGTCTCTCTCATCTTCCTTCTGTACGCCCTCTCCAAATTAGAATAACCCTGCCTCCGGCTAAAAGCCTGCTCCATGCGTCTGAGTGCCGCTCATCACCTGTTAAGGCAGGAGCTCTGTGCCCTTCAAACAGGCAAAGAATGGCAATGAGACACCAGAGGAAGGGGACTGGGTGAAACACGCCCTTTGCCGTCGACACCTCCTGAAGCATCTGTGTGTCTAGGTAGAATGAAAACAGGCCTTGTTTCCTTCTGGTTTCATGAAGGTTTTGCTTCTGCTGAAGTGTTCCAAGGGCCTGGGATCAGGACTTCGGGGGAAAGTGTGTTTCCTCCAAAAACAGTCAGGCGTGTGAGATTTTCCAAAACCCGAGTCATTCTCACGTGTCTTCCTCACTCTCCATGTCTCCCCTCACAGGTAGCCCTATCCACCGCTCTCCATTCTGCTGCCACCATCCTGCCCCAAGCCATTGCCCTCGGTGGACATCCACCATTGTCACGCACTGAGACCACTGCCATCCCCTCCTGAACGACTCTTCTGCTCCCACGCTGCTCATCTGCAGTCTGTTCCGCACACGATCGCTGGGATGATCACAGGGCGTGGCAGCTCCCGACCCTTGCCTGTAGCCACTGTTCAGGGGCTCTCCATCTACTGTGAAGTAAAATCCCACATCTCCAGCCTGGCTGACAAGGCCCTTCTTTGGCCCCTCGACCTCTCTGAGGGCAGCTCAGGTGCTTCTTCCCTTTCGCTGTGCCCTTCCGTGAATATATCTAGCTCAGCCTTTTATTTTTGAGGAAAATTAGTCCTGAGCTAACATCCACCTCCAACCCTCCTCTTTTTGCTGAGAAAGATTGGCCCTGAGCTAACATCTGTGCCCATCTTCCTCTATTTTATGTGGGACGTCTCCCACAGCAAGGCTTGACAAGCGGTGGTAGGTCCGCACCCAGGATACGAACTAACAAACCCCGGGCCGCCAAAGGGGAACACGTGAACCCAACCACTACGCCAGCCTCTAATGCTCAGTCTGTCTCAGGACTTTCCCATGTTCTGTTCCCTCTGCCCAGAATGCTTGTCCATCAGATTTCAGCATGGCTTGTTTTCCTCTTGTTATTCAGATCTTAGCTTCGCTCTCGCCTGTCAGAGATGCCTTCTCTAATCTCCCAATTAAAGCAGCCGCACGCCCAGTCTCCACCACAGTATCCAGCTTTATTGTCCTCGTAAGACTCAGCACTAACACTTTTTTGTTTATGTGTGTGTTTCCTTGCCGACTGTCTGATTTCCCCTTCTGAATGCCAATGCTGACAGGATGAGGACCTCGCTGGCTTTACCCCACGATATCCCCAGAGCCCAGAACAGTGCGAGCACTCGTTGGATGAATGGTGGAATGAGTAAGGAAACTCCTTGATATCATTCTTTGCACATCGCCGCCTTGGGGGAGCAGACAGCGAGTTCAAAATTCAGATTAGGTGGTGGTTCTGTGAATAATCATGACGCTTTATGTTCATCTGGCTTGATCCCCTGAGACACTCCCAACAACTCCCTGTGCTGGGCACAGGCGTCACATCTCACTGGTGCTCCGAGAGCTGAAGTGACTCACAGGTCACATAGACACACACACATCAGGACTCAAATCCACGTCTTTGTCTCCAGAATGTAAACGCCAAGAACACAGAGACTTTGCCTGTCTTGTCCCCACAGTATCCTCAGGGCCTAATAATGTGTGAGTATTTGTTAATAAATGAATGAGCAGACTCCTGGACAGAATTCTCTCTCTGAGACTAAGGCAAATTTCTAAAATATTGCCGATTCCAGCCTCTAGCCCCACCTGGCTGGTCTGCTTTGGCGTCAGAGGAGCCAGCTCTTTGTTCCCTCCCTCCCCGGACCTGGGGCCAGGGTCCAGCACCTTCCAGTTCGGAAGGTGCACCCACACCCTGGCCAGGTTCAGCTCTCCAGCACCCACACTCATCCCACCCTTGACTCCGAGTTTCACAAATCCATGGCTTTTACAGGGACTAAGTTCTTACTCGTCCCGTGTAGTCTGAGAAGTGGCAGGAATCGTGTTCACAGGAGAACTGGCTGGAGACCAGAGTCTCAGGCCCCGAGCGAGCGGTGCTGATAGGACCCGCCTTTGAGCAATATCCCCAGGTGACCTCGTGAAGTTAGCACTGGAAGCCTGAGCTGCCTTTATCAGCATTCCAATCTCTATTTCGCTTGTGAAATACCTGAGCCTCGGGGCCCCTGAGCTGTCAGCAATCCAGAAGCACAGCAATCCTCTTGGTGGCAGTTTTGAGAGCAGGCATAGGAAAGAGAACTAACATCAGGATCCTGTGAGTCACCCATTCAGCAAATATTTATTAAGCACTTATCATGTGCAAGGCACATGACAAGTCCTGAGGACACAAATATGAATGAGATAATATTTGTCTTCTCCCCCCTCAAAAAAAAATCAGATAAACAAATGATAATTACACATTGTAATAAGTGCTAGTCAGAGGAGTGCTTCTGATAACAAAGTGTGATGACGGTGGCAGTGAGCTCTAGAAAGAATGATCCAGAAGTTGTCTTGGAGGAGGTGATGACTAAGTCCTGAAGGCTGAAGAGGAGCCAGCTCTGTTCTGAGTTGAAGGAGGGGAGAGGTGGAGCAGGACAGGCAGATAATTTCTCACAGAGGAAACAGCGGGTGAGAAAACCCCGCCCCAGGAAAAGGGGGCTTGCATGAGAGGAACAGAGAGAGGGCCAGCAGAGCTGCTGGAGCTCCAGACAGAGGGAGAGGAAGGGGAGAGGAGGTTGGGGCGGGGTCCAGGGCCAGAGCATGCAGGACCTGGGGGCATGGAAAGCAAACCAGAGTTTATCCCCAGGGCCAGGGGAAGCTGTGGGAGGGTTCCACAGGCACTTGCAAAGTCAGATCTCTGTTGCACCTTGCCACAGGTGAGGGTGGCAGCAGCGAGGTGACGGTGAGGGGGCCCTGTGGCAGTGGGCGGGCAGGGGGCTGGGCCTTCACCTGATTTGATCCTCGCCCCAGTTCTGGGAGGTGTGTCACTGTCCCCTCTGTGCGGAGGTGGCGGGATGGGTCAGAGGGTGTATGGAACATCTCAGAGAGGGAAGAACCTTTCCAAGGAGTCCCAGCCAGCAATGGCTGCCGTGGGACCAGAATGGTCATGATAGTGAGAGTCTCTGGTGGTTACTGTTTGAGTGCTTTCCTTGTGATTGCCTCAGGTCTACCTCAGCCCAACGATGGGTGGAGATGTTATTTGCCCTTTCTGACCGATACTGGAGGTTACCTAATGTGGCCAAAGTCGCTCGGCCAGAGGTGGAAAAGCGGCAGAAATCCTGGGGGTCTCACCCCAGAGACATGTCCCTGACCCCAGTGACCCTGATGCGGGGTCGGTGAGCCGAGGAGTCGAAAGAAATATTTCTTGGACTCTCAAGATCTGGCAGTAGTGCTCTTTTATTTAGAGAATAGTGTGGAATAGCATGGGGACAGGACCCACGGGCAGTCAGAGCTGCTGCATGGGGAGAGGACACACGGGCAGTCAGAGCTGCTGCTGCTCCCAACATAGGTGGAGAGTAAGGCTAAATTTAAGGCATAGGTATGTGAGCCATCTCTTTACAAGACAAAGGAAAGAACCCGTAAAAAAGTTAAAACGGTATCAGTGCACCTGCACTGGCCACTGGGTGGTCCCACAACTTTTAGATAAGAATCAAATCGGATTAAGTAAAGGCAAGAAGCCACTACCCTAAATCAGTTACATGAGGTTGCCAGACAGCAACCAACTTAAGTTCTTGCCTTTGGCATTGATTAAGAGTTTCTAGAGACAAGGTCATCTCCCTTCTTCCTGGCACAGAGAGGGAGGAATCCCCACAGATGCGGGTTTCCCCCACAAATGTAAATGCCTCCCAACAAAGGGCAAGGAAACTCTGCTCCTTGGAGCCTGCTTCTCACCTGCAGTTTTAAAAGCAACCAGCCTAAAAATCCTCATCAACCCCTGTCTTTGGGTATGAGCCCAGCTTCGCGTAACTGCCAAACCCAAGCTGCCTCTGCTAGCCCACCCCGTGCCTGGGTCCACCATTTATAAGGGCAGAGCGGAAATCACTGAGGAATTGAAAATCCTATTTCCTCAGACAGCATAACTGGGCTGTCAGCAGAGAGACATGAGGCCTGATTTCTGGCCCCCACCCTCCTTTTCCTGCTACTTTCCCTAGAGAGAATGATTCTCGGCTCATCTAAAAGGCTCCAGGAAACCAGGGTCCCAGGACACATTCCTTTGGAGTTTGAGTTCAAATTGCGTTCAAATAATACAGTCTCAACCCCCTGTGCTGCCGTGTATGTTCCCCATCGTGGCGGGAACGCTGTTCCTAAGGCGGAAAGAAACAGAGCGAGGCCCGGGGCGGGCGCTGCAGCCGCGGGCGCGCAGCCTGCAGTCTCGAGCTTTCTCTGCCAGTCGCCCCGGCAACTCAGGCTGAAGGTGGCGCAGCCCTGAGGATGCGCAGAGGGAAACGGGCTGGGAGGAGGAGCAGAGCGTTCCCACGTGCTGCGCTGCGGCTCCTCCGCACGCTCCTGCCCACAGGCCAGCGCAGGGCCCGGCACTTTGTGAGTGCATAGATAATCGTAATAGCAGCAACTACGGTATTACGACACTACTAATAATAGTTAACATGGGTTGAGTGCTTACTTTGCTAGACGCGAGCTAACTGCTGTCAGAAACAGATTAAAACAACCGTGCAGACCCCAATATCCGAAGATTATGCAGCTCCACTCTCCGTATGTAGTTCAAAGGAAAATATAATATAAGTATAATGGAAGCCAAACAGGATTCCAGTTCTCCCCCCTCGTGGGTGACTACGGCATCACTGCAAAACGGCCTTGCCTTGGGGGAGAGAGGAAACTGATCAGGCGTGTGCAAGGCTGTGTCCTCTGCCGTGTCCTCGGTTATGGCGTGGAGAGGGGGAGCGGGGGTGTGGAGGGAGGTGCTATTGGTTCCTGGACACAAAATTGCATTTGATAATTGAGTTCCACTTCCCTTCCCTCCCCGTCCTTCCCATTCCTCCTACTCTCCCTCTTAACCCACCCTCCTTCTCCCTACCCTCTGATACCCCTCGGGGAGGGCTGTGGATCCTGATGCGGATCCTGACGTAAGTAGGACACCTTAGGGGACTGAATCCCCATTTGCATCCTTTCCAATTTTAGAATTTCGTGTTGGGTCTTTGTTAGATTTGAATTCTTTGGTGGTAACGAAAAAGGAAGTTGCTGATGACAGTATTCTCCCTTGGAGGGATGTTTTGCTGCAAATCTATGTTCAAACATTCTAAGTTGGTTCTTCCAGGCTCTGCAGCATCACATCTGTTGAGGACCAGCTGTTCAGGCTGCGGCAAGGAGCAGAGCTTGCATTCCAGAGCTCCGGTGCTCTAAAAGCGGCAAACACGTCTTCTCTTTCTTTTTTTAAATATATATATATAAAATCAGGAACATAAATTCTCTGAAGAAATCTATTTTAATGCTTTTGACATCTCAGTCCAGAAGCAGAATATCTAAGCGCTGTTTAAAAATTCACCAGGAAAACTCATCAGTGAGAAAGCCTCTCCCTGCTCCTTCGGTTTCCGGGAGATTTTTGTGAGTTACAGAGACTGTGCAGAGTCTCAAAGGATGAGATGCGGGAGAAGGAAGAGGCTTGATTTCTATATAGAATGTGTTGTTCAATTATAGTTCTATAGAAAGAAGTAAAATCCCTTCTCCTTGGTGGGATTTTCCTTGAATCTTAAAAAAAAACCCTGATGGACAGATGTATATATGTATCTAAATCCATCTGTCTGTCTGCCTACCTATCTACCTCTCCACCCACTCATCCACCTGTCCACCTATCTGTCCATCCTCCATCCATCCATCCTCCATCCATCCATCCATCCTCCCTCCATCCATCCATCCATCCTCCATCCATCCATCCATCCATCCTCCATCCATCCTCCCTCCATCCATCCATACTCCATCCATCCATCCATCCATCCATCCATCCTCCATCCATCCATCCTCCATCCATCCTCCCTCCATCCATCCTCCATCCATCCTCCATCCATCCATCCATCCATCCTTCATCCATCCTCCCTCCATCCATCCATCCTCCATCCATCCATCCTCCATCCATCCATCCATCCATCCTCCATCCATCCTCCCTCCATCCATCCATCCATCCTCCATCCATCCATCCTCCCTCCATCCATCCATCCTCCATCCATCCATCCATCCATCCTCCATCCATCTTCCCTCCATCCATCCATCCTCCATCCATCCATCCTCCATCCATCCATCCATCCATCCTCCATCCATCCTCCCTCCATCCATCCATCCATCCTCCATCCATCCATCCTCCATCCATCCATCCATCCATCCTCCATCCATCCATCCATCCTCCATCCATCCATCCATCCTCCATCCATCCATCCATCCATCCTCCATCCATCTTCCCTCCATCCATCCATCCTCCATCCATCCATCCTCCATCCATCCATCCTCCATCCATCCATCCTCCCTCCATCCATCCATCCATCCTCCATCCATCCATCCACCTAGTTTCCTGGATATCCTTTCTTGGCACGCACGTGATTTTGGTTGGTTGGGACACTTCTTGTTCTCTGACAATTTAGGAGACAACATAACTACCACAAAAAACAGCTCTCACATTATTGTTAAAACCATCCTTGTTGGGGCTGGCCCCATGGCCGAGTGGTTAAGTTCGCGCGGTCAGATGCGGCGGCCCAGGGTTTCGCTGGTTCGGATCCTGGACGCAGACATGGCACCGCTCGTCAGGCCACGTTGAGGCGGCGTCCCATATGCCGCACTAGAAGGACCCACAACTAAAATATACAACTATGCACTGGGGGGATTTGGAGAGTAAAAGCAGAAACAAAGAAAGGAAGATTGGCAACGGTTGTTAGCTCAGGTGCCAATCTTTAGGGGGAGAAAAAATCCATCCTTGTCAACAAAGTAAAGGGAAATGATTTTTTTATGGGTTTGTAAAATGGTAGGTATCCTTTCAGAATATCTTCTTGGTGATTTCTTAGTCAATGCAGGGGGGAAATGAAATTTTAATGAAATTTCTCCGTCTTTGGTTGGAACCTCCTAAGGGGTGAGGTGAAACAGGACCTCGATTCTGTGTGCCTGGGTTTGAATCCTGACTTTACAGATTGGTTAACCTCTCGGAACCTTGGCCACCTTAACATGCCCGTATGAACAGTACCTATCTCATGGGGTGTGGTGTGGTTGAAAGGCGAGAAGCCTATCGAGCACAGTGCCCGGCACTAAGTAAGCACTCCATCCATGCAGTTCTTCTTCTCACTCCCAGAACTGTTTGTGTTCCTGGAATTTGGGGGTTCACAGTACTAGAGAAAAGGACCCTCCTTTTTCCTTGTTTGCTGCCCCAAACTGATATGTGTCTTTCCCTGGTGGTGAAGTCAAAGAGAAAGGATATGCACTAAGAAGCCCATAGTTCCTGAAAGTGAATAAAAATGACATGTCAACTCCCTTGCCCCTACTCCTGGAAATGTATGCCCCAGTCTGGCCACTGAACCACAGACACACGTTTACGGGAGGCCAATAAGGCAGATGAGAGCTGCGGAGGTAGACCTGAGCCACCGGGCGTGACCCACTGAAGAGCTTCCATCTGGCCTCCTTCCCTGGCCTCTGCTACCCAACTCTACGACCCTGAGCGAATCCTTTAGCCAAGGGTCAGCTCTTAGGGAGCAGGTGGCCTCACTTTACGACTCACAATCAAAACTCACACTCTCTCTAGCAAATTCTGTTTCATCATCCTATTCTATACTTTCAAATATGATACTTTGCACCCAGATTACGTTTAGGAATGAAACTTCTGTTTTAAAAACAAAACCTAACTTTTTTTTAAATCCTGTCCATTGCTATTCTAGTGGCAGTGACGTTTAAAGGGGAAAAATGTGGGATTTGGTGGCTGGGGATTGGAATCCAGGCTCTCCCCCATGCTCGCTGGGTGGCCTTGCAAGTCACCCAATGGCTCCATGAGATGGTTCCACATTCTGGTCAGCACGGCCGGGGTGTGAACCATGCTAGTGTATGTAAGTGCCTGACACCCCACAGGTGGTCAGCAGTTACTAGTTTCCTCTTCCACAACCAAGCTGTTCCGTCATTGCAGAGTCAGGAGAGCTGAGTCCCCTGAGACATGGGGGCCATTCCACACACCTCCCGCAGGCGGTCTTTGGAATCCACTCTTCAAACACACCTGGGGCCGCTGCACTGTTCCCCCAGATCTGAGAGGGGAGTTACACCTGCATCCGTTCACACAGGGTAGCTGCCTGGACCCCGCCTGAGGCCTTGCCTGCAGCTTCACGGATTCACAGTGCCACCAGTTCTCTTCCTGGGGAAATTATTTCAGAATAAATCTTAAATGCCCTGTTGCCTTTACTGAGTCCTGGCAGGTTCGTTCCTGGGTATGTTTGGTTTTTTTCTCTCTCTTTTGGTGTTGGGGGCTGGGGGTGGGAGAAGAGTTGAAAATGATCTGTTTGAAATGGTGACATTTGCTTGATCACATTGACATTTTTATGGTATCGAAGGCCTGCTTACTGAAATAGAACTTCAATGAAAAGGATAAAGCAAGCTCGGGCTTAGCTCTTGGCATTTGTATTCACTGATTCACCACGCTCCACCCCCCCATCTACCCACAAGCGATTTTTCACTGACACTTAATCAGATCGTGTGCAATAGAAAACACTGGCGGCTTGCGCACACACCGGATTTGGAGGCTGCTGTTCATTTTTAACTTCCTTGAGACAAACTGTCCTTTTCCAACCCTGGTAACCACACTGAATCACAAAGACACTTTTTCCAGCCAGCCAACAACACCCAATTTGACTAGCATAAGATTCAAACTTAAAATATCCCAACAAGACTGAGGCACGCCAAATCAAAACGTTCTCTAGTAAGAGAGGCTGAACTGGTACTGCTGGATAAAGAGTTCACAGGAGGGCAGAAATGTTCATTTTCTGAATTCTTAGAGTTATTCAAAGTCTGTGGTCCCTATTCTCAGAGCATGGGGGGGGGGAGTGCTGCTGGAGGATATTTGCAAAGGAAAATTTTTGTAGGAGGGAAATGATATGAATTATTGGAAAAATAGAATGTTATTATGGAATGGCAGATTCAAAGCACAGGCTGCTTGTGTGAAATGGTATTTGTGGCACTCGTGAGAAGTAAGGGCTGATCTGAGCCAGTGAGGAGCTTCATCAAAATAGCTTTGCAAGGAGATGGTTCATTTGGCGGAGCAACTTTTCTTTTTTGCTTCCGGGGTGGGAGTAGAGTAGAGGAAGAAGGGAATTAAGGAGCTGAACTGAAAATGGGACAGGGATTAGAAGCTAGGCAACTACGTAGAACCCCAGTAAAGTTAAATGGAGACAATGGCAACAGACCCAGGTATGACTAAGGAGGGACCAAGAACCTTGCAGACCAAAAAACAAAGTGGGGTTCTCAGGCTTCCTGACCCCAGTAAACATACTAAAATAGAGCAGTGTACGTATCCCACCGTCTGTTCATGGAATCCTGTGTTACCTGTAAACAGTTTAGAGTCAAAGACGTTTAGGGGGTAAAACACTTCCAACAAAGTCAATAGGCTTCTTCACTGTGGAACTTCTCAAAGCCTTAATCAGCTAATTCCTATCTTGACTTCCCAGGGCACAGGGTGCCTTAGTTTCTAAGCTTACTTAATGGCAGAATTTTTTATTTTTTGTCCTTTTCTTGTGGTAAGGACTTAGAGCTCTGAAGATCATAATTTGGGAAATAAATATTAGAGTTTCTTGTTTATTACTCTCATTACATACTTCAGGGGGAAAAAAATTACCCTTTAAATGTTTTTAACTCACTTCATTGACATCTTCATTGTTCTTTAATTTTTAAAATCAGTAATTTACTTTCCCCCAGACTTTTGATCAGACTTTAAGGGAGTATTTCTTAAGCTTAAAAAAAAAAAAACTAAAAAACTTCCTTATTTTCCTTCTGAACCGGGTGTGGATATGAACCCATTACCAAAAGAGGTTTGAAATAACTTGATTGTTAAGGATGGTTCAGAACAGGGTAGAGAGCTTTCCTTTCTGGGAGGATTTAGGTGAAGTGCCAGTGAATTAGGAAATGCAGCCCAGACAGCCTTTCCCACTCTTTCCAGATTCACTATACTGTGATTTAAACACTAAGAGTATTATTTCAAGATACAGTTGTAAATAAATATTTCCTGAAATGAAGAAAACAAACCTACTCATGTCTTTCTTCTTCTTTCTCCTCAGTGGTGAAACCATCCCAGAATGCCCAGGGGTATTACAGAGGTGGCAGGCAGATGCCACTCACATCTCCAGTATCCCTGGGGCTTCCTCAGAGGCCCTTCACTGAACACTGAACAGAAGTTTTGGCGATTGCCAGCCAAAGCTTCTATACCCTTCTGGGGGATCCTGAGCACTGCTGGTTCAGCCATACCCTCAGGAACCACTTTACTTGGAAGAGTTGCACGTTGGAAAAGACAGTTTAGAAGCAAAAGACCTCGACAGTCCATTTGTCTCAGGGCAAGAACTGCTTCTTCTAGTCTTAAGAATACTACACTCGAGGTAAGAAAGAGCAGAAATTAAATCTAACAAAATGGGATATCTATATTATAATAATCCTTAGGTTAAAAGTTTGAACATGCAATTTAAAATACAAATACAAATACATCATAGTACACAGTAGTCCACACGATTAACGGACCAAATCAAAGATAATACTTTCACTTCACCTGCTATAAAGATTCTCATCCCAGAGGCCACATCCTGTGATGTCAGGATCCAGGGAAGAACTGGGGGTTGAAAGTCAAGGGAGACTTTTAACCAAGATGCTCTTGTTGACTGGCCCAAAATCAAGGCTCTTCACTGACAAAGACCCAAAACTAAACCTCCCAAATATTGACCTTCCCTATTAAATAAGCATTTGTTCCCTTTTATTGGATATTTGGCCTTATGCAGGTGACTGAGCGCTTGGAGCCTGGACTTGGGCCTCGCACACTTACTGAAGGCTGCAGATAAAACAAGTCTGCAGGGCAGCGTGTGAACTAACGGTGCAGGGCAAAGACAACCAGAGCCTGACGATCTGGGGGCTTACGTGAGCAAGGCACACTTGCTACCGGCACTTACATGACTCGACGTCTTTCCATACCGGTTTGTTCTGCCCTGGCCCAGGAGAATATTCCTAATATTTTTTCAATGTTATATTCCCAATCATGGAAGCATAATCTACTTATGTTGAAAATAAATAAGTATATTAAAAGAAAGCTGAGTTAAAAGTTTTATTCATTCAACATCTCACATTACAAATATTTAAAAATTATATGCATACTGGTATAAATAGTCATTTGCAAACTATTTAATAACATTAATTTTCCACTAGCACTTCAACAAATGAACTCTTTTAAAAAAGGAGCTGTGTTATATAACTTAAGAGTAGAACATACAAAAATAGGAACTTAACGTGAAAATGACTTTAATAAAAAATGAATTACCCTTATTTAAAATGCTATAATAAATACTACAACCTCCCCATACACAGTAAAAACTATATGGAAATTCAGCCAAGTAGTACAATTAACTGACATACTTAAATAACTTTTCCTTCTGATAATATGAGCAATACACTGGAAAAAAAACACATTAGGGATTAGTAAAAACTAGACACCCACTTGCTAAAAGTTTCACTTCCAAAAAATATAACAAAAATCTGATGAAAATTATAAAAACTAATTATACTTTAAATTTTAAAAATATAAAAAATAAAACAGTTGAATACAATATTGTCCCAATTCTTACAATGCTATCAATCACAGTAGCTTTAAAATAAGATAATAAAATAAAGCAAATGACCAAAACCTCTTTTATTCCATTTTTAAAAATAATCTCAAATTTACATTAGTAGAAAGATTGATTTCTGATTCTTTTCTTTAGAAACACCAGCAAGAAAGAGGATTACTCTTAACAGTAGAAAATGACATTTTTAAATGTCTGCAATTAAAAACAAAGAATTACACTGCAAAGATCTTTCAAAAGTTTGAAATAAGTATTGCACATAACTTGAAGCTAACTTGCCACAATTCATCACATTCAAGTTTTAAATCACCTTTTAACAGAAGATTCAACTCTTCAACACAAAAGGGGTGCGTTATCAAGTCTTTCCAACAGCACTCTCAGAAAATGCGAAATTCATTCACTGCAAGTTTTATTTGCATTCTGCAGAGGTCTGTGTATGGAGAAGTATATATATTATACCAAAGCGTGGGGACCAGGGGGGGAAGGAGAAGGGCTCCTTTACATAGAAAATAATCAGAAACACTTTATTTTACATTGCAAAAATAACCATGTAATTACTCTGTAACTACATTGTAAGTACATGGCTGGTGCCATGCTAGTGCGCTAGAACTACATGCTTGGTAAATTGAAGTGATACCCTAAAATCTGTAAACTAGTTACATGTTAATTATGTTTTGAGTTACATGGTAACTCCCAACTACAATCCCATGTAATCTGAAGGACATGTAATCAATAAAGTTCAGAGTAATAGATAATAATTGTTTATGCCCTGTAAATTGAAGTGTAACCAAATAATCTGTAAACACGCTTGTCACACAATCACAAGTAAATATTAGTAGAATAACAATTTCTTACATTAGTCATGCATACTAACATTACACACCTGTCCCACGGCAGGCTAATTTTTTTTTCTTTATATATAATTTAAAAGAGCAGACATCTCTGAATCAAACACTTAACAGCAATTTATTAATATTAAAAATGGCTAAACATTCACCAAAAATGTCTGCGTTATGAATAATTTTAAAAACTTAGTAAGAAGCTGTAGACAATTTTGTTATTTTAAATTTCATCACCCTATGCTTATGCATTTAATTTCTTTTTTTTTAGGAACTACAGTGTTATCTGTCATTTTCATGCGAATTTTTTTCATTAATTTGTGACTTTACATAGACTATTTCTTAAATTATAGGTACACCAATAGCTGGTGTTGGGGAAGGATGTTTAAGCAACATGCTTTCTCTTCTCTGCAGACTCTAAAATAGCATTGCCAGTGCACAACATTCATAATTTAAAATGTATGCAGAGCACTGAAATGTATAAAAAGCAGAATATAAGAAAATAAAATTTATTAAAATTATTTATATTAAAAAATGAAGTATATGAAGATCTCTCAGTAATAAAAGTACAAAAAGCTACTCTTTGCAATATGAAAAATTGAGGTATTGCATAAAGAGATATCCCGTCAGTGAAAAGTGTGCCTAAAAATGTTCACTGTTGGAAAAACAAGATATACAAAAGTAGTGCATAACAAATATACATTATGTGCATGACAAAATAAGTTAGCTACAAAAACACTGTACCGAAATTCAGCAGGTCATGTACAAAGGGAAAAATTATTATTCAAAGCTAGTTCTCAAACAGTGTTATTTCTTGTTAACTCATCACACCTGTTTACTGAGTAGGAACAGCACAATAGCACACCCCAAGCCACCTACAAGCATCGAAAAGAATGAAAAAGAGGCAAATGAATATTCCAATTAGAATTATGTAGTTCAGGAGAAAAGAAAAAAAAGTCCCTGACCAGCTACACAAGAGCACCCTCCGTTCGTTCGCATGACTGCTTTCAACATTTGCAGGGGAGTCTTTAAAGAAGCAGCTCCCTTTCCAGGTTTGACAATCAGACAGCAAATGCCTCCATTTTGACCTTTGGAACTGAACAGACAGGCAGTTCATTAAAGCCTGACTTACACAGAAAGGGCTGCTTCTCCTCAAGAGTCAGTGGGGTCATCAGCCAGGTGGTCCCACCCTTGTGCTGGGGCAAGTCTTTGGTTTTGAAGGATCCGAGATGGTACTGTTAGGTAGCACAACTAGCAAGATTGCCATTCGATTTTCTTTAAAGTTTTGCACACTGATGATAATCCTCTTAATGGTGGATAGGGCATTTAATAAGAGAATGTCGATTAAAATAAAAGTTACTTCCATGACCAGGGCTTCAAGAGACTATTTTAAATTTACCCCTGAAGCATACTGTTCAACACATAAGAACACCTTTCAAAGCTAGAATTTTATGTATAATAAAGCATGCATTACTTGATGAAGTTGGCACTTCAAACACTGACTATGTCCCATGCTAAGTTCTGAAACTGTAATGTTATTTTATTGTATAGGAAGAGTAAGATAAACATACGTACCTTTGCACAGATTTACACAGTTACTTAGTTCAACAGTGCAAAACACTTTGCAACTACTTAACTTTTTTTCATTTTCTATGTTACAACTAAATTACAGGATACCCAAAGGAACTTTCAATCTGAAAGGAAGCCAATCAGCAGCCGATCTGTATATGGGTCTGTCTTCCAGTTCTGGCTACAAGTGTCCTATAGCACGAAATCAACAACGATATCCTTGAGGTATCTCTAGGTCTGGGTTGTTTTTCTTAACGTCAAAATGGAGAGCAAAGGCTGACCACCTGATGAGTGTTAGTAAATTAGGATATAGAGTTTATATATAACATCAAAAATAAAATTTATACATTTGTTCTTCAGGAGAGGAAATGCTAGTTTTCCCACCAGTTAATTCTAGCTTTGGTAGGTTTCCTGGGGCTGTGACCAGATAAGTAAGTTTAAAAATAAATAAGTGCACTCCCCTCAGTAGTACATTTACCCAATTTTTACATTCTAAATTTTAAAAAGCGTGTAAAAGAAAATAAACCTAGCTCTGCCTACTTTTCTGCCTACTTTTCTAATTTTTTTCTGATGTGGTAGTAACTGTGAGGCACAATGAAATGATATTCAGCCTCTAAACCCTTAGACTTAGTTATAATGCTGCTTCAATCTTGCTCATGCATTTGTGCATTTGTGTTTGCTTTAACATGCTCTTTCCTGTTAATGATTGTTAACTTCCTCCACTGCTGTTGAAAGAATAAAAAGGGGATGGAAAAAAGAGAGGCAAAAAAGATGAAAGGGAACAAAAGAAAAACGCCAAAGCACTTCCCTGGGGGAGAAACTGGGTCAGGATAGACTGATAGTGTTACTGTTGCATGGTTATTTTCATAAAAGTAGTCTTATATGTTATATTATTAACAATAATTTAATTAAAAACCCAAAATACTCTATTGTTTCATTTCTCTTTTAATAGTTCTCTCTCTCCTCTAAGAAAATGTTGCAGGAAGTTTGGATCCTCTTGGTCTCCAGCAAAACAAGAGAATAAAACTTCCATGCAACATTATGGCAATACCAAAAAGGAGTTCATACATATTTTCAGTGACACAAGAATCTACAAAACACCTATATTATAGGTCATTCTTTTCATTATTCTATTGTTAAGTTAACAGACTGCTACAAAAGGACATGCCAGCGTGAAGAGGTTGCAGAAGGGGTCAGAATTAACAGAAGAGTGCACTTATTCTGAGGCCTGAAAATGAGCACTGTAGTTATCCTTTAGTTCCAGCGGAATGAAATATGTCGAGGACGGTCACCGCCTTCCTTCACCAGGGGCTTGTGGAATTCCCTGCCAGCACGAGAATGAATAGCAGCCCAGCAATATTCACAGTAATACTGCAGACAGGTAACATTAGCACAGAAAAATGGAGCAAATTTTCCCCCACAACGGGCCCCCTGACATTCATCACACAGCTGATCATCCAGGACATATGGCTTAACTTCCACCTGCAACCAAAAATAAAAGGAGTTCACATTTTTCAGTGAATGGACCGGGCAACTCTACTGTGTGTGTACATTTCCACCTACTGTGTGAATGAATCTGTGCCAAGGTGCTCAAAAGGAAGGGTTGATAATTCTTTTACTGAAACTAAGATAGTCCATCTTTTAAGAATCTGGTAAGGATTTTTTTTGAGGAAGATTAGCCCTGAGCTAACATCTGCTGCCAATCCTCCTCTTTTCACTGAGGAAGAGTGGCCCTGAGCTAACATCCGTGCCCATCTTCCTCTACTTTATACGTGGGACGCCTACCACAGCATGGTGTGCCAAGCAGTGCCATGTCCACACCCGGGAACCAGTGAACCTTTGGCCGCTGAAGCGGAATGTGTGCACTTAACCGCTGCGCCACCGGGCTGGCCCCCTCTGGTAAGGTTTTTATACCCATCACTTTACATTTTTGTCTTATTAAACACTTTTCAAAAGAAAAAAGGATTCCACCAGAAATAATAAAGTGAAGCCAACTGCTTAGACTAGAACAGTATGAGATTAAACCCACAGAGAGTTTTCATAGACACAAATCATCGCTTCAATTAGAGGATCTGGCTTTTTGTCACATGCAGAATTACAAATTAAGCAAAACCAACTAAGAGCTTCCCAGTTCCACAAAATATTCAAACCAGAGGGAAGACGCCTGACTTCTGCGTCACAAGCTTCTGAGTTGTAATAATGCCTGGGGTCACGGTTTCTATTTACAGTGAACACATCTTGGGTTATAACCACAAACCTGGAACTCTGCAAAAACGAGATGCACGGTACTCACAATCTAAAGCCTTGCTTTGTTCTTTGTCAGTCAGTAAGAATGGTTTACTTCAGCCTAAGAGTCAGACGTGAATTTATGAAACTGGGGCTGTTCCAGTGTTCAATGGGCCAACCTGTCACTTGAGCCTCTGGAGCATTCAAAATAACCTGGCTATTAATTTACCGGGGGAAAGAATTGTTTATTTTTAGTCTTGGAGAGACTCATGGTTGAAATCCCTTACACCAGGTTATCACTACAAGTGGTGCCATCCAGTTCTGACAAGGAATCCTGACAAAGGTTAGCTGTGAACAAAAGAATGACATGGAAGGCAGAAAGCGCAGACAGAACCAGAGCACTAGGCTTCTGGCCCTGAGGCCATTCGTGACATCTACAGACTGGCATGAACACTGGTCAAAGAACCTGATCATAGAGGAGTACAAATTCAGTCTGAACTCCTAACGACTAACCTTACAGCTCTGAAACCTACGTTGGGATGAAGCAGCGAGGCATGAGAGACTATTACTCAGATGTACCTATTTTTTAGTGTGAATAAAACACAAGGAGGCATGTTAACGTACTATGCAACTAATCTTGCCCCCTTACTCCATGTTTATAATGGAATCTACACCTTTCTCTTTCATATAGTCACAGTATAGTATGATGACCACTATGATCTTAAATTTTATACTGCTACTAAAATAGAAGATACATGACATGAAACATAAGTGTAAGCCACTAGGTACTGACTTGATAGTTTCTACAACTTGAATTGAGAACAGCTGAACACAATCCATCAATCACAACTTTTTTGAGCACAGTGCCTCAGGGTGTAGGAGACCTAAGTCAGTCCTAATACACGTGCCGGTCTGCCGTGACATGTGGAACTGACACCAGAATATAAATCAACACACTGCTTCCTTCATCAAGGTCTTTCTATGAAAAAAAAAATGTCACCTGACCTAAACATTGTGCTTACTAATGTAGTTGATTCACATTCTGGTGTAAATTCCTATCTCACCACAAACCAGTAACAAACTCTTTGCTCTCTGGCAGTCGGTTCACAGGCCACACTTTGAGCAGTATTGGTATAAGATAGAGTTCTATCTACCAGAACTAAACTTCTGAGGACGGGACTTCTTGTCCGGGGCACTAAAACATTTGTTGAATGCATGAAACACAAAGATGAGAAATAAATCTGTGAGGGCAAAGAAACAAGACTTATAATGGAACATACAGTTTCAAATACAACACATTAGAAAACAGAGGAAAGAGCTATCTTTGCGGTTTCTCCAGCCTTTGATTCAGAGGATAAATCCAAACCAAGAGGAATTTAACAAGTGCTGAAAATAATGCAAACTAATTACTACCTAATTTCAGGTGGTAGGACAGATTACAAATAGAAAGATTGTGATTTCTTCTACTTAATCTGTTATAAATGAAATATTTCTAAGACATGCAGTCCAAGAAGTGAATTTATTCAAACATTTGTTACACAGTATCTTGGAAAATAGGGCTTGTTGAGGTATTCATGATGTCCCAGGATTGAGAAAAAAAAAAGGTCAGGAGATCTCAAGGGCATTCATGTTTGTATACTCAGTATAACATAGTACAAAGGATTTAGTAAATATTTATTGAATGATTGACTAACTGAATAAATGAATGGATGGAGGTGACAGCTTAGGAAGGATTAAATTGACTCAAGTAAATTGATTATAGTGTTCTGGTTAGGCTACCCAAAAAATTAAGAGAGAGAAGAAATTCAGAGGAAATTCTTAGATATATTATAGAGCATGCATCTAATTGGTCCCATAGGTCTAACTATCTGCTGTCAATTTATTGTTGTATAAAATTCCCCTATTCCAACCTTGGTAATGACACATTAGAGGGCCATTTGTAGAACTTTCCAGAATGCAGTCTAGGACTTACCCGTTTATCTATCTCTCCGTGCTGCAGCTGAACAAAGCGGGCACTGATAGCAGCTATGTAACTCTGTTGATTAGAGAATGCGACTCGCCCAGCTCCTTTTGGGTACTTCAGCTCAGGGTCGGTGTCAATCCCAGCATAGCACACACCTCCATACAGCCGATCCATTATCATTGCAAGCTCCACTAAAAAAGACAGGAGCAGAGGGGATATTTGAAATCGGGAAAATCCATCTGGCTCACCAAAATTTTCATCAAAAGCTGTTCATCCGAACTCTGAGCTCAAGTCATCATAATGATTATTAAAATCAAACTTGTTGGGGGCTGACCCCACGGCCAAGTGGTTAAGTTCGCATGCTCTGCTTCAGCGGCCCAGGGTTTTGCTGGTTCAGATCCTGGACGCGAACATGGCACACCTCGTTAGGCCATGCTGAGGCGGCACCCCACATGCCACAACTAGAAGGAGCCACAACTAAAATATACAACTATGTACTGGGGGGACTTGGAGAGAAAAGGCAAAAAAAAAAAAAATCAAACTTGTTATTACAACCAGTTGTCCACTATGCTCATCTTTAATCTTTTAACTAAGAGCAGGAGCTTTGGGTGTTTTACATATGTTCTCTTTTAATCTTCACAGCCGTATGAAG
The DNA here is from genome assembly GCF_041296235.1 of Equus asinus. Classification (NCBI taxonomy): domain Eukaryota; kingdom Metazoa; phylum Chordata; class Mammalia; order Perissodactyla; family Equidae; genus Equus; species Equus asinus. The sequence continues at coordinate 10,126,392 of NC_091798.1, forward strand.
TAGGTACTAACTCCCTGAGGAAAATGAGGCATGGAGAGGATGACCAATCTGTCAAAGGTCACAAACAGATAAGTGATAGTGCTGGGCTGGGCACCCGGGTCTGTCTGCTCTGTACCATGTTGCCGCCATATATTTACCAGTTAGCAATGTATTGCTTCATATAAATAATCATTTGAACACTAGAGAACTGATTCGTAGACTCTTTGTTTAGGGGGTCCTTCCAGCTTATCTCCATCAAAACCTTGTTACCTTTCCCCACAGTCTAGCTAACTGTCAATTTTTCATATAAAAAGTTGAAATAATGAGTCTATCTTCTCTATGAAATGTTATAATTTTGAAACTGCATTCTTGTTTATGTTCTTTATCTCACTTAGACCTCAAATTACTTGAAATTAGGGATGTAATTTCTTCTGTAAGTACTCCTCTAAAAACATGCTGCACTGTTGAGAACCCTACTATATTTCAGAGCTCAGTAAATAGCTGTTGAGCAAATGAGGACATGGAAACAAACACTGACTATCTCAATACACAATCTATTCTTGAAGAGATTTCTTTTTGGATGATGATGAGAGTGATGCTCATTAACATGAGATACTACACTAAGCACTTCGCATTGATTATCTCATTTAATCCTCACAGCAACTCTATATAAAGTAGATATTTATTATTCCATTTGAAAGATGAGGAAATTGAGAATTAGAGAAATTAAGTAATTTTTACAAGGTCATTCAGCTATTAACTGGGAGCAGAATACATGAATTCAAACTCACACACTTTGATTCTAGAACTCTCATTCTAAGACAATAACTCGAATGCTTATGGAGAATTTATCCTGAAAAATCTTCATATTTCTTACACTAAAGGATAAAGAGGGCTTTTTTGGTTTGTTTAATCGTACCAGCTCGTAATGGACGAGGAACACCACCAACAAATATAGTTTTTCGTGGGTCAAGAGGCTGTGAACCATCCATCACAAAGTCACTGTCACTGAGATTCCAAGGCCGAATCTGTACCTAGAAAGCAAGCAAACCAAAAGGTCTCATTCTCAATGCAGACAATTTATGGGGAAAAGAAGTTTAAAATTATTAAAGAGTATTTTACTTTTAAAAGCAATAATCCACACCATTACAAATCAATAAAACTCTGAAATTAGAAAAAAATTAAAAATAGCATATCCGAACTCTTCATTTTATTTTTAAGAGTAAACTAAACCAAGATGGAAAGTTCAATTTAATTGCCTATTATAAGCCAAATCACTAACATGTCCTTAATTATCTATAAGCTAATTAGCTGTTTTTCAGCTCATTTGGGCCTCTATCCCACCCAATACCCCAATATCTACATAATTTAAATTTAGCATGGGAGCTGATGTTGATTAGTACACAGTGCTAACTAAACTAGGATTGTGTGCCCAATCCTAGGTCCAGGAAATGCAAACTACTCCTGACACTAACAAGTCTGTTGCATTATTTCACAATAAAAACATTACTGATATTTACAGTAAACTTATGGTAAAGCATTTAGTGTGTCTATTAGATCAGTCAGCCAAGAATCATGTACCTCATTTTAAGTGTTGGCATTTATTAATTGTTACAAATGCCCACACCAAACGCTATGTGTTGATAGTAGGGTATTCCCAACACGCACATCAACGAAGTCTTAAGGTCAGAGGTACCAAATTCAAATACCTATGGGGACTGGCAGGGAACATAAACAAGTCAAGTAGAAAGAGTCTAGGTGATAGGAACTCCATGACAACCCCAAGACACCACGGGGAGCTCCACAAATTACTGCTTGAAATGAGCCCATTCACAACTCTATTCTGCACTGTACCCCATCACTAGGTGCTGGCTGAGTGATATTAAACTGCTGATTTTCCAGATTCATCAAAACAGGCCAGTTGCTACCATCCCTAAAGATTAAATTCTATGATAAAGAAAAACATTTTCACAAACAAAACACAAAACGAAATGTACAGGATAGAAGGGTAAATTGGTTCTATCCTAAAGGATAGAATTGGGTAAAATCTTCATCAAACAGAGGGGAGAAAGAGAAAGACATAAATTTGTGATTTGAGTTCTATTATTCAGAGGAAATTCAGCTACTTTATCTTTATCAAATGTATTATCAAGTGAAGACTTCTAATAGTAAAGATTTACCAATATTTTAATTAACCAAAAATTTGGTACCAAAATAATGTGCACAAGTATACAGAATGTCAATGTTAGGAGCCTGACAACAACAAAATTTTGCTTCGATTCTACTTACAAATGCGTCAATTAACAGACACATCAAGACGTCTGTGGGTTTTTCAAACAAAGCAAAGGAGGCGGCAAAAACAAGAAGCCATTTTCATGCGGGACTACACTTACTGGCTTATCTTTGATAGTGGGACTTGACACACACAGGTAGAGTTTTCCATCTTCTTCAATACACGCATCAATGAGAGCCTGAACAGAGCTTTCATCTTGAAATAGCAGGAATGCATAGCCTGATAAAAAGGGGAAAAAAGCATATGTTTTCCTAATTTTTCTTTGTCATTCTTCAAGAGAAAGGAAGCATAAACTAAAACTAAGGAAAGGAAAAGGAAGTAAAAAATGAAAACTTTATATTCCTACCCAAAGTCTGATCATATCAACATTAAGTTCATTTTGCTATCTTGAAACATTTTTTAGAGTATCTGAATTGAAAGCATATATTAGGCAGAAATTTTAAAGATGCATTTGGGAAAATAAAAGTTTAACAATAGAAAATTTTATAATGAAGGTAAACATTTATGAAAAGGCTAAATATTAAACAATATAAGGATAAATTATACATGTATATTGAATCTTGAATCTTGAGAATTACCTTTAGGAGGAAAATAGGATTTGCTCTCTGCTTTATGAGGCCAATCCACAATCAAAGGGCCAAAGCGACGAAAACTAGCTGTGATCTCATCTAATGAATAACAGCAAAAAAGTAGATTAATATTTTTATGATTATTTTTTAGAAGTAGTTTTTTTAAAAAAAAAAAGTTTACATCTACTATTTACAAGAACAGTGCAAAGAACTCCTGTATCCCCATCATCCAGAGTTCCCAACTGATAAGATTGTGCACATTTGCTTCCCCCTCTTCCTTCTCTCTTCCCCTTCCTCCTCCTATCGGTATGTGTGCATGAGTCTATCTATCTATCTACCATCGTTTTCTGACACGACACTCTGTGACCCCAAAACACAACTAACTGTTGTTGCCTGTTCAAGGCAAGGTCACTTCCTTATGTGCCACTATATAAACTTCCCAATCAGGAAATCAACATTGATACACTACTACCGCCCAATTCACAGACTCCATCCAAATTTCAAACTATCCCAACAGCATCTCTTTTTCTCTTTCTGATCCAGAATCCTATTCAGAACACATGTGACATTTAGTTGTCATGTCCCTAGGGCAGCAGCCTTCTTCAGTTTGGCACAGCTCCTCACTCTTTCCTGTCTTTTACGTCTTTGACAGGCCATTCATTCTGTAGGATGACTCTCAGCCTTGGTCCGTACTCTGTTTCTGCATGACCAGACTCATGCTATGCACTCTAAAGAGGAATATTGCCATAATATGCCATGTCATCCTGTCCTACTACTAGCATCTTAATTTAGATCACCTCATCAAGTTGGTATCTGCCTGGTTTCTCTACCAAAAAGAAACCATTTTTCCCTTTGTATTTGATTAGTATTTTGTAGTGGGATATTGTGTTATCCATCAATATCCTGTTCCCTCCTTAGCCTTGGCATCCATTGAAGACTCCTGCCTATATCAACTGCTACAATGATAGTTGTGAAATGGTGATTATCTACTTCCGTCATTTCTTCCACATCTATTAGTTAGTACTATACAATAAGGAAGAGTCTTCCCTTCTCTCCCATTCATTTAGTCATGTATTTATTCATTACATCAGTATAGACCTTTTATTCAATGAGTTGTAATCTGATTCTCTCCTTATTTATTTTGATAAATTTATCCACCAAATTGTCCCTAATTCGGCCAGTGGGAGTTCCCATGTCCTTCTGACCTATCCTCATCATTCTTTAAGCACTTCAATACTTTCTGACCCAAGAAGATACTCCAGGCTTTCATCTTGTTCTTTCTCTGCCCTAGCCATAGAATCAGCCATTTTTTTTTTTTCAAGAAGTCCTATTTCCTTTCAGTGACATAAGATATTTAGAACTAAGACTTGGGTAATCCATATGCTCATTGCTAGTGGATATTTATTATTTCCAAGTGTTCTCAGTGGACAAAGCTAGGAAATACATGAATATACACATAACTATTTCGCTGTGTGTATGTTTATAAAAGTGAGTTCATATTGATACTTCCAATTCTACTCTAACATTTCATGTTTTTTCTAGCCCTCCCCCTTGTCATGTTTGTAAATTCTCCTCTCACTGTGAGAAAGTTAGCTCCCATTAGCCTCAATATACAGATCTTCCTTAACTAACGATGGGGTTATGTCCCAATAAATGCATCGTAAGTTGAAACTACTGTAAGTTGAAAATGTATTTAGTACACCTAACCTAACAAACATCATAGCTTAGCCTAGCCTACTTTAAGTGTGCTCAAAACACTTAGATTAGCCTGCAGTTGGGAAAAATCATCTAATACAAAGCCTATTTTATAATAAAGTACTGAACATCTCATGTAATTTATTGACTACTGTACTGAGAGTGACAAACAGAATGGGTGTGTGGGTATCGAAAGGGTGTAAGTGTATTGGTGGTTTACCCTTGTGATCGCGGGGCTGACTGGGCGCTGTGCTCGCTGCTGCTGCCCAGCATCACCAGAGGGGATCAGATCACATATTGCTAGCCCAGGAAAAGATCAAAATCCAAAATTCAAAGTACAGTTTCTACTGAATGCGTATTACTTTCGCACCATTGTAAAGACGAAAAATTGTAAGTTGAACCATCATAAGTCAGGGACTGTCTGTGTTTATTTACTTGTTCAATGTCAGCAATCTTCAGCTACCCTGGGGGACTCCTGTACCTTCCGCCTCTGCAGCCCAGCCCTTGTTGCCCTAATTTACTGAACATCACACACACTGCTGCTGAAGCCTCGGAGCAGGCCCCTTCCACAGACATACCTACACACACACCCTCCATTGACACCCTATTCCCCCTCGCCAATCCACTTCCTTGGACGCCAATATCTCTGAGTCTCGTGAGGATGGGAAAGGAAGGACACAGGATAGGATAGGCAGGGAAGATCTGATCGTATTTTACCAATAATTTAAATGATACTGTGTTATACATTTGGACAACTAATGAGTAAACTATAGGAAAATCAATTTCCAAGGAATCCCTGGAAAGAGTAAGTAAGTAACGTGTAAGTAAGATCTGGGAGCAGTGCAGAATAGAGGAACAGAAAGTGAGATGGGGAAGATGCTTAAATTCCAGTGTGGGAGAACTGTTTTTGTCTCCTCCAGATTGTGAAACAGTACAGTGTGTCCTGTTATGATCTGCTTTCTGTAGTGCCATTTAGTTCATGTGAGATTTTTAAATAGTGGAATGATGTCAGTGTAACCTGGAAGTTGTATGGTTCACAAATGGTGAGCTACCATAGTGGGAACAAAATTATAACCCTTATCAGGAAAGGAAAAACCCCCAGCTTGTCTGATGTGCAGGCAAGAGCCCTCTCAGCTCTCTTATAAGAAAACCAAAAATGAGCACAGTGACCAGGGCTCTTTCACCAAAGACATGTCCTCCCAACCTTGGAGGGCTCTTATCTCCTGAGAGGTTACATTTCCTCAGGTGCTCAGGGGTCCACTTCCACCCGCCTTGCCCCCAAGCTCACAGACCAGCATTTCCACTCTGTTGGTTTTGTGCATTTTCAGCATTCCTTGTGGCAGCTTCTAACCATGCTGAGCTACTTGCCTGAACTGTCCAAGTTATTTCCAAGGTACTAACTCTCTTTTTGTTAGTGCTTCTGGTACAAAGTTCATTAGGTTCTAAAAGATCTGCCTCTAACTCTATTTTTCCCATAAACTCTGTAATTTTTAGCGCACAATTCTACAGAACACAATGTTCTACAGGAATACATATTTTACATTACAGTAGAAAGGACTGCCTACCTAAATTGCTACTGACTTATCAACATAGTTGGTCTTAAGGATAAGGCAAGATGACTAACACAATTCCCGTTAATTTTGCTCCATCTAACCACTTCTGCTTTGCCGAGCTGGTCAAATTTACCCAGCCTCTAAGAATTTTAGGAATTGTACATTTAAGAGTGATCAGTAATTTTCCAAAAAGATACAGACTATCTAGGCCAGAGAAGGAGTTTATCTCATGCAAGGTCAGATAAAATTCAGTCTTCTCCTTTTGTATGTAAGCATGTAATTTACTCATCAAAGACCAGTTGAGGCTCAGGAATGCTGAAGATTTGACTTTAAAGCATCAAAAACCCTAGAATCCAAAATACTAAGGAAAATGAGGATTCCAGCTAAAGAAAAGAGAAGGCCACACCCAGGAGCTTACTAGAGTGGACAACATTGTGATCAGATGGTCAGCCCAGGACTAACAGTTTGAACACAAGCTATGCCCTCTACGGACAGGATGGACATTGATTCAGTCTAGCCTGAAACTGCAGCACAGCTTTCTTCAAGACATTTTACCATAGACAAAAACATCCTGTGTTGACTTCAATCTTTGGCTTTTTGAAACCATTTTTGTCTCAACATTCCAAAAGACTGATAATCTTAAGGAAATGTAGTGGCTCGATAAGGTTAATTTCAGTCTAAATAGGAAGTTATTAAACTTTATTATTAGACTTTATAGATTTTTAGAGAAAACTCTTCTATTCTCCATAACATTAATTAGTTTATTTCCAGTTCCACTCAGGAAACTAACGAAAAAGAGATTACAGAAAACAGCAACCCAGGAGTATATGGTTGCTATATGGTCTGATATGTTGATTTTTATTAGAGTGACTTAGACCCACAGATGAATAAACTATTACTGGACAACTAGCCCTCCAAAGCTTCGCACAGCTGGCTCCTTGTTCAGGTCTCAGCTCAAACACCACTTCCTCAGCGGATGTCCTCAACCATCTACTCTAAGAAGACTCCCTGCATCGTCTATCACATCACTCCGTTTGCAGCACTGCTTCTCTAATATTTTCTTGCCTGTTTACACCACGTTTTTTAATCCGCCTTCCCCCACTAGAACGTAAACTCTATGAGAGCAGGGACTTCCTATCTTGCTTACTATTGTAAACGAGCCTAAGAAGAGGGCGTGGAATTTAGAAAGCATGTAAATTTTGCGAAGTGAAAAAATACTCACAAAGTGATAGAACTCTTAAGATCCCCTAAAATTGTAGGCTATACTTTTCAAAAGTTCATGCTTAATATAAGATTTTAAGCTTTTAAACAATTACACTTACAGAGCACTGAAAAAAGGCAGGAAAGAAATAGGAAAATACATAAGTGAATTTGGCCAAGGCAGCAAACAAGACAAAAACGTAGTTAGCATCTATCTTTGCCCACAATAGAACCCTTGAGAAGTTTTCCCAGTGACATTTTCTCTTTTTCACTTAGTCCAATCACTTGCTTCAGTGGGTTCCCCAAGTCCTGCTCCTCTTCCTTCTGTGAACTAATCTTACATGCTATGATAGGAAGATATGACAAGAGAACAATGCAACCAAAACTGAACACCTGGAGGGGCCAGCCCGGTGGCACAGCAGATAAGTTCGCGTGCTCCACTTTGGTGGCCCAGGGTTCATGGTTCCAATCCCAGGCGCAGACCTATGCATCGCTTATCAAGCCATGCTTTGGCAGCCATCCCACAGAGAAAAATAGAGGAAGATGGGCACAGTTCAGGGTCAATCTTCCTCAGCAAAAAGAGGATTGGTAGCAGATGTTAGCTCAGGGCTAATCTTGCTCAAAAAAAAAAATCCAAAAAACAAAAAACTGAACACCAGGAGCAGATAAGATTGTTGTTATAATAAAAGCAACCACTATCTATGAGCTATCTATCTACTATGTGCCACAGTCTTGGCACGGTGCTATAAACAGTGCTTTCTAAATATACCTTCATCGATGTCAGGAGGTAATCCACCCACAAACACCTTGCGAGAATATCGTTCCACTCTTTCTCCATTCTGGTGAGTGAAGCAGTGAGGTGAACCCAGGCCACTATGAAGAGGTTGATCCCCACGGCCATCATCCAAGAATCCATCTTCCATTGGAAACAGTGAAGACTGACCTGGAACAGAAAGCAGGAAAAAAGCTAACAGAAAATGTTCTTTGCCACTAGTTATCTCACACAAAAACAAGGAAAATAGCAGATGCAATAAAATTGCTGCTTTCACTTTTCTCACTGAATAGGATCACTTAGATATGCTCTTGAATTTCCATCACCTTAAAGGTCTAATTGACTCAGGAGAAAGCACATGGTTAAACAGAGGGCTGCTCAACTATCCCACTGGGATCCAGAAACTTCAGTGAGGTACAATGGAAGTACAGTAGGAGAGAACACTCTTTTGAAAGCAGTTGGCAGCACACTGCCTTGGCAGGGCCCTTGGGCCATTGGCAACCTAGACATGTACACTAAGTATTAAATGGACTATCAGATGTTAGATCACTTAAATTCCCTTAAAACATCGAATAATATAGCCTGCACAATTAGCCTCTAAGAAGGTCCTCAAAACGAACAAGTCAATTTTTAAATTGAGCACTCAGCTTAGTTTACCTTAACTAATGGGATATAATCAAAATCCATTTAATGCTGTTATCCAAATTCACTGTCTAGTTTCATAGAATTTAAGATTTGGGGGCATGTTGAAAATCTATGTTCTTTGAGTTGAGTACTTATCAGCTGCTACAGGTGCTATTTAATTCTAAAAACAAGTCATTAAGTTTGTGGTTTGCAAATCATATCATATAGAATATATAAGCAGAAAAGACCAGAGATGCCAATGTAGTTAATATTCTTCCCATATTTAACTGAGAGCAAAATACGAACTTTTAAATCATAAGCAAAACACAGAGACACAAATAACTGCAGAATCTCTCAAGCACTGTCTTGTCACTTTTCAGACTGCCAATTTACTTCTAGGTACTACATAGGGAATTTGTTAATGGATCCCACAGACATGCATCTTCAGTGTTCTTCCTTTATTGAAACATTCCACTGTCCTTTTGTTGCCACACTTGTCTTCCTTTCAACTTTCATTACTAAACACAAATGATAACAGTATATTTGTTACCAATTTATCCTATAAAACCACAGCTTAAAAGAGTTATATAATGAAGATAAAAACAACTGTAAAATTGGAGGTTATTTCCTGAATCATCTTCAAAAATCACTTACAGTATAAAGCTGCGCTATTTGACTGTCTAACTTACTTTCTTGTAAAAAGGCAAAAGTACTACACGAGGCAAAAACAAGGTTTATTCAGGCACCTCTAGGAAATGATTCTTAAAAATTCTCTAAAATTTCTAGAGCTTTTTCCCCCAATGTTTGAAATTTACAGGATTAGTCATTCATTTGCCTAATCTCATTTTAAACCAAATATATTTTGCTGACAATTTTTAAAAGGAGACATAAGGTATTCAAGTATAACTGAACCTCCAATATGTTGTAATCAGGTATTTTGAGACCAGTCAGATTCATATTTTCCTTTCTACAAATTCTTAATTTTTTTCTCCTAAGAAATTTACTTTTCAGAAAGGAAAAAAGGAAACAAATCCTCAGGTATAAATGAGTTTATAATATAATATAGGGAGATTATCCCACCGTTCTGACTCCTTCAAATTAGAATGTCTATAACGTTAACTATCACACATAAAGTATGTAGGGATCATGCCCCCCACCCCTTTCCCCAAAAGGGTTAGAAACTGAGCCAGCTTGGGTCCTCTCCAAATAAAACTGATAACATTCAAAAGTTAGAAACAATAATGTTACCTCTCCTGCGCCCATATGTCCTTGCTGCATGTCAAATGAGAAAAAAAAAAAACAACCTTTCAAACATTGTCAAAATAATCAACTGTGATTTCATCTACCAGCTTCCGAAATTGAAGAAATTTGGCTATATATAATTTTGCCTCAAAAATAAATAATTTGGATGGTGAGAGGTCAATTTAATGCATTCTTTCTTTCCTTCTTTTTGTTAACTTCTTCAGGGATACTGTAGACTGTACTGAATCTTAGTTGTTTTAAGGGAAGTTTTTTGCTGTAATATAACCCTAGGTCCAAACTAGTATGAAACTAAGGGAGTATGTTATGTAACATGATCTAAAACAACTACCACCACATTAGTCTTATTTTCTCTCACCATTCTCTGCTAACTAGTGATTCAATAACTACTGCAAAATTTAATTCATGGCTTTTTCACCACTACAGGATAAACAGTAATTTTATACTATCTCTCAATTAATCCCTAATAAAGAATATCATAACAAATCTTTAGGCAATTTATAAAACTTGCGTTTAGCCAAAGGTATCTTGTCCCTAATCAAATCTTCCATTATGTCCCAAATGTTGAAAAGTAGAAGGTTTGGCATTTTATCACCAAGTAGGCTGCAGCTAAGAAGAAGAGGAAAGTATATAATAAACTTATATAATTATATGTATTTCCCTGAATACTCAGAAAATGGCAGTATAAATTTAAATCAGGAGACATTTGAGAACACAATCTTCCCTGAAACAAACTGGCACTTATAAGCCCAGATTGTCCAAATACCTGAATTCTATTCAACAAACATTTCTTGAATGCCTGATCTTGTTAGGCACCATGGATAAATAGCACACGGCCCTGACTACATGGCCGTATAAGCAAATAATGATAACGCAGCATGCCTATTGCTAGAATAGTTATGTGTTAGCTGCAACAGAAACAGAGGAGGAGGAGCAACGGGTTCTGATTCAAGAGGCAGGGGAGGAAGAGGTGGCATGAGAGATGGACCTTAAAGAAAGAACAGAGAAGAGGCACTACAGGCCTGGGAACAGCGCAAATGGGTGCTGTAATGTTCACGGAAACGTGCCCAGAACAGAAGCATACAGAACAAGTGGGATCGTGGCTGGAGATTCGGTTTAAAGAGAAAGCTGGGATTGGTTTTCAAATTAGAAGGAATAGCATCTTTAAGAAATCATTACAAAATCTGGTCAGGGTTTTAATTCTTAGCCCCCTAGATTAATGCTAAATAAGCACAACTCAGTTATTACTGAGTTATAAATATAATTTAGAAGTACTGTGTGCGTATTTCCCAAAATGAAATTACATCTGATACCAAACTACATTTCTACCATTACTAGATAACATTGGATCTCACCAAAGTACTTGGGCAAATGGATTAAAACAACATAAAATCTCCTTCAGCTGTCAGGTTTCCACTTTACTAGGTCTTAAATGTGGGGAAGGGAAAGGTATTTTCTGTCAGCCTGACAAAAGTTAGGAAGACAAAGATACCACAAAAGCAGATGCTTAAGAACATTCTATTCATAGAACTGCTTCAAAAACAAGGGAGTCCAGGGACACGAATGCTTTGACAATCTTGCTTCTATCAATCTTAAAAAGTTGATGCTGCTTGAACCTCCAAGAAAACAGATATCTGAAAAGAGTAGGCTTTTAAAAGCTATAAAATTAACATAAAAACTCTCATAGCTTCCATTATTTCAAAAATAAATATAGTTTCAGGAAGAGTAAAGGCTATAGATCAAAAGTAAAAATCAAATACTCTCAAAGTCTTCAAATGTGTACTTTCAAACTTTGATTTTGTGCCACAAAATTAAGCTGGTGATAGAAAAGAATTCATGGTTAAAGTCTGAGATTAAATTCTGAAAACTATTTAGAAACATTATCCCACATTAAGGGAAAATAGGTTATAGGTGTAGAATGCTTATAACTATAAAAACTGCCCAATCAAACAGGGAAATTAATATCAATTAGTACCCAAAAAATAAAAACAATGACATTCTGGAGCACAGAAAAGGGAAATGTTTAAATTTTTGATTTCCACTTACTATAATACTGTTAATACTATACATTATTGTGAATGTAGATTTTGACATATGACATATATACAGGAAAGCACACAAATCCTAAGTGTATAGTTCAATGAATTTCCATAACATTAACACACCTATGTAACCAGAACCCATATCAACAGAATGGTAAATGGTGCCACTTCATCCCATGTATGAAAGACATACTAAGCACCCTTTCTCATCTATTTCAAATTATACTTGGTGCAAACATATTATCATGAAATACTTGTAACACAGATCCTCACCATTTTCCTGAGGAAAATGTCAGACAGATTTCCAACTCATGATTATTAAGTGTTGCATATTACTTGATGTTTCTCAAACATCCCAGGAAGTGGCAAGTAAAAACAAAATCACTTCAAATATGTTTAAAGAAATTTACATTTTGGAAAACTTCTAGCTAAGTCAGATGAAATAAGCTCTGCTCAGAACATTTCTTTAATTACCAAAGAGTACATTTCTAAAAGATTTAAAAAATGCATGCTATTATTGAATAAAAATCTTCTAGTGTCCATCAGAGTTAAAATGAATACTATTTACATAAAGTTTACCTACTTTTATTTTTATTTCTTAGTTTTGATTTATAAAAGTCCTCACTAATTAAATGTTCAGTACTGACATGATTCAACAATGCTCTAAAAGGGCAGGAAACATTATGGCTGTAAGTTTTTATAACTTCTGGATGCATGTTGTTGTTAGATCTATTGATAAATACTTTATTTCCAAAATGTCTTTACAGAATTGCTTAAAAATGCCCTATATTCATCATTAAATTCCCCCCCTAGTAAATAGTCCATTAGTCTGGGATGCCAGACTTGCAAAGAAGGTACAGAAAGACTCATGTTTTTTTCAATATACATTACATATATATATTTCATTATAAAAATGAAAATATTATTTATCTCTTAAACGGTATCTTTTTCTCATTTGTTCTAACATTCATTATAGTTAAAAAAGAAACAAAGTAGTCACAACAGTGATACTCATAAGAAGAAATACCTAGTATGCAGTTGTTTTAAAACTACAGCACACGTTGTGGCTGACACTAAAGCTCTCGAAGATGTAGTTTGCATAAGGTGTCTAAGTATGTATTATATGATTCTTATTGGGTAATTTAAAAATAAAGAAAATATAAGTAGATATGTGGGAAGATGCATATATCTTTTTTCTAGAAACAACCACAAGAAACTTTGGGGAGAGGAACTGGGATGGGGAAAGAAAGGATTCCACTTCTTGTTTTACCCCTTTCTGTACTATTAAATTTATTATTATTGTGTACACTGTATTACTATATTCGTTAATGGTTCCTTTTTGGTTTTCTTCTTGGTACTTATATTAAAAACAAACAAATGATATATTTAAAAAAGCATCCTTTCCTAAATGAAGGCATCTAATAGATTGCGTAAAGAATAGGACTTAGGCCATGAGGGATAAAATATTACTAGGCTTTAGTATATAATGAAAGATTGATCCTATTCGGGCTCCTCTGGCCTACCACTGGCTCTCCATCTACCTCCCATTGCCTCCATGATGAGAAGACAAATAGCAGTGCTATTTGGAAAAACAAGGGAAGAGAGCTCACATTAAAAGATGTTATCAAATAACTGATTTTTCCAGTGGGAATAAAGAAAAAGTGTATGTGGGGAATTAGTCAAATTAGTAAATCAGTTAAAAAGATATACATCAAGACCTGGAAGCTAAAAGGAGTTAATCTGTTAAAAGAATAAAGATGGTTGAACCAAAAAGCAGACAATCATCACAAAGACCAAGGCAGACAATTCAACAAAGATGCAAGGAGTCATTTTAAATGATTTTGTAAATCAACCCCTAACTTAATGGACTCATTGTCACAAAATTATTTTAGATATATGCTTAATAGTTAGAATTTCCTATGTCACATTGGCTTGTATTTATATTATCTTGTTGGTTCAACAATATGAAAAGAATGTTGATAAGATAAAATCAAGATATGAGACTGTTACTTGTAAAGAGCTATCTTAGAGAAGGGCAGAAAATGTATCGCTAGTTTCTGTATATCCTTAACCCTCAGATTCTTATTTATAAAAACAGAGAGCTGACAAGAGAATAATGAAAGATACCAGATGTATATACGATGGTCAGATAGTCAGATGCTCAGTAAACAATAATTTTCTCCTTTCCTAAAAAGTAAACTGATATGGTTAGGTTGGTCTTCAACAATCACTCTCGGCTTTTCATTACTATTCTAAGGCTAACAATTGTAGAGCACTTTAGAGTTTATAATATGTTTTCATATTATCTTTTTCATGAAGGGATCTTTCTTTCAACATGCTCTTTAGTATAGCAACTAGAACCATATTATATACATTTTCAATAAGTGACTACAATCTACATTTCTTCTGGGTAAATTATACCCTCCCTTTTCATAGGTTTCTGCACCTCTCCCTCCTTAAGCAAATAATCTTCCTCCTTTCATTTCAAAGAACTATAATTAAGAGATGCTGTTCTATGCTAACCTTTAAAAGATATCTGACTGATCTCCTCCTGTGGGACAAGCAAATATTTTAGTTGATGCTGCAAAGTGAAAGACATCCACAGAGGAAAGGAAATATACACATGAATCTGTTGAAATATAATATATTTTGTTGTTCTTCTATAACTTTCCCTGCCACAAGGTTCATTTTTGAAGCAGCTAATGCCAAGGGCCAAAGCAGTGGAATGGGGAAGTTGGGGAAAAAGTACCATGCACAGCACTTTTATGCATAGGTGGGGGTGGATGCATGTTAGTTTTCTTGGGCAAAAGCTTTAAGCTGGGTAAAAGCAAAATTAATCTTTTAATCTGATATCTATCTCAGAGCTAAACCAAGACACACCAGATGAATCGGAGGTAAGTGGAGGTAAGTCTGGCCTACGCTGAGCGATCCTTTCTGACTGAGCTGAGAAACTGAGTTAAGTTTCAGGCTTGTTTTTCATAACCATAAAATGGATATTCTAACTATATTCCTATTATGTAAGATTATGTAGGAAAAGGTATCTATTAAGGGATGAATTATGCCACATCCGCAAAATTCACATGCTGAAGTCCTAACCTCCAGAACCTCAGAATGTGACTGTATTTGGAAACAGGGTCTTTAGAGAGGTGATTAAGGTTAAATGAGGTCACTGGGGTGGGCCCTAATCCATATGACTGGCGTCCTTATAAGAGACTGGGATACAGACATGCAGAGGGAAACCCATGTGAAGACAGAAAGAGAAGACAGCCATCTACAAGCTAAGGAGAGAGGCCTCAGAGGAAATCAACTCTGCTGACACCTTGATCTCAGACTTCAGCCTCCAGGACTGGAAATAAATTTGTTTAAGCCGCCCAGTCTGCGGTACTTGTTATGGCAGCCCCAGCAAACCAATCCAGTATCTAAAAAGTAGCTAGAAAGTTTGGGGTTTTTATACATTTAAAATCCAAGGATTTCCCCCAAGAATGCCCCTCAAAAAAATCTCTACAACTAACAACACAGCAATACATCGAATAATTCCTTAGAATGTGCACTACAACATTCTTAGCATAGTCATCAATTATTTGTTGAATTATACTGGCAATGTCTTTTACGAGTCATGAGTGTTATATGAAGGTCACTGTACAGTGTAACAACTACTGATAGAGCACAGCCAGGGGAAAGAGAAGTAATTTGATCCACTGGATGAGGAAGTCCTTTTTACCTGTGTACATGCAAATTCCAATATTTTCCAATATAAACTGCTGAAGGTGGTAGACTACTCTGAGTCTTTTTTCTTTTTATTTATTTAGGATTTAAACCCTACTTCTTTCCAAAAAGCTTTGAGACTGCCTGAAAATTTCAAAAGAAGTTATACAATAAAAATCACAGTTGAAATTCAAACGTTCACGTGAGAGAGAAAGAACAGCTCTTTCATATTTTTATCCAAACAAAACAAGAAATGGCTTTCTAGAGGCTTGGAAGAAAAAGCTCTGAAAGTTACAGTTGAAACAAAATAGAGTATCTATATAATCACCTTTCTAAAGGTTTTTAAAAGCCTGAATAGACTATTTATGATGGACAGGGAAGAACAGCTCCTTGTAGTTCCTAAAAGTCTTAAAATTGAATAATGAATACCAAGCAACACAGTATATTAGGCTTCTGTTTTCAGTTTTAAGAAAAGCCTGCATGGATATAAGATGTGAAGGGACTGCATTTAAAAGTCAATAATATAGTAAGTTTTAGGTTATCTATCTTAATAGACAAAGAAAGCATGTTCAACTACAATTTTTACAAACTCATCTTAATCCCTTGTTTTTTTCCTCATAAATCTTTAGCACTATTATTCCTAGCCAAAAAAATTACATTCTAATTATTTTAATTTGACTATGTGCCAAGTGCTATGCTAAATGATTTACATGCATTTAACCTTCACCACAACCCTATGAGATGGGTAGTATTTCTGATTTTTGTGTTTGTCTTTATTAAGCACAATTAATGCATTACACCAGATTTGCAATATGGGTACCCCCAAAACCTGAGCTAAAGTGAGAACAAAGCTACTAAGAATCAGTACACGAATGAGATGAATTTCTATATAGAAGCAATCCATCACAGAAAATGTTTCATAAATTTGACTGAAGAGAGTGGCAATGCCTATGCCTAAGTGAAGGAATTGTCTCAACACCCCTCCACCCTTACCTTGCTTTAATTTCATGACTTTTAAGCAATCTTCTATAATCTGGACTTTGCTATTGGAGAGAGAATGGGTCTATCAGTCAACTCCAGCATCTGGTCTACCTAGAAGTTTTATTGCTCATTATAAACGTATAAATTGGCATCTGGTCCTAGGTGCTTGGTAATTAAGAACTAACAGTTGATCAAACATGACAAAATCTAGTTCTGGGACCCTGCAAAGCTGAATACTAGATCTGAGACCATGGCAGCCATAACCCCATACCTTGGATATTGCTTGAGGAGCCAGCAAGTTTCCCCTCTTCGACATCTCTTTGTTCTTTCTTTATCTTCCTATCTTTCAGTTTGAGACAATGTTAGCCTCAGTCAGTACTTTTATAATATACAAAATTTCCATGTATGCAACAGTAAAAACCATCTAGTCCCCTTCTAGAGTCTATGGACCACTAAAATTTCAAAACATAAAAGTTTATTTTTTCTTTGCCAAGTAAGGGTCATTAGAAATCATCTCTTCATTTAAAAAAAGGATATTAAAAAGAGGATAAAAGAAAAGACAATCTCGTAATAATAGACTCTACAAAAAAAGTTAACTTAACTTTAAGGCAAACCTACTAAAGAGTGTTATTTTTCTCACCTCAAAGAAGACAGACTCCACAGGGAAGTGAACTAATTTAGCAACTTCATGAGGAAATAGGGACAAAGAAAAGTTGATCACTTTGCCTAAGATCCCACAGAGTGTCTCAAATTTTTGTTCACTACAATTTCCAGCACATAGACCTGACTGGAACCCGTTCCAATGGAAAAGCTAAAACCACGCTACAATGGCAACCGTTATATTATTCTCCCTTATCCTGATGCCATTGTCACCACTGGGTTTGGTTTTCAGTCTACACACATTTACGCTGAAATATTATATTTTGGAATTATTTCTGGCAGCTGTAGCATGAAAAGACCAAAGTCTGATGAACAAGTGAGGTTTTTATAAACTGTACAATCTCCAGAGGATCTAATGCAGTCAGCAACTCTCATAAATCAAATTTCCTTCTAATTTTCCTGGCCCAACAATCTTACGTTCTACAGAACAAGGATTTCAAACACTAACCAAAAAGAGATCCAGTCATTAAAATAATTTTTAATTCGCTATTCATAATATACCATAGACAAAAATTAGAAAGTTTTTTGGTCTTACTTTGTTTTTGGAATGATGAGAATATAGCTACCTAGTTAAGACCACTTCTTAGAAGTGGTGGGACTTAAAATGAGTTTTGGCAAGTGGAAAGCATCAAGAACACAGAAATCTGAAATCCATATTCAATAGTAAATGAGCAGAAAAGAAGTAAACAAGACCTCTGTATTCCACCCAATCATTTTCAACTACAGTAGTCTAAAACACTTTTTTGATTCTTGAGTTTTTTCTGTGAGTAGCTGTCCCCACCTCCCCTGTGAACTTCAGTTTGCTTCAGCACACGCTCATAAAAAGAGAACTCGATGACACAATGGCAATGTTTAGAACAGGCAAGGAGAATTTACTGAAGGCACTGTAAAGGCCAATAAAACTTCACTTTTCTTGTAATCATTAGACAGCAAACAGTGAATGACCTTGCCCTTTGCAATGTCAGGCCCTGTGGTCTTAAGGCTGCTTTTTCTGGTTTGAGATCTCTGATTACTCTCCCTTTCTCCTGGAACATTTTTCCAACTACATGGAAATGGTTTTTATGTTGACATTTCAAAGGTCACTCCACAGAAGCTAACGTGGATTAAGCCATTCCTATCATTATGGGATTCTCATTTATTCTCACTGTCACCAATCTCAAGACAGAATCAGCTGGCTCTCGAAGTTTAAAAAAGTTCCTGTCACAATCTGGAGGAAAAATAATTATTCATAAAATAGCTGACAGATTAACAGCAACTTGCAATTACCATTACAGAACAAATGAATATCATTTCCCCACTTGCTGAAGCACAACTCCTGCATTTTCTCCCCTAGTACTACCGTGTTTCAGTTCTGCGAACTTCACTAGGGTAAACCAATGATCACTTACCATTAATAAGCAGAGAGCTATCGGATCCTGGATATGAATAGTTTAGACGACCTGAAGGTAAAAGAAGGCCGTTACTAAATTTATTTTCGTAGATCGTTTAAACCTATTCAATAACAAAGCTGAATTAATTGCTTTAATAGGAAAGGTATTTAAAAAGATATGAGATAAAACTTTGCTGTGCTAATGAACACAATGAGTCAGAGGACATATCAATTAGCATGTTCACAAACATTCAAAAAGAGAAAGTTTGAAAGTGGGAAAATAAAATATCCTTCATACTTAACCATTCGATCATTCTAATTTCCAAGTACCCATACAAAGTAATTTTCTTCATAACATTATATTCTAATACCAACTCATAATAACAATCTTCCATCTTTTGGCCCCACAAATGTGAAAAATTTTTTGCATGTGTGTAGTTTGCTGTTGTTTTTTTAAATGTATGTAATTAGCAGGAATATTTTTCTATATGATCCATAACAAAAGTGCCAGGCTTATGCCTACATGTACAGACACATTAATGAGTTTAAATTCACATTTTGGGGAAAAAGTATAGAAGGTAAAGAAAAACACATCATTGTGCTTCACATGACGGAAAATATCAAAGCACACAGCACAATGCCCAGAGCACAGCAGGTACTCAATAAATGCTGGGTTAGTTTCCTTCGAATTTTGAAGTGGTTCAAAATGTAGTTTTGAACCTAAAATGAGCACCCAGGATGCCCAGAAAAAAAGAATTTGTAAAGTACTAAAATTTTTGGAGGATGTGCCATCTTCCAAATGGGTAACCACCCATAAGCGGGGGAAGAGCACTGGGATTTCTCCATTTACAAGGAATTACATTTCTGTTTTGGAAGAACATCTCCATCTAAGTTAAGGCACACAGACCACATACCATGCACCTACTTCTTAGTGCGTACAATGTACCAAGTTCTATGCTATACGTTATAAAAATCATCATGGCAACATTTTTAAGTCTCCATATTCCACATGCCCATTTACACCCACCTTCATAAGAACAATGAAGAACCCTCGACAAGTCTTGCTCACCTAAGGAATGGATAGGGGAACTTGATTGTTAATTATCTACCATAGTCCAGCACTCACTCTATAAATCTGAAGTACTGTAAGAATTTAAAATTGACTCAGAATTACAAACACTCCACTAGGAAACAGCAGGCTAAACTACAATCCCATAGAATCATAGCAGACTCTCCAAGGCTATGAAAAAGTGGGTTAGCAGAGGTTCTCATGCCTTGAGGCATGAGAAGGGGCAAGCCTTCCAAGATGCCAGGAAGACTCTACCTAGTTCCACTGAACACTGTGGGAATCAGAGCTAATACGGGGTCCTATCAATCCAATAGCCGAGTATTTAGAACTGTTTAGAAAGGAACTTCAGGCCTCACTATCCTTCAATTTCTCAAAATTCTGCTTCTTCGACATAGTCTTCAAAGAAATGAACTCATGCCATGCAAAGAGAAAATTGTTCTCTATAGCTAATAGCTTTAATTAACCCATATCCAAAACTTAGAGTTTAATATGAAACAAAATCTGAACTTAATAATTTTTCTACAATTTAAAACCAAACACAAGGATTGTTTTTACTATTGTTGTCAATTGTTCCACTTAAAATTTAGGCTTATTCCTATTTAGAGAGTGGACGTAAAAGTTAATTTTGGTATTTAAATTGCTGCCTAAAAATCAGCTTCATTATTTAATACTAATGTACACATCCAAGTATCCAAATCCAGTGAATTCCATATGAATTGTTTTAACTACAAGTCCTGATCATATGACCTGTCACAAGTATATTTTTAAAAAAGCACAGACTTGAGACGCTGGAATAAGAACATGACCTTAACTGTTAAAAACTTAGGATGGGGCCAGCCTCGTGGCCAAGTGGCTAAAGTTCCACACACTCCGCTTCGGTGGCCCGGGTGTGCAGGTTCAGATCCTGGGTGTGGACCTAATCCACTCATCAGCCATGCTGTGGAGGCAACCCACATACAAAGTGGAGGAAGACTGGCACAGATGTTAGCTCAGGGTTAATTTTCCTCAAGCAAAAAAAAAGAAGATTGGCAACAGATGTTAGCTCAGGGTGAATCTTTCTTTCTCACACACACACAAAAAAAACTTAGGAGGGGTGAGTACTGTTTTCGAATCAGTTAACTCAAAGTAGCAGGTGATTTTCTGTGATGGAACATATGTATAAATGTTATAGTTGTAAAACCCTCTAGTAAATGAACTAACAGAGCTATCACACGTACCATTTTTATTTATCATAAAACTTTTTTAAAAAGATGAAGTAAATCAATACAGAAACAAAAATATTTAACCATATTAATCAAAGTTAAGAGGAAATGTTTTGTTATTTCCAAGAAGATATTCAATTTTTTAACGCTTACATTCCAACTGAAACCAGGGCTGTTCCATATAAACTATAATGCCTCTTATTTTGACGCCAGGAAGGGATAACTAATAATGAGGATCCAAAAGACAAATTCCCAAACTGGGTGGTCCAGTTTAACAAATCAAGTTCCACCTTATCAGAAACTCACTTCTGGGTACCTTTTAAGGAGGGAGATAAGAAGACTATTTCAACTTGACAGGCACAAAAATGTCCCTTAACTCAGTTCTCAGGGTTTGCCTCAAAGTACGTGTCCTAAAGGGATCCCACCCTCTCCCCCCAAGGCAGGTGACCTTTTTCTGCTCTTTAGACTTCTGAATACAGTAATTCTATCCTTCCACTAAGACAATAGGGCGCTGACGAAGCACTGGCAAAGTTCATAGTTTAACTCTGAAAGTGATACTTATTTTTAATTTTTTTGACCTGGTCTTGTGATATGAGTCCTGTGAGGCTGGAACCAACTTTGGCCTCTGAGTAGCAAATACACCTGTGTATTTTGGTTTAACATTTTGTTAACCAATCAGTAATGCTTTCTACTTCAATTTTAAAATATACACAGTTATACTGAAAAAGCTTTTTTTTTTTAACTTTCATAATGCTTCCTTAACCTGTCTGCCCTATCCTTCTGTAAATTCTTTCTATAGCTAAAATATCTAGAGTCATGCATTCACCACATCTACTACAGATAACACGTCACCTCCTCTCTGGAAATCTTCCATCAGCTCCCATTCTCAGTGCCAGGTGCCTTTAAAGTCTCCCACAGCCTTTCACACTCTCCTTGCAGTCCTTTCACTTCTGCTCTACCAGCCTCTGTGCTCTCTGCATACCCGCTTGTGCTGGCATTTCTGCATTTTCTACTCCATGGCTAGACTGCTGACAATCCCCCTCCTCCCTCATCTGAGACTGTGGCCCTCTTTCTGGAGGATATTTTTCAAATCTTTTTTTTTGTTTTTCAGATTCACCTTTTTCCAGGGTACCTTCCCCAAAAAGGAAACCTCCTTTTTAGATTAAGTCACCAAATTTTATTTCTAGCTATGTTGCAACAGCCAATCTTCTTAGGTAATCATTTCAGCTACTGGCTAACTTATCTCTTGTACATTATAGCCCCCTTAGGAACTAGAGCTTTTTTCCCCTGGTCCCTTGAGCTTCTTGATTGGGCACCAGGTAGCATTCAATGAGCTCATTCCATGGAACTTAAAACATCAGCATTTCACAAGTGAATAAAAAGAAGTAAAATAAAAATAACTGAGCTATCTGAATATGAATATAACCCAGTGTTCGTGGGTTTTGTTTTTTTGATAACTCATGTATCTATAAACAAAACCCAGGTTTTGGCACATTAAGAATTGAATTCCTCAAGGGAGAAGGAAGGCATTAGGATTTCAGGCAAGTTACCCTATCTGATGGATAAAATTCACTCTTTGAAGGTTCTTTGTATTGGCTGTGTTATAAATACAAAGAAATACTGCCTGATCAGCAGTCCTAATCTTAAGGGACTTTACGACGGGAAAGCAGTAGTCTCTGGAGGCCAGCTGTGGCATCTGGAGCCAGAAGCCTGGATACATCATGCAGAAGGCATAGACTATATTTGGTGACATGACTCAACCTAGCCAAATATAGGCAAGTGATACAGTGTGAGTCTGGGGAACTACACTACCAAATTCTACAGCCTAGAAGATCCACACTCCAACCAGGCAATTCTATGCCAGGTATTTGCAAGTTGGAGAGAACCAATATTTACTAACGAGACTAAGAACTGCTGGGGGGAGGAGGTGCTCAAAAGAACAGTATGGACTATCATATTCTTTTAACACACTAACTAAAGTATCCCAGTCAATGAGATGAAAGGAGAAAAGACTAGAAGGAAATACTCTAATATATTACCAGTATGTGTATGTATTGCTTTTAAAATTAGATAAAATAATAGTTATTTCCTAAAAAGTAACCCAGATATTATTGCTACTGATGATTCAGCAAGAAATGATACAATAAATGCCGCCATTTCAAACACACACCGAGAAATATCAAATGTTCTACAGTGCTATTATATTTCATGCTATGACCTTCTCTTCTTCAGAGTCATGCCCATTGTTGGTGACATGGTGCAGGCCAAGGACCAATAATAGGGGATAATTCTGCAAGGTTGTCCAAAATATAGCCACGTAGTCCTATAAAGTGACAAGTAGTGTGAAATTCTAATTTTTTTTATTGACTTACTATAAAAACTTAGATAGTCCAAAGAAAAGGGAGGGGTTTTCAGAGGACACCATTAAAAACTTCTAATAGGGAAAAGTAAGTACGGGCTTAGGTCCATTTCTAAGGTAGACCAAAGACTTATACACACAATATACACACACGTATATCTACATACACACATGCTTGCTGTTGTTGCCTAACTAGAGGTGCTCCTGCTGCTTCTGCTCCTGCTAATTTGTTTAGTTCACGTCTAAGTCAGTCAAAGCTATACTGCCATAAAGAATTTCTTAAAGGAGGCGTTCCACCTGCCTTTCCGCATATGCTGTTTTTACCAAAACTGCCTGAGCCTTGCAGCAAGATGGCGCTGTGGGGACCTGGACAACGCATAGCAAAGCTCAAGAAACGTGTAATAAATTCAGTTTCTGAATATCAACTTTATACTTATACAGAACACATATCAATATGAACTAATAAAAATGTATTCAATATGGTCTATCATTTAATGATATAAATAATTATTTTTAATAATTTATTCTATTGACCTAAAAATAACTCCCCAAATCAAAATCAGCAAGCTTATTCCACCTGCTGACCAATCTGTGATACAACCAACTTCCAGTGAAGACAGTCTCATGTAAAAAAATCACAAAGGAGGAACTGGCCAGAACTGACATCAAGTGGAAAGTCTTGCCCTGTCTCCCACAGAGCCATTTAAATTACACACATACACACACAGTTTAGGCTCAACAAAACTCTTCTGTGGGGGCAGACTTGTCTTTCAGGCCTACAAAAATACCGGCATTCTCTTGCCTATCTCTCCAGTTCATCTCTTCACATGACCATTTGCCGTCCCACATTAGGTACTCCAGGCATTCGAAACTACTGGCCCATTAACTTTTACTTCTGAGTTCCTCCCTCTGTCTGGAACACCTTCCTCTCTCTCTGCCCACCATGTCTCAACCCTCAAGCCTCCACCTTCATGCCCAGATAGCTTCTCTCTTAAGCCTCACATCCTATGTAAAGTCCTCCTTGCCCCAAGCCACCTGCTCTCCGGTTCCTATGTGCTCCATACAACATCCTTTATACTTATTACATTACATTTAAATTACCTATTTCTAAACTCTCTACCTCTAGGGCAACAAGATCTTTGAGGACTGATTTCGGGTCTTGCATCCCAGAGCTCGAGGCAGACCAAGGTGCTCAGTGAATAGCTGTTGAATGAATGACTGAAGCAAAGCCAGCGACTGGTGGTCTCTCTGCCATGGAGCATGCAATGAAAAGGGCAGTCAGATCAATCCCATCTTGTGAGGCAGGGCACAGTGCTTAGCTTCTCTGAGCCTCAGGTAAAACAGATATTTCCACTTACTTCACAAGGCTGTTGGGAGAAATTCATGAGACAATTTTTGCAGAAAGTCCAGAAAAGTCCCCAGTATACAGTAAGTGCTCAATTAATTTTAATTTCTTTTCCCTCTCCAACTATAAACCAGAGATAACCAACAATTTTCCACTTGTGAGAGAAAGAAAGAGGAAGGATACCTTTCAGCCAAATAAGACCCAAACTGGAAGCTTGGAGAAGGGAGTGGCCATCTGGGGGGTTTTTCAGCTTCAGAGAAATGAGAGTTTGCTAGTGTTCTTGGTTACAAACAGGGATATAATTCTTCTCTGGGAGAGAGAAGGGAAAAAAACCTAATTCCTTAGTTTTCTAATAGCCAAACTGGCAAAGCAGCAGCAGGATTTTAGGAAAGGAAAACTTGGAAATTCAGCTTAAAAATTTTCCTTTTAATAAAGCCAGGGAGGATCTTCCTTTTGTGCCAAAAGCTCAGATTTAATTTTTCAATTGTGGTATGGTAGTTGAAAAACAGACTGTAACAGTGGCAAAAGAAAATATCATTTATCTATAAGTCAAGTCAACAGGGACATATTTCTACAGATTGTGGGAGGTTTCATACAAAGAAAGATGGCTTTGACTATAACTCAGGGCAGGTGCAAAGTTGCAAGATATAAAAGCACCTAAGAATTTCAGAAGGGAAGGTCTAGAGAGAAACTAGCAATGAGCTGACCCAATTGAGGAATTCAAAAGATTTCCTACTGCCAGTAAACCTCACAACAAACCAGCAAGCAGGAAGGCTATTTTTATCCCTGCCAGAGGCCTTCTGACTCTGGATGCTACATTTAGAGGACAGAGCAACAAGATAACTCGCCTTAAGAGGATGTTATGATACCAGAGATTAATGGCAATTTTTCAAGCTTTAAAAAACGAGGCATAGTTTTTGTCTAAACTAAACCAGCCAAAGCCAGTTAAAAAAAGAGAAATGGATAATAAAATGGAAAGAAAAGTGGAAAAACAGACCAACGGGTAGTAGAAAAGTTTTAAGTAGTCTAGAAAAAAGCCAAAGCAGTAAATTAAAATTCTCCTGCCTTGCAAAAAGTTTGATTAAAAGAAATGTGTTACAAGAGACACATTTTAAAAGAACCAGTGAATAAACATAAAGAATTGTAGGACTGGCCCCAAGGTAAAAATGATTTTGAGAAACGGCTCTTTGTACTGACATGAACATATAAGAAGATCAAGTCAAACTTATGAAATCCTAAGGGACTATCAGCTATGTTGCCTGCAAATGATTCAGAATCAGAGAAAAGAGAGAGAAGCTGCTCTTAAAATTGGTTACTGTAGTCCAAACCCCAAAGAGCAACCAGCAAAGTCACTAGTTGGCCTTCTGCATACACACCTATCATCAACTCTAATCACTTATTTAATATAAATTCTGATGACTTCATTGAAGCTTAATGAAGAATGTACTTGAATTTCATACCTGATCTAATTTCACCTCTTGTTATTTCTCAGAAGGCCCAGTTCCTATTTTTTCCTGTTGGTACTCAAGGCATTGAGTCTTGGTCTTATTTATTAGCCTTCAAAACACAATAGTAAACAGGCTGCTCAAAGATATCTGCTAACTATTTGGAGGATAAGCTGCATGAGGCCAGGAGTCTTTGTTTTTAATCCCTGATATATCCCAACAGCTTAAAATAGTGCCTGGCACACAGTAGAGGCTTGATATGTATTTGCTGTATGAATGGCCTCCCATAGCTTTAGACTTGACATAAATATCCAAAGTGGTTCTCCAAGTGAAGTGAAGATGGAGTGTGGAGGGAGGGCAGGATAGCTGAATCACTTTGGGAATACACATGCTCACGTCTCATGACAGATGTGGTGAATCAGAATCAGGAAAAAGAATAATCCAGCTTGGAAAAGTTCCCTCAGTGGTTCCATTTGACCTCCACCGCAGTGAGGCACCCTTCAATAAGAAACTAGCAGGTGTGAGATCTGAATCTCTTACAAAACATTACGCTAAAATACAGATCTTAAATTCTGTACCCTGCCTCCTAAATAGAAATTAAGAAACTTTAATGCCTACTCTCTGTCTAAAGCATACTAAGACAAAAATGTTTAAGTTTTTTTATGTTTGTTTCCCTCTTAAATGCTACACAATAAATACCTAAGCTACTGAACCAGGGGTCAGAAGCTGAGTGTTCCTAACTTAATCCTCTGGGTACCAGTTAGTTGAGTGACTCTACAGAAGCTGTTGTATCTCTCTGAACTTCAATTTCTTCAACTGTAAAACGGAAGCCACAAAACTCAGACCAAAAGGTTAGTGTAAGGATTTAAGTCATAGATAATTCTCAGAAGGGGCACAAAATAAAAATCAGAGAGATGGTATCACAAGTAAGTGCTCTTTCACTTGGGACTGGTTGTTAACACTGCTTCCTATACAGAATGTCCAGATCTACCTCAAAAAAGAAAAGTGTGGACCAGCATCAAAGGTGTTCTTTGATCTACTACTACCTGGTACATGGAATATGCTCAAATGTTTGTGGAACCGGAATATAAGCAGAAGCTAAAATATAAGATACTTCCAAACCACATGGCTTAAAGGCGGCTATCTCTCCTTCTAACAAGGGCTGCCACATTACCCAATTCCGGGGTGCACTCTTCTTGTCATATGGCTCCCCCTGCCTCCTGGCATTGTGCCAGATGTAGCCTAAACAGCCTATGCTCCTCAAAGGGCAAAAAGACAGCTTCAGATGTCAGAGACGAAGTTCCAAAATGCTATTTAGTGGAGAAAAATAATCTAGGATATGGTAAGTGACCTCCTCAGTCCTCTCTGGCCTCCTCCTCACCATTTCCTCTATTAAATTCCTTTTTATGTTACGTTCTTTTTGGTAATGGGGAACATTCTAATGCAGAGGTCTAAAGCAGAACACTTGGAGAAGTTCTCTAGGGCAGTGTTTCATAACCTTTTATAATTATTAAGACGACTTTGATGAAAATACTTCAGAGAGGCTCCCCACCATGACAACAACTGGAGCCCCAACCCCCACTCCAGTGAATACTACAGGGTAAACAACAACAGTAGAAAACCTTAATAAGAAAAGGCTACTATGAATTCAGCAACACCTTTAAATGTATTGAATTGCATGACATCAGCATCCACATGGTTTTTGGAAGACAATCATGTATAACAATGTCATATCTATCATCTAACTGGCATGTGTGGTCCTAATGGGTTCATAGGCCCATCAAATAATTCTCATGGCTGAAGAGGCCTGTGGTCCACAAATTGAGAACAGAAACACCTCATGAGGCCAAGTTTAAACAACTGCTTCCTAAACAGTATTTTTAGGCCTATCTCAAAAGGAACAAATGCAGTCTAGACGCAGTCTTCACTCAACTGACTAAAGCTCACTGATTTCTAGTTATATCCCTTCTACACACTACTCACTATTAAATATTGCCATACCCAATCATGAAATTCATACGCTGCTTTCAGTGATTAAACTATAAAATTCTTCAATTTTGTCACTTAGGAGTAACACGCCAAAAAGACTGTATAGAACTGCTGAAAGTAACTTCAAGATTATTAAGTTCATCCCTCTGTTTACAGGTGAGGAAACCACGATCTAGAGAGGAGTGACCAACCCAGGGCCTCGGAACTGCTAATGGCAGAGCACGGTGTGAACACACCCTAACTAAATGCTTCTTTTTTTTATTTCTTATAATTTGGGAAAGTCTGTTATAATCTAACAACTTTTGATCATTTACAATAGAGATCAGGTGGCTGATGTAAACCATATCAGACATTTATTATTTGGAATATTACGGCTAGTAGAAGTTAGATTTTTTTTTTTTAAGTTTTTATACTTCAACTAATCATGGCTGTTCTTCAGAATTAAGATTTGCACTTTATTGTTGGTTTCTCAAGAATTAAAAAAGGGTCCTCTAATTAGTTGATTCCTCCTTCTCTCTCCCAATGTATAGCAACTGGCATCCGCCCAAGCGGATTCCAAAGAGATAATGGAAACTGCTTTCCCTTCAGAGTTCCACTAATGTTCTTAATTGACTGGTTACCAGGTAATACCCGGAATAAAACAAAGCCTTGCTTTAGAACGGAGTGCACTGGTGTGGGACTGAACTCAGAATCAGCCAATTAGACAAAAGAATGAAGCTCGGAGGCAGCCTAGCCATCACAAGATCTGATTCAAAAAGTAGTAACTAGTTTAAAACTAGTTAAAAACTATTCCTTTTGCAAACTTTTACCGCTGAACAGCAACAATGCATTGAGTTTTCTCTCTTTTCTCTTACCTTTGGTAGTGAAGACAGTGGCAACACAACGGGAAAAAATAAGTAGCAGAGGGTAGAGAAATTCACAAATCAGGCATATCAGCTGATAAATGAATCAACTGTATATAATATTCAGGTAGAAATTCCATGTGTATCAGCAAGAAATGGCACAACTGTGCAACTATTCTGTCCTTCCTGTTGCTAAATTGAATGCAAAGAGAATCTTGGATATTTTTGTATCAGCTATGCATCAGATGGCATTGCTTTCCCTCCCTCAAAGTCAGCAAATAACATAGTCCAGGATTACATAATAGGATCAAGGAAAGTCTTAAGACCTTCACAGTCAACTCCCTCTATATGACTCCATAATCAAAAGGGCTTTCATTATGCAGGTATTAGTACATAGGGCTGTTCTAGGAGCTCTCAGAAAACGAGATAGCAAGTCACTTGTCCATAATTTCATAATATAGAAGGAAAAAAGAGAAAAATAATGTGACACTATCAAAAGGTACACGATATACTATCGTTAATTTGGATGTGGAGCATAAATAAAATGGATCTCTAGAAATGCTCTGGACCCTCCTACTTTTTTATACCATAGGGAAGGCCCTAATATGTAATACTTACAAACTGCTGACAAAGTCTGAAAACCCTACTACTTAAATGTCACTGAGATTTCATTTCTGAATGGAAAATAATATTATTGTCTGTCCATATGGTAATACCTATACTTAAGTTGTACACAATATTTAATGCGAAAATGTAAAACATTTTAGAAAAGCATGTATTAATTTACTACCTGATTGCTGCTTCTTTGGGGATTTCTTATTTCTAAGTGTTAACTATCACATATAGTTTATCCCTTTACCAATCTCCACCCTGAATATGTGCCAAATAAAATTAAGTCACAACAGCCATAAAATATGTGAGCCTTAACGCAATTGTAACAGAAAAAAAGTTCATGAGTTAAAAGAATCTTTTAAAGAAATGTTTAGGATCTTTAGCCTTCTAATAACATGAAAAGTCTCCTGTCACTTTCCTCCCTGCCCCCCTTTCCCCTCACGTCTCACCCAGGTATAATCAGAGTTGCAACAACATTTTAAGATGACCACTCAATTTTCATCGACTCAAAATAAGATTTTTTGTGCTCAGTGTTCAGGACTAAGATAAGGGGTCTGCTTAAGTAATTACGGACCCACATCATAGATGACATAAGACAGATTCCCCCTTTGTGACAACTGCTTATATGGTTTTCACAACAAATAAAAACAAGGGTCAGTATTCTATCACAAATGTGTGGAGGGTAGAGGGCAGAGGAGCCCTCCTTTCTGTGCACCAGTACGTTATGTAAACAAACTGGGCAGACAAGGATCTGGACAAGGCACAAGAAACGATTAGTATGAACCGAGTTGGTTTCAGTTCAGGGGCTAGAGTAAGGAAGACTTCACTCCAGTGCTATGAGCACAGCAGCGTTCATGAACATCACATTTTGTTCTCCCAGGCATTTCCCTTTCCTCTCCTCCCCTTAAAAAACAAAACAAAACAAACAAAACCAAAAACAACAGCAATCCTCAATCTGAAAATGTCTAGTCACACAGTTCAAAATCCACACCCTTGAAAACTCTGCCTACACAGCGCTGTGAGGAATCCAACAAATTCTGACCAGCAGTAAACCAGAAAGCAGACCGCGGTTCAAAATTAAGAACAGACCCCGCACCAGGAACACGACGAAATCATGCCCGCTACTCTGCCCTCTCCTTCTTCACAAAGGAAGTTACCTCAACACGAAGCCCAGGTCCCATCCTACAGCACAGCTAAGCCAAGCAAAAGAGAAAGACTGTTCAGGATGTTCCATGTCATCAGTCAGGAAAGGGAGACTGCAGGAGAGGAAACCACTCCACTTCTGAATAGCCACACACACAAAGGTCACTGCAGCCGAGTTTAAGTTGTATTCTTTGCTATGTACCTTGCTCCATTACTCACGAGGCTTCAACAAGTAAAGCAATTTTCTCCTCTCCAGAGACCTCAGCCACTCCCCTGCTATGCTGCTTTGAATTACTTGGTATCATCCAAACAGAGCGAGAAAGAACCAGCCAGTTCTCGAAGGCTCCTGCCCCCTTGCAGGGCAGCGTCCTGGTGGACCCCAAATCTTTAAGACATTAATATTTAAAGATCCCCCAATTCACCAGAAGACATTTGATACCGCATAATGGTAATTTACTTGGAAGGACAAATTTGATTATGAATCCAAGTAAAATTAAAAGTATTAAAATAAAAAGTAAAATTAGTTTGCATTATCAGTTTCTTCTTTATGGTACTTTGCATCATGCCCCATTAAATATACTTAAAGAAAAGTGTGCATCTAATCTTTTAAAAGGGTGAGGGAGGAGTGGGGTCAGTGTCGCATGAGCACTACTCAAACTGCCACAGGCAAACTGATCGAAATAGAAAAAGGTTAAATCCTCTAGGAAATTAGATTCCCCCCTACTACTACTTAAAATAAATCATTTTAATATTATAGCAACAGAACTTACGTAGTTAAGAGTTCCTTTTGTTTTTTAAAATTTTATTTACTCAAATTCAAATTTATGACTGAATATTAAAAATTTAGTCTTATTTTCAGCAACTCTCATAGATTTCCAGAGCCATCTCAGTATACACAAAGTTAGTGTACAATGTCTGTTCTAAAACATCTGTATCAGTATATGACATCTGTTCTTTAAAATAGAGAACTACATGACTGCAATTTACAGGAATATTAAGAGAACTGTGTATCAAAGGAAAATTTAAGGTTTCCTGGTTATTATTTATGGTATCTTTTTTTTAAGTAGCACTAACTTCATTCTCTCCCTACTGTAAAGATACAGAATTTAAATAATTATCCCAACAGTCACTCTCTTACAGTGACATAAAAAATCTCACATAAAATTAATGAAACAAACTTTGTATACTAAACTTTCAAGTGAGTTTCACGATTTTCTTCGAGAGAGATTATTATAAATTTTTTTGCTTAGCAACAAAGAAAAGAGGCCCAGATGGAATCATCACTTCCCTGCTCATCTAAGCATTTGTTTCAAACAAATCCACAGCAATGAAAAATAGTGGCGGAAGGGCTCCCAAATTCAATGTGTAGATAAAGAAAGAAAAAAAATATCAAAAGTATTTTAAGATGCAAGGCCACAATACCTTCAGCAGTCAGGAGTTAAATACGTAGTATTTTTGGAGTAGATCTAGCTCTTAAAAATAAATTCTTATTAAATGAATGCATGAACAGCAAGGGAGGCAGTAATGTCTAATTGTATATCATACTCCACTACTTACTCTCCATATGCAATAGGTTTCTTGGGCACCACGGGGATATGTAAAAGACCGGAACTTTAAACAACCTGCATTTCTAAATGCAATCATTATTGCTTACATTCAAATTAAGTATTTTAAAAATGCCTGAAACTCAGAGGGATTGAGGTAGATATGCTGAATTCTCCTTCCAAAAATTGAAAGCAAGACACATTTCATAACAATATGAAGAGAAAAAGACTCCAATTTCACAATATTCTGAGGAAAAATAAGAAGATATTCTGACTCATAATTTAGTTAATTAATATCTGAAGAACAACCATAATGTTTTGACAGTTTACAGATTGCCTTTGTTCTCTCAATAATTTTGATGTCTCATTTGGCTTTTTAGTGAAATGAAGCAATTTGGATATTAAATTGTTTTCATATATAGGATTTACAATACTCAACCACTATTATGAAACCATGGATTGCTCTACTCTGTCTGACATCTGATCATTTTCAGGTACTATTTTTTGTCTCTCTATTCCAGCGCTGTCTCCCTCTGCTTTCATTCCATAAATGACTACTTCTTGGTTTATATGTATATTCCTTTATTCCCTTCACACTCAGGAAAGAAAAAAAGGCTCCTTAATCTTCAGAGGTCTCTCCTACTAACACTGACTATAATACTGCTTCATGAATCTTTATTTCACTGTGTCCAGCCTATGCTTCAGAAGGCTGAAAACAGACGTATTCGCATTTGGTCTTAATCTATTTCATGCTGCTCCATTTCTAAAAAATAAGTACCAATTGCACAGGTGAGAAAAAACACAAATAACAGTAAGATACAATATTCCCCAAATAATCATCTGAGCATCTATAAAAGATTTTTCTGTCCAGGTGAAAACAATTCTTGATAAGCCTAATAAGATTGTAGCAATGAGCAAGCTGCCACCTGGGAGATCAAAATTCAAAACTGGTCTG
Organism: Equus asinus; assembly: GCF_041296235.1. Lineage (NCBI taxonomy): Eukaryota > Metazoa > Chordata > Mammalia > Perissodactyla > Equidae > Equus > Equus asinus. Next base: position 10,159,599 of record NC_091798.1, read on the forward strand.
TAGCAGAGGCTCTTAGCTTATGAGACTGGATGTGCAGTAAAGAAATGAAATGGTCTCTGGGGAAGAGCTTCTGCAGATTGTCACTGGCATTGGTTATGGAGAAGGCAACACAATTTCGCAGATAAAAATAACACACAGACATTCCAGCTGATCAGAGAAAGGCCTTGGCGATAAGGTAGAGGGAGGACCCTTTTCCTCCCAAAGAGCTAAACCTCTGGACACGGAGAAAATGATAATAGCCTTAAAATTCTTAGAAAAACGATTTTAAAATACACTGGAAAAAGCTAATATAAATTATGAAATGAAGGCTAGGTACTCCTTTTGCACATTTGTTAAAATGTTAAAAAAAAAAAAAGATAAATGGTTTCCAACAAGCCAGCTGGAATCAACAACACATTCATAAAGAAACTAAAAAACTACATTTGAAGGTTCCTTAGCATATTATATAAGCATCTTGTCTGTTGATGGCAAAAATAAAATTTTTTAACTCCACTGTATTAAGATTTTTTTTCCCAAAAGGAAAGGACAAATTCAGTTTCCGGGTTGTCTTTTTTAAATTTAAACAAATAATATAGCCATATCAATTCACTCAACTTGTAGTTCTTACATTAATTTTAGGTTTTATTATTTAAATACATACACACAAATCACATTTCTATGAGGAAATGTAAATTAAAGGTAAAAATAAATGTCATTCGTAATATAGTTTATGAAATTATTTTTAAGAGAAAATGAGCTCAAATATAAAATTTGCCTCCATATGGTAGAGGTTTTTTAAACAATTCTCAAATTAATTCTTTTAACTGAATTTTTGTATTTTACACTTTTTTTTCTGAAAGGCATATTATTCTCTACTAGTCTCAGAGAATTAATGCCCACTTTCTGTTCTCTGTTTCTAAAGAAGCAGAGCACATGGAGAGGCTATTTATTTTCAAAATGGCTAAGCAGGTTTTAATGGATCAAAGGACAGTGTGTTATTTTTTTAAATACATTCAACTTTTATTATCACTTTTAAACACAATCTCACAATAGAATCAAGCATAGTTTTCCTAACAGCTATCTAAATCAGAAGAGAGTCTGACAAGAAATAAAGTATTCCCCTCAGTAAAACTACATTTTGGTAGCAATAGACTACAGTGATATAAAGTTCATCATCTCGGTTAAAAAACATCAAGCATTCACTTGAGTCTGGCATTTTAGGACCACGAGTCCATCTGTGAATTCTTCATTGCTCTTCGAAGGGAAATACACAAAGTTCACGTAATATACTTAAGTCACCTTGGCACTTAAATTGAAACTGGCTTTCTCATCTGATAAGCATGAGGACAGACTTAATAGATGTTTAGTAATAATCGATGCCATTTATGGAGTGTCTTCTATGAACTAGGAAGTATGCTGGATTTTACAGATACATCATATATCACTTGATCCTCAAACCACCACGAACTGTAGCGGCAAAAGAGCAATTTAAATCCACAGCCTTCTGACTCTAAAACTCATAGGTCTTTCCATTCTGCCACTCTTCCTCTTATAAATCACAATTTTACAAAACCTTTCTGTTAATCAGGTTTAATTTTTCTGTCATCAGACTTAATTTTGATTACCCCTACAGAATCAACCTAAAGAAACTTAATTTAGGTAAAAAATTAGTAAGAAGAAATTAAAAAGGGAATATAGAATAAATGCAGGACTTGACACAATAATTGAACAAACTAGGAGAGAGGAAATAAACTTGAGAGAGATGTCCCGGCTGTATCTGACAAACCAAGGAAACGCTACTGTTAATCCTGTTAGAATAATGTGTGCAAACTTTTATATCTAACCTAAGTACTAGTGAGAGGCCTTAGAAGCATCACACAAGAAATTATTTATATCTGCTGCTGTTTGTAATCTGTGTTTTCTCTGATAAAAGAAATAGGCACTCATGAAAATGAGTTCTAATTATTTATTCTCCCTAGTATCTAGTACATAAGAGGCTCTCCAAGAAAAAAAAAGGTTGCTGAAGGAATCAAATACATTAAGAATAAACAAATGTCCTTTAGCTACTTTTTCTGTACTTAATTTTTAATTTTGAAATAATTACAGATTCACAGCAAGTAACAAAAATAATAGTACGGAGAGATCTTGTGTACCCTTTATCAAGTTCCCCCACGCAGACGGTACCATCTTACATAACTATAGTACCAAATCAGAAAACGGAACTGGTACAATCCACAGACCTTAGTCGGATTTCTCCTTTAGCTACTTTTTAAGAGTGAACAGTTTTTCTGGTGCTAGAAAGGGCCTTAGACTCTCCTCGCTTTTGTGATGAGAAAATAAAAAGAAGAGTCGAAGAGGCTGAAGGACTATCCAAAGTCAGAGTATAAGAAATGGCAAAACTCAAGTGAAGTCTGAGAGATCATCCTTCCTCAGAAAGAGAGCGCACATCTGGATTAGAGCCATCCATCAGAATTCCACGAGGAATTCAGCAAAGACCTTCAAAATATTCTTATTTCAAAGTTATCTCATCAGACGGATGCGTATTTTTTCACACCTTATTTTTCATCTCTCTAGACCTCAAAAAGCTTTCCTAGTGAAAAAATTTACCATTATTGGTCTGTTGAAAAATACTTAGTTTTAGTGCATCTATAATATGATAAACCAAACTCAAAGGAACACTAGGCCAGGCTGGTGCCCACTTGAAGCAACAGGCTGCCTTTGCTACCTTTGACCCCAGTGCAGAGCTGTGTCTGGCACAGAGCAGGCTCACAAATACTGAATGAATGAGTGAATGAATGAAGGAAGGAACAAACAACTTAAGTGGGATGACAAAATATACCAAACATTTCAAATTACTCAAAACAAACAAACAAACAAAAAACCCCCTGCTTTCCAGTAAACTGGAGATTTTTGTGCAGAAACACTTTGTATTTTGTGGGGTAGTTTTCACAAAATCAGAGCTGGAGGGGCCCTTCAAGAACATCTAGTCTGGTAATTCTCAATCCTGGTTGCGCATGAGCATCACCTAAACATTAAAAACCAACAGGCCAAGTCCCAGCCCACACCTGGGATGGGGCCCAGGCAACAGTATTTTATTTGTAAAGCTCTGCATTGAAAGTCTCTTTTTGTAAGGGTGATTCTAAGTTCCTTCTTGTAAAGATGAAGAAACTGAGGCCTAGTCAAACTCAAATGTCTTAATCCAGACAACATAGGTAGTTAGTAAGAGGACTGAGCCAGAATCCAAGTAGTAATAGCACTATTGTTTTTCTTAACATAATACACAGAAAATATTTCAAGAACAACAAAACTTCATTTTAACTTTGAAACTGTTGGCCATTTTTTACAATGTGAAACTAGGCCAAAAAATCTATCAACATTTGAATTCTTCCTAGTGCATAGTCAATGTCATGATGGACAGACATACAGGTTTGAGGCACTGAGCAGTTTTTGCCAGAGATATAAAAAAAATGAAGTGTATGGTTCATGTCTTTTCAGTTAATTGCTCACCCTTAGCAATCAGTACTCTTGTAGTTCTCTTAATTGGTATTGCGATGGGCCCAGAGTGGATGTCCATCAAATACGTCTGATTTTTTAACAAAAAGAGATACACATATAAAATTGATGGAACTGACTAGATACAAAACATGAATCCATAATATCTGCCATATTGCTCATCAGATCACATAGATAATACAAATTTTAACTATTTATTAAAATCAAATAGTGACATTTTAAAAGTTACCTTTAATCGAATCATTTTCAGCTCTCATTATATCGATGAGTGAACTCTCCAGTGAGTGCATGTCAAATGTCCTGGGGCGATCCTGTAAACACAAACAGCCACAAACCACTTTTAAAATAGCATTTAATTATAAAAGAAGACAATAAGCTGTATTTTATGGGACATAGAACAAAAAGTGGCAATTTTACTCCCTCTCTGTGTAGGGCACATTATACTCAGTCTCCATATCAGCAAGTTCCACATCCGTGGATTCCACTAACCAAGGATGGCTGTGTCTGCACCAAACATGTACGGACTTTTTTTCTTGTTATTATTCTCTAAACAACACAGTCTAATAACTATTTACATAGCACTTACGTTGTATTAGGCATTATAAGTAATCTAGAGATGACAAAGCATACAGGAGGATGTGCATAAATTACATGAAAATATTACACCATTTTATATAATGGACTTGAGCATCTCTGGATTTTGGTATCCGCAGCAGTCTTGGAACCAATCCCCCTCGGGTACTGATGGACAACTGTACTACATTTTATTTTTAACACTTAGAAAACATCAAAACCACAAAAGTAAGTACCCAGGGCTCAGCAACGAGTGATCTGATTTCTAATAATAATTTCAATAAAAACATTACTTTTACTAATAAAGCAGAAACAACTAATTTCCATATAGTTAAGGACAAGAAATAAATATAAAAATAAAATTTATACTCTTTCTCTGATACTTAATATTGCAGTGACAGGGCAAAGCTTTCCAAACCTGTTTCAGCAGTTATCTACTAAAGCGGCAGCCACGTGTGCTAATTAGAATAGCTGAATTTTCTTACAAGTCAAGGTTTGAAAATAGCCATCAAATGTCAGTAAGACGACTAAGCGGCAACGTATTCTCGGTTTTGCTTCCTTTAAAATTAAAGGGAAGAAAGGGTGTGGAGAACTCTGCTGGTCTAAACCCTGGCTTAACAAAATGCATTTGAAAAGTGGGTGAGGAATCTTAAAATATACAACCACCCAACTGCTCTGGAATTCTGGATAAAAAGTACCAGCGATAACTAAAATTACAGTTTAGCTTGATAAGTGAAAAGTAGAAGATGAAAACACTTTCAAATTAAATTCTGAAAGGAAGCACTAATACATGTTTCCGACCCACCTTAAGAATAAACATGTACACACACAAAAACCACAGCAAGAATATTAAAGAAAAAGGGGCTCTCAAAGGAATTTGACAAACAGGATTCTATGAGCTTTTCTTCAATTATATGTTCTTTTACATTATTTTTTAACTCAAAGGATTGGCTTTTTTAAAAAGTTCACCTAATTTTATCCTTTTTTAAAAAAACTTGTTGGGATCTTACTTTTCCACTTTCCTAGATAACTTCTAGAACCTGAAGGCTGACAGAGGATGTCCTCCACTCAGGAGAGAGTATTTTTTGATCAATCTGACATTTATCCTCTGTCCTATAACACCACTCACCCAGTGCTATTATTAAACTTACCTGAAGTAGGGACCATTCCTTCTGACCCCACCCCACCACACAGATATTCAGGAATGTTCACTGAATGAACTGTTTTATGACACAAACTTTTTTCTCTCTGTAACTTGAGGAGATCAAGGGCAGTTATATTTGGATATTTAAAGCAGAGAGTATTACAGGTTTTTTTCTGGGGGACAGGGGGTGATGAAGATGGTTTGGGGAGCTGGTGCCTTAACATGCTGTTCTTCTCAAAAGTGGTAGAACTCACTCCAGAACATCTTTCCCACTTTTCCTCCTGATTCTTTCCTGGTCATACTCATCTCCTCAACATGGTCTACAGAGAGGCAGGAGGACATTGGTCAGAATTAGAATTTCTAAGGGTTAGCATTCACAAAAGGGAGAGACTGTTCTGTTTTTATCCTTCCTCACTTCAAGCACTGAATTTAAATCAAAACCCTACAAATCTACAGTAGCTGGATTTGTCCTCTTTTCAGCAGTCTATGAACCACACCCATAACTGGGCCATGCACTATCTCCATGTCCAATAAATCAGTCTTGGAGGCAATACTTCTCAGCGCCTCAGTCCACTTGCCTACGTCCTCTGACTGTCAGTTCCCCAAGGGCAGGAAGCATGTCTTACATCAAATGTTCCCACTACGCATCACTCCAAAGGGTGACTGTGCCGAGATATTCATCTCCTCAGCCCACAGTACTGCCCAGAGGGCCTGGGGTGGCAGGAACTCCCTGGCAGACGATTTCTGCCTCAGTACTACCACTTTCTACATGTGCCATCATGTGCAACAAATTGAGAAGTCTTATCCTACACTTCTATATCACTGTGCCTCACACAGGATTTGGCAGGTAGAAAGCACGCATGTTTGCTAAATCAATGAATGAATTCCTTCAAGTAATTTTTAAATATTTAAAATATTTCTTCTCTCCTACTTCCTTATCTTAGGGTTTATTTTTATATTTCCCCTTTCCTGCTATAGAGTTGTAGGTTTTTGCCAAAATAACTGTAATCGGGGGGGGGAAGGAGGTGGACACTTTATTATTTTTTTTAATGCAACTAAAGCGGTAGCAACCTTGTGAATTTCCAGAACTTGCATTTTGCCAGTCATCGAATGATAAGAGTATCGAAGAGAAGCAATTGATAAAGAATATTACATGGTGTTTTTTGGTTTGTTTTATGACAGCTGTTTCCAGTAAGTAAAGAAGGCTCCTTTGTACCTATAAGTTTCTAAACAATGTGCTAGAATTTACGAAGCCCCTTCATATCCTCTCCCCAGCATACTGCCTGGAACATATAGGTTTTTGCTAAAATAACAACCACTGACTTCAAATTGGTGAAGTACATTAAAACTAAAAGGCTAAATGAAATTTAAAGTTTTCTGTAATGCTCTGTGGGATAAAAAAAAATCATCTATCATTTTTATACTTACGCTAACTTTCCTTTCATTTATCATGATTTAATACAAGGGTGACAAATACCAACATACAAACTCTGATCAATTGGTATTGCCTCTCAGATGCAATGTGCTGAGAAGGATTTTCAGGCTCTGCAAGGATTCAGAAGGACAAGGTCTTAACAGATTGCTGATGATTACTAAGTACAAAATACAAGACTCAATGGCAAAAGGTATCACATACTTGCCAACCCTGGTCTAATATGTACTCCTCCCTACAATCCAAACTTATTAGCAATTATAATTCTTATAAACAATGTTACGTTTGTATAACATTTTATTTCCTATAATGCTTTGGTAATTCAGAGACTTCAAAAGTCACATATTTTGTCAAGTACATTCTGTTCTCAGAGAGGGTCCAAAGTTTATCATTCTTGAATTACTCCCTCACTGATCTTTTCTGTCCATTTTAAACATCTAATTAAAAAAATTTTAAGTGTCTGTGCAATTAGGAAGTAGGTGGAGGGGCAGAGACACAAATAAACCCAAGGAATAAGAACGACACAGACAACGCCAGTTTTCCTACCCAGCAACCAGTGTCAAACCGAGAGTGCTTTGATTTCGGTATTTCATTCCATGATTTTGCCTTTTTGGGTTGCTAATTGGGCCAAATATCATGACCACTAATATATTTTCTAGGATCCATTTCCCAGAAAGTAAACTAACTATAAAATAGAAACCCTGCTAAGTGACAGCTCTTCTTGATTGAGCATGAGCTGATGACCAAAATATGAACATCAGCATAAATCAGTGCAACAAGCATTAGACCCTAGGAAGCCCCAATTCTGCCACTGGCATGTCACCTGAGCGTGGGCACTTTCATCTCTAGACTTCTTGCCTGATCTGAAAAAGGAAAGAGTTTGGTTAGATCTCTAACATTCCTTCCCTAGCTCCAAAATACATTTGTATTCTAGCTTTCCAATATTCTAAGGTAGTCTACGCTCTTTCAAGATTTACAGTTTAAACTACAGCAGGAACCAAAACTGTGAATGAGAATGACTAACCAAAGTTCATCACTTTTTGCCCACAAAAAAGTGGAAGTCAATGAGAGACAAATAAGAAAATGAACACTTATAGTCTTAAGAGGACAGTCATTGCATTTTTATTATGCTTTACACAATGGAAAATAACAAGTTTTGAAAAAAATTACTTAAAAGAATTTGTTGAAGGGAGATGTCCTGATTTCAGATAAAAGGTCAAAGAATCTATTAGAAAGCAACACCGACAACTATATTTGCTTCAACCCACCACTGCCGGTTTCTCACGGCAGCCCACAGAGAGAAAAGGTAGAAAAGCAGAACTACCCTTATTGAGCATCTACTAAGTACCGGACATTATTCTAGTACTTTATTAATACTGTCTAGTACTTCAATAATACTGTCTTAATTAATCCTCAAACCTCTTTATAAGTTAGACTGCACTATTCCCATTTTAATGACAAAACTAAGACTAAGGGAAATTCAAAGTTTACTGCACAGACAGGTTACTGCACAGATCAGCAGCTCAGTTAGGATTCAAGCCCAAGTCTCATTCCAAAGCAGGCAATGCCTCCTTGGGTAAGGTAAGTCAAGGGAGCACACTAACTGAGACATACATTTGAATAAACGAGAGCCTCTGCTGTAAGGGTCCTGGGGGCAGGAATGTGCTGGGTAGTGCCCAGCAAATGGCAGGCGCTCAAATATTACTCAATAAATGAGAGAAAGCACAAAAATGCATGTATTAAGAGTAATATAGGATGATATCAGAGACACTGAAAACATAAGAAAGGAAGGCTTATCTTCCTTCTTTCTGCTGTGATGACAGACAGATGTGGTGCACAAATTAGAGACTTATCACAAATGCATCTCCAGGTTACCTACTGCCAACCCCAGGAGTAGAAGTGGAAGTAGTAGTAGTAATAATAATAATAATAATAATAATAATAATAATAATAGCAGTAGCTAACATTTATCCAGCTCTAACACTTTACATGCATAATCTTATTTATTCCTTACAAAAATCCTATACAATTAGGTATATTCAGTTATTATCCCATTTCACAGATGAAGAAACAGAAGCTTAGAGTGACTAAATAACTTTATCAATGTCAAGCTACTGGAGGGGGCAGAATTTGAACACAGGCCTCTGACTCCAGAACATGCGAGCTTAATAATCATGAATGAAAATAAAAGAGCACCAATTATTTTCAAAGCTCAGCAAAGCAAACTTGATTACAATGCTTAATAGACCTCACTTTATTTTGTAATCTTAACTGTTATATTTAATATATTGAGTTGCATGTGAGTAACTGGTTGGTTTCAGTTTCTGTCATCTCTACTTCACAGGACAATTTCTAAAGGAAAAACCACACAAGCCACTATGAAAATCAAAGCTGATAAAAATAACCTTCTGAAAAAACAAATGAGTATTTCAAAGAGCAGGACCTGTCCTTTTATCATATACATGAATAATCCTGACTGCCATGGCAAATAGGAAGACTTACATCAGCATATACTGATGACGTGGCTTTTCCTAACATTCCACAAGTACCCACAAGAAGCACGTGAACCTGTTGGTCAATTACTATCAGAAAGAACAATTAGATTGCAATTATGTCACAAACTAAAATCATCATTCAGGGCTTTCTTTTTCTTTAACATCCAGATGGATAATCTAAGCTGGTGTTTCTCACACTTGAGAGTACATCAGAATCATCTGGAGGTCATGGCAAAACGTAGATTACTGGGTCCACCCCCAAAGTTTCTCATTCAGCAGGTCTGGGTAGAGTGCAAGAATCCACATTTCTAATAAGCTTCCAAGTGAAGGACCACACTTTGGGGACCAGTGAGTTAAGCAAGTCCATTCATCAGGTTAACTTCATTAGATACTTGGGGGCGTGATTTGTCGTTTACATCCTGGTTGCCCAGTCGTGATGCAGTACAGCGTAACTAAATATTCTACATTAACGATTTTAAGGTTTCCTTATGAAGAGAAGGACTTTGCTTTCAAACCCAAAACAAAGCCCTCTCTTCCAAGCTCTAATGGGCATAACTGGGAACAAGATTATAGTCAAGTTCAATTTTGACAGATCAACCACCACGACCACTCTGTTACTGGTTCTTGTCCTTTTATACTTGACTTAGTATGTTTTAGATTATCAGACTGGGTCTAAAACACAAAATGTAATTACTTCAATGTAACCACATTATTAAGAACCAAAGCCAAAATTCAGGGACTCCCTTTACTCATTCTTTCTATAAAGACAGACATTACTGTGATGGTCACTTCTCAGACTGCTACGTATCTGTATCAGCCTATGAAGTTTCTCTTTCAGGCTTAAATTCTCCCTGGCAAAGAAGGGAAAGGAAAATATTTTGGTCTGAAAAGAAAGTCTATGCCAAGGTGTCAGCTGCCAAAATAAACAGGAAGTTTGAGATGCCAGTAGAGCCCATAATTAATCAAAGGTAACTATGGGAGTTTTAATCCAAGATTTGCCAAATGTAAATATTCTTCTTGGATTAACTATTTAAACCCACAGACATCAAAAGTTGACCACCTTGTCAACTTTCAAGATTCCACTTCCAGACGACCCTCACATCCCTGTGCAGGCCCAAGTCCCTTTTTCTCCGTGTCCCCCTAACATGCTGACATCCCACATGACATGAACAAGCACTGTTATAGCTATTTCCCCACTGGACTGTGAGCTCCACCCATCTCCATAGCCACAGACTGCAGCATATAAGTAGCATACAGTAAGTCCATCATCATCATCACCACCATTATTAAAGTGGCTACTCCTGGCTCAGTGTTGTGCATCTTACATGAATTATGTATGATTTACATACATTAGTTCCTCACAACCATCATGTAAAGTGGGTACAATTATCAACCCCATTTAGGCAAACTAAGGTATGAGAAGTTAACTAATTGCCTTCAAAGTCACACAGTAAGTGGCAGAGTCTGACTTCAGAGCAGAAGCTCAGAAAAGCACTGCATTTAAATAAGCCTTGTCATGACTTAGAAATTTCAATCTATTAACACCTGCAAGGTATGAAATCCTTCACTGCAAGCGGGGCCTGAATGCAGAGAACAAGTGTCAGAGGTTAAAGTCAAAGAGGTGATTATCTGAAGTAGGAGAAACCACATTTAGCAGCATCTCCTATCTCTTAGCAGGTTCCCTCTTCAGTCAGTACTTTCTCATTATGACCGCTTTATAATAAAGACAGTCTTACAGATCCTAGGCTACCAAATACTCCCTAACAGAATAATAAACTATAAATGAAAGAATGTCTTCAGTGCATTACCCTGATTGGATCAATAGCTCCATTTGTTCCATATGAATTGACGAATCAGACCTCTCCAGAAAGCCTTTGAGAAAATTTTCTTTTACTCCACCTTCACTAAATAAACCATACTTGTTTTGAACATTAGAAATCCTTAAAGTGGTAAACATTTATTGTCATCCCTTACGTGTATTAAACAGACAAACCGGCATTCTAGACTTGATTACTCAGTTGCTGGATCAATAGACCCCTTCTTGTTGACTATTCATTCTCACCTTGCCTGGCAAAGAGAAATAATCAAAATCTATTCTAAGATGTGCGTTTAAATCACCACTTACTACACATATGATCTTGACACTGCAGCCTCTCTGAACCTGGATTTCATCAGCAATAGGAGGCCTACACCTCCCTTATAAAACTGCAGTAAGGAGAAATGAGATATGTATGTGACGACCCAGAAGTTAGTAGACCCATTCAATATACATTTCCTCTGGCCCTTCTCTCTGGCACAAGAGCAAGAGCCTGAAACTAACATTTTAAATTAGGTATTATTTGTATCAGAAGAATTCAGCTGTTTTGTGCTATTTCCTATAGCCCATTTTAATAGAGATAATCAAAATGGGCCAAAACCTGTGAACCCAAAAATATCAGTATAAGATTTCTCCTACCTAATAAACTATTCAGGGCTAGAGGTCATTAAAGAAAGTTGGTAAAAAAACTACTAAAACTCAGCCCTAAGGAACGAAGTCATGAACACCCTTCTGGCCACTCCTCTATCCTTGGCTGCTAAGTAGCCATCCAGGTTCCTCTGCTCCATGGCTGCTGGGCCTGATGAGGGTCCAGAGTCAGCAGAGAGAATGGTCCACTCAGTACACAGTCTTTATTCCTAAACTGAGGCTTGCGTCCTATAACGACCTTTCTTCTCTTTTGGGAGCCTTGACAGCAATGTCAAAAAGCAGCCTGTGCCCAGTTTCAGACTTTCTGGGCCCTGACAGCTCCCATCCCCACATCCTTAGCTCTCCAGAGTCTTCTGAGCGGAAGGAATTTCTTAATACATAGACACAGAGCAAGAGGTCCCCAGACTGCACACTTCGTGAGAAGGAGCACACCTGTCTTGTCACCTGCTCTCAGCACACGGGCCACTGAAAGCATCGAACATTTGTGGGTTGAAAGAGAACAAGAGACGAAAAAGTTTGATGCAATCCAAAGACCCACAAAAGACCCAAAATCTCTAAATTCCTCTTAAAAAACAAAACCAGACAAACAAAAATACAACCAGGAAGCTCTCAGTCCTGCCCTGTTCTCTCTTTTTTCAGAGATCCTTTCCACACGTCCCCAGAGCCTGAATCTGGGAGAAGGCTGAGATAGAGAGAGGAAAACCGGACAACTGCCTGCCAAATTTTTGGTCACCAGCTGATGTCTGGGTGCTTTTGTTGGATCTCGGTTTTTTTGCTGGCCACGTGACCACTAACTCCCTTCCCCACCCAGAAGGGAGGAGATGAGGCCAACAGTGGTTTCCTTAGAGATTAGCACCAGGTTAAGTGGTGAAACAGGCTGAGCAGGTGCACCAGGAATGTGGGCCTTGCTTCAGTTTCTATCTTTCTTGAAAAAATAACTAGAAAATATTTGTTTTTAAGGAAAAAAAAGACTCCTTATCTTTTATAGACACATACTGAACCATCTACAGATGAAATGATACGATCTCTGGGAATTGCTTTAAAATAACACAAAGGGCAAGAGAGAGGGTTAGGAAGATAGAAGAAAAAGGATTGTCCAGGAGCTGATCGTTGTTGAAGCCAGGGGACAAGTACATGGGGGTTTGCTATACTATTTTGTCTGCTATTTAAATTTTTCCATAATAAAGAAGTTAAAAGACAAGGGGGGAAAAAACTTGACCAAAAGACAAAAAATAAAAAATCTATTGGTCACTAAATTTTTCAGCAGTGTTCAAGAAAATGAGAGAATCATCTAGCCTGACTCCCACTATTATTTAAGTACAGTGACTTTATTAAAAAAATTATAGTTCAGTTAATAAAATTTTCCTTTAAAATTAAGCTCAAATTACCATACACCAGTTATACAATGGTTTTCACACTTTAAGAAATTGTGCTATTCACAAAATTTTTAATTAATATTTCTATTTGATGAATTGCTTTCTTATAATAACAGAATCTTTTGGAAGCTGAATATTAGACATATTTCATTTTATCCTGAAAAAGACCAGACAAAAGAAATGAGAAAATGAAGGATCAAGAAGGTTGAATAGCTTGCCCTAGGTCACATAGCTAGCAAGTGGCAGAGCTGTATTTGGAACCCAAATGTGGCTTCCATATTATAATTAGGAGATTTTTCTGAGTAGCATGTTCTTAATATTGAGGTTTTTTAAGGTTCTTACAGACAGTAAGATGACAACAGCTATTTTACTGACTAGCACCAGATGCATTCCTCAAAAAAACCTGGAAGAACTATTAGAAGTTATTAGACACTATTTAAATATAAACATGGCTTTAATATGTATAATACTCAGGAATTAACTATACCTTAGTTTAGCTCTATTAAAAAATAATGATTGGGGGGGCCAGCCTGGTGGCATAGTGGTTAAGTTCGCACACTCCACTTTGGCAGCCTGGGGTTTGCAGGTTCAGATCCTAGGCGCAGACCTACACACCACTCATCAAGCCATGCTGTGGCAGGTGTCCCATATACAAAGTAGAGGAAGACTGGCACGGATGTTAGCTCAGGGATCATCTTCCTCAAGCAAAAAGAGGAAGTTTGGCAACAGATGTTAGCTCAAGTCCAATCTTCCTCGCAAAAAAAAAAAAAAAAAAGACTGGGATGTATCTGGTAAATATTTAGTAAAAAGAAACTGCCCAATCTAATTACTCTACAATACGAAAAGTCCTTGTACAGCTTAAGGCTTTAAATTTTAATAATTCAGTTCGTAAACACGAGAGAAGACCTGTAAGTGGCTGACGGACTTTTTCCTTGACATGTAATGGAACCTGAATTCTGCTACCCAGAATTTAAAGTTTGCCTTTTGTGTGGTATCATTTTCTCACAAAATTTAAATAAGCACATGTTGTGTACAAGTATACAAGGTAGCTTACACAAGTGTATATTTATAAATGTGACCATCACTAAAATACTACATACATACTAAAATATTACTAAAATATTGGAAAATACCATTTACACTGTTTTTGTTATACCTAAAATTGAAGGTTAGTTAGTTTGCCTTAAAATTTAAACAGCTCATGGATTAAAATGAAATGAAAGTATTGGGCTAGTTGCTAATTTGTTTACAATGAGAAAAAAATGCATGTTCAGTATCATTTAAAGGTTAGCAAAAATCAGAAATACATTATAAATCAAATACAAACTATTTTTAAGAGCTATGTAGTCTGTGTCTAGTCCACAACATAGCAGGTGCTCAATAACTGTGTACTAAATAAATTCAAATATTTAAAAAACCAAAACAATTCCAGGATAAAAACTAAAATATATTCAATTTAAATCTATGGTAGCTTGTCCTCTCTCTTATCAAAAGAAAATCACAAATTCTCCATTAAAATACAGTCTCCTTTAATGTATACAAAAGGAATCAAATGTACTAATTTCTTAAAATAACAATTATAAGCAAAACTCTACAAAATACTGAAAGAAATAGGCCGCCAATGCTAGTGAAAGTTTAGGTATATACATATATATAATTATAAAACTTCTCTTCAAGAAAATTGCTAATTCTGCTAAATGTTTTATCTGTCCTGGGTTGCATTTAGCTTATCAAAAGGTACTCTGAAAAGTAAAGTGCATATAATAAGATAAGCAATACAAAGGACTGCTGAAAATTTTTCATAGATGCCCAAGCTATACTCGTAATTACTTGAATTTCATGAATTTACTCAATATTAGAGAGCCATATTTTAAATTAAAAAAAAAAGCTAAGCTGGCTAATATGGCCACATACTTCTAAGGCACATCACAATAACCCCTCACTGTTAGGTATTATTATCTTAATGAGGTATTGTCTTCCAGAATTTATGAGATTTGCTCAAGGTCACACGGCTAATTAGAGTTCAGAGTCAAACTTACGTCTGTCTGGATCCAGAGCCTGTGCCTCACTCTACTGCATTTCTGCCTCACAAAATAGCCTTTCTCAGTAATTATGCAAGTTTCACCTTCAGAAACTGATTAAAAATAGGATCTACCCCTATATCTTTCTATCTACCAAGAATTTTCTAAAAACCTGAAAGTGGAACTCCTGTTTCAAAACTTTTTTTAATAAATGATGATACTCTACAGTAAATTTGAAGTAAAAAAAAATTATACATTACTATAAATTTACGGTAAAAATACGCTTGAATTCTGCAAGAATAATTTTTTTGAACAATTAAATACAAAATGAGTTTCGTCAGGAAAAATTAAAATGACTGCTCACATTATGGGCTTTCTGCCTTAAAAAGAAACACATTATATACATTGTCTTCTTTATGACGGGACCAAAAACTGAGGTACAACATAGTGCTGAAAATTGTGATAGCGGATTTTCAAGCTTATTTTCCTTATATAGTAAGTTAGAGAAAAGTCATAAGGAAAGCAAATTCAGACTGTAAAATTCAAACTAGGGATATGTTCATTTTAATATTACTTTTTCCATTTCTTTCTCATGAACACTAACAGGGATTCCTCTCAAAAGCTTAAACTCCGGAACTGAGTAGCATCTTTCTAGTTGAAACTAGCAACAACCACATTCATCAGGCTTGCAATAAACAGGTTTTTCCTGAAAGATGATGGAACAATGAGTTGATCATATTCCATGGCTTCTCTGAAGACAACAAAAAATAATAAAAAAAAACTCTACCCCACCCAAGTTTCGGTTCCATCTAGTTAAAAGGCTTTCTACCAAAAGGGGGAAGATCGTATCTGATAGGCTTCTCCCAAAGTTTTCCCAATATCTCAATTCTGCTGGAGCCAGAACTATCCAATGCATACTTCACAATTTAAAAAAAATTAGTTTCCCCTCTTCTAATACAAATAAATACAAAGCCAAAGAAAATGTTTCCTATGCAAAGATCCCTCTTGGGACTATATTAAGAAACAAAAAACGTAATGAAGTTGCACTTCAGACAATTCTAATAGTTTACCATGACTTTCAGAACTGAAGCAATGTAGTAACTTTCTGATTACAGATATAAGATGCCATATATAATTTTAAGGATCAATAAACCGACAACACAAGGAGAGTTATTAAAGTGACATGAATTACTTGCCTGGTTAAGACAACTTAAATCTGTGATGACTGTGTCTAAAGTAGGAGCAAATGGGCTCTAAGTCCTAAAATGTCTCCCTATCAAACAAGTTTTAGGATCATCTTTGTGACAGATTTTGTCTTTTTTTTCCTCTCTACTTGCTGGTTCTTAGCTAGTGGAAGTGGGAGCATAACTGAGCTGAAGATAAGAGGGTACCAGAATATATACCACGCAATTCTCCTTTACTTTCCTGTAAGTACAGAAGATCGAGGCACCCCTCCAAAGCACTATATTCAAATATAATTATTGGCAGGTGTCCCAATCTATTATTTGGTTTGGATATCAGAATTCCAGGATGTGTTTGCAGGATGGGTAGGATTTTTTCCCCTTAATGTAGGGGTCAAATCATGCCTTTAGTTACATGAATATGGGCCTTGTTTCTTCATTTTGAAACTGGGACAATAAAGACAAACCCCCTAGGGTTGAGAAACCCTATAGAGAAAGGAGATAACATATGTGAAAGTACTTAGCTCAGTGCCTGGTCTATAGTAAAAACTAAAAACAAACAAGTACTGACTTGAAAATTATTTAATATTTTAAAGTTGATAAATAAAGATATTCTATTATTTTCTACTCTCAAAACTTCATCTATAATCAGCTTTTGATCATCATATATCACTTATTCACTGTAAAAATGTTCCTCTCATTTGACATGCTTCCAGGAGGCATTTCCCCCACCGTCACCTGTATTATGTATTAAGAGGCACTGTAGTATAAGGATTAAGAGCCAAATCTTGTGTGTGGATAGTAATAATAAACACAATAACAATAATTTCTACCTCATAGGATTGTTGAATGAATTAAATGAGTTAATACACGTAAAACACTTAGAATATCACAGGCATGCTAGCTACTATTAAATATATATTAGTTTAGTTGTATGTGAAAACTGGATTTGAGGCATGTTGTCCAAATTTACATAATGAAAACTTTACGCTAAGCAAAAATAATTTAGAAACAAATTTTAATACAAAAAAGTCCCAAAATATAATGCCTTGCCATATCAATTATTTAGAGGATTATTCACATATTTGGCATCTTTGCTCCTGCTCCATAAACACAGATAAAAGAGAAGGGTAAGATTGGCCAAAAAAACTAATTAAAAATGTTATCATTAATCTGAATTCGCTGTATGTACCCAAACTTGCATTAAACAAACGTAAAAACCATTCTCACTCATTTCAAATTAAAATAAGCATTGCCCAGTATTAATTTCATTTCAGGTAAATTATTTCCTTTTAATAGAACAATACCACACTAGTCTTTGACTGATCACCAATATGATTATGTAGCCACGTAAGCTCTATCCTATATTTTCTGTGGTAAATTTCAAGATCTCTCCAAAACACCTAAGGAATTCTTTCTAATAGTGATGGAAATTGAATTACTAATATCTATAAAATTTCTTCCCTGAAATTAATAGCGCTTAAGGTAATAAATTTAAAGAAGATAGCAGTGTTTAGAAAAAGGGTGTGCATTGTGGTTGCAGCAGTTCAAATTTCACAGGAACTTGCATTAGGATCACAAGGAACTCAGGAATCACCTAGGTCACCTCCAACATTTTATGAAGAAACTGAGGCCCCCAAATGCTGTGATACTGAGAGGGGCAAGACCACAACCTAGGGCTCCCGGCACTCAGTCAAATAAATGTACCGTCAAGATTTTTCATATCAAATTTAACCAAGTAATTCATACCAACTTAAAATGGTACTGGTTTTTTTGCCAAAAGATTCAGAAAAATAATTGTGAAAAACACACAAAGAACTGCATTTAAGTAAGCACCACAGTAATCAGTTTAATAACTTCTTACGATGTTTTCAAAGCCCAACTAGGAATTTCTTGTCATAAAGATTTTTTCAATTTCAGATCACCCCAATGCTTGCTCTTGGGTTCCTTCATCCCCCATCTCCCTCTCTCTCTCTCTGACACACACACACACACACACACACACACACAGTCTCCTAAAAAAACAGTCGGGAAGGTGAGCAGAAGTCAACAACTTTCTTTCTAATCCTGCCATATTTGATCCAGGTATACTGACTCGTCCTTTTTCCATCCTCAGCATGACAGACAATAATTCTAAGGGAAGAGTTAGTTTCTAACAATATCTTTTAGTATCAACCTTAGTTTATTTTATTATATTATTTCATAAATCGGCCTAATCTCTCAAAAATCATCTGATGGAAAGGTTTCACAGGTTAAACACATTCTGTTAGCCCCATAAAAATATTAATAATGTGCATATATGTATCATTTATTCATTTTTCTGAAATTTTCATTTTTCCCAAAGCAAATCTTCATCAAAAGTCAGTAACGTGAGAATGGAAAATAAACCACAAGGTCACATAAGTTCATTCTGTCAGTGTATAGCAGCAAAATAAAAAGGAAAAATATACTCAATTCTGAGCCAATCCTAATCCAGTTAAAATGGATGGAATAACATCTTAGATTTTTTAAATTAGCAACATATGAATAATTCGCAAAAGTTACCTCTGCATTAAATTTCCCTTAAATTTATGTTTAAAGGACTATCAGAAGCAACTTTTTAAAAATAGACTTCATGGTATCGCCAATGTCCTAAAAAGCCTTTTACGGGACCACTAAAGCACAATAACTACTCTCTTCAGTTTGAGTAAAAAAAACCCTTTCAGAAAACAAAAGCCAATAGCTTTTTGATACTCAGGCAAACAATTATTTTTAAAAATCTAAAATTAAATTTAACCAAATATTTTAAGATACATCCTAACCATTACACCTGAGTCCTTAGAGAAGGGATATTTAATTCCCTGGAATGACGCAGGGTTCTCTCAGCAAACCTCCTCTCTCACTAAGCAAATTATTAATTAAAACAGATAATTCTGCTTGTGCTGACATCATATCTGGGGACACTGCAACTATTTTGTAATCTGTTCTGGCCCTTGCAGCAAGCTCTCCAAAATAACCCTCTTGCTGTAGCACATGTGTGCGTGCAAACATGTTATGTATACACGTATACAGATACATTTCTAATCCTTGTTTTTTTAATCTCGAGTTTGTACTCTTACCAGCTGTGTGCTCTTGGTCAAGTTATTATATCTTTCTGATATTCAATTTTCTCAGCTGTAAAATGGGGATAATAATAGAACTTACCTTGTGGGGTTGTTGTGGGGACTGACTCAATGTTAGCTTATTATCCCATATAAATTTCCCAAACACATATAAATGCTCATACCCTCAAAGTATACAATTTTAGTGGGGAATCTGATGTTCAAATAACTATGAAATTCCCTTTTTCTCATATCTATCACCTAGGCTGGCTGCTCATTAATTCAAAAACATAAAACAATGTGACTCTTGCAGAATATAGATACACTGGTAGCAAGAAACACAAGTGATCTTTGCCTGAATCTATTTTTAGGAATGGTTTAATTATCTGCACCCCTAGTGTTAACACTGGAAAATAAACAAATGGGTGAAAGGCATCATAAAAGAGTCAGTCTGAGATCAACAGTTTCATAGTATTCAAAAATAAAGGGGAATGAAGAAAACATTCAGATCATTTCTCTAGCAATCCTCACTGATAAGGCAGGCCAGAATTTGCAAAGAGGTTTAAGGAGGAATTGCCAAATTGATGAATTCAGACTGTTTAGACTGCATGGTACAGAGAGGTTCCAGGTTTAAAATGTAACCAGTGAGAAAACTGTAATTCAATAGTTGGTTTTCAGTGACTCAATACCTTACAGTGGAGAAAGAAATGAATTTTTTTGGTTATATAGTTACTGCATATGGGGAGAAAATGCTCATCAGCTTCCACAATGAAATATATTTATATCTATATACTATTTATTCTCACCTAAATAAGCAGGAAAAAACCAACTCTGATTCTCTTGTCAGGCTAAAAAGGTGCTACAGTTAATAATTACCACATCACTAGCTACCTGGTATTCATAATTATGCCAACTCATACAATTATCTACAGGAAGACTACAATTAGAAATTTACCAAAGAAACTGTTGAATATTTTGCTCCAAATTACACTCCTCTCCTGCCAAAATAATGTCTAGTAATTAACTCATTTTCTAAGAAGAGCTCTGATATGAATGTGGACAACTCAAACTTTTAAATAGATATTAACGCCAAACCATTTCCTTATTCATCTTAATCTATTAATGGAACATAATCTTACCGGAAAAGGAAAAATGTTGTCAGCCCTGTTCAAGCTATCTTCCATCCAGGATTTAGGAGCAAAGGCAGAGCTGGGGCGAGCGTACTTCTGGAGCTGAATATGATTGCTTGCAAAATTTTTCTTCAAAGGCGAGATGGAGTTCAGGGGCGTTATTCCTCCATTCAGCCCTCTGCGGTGATCTCGGCCTTGGGACCCTCCCCAGCCACCATATCCGCCTCCCCCGGGGCTCCAGGAAGACGACGGTGTGGGAGAGGGACTCTGGTAGCTGCTCCACGGAGAGGGGGGTTTGTTGAGATTATTGGCCAAATGAGGCAGCTGGTTAAAAGCAGCATTTCTATGTGTGAAAGGTGGCGGATGGGGACTGGCAGGAGACCTCCTCTGCTGCTGATGCTGGCTGTGATGATGCTGGAAATGAGGGTGGTGAGGGTGGTGCTGGGAGAGAGGCCCGATCTGAGGGGAGAAGCTGCCTCCGAAGCCAGGGCTGACATGATGGGGAAAATTTTGAAACAGCAGAGCACCGTTATTGGCCGAAGCAGCCGGGACCCCTCCCTGGTGAAAGAAACTTGCATCTTCATTGATGATTGTAGAGGAGGAAGGTGCTATTGCTGCTGACCAGTTACTGAAACCAGTAAGAGACGATGCACTAGACGTCAAGGGCTGGGTCGAAGCCCCTAGCCCCGCAGCTTCTTGATAATCAAACCCTGTCAACACTGGTGATTCGATTCTTATTTTCTCCTTCCCGTTGCCATTTTCCGAAGAAGTGTCCCCCTGATTTTCTTCAGATTTCGCCTTCTCAGGTTCAGGTAGTATTCCAGCTTCCTGACCTGGGCTGGGGGAGAGCTGCTGCTTTTCTAAAGGGTCTTGCTGCTCCTGCTGCTGACCTTTTGCTTTTTCGGACCCCAAGATCTCATCCTGAATGTTATGGGTGGCCGGAGCAGGAAAGAGCCAAGCTGAGCCGGCGCTGCTGCCACTGGCAGCTGTGTTATTATTTATAAAAGCAGCAGGACTGGGGGTGGCATTTTGGTGATGGTGTGGAGGCTGCAGATGCGGATGGAATCTGACTGGAAAAGCAGATTTATTCCCAGTATTGCTTTGCACTAGCACTCCAAACCCGTAATCCCCCATTTATTATTTTTAGGATCAGAATCTTACGATAAAAAAGGACAACCTGATGTCTCACGCCTTTGTATCCTCTACCCCCAATTTAAGTCGTTTGTTTGAAATGTCTTATTTATAGCTAGCTCAAAGATCGCAGCTTATCACCTTAAATAGTTCTGATTTGGAATTCTGGTCTCTGACAGAAAAGAAAAAGCTAAAAAAAAAAAAATCTCTTAAAACATTGACATGAATCCAACTGGGCTTATTTCTAGGAGGGAATAAAAACGAAGGGGGTAAAAATCAAGTCTTTGGTTAGTAAAATAGGCGCTT
Organism: Equus asinus; assembly: GCF_041296235.1. Taxonomy (NCBI): domain Eukaryota; kingdom Metazoa; phylum Chordata; class Mammalia; order Perissodactyla; family Equidae; genus Equus; species Equus asinus. The sequence continues at coordinate 10,181,424 of NC_091798.1, forward strand.
TCTTTTTCCAAAGGAAAATGTACATGAATGACAAAAACACAGCTTCTCAAGCGTCTACGGACGGAGAAGAGTAAGAACTGCGCGGAGTAAAAATATATATATATAATTTAACAATCACATATGGTCTTCCTCAGCAGTTCAGCTTCACTCACATAAAAATCAGAACAGGGCGAAAGGGGAGAAGACGTTGTGTTCTCGGCAGCTTGGTTAAGAAGAATCAGGAATAATTTAACATTATATATTATATATCTATATATAGAGATTCTATTAGGTGCTCTGGGCGGGGGAGGCGGTCAGCGCCGGCCGATGGGCAGACGCCGGCAGCGGGGTTTCCGCCGCTCCCGGTCCTGTCGCTGCTCCTCCACGGGGCGCACGTCGGGCCTGCGGGGCTGCTCCCGAGGCTCTGGGTGCAGATCGTGCTGCGGTCGCTGTGCCTGGGCTGCCCCCGGCCTCCTCTCCCCCATGAAATGGGCTGGGGACACCCGCTTCTCCCTCGGGGGGTGGCGATCGGGGGCTCAGCGGGCCTCGCGCGGGGCGAGCGGGCGGCCCGGGGGCACGGGGGCGGCCTGGACGGGCCCGCGGGCTCGGCCTCTTCCCCTCTCGGCGGCTCCGAGGTGTTTCTCCCTCATGGGACCCAGGCGCGGTCCGTGCGGTCCTCCCAGTTCGAGTCTCGGCGGGGGCAGAAAGAGGAAAAGAGGAAAGCCCACTCGTGTAGTGATTCTAAAGGAGAAGGGCCGCCCCCCCGCGCGCGCGCTCTCTTGGCCCCCCCAGGTTTTTTTTAAAACTACAATTTGGGAGGCTTTTGTTTCTCCTCACGGTTGTTGGGCCGCCGCCGCCGCCGACTTCGCCCGGTCCCGCAGTCCCCGCTGTCGTGGTGGCGGACTCCGCCCGGCGCCGCTGCTTCTCTCCCTCTTCCCCCTCGTCCTCCTCTGCTGTCGCCGCCGCCGCCGCCGCCGCCGCCGCCTCCCGGCGCCGGGTCCCGCAGCCGCGGCTGAGTCCCTCTCCTCAGGACCGAGCCGACTGAAATGACAACCAGCTGGAAAGACCGAGAGACACTTCCGGTTCGAGGAGGGAGGGGCGGGGCGCCGCCGACGCCCCGCCCACCCGCCGGAAGGCCAGTCCGCGGCTAGCATTTAGGCGAGGCCACGCCCCCGGCTCAGATCCCCGCCCAGGAAGGTCGGAAAGTCGCCTCGAGAGACGGCCTTTCCGTCTGCGCCTGGCCCGGGGAGGCCCGGCGCCCGCTCACCACCCCGAGTGAGCGCTGCGGATCGCCATCTTTAGTGTGGGCAAAGGACAGCTGCGCTGTTTATCCGCCCCAACCACTCTTTGCAGGAGATGCGTATAGAGACACGCGGAAGAGAACAGATGCCCCGAGCACCACGGGAAAGAGTCAAGGTTTTGGGGATCAGAGTGGCGACCCGTCAAACCTCGGATGAACGGGAGGACTGCCCATAGTAAAGGTGGGTCCCCAGGCGTCACGTGCTCTGGCCCGAGCTCCGCCCCAGAGGGATCTGGAAGGGGAGGCGGGTCTTCCCAGCTGCTGTTTGGTGCCTAGAACTGCGTACGTCCTTGTTCTGAATGCAGACCTCACGCGGGAGCCTCCGTTCACCTTTCCTTCCTTCTCCTCCACCCGCCCAGCTTGCCTTAGGCTTCCTTCTGGTGCAGTCTCTCAGCCACAAAGATACATCTGTTGTAGGCATCCGTGGCTGAGTCCTCATGTCCATCCCGTTCTAGTCCGTCCTACACGCTGCACCAGAGGGATATTTCCAAAACGAAAACTTCATCGTGGTCTTCACCTGCTCACATCTCTTCTATGGCTCCCCATTACTCTGATGAAAAAAGGCAAACTCTTTAGTCTGGTATACAGGGCTTGCCATTCTGCGGGCACTGTGTCTTTACACCGCATGTCCCTATGAACGCCCCCCACCAAGCTGTTTAGACATACCCTCAGTGCCTTTTTACTTTCCCTTTCCTCTCTTCTCCACTTGGTAAACATTTTTGTTTTAGGAATCAGTTCAAAAGCTACCAACTTTGTCTTCTAAGTTCTCACGTTGGAGCATCCATGGCTGTGAGTACATCTCATGCTTGTTTATCACACTCTGTTGTAATGGTGGCTTACATCTCCTGGCCTTGCGCTCACTTGTGGGCTCTTTGAGGACAGGACTTTGCAGGTAAGAGGCATCAGTGAACGGAAGCCGAAAAAATGAATGAACAAACCAACTATAATGAAGTCTTTTCCTGAAAAGTCTTTTTCCCTTTCCAAGACTGAATTATTTCATTCCTCATGCCTGGTTTGGAGCCCACTTCTCTCAAACTTTCATCATTTAGGTTATTCATTTGCTGCTCCGGCACTCCATGTCTTCTTGTTCATCTTTGTACATTTCCACCACTGTGACCACCCCCAGGGCCTAGGGTAATACCTTGCTCTCAGCACAAGCTTTAAAGATGTTGTGTAAGTGAATGTTTTCCCTTAGTAGGAAATGAGAAAGGAAAATAAATCAGAGTAGAGCCTGAAGCGACTATGGCAAGAGTAGAGAAAGAAAGAGAGCTCAAAGACTTTTAAGAAGCACCTTATGAACAAAAGTAGCTTCCATTTCATTTCTATAGCCTTTGCTCAATGACCCCAACTTCTGCTGCCTCGGTTTCTCAGTCCTCCAGCACTTCCATGTAGAACACCTGTTTGGGGCGTTAATCAGTGATTTTATTCTCTTTCATGGTATCATGAGCATGACTCTTGTCTCTGCAGCCCTTGAGGGCAGGGATGGGGTCTTGCTCTGCTGTTTATTCCCCACACTGGACATACCTTGAGACTTCGCTGGTTCACAGAGATGTCATTTCCTCCAGAATGGTTTCCCTGACTGCCCCTCTCTCTAGCGTCTTGTAGATTCCTCTCTTTTAATTACTGCTGGTTGTCAGAAGGTTAGTTTCTTGAGGGCAGAGGTTGCGTCTGATTTATCTTTGTGTCCCCAGTGGCCAGCAGAGGGTCTGGCACAGAGTGGACTCAGGTCACGTTTATGGAATGAACAAATGAGTGTTCAGTGCCCGGTAGATGGCTGAGAATCTCTTGCGGCTACCAGTTCTCAGGGGCTACGAAGGCAGCTATGACTTGGAGGAAAGAGGACTATCTTTGGAACCAAACAGCATAATTTGAATCCTCGCTCTTCTACTTCTTATTTGTGCAGCCCTCGGCATCACCCCTACAAGCCCCTGGCTCCTCATAGATAAAATGGGAATGATATTCCCTCCCTCGCTAGGTTGGTAAATTACATGAGATGCACATGAAGTGGTAGGCTCAAAGGAGGTTTTCAAAATGTCAGTTCCTTATTAACATGGTAAGTGCAGAGAGCTACTTCACAAGTGTCTTTTGCTTAGAAGCAGCTGTGTGCATGAGTGAATCCAGGAACCTCTGTTGGCTTGTGGAGGGAGGAGGCACGCCCGAGTCAGCCTGATCTTTTAAGGCTAAATCAAGTATGGGCAGTAGGTTTGGGCTGGCCTGAAGCTCAGAGGCTCGCTGTAGACGTCAGGCTCCTGGTTTGGGACTAGGAGCCTGGGAGAAGGAGGGGAAGCAGTTCTCTTGGGTCAGTTGCCTACTCAGAAACCCAGGCTATCCAGCTCAGGGCTGCCCTCCTTGGAAACACGCTGGCCTCAGAAACTGTCCCAGGTAACCATGACAACAATTCAGCAGCTCCATTTAGGATCTCCAAAGGGATCTACAGTTGCAGATGAGTGCTGGCTTGAACACTGCTGGCAGAAGAGAGCCCCTCCCAGGAAGCATGCTCCCTGGGAAGCTTTAGGGTTGCAGAGAAAGCAAGCTCTGCCCAAACATTAAGGTGCTACCAGATTAAACAAACAAACAAACTTCCTCCCTGTCTGGGGAGGGCTGACACCCTTCAGAGAAGTTGTGGGCTAGAGAATGCTTGTACCCTGCTGGCTACTGCCCAGCCCCCTCTGGGGTTTGAGGTCAACCACACCCCAAACCCGGAGCCTCCCAGGAAGTAGGGCCCTAATATCTCCTTCACCAGCCTCCTTGAAAGCTTGGCAGGCAATATAAATCTCACCCCATAATCACGCAGAGTCAACTCTGCCCCACTCTAGCTCTGATGTCCTCCACCACTGCCCTTGAAGCAGACCTTGTCAGCCTTCTCTAAATGGCACACACTCAAGCTCCCCGGGGGCCTGTCTGATGAGTTTAGCAATCAGGGCCACCACCCAAGGCCGCCCAGGTTGTGCACTGTGCAACTCCATAAGGCACCACAGACTATTATGTGAATGCCACCCCCTGGAGTTGTATAATGCAGTGACCCTGCTTCTGTTCATTTCCATAAGACACAGAGGCACATTGTGGAAATATGACACCCATACAAAAAAGCCACCAGATACTACCGTAAATTACATGAGCACACAATCATCGCATGCAGAAATATTTAAAGCAGTTGATCCTTTGAGAGTTGGTGGCCCAGAAGCTTTCTGTAATGGAGCTGAAGGACACGGTGTCCTTGATGTTGTTTTGGGTGGTGAGCTGTAGTGAGAAGACAAGTCTGGGCAGGTGTATGGTCCAGTCCCCTACGAGATTAATACCCAGCGATTACTTTGCCTAGCAGCGTTAATCAGCATTCTAATGTAGTGGCGGAAGACTGTTTTACTGAACCGAAAAATATCTAATAATATTCAAAGGCAGGCGCTGTGGATGTAGGGGAAGAGAGAAGAGTGGAATTACTTTTGGAATATCCTCTTTTCCAAGAGTCCCTGGCAGCTCACTACCAGAAGATGAGCTGGACAGAAACAAAACCAAGTCCCCAAAGCAGGTTTTATTAAACCCCACCTCTGACCTCCTCCCTGTTTCAATATTGGAAAGTGTGTGTGTTTACTTAGAAAGCACCATTGTTTTTTTTACAGCTAATTGCTGGGTTACAGTTTCTCCTTTGGTTTGTTGTTTTATAACCTGTGCAAGCCCTCTGCGTTTGAAACACTGTTTCCCTCCTGCTTTCTCATTTAAGGTCTTATCATTAACAGAGTTCATAGTCAACAAGCCATTTTGGTGGGGAGTGGCGGAGCCAGTTCCTCCGATGCATTGTTACTGAATAAATGGTTTGGAAAGGTCCAGGACACAGACATGCTTCACTTGAAATTGCTGTATCCTGGCAAGGATTTAGGTGAGCTGGAACAGGGGGTTGACCTTCCAAACTCTGACGTGCATCACATGGGATGACTTGGATTCTTTTGTGGCTCCAGCCACCTATGTGGACAGGCAGCTGACCTAGATTACCCCTTGCTGTTTAGCTTGGACACACTTCACTTCTCAGTCTGAAAAACGTGCCCATGCTGCGGGACAGCTGCCATCTCACGCCCTGTGGCTAGGCTGGAGGATTTTCACCAGCAGTGCTGGAGAAAGACTAGCTTTTCAGAGCTTGCAGGGAAGCTGCAGGGTCCAGAGGTCAGAGAGCCGGGAGTCCAAGAGCAAAATTCTAACCCCAACATCGCCATAAACTCACAGGCGCTGGTCCAGTTTGCCTGATGATTTCCTTTCAGCTAGAATTTTTACCACCGAGAGTTTCACTTCGGAACCCTTAATTAGTAAAGGTTCAAAGTCATCTATAGACAAAACAAAAAGATGGTTCTTTCCTTTTATGTCCAAATTTCTTGCTCCCCTAGTCTTAGAATGTATATATGTTTCTAAAGAACAATTGTAAGAGTTGATTTGTAAGCATCCAACCTCAGACTTTAGTGTGCATTGGTCCCCATGGGACCGTGTCAAATGCAGATTCCAAGGCCCGTCCCCCAAGATATTCTGATAAAGTTTTCTCACAAAGTTATAAGGCACAAGCGGTTTTTCTCGTAATAATGTCAGAGCACAGAAAAACCGAAATAAGAATGGCTAAAACAAAAAAGTTCCTTTTTCACATAAAAGAAGTTTGGGAGAGTAAGCATAGGGTTGGTGGAGCCATTCCAGGAAGTGATCAGAAACCAGTTTCCTTCTCTCTTATTGCTTTTCACTCCTCAAAATGTAACTTTTGCCTTTTGATCCAAGGTAGCTGATCAAGTTCCAGCCATCATGTCTGTATTCCAGACCAAAGGAAGGAGGAAAAGATGCAGGACAGAACCCTTCTCTTTGAGGAAACTTTTCAGAAGGCACACATATCGCTTCTGTTCTGCTCCCATTGGCTCGAACTTGGCCTTATGGCCACACCTAGTGGCAAAAGAGGTTTGGAGTTATGGTCTTTACGTCACACTCATGTAGTGAATTAAAAATCACATTCTGTTACCAAAGAAGCAAAGGAAGGTGGATATTGGGAGCTGGGGCACTTAGACCCAGAGAGGTATAGTGACTCAGCTGAGGTCTTATAGCCAACCCAGTGCCCTCATTTTTGCAATTGAGGAAACTGAGGCCCAGGGAAGGGCTTTGTCTATATGAGTTATTTTGCCCAGGTATTTCCACTCAGAACTCTTTCCTCTATCAAGTGGTCCTCAAATTATAGTACACATCAGAATCACCTGCAGAACTAGTTAAAACAAACGAGAATTTCTGATTGAATAGGTGTGGGGTAGAGCCAAGAATGTGCATTTCTAGCAAGTTTTCAGGTGATGCTGATGCTGCTGGTCTGATGAATACACTCTGAGAAGCAGTGTCCACAGTACCTCCCATCTGTGTTTAACAAGGACCTTCAGTTCACTGTGGCCAAGTGAACGCATCACCTCCCTCCCAGCTTAGTTCTCCTCCCATTTTCTCTAGCTCACTCAATGGTACCATGATTCATTTTCTTGGTTGCCTAAGCCAAACTTAGGAGTCATCCTAAACTCCTCCTTCTCTATCCTCTTATAATTGGTCCGTAGGTTTTCTTCATTTTCTCTCTTCAGCATCTCCTCTTTCTCTCCATCTTCTGCTTTGGTTCAAGCCTGATCATTTCTCACCTGGACTTTTTGCAAAAGCCCTCTTCAGATTTACCACCTGGCCTTGCTCACTGAATCTCTGTAAACGGAGAGTCCACATTACTCCATTGCTTCAACGCTTTCAGTGGCTCCCTGATGTAGTCAACTGTATTTTTCAAACTTCAGTGATTTCATTCCAGCATCACAATTTTTGCCATATTGGTGTAGCTCCTACAATATTACTTAATATTTTTCTATAAGCTGACTTACCTTTTTAAAAAACTTAAATAAATATATATTCAAGGCACATTGATTTGCTACCCAAAATGAAAAACTAGTATCACTTCTGATAACCGAAAGGTAATTATCACATTTAAAACAATGAAAACAAAATAATGGTATTGAATTCTTCTGGATCCTGTATGCATCTTTCTCTTTGTTAAAAAGGAAGATTAATAAGGTTAGAGAGGTGCCAAAGACTTACTTTCCCAATCTTGAAAAGTTTCTTTACATAATTAGAAAGACTAAAAGAGAATGGAAAAGGAACTAAATATCTTCTTGTGTGATTCAAGATTACGTCCTGTCTTGTCTCTGTGCCACCCGCAGTCGCCTAATGTACCCTACTGGGAAAGGACCCATTGTCTGAAAAGCACGGCCAGACTCCTTAACATGGCATCCCATGCATTTGACGACCTGACACTTGCATGACATTTTAGCATCAGCTCGTCCAGCTCTGAGAGCATTGTTCCAAGCGTCCCGGAAACCTTGAGGTTCCACAAGCTTATGAAGTCATAAATACCATTTGCTGCAAGTGACAGAATGCTTGAGTAAGAGGGCCTTAAACAATAAGATATTTTTCTCACACATCGAGAAGTCTACAGGTGGGTGGTTGCTAGTGCTGGCTGGTCGCTGTTGCTGGCTGGTCGCTGTTGCTGGCTGGTTGCTGTGCTGGCTGGTCCGTGATGTCAGGGCTCTGGGTTGGAATCTCTGGATGTTCTTGGCCTTCCCTTCAGGGTCTTAAGATGTCTGCCACAGCCCCAGTCATCACACCGTGGCATTCAGAAGCTAGAAACAGAGGGCTTCAAAGAGTTGAGAGTTTCTGGTCATGAGCTTTCCTCTGATCGGGGGGGAAAGGTCTTTCCCAAGGGCCCTCCAGCGCACTTCCTGTTATCTTTTTGGTCAGAACTGGGTCACATGCACCTTTCCTGCAACCAAAGAACTCCAACATGAAACATAAAACAAAATCATGATTCTGCTGGCAAAGGAGCAGGGCCAGTTTCTGGAGGAGTCCACAAGTGTGTCCTGTGCTCACCACACGACTTCCTTTGGCCTTTCTTCTGTCTGTTTGCCAAGAACACCTACTTTGTGTGCCAGGGGAGCTCTACTCAAGCACCCTCACTGGCTTTCCCTGACCCCCGCAGAGATGGGTATCTTCTAGGCTGGCACAGACCAGACATTTGGCCACTTCATTGGCTATTATGCAATTGACTCTTTAGATCCTACCCACTAAAGTTGCTTCCCCAGACCAGGCACTCTTTTCTTTTCTCTTTTGCATCCCTGAGCCCAGCATTATGCCCAGCACATAGTAGGCCTTTAATGAGTGTTTGTTGAATTAAGCTTAAATTAATTAGTTTTTTTGTCTGTCTTATATACAAACCACAAGTAAGTCCAAAGTAATAAATGTTAGGTTGAATTTAACAACAAGCATACTTGGAAAATCTTACAAATAGTACTCCAGATTTTATTCTTGTTTTGGGGAAAATACAGCTATCTCCTAATAGTGTACATCAAGTTACTATTGGCATAAAACTTCTACCGCACTGCTGATCTTCCGGCAAATCAGTCACTGTAAATCCTGGAGTGTGGTTTTATAAACTTAGTAAACCATTTCAATCTTGTGTGAAACACATTAGACAGGGTAATAGCTTCATTTGGCTGAGTCATCTTAGGTCCAGTTCCACGACTGCATTAAGCTAGTCTCTATTCATATACCCTCAATGTTAAACAGCTTCTTAATGAAGTGAATTGCCTTGAAGCCACTGGATAGTGCACACACACACACACACACAAAGTTATCACCCCCAAAACAACTGGAGAGACAGTAATTCTATAATATTAATGAGCAATATCCCATACAATTGGATGTGCCAGTTTCTTATGTAACTGAGTGGATTCTCAGTAATGGGAGTCTTGAAATGACCTGGCCCCCATGGAAGTAACTTCAGGTTCAACAGCCCATGTAAAATATAATAAATGCATAAATAATTTAGCAAGGGAAATAGGTAGCGTTATGGCCACACTTCTGCGCTGCTGTTATTTAAAAGCCTGGCAGCTTGGTAGCTAGAAACCACTACGTCCAGGGGTGTTGTAATTCACCATTTGCTCAGAGTCGAAAAGAGGTAGATGAGAGCTGCCGGCCCCTAGCTCATTTTTTATTTAGAGGCAATTTTTTTTAATCCATTCAGCCATTTAAGTTCCAAAAATAGAAAAGGAAAAAGAAATAAACACACTTCAAATTTAGAAGTTTAAAGGCTGGTTGGAGTTCTCGTTAGGCAAGGTCCGGGCTGGATTTTTTAAGAAACATTCTACAAATTTGTAAGTGCATGGTGAGTTTAAAAATTAGTTTCATTGTGTGTGTGTGTGTGTGTGTGTGTGTGTGTGTGTGTCTCTTTTTAATCCATACATGTTGGTTTATGAGGCAGTGTTTTTCAAATCCTAGTCCTTTTTATATACTAAGACACATCATTTTTGCTGTCATATTGTACTTCCTATCTTAGTTATTATTCACCCAACATTATTTGTAAATGGACTCAATTTTTAGAACTTAACCAAATAGGTTTAAAAGGAAAATTTTGTATCACTAATGTAAATAGAAAAATCAGTATGTCATGCCATAAACAGATGCCGTCATTTATTTTTTCCTCACACACACTGAAATAAATACATACTGAGTCAAACCAGTGCCTGGTAATTAGAATAAGAGTTCCTGTGTGCACTGCCTGAAAGGATCCCCAGGACTGTCAGTGGACTCTTAGGGAAGCACTGGCTTACTCGTTAAGAGCACAGATCTTTCGAATCAGCCAAGATTGGTTGAAGTCCCACCTCTGCCGTTTGCCAGCTGAATGACTCGTGATCAGGTCTTTTTGTCTCTCTGAACCTCAGTTCCTGCATCTGGAAAATGGGGATGCAAATTGCTGAGCAATTAGTTGAGACGACCGTATGAGGTAATACCTGGAAAGCTCTTAGCACAGCACCTATCTTATAGCAAGTGTCCAAGAAATGTCAGCTATGATTATTATTAATTTGTGACTGGGGAGTTGTGGGTCATCACAGAGAACCAACCACCAATGATTTCAGTTCAGAACAAACAGAATGGACTAGGTGTCTACCATGTGACAGGCTCTGTGGTAGGCCCTGGGGAAATGGAGATACTTCTTGAAGTGACAGACATGTAAGGAGCTAACGATAGCAGTCTATGGGAAGTGCAGTGAGAGGCATGTGCCCAGGTTATTATGGCGGGCCACAGGAGAACATGGTGGAAGTCAGCATCAGGGAGGAAAAATGCGCAGGTCCAGACATCAGGCCTTTCCAGATAGCTTATGGGGACATACATCAGTACTGGAAGGTACAAAGTAAATTGGGTTTCTGCTGGAAAATAGAAGATGCATGAAATTCAAATATATATACAGCAATGGAGACATAGCATCATTTACTTATGAGCTTAAGTGGCATTTATAAATTGGTGAATATCAGTTTTGAAACCAAATAGTGGTCAAGCAACATGTAAATGGAGTTTTAATTTTCTTTTCTCCTTCCACAGAGATCACAGGCAGGTGATTCACAGATATTTTAGGTTCAGCCTGCAGAGTAATTTACATTTTTTAAAAATTATTACTTGCTAACATGTAAAAACCACGCAATTTCATAAAACCCAGATTTATGTCTTCTCTTTAAAAAGTGGAAGATGTGGCCGTCTGGATTCTCACGTATGGCAAGTTCAGGCTGGAGTTGAGTGGCCACTGCTGTTCGTAAGATGGGGCATCTGCTCTCCAGTTCACCGTAGTCCCTACACGCCCAAATGACAGTGCTGCCCTAAGACACAGGCAAGTGGGACCCTGCCTTTGACCCTGGGTTTAGAGGCCCCGCTCTGGCCCCTCTCCAAATGTGCCCTTCCCCCTGCATCCAGGAGCCCATAGAGCTGAGGGATGCCTGCACTGCCTCCTCCAGAGCATGCTGCTGGTGCCCAGGGACCCTGAAATTCCCTGCCACGTGACCCAAGCCTGCTTCCGGAGCCTGCAGAGACGTCTTTACATGTCAGTTCTCCCAAGGGCAAATAGCACTGCTAGGATGCACACTCTGTGCCCGAGGGGTGGCCAAGAGAAAGCTGGGGTGTTTTCCAAGGAGAGGGAAGGGAATGAAGCTTGAATGTGCAGCCTGGGTGTCCATCCACCTGCACAAAGCCCCTTGCTGTGTGAGATGAGTCAGACATGGGAAGAGAAGCAGAGCAGATGGTGTGTTGGGGGCGGGGGGCACCTTGGGCTGAGGACCAGTTCTCCCCATGTCATCATCTTCAGGGGAGGAAATCTGAGAATTATACATTTGAATTCAGCCTTCCAGGTCATTATACAGGTATATTTGTCAAGGTAGGAGGCTAGAAGTTACTTCAACTCGTTAACTTGATTTGAAACATAAATATTTAGACATATGGTAAATGGACTTCCATTTATACTCTTTCCCTGGGCCTCCAAATGTTAGCAGATATTAGGAGTGGGCCCACTGATAGTTTCACTCCTTTCTCCTTGTTGCCTGGCCCCCATTAGTACTTGAGTTTGTGGCTCCTGCCAGACTGTGATCTTCGTGAGGATGGGAAGTGCACCTGGTGTTCACCCCTATATCCTCTGCCCCTAATCCAATCCTCGGCACCTCCCACGGTACCCAGCTACTACTGAATGAGTGACTGTAATCTCAGAGTTGATAGTGGTCCTCTTGGAATTATTTTCTCTTGTCATATATGTACATGCATTACAGATTATTTAAAAGTTTCTCCTTAGAAGTTTTGTTAATTGCCAGAGGTTTTTTTGGTTATTTCTACTTTTGTGATTTAAAATGAATTTAAACACATGGTAAAATAATCTGAAAGGTATAAAAAAGTAAAAAGAAGAAGAAAGGAGCATCTCACGTCACCCTAACTCCACTGGTGCAACCGTTATCATTTTGATGTATTTATTTCCAGTCTTTTTTCATACGTTTCTTTTCATAGTTGAGGTCCTACCCAGAGATTTATGACGATAAGCTGCCATACTCCAACTACTGGAGCAGCTTTCTTGCTGCTGTTTGTCATTCCTTGTGATGCATTTTAGAAGATAAATTGCATGAGAAACTTCTAGATTTCATGGAGAAATATTGAAGTGAGGAGTGTTATAAACACTTTCCAGAGAGGTGAATGATGTGGTTCTAAATTTGTGTGTGTGAGAGAGTTTGTGTTTTACCCTACTTCCCAATTGTTCATCATTTTTATCAACATCATGTTCACCATCCAGGGTCAATTATTAGCCATCTAATTTTTTCAGCCTTCTTCTGTTAAGCTCTGTATGAAGAATGCTGCATACACTTGGCCCCCTCCCTTTCGAAGCTGACAGACTTGCTGTTCGGTTGGCAGTCCACAAACGTCGCTCAGGTGATGCCCAGATGCTGTGCACCATTGAGATCCTGAGCCTAACCAATGGAACAGGGGAGAGATGACTACATTCCAAATTGCAATAAGCATGACAAGCCAATGAGAAAGGGTGCCATGGGGACACGGAAGAGAGACTGCCTTACTCAGCCTGGGCTCCCAGGAAGGCTTCCAAGAAGAAGGGATATTTGAGTGCTGTCTGGAAAGCTGAGCCGAGAGTTGGCAGGTGCGGAAAGGAATCGGGTGTCAGGTTGAGGCCCCTTGAGGGTGTGGCTGGTGAAGAGGAGAGCACCTGCCCCACATTCATTGACTGTGCAGTATGTATCAGGGGCCATGCAGGGTCCTCAGGAGACAGAGATGGAAGGGCTAAGGAAGGAATATGTGGACAGAACTTTGGGTGACATCCTACCCAGCAGCACACTTCAGAACTCCATCCTGATAATTAAGCCTAAATCTAAGTCATTCTAGAAGATCTCTAGATCTTCTTTAAAATATCCTCTACAATGTGCAGTATCTATTGAAATTAAATATGTGCCTATCCCATGACCCAGAAAGTCCATTTCTTGATTTCAACTATAGAGAAAAAACTTGTTCAAATCACTTGCTGGTGTGAAAGGGTGTACATTGCAGCACTATTTGTAAAAATGAAAAAATTGGGGATCAACCCAAATATTTATGCATAGATGAATGGCTGTCAGAACTAGGCTATACCTATCCCATGGAAATGTATAGTAAGTTAGAAAGAGTGAGGGGTATTTATATTTACACATTAAAGCCTCCAAGACAAATAGCTGAAGGAAAAAAACAAGTCACATAATATACATACAATGTGGTATCATTCATGTAAAAAAATCCACACACAAAAATACCATGTTTTCTATAGTTACAGACCGATGCAAGTTTTTATTAATTGATTGATATACATTTTCTATAAGCACACAGATAACTAATTGAATGCATTGATAGAGAACTTCTGCTGAACTGAAACCATGGCTACGTCTGAGCGGCTCAGAGATTGGAGCAAGTGGCTAAAAGCGTTCTAGGCCTTACCTTTTAAAATCTTTTACAAGGAGTGTGTAGTCTGTGAATTACTTCTGCGATTAAAGATTAATTAAAACAATGAGGATGTTCTAACCTTCAGAGTAAATCAGTACCACCTATTTAGAAACACATTGAGCAATATGAAACCAGACACTAAAATGTTCCTACCCTGTGACCCAGTGATTTTCCTTTTAGGAATCCATCCAAAGGAAATAACCCTAGAGAGTCACAAAGATTTTCATATAAAGATGTTCAATGCAGTATTATTTATCATGGTGAAGAAAAAAAGGAATCATCTGAAATGTTCAATAATGGGTGAAAACTTAAATGGTAAGTTTACATAATGGAATGCTGGGTAGCCATTCTTGTGGCAGAAGAATTTTTATAGACTTGTAACAATGTTAACAAAATAATAGGAAGTCAGAATACAACGATGTGAACGTAGTAGGATCTCAAATATGATATAAGCCCAAATACACATACACCAGACCCGGGGAGGTGGGGCAGGGACCCAGGAGAGCGATTTGACTTGGCCTCGTGTCCACCTCAGGTCTCAAATTTAGACTTTTGAGGTGATCTCTAAGTGCAGTTATATAAAGACTCGCAGGGGTGCTCTGAATAGTTACGCATAGTCACAGATAGCGCTTGCCCTTTATCACGTGACTCGGACTGTTGCATGCAAACATTTAAAACACAGCACAGTTTTTTTCCACCCGCCTTTAGTATTGCTTCACAAATAAAGGAAGCCCCGCCTGCTGTCACTTGCTGAGAGGACCTGCTCTGCCACAGGCACAAAGGGTCAGAATGAAGTACCCCAAATGGGAGTGTATACACTCCTTGTCTTTTGGTAGTGGGATTGTAGACTTTTTTTAATGGGTAGTTTTCTGCTTTTTCTAAATTTTCTAATAAGCATGTATATTTCCTTCATAATTTAAAAATAGCTCCTAGAGTAAAAATTAAAAAAAAAAAAAAAAAAAAAAAGCCCAGAAGAGGAAATGTTCTCCTTTTAAAACACAAAAGCAGCGCCTGGCTATAGAATGTGCCACATCAGGATGTCCCCGGGCAGAGACCTTGGCAGGCTGGCACGAAGGCTGGACAGAAAGAATGTAGTTGGACCCTGCTCCAGTGTGTCACAGAAAGGCCAGTGTGACTCCTGCCCCCACCCCTCCCCACGCTGCACTTCTAGGTGAGGCCAGAGCAGTTCCACAGGCCAGAGGGGCAACATGCTTCTGGCTCAGAGCCGTGGGACCTGATGCTTGGAGGGGGTGGGGAGATAGTCCGGGCTCCTGATAAACTGGCTGAACCTGGGGCCCTGGCTCCATGGCTCTAAATCAGAGTGCAGGAGAGCGAGGAGGAGCCACTCATTTGCAGGAACAAATGAGATACTCAGGTCGGGCTGATAAATAAATCCCTTTATCAGGGGACTTCAGAACAGAGGATTTATTTGCATGGATGGCAGACAAGCTGCATATGGGACGGCGGGCACAATAGGGTGAGAGAAGACAAGAACCACTAGATTACAGTGGAATCTCTTATTAATAGATTTGGACCCTGCGCTTGACAGGTTCAGGGTGTGTGTGTGTGTTATAGCCAACAAAAGTGAACACTCCTTCCCACTACCCTCCACCCCCAGGCCCCAGGCTTTTTCTTCCACTAACAAAGCGAGTGTAACTGGTTCTGTCAGCAGAACAAACACAAGACAAACACAAGACGTTCAGTTTTTCCCCTTGTGAGGAAATTGCTCCTGCCTCCTCACCGGAGGAACACACGCACTGCTGGGTCAGGGAGCAAGCCTAGTGTCTGGTGGCGAACAGCTGGGGCCGGGAGCCAGCACCCTCATTAGAGGACGCTGCTACTATTTCCAGCCTGCCTCTATTCAGTGAAAGCGGGTCATTACAAACACAGCGCGTTTTTGCATATTAACCAAATTAAAATAATAATATGTTCTTTCCTTTCATGTGCTATACAGATAAATCCCAATTTATGAATGAAACATGCTGATTAGTTAGTTAAAAGGTAATTAGTCCCAGAATGTGTTTCTGAGTTGGGGACCTAATGAATGCACACAAACACATTTTCCCAAGTCCTCAGCACATTAGTCTTTTAAAGAAAAATATTCATAAGACGTGTTCATGAGAGACAAATGACAAAGTCACCTGATTTTATTTTTCTTCTGTCTTGCTGTGTGGGGTAAAATCTGGATGTAATTTGGTGCCTGTGAGGCTGGGTCGCTATAGAAAATGGATCCAAGCAATGGCTGTTATACTTGTTTGAGATTTGACGCTCAGATTCTCAAGAGCAAAGGTCTCAGCTCAGAAGCTCCTGCTTGTCCTGGAGAGGACCTTCCGATGCCGTCATGGAGCCTTCATAGCTGGGGTGCAAAGACGAATTACAGAAAGACCGGGGCCGTGGAGAACCAGGGGCTGGCCTCCACAAGACAGGAGTGGGGTCTATTAGATTTTCATTGTGTTCCCACAGCTCGGAAAACCAATATTGGGTGTCGACAAGAGCTGGGTGCTCTGGGCACATAGAATCAGAACGTTCCAGATACTCCAAGGACAAAGGGGCATAGAGATGACTGCCAAGCCAAGGACCTTTACCAGGAAGACAGCTGCCCATTACTGCCCTGGGAGGCTGCACACAGCACAGCGGCACCTTACTAGGCCATTGAGTTCCACAGCTTTAGACCCCACTAAGTTTGGACCCTACTCTTGACAGGTTCAGGCGGTGTGTTGGGAGGTCTGTGTGTGTATGTGTGTGTTATAGCCAACAAAAGTGAGCACTCCTTCCCACTACCCTCCACCCCCAGGCCCCAGGCTTTTTCTTCCACTAACAAAGCGAGTGTAACTGGTTCTAGCTCAGTTTTTCCCCTTGTGAGGAAATCGCTCCTGCCTCCTCACCGGAGGAACACATGCACTGCGAGGTCATGTATATTATAAAACCACCCTTGAAAATGCCTTAACTTGCCTGTCAACCCCAGGATGTGTGGGGTTCGGTGAGATTGTTGAGCTTCCGTGGTCAGACCAGATCACTGTTTCTTTGATTGAGCCCAAAATGAAGTATAGGCTTGCTTGCATTTAGGAAGCTTCTTATGTGGAAAGCACACGCAACACCCTGAGATGCTCTGACCACACGAGGCCACGGGAACAGAGATGCGTGTGGGGAACAGCAGATTCAGTCCCACCCACAACCCCAGTTACTCCAGGGCACAGGCCCTTGAGAATTACAATGAGAGGAATGGCCCAGGTTCTTAACATCTTGTTTTGTTTTCCAAGTGTGCACAGTGCGTAGTGGAATTCACCTGAGTTAAACAGTCCTACTCCCCCGTAAGGGACAGGCTAAGAGAAAGGGATTTGGTGTCAGACAGACCTGGCTGTCCCAACTGTTGTTTCTCTGAGTTTGAACCTGTGTATCTGTAACTTTGGGTTAATAATAACTAACAGCTATATAACACTTCCTATGTGCGAGAGGTTGCCTCAGATCTTGGCAATTTATTTAACCCTGACAGGGAGGACGGAATAATGCAGTCTGTAGAAAGGCCTAGCACACAGTTGACTACGATAAAAGGTGGCTATATCCTTGCCTTGTTCCTGCTCTTCACACTTATCCTCTGTGACTCCCCAGCACACAGCCTATGCGTCATTCATTCACTCATCATTCTTTCACAGATTCAACAAATGTCTCCTGACCACTCGAGGCCTCTAAGGGATCAGAGACGAAGAGGTCCCGATAGTTCCCCTAAAGGACTGTCTCTCCCGCCCCTCTGCCTTTACCGCTCCTTCAGCCTGGAGTCTGCTCATCTCAAAGTCTGTCTGCCTGATGAAGACGCCCTCATAACTCAGCTCAGGCGTGACGTCCTCTGTGAAGCTCTCTCGCAGTCCCCATGAGCTGGTACTCACCCAGTTCCCTGTAAAGGCTGGAATCCATTCTGATGAGGTGGGCAACCACTGTGCCTGGTCAGTCAGTACCAGTCGTAAAATATCTTGAAAATCCTCTTGGACCTCTCCTGCCCCCTCGCCACGCTGTGGTCCCACCGCACCCTGCGTGTATCTCCATCTTTATTATCCTGTATGTTCATTGTTGGTTTTTCCTCGCCTGTCTCCCCTACCTGACTGTGAGCCCCTGGAAGGCAGGGGTGAGGATCCATCATCTTTGTAGCTAGCCCAGGGCTAGACACTAGAAGGTATCATTAATGGAGAGAGAGGGAGAAGGAGAGAGGAAGATGGGTGGAAGATGAAAAATGTGGGGGAAAAGGGCGCTGGTATATTTTTGGCCCATGTGCTGATCACCATGAGGAAGTGGCCACAGGCTATAAAGCTGTCTTTATAGACACCTCCCTCAGCCATCTGCCCCAAAAACTCTGGCACAAGAAATTTCTGCCTTTCGTATAAAAATTTTAGCTCATATGCAAATTATATATAAATGTTGAGTATTATCTGGGTTTTGCATTTGGAAAGGAAAAAAAAAACTCTCTTGCTCTTGCCTGTGTCTGTTTCATTGTCCAGCCCTTTGAGGCGCTGGTCTGTGAGTGTCTGTGCCAGTGTGTACGGCTGAGAATGGACGCTTTATGTGCAAAGGAAGCAACGCTTTTCTTTGGCTGGTTCTCTGAACCCAGCTGCCAGTCACAGGGCTGGCTGCCGCGATCCGATCCGCTTCAAGGAAGTCTCACGTCTGGCTTGTTGCTCTGTATTGAGGCTGCTGCCCTCCAGGCAGGCCTCTAGGACATCCCTTGAATCAAGAGTGCCCTGGGGCTGTGAGAGGCCCACACCCAAGTGCCGGGCAGCCCAGAGCAAGGGGACAGAGCCCTCATATGCCTTCCTCCTGGGGAGGCTGCGTGCTGCAGTGGTAAGGAGTCCGGGACACGATGCAAATCTGGCTGTAAGTCTCCAGCTGTGTGATTTTGGACAACCTTTTTGACCTCTCTGTGCCTCAGTTTCCCCATCAGAAAAACTGGGAGAGCAGAATCGCCACCTCAAGAGAATTGCTGTGAGGGACAGGCGAGATAATGCACCTGGTCACATGTGGCGAATGAGAAAGGTTAAACGTACATGTCGATTTATTATTAACGTGACAGGAAGTTAAAATTGAAGTGTTAGCCAAGGCACCAAGGCACAGCAGCTGCTGCCTTCCCCAGGACGGGTGAGGCTGGCCAAGGGCAGACTTTACCAAAAAAGCTCAACCAGTCACACTCTTCTCAAAGTTCTTCACCGCTGGGGAAGGTAGAAAAGGGTTGTGTTGTTGACATTCAGGGAAGATTTTATGAAGCCTTCTTTGGGAGAGGAGTTCCCACCCTCAGCCCGTCCATCGCGACTGTCAGAGGGCTGGTTTTGTGTGCCATGCAGCTGGGATATGCTAGGCCTGGATCTGGCTCATGCTCACGGAGGCTACAGAGGCTGATGGCAGCAGAGGAGGGGAAGTAGGGACATGACCTTAGGATGGCGGGTCTGAGGTAGGGGACGTGGGGGGAGGGGCTGTTACCTTCAGAACAGCAGTAGGAATGTCAGCCTGGGGTCACTGTGAGAGGACTCTTGTCCCCTGTCCGGAATGAAGTACCGTTAGGGAGAGGCAAGAGCAGGAATGAATGGAGATCCATTACCCACAGGAAAAGCCTGCCAGCAGGAAGGGAACTGCAGCCATAGGTGGACTAGCAGGGACATCTCCAGAAAACCTGGGTGCAGAACTGTCACCTTAAAACGTCTGTCACACTCAGAGAGGGCAAAGCCAGCCTTTGACAGCTCCAGACCATTGGAAAGACAAGATCTTTCCAATCCCCCTTATCTTTCCTCTCTCTCCCCACATGATCCTTGGAGGGACCAGAGGAGAGATTAGCAAGCTAGTGGAGGAGCAAATACACCAAACCCACAGGATCCTGGCAGCAGGCCCTAGCGGGAAGAGGGGAGAAGATGTAAGTAATGAATTACAGTGACCACAGGACCTTTTATTACCTAATAGTGATTAGAATACTCATGGGTCTGCCCATATTCTCGTTCCAGAGCAAGGAACAGATTGCACGCAATGAATAGGTTTAAAGGGAAACAGGAGACAAAGTTGCTTTTAGAAGAATCCTGCTTGTTCAACGTGTTGGGCACATTATTATTACTTATCTAGCACTAACCATGTGCTAAGCACTGTATATTCTCCAAATAACTCACAGAGGTAGGTGCTATTATAAATGTCCATTTTACAAAGGAAGAAATTGAGGTTCAGAAAAGTTAGATAACCTGCCACAGGTTGCAGGATGGGTGGGCAGGAGCCAGGATTGGGAGCAAGGCAGTTAGGCCCCAGAGTTGCCATTTCATCTTCCCACCACGGTGGCTCAGCAGGCAGATCAGACAAGGTATCTGGGGAAGGACTAAAGGCCCTCCTGCCTCCAAGCGCACTTAGCTAAGAATACTTCAAGTGTTCCCGGGGATTTGCCCCAATCTCTTTGGGAAAGAAGACTTCAGGGAGACGTGCTCTTTTGGTTCGAATGACTTAGTTTTAAATATCAAGACCCACTCAAGCTAGCTTAAGGAGAAAGGAGGGGAACGTCATCACAAGGGTACAGGGAGGTGTTCTGGAGTTCCGTCCGGACTCTCTGCCTCCATCCCTCTCCTTTCTGCTTCCTAGCCCTCCTCCTTTTCCCTCTGCACATCCCTCAATCTATTTTGCAGAAGGAGGCTGCCTCAGCTCCCAGTTTGGGGGCACCTTAGTGCCAGCCCCGCAGAGGCCAGTTGGCTGAATCCTGATTTGAAGCACAGAAAAAGATTCAGTTAAATATATACTGAGTACCTACTATGTGCCAGGCATTCTCTTAGGATATAGCGGTGCGCAGAATAGGGAAAAAAAAGAAAACAAACCCTGCCCTTGGGGGTGGGGGGGGGGGTCCCCTTCCAATGAGATTCTGATTGGTCTATCTGGGGTCAGCTGATCTCATCCCGTGGCCCAATCAAACGTGCCCGGGGGTGGGGGGGGCGGGATCACAGGGTACAGCTGCGTTGGCACGTTTGCCCAGCCAGGGGACAGAGCCAGGTGTGGAATCCAGGGCTTCCTGTCCTTGAAGCCATCCAGACTAAAAGCTCTCATCCCACAGTTGAGCTGGTTCTAGCAAGTCTTCAGCACTCCGTAGTGGCAGGTGCCCACTGCTGGGTCCTTCTGGCTTTCTCTCTCAGGAGAGCCCCCACCTCAGCCTCATCCCCAGTCTGTTGCATGCTGGGTTTGACGCACATTATGCTTTCTCCCACCCTCTTTTGTGTTGGATGAAGCTAGATCCTATTTTCCCATTGCTTTTCGTTTGTCTCTTCCTCCCCATGTGAACGCCTTTAAGAGGGAAGTAGGGCAGTCTCCCTGCCCTGGTGCAGGCAGCAAGTCAAGGCAGAGCCGCACGATGACAGCACACACAGAGGACCAACTGTATACTGGGGCTCTTGTCCCCCCAGATGGTCTCCTCTGAGGCAGTGACACTGCTTTGTACAGCTGGGCCTGGCTGTGTGAGCCTGGCTGAACCAGGCCTTGTCAAAGTGCCCTCATCCTTCATTGTCCCACAAGCGGGGATGGTGATGACCTGGACAGTTAGGGTCCCCCCCAGCTTCCTGTTTGATGGCCACTGTGATCAGCTTCAGTAGTGCCAGCCGCTGCTTTTCATTTGGCCGGGTTCTGGATCTCCTGCTTTCCTATCATTTCTATAGCTTTTTTCTTTCTTTCTTTCTTTCTTTCCTTTTCATTTTTTTTTAGCATGAGCCACTGCGCGTTCAGTAATGGAATAGATTACGTCAGATGCTGCATTTGCCAGTCGCAGCGCTAAACTATGCTCCTCGTCGCTGCAGCAGAGCATGCCAACCTGGTTTATATTGAGATGGCGTTCACAGTGCAGAATCCCCCGGACAGCTTTCTGTGGGATCCCCCAATTTTGCCAGTTGAGAAGTGGGGTACTCCGTTTTTTTCTTGGTGGTTAAGAACACGAATTTCCGAGTCAGGGGAGACCAGAATTCAATCCTGCCAGAGCCACTTACTATGCATGACTCTATGCATGTAACTTCACCCTTGGTGCCCCAGTTTTCTCATGTAAAATTGATAATGGTTTCTTCTTTGCATCATTGTAAGTTTTATTCAGGATAATGTATGTAAGGTGCTAGCCCTGCCACATAGTATTGATCCCACACATAGCATGTGGCCATTGTTAATAATTTGTTACACCTCTTCTTGAACTCCCCTCGACATAATCTCCATGACCTTAGAGACAGCCTGCTGGACCCAGGCTTTGGAGTCAGACAGACCTGCAAAGATGTGACAGTCACGTATACCGCTAGGATTGTTATGAAGATTAAATGCAATAATGTGAGTGATCATAATAAATGTGTGTAAGGGCCTTACACATCTTACTTATTTACTCCTCACAGCAACTCTAAGAAGTAGGTACAATTATTGTATGTATTTTACACAGGGGGAGACTGAGGCATTAACAAGGCCTTAAGTAACTGGTTCAAGGTCACAAGCTAGCAAATGGATAAGGCAGGAAATGAGTAGAGGAAGCACGTCCATCCACTGTGTCAATCCCCCTCTCTACCATGTGTCTGAAGTGCCTGGCAGCTAGTAGGAGCTCAAAAAATGTGAAGTACATTTCTACACATTGCAGATGTATAAATGACAAGACGACAGAGCAGAATGGATGTTTGGGACGATATCTGTGTGAATCCTTAGGGAACAAAGTCAAGCCAATGGTATGACCAAATAAGATGGAGAGTACCTGCTGTATGCCGGATATTCTCCCAAGGGCTCGGCACGTGTAATTGCTAATTGACCCTGAGAATCACCACGTGTGGGAGATGAACAGGCCTTGGTGGTTCACGTGAATTCTGCCCACGTACACGTCTGAGGTTCCTGATCTTAGGTTAGGCCTGAAAGCCGCTTTCCCTTAGAACTGGGAGGAAAAGCGACTCTGTGGCTGGCCCAAACCAAACAGCAAACAGGATGAGCAAAGATTTGGAAGGACAACCTTGTCATGGCCAAATTTCCAGCCTTATTTTCCACTGGTCCAGAAAAATATATGCACAGAGCGAAGCAGTCTCTGAGAACCTGGAGGTGTCAGTCGGGGGCTGGCAGGAAACAGATGGCACACTCAAATTAGGCGATTTAAGGAGAGTTTAATAAAGGAGCTATTTACAAAGGTGTCGGGAGCCACAGGGATAGCGCAGTCCCTTGGGGCCGGTAATAGCAGGGTGCTGTCACCTCCCCTAGGCCTGAAAGGAGAGGAGATGGCGTGGTAACCTGCACCCTGAAACAGAGCACTGTGTGGAGAGGTCCACCTGGCAGGAGCTGTGGCCTTTAGTAGAGGAACCCAGCCAACCGACAGGGGCCCAGCAAGGTGGAGGCAGGGGGATAAATACCCCAACCTCAGTCTCCTCCCTCCTTCCCATCTCCTTCTCAGGCTCCAACCAGAAACCAGAGGGCAAAGGGGCTCCATTGATTCAGTCCACCAAGATCAGCCACCCCGGAAGCACAGAGCAGGGTGGAAGATGGTGGAATGTGGGACTGGACAGGCAAAGGGAAGATTTGTGGAACGTTGCTTCTCAACGGGAACCACAGAGAGGTCATTGCCCCCCTGGGACTGGAGATTTGAAGCCAAGGAGAAGTTCAAGATCTAAGTGATGGTGGCCTGTTTCTGGGATTGTGAAGTGGGATGGCTGGTACATGACTAGACTTGTGCTGGCCAAGCTAGGAGTCTGACATCACCTTCTGTCCCTCTGCCCTTTGGTTGGGGTCTCTTAACCAGTTGGAATTGAATCTCATTTTTCTCCATGGGTATACTCTTCAAAGCCAGAAATAGCTAAAGAGGACTTCGCAAGCTCAGGAGTGTCTCTGACTGCAAACTCACTCATGCCCTTCAAACCTGGCATAAATTTCGCTTCTGCTGTGATGTCTTTCCTGACATTTGTGTATATCTGTCCTACTGTCTAAAATAGGGACCCCACAATGGCATGTTTTATTCATCTCCATATGCCCAGAACCTGACATGGGGCTGACATACTGTAGGATCCCAATAAATATTCCTTCAATCTTGATGTCCCTGTAGTCCTCGGCAGATTCCAATTTAACCAGCATTTATTAAGCCCTGCTACCTTCCGAGCACTTCATTTTCATATGAATTCTTTAATTTAATATTCCCAGCAGCCTCGGTTATTATCCTCATTTTCACAAATGAGGAAACTGAGGCTCAGAGAAATGAAGAGGCAAAACCTGGATTTGCACAGAGTTCTACATCCCAGGTCTGATGCTCTTTCCTTTCCTGCTCAGAAAGTGTCCCTTGACTGGTCATTGAACAGTTCCTTCATGCATATGCATGAGCTCACTGCATGAATGAGCCCGCGGAGCCTCTGTGTGTCTGCGTGCTTTGTGAAGCCCTGGACATCATTGACGGTGTTTGCCTCTCACAGTGCGTGTCCCTGTTTGATGGCCACTGCCAGCTAGAGCACTCATGGGTATCCTCCCCATGAAGTCCACCTTAAACCCGCCCCGTGACATAAGCAAGAGGTCCAGTAGGATGGATGCTGCCCCTGAACTCGGCTCTGAGCTGGAAGCAGGAGCCTGGCTCTCTCATACTTGGTTTGCTCCCGTTGAGTCAAAACACACATATTTCTGACAGCTTCCTCTGTTGAATAATGAAAACAGAAAATTGTCACATGCGCACCCTTTGGTTGTCCTACAATAGAGCGACCAAAATTCTAATCAGCCAGTAAAATCCACCTGCTTCAGACAAGCCTCAAACCCCCGCTTACCAGAAAGAGAACAAAAGTTAGAAGCTGGTCCTTATTATGCAAACTGCATGTGTCCTGAACTCGCATATGGTTCTCTCAGTCTTCATCACATCCCTGAGGATAGGAACTATTGTTAGCTGTATTTTATAAGGTGATGTGCCTGAGGCTTTAGGGTGGTGGGACCCTTGTCCAAAGCCACGCAGCCAGGAGGTGGCAGAGCCAGGCCTCAGGGCAGACCTGGACTTCTGGCTCTTGCCCATGGGTGGGTCCAGCCCGAGGGAGCTTTCTGCTGCTTCTAAGCCTGCTGGCCTCAATCACATAGTGTCGCCTCGATTCCTTCTCATTACCTTCTGCCCTATTTTACTGAGGATTCAGGGCAGATTTGGATCTGGCCTAGAAAAACATCTTCCTGACCTGTCAGAGAGAGAGAGGTAGGAATGTGTTTCTAGGCTGTTCTGGAGAACCTAAGGCACTTAGTTGACAAGCTTTCTCCCTCCTGCCAGTCCTCAGAACACTTTATCTGCCCCTTCCTTGTCACAGTCTGCCTTGTTTATTTCTGCCGTATCTCCCCTTCTAGGCAGGGAGCTCCACAAGGGCAGGGTCTGCGTCTGATCCTCCGGTCTCCTCTCACACCCAGAGTCTTAGTGTCTGTCAACATTTACCACGCACTGATTGCACGCCAAGTTTTATATCAGACGCATTCACAGCTGTGACCATGTTTCTTCTTTGTGGCAACCCATGTGGCATACATTGTAGGATTAGCCCATTTTACAGATGAGGAGACCGAGGCTGGGAGAGGTGAAAGAGCCAAGGCTACAGAGCTAGGAAAGGGCAGCGATGGGATTTCTTTTGCCCCACTCAATGTTCTTTCTGCAACATCGCAGCTGCAAGCAAGTGCTCAGTCAACAATGGTTGAATGACAAAGGAAAGAAGCAAGGAAGAGGAAGAAGGAGGAATATTGAAAAAAAGTTCCAAGACAGCCAAGTAAAGAGAAACAGTAGAATATTTCAAAGCAGTAAATTGGTGGAAGATTAGAGGAATGGGTGTAGTGTATAACTTTCTTCTAAGGTCACAAAAAGAAAAGCACACACGCAAGATCAGAGAAAGACACACAGAAGCAGCTCGAATGTTAGCTTCAGAGTGGATGTTTCTCTGGGCTTTCTGTGGTCATGGACACACTCAGAGGTAGTCCCAACATCAGGCATCAGAACGCTCTGTGGAGCATAGAGCTGTGTGCTCTGTGCTGAAACAGGAATATTCTTTTCAATGAACTTGAGAAATTTATATATATAGTATTCATATATGTGTATGTGCTGCAAAATTGGAGAAGTCACTGCCCTTGGAGTTAAACGACCAAAGTTCTCATTCCAGGTCTGTCCTTTCCTGGCTTCTGAGTCTTGGCTAAAACCGCTCCTCTCTCTTAACCTCAGTTTTCTCATCTGTAAAATAGGCAGGACAAGATTTCTCACTTCACAAGGGGTTAGTAAATCAAATTAAGCAAAGGAGTGAATATAAGCCCCTAACAGGGCCTCAGTTAAAAGTTCCCCACGTCGTTCCATCTCATTAATTCTTTCTAATGAGGACAGGCCGGGGAGCCCGTCTGCTGCTAGCTCCCACTCCCCGCTGGGCCAGCACATGGGGACCATCCTGAGGAGTGGGGCTTTCCAGGGACTCCGGAGCCAAGCTGTTGGGGTTGAAACCTGGCTTTGCTATTTCCAAGCTGGGTGACCTGGGGCAACTTACTTAACGTCCTTTTGCCTCCATTTTCTCTCCTGTAAAGTGGGAATCATTATAGGACATCCCTCTTTGAGTTCTGAAGAAGAACTTAGAGGAAGGTATTAGTCTTCTGGATGGGATCTTCCCATTCATCTTCTGAAAAAACCTCCTGGAAGCCTGGACCCCTGCCTGGCACAGAGCACGTGTTCAGAAAGTGTCAGCTGTTTCAGCGTGTCCTTATTGTTGTTGTGTGCACAGTGTTTTCTTATGGCTGCATCTCCACTGCTGCACTGTCCCCTCCCCCGGTTCCCCCGTGTTCCAGCTGCTGAGCTGGAGGACCCAGATCTGCAGGACGGAGAGGCGTTTCTTAAGTGAGGAGAGCCTCGTCATCTTTCAGTGATGTCAGGAGGGCTCCTTATCAATAATTGAACAGTTTTTCCAGGAACCCAATCTAGAGAGTGCAGGGCCCTGGCTGCAGCAGGGCCTGGCTGGCTGGGGCTCCTGGAAGGCTCGGGGCATGGTGGGGATTGTTATCTGCCCATTCCGTGGGTGGAGGGGTCTGGTTGCTTCTAGAAAGGCCCCTGCTGCAGGGTGGGACTCCAGACCTGAGCCTGCCACAGGGCTCTCCATCTTCCCCCAGGTCCTGCCCTCACAGCCCTGTTCCAGCTGCCCCAAATAGACGCCCTGTTCTTCACACAGTGTGCTCAGCCAAGAGCTGGGAAGTCGTCCTGAACACCTCCCACTCCCTCCCTGCTCACCTTTACGCCACCCATAAGTCCTGATGATGTTGTTTTTAACCATGACCCAAATCTGCCCCTTTTGTCCATTTTCATTACCACAACCCTAGGGCAGGCGTGCTGGGCCCCCACAGCTGCATCTCACTGGCTTCCCGGATCCCCACCTGCACCCCCCTCCCCCAACCCCCAAACACACACACACACACCCCCAGCAGCCAAGAGTAATCTTTTTAATGCAAATCTGGTCCTGTCCCCTCCAGGCCCAAACCCTTCCTTGCCTCTGCCTTGCTCTTAGGGAGATATTCAGCCTCCAGGTCCTCAAGCCCATGGCTAACCCGTGTCCAACTTCACCAAGCCCTTCTTGTCTTCATTCATGACCTCCTGGCCACAACCACCCTTGTACTGGTCCCTGTCACAGAGACTTCTCACCTCCAGGCTGCCATCTGCTTGTTCTCTCTTCCATCTCTGCCTCCTACTTATGAGGCTTATCAGTTCTCAGATGCGTCGCCTCCTCAGAGAAGCCTCCCTGGACCCTCCTGTCTAAAGCAACGACCCCACAGCCTCAGCCCTTCTTCCCTCCATGGCCCCTGCGTATTTCCACCGTGAGACTTGTCCCAACCGGAATGATTTTGTCAACCTATCGGCTTCCTTATTTATAGTCTGTCTCCTCCACTAGAAGGTGAGCCCACGGGGACACAGATCCTGTCTGTCTTGCTCACAGCTCTGTCCTCAGGGCCTCCAGTAGCTCCTGGTCCCTGGAAGGTGGGCAGTAAATATTGATCGAATGGATGGCTGGAAGCCGGGGGTTGTGTGGTAGACTTTGGTGAGTGCTGAACTCAGAGTCTAGAGTCCTGGGTTTGAGTCCCGGCACTGTGACCTCTCAGGTGCCTCTCTGAAGGTGCATGTAGACTCGGGAGACCTGGGGGCTAGCCCAGGCTCTGCCACTTGCAGGCAGCTCGCCTTGTCCCTTTGAGCCTCCTTTTCCTCATCTGTCAAAGGGGGAGGACTGCCTACCTCACAGGAGACTGAGGTAGACACAAGATTCCGTGAAATGGAGCTTGTGGAGTCCATGCATGTAGAGAGAGCACGGCACATTCTGGGGGTGATGGGGGGGTGCTTAGGACCTGCCAGATCCTACGGGCATTCTGCACTGAGCGGGGCAGACACATCCCGTGTTCACCCCGCAGAAGCCACAGCCAAAGAGGCGAAAAGCAGCTATCCAGCCCAAAGCCTATTAGATGGTGCTGCCTTCAAAGGAGCCAAGCCAAAGCGACACCAGCCAAAGTGTGGGCTTCCTCCCTCCAGCCTTCGCTGAGTTTCCCTTTGGGAACGGGCTGCCAGAGAGCTCAGAGAGACCTCGGACCCTCAACCACAGGCTTTCCTCCTGTGGTGTGAGTGTCCATTATGCAAACTGGATATAACCCAATGGATTGTTTATGGTATACAGTTGGCCTTACAGGATCCCCTGAGGGACCACGAGGACAATAGGGGAAAGGCTTTGAAGTTGGAACATTTGCTTTGACTTTATCATAACACTGGCTGGAAAAGATAGTAAAGAGGGTGAAAAAATATGTAAGATGCCATCCACCAAGGTCAGAGCTGGAGGCCATAAGTAGGGGGAGGGTGGCATGTAATGTGACACTGGGGGAGCGACTGACATTTAGGTTTTATGGCTACAAACTCCTAGCTACAGAAGTACCTTTACTGCTGAGACTCCTGTAGGAAAAATTATTTTTGTTATTGTGACTCTAGAGCTCTCTAGTCCAAATGCTTTTATTTTTGGCTCCCATCGAAACAATTTATGTTATAACCATGACCCAGAACTCGGAGTTGTGCCCCTTAAAGCCAGAAAGGGCCGTCAGTGCTTAGCAGATGTGCTTCCACCTGCTTGCCAGGATGTTGCATTTTTCTTAATCTTTGAGAAAACATTAATGTAGGCAAGGCACTTAACTCAGTGCCTGGTATATAGGAAGCTCTCTGCAAACAGGAGCTGTCATTGTTCCCACTCTTGTTTTATTAGCAGTAGCATATATAAACACACTTCGTAGTAAACAGCCTCAGATCCTTTTTTTGGAATGAGGTGAGAGGTGAAGGAATTCTAGGATCCAGAGTACCATCTAATTGCCTGGATGGAGTGAATTTGGTTCCAGTGCCAGGTGACCTTTAACACGCCACTGGTATCCATCAGGCGATGCCTGGCTGTCTCTCGCTCCAAAAGCTGATCCAGATGAGAAGCCCCCAGGTGGATGGGAGGAGGAAACTCACATAAAGTAAACACCTACCGGACACCTCCAAATACGTTAATGCCTTTAAGCCTCGCGGCAACCTGGGGAGGAGGGCTTGTTTTCCCCAACTTACAGATAGAGAAAGTGAGTCTCACCGGAGGCACTCAGTGAGAAAGTGGCCAGCCTGCATGTGAATCCAGGTCTTTATGACTCTAAAGACTGCAATCCTCCGCGGCCTGGAATGGATTCTCAGATCTTGGCTACTTCTTTAGGAGCCTGCAGCAAGTTTGAGCTTGCCAAGTTTGCATTCGTTTAAAAAGTGGCATCCTAAGTTATGATTTATTTTTTAGTGTTCGGTCCCCATTTTGCAGGCGGCTCCGCACCAGACCTCTGACTTCTGTGCCTTAGATGGTCAGGCCTCTCATCTGTAACCCAACATGCGATCCTAGCAGAATCCAGTCAAAGTAAGTTATGTGCTGTCAGGGCTGCTTAAATATTTCATGGTGGCCTGAATCGAGGCGGAGGACAGATCGCTCTGCTCTGGGGGCAGGAGAGGCAACTCATGGGTCAGCCGCAGGCGCCAGATGTCCTGGGGTTGGGGAGAGATGGCCCGGGAGACGAGGCAAGCAGACGACGCATGCGTCAGGTTAAGCTTCTTGCTAAGGACAGGGCCGCATGTTTGTAAGAGGTCAAATTTTTAAGTGCCTGATTTAGATGGACCCTCAAACCTGGACTTCGCAGAGAAGCCACTTTAGTGTTTTCATAACCCTTCTATCAGCCCTTGCGTGATCTTCTAAGAAGTACAAGCATGCACACTGAGAGGGGGCTGGCTGAGCACCACAATGGGTAAATTGAGGCTCACATAACTTAACTGATGTACTCTGGATTACCCTGGAGGTAATGGAAATTCTGGTTTCCATTTTTCCCAGTTTTCTCTCTCTCCATCTAAGAAAAGTAACAGATTATTGAAAAGATCTTGGAACCTGGAGAGAAAGGAAACCTAGGTTCCCTTCCCGTGTCTTCCACTTACTGCCTGTAACTGGATCGCTTTCCCTGTCTGAGCTGCCATTTCCAGCTTCTGAGGAATTCTTGGGATCCACGATGCCATCACCAACATGACTTTGTTTCCCCAGCAGCAGATTAGGTGGGGGCTACTGGCAGAGAAAGCAGGGAGTGGACCAGGGGGATGATAAAGCCGTTCCAGTTCTGTGCCCAGGATCTCGGCCTAGAGAACATAGTCATCAATCCTGGGCAGAGAGATGAATTGCAGACCAGGAAGCTGCTTATGTATTGGCTCTCTGTTTTTTAAGAGTTCAAGGGCAAAGAGAGAATGCTTGTTAGGGGGAAATGCCAGGGAGGTTAATTGACTGGAAGTTGAATCTGTGAGCTATGACGTCTGTGCTGCTAGGGAAACAAGAAGCTTGAATCTGAAAAGAGGGAGGGGAAAGGTTCTGAAAGGCAGTTTCTAGCAAGGTGGGAAGTGCTTCCATTTAGAATGCCAGCTCTCCACTTCTCACTCACCCAGAAATGATTTCTTGAGTGCCTACTATAGGCCAGCACTGAGATAAGTCCTGGGGACATGAGGTGAATAGGACAGACACATCCCTGCCCTCTTGGGGCCTACATTCTAGTGGAGGGGAGGAGGGTACTGTCCCTAAACAAGAGAAGTTCAATGAGTCCCAAGGGTTCTGCAGGAAACAGCACGGGCTGGGATGGACAGCTAGCAGGAGGCACGTCCAACATGGAGGTGATGGAGAGAGCCTCAGAGCTGGGCCTGACAGATGAGGTGCAGCCAGCCAGGGGGAGAGGGTCAGGCAGAGAAGGCTGTGTACTTAACTTAGGAGGCCTCCAGCTGAGAGCAACAGAAGACCCAAACCAAAGGGAGCTTAAATGATGAGGAAATTTCTGGTTTCTCTGAGCTGGGAGTTCTCAAGTAGAAGGGCAGAAAGTGGGAGATACAGCAGTGCTCACCATGTCATCAGGGCCTGGGGACCTTGCATGTGTCACTGCTCTGCCAGTCCCAGCATCCCAAGACTGGATCACCTTGTGGTCCTAGGATGTCTGCCTATAGTTCCAAGCACATTCAGACCTGTAACTAGGGGAAGAAAGAAAACTTCTCTTGTGTCTTTTTCAAAAGAGAGGAAGCTTTCCCCAGGAGCCCCTAGCACAATTTTCCTTAGACCAGAACTGGCTCACAAGCCCAGCCCCAAACCAATCACAAGTGAGAGAATGGCATTATCCATGATTGGACAGGGCACCTAATTAGGACAGGGTAGGATAACCCCTCCACCCCTCCACCCCCCACCCCCCAGGGGTGGCCACGCCTATCAAATCGGAGTTGCGTTAGCCAGAGGGAGAGAGGAGAGAGTGTGAACAGGGCAGCCAACAGTACCCAGTATAAACAGGAACAAGCTGGTAGTCAGAGCTGAGAAGGGCAGGCCAATGTGGCAAGGGGAAGGTGTCCTAGGAGGAGGTGAGATGGGGAGATGGGCAGGAGACCCCTGATTCGCTTAAGAAGAGGCCGAGTTACTCATCCACAAGAAATGAAGACAATAAGAATGTATTTTGTAAATATAAGACACCAACAATTATAAGGCACACCATTATTTTTTGAACCACTAAGAAAGAATAACCACTGTCAAGCCATGACATGCTATCGATTATAAATTATACTCTGATTTCTGAGATGTTAAAATGTGAAAAAAAAATGCGCATGTTAGAATCATTGAAATGCAGTGGTAGCAACCTCTGGCACAGAGCTAGAACCGGAATTTCCACCCTAGCCCCTAGGTTGTTGTTTGATGTCTCTTTTTCTTCCAGTATGGAGAGAAAGGTTCTGTGGGGTTTGTTATGACCAGAACTTAAGAGTAGGGCCGACATGTTTGGCCCCTGGTAGGGTGGAAAACATTCATGGCGTAGAGTGAAAGCAACCCAAGTTTGAATTCCTCTTGAGCCACTCGGCTGTGATGGGACTTTGGACAAGACACCTGCCCTCTCTGAGCATGCTTCCTCTTCTTCCTCTCCTGGGTGCTAGGAGGATTCACAGAAGCAATGAGCAGGAACCTTCTAGCCCCTCACCCAATGTGTTAATAGGTGCCCAGTCAGTCCCATTCCTATCTCCCTTTTAATTGGGGAAAGACGCGAACATAGTTCCCCAGGGAGAGAAAGAGCCTCTGGTCTCAACTCCCCTTCCAAACCCACAGGCCCTAATGAAGCCCCATCCTGCATTTTGCGTTTGCGTCAACAGTCTCTAGAAGTGGACATGATGTTGGCCTACTCTGGACGGTGGCCGAGTCAGCTCTCGCCAGCCTCCCACGTGCCCCAGTGCGCTTGCTATTTCAGTCACAGTCACCAAGTGCTTCCGTCTGAACCTCTTGAGGCTACAAGGTACCAAATGTTTTGAATTAATTGGCTTCTATTTTCTTTCCTGTATGTGTGCCTCGGCGCCTTTTTAGGGCAAGATTGACTAGAGGAATCCTTCCTGAATTCTGGCAGCCCTGATTCACCTCGGAGTTAATTATCTCTAATATGCTGTACAATTCCCTCTGTACCTTTTATCACGTGGAGTGGAGGCATAATTTAGCCAAATGTATCATTTGAGACTTTTTTTTACCAAAAGAAAATGATTGTGTGTGTGCCTTATAAAAATATTCATTGTTTATTCACGAGATGTTTATCGAGGCCACGCCTCTGTGCCAAGCGTGGCGCTGGGTCCCTTCTAATTTCTCCCCAGGTTAACTTCTTACAGGGCTATCAGGGCAGTAGTCTTATCCCCATTTGACAGATGAAAACACGAAGTTCAGAGTGAAGAGAGAGGTTCAAATCTTTCGTCCCCACCCCTACCTGCTTGGATGCCACGTGTCTACACAGAGTTGTGTCCCTCCATCACGGCAATTCCCAATAGACTCCAATAAACGGTTTCTTCCCTGTGTCCTCTCCACCCTAGCCTGGTCCCTGCTTCCCTCTGTTGCCTCACGTCCCTGGCGTGTCCCCTCACCCTCTCTGCACCTCTGTATGTGGTCCCTTAATGGAGGTCTCTTCATCAGAACCCCGTGCGGTGGATGGCTTTCCTCCAGGACGGGGATGGAGCCACTTGTCCAAGAGCATGCAGCTGATAACAGAGTGGTGGCTCTGAGATTCCACACTCTCCATCTGTCCACTGTCTCTGTCATCCTTCCCTCCCACCCCTGTTATCCTGAGAAGCTTATTTTTTTGAGGATAAGACAAAGAGAGCTGCATTGTATCTTCGAATGTCTCTGCGTTTCTGACAGGACGTTAGAAGGCAGGCCTTTGTGGAATCCAGTGAGAACATGTGCGTTTCACTTCCAAACCTCTATTCAAGTTAACCCAACTGAAATCAATCACCTGATTCCTTTTGAAAGAATCTTGTCCAGCTGAAGATTCAAAGATGACCACGGTGAGCTGTGTTAAGCTTCCCAGGGACGCCATAACGTAATACATACAATGGGCGCTTAAAAGCCAGAAGTCCAAAGTCACGGTGTCAGCAGGGCCATGTTCCCTCTGAGGCTCTGGGTAGAATCCTTCCTGGCCTCTTACTAGCTTCTGGTGGTGGCTGGCAATCTTTGGTGTCCCTTGGCTCGCAGCTGCATCACTCCAACCTCTGCCTCCATCATCACATGGCCTCCTCCTCTCTGGGTCCATGTGTCTTCTCTTCTTCTTATAGAGCACCAGTCCTGTTGTACCTAGGGCCCACCCCATTCCAGTTTGACCTCATCTTAACTAATCACATCTTCAACAGCCCTATTTCCCAACAAGGTCACTTTCTAAGGTATTGGGTGGGGGTCAGGACTTGAACATGTCTTTTTGAGGGACACAATTTAACCTGTAACAGAGCTATCACTGAAGACTGGGGATCAACTTGGTGGGGGTCTGACTGCCGCTCGGAGACTGGTTTAGCAAAAAAGATTTAAGAAAAGAAAACAATCAGGAGCTGCAGTAAACATTTAAGGGCAGCATTTTCTTTTTTTTTTTAATGACCATAGGAAATGTTTACACACATCGGCTGTCATCAACTCATGTTCCCATTTGGAGTGACGAGGATAGTGGGATGGAGACTTAGAGAAGCGGCAGTTGGACGATTGTCGTGTTCACAGAACTATTGGGACCTGCGGATGCATTCAGTGTGTGCACATGTGTGTTCGCGACGGGGGGATGATGTAGGCTTTTTTTTTTATCCCCTTTTTTTCTCTTTCAGAGTAACATTTATTCATCTGCACCAGTGTGTGTAATATGAAAGAGCAGGAGACTACAGGGGTAGAGCGGATAAGGAAAGCTGGGGGCAAGGTGGAAGGGGTCTGGAGGCATTCTACAAAAACACAAGAATCAGCTCCTCCCTCCCTCCCCCTGCCTCCCTTCCATCTAGTCCTCTTCCAGGCTTCCTCTTCCCTCCTCAGCTGGCTCCCAATCTATCTCATATCGTGATCTCGCTAAAAAAAGGTTAGGCATTAGGCTGCCTGGAAGTCACAGGTGAAATGATTTAGCCAAGCAGAAGCAGGGGCCACCAAGGTGGGGTGTGGCGAGGAGGCTGTAACCATGCGCAGAATGTGTCGTGTTCAGCAATGACCACGTTGCCTGTCTCCAGTCTGAGTGAGCATTTAATGAACAAATGCAAAAGCGTTCCAAGCGTTGAGGGTCCTGGAGGAAACTGAGTCATGGGTGGAGAGAGAAGAAGGACCCTGGGACCCTGCCCGTGTGCTCTTCTGAAGACTTCCTGTTACAGGAAAAATGGGACTGACACTTTCCTTTTTAACTGAATTATTTTAAAGACCAACTATGTACTCACCCAAGTAATTGTGAACAGGAAGAAATTTTTTCAACCATATGTGAATTTCTCACATTTAAATTCTTGGGTGTTTTTGGGGGGTTTTTTTTAGAGAAAAAGAATACAGGTATGTCAGAAGAATATTCAGACAGTGCCAAAAAGTTAGCTGTAAAGCATAGATTTCCCCTCCATCTCTAATTCCTGGTCCCCCAGAGGCAACCTCTTACGAGTTTTCTTCAATGAACTATCTTTATAAAACAAAACGTCAATATCTTCTTGGCTGATAGTGTTCTCATTGATCCAAATGAAAATCTAAAGTAACATGAGAAATTGGTGTGTTTCCCCACACCCCCGCCCCCAAAAAAACTTGTTTCTCTGGGGCCTGACTAAGCTTTTCTTCTTCATACCACCTCCAGGTTACCAGGAGGGCCACGACATGTGACCAACTAAACCTGGAAATACTTTGTGACGTTGTGGTGTTACTCTCTCTATAGGTATAGTTAGCCCCATTTTACTGATGAGCAAACTGAGTTCCAAAAAGACCATGTGACT
Organism: Equus asinus; assembly: GCF_041296235.1. Classification (NCBI taxonomy): domain Eukaryota; kingdom Metazoa; phylum Chordata; class Mammalia; order Perissodactyla; family Equidae; genus Equus; species Equus asinus. The sequence goes on from NC_091798.1 coordinate 10,216,751, forward strand.
TACCTGAGGTCATAAGGGAGACCAGGTCTGACCACGGATCTGGCTGACTCTCTTCAGTGCATGGACCTGCCTTCTCCCTTGGTCCAAGAAAACTATTGATCTGCTTCATGGTCAGTGAATCCCAAAGAAATGAATAAGTAAATGATTGACTCAATTGATTGATCAGTCAATCCCCAACAAATATTTATTGAGCACCTCTTATGTCTCCTACTCTGTACTAGATGATTTAGGAGGATATGTAAATAAGGGATGGTGCATACAAAGATGGCTGCATATTTTTTGCCTCTTTTCCTATGAAGAGTCTGTTTCACATCTGGACCAGCCTGTGACTTGCTCTGATTACCAGCGTTCAGCGGAAGTGATGCTGTGTAACTCCAGAGCCTGGGCCTTAGGAAATCTGCAGCTCCCACTTTCACACCAGAATACTCCCTTTTGGAATCCAGCTGCCAATGCCACATGGAGAGAGCACAGAGAGAGCTGAGAAGCTCTGGTTGGCAGCCCAGCTGAACTCCCAGCTGACAGCCAGGACCAACGACCAGCCATGAGAGAGCCATCTCAGCCAAGTTGAGCCTCTAGATGACAGCAGCCCCAGTGATCACCCTGTGGAGCAGAAGAACTGCCCTGCACAGCCCAGTCAACCCACAGAGTCAGGAGAGGTAGTCTGTGGTGGTGGTGGTTTTACGCCACTACGTTTTGGGATGGTTTATTATGTAGCGTCAGATGACCGAAACATAAGGCACATCCTTTGCCCGACAATAGCTTACCAACAAACTTCTGATGATTCCATGTGCTGCTTTATACTCTTTCATAAATTTGTTTTCTGTTTAAATAGGCTAGAGTTCTTATTGCAGTAGGAACCCTGACTGACGGGAGCCTCTGGAGGTGTTCGTTGCTGAGGAGTATCAGAATAAGTCTGCATTTTAGAAAGACCACTTTGGCTGTGACTTGAAGAAAAGCTGCAAGAGGGAGAAGCAAGAGGCAGGGAGGCCAATTAGGAGGCCACTGGGGATGACGGTGTCAACTTTCAGTGGCAGGAGGACCGTGAGCACATTGGGGAGATATTGAGGATATAGACTCTACATCTTAGTGATGGGGGGTAAGAGAGAGAGGAGTTAAGGAGGCTGTCTAAGTTTCTGACTTGATCAGCTGGGTGGATGGAAGTGCCAGTTACAGAGACAGAGAACCCTGGAGACGGAGGGCAAATATTAGCTTCCTTCTTTCCTTAGTGGGCAATAGTGCTGAGCAGTTGATGAGCTCACATCCACCCTCCAATCTGTCCACCACCCTTGCGACATCTGAAGCCTGTGTGATTATTCCAATAAGCATGTCTGATTATGTCACACTTCTACTGAAGACCCTTCATGGCATCTCCATTCTTCCAGGATGAATCCACAGTTCTCAGTGACGTGCTCCGTACTCCTCCAGCCGCCTCCCTTCCCTCCCTCCGTAACCTGTCTCTGTGAGTTCCAGGAACGTGCAGTCCCACCAGGCACCATGCACGCTCTTGCCTCTTTCCAGGCCTTTGCTACCACGGCTCCTTTTGCAAGGATAGCCCTTTTTATGTCCAGATTCAGTGGTCACCCCGTCCAGAAGCTTTCCTATCTCAGGGTAGGTGCAGGTCTTCCAAGATCCGGGAACACCGTCTATTTACTTCCGGAGCTGCCCTGATCAGACTCCTTTGTAATGGCCTGTTTACGTGACTGGCTCTCCCACTGGACAGATGGAGAATTCCCTGAGTATTTGTGTCCTCAGAGCTGGCGCAGAGCTGGGCTGGGCTTTTCCTTGCGTTACCTCATTTCTTAGCTATACTGTGAGCATTGGCATTTTTGCTGTTGTCATTGCTTCCCCTTTTGTAACAGACTGCTCCTGGGGCAACACTATCCAAATGAATTCATAAAAGTGCTTAAAAACAAACAAACAGTGTTTCCGAACTGAAAGACAAAATAAAGGAACAGGCCCAACGTTTATACACAACTTCCTCTGGTAGTGGTTTAAGTGAGAGGAGAATTAGTCCCCAGGTAGTGTTGTACCACTAAAACAAGTCCCAGGGGACATATGGAGACTCAGAGGGGGAGGAAATTGCACGGGAAAGCTGGGGAGCTTCAGCAGAAACCAGCTTCTGGGAGGTAAGGCAGCCAGCTTGTCCCTACCTCCTCAGTTCCAGACCCCTTGCCCAAAACGCTCGGAGGCTCAGGGTCCACACCTGCCCTGTACACCCAGTGAGGTGTGCCCAAGGCCTCACCGCCGGCAGTGTCTCTGCTGTAGAGCAATGATGGCAGGGAAGTCCTACGGAGTCGCCACTGTTAGCCCTGTAGGAAAACTCAGATTCCTCCAAAAGCTCCCACCGGCCCCTCCCTGCCTCTCCTCCAAGACTCCTGGCTGCAGGTCTAGGGGGCTGGAGCGGGGAATAGATGCTACTGGATGCCACCATCAGCATTGCAGGCATTGGACCCATGGGAACAGGGCTGGGGGTGCGGGGAGGGGGTAAAATGCCAACAGGGACGAGGCCAGGGATGCAAACAGGAGAACTGTGCGTAAGGTGGTAGAGAATCATGGGGAAGGAGGAAAAGTGGGATGCCCCGCTCCATCTAAATGGAGCAGCCGCCACGGTGTTCCCACCGATTCTTGCCACGAGAGAATGTCGGGCCGGGGTGACCAGATCTTCTCATGTTTCTTCAGCTGGACCTAGAAATCGGAATTTTAATGTGAAATCTCCCAATATTAAATATTGAACATGAATTTATAAAATTTTAAACATCTCTTGCCAAGCAAAGCACAGGCCCACGGGTGTCCAGCGGGTGGCCTCTCTCCTACTGACATCATGTATTTCAAATTATAACCCAAATCTGAATGTTTGCTACTGCAGAAGGTCACAGAGTCAAACTTTTACACCTTACCTGTTCTGGATAATTAATAAATCCGCGGGTGAAAGGAGGTAGCGGCGGATTTGGCGAGTCAGGAAAAAATGAGCTTGAATCTTAGCTCTACCATTTCCCAGTTATGTGGTCTTCACTGAGCCTTACCCTTCACATCTGTTAAATGGGGACACTAATTGTAACAGACACTATTGTTTGCCTGCAGGCAGCCATTCCCTACTCCCAGCCCCTGGTTGGTTCTCACTAACAGAAAATAATTTTGTTCAGGCTTTGGAGGAGCAGTGGTGAGATCCAGGCATGAATTGTGCTCAGCTGAAGTCATTGGGGGGACCCTATTCCACTTTGCCAATGATTTGCTTAGGATGGGCAGAGACCCAGGTTTGGGCAATGAGTTGAGAAGGGACATCTGCTGAGGAGGTTCCTGAGATATGTTTTCCTCCTTGATAAAAAAGAAAGCATTGAGGAAGAAGAGCCCCCTTTCTGCCATCACCTCGTCCTTCCTGGGGTCACCTGGACTCCTCTCGTTTACTAGACACCTACCTAATCATGCCCAGAAACCAGCACAAACTGTTTACCATTATCTCCCATCATAGTTGGAGTCTCCTCAGATCCTCCCTCCCCAATCTGCCTCAGGAACTCTTGGCCTGCTGTCCCCCTGTGACCATGCCCTTTCTCCTCTTTATCCTTTTCACAGTTGTCTCCACTTCTGATTCTTATGAATCCTTTTCCTATTCCCAAGGCCTCCACGTTTTCCTTTTTCAGGCTGTGCTGGTCTTTTTCTGCCCCATTGGAAGGGCCTCAAGGGGAGGCACCGTGGATCAGTGGGAATGGTCGGGTGAAGCCACCCTTACATGGCGCCCCGTCTGCTCCCAGTCCAGCTCTGGCCCTTTCTCAGAGGAGTCAGCGGGTCGAGGAGTCTCTGTACAGCCACCCTGTTAAACTTTAATGTTCATACCCATCACTGGCTGATCTGGCGAAAGTGCTGACTGTGTCAGGGGAGGGGCTGAGATTCTGCAGGTGCTGGAGGTGCTGCTGGTCCACAGACCACACTGGAGTGGCAAGGTTCTAGACCTGAACTGCCAAAAAGGCAGCCACTAGCTGTTGAGGGGCTATTGAGCCCCTGAAATGTGACTGTACCTAACTGAGACGTGCTGGCAAAGCAGAGTACATACTGGATTTCAAAGATAGTGCTGGATTTCAAAAAAACAATGTAAAATTTCTCATGAATAATTTTGTTATAATTGATTATATGTTAAAATGGTAGTATTTTGGATATAGTGGGTTAAATAAAGTATATTGCTAAAATTAATTTCGCTTGTTTCTTTTTACTTTTTTTAACATGTGCTAAGAGTGAATTGTAAATGGCATGTGTGGCTGGCTTTGTGGCTCACATTACGTTTCTATTGGATACCACTGTTCTAGATCACGCTGAATGCACACATAATGGAGACCATGGATGCCTTGCCCAAACGGCCAAGAGCCTGTTTCTGGAGGCTGCATAGACTCCTCCCCCAGGTCTGTCTTCCCGGATGCCGAGGCAGGCTGCCCTTGTGCAAACTTCAGAGCCCACTGGAGGCCAAAGGGCAGCTGTTGGTGGGGAGAGGGAGTGGATGAGGGGGCTTGGCCGTGAGGCCAGGGTGCTCTCAGCTGTTTGCCTACACAGGCCCATCTCAGTACAGGACAGGGACCAAGGTGGGGACAGGGGCCAGGGCTGGGGCTGGGGACCAGCTCTCCTATGTCCCAAGACTTAGGCACAGAGGCATCAGAGATTTCTAAATTCCATCTTGGCCTTCCGGATTGTTAGGGAGATATATTTGTCAAGGTATGCAGAGAGAACATATTTTATTTAATAATTTGTTAGCTTGATTTATCACTTTTAATATTTAAACACATGATATGTGGGCCTCTAATTGTGCTCTTGCCCTGGGCAAGTAAGGCAATTACCATCCACCTTTATAAGGGCCGTGTTATGGGATGTACATGGTGCAGTGGGAGCCCCGAGGAGGGGCACGCTCTGCCTGTGACACAGTGGTCTTTGAATAATATTGAAATCCCGAGGAAAGGGTCCTAGCTGAGGGACCACTGGCACAGACAGGCAGGAGGACTGTCCTGGGCATCTAGCTGCTGGGTTGGGGATAGTGGTGAGCAATGCAGCCACCCAGCTTTGCCTCCCTCCCCTGCCTCACGTTTGCAACCATGGAGCGTCTGGTTGTGACACTATCCATCTGCTTCCTTCAGGTAAACAGAAGATGGATTAAATCCTGTGAGGACCCAGGCTGGGCCCTAGTTCCTTTAAGCCTCCCAACAGCAGCAGCACACATAAGATGCAAGACTGCCTAGATTTGAATTCCAAGTCTCCCTCTCTGGGTCTCAGTTTTCCCATCGGTAAAATGGGCTCAATAGTAACAGTACCATAAGAGGTTCGCAGGAAGATGAATCGAGATACTATTTATGAAGGACCTGAAACAATGCCTGGATCTGCAGAAGTGCTGTACATCACCGGTTCTTACTAACTCCATCTTACAGATGGGACACTAAGGTGTGGAGAGGTGAGGTAATCTTGCTTAAGGGTCACACTGGCTTAGTGCCAGAGCTGAGGTTCAAACCCAGCTTGCCTACATTCTAAAGCCCGTGGTCTTTCCCGCTGTCACGCTGCCTCTCACATGGGATCATTTCTCAACCACAAAGATAGATTCGTCTCCTCTTTCATGCGGGGTGCATTTGCCAAGCTGGAGAGAGGAGGCTAAAAATACCACCGGGTGTAAATCCCATCCAGCGAGAAGGGACGAGCCTGGTTGGGCTGGACATGGAAGGAAAGGCTCCGCTCCGTCTCCTCATTTTTTCAATCAAAGGCCTTCGGTCTGAAAACACACCTGAGCCTGTGATGGGCTTCTGAAACCAGCGTTGTGATGACAGAGCAGGAGACCCTGCCATGGCCCTGCATCCTCTTTGGCCTCCTCTCCTGCTGCCTCCCTCCAGCTGGCTCCCTGTGCTCCAGCCCCAGGGAGGTCATCTCTGGTCCTAGAACAAGCCAAGCCAGTGGGTGCCATCTTTGGGACTTCATGCACACGCCCAGACTCAGATCTTCCCAGGGCTGGCTGCTGGCTCAGATGTCCCAATCAAGGCAGCCCTTGCCTGCCACCCTGCCCAAAGTGGCCTCTGCCACCTCCCCAAGCCAACCCACTTACTCTCTAGCACGGCGCCCCTTTGTAGTCTGCAGAGCGCTTAGCGCGATCTGAAATCACGTTGTCCATTGCTGTGTTAATCTGTTTCTCTCCTACTGTCCCTCTAGAGCCTGAAGACCGTGGGCACTGTGTCAGTCTCGCCCACCGCTGTCTCTCTGCAGCCTGCATTATGCCTGATGCCTATTCGTCCTCAAAAATGTCTTTTGAATAAATAAATGTATGCACATAGGAATGAATGAACAAAGGAATGGAGCCTCAGTCCTGATCGAGACTGTGCCACTCACTCTCTGTGTGACTTCAGGAAAGTCCGTTTACCTCTGTAGCTCTCATTCTTCTCAATTACAGAATGAGGGGCTTGCCCTAAATTAGGATGTTTTAAGGTTTACTTTGTGGGTGACACTGAAGTGTTTAAGCAGAAGAGTCACATGCTCTTATCTGCATTAAAAACAAGAAGAAAAGCACTCTGGGATCCAGCAGAAAGTGAATCAGAGGTGCCCATTCTGGAGTCCAGGGAGTGGCTGGGAGGCTGTGACAGAAGTACAGGCCAGAGAGGAATGAGTCACTCAGGCTTCTCAGAAGACAGCAGACAGAGCTCACAACACTCTCCAGTGACAAACTGTCACCAGGCACCCAAGTCTTCGGTAGAGTTATAAATGCTGTGGCTGAGCCTTCTGTCTCTGCCTCTCTCTCTCTCTCATACACAAACAAACACCTCCTCCACCCCACTCCGTTATCGCCTGGGTTTACCAGATTATATGAGTACGGCAGGTTAAAAAAATTTATTTAATATTTTGATAAATCAGCTTCCCAATGACTATTTATATATAATTGACCCCTTTCTACATGCAGCTTACAATAATACATACAATATTATGTATGTGCAATAATACAACAAAGTAGAAAACTGTAAATAGAGACCAAATCAAGATTAGGGAAAGAAAGATTTAACAGATAAAACTAGATAGGAAGTTAGAACATAAATAAGCAAATGAAAATTTCTAGGTATTTTTCAAAGTTGAGCCATAAATTTGGCTTTGAGCTTCCTAGTGGCCAAAACAAAAATGAAAACATCACCAGCTACATTATTTGCATCAAATAAGGAAAGGTACACCAATATGTCAGGAGAAAAACTTTTCTTGGCACCTAAATTGGAAAGAAGTGTCTTACATGGGTTTTTATAGAGAGAGAACTAAGTGATGTCATGTGCATTTTTCCAGTTAAAAATAGATACGAGTTGTATGAGCAATCATTTTATGAGAGGAATACTTTGATTAAGAAAGGGAGACATAAGGACAAAGAAGGACTGGGCTGCTTATGTATCAGCAACGTGTGCTTGGATTTGGGGGGTATGAATTAATCCAATAATAGGTTTTGAAATTAACATTTCCTCTCAGCAGAGAAATGAATGAAAAGAGCTCCAATTTATTGAGCCTTTATTATGTGCCAGGCACCATGTTAAGCAGGTGACCCAAATGAGTTCAATCCTCCACCAGACCTGGGAGATAGGATTATCATCCCGTCGATGGATGGCTTGAGCTCATTGCCATCCCTTGCTGGACAGCAGAGAGCTCTTATGCTGGCCCTTCTGCCCGCAGACCCCTGCCCCAGAGCACAGGCTCTTCCTCTCTCTAGGCAGTCTGTTAAATGTACTGAGGATGTGGGTGATGCTCACAAGGCCAATTTATTTCATATCCAACCAAAAAGGAGGAATTTTGCAGGAGATTTTATCCCAGGATGAAGGCACAAGAATGTCCACATCAGTTTCAGAGAGAGAAACTGATCACTCCGCCTGGACGCAGCAGATTACCTATAATGTGGTAGCATTTTATCCAGAAAGAATACAATGCCCATTTTAGTAAGGCAGCACATATGTCAACTTCACATTGTTGGTAGGACAGAGAGGGGGACAAGCCCCAGGCAGCCAGGCTGTTCAGTGGGACCACATTTTCCTCAATTTTGTCTATTTTGCACCATAATGCCTGCCTCACCAGAAGACAAATACTGAAAATTAAAAATACTGCTGTTTGGAGAAAACATCCAGAGAACACGTTAGGTGTCAGCCTGGCTTCCGGAGTCAGAAAGAGTTGAGTTCAACTCTTTGGCTGTGCCCTCACTGGATTCCTTTGGCAAGTTAGTTACCCCCTCTGATAATAATAACACTGACCCCACAGGATTATTGTGAGGGTGAAGAAGTGAGATGCTTGAGGTTAAGTGTTCCCACGTCTGGCACACAGCAAGTGCTTACTAGATGAGAGTTACAATTATTCACTAGCTTGGACTACAGCCCACCCCTGAACCCATCACGCTGTCCGGGGGATGTTGTATTCCAATTGGCCAGGGCTGGGTCACAGTTACACTCTGAGAGATAATGTTGACAGCTACACGGAGTAGGGGTTGCAGGAAGGCCAGGATGAGAGCGTGAGAAGCAGAAATGAGGAGACTATTGCAGGTAACTAGGCAAGAAATGATGGTGAGGACCGTGGCACTGGAGTTGAGGAACAGGCCTTGTGCTTCTGGCAAACTGTGGGTGGGGAGGAATGAGTCCCCCCGGCTGGACTAGGAGCTCTGCTGCTTCTTATCCAAGTGGATAGGGAAGGAGCGCACCAGACAGCCAGAGGGGAGTGACCTCTACATGGGCTCATGCAGAAGGCTGAGTTAACAGGCTCTCTTCCCTACACCAGATCGGCCACCACATACTGCCCTTCTCGGCATCTTGGATTTCTAAGAAAACGTACCCCATAGAGGGAGGGTGAACTGTTAAGCCAGAGCAGACTCAATGCATGCTGGGCACTGTCTTCCCCATACCTCTACTACTCATCCTCGATTGCATGCAGGTCCCTGGGTTTCAAAACAGGAAGTAGCCCAACTTGGGTTGCTGCTCTTCCTGGCAGCTTCCCTTCCAAGCAGCTCCTCCTTCAGAGAAAGAGGCGAGGCAGCTGTTCTGCAAAGAGTGAGACAACACCCTTTGTGGAGCTCTAGGGCAGGAGACAGGATGTGCCATGGCACTGGACAGGGCTTCTGGGAAGGGACAGCATGGCAGAGCTTCCAGATGGCCCACCGCTTCTGTACAAGGCACACTGGGGATTGATAAACCAAGAATTATGCAAGAGGGGAAGGGACATGACAGCCATTGAGAGCTGGTGGTCATGCACTAGGCATTTGGGCCACTATGGTTAGATATTTTATTTTGGAGACCTCTCAATGGCCCCAAGAGGTGGGCCTGTGTCTCTTCTTTGACAAGCTCAGAGTTAGTGAGTGGCATGGCCAGAATTCATATCTCTGTCATTCCTAAAGCCCATACTTTCTTAGTCAATCACCTGGTTGTTTTCACCTCCACAGTGACCCCATGACTCCAGTTGACTTTTTCCTCTACTGATCTGGATGAACCAGTAGGAGAGCAGTCAGAAACCACCCGCATCTACTGCCAGGAGATAAGAACAGCCTGGTAGAATTGTGTACATGTACACACATGAGTGCACTTTGCATATTATAGAGGGTAGTGAAAACGTTAGAGCTTATCACTCGGAGCAGCTCTGCGTTTATCGTACTGATTCCGCTCTTAAATTAGGACATGGTAATTTCCTTGAAGTCAGGAAGCACTTCTATCAGTTTCATCTTATTCACCCAAAGAATAGTACCCCATCCGTATCTCACATATGGCAGATGCTCCCTGTAAATTGCTTAACTGGAGATGAATTGAATTATATGTTTTATCTGCGCTTCACACTTCTTTGGAATTCGAAGGGAGCTGATACTCTGCAAATTTTATTGCCTCGTTAATGTTAAAGACCTTTTCAAAAGGGAATATTTCCTTGAAACTCCAAAGGGGGCGGTAAACATTAGTTTGAAGGAGTATAAAGGCATGATATTTGGGCTCATTTTTCAGAAGGGGTTTCGTGTCTAACACATACACAATTGTGCTGGGTCCAAGACACTTATTATGCTTTTCAGTTTGGCTTTGACGAGAGTCTGACCAACGCCCAGACGCCTCTACAGCATAAACTAAGGCTTGTCTTGCCAGAAACCAAAGTTCCCAGCCATTAATCAATGTCTAGTCCCTACCAGGCTGAGAATAAACCAGTTGCCTGTAAAGATGTTCAAGGAAACTGCCAGTGGCTTCCGGTAATAGCCAGTGTGAGTGAGAAAGACATAAATTATCAGGGGGTGGGGTTGAGTGGATAGAAAATGAAGGACCGCTGTCATTGGTTTCATCTAAAGCAGGATATGATTTTCAGAAAAAATAAAATAAAATAATAAAAGAGAACATAGTAAGGTCAATGTCACTTCCTAGTTCATCCTGAGTTGGACTTCAAACAGTGATTCTTTGTTTTCAGCCTTTTCTGTGAGGCAAGATGTGATTGCAACGGGAGCACATTGATTAACCCAAAATAACTCCCCTCAATTTGCTGGATGCTCGAGAATACTCTGGAGACCCTGCTTTTGTCTTGAGTTAGCCATTTGGGAGCCTGGCGCCGATCCTTGTGCAACTATTCAAACTGAGTGAACCAGAAAAATGTCAGGAACTACACAAGGACATATAGTACAGTTTAATTAGTTTAGAGAGAGGGTGGCCCCCCCCTTCTCCCTAAACATCACTCAAGCAAATTGTTTTTTTTATGGTCTTGTTAAAATAATTTCATGGTTGCAGTTTTGTTCTCATGCTAACTGAGCAGGACCGCGTGGGTTATGAAAAAGGATAGTCAGCCTGGCAAAGGTGGGTGCATTCTCTTTGTTTTTAAGAAACATGGGGGTTTAATCATCTGCTTGTGCAATGACGTATGAAAGAACCCAGTCTTGAATGTCAGCGCAAGGCTGAAGCTCCTATTAATAATAGTCACCAGCTAGGAAATTCTTCTGCTGAAATTAATCAGGAATTTTCCATAGTAACTGGGGCTGCCCACGGGGAGCCAGGCAGCGGGGATTTTCATTCCTTCACGCACATTTTTCTGTCCATCGTGGTAAGGAGAACATTACTTACTGGAACACGTGAGCAGAGTTCTGCTCTCTGGGAGTGGAAACCTTGCTGTTCCTCCTCCTTGGGATAATTCCTCAAAGAGACTGGAGAACTGTTCTTTCTAAAGGAAGACGAACCACCACGGTTTCAAAATATTGGTCTGTTGCATTTAATTCCAAGCCCCCAAGTCATTCTCGTGTCTCTCTGCCTCATCACAAATCTCACGGTCATGACAACAATCAGGGCGGCCCTTCCACCTTGTGTGAGAAGCAGGTTCTTGTTGCACAGAGATGTCACCCTCTCCTGCTGAAGAAGCTTCCATGGCTCCCTATGGCCCATGGGACAAAATTCAGACTTTTTAGCCTGATGTTCAAGGGTGGTCATAATCTAGCCACAAACCATTTCTGGCTTCATTTCCTTTTCTCCATGCTGCCCCAGCTAGACCACAGCCACGCTGAGTGGCTTTTTGAGTTTCCTTAACAGGGTTCTTCTCTTGGCCTTAGAATGCCCCTCTCTTAACCTCACACTTACTAGGATGGCTACTCCAGGTAGAGAAGTCAGAATGCTTGTGCGTTGCTTATAGGAATATAAAATGGGGCAGCCACTGTGGAAAATAATTTGTCAGTTCCTCAGAAAGTTAAAAATAGAATTACCATATGATCCAGCAAATCCACTTCTGAGTATATACCCAAAAGAATTGAAAACAAGGTCTCAAAGAGATATTTGTACACCATATTCATAGAAGCATTTTTCACAGTAGCCAAAATATGGAAGCAACCCAAGTGTCCATCAATGGATGAATGGATAAGCAAAATGTAGTGTAAAGATACAATGGAACATTATACAGCTTTAAAAAAGAAGGAGATTCTGCAATATACTACAACATGGATGAACCTTGAGGACGTTATGCTAAGTGAAATAAGCCAGTCACAGAAAAAGAAATATTGTATTTATATGAGAAATCTAAATCATAGAGACAGAAAGTAGAATGGTGGTTGCCAGGGCCTGGGAGTCGGGAATGGGGAGTTAGTGTTCAATGGCTGTAGAGGCTCAGCTTAAAAAAATGAAAAGAATTAAAAGAATGAAAAGATGGGTGGTGGTGATGGTTGTACAACATTACAAGTGTATTTAATACCATTGAACTATGCTTTACACTCAAAACTGGTTAAGATGGTAAATTTTATATTATGTGTATTTCACCACAATAAAAAAATTGGAAAAATAAAAAATGTCCTTCTCCATGTCTTTTGGACAAAATCTTTTTCATCTTTCATCTTTCGAGGCAAAGTCCAAGCGGCATCTCCTGTAGGGGCTTAAAGACTGTGCAGTGGGGACGGTGAGGCTGCCTCAGCAGCACTCCGTATGCCTCCCTCCTGAAGCATTTATAGAAGGGTGTGTGTGGGTTTCCACGCGTGTGTGTGTAATATAAAACTGCCTTTTAAGCCATTTGCCCTCCAGAAGAGACAGTGACTGCCTGGAGCTTTGCTACTCCAGGTGAGGTTTGCAGCATCAGCCTCGCACGGGAGTTTATTAGAAACGCATAATCTCAGGCCCCACCCCAGACATTCTGAATCAGAATCTGCATTTTTGCCAACGCTTCCGGTAAGTCATTACGCATTAAAATTTGAGAAGCCCTGGTCTAGAGGGCCCAACTTCATGAGGGTCATCTTTAACTCCTCCATGGTACGTGGTTCCACGGAAGGATCAGTATGGAACTCTTTAAATGTCACACACAGCTAGGCCTGACCTGACTCGGTCGGTCTGGGGTGAGCCCTGAGCAAGAGTATATTTTTAAAGTCCACAGGTGGTTGCGGCGCACAGGTGGGATAGAGAACCATTGGCTTGGCCCAGTGGTTCTTAAACCTGAGTGTCGTATCAGAATTTCCCAGGAGCTTGTTAACACATGTTCCTGGGTCCCTCCCCGGAATTTCTGATGCAGCAGATCTGAGGCGGGTCTCAGGATTTGCATTTCTAACAAGTTTCCCAGTGATGCTGATACTGCTGGTGTTGGACCACGCCATCAGCTATTGGCTTAACTCAAAGGAAATATTAATTGGATGTATAAATAGAAGGGAAGATCTGAAAAAAAATGTAGATTCAAGAAACGTCTAGTGTTTTAGTTGTCAATTGTTGTGTAACTAGCCCTCCCCAAACATGGGACTTAAAACAACAATAATGTACGATTTTTCACAATCCTGTGTTGGCTCGTCTCAGCTAGGTAGTTCTTTCACTCCCCATGGTGTGGCTGAGGGCACTTAGGAGGCCGCCTTCCCCTGGGAGCTTGGCTGGAGCTGCAGTGCCCAAGAGAGAAGGGACTCTCACCTTCAAGGCCTCTTTCCATGCCATGGCTCCTACCCCTCAGTAGTCAGTCCCAAGCTTCTTTAGAGCATGCCACTGGCTTCCAAGAGAGAAGACACAGAAGCTGTCTGTCTTCCTTTTAAGGCCTGAGCTTGGAAGCCCCAGAATGTCACTTTTGCCACGTCCTATTAATATAACTTGAGTCTCAAAGCCAACTTAGGCCGGCTTAGATTCAAGGAGAGGGGACTAGACTTCACCTCAATGTGAGAAGAAGCCCAGGATTTGTAGCCATCATTAACCCACCATATCTAATCTATTACAAAGGACAAATTAAGGCACCCAATGAGAAATACATAAAATCCCATTAATCTGTCAGTTGGTCCCACTAGCAGTGTCTGTGGCAGTCATCTCTCGCTCTTCACACTGGACCTCCATGGCTGGATTCCGTGGTGGGCATCAGCTTTGCTCAGCGTTCCTGCTCAGTCAAGCTCTCCCTGTGATCTCATTTTTTTGGGGCCCAAACTTTCTTCCTGTTTCATCTATTATGCCACAGATGGAGAGGACTTGGGAAAATTGGTTCGTGAGTATAAAACAACACTTCACAGAGAGGTCTATGGGACTCAGATGCTGAGGTAGCAAGGGATCCTAATTAGTGCAATAAAACGCCAATGAGCCTTTTAACCCTTGATCAGCAAATGGTAAAAAACTTAAACACTTTGGGGAACGAATGAAAAATTGAATGACTGCGATGTGGGACTCTACCCATGGTCCATTCAATCGGGAGTTGTTATTAATAATAATATTATTTTGGGTTTTATTACTTTAATAAAAAATTACTGTGATAACCGTACTTTCTGTGTAGTCTACAGAGCCCTTTCAGGGGCACCATTACATCTGGTCTACTACAATCATCCATCAGGTGGTACTATTAGCCTCATCCTGCAGACGAGGAAACTGAGTTTCCAAGACTGGAAGTTGCCCAGGGTCATGATAACTCAATATCTGCTGGAATTGAAACCCAGGACTCTTAGCCATGAACCTTTTCCATAATTCTATTTCAGGGAATTCCTTCCAGGAAAGAGCTGAATTGGACGTCCTGCAGTCAGTCTGACGTAGCGGGCGGAAGTACAGGGTAGTTTACACCTCCACCACCTAAAGCGCATGCTCGGATCAGCAGCAGCAGCAGCATTGTGTGAGAGCTTCTAAGAATGCTAAATCTTAGGCCCTGAGTCAGGACCTGCATTTTAGCGAGGTCTCTGAGTGATTTGTATGTCCCCCAAAGCTTGAGAAGCACGGATTTAGGACACAGTTTTGGAGTCAGACAGGCTGAGATCAAATCCTGTCTTTGTCGCTTACTAGCTGCATGACTTGGGCAACCAATTCTCTAGGCTGCAGTCTCTTTATCTATAGAATAGTGATTGCAAGAAGCCCCTGCCCTCCCCAGGTTATTGTGGACCTTCTACAGGGTAGTTCATATAAGTGCTCCACAGACTGCCTGGCTTATAGTAAGTGCTCAGTAAATGTGAGCTACTATTATTACTGTTAAAAATAATAACCTTCCTGATCAACCTGCCAGATGGCCCATGATTCCCCGCTGTGAAAAGCAAAATTTTCGCACATACTCACAAGACGCGAAAGAAAGAACAGACAGAGTCTTTGCCCTTGAGATGCTCTGGAGCAACGAGAAAGGGAGGTCAGATGTCAGAAAAAGACAAGCAAACTTCTCCCATGGAAACAGCCCGTGGAGCCGGCGCTCTCGCAGGCTGGATGGGCTGTTTGATGAGGTGCCACAGGCACGAGGAATGGCTCTGGTGCTGGTTAACTAACTGATAAGTCAGGGGGAATGCAACCGAAGCGTGAAGGTGGAAATACACAGACAGGCTCAGGGCAGCCCGGCCTGCGGGCACACTTCCCCTCCCGCATCCCCCATGATGAGACTGCAGAGGAAGAGGCAGGCTGGGGGCAAGCCCGAGGGGGAGGGGGCAGTAGGGGGTGAGGGCTGGTCCTATGGGGCAACAGGGGACACTGGGGACTGAGGGGCTGCTTATGCCAGGCTCTATAGGAGAATGCTGGGCTCTAAGTCCTGGGGGCAAGAAAATGGATTCCCAGTCCAGAGTGGGTAATGGCAGGATAGATGTCAGCAGTCACGGGTACACTGGGGAAGACTTGAGATCCGTGTGCCATGGCACTACGAGTGAGAGTGGAGTCAAAGGGAGGGTCAGGGTCCTGAGGGCTGCCTTGAATCATGACAATAATAATAGTAACAACTGACCTAATAATAAAATTTATCAAGGGCTAAGTACATGTCAGCGTTTTCTATGTATTAATTCGCTTCATCCTCACAAGTGTATGAAATCAATACTTTCTTAAACATATGAGAGAACCGAGAAGTAGACTCGGTGAACGATTTGCCCATAAGCACACAGCTAGTAAGTGGCACAGCCAGGCCATTTGGTTCTCAGAACTGGCCCTCTTAACTATTAAACTAGACTGAATATCAGCTGGTCTTTGATGCTATTTTTTGCTGCGGCGGAGGGAGGGGGTGAGAGGGGTGGGGCTGATACATGAGTTGGGTTTACTTGGCTTAAGAAGCCTGAGGAAGAAAAATTGGGATGAGCTGTGGCCCTGTCTTTTGAGGAGGTGGCCACCCTAGAGATAAGGTTACCCCTAATTTCACTTTGTCTCAAGTTTCAGTCCACACGGGCAGACGCTGAAAAGTACCCATTGTGGGTCACACACTGAGCCAGTCTCTGGGCAACACCATGGGTCAGACACTATTTTGGCCTTGGGGAGCTTGGAGTCTCATAGAAGCCTGTTGCAGTAACATGTGTCAGAGAGGTGTAAATCATGGAGAGGCAGGAGAGGATACTGTGGCTGTAATTTTCTTCTCAGCCGATGAAACCAAGATGGCAGAAAGGTTGGCACCATCCTTTTTGTCTAATTTCCTCCATGTCCTGGATCTTTGTGAGTCTTTCCCCTAAGTCCAGTTCACACGTCAACTGCTTTACCTTCTCACCTTCTCCAATTTTTCCACACACCTCCTCCAGTCTCACTTATGAAGTTCTCAGATCTGCTCCCAAATTAGGAAGAAGCTTTGGCGAAATCTCAACTTATCCAGCATGTGGTTAGAAATGGCCCATGGCCAAAACAAGCCATGAGCAAGCCTCTCCTGCGGGAGTTGGCTAGGACGATTCAGTTGAAGAGGTAAAATGCCCTACGCGACAGTGGAAAAGACACTTGGTCCTGGCTTGGAAGATCTCAGTGCAAATCCCAGCTCTGACACCTATTAGCAGTGGAGTCCTGGGTAGCGACTGACCCTCTTTAAGCCTGAGTGTCCCTTCCCTATGCAAAATCCTTCACTTGCCCCCTTTGCCTTTAGGGACTCTGTATGATCTAGGCCCTGCTAACCTCTCCAGCCTCATTTCTCACAACTCTCCATTAATTAATACACTTTTGGCTGCAAACAGCAGATGAGCAGTCACTTAAATCACCAGGATGTATATTGTTATCAAGAAGTCTAGGGGTGCATGCTTCCAGAGTTGCTTCAGTAGCAGCTCAAGGTCCAGCTATCTGTTCCATGTCTCCCCAATTCTCTTGGCCTTCCCCTTATTATCACAAGATGGCTGCCACAGTTCCAGGCATTGCACTCACACACAACAGTGAAGAGCTCTCTTCATTGGCTTCTTTGTTTTAATCTGAAGTTCCCCAGGAGACTCCTCTGGACATCTTTTTGGATGAGACTGTGTCACATGGCCATCTCCAGCTGCAAGGGAGGCTGGTAAAGCACGTATCTTGCTTCTCTCTGAAGTGTAAAGCTGGTGGGAGAGAAGTGGGTTGCAAATGTCTGTTGAGCGGAGGGCAACATTGTCTGCTACGTCCCCAACCAAAGCTTTGTCCCTCTAACACACCAATTCCATGAATGTTCCTCCCCCAAAGTATATACTTTCCACTGCTATGTCAGTGCATATGCTGGCTCCCTCTGCCTGGAATGCCCTTCCTTCCCTCCTCTGGCCGGTAAACCCCTACTTATATTCCAAGGTTCAGCTCTGTGACGCCTTTCTTTAACATCACTTCCACTGTAAAGTCTGGGTTAGGTGGACCTCCCCTATTCGAACCAAAAGTGTCTCTGAGTTACTTCTGTATCCTAGAGTCTACCATATTACCCAGCAGAAAACAGGTCCCCATTGAATGCTTATAAATACGTAAATGAAGATACTAGTCACCACCTCATAGTCATTGTGAAGTTGAAAATGAGGTGTTATGAAAAATAGTGTGCATTTTTATTAATAATAATTGATGCAATAATATTAGTAATCTCAGTTAGCATTTATTACTATATGGCCCCCACCATTCCAAAGATCTTACACGTGTAACTCATCTAATCCTAACAAAAACCCTCCAAAGTTGGTCAGTTAGTTAGCATAAGCCAGGTTTGGCTGAAGTAACAAACACTGCTCAAATCTCAGTGGCTTACACACCAAAGATTTATTTCTCACTCATGCTAGATGTCTTTGTGAGTCAACGGGATCTCTCTTCATTTTAATCATTCAGGAACCCAGCTGACCATCTTGTAGTTGCAGTGTTCAGGGCATGTGGCCTGCCTGGTGAGTGTGGCAGAGAAGGAGAGCATGGAAAACCCATACCAGCTCTATGTGCTTCTGTCTAGAAGTCACGCACATCACTTCCGCTCACATTTTATTGCTCAAGGCAAGTCATGCCTAAGTTCAAGGGAGCGGAGCAACTACCACCTAGATGCTATTATCACCTTTAACTAACAGGTGAGGAAACTGAAGCAGAGAATGGAGGTGAAAGAATTTGGCCAAGATCACACAGCTGGTAAGCAGTTGATCCAGGACTGTAACTTGGCCTTTGTGAGTTAGAGCCGAGGTCAGCTAACTTTTCCTGTCAAGGGTCAGATAGTGAATATTTCAGGCCTTGCAGGCCATCAGGTCTTTGTGAAACTACTCAACTCATCTGCTGTAGCGCAAAAGAGGCCGTGGACAATGCGTAAATGAATGGGCATAGAGGTATGCCAATGACATTTTATTTGAAAAAATATGGGGTGGGCCAGATTTGGCCAGGAGGCCATGGTTTGTCCTTGCTCACAAGTTCAAGGTTACCCTGTGCTCAGAAGATTGTGAAATGATGAACAAATGTGAGTTACTATAACAATTTTCTACCAAGCGTCTGCTACGACGTTGCCTCCCTCGGCAGCCACGGTCAGATGACTTCCCAGACTTTAATGGGTCACTGAGCTTTCATCCAGCCAAGGTTAAGGGTAACCAGCTTCTCTTTGGGGCCTGGCTAATTATTGCCATACAAGTTTAAAGGGAATGACAGACAGGTAATTTTCTTACTAAAAATGAGAATAGGAACCATACCAAGGGCCAAGCAAGCCAGTATTAAATCCCCATTAGCTGTGTGGGGTCATTTCTAATGGCACATTCACTGATGGGACAATTGTTCTGCTGGCCTGTGCTAACCAGCAATTGAAATCAATGGGAGGCTCTGGGCACCAAAGCAGGGTTTTTTCTGGGCCACCTAACCCAGACCTTGTTTTTCCAGCTGACACTCTGCCTGTGTCAGCTAATTCCTGCTTTGGAAAATGCATTCCAGGGCTAATAAAGACTTTGAAGTCACACTATTTTCTCACCATGTTATTAAAACCCAAATGGCTTTGTTTATTCCTAATATGACCAAGAGATTTCCTGGCTAGCTTAGAAATGGCCCGAATGTCACAGGATCTGGGTTTCCAATTGGGAAGACGAGGCCCGAGGTTTATTTGTGGATTAATTGCTTCTAAATGATTCGAGCGCTGCGACGGCAAGGCAGCAAGTGAGGTGAAATGAAAGAACACAGAGACCACAGTTCCACTCGAGTGCCCGTGCGTTAGAAAATCTGTAAGGCAATGTTCATCTTCACCACTCGCCTCCTGCCTCTGGAACCCTGGGCAAGTCGCTTCTCCTCACTGAGCCCAGTTTCCACGTCTATAAAATGGCGACAATGAGACCAGTTTCCCAGTGTTGTCGTGAGGGTGGCAACGTGGTACAAGTGCCTAGAAGGTGGGCCCCGAATGGCCACTAGCGTGGATGCAGGAAGTCCCTGGCTCTGGCCGAGCCAGAAATAGCTGAGAACTGGCTCCAGAAAACCTGCAGAATCAAACCCAAGCTGGGCTCCCCCGTGCTAACTGGAAGTTAATCAGGAGAAACAATAACCAGCCAGAGCAATTAGGAGAAGGAGCTAACGGAACCAGCCCACCCCAGCTCTGTGCGTCCTGGGATGGCAACCAGTCCTCCCCCAGGCCTGTCCCAGCTGCCTCGAGGGAGGAAGGCTGCGTGGGGGCAGAGGGAGAGGTGCCTCGTGTCAGCATGTCTATCTTTATCTCCACCATCGGTTCTCACGAACACTCTGCTTAGCTCACCAGAGAGGGCAGCCGGGGCCATCCGTCAGAGGCCTGGGGAGACTTGCAGATGTCCCCAGCAGGACGGGGCACCTGAGGTGCAGGGAAGGGCCGGACATTGCCCCAGGCCCCAGCTCTTCCCTGGTGGAGCTGCAAGCAGGGGTCAGACTAGAAGCTTTAGAAGCATGGCTGGGCTCTCAGAGCTCATCTAGAGCTACGCACCCCTTTTATGGATGAGAAAACTGAGGGCCAGAGAGAGTTAGTGGGTTGCCTAAGGTCAGGCAGCGGGGTTGTGGCTAGGCTAGGAACTGGACTCAGATTTCTTCCTGCCGACCTGCCCGCCTTGAAATCCCTTTGGCAATGGGCACACACCACGGTCGAGTTGGGGAGGCTGGGGCTGTGTTTTGAGCAAAGGGGGACAGAGGCTCAAGAGAGCAGATTTCTAAAATTCTGAGCTAGGTAAAAGGAAAAATCTTTCCCCATCGAGTTGCTACCCGCATCGGGACACAGGGCCCTCCTTCTCGCTCCCCGCTAGGTTGTATTCAAGTCAAGTGTCCCCACCTGGAGCGAAGGGTTAGCTGCAGGTCCGGAAGACTGAGCACAAACACTGTTTTTGGCTGATTTGCTTTGTGGAAATTTTCGAATCCTGGCCCTGCCCTTTCCTGGCTGTGTGTCCTGGGCAAGTCACTTCCCCTCTCTGAGCTCCAATTTCCCCACCTGCAAAACTGGAGTGGCGTTAGAATTGAGAATCTTTTGTAAGCTGCAGAATATTAGACAAATGTAAGGCTTTGATTTCTTTGTAAAGCAAATTGAGGCAGAGACCTCCCAGCTGGTAGCAGGTGTCCCCATTCCTTAAAAAAACAGGTAGAGAAAGATGCCAGGCACCCAGCCTGTAGAGCCTAGAACCCCTTCCTGTTTTAACAACCTCCCTGCCAACTGTCCAGGGGTGACAAACTCTCCTCCACTGACATTTGCAGTAAATCGCATTCCAGGCCGACTCACCAATCATTAGCCACGCGATCTTGTTTATTCTGCCCCAGCCTGGAATTTGGGCTCTTACAAAACCCCAGCTACAAAAGGAGAACAGGTTGGACCAAGACTGCTTGGTGCATGAAGGAAGGCTTCCGGGAGGCTGGGGGATGTTCATTAAATGACACCGGGCCAGGGCCTACACAGGAGGTCTCAGCCCCAAAGTCCCAGCTGACCTTTCTGTTGACACTGATTTGAGAGTTTGAGGTGTGATCTGACCCCCAGAGGGGATAATTGTCTATCCCCGGGGAGAACCGGGTCTTTCCTGCGGACAAGGGCAGCATTGCCTTCAGGGGTTTGCCCTGTGGAGGGACGGACATTTGCTGGTCACCTTCTGTGGGGCAGGGGTGCTGCAGTCCTCACAATTTCTCCAGGAAGCTTTTACACAAGTGGAAGTTGGGCTTCTGATCCATGGAGCCACTTGCCCGAGGTCACAGAGCCAGGAGGGTGGAGCTGCTGTTTGCGTCTGCTGGCACACTTCTTTCCTCTGGCCTTTCTTGGGGTAACAAACCCAGAGGCCTGTCCATCTGGGGAGCATGAGACCCAGGCTAACTGAATCAGAAGACCACATCCTCCTGACAAAATCAGAGAGGAGCATGTGAGCGAGCAGGACCCTCACACACTGTGGTAAGTACTTGGCATCTAGGAACGCATTCGTGCCTCACAACAACCCAATGATATAGTTAGAAATGATGTAGATCTCCATTTTACCGATGAACAAACTGAGGCACAGCGAAGTTAAGTAACTCGTTCAGGGTCACACAGGCAGTTAGTGGGAGGGCTAGGATTCAAAGTGAGTAGTCTGGGTCCAAAGGCCTTACTCTAAGCACTAGGCTAGCCTGGGCCTGACTACCTCTGCCTGTGAACTCAGGCTGTGGGACCGTGGACGGGCTCCTTCTCTTTCAACTCCCCTGCACTGCTGCTCAGGGCTTCGTTTTTCATGAGACTCCCAGTTCCTCGTCCCTTCTGCTCTGGTGTCATTCTAAACATTCTAGTGGGGTCAACCTGCCTCTCAAAGCTTCTGAATCACTCTGTCTCCTATAAGATCAAGTTCAGGGCCTTGGCCTACCACTGCATCTGCTGTGCCTGCCCTCAATGGCTCAACTACGCACACACACACACACACGACACAGACACAGATACACACAGACACTTACAGACAGAAACACACACAGACACACACATAGACACTCACACACACCACCCTTGCAGACCAGACCAAACCACCCTTGGTTCTGCAAAATAGTAGCTTTCTTTCTGGGGCAGCACTGTGCATATATATAATGAGAGCCGCATACATAATTTTGGTTTTTGGTGGCCACATTAAAAAAGTAAAAAGAGGGGCTGGCCCCGTGGCCGAGTGGTTAAGTTCGTGCGCTCCGCTGCAGGCGGCCCAGTGTTTCGTTGGTTCGAATCCTGGGCACGGACATGACACTGCTCATCAGACCACGCTGAGGCAGCGTCCCACATGCCACAACTAGAAGAACCCACAATGAAGAATACACAACTATGTACCAGGGGACTTTGGGGAGAAAAAGGAAAAAATAAAATCTTTAAAAAAAAAAAAGTAAAAAGAAACTAGGGAAAATAATTTTAGTATCATATTTAATATATTCAAAATATTAAAATTTCAGCATGTACTCAATATAAAATAAATCATTAACAAATTTCTTGTTTTTGTTCTAAGTTTTTGCAGTCTGGGATGTATTTTGCGCTTACAGCACGCCTCAGTTTGTACTAACTGCTGGTTTCTGGTGGCCACCAAATTGGACAGCAGCTCTAGAGGGCTTCCAAACGTTGTCAAGTCACATTGCACGTCAGAAATGCTCATGCTTGTATGGCATCCTGGGACAGACAGTTGAGCCTGCCAAGGGTGCTGTGGCCACCTATCGCTGAAATTCGTGGTCCAGCCTTTTGCCTCTGGTTCTGAAGTCCACTCATACTAGCCCTTCTCGGGGTCTCAGCGTCCCTTGCTGTGGGCCCTGGGAACTCGCAGAAACCTTGCAAACCCGGTGCTGCCTCATTTATCCGGCTGCTCACTTCTGCGTAGGCTGCCCTGTTAGCCCTCACAGCTGGACCTGGCCTTGCTTGGGTTCCCCTTTCAGCTATGCACCTGCTCACCACACCCGGGGAAGCAAGCCACAAGCTTCCCTCCTCACCAGCCCCATCCCGTGTTCTCAGGGTCCTCCACGCCACCTGGATGTTTCCCCCATGCCCTCCTTTGGGGATCTTCTCTGATCTGGGGAACCATATACACATCCATCTGTCCTCTTCATCCCTCCACCACCGTCTTCTCCGCGGAACAATCTCAGGGAGCAGAAGGAACACCTCCTTCAGCTCTGGACTTCGTAGAAGTCTAATCGTCTCCTCCCTCCTGGGGTGGGCTTCACCCTGCCCTTCCCTGAGGCCACAATAGACAGGCAACAGACAGGCAGACAACAACAAACCTGACAACTTGCAATCAATAAGGGAAGGTCCACAAATATCATCCTGGTTTCAATCGCTTTACCAAACCTCTCGACAGAAAGGTGCTCAGCAGAACAAAGGATCCTTATTTAAGAGTCAGCATCCTCCTGAAAAGGCAGTCAGGGTTAGACATGACAATTTCTTCCCCTGTTACAGACATTCAGTGGTGGTTATTAGGATGTTAATTATTCATTTAGTCAGCCATGGAAGAGAGGCGAAATACAAGCAATGCAATTAAGAAAAACGATTCGTGTCAGCGTGGGAGCCTCCCCCACTCCCGTCCTTGCTGAGGCGTGGCGGAAGTCCGCCTCCCAGACCTGGACCTGCCGTCACAATTTCCTGCCCTCTCCTTCCCTTATTTCCATCCTAGACACTCCTTTCGATTCAACTTCCTCCACCAAACAACACATCAGACAAATGGAAATGAAAACAGCACTGAAGCCCCAATTTTACCTATTCCGACAAAACAGAGGAAGTTGTGACAAGATCCAGTGTATGAACCACTTGACAGCAACTTGGCAGTGAGTTGCAAGAGCTGTTAAAAAATGTTCATACCCCTTGACCTAGAATTTATCCTACAGAAATAATTCCTGAAAGGAAAAACTGTCACATGCATGTTCGTTGTGGTGATATTTCGAAGAGCTCCAAATTGGTAACCTCAAAACCAAATGACAGGGGAAAGGGGAAGGAAAATGCAACACCTCGAAGCAGTGTAATGTTATGCAGTCATTAAAAATGATGGGAAGATTATGTAGCAACATCAAAATGCTAGTAATTTGATGTTCAGTAGAAAAAGGCAGAACACCAAATTGTCTCTCTGCAAGTTGTCCCAGACCCCCCAAAGCCTGTGTCACCCGAATCCTGACCGGTTGGCCTTTCCTCCCCGTCTTCCCAGTGCAGCCCAGTTCAGGCCTCTTCATTGTCAGCACACAGGCGATGGAAGGTCTTAGCACACAGACACTCCTTGTCTGTCTGCATGTCCGCCTCTAGCCCTACATAGTGCATTCTGGGAGGACAGGCTCTCTGTTTCCTTTCTCCCTGCTGCCTGGCACTTAATAAATGCTTGATAAATGTTTATTGAATTAAAGAGTCAATGACAATAATTTTGGCTGCTGTTTATTGAGCACCTACCATGTGGCAGATGTGGTGACTGACACTTCCCATATATTATGTGGGGGACTGGAATTGGCCACCACAAGATATGTCTCTTTGGCATGAGGATTATTTTGGGCTGGTAACTTTTAAAAACTGCAGACAGGAAAGCAACTCTGAAAAGTAGAATTTACTCACCCTTTGTTAAGAGGCATTTACATTTTAAAGGAAATCTCCATCTTTAAAGGTGTCTCCCTCTCTGTACCAGGAAGAAGGAGGGATGACCTTATCTCTAGAAACTCTTAATCTATGCCAAAGGCATGGGCTTAAATCTGAATCTTGTTTACTGTACTTGTCTGGTAACCTCCCGTAACTGACTCCCCCCACACCTAACATCCTCCTTTGTCTTGAGCTGAGGATGATTTTTAAGATGGTGGCTTCAGCCATTTTGGCGAGTTACTCAGCTTGCCTGAGCCTCTCCCACGTATACACGTTATAAAGCTTTGTTTAATTTTCTCCTGTTATTCTGTCTCATGTGAATTTAATTTGCTCTCCGGCCAGAAGAACCCACAGCATGTAGAGGAAATGTCTTCCTCCCCTAAAATTATTTCACATGATTTTATTCTGAAATAACCCTATAATGTTAATACTATTATTATCCTCTTTGTACAGGTGAGAAACTAGAGCTCAGAGAAGTGGTCACATACCCAAGACAGTGCATTTGGTGAAGAGGGGAGACAAGATTTCAATCCAGCTCTGATGGCCAAGCCAGGGTTGTGTTTATTTCAAGAGACACGAGTGTGGTGGGTGTGTCCACCTATGATGATACAGACAGACAAGAAGGAAACGTGGAAAAGTAAATGTGGAGGATTGACCTGGCTGGTGAGGAGTGTGATAGTGGGTGATTTTTTCCTGCTTTGTATACGATTTCTCTAAGTGTTAGGGTGGGCTGAAGAGAGGACTCCAACTAGGATCCGAGCCCTTCTGGGGTTGAGTCCAGGGACCCTGAATATCTTAAATGGAGGCAAACCATGTCGGTCAGTTAACTCCTTTTCTGTTTACCTTTCAGGGCTCAGGGGACATTTGGCTCCACAGAGACGATCATGTGCAAGACCTGGGCCTGTGATTAGCACCAGGAGTGAGGAGTCTCTGCTGTGGTGCAGTGCAATGCTGCCCACGCCAGCCCAGCTGGCCCACGGGGCAGGGGCGAGTATGGGGCACGTGTTTGCCTACTACTCCCCCCACTTTGCCCTCACTGCTTTTGCTGGGACTGCCGTTCCAGGGAGCATCTCATCACAGCTGGGTGTTCTGGACGGAAGCGGGAGCGCATGGAGGATGGAAGCAGATGCCATGACCACCATACCCACAGAAATCCTAGGCTTTAGAAGCCTGAGGTTATCTCCAGCTGTGTTGCGATAGAAGCCAAAGCTGATATTCACCACACTGACTTAAGCTTGTGTCTCATTACTGGACAACTCTGCCTGTGTTATGAATTAATATTTTTAATGAATCCTGTAATTATCTTGTGAATAGCATAATTATATCGCTCTGTAATTTTTTTGGTGTTGAAAGCATAAATTTGTTAAATGCGAATGTTTAAAATGTATCTTAATTTTCCTAAATTCTGTTTCAGTGTGTCTTCATTTTTAAAAAATATCCTCAGAAATATGAAAAAAGTTGAAGTGGCTCAGGCCCCTTTTATTCCCTGAGAAATTCAGGATCTGGTGTCTGAGTTCATTTGGGGCAGAGACAATCCCATAGCTCTTAATGCATTTTGGAGTATTCAATGTGCTTGCAAATGGACCTTATTCTTCATATTGAAAATAAAATAACATAGACAGGGAAAAGCAGAAAATAAGATGAAAAGAAGCAAAATCTAGCTTTTTAAAAGGGTAGTGGGGAACTTCCATTTTAAAATGGAGATCAAATCAATTCATTTATATCTCCTTCCTCAAACACCACTAAAATGACAAAGGAATATGAAAGCTATAAGTTTACAAAAACAAAAAGAATAGGAATTTAGATATGAATTAATTTTATGAAAAAGGAAAGCAAATGGGTGAATAGTAACCAGCTTTGCCAACTAGAGAAAGCTTTAACTTAAGCCTATAAGAGAGAAGCCAGAGGACCACAGAACATTTCAGGAATTAGAGACACCAGGAAGCTCAGAGACAGCATGAGGAGTAGAGCTGAAAATAATAGGACCGGTTGAAAGAGCAGGAGGCAGCAAGTACCAGCGCCATCACCACCACCATCACTGCCACCGCAATCATCACCATCACCACGTCACCACCAGCACCATCACCACCACCATCACTGCCGCCGCAATCATCACCATCACCACGTCACCACCAGCACCATCACCACCACCATCACTGCCGCCGCAATCATCACCACCACCACGTCACCACCAGTGCCATCACTGCCAGCACCTCAATCACCATTATCACCAGGACCATCACCACCACTCCCTCCCTTAAAGAGTATATCCAGACAGCTGTCCCTTCTTTATCACAACAAAAGCCTGGATGATTTTCTTTGGGGGAAGATAAACAGGAGAGACACTACCAGGATGGGGCAAAAACTTTATTTCATTAAAATAGGGATATTAAATGAAAATCTCCATATTAAATACAGAGCTCTGTACTGGGTACCAGGTAATAGTCCCCAGGTGGAGGTTGGAGGACTCCTTTCTAGGGAAGCTGATGAGCCTAAGAGCAAAACCAATTCACCACTTTTTTATGCATGAGTGAAGCTCACCCGTCAGCAAGTCTCACCGATGAGTTTCCACAGAGCTTTTCAGCCCTTAATGAACACCAGCCAAAGCCACTAGACAACCAAACAAAGCCTCTGGAACAAGCCAAACAGAAAAGAGAGACTCTAAAGGTCTTTGCCCTCCCAGAATCTAGGGAGGGTGACATATCAGAAAAGTAAGCAGCGAGCTTCAGGGATCAGGGCACCTTATTCCTGTCGCTCTGTGGCAAAGATAACATTTGAGAACCAGCGGACTTGACTACCAGCTTAGGTCCTGGTATTTGTTGTTCACTTAATCTCCACAACAATCCTGCTAAGTATGTGTTATTATCCTCATTTTATACATAGAATCTCAAAAAGACATGGTATTATCCAGGCCGGCCCAGAGGCACAGCAGTTAAATTCACACATTCTGCTTTGGCAGCCTGGGGTTGGCTGGTTCAGATCCCAGGTGTGGACGTGGCAAGCCATGCTGTGGCAGGTGTCCCACATATAAAATAGAGGAAGATGGGCACAGATGTTAGCTCAGGGCCAGTCTTCCTTAGCAAAAAGAAGAGGATTGGCAGCAGATGTTAACTCAGGGCTAATCTTCCTCAAAAATGAAAAAGAAAAAGGCATGGTATTAGGTCAAAACATGAAATAGTTTTGTAAGTCATTGCAGTTTCCATGGTTCAATCTAATATATGACCTAAGGCCACATGGCAACTTTTTTTGGCCAAAGATATAAAATGTTAAAAGACAGGACGTCATCATCTGGGGTCTCAAATGTGCTATTTTTTCCCATGTTATCCTTCAATCTGAAAGGAAAAAGATGATGTATTTTTGCAGTGGTTGCTGAAGCCCTCTTTCCTGGGTCAGCTGTGGTCCATTTGCAGCCAAACCATGGTGTGAATGGTGAGTGAGTCTGTGTGTGTGTGTGTGTGTGGTTTAGGTGAAGAAATCAAATTATTGTGTCACCCAAAGTCACAGAGAGACAGAGCACGCATGTTGGTGGGAGTGTGGGTTGGAAACAGTAAGGCTCATGGCCAGGTCTGCTCATCAGGCTGACTGCTCGTAGGTGTGGCCTTTGGTAGAAAAGCACCCTCACTAGTTAGGTTCCAGACACCGGCCAAGGAGCTTTGTTTTTCCCTCGGACTGCCCTTGCAAACCACTAGCTTGATGCCTTTCTCCCTGCCGCCTTGGATGAACCCTTCAAGGGGTGGAAACTCAGTCATCATTTCTTTGGTCACTCATCTTACATAACAACAAATCCTCTCCAGACACTTAGAGCACCAAGAATAGTCTCATTCCCATAATTAAAATTTCCACTCTGGGTAATTGAAGAAACTCCAAATTTTATCTAATGTGAAGGCAGGTCTCCTCCCCCAAGTTGGGGCCTGCTAGGGCCGGGGAGGCCACTGCCTAGGCCTCTTGTGGCTCCTCCAGGTGAAATGGAGGCGGGAGCTGGAGCAGACCCATCTCCCTGGCACCCATGGTCCCTGGCTTTGGTTTCCTCTGTCTCTGGCAGAGGTTTAAGCCTGACTCTTTCTCTCCCGGGTACTTTGTGTGTTCTCGATAAGAACCTCCCATCACTGGGGATCTCCCAGCTGCACTTCCTGTAAGGCGGGGATTGTCCCTGCTGGCTGGCCATGTACCAGCCCCTTCACTCCTTGTAGACTGATCATTGAGGTCCCTGCACCTGGGTGGCCTTTTTTGGGTAAAGTCTCCATCCAGCTCTATTCTGCATGGTCTACCCATCCGTGGGAAATGCTTATGCATTCTCCACCCCAGCAAATGCTGGGTGCTGTCCATTCCAAGCTCAGCAGCCCTCTGCCCCTCTCCTCTCTCCTCAGCCCAGCCTCTTCTCGCCTGTAGACCTCCTAGATGTGGGGCCTGCCCCATGTGTTCCCCTAACTCAAGGGACACAAGCCAAGCTCTCCGAGCTGTCCTCTGAAGGTCACCAGCCACAGGCTTAAGCTGAGAAGGAAGTACTCCCATCACCTGCCTTGGGGGGGGGGGGGGGCATGAGAAGATGCCACAGCATTCCAACGACTTTGCGCAAGAATATCTTCCCTTTCAACCTCTTCAACCTTGACAGTTTTATGCCCCAAAGTGGGTATTGGACCCAGGATTGAAAATCTTGGCTTCGTCCCCCACCTCTGCAAGTCCTGCATATGAGGGGTAGCTCCTCATTTTGCAATGGGTGGAGAATGTGCCACTTATTGTTTATTTTCAGCTTCTTGGGATCTTTGTAAAATTATCACGGAATGGTCCCATTTTGGTATATTGTTACACAAATGTGCTACATGTGCAAATATGTGCTTGATAGGTGTGGTATAGTGGAAGAAGTTCCTTGTATATGGGTCCGTTTGTGCCTGTGGAGAGCGTGTGGGGCTGGGTGTGTGCATATAGATATACAACTGTGTGTGCAGAAATGATGTCTGTGGGTGTGCATATGCTGTGTGCATGCATGTATGCGTGTGTGCGAGGCATGTCCTTGTGCTGTTCGTGCATGTACAGGTCTCATCTGTGAACACCAAACCATCACTTTTCCTCATGGTTCCACTTGCTCCAGTGCATATGGCTCCCTCCACAACCTCACAGGCCTCTCCAGTAAGTCGTGGAAGCAGAAGGCGCTGAGAGCAGAGCGTGGGCCCTCGCCAGCCTTGTAGTGTGACATCCCCTTCTTACAGCTATGTGATGAAGTAGCTGGCATGCTGCAAGGCACGCTGTGATCACGGCTACCCTTAAATAGAGCAAGGTATTGGTCTTCCTCTCTCTATTGGGCAGACCTAGAACAATGATTTGCTTTGCCTCAAAGCAAAAAGCCCTTCCTCTCCTGGTTTTGCCTCTTAGCAGAATCCAACGGGGAGAGAGGGAGAGATTCCTGCAAAGATTATCGCATTTGTTAATCAAGCTTATTTCCCCCTGATCTTTGCACATGAACCACATGAGCAGCCCATGTGAGTCTTAAGTACCTGCCATGTGACTCACTCATTCTCATGCCTGTGGTATCACGGGGCAATTAGAGTGAGTGCACCAAGGTTGCTGTGTGTGTGTGCACATGTGTGTGTATGTTCAGGCCCTTGAAATCGGATGTGCAAATGACTGTTGCTGGAATATATCTCTCTGGAGTGCCAGGGGTGCACAGAGAGAGCCGGGGAGTTAGGGAAAGGTTGCCAGAGGCCATGGCCAGGGCAGGCTTGCCAGAGCATACAGGAAGGAAAAATCCCGGCTCGAGTCGGGAGAGGAGGGGAGGTATGTGCTCTGCTTGTAAAGAACTTGCTATTCATTCTGCCGCATGTGACCAGCAAACCCAACCTCCCGGGGATGCATTTCTACTGCCCCTTTCCCAGAGGACCCAGGAGTCCATCCTGGTACCCTGGGCAAATAGCAGCCCTGTTAGTAAAGGCACCAACTGGAGGGGCTAGCTGTTGGATGGAGACTTGGGTTGGTCGTTGCAGAAATGGGGAAAAGACCCAGTAAGCCTCATCCTCCAGTTTGCACTGGGGCTGTGGTATTACCTAGTAAACTTACCCAGAGCAGTTGCTTTTAGGGTGATTAAGACTGTGATGCTCTTTCGTCCAGGAAAGACAGCGCAGTGGGCCTAAACCATTCACAGATCTTACAGCTTGAGAACTCCTGTGGGTCACCACCTCCTTACACGTGGACACAGAGCCCATTCATTCAGTCACTTGGCACACGTCTACCATGGACCCACCACCGTGAGCTTGAGACGGGCTCTGGGAAGACAGCAGTGCGAGTCAGGCGGGATCCCTGCCCCACAGAGCTGACGTTTCCAGGCGGGTATCGACAATGAACAAGATTAGTAAGTGAGATAGACAGCATGTCAGATGGCAATAGATGCTATGGAGAAAAAGACAGCAAGATCAAGCGCACAGCGTTGCGGGGAGGGGATTGGCGGAGGGCTGTCATCCTTATAGAGGAGGCGGAGGGGCCTCACTGATAAGAAGACCCATGAGTAGAGAGCTGATAAAATGGAGGGAGTACACCATAGAGATACCAGCAGAAGAGGGCTCTGGGCAGAGGGGCTGCAAGCACTAAGGCCCTGGGGCGGGCGCCTACTGACCACAGTCCAAGAGCTGCAGGAAGGCTAGAGAGGCTGGAGCGGAGCGGGCCAGTGGAGGGGAGCAGGAGTTAGGGTCACGGAGGTCACAGTGCCAACTTATGTGTGCCCTGAAGGCCTCTCTAAGGTCTTCACTTTTACCCCAAGTAAAAGGAGAGGTTATTGAGGGTTTTGATGACAGAAGACATGATCTTACTTATATATTGTTTTGTAAAAATTTTTCATTGTGGTAAAATACACATAACATAACATATGCCGTCTTAACCATTTTTAAGTATAGAGTTCAGTTGTATCAAAGACATTCATAATGTTGTGCAACCATCACCACCATCCATCTCCATAATTCTTTCATTTTTTTAAAACAGAGACTCTATACACAGTCAACAACTCCCTATTCTCCCCACTTACCAGCCCCTGGCCACCACCATTCTACTCTCTGTGTCTAGGATTTTGACTACTAAGTACCTTATAGAAGTGGAATCATACCATATTTGTCTTTCTGGGATGGGCTTATTTCGGTCAGCGCAATGTCCTCCAGCTTCATCCATGCTGTAGCATACTGCAGAGGCTCCTTCGTCTTTAAGGTTGAATCATATTCTGTTGCATGTATGCACCACATTTTGCTTATGCCTTCATCCGTTGATGGATACTTGGGTCACTCCCACGTTGTAGCTGCCGTAAAAAATGCTGCTATGAGCATGAGGTGTACAAAGATCTCTTTGAGACCGCGCTTTCAATTCTGTTGCGTGTATACCCAGAAATGGAATTGCTGGATCATACAGTAATTCCGTTTTTAATTTTTTGAGGAACTGCAATATTGTTTTCCACAATGACTGTCCCATTTTACATTCCCACTAACAGTGTACAAATGTTATGATTTCTCTAGTCCTTGTCAACGTTTGTCCTTTTCTGGTTTGTTTTTGATTGTAGCCATCCTGATGAATGTGAGGTGCTATCCAATTGTATTTTTGATTTGCATTTTGCTAATGAGTAGTGGCTTAGTCTATTCAGGCTGCTGTAACAAAATATCACAGACTAGGTGGTTTATAAACAACAGAAATGTATTTCTCACAGCTCTGGAGGCTGGAAGTCTGAGATCAAGGCATCAGCAAGGTGGGGCGAGGGCCCTCTTCCAGGCTGCAGTGCGCTTGCCGTGTCCTCACATGCTGGAAGGAGCTCGGGCTCTCTCTGGAGCCCCTTTCACAGGCACTAATCTCATTCACCAGGGCTCCACGCTCATGACTGAAGCACCTCCTGAACACCCCACCTTCTAATACCATCACCTGTGGGGCTTAGGATTTTGGCGTATGAACTTTGCGGGGCACAAATATTCAGGCCATGGCGTTAGCAAGAGCTAAGCGTCTTTTCACATGCTCATTGGCTGTTTGCAGATCTTCTTTGGAGAAATGTCTGTTTAAGATCTTTGCTCATTTTTAAATTGGGCTGTTTGCCTTTCTATTGTTGAATTTTAGGAATTCTCTCTATATTCTGGATAAAATCCCTTATCAGATATCTGATTTGCAAATAAGTCCTCCTATTCTGTGGGTTGCCTTTTTTCTCTGTTAATAGTGGCTTTTGATGCACAAATTTTTTAAATTTTCATGAAAAACAGTTTGTCATTTTTTTTCTTTCATTACTTGTGTTTTTGGTGTCATATCTAAGAAATCACTATCAAATTCAATGTTGGGAAGATTTTGTCCTATGTTTTCTTCTAAGAGTTTTATTGTTTTTGATCTTACATTTAGGCCTTTGATCCATTTTGAGTTAATTTTTATATGTACTGTAAGGTAAGGGTCCAATTCCGTTCTTTTGCATGTGGATATCCAGTTTTCCCAGGACCATTTGCTGCAAACCCTGTCCTTTCTCCCCTTGAATAGTCTTGGCACCCTTGTCAAAAATCATTTGATTATATATGTGAGAGCTTATTTCTGGGGTCTCTATTCTATTTCATTGGTACATTTGTCTGTCTTTGTGTCAATAGCACACTGTTTTGATTACTGTAGCTTTGTAGTTAGTTTTGAAATCAGTGTGAGTCCTCCAGCTTTCTTCTTCTGTTTCAAGATTGTTTTGGCTATTCAGGGTCCCTGGGGATTCCAAATGAATTTTGGGATGGATTTTTCTATTTCTGTAAAAAAGATCACTGAGATTTTGATAGAGAATGCATTGAATCTATAGATCATTTTTGTTAGTATCGACATTTTAACAATATTAAGGTTTCCAATCCATGAACATCAGCTGTATCTCCATTTATTTACGTCCTTAATTTCTTTCAGCCATATTTTATAGTTTTCATTGTATAAGTCTTTCACCTCTTTGGTTAAATCAATATTTTGTTCTTTTTGGTGCTATTGTAAGTGGAGTTTTTTTTGTAGTTTTCTTTTCAGATTGTTCATTGTTAGTGTACAGAAATACAACTGATTTTTGTGTGTTTACTTTGTACCCTGTTACTTTGCTGAATTCGTTTATTAATCTAACTTTTTTTTATGGAATCTTCATGGTTTTCTGTATGTAAGATCATATCATCTGCAAAAAGGTAATTTTACTTCTTCCTTTCCAGTTTGGATGTCTTTTATTTTTTTTTCTTGCCTAATTGCTTTGGCTAGAAATTCCAGTATTGTGTTGAATAGAAATGGCAAAGCAGGCTTCCTTGCCCTGTTCCTAATCTTAAAGGAAAAGCTTTCAGTCTTTCACCATTAAGTATGACATTCACTGTTGGTTTTTCATATATTCTTGCTTACACTTATAAAGGATCACTCTGGTTGCTGTTTTGGAAATAAGTTATTGAGAGGAAAGTGTTCAAGACAGAATCAGGGAGCACACTCTCAGGCAACAGCAATAATCCAGGCAAGGAGTGTTGGAGCTTGAAGCAAGACAGTAGCAGTGAAAGGAAGTGGGTAGATTTCAGGTATATTTTGAAGCCTGTAAAGATGGGATTTACTGATTCATTGAATGTGGAATATGAGAGAGAGTAAAAGAGAAATTAAGAATGACTCCAAGGTTTTTGACCTGAACAATTGGAAGTGGACCTGTCGTTTACTGAGATGGGAAGTTTATTTTGGACATATTAAATTAGATCCCTTCCATTTGTTTATCAAAATGTTGAGTTAGACATCTACATGGAGGCGTCACATAGGGAGAGGATATAGGAATCTGGATTTCAGGGAAGAGGTCCAGGATGGAGACATTAACTTAGGTGTCATCAAGAAGAGAAGAGAAGAGAGGAGAGGAGAGGAGAGAAGGGGAGGAGAGAGGAGAGGGGAGCAGAAGAGAAGAGAAGAGAAGAGAAAAGTAATCACTGGCTTCTGGGTACATTAGCATCGAGAGCTCACAAAGATGAGGGGAAACCAGCAAAGGAGACTAGACGTTAAGTGATGTCCCTGAAGCCAGATGAAGAAAGGGTTTCAGGAAGGAAAGAATAATCAACTGTGACAAATGCCACTGACAGTCAAACTGGGCCCATTGCATTTAGCAATGGAGAGGCCGTCCCAGGTTGAGGAGAGGACTTCATTGAGAACAGGGAAGACCAACAACAGCTCCGAATGCACAGTCTCCTTGTGAGGAGGTTAAGACTTGCTTCCTCTTCAAAAGTTCCCAACAAATTCATTCCAACAGATGTTTACTGAGCACCTATGATAATAAAAACAAAGATAACATTTAAATACGTACTTAAATGTGCCAGGCACTGAATTTTATGTAAATATCTCATGCGATACTCACTTCCACCCTAAGAGATCAGTACAATTGTTATTTCCACTTACGCTGGAGTCCAGGTGGTAACCTAGGCCTCTCTTCTCAGAAGCCTGGAGTTTGTTTCGTTGTAATTTTGATGAAAAGCACGTAACATAAAATTTACCAATGTAACCATTTCTGAGTATCCAGTTCAGCACTAAGTATATTCATACTGTTGTGCAACCATCTCCAGAACTTTTTTATCTTGCAAAACTGAAACTCTGTACCCATTAAACAACTCTCCATTTCCCCCTCCCCCCAGCCTGTGGCAACCACCATTCTACTTTCTGTTTCTGTGACTCTGACTACTTTACATACCGCATGTAAGTGGAGTCATACAGCATTTGCCTTTTTGTGACTGGCTTATTTCACTTAACATGACGTCCTCAAGGTTCACCCGTGTTGTAGCATGTGTCAGAATTTCCTCCCTTTCTAGGCAGAATAACACTCCATTGTGTGCCTAGACCACACTTTTCTTATCTGGCCACCTGTCCATGGACACTAGAGTTGCTTCCACTTCTTGGCTGCTGTGAATAATGATGCTATGAACGTGAGCGTGTGAACATTTCTTCAAGATCCTGCTTTCAATGATTTTGGATGTGTAAGTGAAGTCTGGATTCTTAACCAGCCCCCTATGAACACAGAGATGTCTTGGGGAGAGTAGGGAACAAGACTGAATGTGTAACTCCAGGTGTTCTGAGCACTGTGCATAAAGGCCAGGGTGTTAAAGGACGCAGAGGGGAGAAGCCTACCCTGTGACCTGAAGGAGGAAAAAAAGATGAAGATATCCAGATCCTGCCCCTGAGATGCTCACAGAGCATAAAAAAACATCAACCTTATTAGTCAAAGGGACTTAAACTCAATTTATAACCTTCAAATGGGGAAGTTTCATGGTCTTAATGTACCCAGAGCAGATTGAATAAATGGTTTAGATTTACAATAGCAAAATAATGATGATGGTGATGACACTAACTATCCTTTACTGAGTGTTTACCCTGTGCTGGACCCTGCTAAGAGCTTGACACACGGTATCTTATTGAATCCTTGCAACAACCTTGCAGTGTAAGGACTGTTACTAACCTGATGTTACAGAGGAGGAAACTGAGGCTGAGGGAGGTAAGCTCGTTTGCCGGACCTTCAGGCCCGTGCTCTTCAAGCCACTACCCGCCTGCCCTGGGCCCCTGCCCTCAGGTTGCTATGCCTTTGCCTCCGCTGCCAAGCTGGGTGAATCAGGCTTTGGAGGGGCTGCGTGGCCACGCCCCATCCCCAGCAGTGCAGAGCCTCCGCCACTGACACAGACGCCAACGGATTTCAACACTCTAATTTCCTCATCTTCCTTTCCCAATGTGTGACCCACTGGCCACATGATGTGGCCACAGTCGGGGACAGGGGCTCAGAGAATGAGATGTGTGAGTGGACAGACCTCACGTCTTGCCCGCACTACCTCACCGCCTCCCTACTGATCCCTTGGTATCCCCCCGGCAGTCTGTGTGCCACACGGCAGCCTGACTGGTCTTTTAAAAGTGTAACTTTGATTATGTCACTCCCACACCCACAGTCTTTCTGTAGTTTCCCACTGCTCTTAGAATAAAAGCTGCACTCCCTGCCCTCGCTGACGGGGTCCCGAGTGCTGCTGGCCGTCCCCACCTGTCCCGTGATCTCAGTCCCCTCGCTCACCATGGTTGGGCCAAGCCAGCTGGATCCTGCTCTCTCATCCACTATCTGATCAAAGGTGCCTATTCTAGGGACCTCACATAAGTGGAATCATACTGTATTTGTCCTTTTGTGTCTGGCTTATTTCATTTAGACTAATGTCCTCAAGATTCCTCCATGTTGTAGATGTGTCAGAATTTTCTTGTCTTTCAGGATGAAATAATATTCTGTTGTATGTATGTGACATACGTTGCTTATTCATTCATCTGTTGATGGACAATTGGACTGTTTCCACCTTTTGGCTCTTGTGAATAGTTCTGCTATGCACACTGACATACAAGCATCTGTTTGAGTCCCTCCTGTCAGTTCTTCGGGGTATCACACGACCTTCTGAACCATCTCTACAACATGCCACCACTGAAATTACTCTGCTTGTTCCTCTGGACGCTAACTCGCTTTCCATCTCCCCCTGTAGCCTCCTTGGATGCCGGAACCTTGCCTGTTTGGTTCATGGTTGTGATCAGAGTGAATGTAAGAGTGTCCAGCTCATGGCAGGTGCCCAATATACAGTTTTAAACTGGAAGAATGAATGAGTACCACCACAGAGGGGCCAGCCAGTTGGGCACAAGATCAGTCACTTCTAAAATGAGGACATGTCCGAAAAAGTAAAATGCTGACAGGCATTCACAGACATTATTTTAAATTCCCTTTGTTTAAATCAGATTCAACACAAAATTTATGAAAGCAACACGTGCAGCACAGTCCATGGACATGAAAGCTGCCTCTGCAATCAACCAAGCACGGGGAGCTCGGAGAAAGAGGCTGAACAAAGGAGAAATCAGAGAAGTCTTCCACTGATCGGTCAGCATGTCTGCGCTGCTGAGGCGGGAGGGGAAGGTTTGGGGTGTCCTGGGACAGGGCCCTGTCTCCCCTCCCCCAGAGAGGACCAACTACCCAACTCCACGGTTGGAGGCCGTGCTCTTTGAGGCTGTGAGCAGCTGGACTGTTGTGAGGAGGGACAGTGTTTTAGGAGAAAAAGTGGTCCCTTAAGCCCCCGTGACAACAGCATCAGAGTCAATGCAGCAAGGTTGGGGAGAGGCCAGGACTCCTAAATTCAGCCTGCTGTCCCCTGCTCGGTCGTGCCTGCATGGTGTCACTTGTTCCCTTCCTGGTTTATGTCTTCTCTCTCTTTCCAAGCCAGCCATAGGTCCAATCTCCTGTGTATCCTGTCCCTGTGCTCACTCCTTGCATGTACGTATGTGTGTGTGTGAGAGAGAGAGAGAGTGTGTATACATGTGTGTGATATTATAATTTATAATAAGAAATATATGTTTGGTCTTCATCCCCATTTCTGGCTCCTAAAACCCTTGGAATTTCCCAAGTGAACAGAGTGTAATGGCGTCTTTTGTTGTTCATAACAGGCCCCTTTCCACCACACCTGAGTTTGTTAGTGAGGGGACTTTCAGAAGCCTCTAGGGGCTGGTTGCCAAGGGAACCCACCAGGAATATAGGTTGGAACTTTCAGTCCCATCTCCTTGACCTCCAAGAGCAGGGAGGGATAGAGATTGAGATCAGTCACCAATGGCCAGGGGCTTAATCAGCTGTGCTTATGTAGTGAAGGCTCCACAAAATCCCAAAGGACGGGGTTCCTTCTGGGTTGGTAAACACGTGGGAAGACTGGCTGCTCGAAAAGGGCATGGAAGCTCCGTGCCCCTTCCCCACACCTTGCCCTCTGCGTCTCTTCCATCTGGCTGTTTCTGAGTTATATCCTTTTATAATAAACTGATGATCTAGTAAGTAGACTGTTTCCCTGGGTTCTGTGAGCTGCTCTAGAAAATTAATCAAACCCAAGGAGAGGATTGTGGGAACCTCTCATCTATAGCCAGTCAGCCAGAAGCACATGTGACAGCGAGGACTTGCAAATGACATCTCAAGTGGGGGCCGTCCTGTGGCCCTGAGCTTTTAACCTGTGGGATGTGATGCTATCCCCAGGTAGACAGTGTCAGAACTCACTTAAATTATAGGACACCCAGTCATTGTCCACTGACAGTTGAGTTAATTGCCTGGCGGTGCTGGAAAAGGCACAACAAAATGGGGGGTGTGTGTGTGTTGGTGTGTGTGTGTGTGTGTTGGTGTGTGCGTGTGTGTGTTGGTGTGTGCGTGTGTGTGTGAGACAGACAGTGCGTGTGCAGATGTGGGTGTGAAGCATGTATATGCCTGTAACCACGAGTGGGCGTGTTTAACTGCATGATCTTTGGTCTCAGATCTGGATTGAAGTCCGGTTGGACTGTGCCACTTAGAAGCTGTGGGACGTTGGATAAGGCACAAACTCTGAGCCTCTGTTTTGCTGTCCATAAACACGGATAAATAAAGAGAAACTACTCCCTCCTGGGGGATTTGTGAATTAAATGAGCTAACGCCGGCCAGCCCACGCATGGTGCCTAGCTCCCAGTAATTGCTAATAAATGAGGGTTGTCACTTTCATTCTTTTTGTTTTATTACTCAAACTCCTGACCAAGAATCTCACTGTCAGTCACCTCTTAAGCTCAATAAACTATACTCTGCTTTATTCAGCTAGGGGTAGAGTGCAAGGAGGGGACATTAGTCAAAGGAATGAGAAAAGCTTTATTTACTGAGCGCACAGCAAAGTGGCACATTTTTTAGGCATCCTTTGTGTTTGATATCCATTTCCTCGCTGAATCCTTGCCTCGACCCGTGAAGTTGGTTCCCACTCACAGATGAGACACTTGAGGCTCTGAGAATAAGGGGTCACCCATCCAGCAAGTAGCAGAGCCAGCATCCAAATTCAGGCCTAGGCACTTGAGGGCCACTGTTCCCTGTGCTCCGCGACACTGAAGGACAGCCCTAGGGTCAGCCCATGAGGCCACTGAGGAGACCGTCCCAAACGGAGGACACAGTACAACCAAAGGCCCTGGGGAAGAGAGGAAGAGTGTGTGTGAGATTCCGGAGCACAGAGGAGGGTGAAGAGGACGAGGGTGAGGACTGAGGCTGGGGAAGGTGCGAGAGGACCAGGTCACACAGGCCTGAAAGCCACATTGAGGAGCTGGGGGTTTATCCCAAGGCTGGGGGTTTTCAACAGGGAAGTGAAAAGGTCAGATTCGAGCTTAAGCAAAGTCGTTTTTGCACATCCAATAAAAATAAACCCAGAGCTACTCCAAGGAAGAATCCAGGTGAAATGGCAGTGGCCTGGCTGGGAAGGGTGTCTCTGGGAAGTGTATCTGAGGAAGCAACAACCCACTGGGATCCTGCTGGGTCTTCATGCTGGCCGCATTTGCCAAAGCCCCTGGTCTCTGAGAGGTGGGGTGGGGGGGACCCAGTGGCTGCCCCTTCCTCTCTCACTGTTCAGAGCCAGTGGGTCTTGCGCTACAGGAAGGCGTTCCAGGAACCCGCACAGCTGTCAGTGGAGGGTCCAAGTGCGGTGCCCACAGGGCTCTCCTGGAGAAGGGAAGTCACTGGAAGAAGTGGGTGCCCCAGCCGTTAGGAACATACACTAGCCGAGTGTTCGGATTACTCACTGGCATGTTATTTTGTGTTTTGTGCTCCTATACTCACTCTTCCTCCAATGCAAACAGGAAGCCCCGTGCTATAGATATGGGATGCTCAATGACAGGCTGCCTCTCTGGCTTTTGTATTTGAAAAGACCTCGTTTGAGAGTATTTAGCTGCAGGGAAGCAAGAGAGCCAAGTGCTTTTGAGCGCAATGAGACGGGAGATTCCCCGAGACAGGGAAGGCAGTGGTGGCTGGCAGTGTCGGTGAGGTGGCTGGGTGGCACCTTTAACTTAGGGAAGCCAGACCCTGGCATTCGGTAGGAGGGCTGATATCGTTCAGGGGACTCTGCAGGAAGGACAAGGAGGAGATCAACAGTAGCTATGGCTGGAAGTTTGGACTGAAGACACATTTCAGGTAGGAGCATCCCAGATTGTGGGCTGCTCTAGAAAACAGGGGTCCTCTCACCTCGGCAACAACTGAGGTCGAATTTCCAGCCCCTTCAGCAAGAATGTGGACTCAGGGTCAGATGCAATTAGACTTCAAGGAAATAAAATGATGTAATATTTGTTGCACAGCCAACCTTACAGAGTGGGATTCATACCCCTTGATGTTCATTGGTAGGACTTAACAAGAATACTGAGGTCTTCATCAGGAATTGTCTGGTTGCTAGGAGCAGACTTTCACGTGGAAAAGTCCACAGGAAAGTGAGCTGGACATGGAGCTATAGAGCAGTCTTACCGACTGGGGCTGTAAGGGGCCCGGGCTGCAGGGGAGCCAGGGCCATCTCACCAGGTCTCTCTGCTGCTCCATGCTCTGTGCTCAGCCCTGTTTCTCTCTGATCACGCGCTCCGCTCTCCCTCTGCAGAACTGCATTGTCTGCAGGTTTTCCCTTCCTGCTTCAAGCTCTGATCCAGCCCTCTACCACCTCCTAGGGAGGTGGGAGCATAACATGCTAAAGACCCAGGTCACATCCTATTTATGGAACTTTGTTACTCCATTTGCCGGTGGAGTAACATTAGACACAAATTGCAGCAATGTAGACACATTCGACATCCACACCCCTCCCTCCATCCCTCTCCCCGACATATATGCAATGTGTCCATATGACTCAGGAGAGGTCCGTGATGAAGACTTACAGTAACAGATGGACCCAATGGCAGATACATGCTCATATGATCTCAGGGGAGGTCCTTGCACTACACAAAACCCATGTTAGATTCATTTCTTAAATTCTTTATCTTTTGTACTAGTTCCAAGAAACACTTTGTTTCAGGATTAGCAGAATTTAGCTGGAATTTCCCACTGGAATTTCAATATACACTGTATTATATTTACACGAACAAAATAATATGGTTTCTTCTACAAATATCCTACAGTTATTCTCAATATACGTAGGCTGAAAAATATTTTATTTTTTTCTAAATCTTTTCCTCGGAAAATTGAGATGTAACTCAACCAGCTGCATGCCATAACGTGACAAATATGGTACTTCGCTGAAAGTCAGTTTCACCACCTGTAAAATGGGGGTGCTAACAGAGCCTACTTTGCAGGGTGACCTGAGAATGAATTAAAGTGCACAATGTCCAACAAATATTAGTTCTCCTTCTTATAACATTGCACCCCGGGGCTGACACTATCTAACTGATCCTGGGACTGGATATCTTGGTTTAAATTCTCCAAAGGATTGATCTGATTGCTATCGGGTATGTCCCTCCAGGGTCGAGAATCTTCTGGAATCTGGTCCAATTAGCTTGGCCAGAGGAGAGGATTCGTGTGGTGCAAACATGGCCACCAAGTCCAATCACATGGCTGGCTAGTGGGGAGGATGATTGCCAAGATATTGGAAGGGCAGGTTCACAAGGACACACGTGTCTGGAATCAACAGCAAGAGGAGCTGGAGCGCAGCGCTGGAGAAACCATTCAGCTGATCCGGCCCAGTTGCTCCAATTTCATGTGTTTGGAAACCGAGGCTCTAAGAGACACAGTGACCTACTTGAGGTCACACAGTGAATTAGAGTCAGAGCCGCTCCAGAACGCAGCTCTCTTCCCACCCCACATTCCGTCCAATGGGTCAGGAGGCCTGGCTGGCGTGGAGGTGAGCCATAGATGACCCTCCCACCACACCCTCTTCCAGGATCTTCCTCAGAGCCTGTGAGTTCAAAGGTGCCACAGTCTCCTCCGGTCAACAGCCTGGAATCCCAGGCAGCAGGAAGTGCTCTGTCTCCTGGCCCTCTGCCACTTATCCCTGGGCACCTGCACAGCCAGATTCCACCCACTGCCTCCAGCCAAGCAAGTCTGACTGCCACAGGTATCCCTCCCCCGACACCTTCGCTCAGAGAGCAGTCCCTTACCTGCAACGCCCCCCCTCCCTCGCCTCCCCTGTCTGAGTTCCACACACCCTGCTGCCTGCCTCTGGGAGGGCTTCCCTGCTGCTCACCCAATCACACCCCGCCTCCCAATTTCTGTGTCTTTTCCTCTCTCTGCGCTCAGTGGACCACTGCCTGCCCGACCCGTGGGGCATATAATCATGTACTGCCTGCTAATTTTAATTCTCTTATGTGTTCTCTCTTGAGCTTAGAAACCTTGTCTTAAACATTTTGCATCAACAAAGCACCCAGTGCTGTGCCCGGAACTTCAAAGGGTCTCAGTAAATGTTTGTTGAAGGAATAAGTGAGTGAATGAACAAGTGAGTGATTGGCGTGACCATCAGGTAGGACCCCGCCGGCCCCCCCAGAATTGTGAGAGTTGGACCAGCAGCAGCCTCCCTGCCCTGGATTTCCTGGGGAGGCCGTCAGGCCCTGGTTTACCCTGGTGACAGCAGCCCATCACGGAGGACTCACCGGGACGGGTCAGGCTGGGAGCGCCACGTCAACCACTGCCCCATAAGGCTCACAACCACCTGTTATCACCCCCATTTCCCCAGGGAGGAAACTAAGGCTCAGAGCTGGTTTGCTGGGGGCCACGCTGGCCGTCTGGACCTGATTGGGGAAGCAGCCCGGGGTGCGGCTGACCCCACGGCTAGTGCTCTGACCACCCACCTTGTGCAGTGTGTAGGCCGGGCCCCAGAGATGCAAATGAGCAGGAAGCACCGTTGACCTCCAGGAGCACCTCAGGGTCCTGGTGGGCTGTGACCAGAGGCCGGTCCTGAGGAGACCATTGAAACCCAGGCTCCCACGTGCCCACCAGCACAGAGGCTAAACAGAGAGCTGTGGGGGCATAAAGGAGAAGCTCTAAACCAAAGGAAGCAAGTGACCCCTCCCTCTGCAGAGCAAACCTCTGGGCCCTTTGACCTCCAAACTTCCCTACAAGACAGCGGGATAAGGATCATCAAACCAGATTCACTGGGGATCAGAGAGGTGAAAACCGGCATAAGGCCACTCAGAGACCATTTAGGGAGTCTTCTTTCCAGCCTCCTCTCTGACTAACTACCACTCTTTCCGCTGCCCCTTAGGGAAAGCCTGTTCCAGAGGGTCATCTCTTGGTTTCCGAACACACCCTTCTTTATTTGGCTGCCCAGACTGCTCAGGCTGTTCCCCCTGCCTGAAAATTTTCCAAGGCCCCTGCTTTGCAGGCCCAGGCTAGATCTCACATCTTTTCAAAATTTCTCCTCCAATCTGAATAAATCCCTCCACCCACCCCAAAGATCTCTCCCTATTTCATCCTCTGATCTAATACTTCTTTAAGTAAGAATACAGGTGTCTGGCCCAGTGCCTGGCACCGCTTAGAGACTCAGACCATACTCTGGAATGAAATGGTGTTCAGCATGTTTTGGCTGCATGAAGGTGTGAATGAGTGAATGAACAAATGAATGGCTCTCTTGCCCACCTTTCGCTATGGTTGAGAGGACTCGTTTCAGTGAGATGATTACAAAGTCCCCAGCACAGAGCTGGGCGTGGAGCAGGCGCCGGTGCGTGCTCACTGGCCTGAGTTGGTTTGAAGCAATGCCGTCTCCCAGGCCACACCCGGCCAGCCTGGTGAGGCTTCCTGAACCAGGCAAATGCCAACACGAGGGCCCCAGCAGGCCCAGCAAGGAGCAAAGTCCGTGGCCCCGCCCGCCCACCCTTGGTCCTGCCAGCTCAGCAGCTATCCACACCGCTAGGCCTTCTGGCCCCACGGTCTGAGGACGAAAAAGGAGGAAAAATCAGGTTCAACCAGACGGCCAAGCTGTTCTTGTACTGAGCACTTGTGGGCCCTGGGGCTGGGGTCAGGAGATGTGGCAGCAAAGCCCGCCAGGTGGCTTAGGTTAAGAGCACAACCGTGGATCTGGGTTCCAGCACTGGCCTTGGGGGTACCAGCTGTTGTGACCCTGGGCAAGGCCATCTCCCTTTCTGAGGCTCAGATTCCTCACATGGAACAATCAATTGCCATAGGTCAGTCTGTAGACAAACATTGACTTGGGCCATGCTCTTACACCTGTATGGCGTAACAGGCAAAACAATGACAGTGAATATATACATACCCACCGTATAGACTGAGTGAATATATCTGCATCGCCGTACAGATGGATAGGTACATAGCTGCGGAGGCAGATAACACCGCAGTTGCTCCCTTGAGAAGGCCTGGCCTTTATTCTGAGATCATATCCTCCCTCTATTTTTACTGTCGTAGTTGA
The DNA here is from genome assembly GCF_041296235.1 of Equus asinus. Lineage (NCBI taxonomy): Eukaryota > Metazoa > Chordata > Mammalia > Perissodactyla > Equidae > Equus > Equus asinus. Next base: position 10,261,375 of record NC_091798.1, read on the forward strand.
AAGGGTAAAGGACATCTGAGTCTGCTGTCCCCTCTGCCTAAAATCCTTAACCCATCCCACCCAGCCACCCGCCCACCCTGAGGTTCACCCTCTCCCCAGCTTCAGAACTTGACTCAGACATCTCTTTCCCAGGGCCACCTTCCCCGGCACCTTATTTACAATCCAGCGCACTGCCCTGGGCCCTGGCCCTTCCCGGACCTGTTTTCCTCCGTAGCACTTACCACCTTCGCACCTATTATGTGCTTCCTGTTTGGGTCTGTTGTCTGCCTGTCCCCAGGAGGGCCGGGAATTTTGTCTCTCTTGCTCACGACTATAACCCAGAACCTGAAATCATGCCTGGCACATAGCAGGCCCTCCACAAATATTTGTTGAGTGAATAAACGATTGAATGGATATTTGTTTTTTAATGTTTTTCCTAGCAAAATAAAAGCAAGCAACTCACTCACTTTTCAGCCCCCAAAATTGGGCTTAGAAAGAAGGGGATTCTACGCGTCTATGAAACCCTTAAATCACTGAGGAAATACAGGGAAGCGTTTTGGCAGAGGTCCTGGCCCGTGGTCAAGCTCACTAAGTGGGAATAGTGACTCCCCTCCCTTCCACCTGTCCCCTCCTTCCCCCCTCCTCTGGCCTTATCTGTCCTCACCAGAGCTGTCCCCAAGGCCCTCCGAACTCACAGGAACACTCTGTCCTCTCCGTTTGCCTAACTCACTTATTTTCTTTAAAGATCTTGATTACAGGCCTGGCTTGGGAGAACCGACGGGCTGTAAACAGCGTAATGAAGGGCTGGCCTGCCTGGGAGCCCTGGAAACCTGTATTGGCAAGTCCGCTCAAGCTCCGACTGCTTCTGTGATCCCAGGTCACCAGGGAAATCAAGAACAAGCCTTTGTTAGTGAGCTGGCTCCTCAGTCCTCGGCCCGCTGTCCAGGGAAGTCAAAGTGGTCAGCCCTGAGGATAACCACGGCCCTGGAGGTGTTGGCACCAGGCAGGAAGGTTTAGAGCAGCTGGGGACAGGCACCCACTGGCCGGAGGAAGGGTAGAGGCAGCTTTAAGAGCCTGGGTCAGAGTCAGAAGGAAGCTCAGAGACTAAGCAGACTGACCCAGTCATCTTGCGGCCGGGGAGATGGAGCCCAGTGCGGTCCTGGGGCTGATTCAAGGTCTCCCTCAGAAATAGCAAAACCAAGAAGCTGGTTCGTGTTTTTCCTGACTCCCTGTCTAGCACGCTCTCACGGGGGCAAGAGCAGCCTCAGCCCCGGGCCCTGCAGTTCAGAGGACCCCACTCTGTCCCTCCCCATCCCGAGTGAGGAGTCTTGGGGTACAAGGGGTGTGCCCAGTCGGAGCCCATGCAACTCCCCTCCAGATGACACTCCAGGGCCTCGGGACCCTGGATTTTCTGCAAATGTCTGAGGACTTCCCAGGCCTCCACGGTCTCTCCCAGATCCATTTTCCCTGGGGTGGACCACGGGGTCAGTGGGAGCTGTTTCCTGGGGGCTTGTGTGGTCTGGTGCCTGGATTCCTGGGCACAGGGCCCTGATAGCAAGGGAAGTGTGGACGCTGGGAAAGCGGCTGCCACGAGCTGGTGGGGAGGCCCAAGTTGGGCCTAATTCCAGCTCATCAGGAAGCTCTGTTTGCCCTGGTAGGAGATGAAACATACTTTATGTAACAGCTTTTTACCTTGACTTGTAACTTTTGAACCACTCCTTTGCCTGCAGTCTGAGCACACCCTGCTGCGTGGCGCAGCCTGCAACGTGGTCTGGCGGGGAGGGGAGACCCACAGAAGGGAGTGGGCATGGGGGCCTCCTCCTAGCACAGGTGCATTGAGGAAACTCAGGCTCACAAGGCTTTGGCAAGGTCACACAGCCAGGAACAGAGGACCAAAGGGCTTCACTTCTCCCGAATTTTGAAATGACAAAAGAGAGAGACAGGTAAAGATGTTTTTGGCCCTCCTGGAAGGCCCTTCAGGACCTGCAGTCCTTCCTGGCTGGGCGTCTGCCTGGTGCTTTACCCAGCCAGCTGGGGAAGGCAGGGGCCGTGTGCTGCTCTGCCTGGCTACTGCTATAATCCAAACATCCACTACGTCCTGACTTCTCAGGAAAAATCTTGATTCAGGTGCAGTAGGAGTGACAACACGGGAAATAAAACCAGCACCCAGGTGTACCAATGGCTACAGGCGCCAGGAATGAGGTTTCCCGGAAAGTTGTGCTTCTCTGTAGCTCTCCAGGGAGCCCGAATCTTTCTCAGATGGTTTCCTACCAAAGGGAGCCCCTCACTCTGCATGAGCTCCTGTTTGACTGTTTCTGATGAAATAATTTGAACGAGGGGCTCACTCAGACATGGCTACCCTCCATTTAAAGCTTCTAACCCTGGTCCCTCTACCGGCCCAGTCTCCCCTCTCCCCATTTCCTCTCCCTGGGCCCTGGGCTCCACTGCCAGCTTCCTGAGCAACCTTTTCACTCTGCACACTCGGCCTCCCCCGGATGCCCTTGCCCTCCTTTCTTCTCCCCGCCAGCTCTCTACCCCTCAGGAGCCGGCTCAGTCCCAGGCCCTGTGCTCCCAGTTACCCCAGGATCTAGCCTCCCTGCCTCGTCTGCACTCCTGCTGTGAAAGGACTCCCTGCTGTGGGCTGACTGCTACCTGCCTGTCCCCAGGAGTAACTCGCTAGCAACTTGGGGGCAAAGACTGGATCTTATTGTCCTCTCTGTCCCAGGGGCAACTCCGGCCAACAGGGACAGGAACACAGCAGGTGCTCAGGAAAGTCCACCAAGGGCAGGAGTCCCCTCGCTCAAAGGGTGTGCTCGCAGCATGACCGTCTTGCTGTTTACATCCCTGAGGGGGGCTGCCAAGGACATCTGTGATCATCCCAGTGTTATCACCGTGCAGGTTGACAAGCTCTTGAGCATGCCCGTCTCTGGCGGCTGGCCCATCTGTGATGCAGCCTGCTCTTTCCCCTGCTGGGTGGGGGCCAGGGAGCCACAGCAGCCCTGGCGACAAGATGCCCAACCCAAGTGCAAGGTGGCATTTGACCCTTTTCTCAACAATTGCCAGACTTTGCCCTGGGGTGAGGAAGTGGAATGAAATGGCAAAGATTGAGGGAGGAGACCAGAGACCCTCCCTCTCCTGGGGGGCTGGCAGGGGCCCAGGCCGGGGCACTTCCACGCAGGAGCTGGTCCAGCCCCAGGGACACACCCAAGCAGGGCTGGCGAGGAGGGGAAAGGTTGGTTGCAAAACCCCGTGTGGGGCAGCCTCACTGCTGAGTCATGCTCCGTAAGCCTGCTGGGGACAAAGTCAGGGGCCGCAGGCTCAAGACTGTCTGGTGAGCGCTGACCCTGTTGACTCCCTGGCCTTCTACACCCAGGCGTTCCTTGGGCCCCACCAACCCCCTCCTGCAGTGCACAGCTGTTGGGTTTTTTCCACGGCAGAAACCCCTTTTTCTTTGGGTGACAGCACCCCAGTTTCCCTTGGAGATCCTCTTCCCCACCCTCAGCCCAGGTGAAGTTGGATTCTCTCCTGCTCCCCACATATCAGGGCAGGTCATGCGGCCCAGGCCGTCCAATCAGAACATTGGCTCTCACCCGGGCTTGGCTCCAGGATGGGAACTTGATGGACAGACACACCACAAACGAGACTCGGCCCCAAGACTTCTGCCAGAAATGTTGGGAAAGAGACCTCTTTTTCTGCAGGGGTTGCTAGCTGTGAATTTGTCAGCCCAGAGCAACTGGGGCCTCTGCGAGCCGAGTGGTTGCCTGAGAATGAGGCCACCCCAGAGAAAAGCAGGGCAGAGAGAGCATGCGTGGAGGAGACCGGCCTTCCAGCCACGGTGCAACTCCAAACGGACCTCTGAACTTGGCAGCTACGTGGACCAGTGCTTTCCTCTTCGCTTAAGCGTGTTTTAAAGTTGGGCTGTTGTTGTTTGCAAACAGAAGATTTCTGACTAACACCACCCAGATAAAATTTATTCTATCTTTCTCTCTGTTCTCACTCTCTGCATCCTAGTTTAGACCTTGTCACTGGCCTTCACATCTCTGCCTCGGATTATTGTACCAGACCACCGACTAATAGTTACAACAGAATCGCGGCAGTAGTTGAGCAGCTGCTGCTCGCATGCCATCGTATTTATTGCAGTGACCTGCAAGTTGATATCCGCATCTCCCTGAGGGTCAGAAGGATGAGGGACTTGTGCACAGTTAAAGCGGCAGAGCTAAGATGCGAACTCACACGGCCTGATTCCAAAGTGCATGCTCTTTGACCCAGCCTCGTTCAACTCTAGGTAGAGCGTGTTTCTCCCTCAGTGACAGCAGATTTTCAGGTCCCTTAAGAAGCACAGAGCCCTGAGTGTGGTCACTCTGTCAAGCATCCTGGACTTCACGGACATTTTTTACGGGCACTAACTCTAAACTCAGTCCATCATTTTTCTCCTTCCCTCATTTTCCTTTCCCCCAATTTCCACACCCACCTTTAATTTTGTTGCCAAGCTCTCACGGGCCAGGCCTGGGTCATCTGCCCATCACTGCACAATCCCTGAGGTCAGATGTGCTCTCTGACTGGGTCGCCTTGGGTCATCTGCTCATCTTGGTGAGTCCCACACAAACCAGATGGATGGAAAGGGGGGAAGACGACTCCCCAGAAGCAAATCAAGGTGCTGTCGCCAGAGAGGGAAGCTACTCCTTCTCACCCCCGCCTAGGAAGCCAGCCACTCAAAGCACCAATCTTTTATTTGGTCTCACTGTGTCCCAAACCCTAGGCTGAGCCTAGAAGGACCGAGGGAGATGGGGCACAGGCGCGTCACTGATCCAGATGGTGAGGAGCTCACTGTCTGAGAGTAAGTGGACCATGGACGAATCACAAAAATGCCGTGGGATGAAGCCATAGGAAGCATAGAGCACCATGGGAACAATTCATTTTCCTTGGGGATGGGGAGGGGGCATGGGAGAGGCCATGTTGAAGAGGTAACGTGAGCTGGGCTTCAACGGGTGTGGCAGCTTTCCTCAGAAAGGGCTGGTAGGGGAACAGCATTTCTGGCAGAGAGGAACAGCATTTCTGGCAAAGGGGAGCAGCATGTGTAGAAGTGCAGAGGCATGAAAAATCTGGCTTATTCTGGGAAGCGAATGTAGCTGAGTGACAATGCAAGACAAGGAAGAGGGGCCCATCCTGAGGGATAAAGGAGAATAAAAGCAGAAAGTCAATCACTAGTAGTTTGGATGACTTTCCTGGCCTTTTATCTGAGCTTTACTTCGGCAGCCCAAGATGAAGCTGGTACTTCCCCACTCCAAGGCCTCCCTCAGGAGAGGAAGGGTTAATTCAGAACGAGAGGAAGAAATGCCTGGGGAGCTGAGTGTGGAAGGGAGAGACCTCAGCAGCCTGAACCTTGAGCCGGGGAAAGGGGGCTGGGGAGGAGGGGGCAGGCCAAGGAAGGGACAGGTCACTGAGCTCAATAAAAACTTCCATGCCAAGCCCTGCACCAGACCTTGGGGTTACAGAGACCAATCAGATGGGGCTCTTGGCTCCACAAGCTCACAGGCTGGCTGGAGAGACACACAAGCAGATGGCAAAGACAATAGAATGGGCTGAGGTCTGTGGCTTGGGTCATCTAGCAAGGGTCTGTGGGAGCACAGCCCAGGGATGTGGAGAAGGCTTCCTAGAGGAGGTGACACGGCAGCTGGGTCTTAAAGGATGAATAGGAGTTTGCTACCTAGAGACTAAGGAGCTCCCATAATTCCAGCCTCTTTTATGAAGGCTGACCACACTGTAGCTACTTGGCCAATGGCTGGCATTTCCGCTGAGCTCCGTGGGAATGCACCCATGAGAGAGCAGCCTGTGCGAAGGCTCCATGGAGGGTGCAGACACAGGCAGACTTACAAGCCGCGTAGCTTGGGACAAGGTGGTGGGACAGGTAGAGTCAGGGCAGAAACAGCCCTGACTGCCCATCTGAGCAGTTTGGACTTTATCTTCTAAACCACAAGGGACATGGTCAAACTTTTATTCACTTATTTATTGACAAATATTTATTGATCACCTACTGTACTGTGCCAAGTGCCGTGTCAGACCCTAGAACACCATGGGAGCAAGACCAACTCCTCCCCACATGGAGCCTACATTCTCATGGGAAAACAGCCAGCTTGTAAGCAATGAAGAAATAATATCTTTTCAGCTAGTGATGAAGCGCTAGGTAGAAAAACAAAGATGGGTAAGGGGCTAGAAATTGATGAGAAGTGGCGGCTCAGTGCTAGGTGGGGAGTTAGTCCGATAGGATTGGGTTCAGCTGCAAGGAGCAGAAAGCCTGACTCACAGTGGCCTAACCTACAGGAGTTTATCCACATCTTGCAACAGGAAGTCCAAGAGGTAAGCGGTCCAGAGCTGGATGGCGGCTCAGTGGTGACGTCAAGAAACCCGGTTCCTCCATCTTCCCCTTCCACTTTCTTAGTATTTTCTCTGATGCTTTAACTTTTTTTAAGGGAGAGAATAAATTCGTGTATTTCATATTTATTTAAAAGTACATAATTAAAAATACTTAAGTTGATGCCTTGCTTCCATGTAAATTTCTCCATCCAGAAAAATTCAGAAAAGTCTGATGCTCACAAAAATGACTGTTACGAGTTTTCTGGCGTTGAGAATAGGGAAAAGGGCCAAAGCCACATCTGGGTTGATACGATGTACGACTGGATGGCAGGGGTGTGCCCGTGCGAGGTGATCAATTCCTATACCGAACTAACTCAGCGTAAGCAGGTATTCGAAGCCAGAAATGGCCATGAGTATATAACCTCCATCTTTCTCATCTCCCACGAAGAAACTTAGAAACATTTTAGGGACAGCATCAGGCTTCCTAAATTTCCTAAAATGGGAGATGTGGGACAAGCTGACCGCAGCAGCTGACACTTGGTTTACAAAAGGACCACTCTGGTCTGGTGGGGAAGACAGACTTGAGGAGGAAAGTCTGGAAGCAATAGTCCTGGGAGAAATGGGGAGGCCAGGATTACAGTAGGTGAAGGGAGTGGAAAAGAGGTGGCAGCTCTGAGAACTGTAGGGGAGAATGCTGAAATAGGGACAGTCAACGTAGAACTGAATCAAGGGCCACGCTAAGGTGAGAGGACCCAAAAGCAGCTGCAAGAATTGGCGAGCCACTCCCAAGTCACCAACAATGTCGGGCCCCCCATGGAGAGTTGCCTCAAAGAGGCAAGTCCCCAGATGGCTCTTGGGGCTTTGTGGGTGCCAAGAAGTTCCTGAAGTCAGCCTGCCCTTCCTTTCTTGCTACAGCCAGCCAACCACAGGATCCAAACACTCACTGGGGACTGGGCATTCCTAAGTGTCTTGGTCACCAAGGACGAATCCATTGAAAACAAAAACATGGCAGCAGATCCTCGGGGAGTCTGGGGGGATGCAGACCAACAGCCCACCCTGGGGCCTGGTCTCTGAACACCTGAGTTGGTGACTGACTGAGGGAGAGTCTGAGAGGTTGAGAGAGAGTAAAAGTTGCTCGAAAAAATTTGGGGCTATGACTGTCATCTCCTCAGCAACGAAGGGAGGTCAGTTAGCTTCAGAAAAGTTCCTTTCCGATAGACTACGAGTGCATTTATTTTTCTTTAATGTAGCTAGCTAAACTGGTTTCAGGTCATGAAATATTCCACCCTTCCTGGGCCAGGAACTGCTCTAAGTACTGGGGAACAAAATAGACAAAACTCCTCCTCTTCAGAGAGTGTAGATTTCTGGTAGGAGGAGATGCCCCAAACTCCACATGAACAAGCAGTCTGTCTATGGGACGATAGCCGCTCCCTTTTGTTTTCTGTGTTAAGCAGTGCTCTGCGCATATCGTGAAGCTAATGTTGTCATGTGCATCCTTTTTACATAATTCACTTACAAGTCGCGCGCTTTCTTCTTCTTCTACCGCGTAGTCCAAAGCAGATGTGGTCCAGAAACGTGCCACTCAGTCAGCAGTTGGCAAAGTTCTGGGCACTGTTGCCCTGATGTTTCTCATTCAAACATTTGGGGGAATCAAAGATGGAAGCATTGAAACCCCAGAAGTGAAATGTCCAAAGATCAGTTAATTGACAAACAAGACCCGGGTATCCCAGCTCACAGGCAGAGGGGCTGTACATTCTCCGTCACCTGACCGTCTGACGACCTGCCCTGTGCTCCAGACCCAGCTGGTGGCCTGGGGCTGGACATGCTCGTGTCTCGGGGTGAAGACATTAGGTGTATAGCACTTGACGGGTGGCAGAGCACTTTCACATTTGTTATCTCACTGCACACTCCACCTTGGGTTGCTAGATTTGGCAAATAAAGTTACAGGATACCCAGTTAAGTTTGAATGCAATATTTGAGACACATTTTTACTAAAAAAAAGAAATGTCGTTTATCTGAAATTCACATTTAAGGGGGGTGTCCTAGTCCGTTCGGGCTGCTGTAACAAAACACCATAGACTGAGTGGCTTAAAAACAAAAAGTTGTTTCTCAGAGTTCTGGAGGCTGGCAAGTCCACGATCAAGGAGCCTGTAGGTTTGATGTCTGGTGAGGGTCCACTCTTCATTCACAGGCAGCCATCTTCTCGCTGTGTCCTCACACGGTGAGAGGGGTGAGGGGGCTCCTTGGGGTCTCTTTCCTAAGGGCACTGATCCCCTGCATGAGGGCTCCATCCTCATCTCCTAAGCGCCGCCTCCACACACCGTCACACTGGGTGTTAGGATTGAACATATGATTCTGGGGGGGACCAAACATTCCGTTTCAACCACTGAGCATCCTCTATTTTATCTGGCAACCCTAACTTTACAACCCTCAGAGGTGGACAACATCAGTGTCCCCATTTGATCACCGAGGTTCAGAAAGTAAATTGCCTAAGGTCAACAGCCCGAGGGGGTGACAAAGCACACAAATGGGCCCTTCCTTATTACTGGTCCTTCGGTTCATCCCCGGGTATCATCCTCAAGGCGTCTAGGAGGTGCAAGGGGCGAAGTGAGAGGACCTCAGGGCTAGGAGCAGGGTGTCAGGAGAGGCCGTGGAGGGACCCACCGTCATGACCAGTGGACCACACCGTCTTCACGTTAGAGGGCAGGAGGCAGGGTTTCCACTCTTAGTTGCAACATGGTTTCGGTTTTAGTTGACTGAGCTGCGGCCTCGGCACCCCAGCCCACAAGGCTGAAAATGCAGGAAGCCATCTGGAGCTGCGTGCTGAGTCACAGGGCCCGGAGAAAACAAGAACATCATGACGGAGTGGCAGGGGCGGGGAGAAACCTCGCTCGAGGTGGCAGTGGGCACCGGAAATAGAAACTGCTCCCTTTGAAGCATCTGTTAGAAGCTACAAGATCCCCACGTGACTATAATCCAGTTCCTATTTAGCGCCAACTGAATGCAGAGCTCTGCTCTGTGAGAATGTCAGTAAATCAGGTGACCTACAGGAAGTTTCTGTTCGTTTGGCTTTTATTTTTCAAATCCTGATACATCCTCTTCTCTTACTACTCATCAACTCTTGGGCAGTTTACTTAAACTTTCTGACCCTGTTTCCTCCTAAGTAACAATTATCCTTATCTCATTGAGATAGTGTGAGGGTTTAAATGAAATCACATTTTTAAAAAGTGTCTTGCATAGGTCTAGCACACAGTAGGTGGTCAACAAATGGTAGGTCTTATTATCACAGGGACATAAAAATATTTTCTTGTCAGGTTAGTACAGAGATTAAATGAGATAATATATCTTCACTTTCGACAGAGCCCTGGACCTGGGTCTTGGTGAGGTTTCAGCTAATGATAGATTCCTGTCCCCTCGTGCCCCTGGATCCTGAGGTCTACTCTGGTTCCCCTGGGTGCTGGTCAGTAAGGCTGAATACACGCACAGTGAATGCTTCCATGGCATCCAATCATTCCATACCGCAAACACATCCTTTAACATTGTGCGAGTTACTGGCACAGCCTCTGTAAAAGTAGAGAAAAACAAAATGAAAGTAAATATTCCTATTTTTCTATTGCATTTTTCGTATTTGTTCTGTGCCAGGCACAACGCCAAGCACTTTATACGTATTGAATTCTCAGAACAGTTCTTTCAGGTCAGTACTATTACAATCCCATTTTACAGATGGGAAAACTGAGACTCAGAAGGATTAAATATGTTGTCCAAATGCCTGGAGCTGAAGGTAGCAGAGCTGAGGCTCAGTCTCAGGCCTGCTTCTTCCAAAGGTCCGGACTACCCTGCAACGGACGAGCTTCCTGAGGGAGAAAAACTCTCAGTTGGAGATTTCAACTTATTCAGGCACAAACATGTATAAAGAGCACTGGGCAGCGAGATGATTAAATCCCAGAGGAGAGGTTGGTAATCGGAGCTACAGCAGTTCTGGGCTGGGAGGGGCAACTGGGGGCCTCTTGGAAGGTGACAAGGTGACGGTGGAGGGAGGGCACTAGAGTTCCATCCAGGAGACGGAGCCCAGCATAGAGAAGGCAGGTGAGCGACAAGGCCCGGAGGACTTGGCAAGGTATGGGCAGGGCTCAGCCAGGGGCCAGCGGGCTGAGCCCGAGGTGTGTTTTGGAGAGCAAAAGGAGGAATAGCCGGTTGGCAAAGTCTGGTTGGGGCAGGCTGTCATTAGTTCCCAGAATGATGAACTCTTGGCCCGGCTGAGTGACTGGTGGCCTTGGTGCATCACTCCTTAGGGGATTCTGACAGAGCACACGCTGGGCCTGGGCAGCACGGCTGTTGCTGGAAAGGACAGAGGTTTCTGCAGGGTCAGCGGCGTGGCTTGTCTTGCCCGGTGGCCTCACCCTGAGCTCTCTTGGGGAAGGAGGTAATGACACTCACTTTGACTCCAGAGGGTTCCACTAAGAATGCCACATGCTAGGGGTCCGTAAAGCAAACTCAGAGATGGTACGACTTTTCCTCCAGTCGTCTGGCAATGTATTTCAAGAGGATTAAAACTAGGCACCCTTTGATCCTGTGGTTTCACCGCTAGGAATTAATCCTAGGGGAACGGTCATGGAGGTGTGCAGACCTGTGTGTGTACAAGGATGGCCGCTGTAGTATCTCTTACAAACGCAGAATTGCAAATGCCCAACTAGTCAATAACAGGGGCTTGGTCAAAAATGATGATCTGTCCACACGGTGGAAAACTACCACACCATTAAAAGTCACTGAGGTCGCATCATATTAAGTGAGAAAATCAAATTGCAAAACATGGATCTAGTATGATCCCAGCTTGAAAGTATATTAATCTAATTCATTCCCTTAATTCACTTATTAAGCAGCTAATGTGCTGTGTGCCAGGCGATATTCCGGACACTGGAAATGTGGAGGGGACAAGTTCAGCATATCATTTAGGGGAAGTCAGGCAACCAACATACAGACTCAGGAATGAACAAGGTGATTTCTGAGAGTGGGACAATGCCGTGAAGAACAGACAAGATGGGCTAGTTTAGAGAGAGTCAGGAGGGAGGATTATCTGAGGAGGTGACCTTTTAATCGTGACCACATCCAATCATGAGGATCTGGGGAAGAGCATTTCAGGCAGAGGGACCAAGGCCTCAAGGGGTGACGCTACTGGAGTATTAGGAAAAAACATACAGGAAGAGAAGTAGTGTGTGAGTCAGGAGAGGAGAGGTGGGAGAGAGGCCGGCCCAGGCCAGACAGCATGGAGGCTGAAAGTCGAGGGGAGTTATGAGGACTTTGGGTCTTATTCCAAGTGCAGTGGGAAGCTACTGGATTTTGTCAGGCAACAATTATATTCACATTTATATCACATTTCTGTAACCAGAAGGAAATACACCAACAGGTCAATTGAGATTATCAATGGGCAGTGGGAAAATGAACAATTTTTATTTTATTCTATGTGCTTTTCTGTAACTCCTATACGTTTGTAAACAGAAACAAACAATAATATCTATATGAAAAACTCCGCCAGAGACCAGTGTGAATGGCCACCATGCACGTGGAGCTCCCCTGTGAAAAGCCTTTCACCAGCATAATCTCATGGGATTTTTGCAAGAACCCTGTGAGTTCAGTCTGACCATTTTAATTAGCTCCGTTTTGTAGGTGAGGAAATTGAGGTTGGAAGGGGCAAAGAGACTCTGGCAGAAGTGAGAACGGGGAGGGGAATCAAGATGCTACAGCCTCACTCAGGTTTCCTGATTTTGCCACACGGGGGGCCCATGGGCGAGTCTGCCTTCGATTCACCCAGAATCCAGAGGGATCATGGGGGAGTTACTCCCCTGCTTGGGGGGAGGGAGGACGGGAGGGACCTACAGCCCCCAACTGCAGGTGACTCACGCAAGAGCCCACGTGCAAGAAGAGGGGTCTTGGCGCGTGATAGATGCTCAATGAGCGTTTGTTGAATTAATGAAATAAGCTGCTTTCAGGAAAATGGCGCTCCTGGGAGGAGGTTTAGCTGACGCTGCACTTTAGTAGCGGGGCTGTCTTAGGATAACTGCTCTACCCGTCAAGCCCCGCATCCCTCGTAAAGCGGAGTTGAGGTCTGCGCTCCCTCAACTCGCTGAAGCTCAGTGGTTGGTGGTTGGGGCGGGCTCTGGAGCCAGACCACCTGCGCTTGAATCCACCTCCACCCTGTGCTAGCTGTGACCTCGGAGAGCCACTTAGCCTCTTAACACCTCTGTTTTCTCATCTGTGAAGTGGGAGTAATCACACTTGTCTCCTAGGGGTGCTGTTAGGACTGAAGGAAAGGATAAAGTATTTGAGGAGGTCTTAGCTGGTGGTGTGTGCTGCTTGAACGTCTGATCCCATCAGCAGCAGCACTATAGGGCCCTTGAAAGGGTCGAGTGAGAGGCTTCCAGAAATGCTGCTGTTCTCAGCCCAGGGCATCAGTGAGCAGACGCTCCGCTGCCACCCTTCCACCACCATCACTGCCATTATTGCTATGGCAGCGGCTTCTCATGGGAAGCCTACGTAAATTCACTAGACGTCTTTGTGTCTAGAAAGGAGACTCCTTAGCCACCAGGAGGGTCCTCTGCCAAGTTAGACAACGGAACTGCTCTCTCTCATCTGTTCAAGCTCACGTGAAGAACTTCCTGGCATTTTCCAGCGTCTCTGTCTCTAATTCATTTAAGGAGCCACCTTTTAAATTTCAGGCTTGACATTTGCTTAATGACATGAACAGAGCCTGCTCTGCTGAGCGGCCCAGGGGTCACTGTGTCTCTGACATCCACCCCTGTTTTCAAACCTCAGTTGTTTGAGGGCCACTCATAATTTTGCGACAGCTGCATACCACATGCTGTAACCTTTCCCTCATTATTTTTCTTTAAGTTGTCTCACATTTAAAACTTAAATACATTTATTCAACAGGGGAGCAAACTCGTGACCATAAATGGAAAGCCCATACGACCTGTCACAAAGAGAAGCTACACATAAAAAGAAACACCATGAAAATAAAGCAATATTATTGAATTCTAGAGGAATAAGCTTGCCTAGTGAAGACTCTGGGCTTGGGGTCTGTGTGATTTCCATCTAAAAGGGAGACTTGGAGAGCTGGTAAAGTCTCAGAGAAGTTTGAGAGACCATTAGCACCAAAGGGAGACAGCCTTCTTGGCGTAACAAGGAGAACTGAAAGAGAATTTAAAGAGGAAAAATTCCCTAACCGCAGGATTCAGTGTTTTTATTTCCTTGTCTGTTCACCATCTAGAACTTTCTCCTGTCGGCCAGGGGCAAGGGGCCCCCTTTTATGTGACTCAGTTCTTTATTGAGAAAAGCCAAGGAGAGAAAAGCCTTAGGAGAGAAACCTCTGCTTCTCATTTTTTAGTCATTTTAGGAAGATTCTTTCCTCTCTCTGAAACGAGGTAGCTCCATCAGAGAAATCCTCTTCTCTGGGGATTTCCAGGCCCTCAGAATCTGTGACGCTCCTTCCAGAAGTGGGCTCAGCTGCAGTTCGGTGTTTCCTCCCTCACCTGCAGATGGAGCAGCAGTGAGCTCCATCCTGAGACGGCCTTGTTGGATGGTTCGGGTGGCTGCATCTCCATGAGGAGCAAGGATGTGGGATTCATCGAGAATCCACAAATAAACTCACATTTCCTGGAGGTGGGTTTGCTGCTTGTTCAACTGGCAGATGGCTGTGCTTGAGTCGAAAAAGGAAATGGCCAAACCCTCTCTCTGACCAGCACAGACTGTAGGAAGAAAGGACCAAACAACTCCCTCACTTGGAGTTCCGTCCCCTCGTTCAGCAGCCCCAGATGTTTCCTTCATCAGAGAGCCTGGGAGGAGCCCCTGAGGCATCGCCCCTAAGTCATTCCTGTTTTCATGTCTCCTCCCTGCTCCTAACTGGTGGGATCAGCCTCATGGGTGCTGCATCCAGCTTTCTTAGCCTGACCTTCAAGACCCCCTCCTGTCCGGTTCCACGTACGTGTCCAGTCCTGGCTGCTGGGAGTTCCCTCTTTGAGTCCCCTGCTTCTGAAGGCTGGTTCCCTGCACATGGCAGGCAGGAAGAAATGTTTTTCAATGAAAGATTGTGCCTCTGCTAGGCTGCCTCTACAGTTCGTTTCAACATATTTCTTGGGTGTCAGGGACAAACGTTGCCCAAAGGCTTCCCATATGCCAGGCCCTGGTAGGGTGACCCCTGTCTTGATTGGCTGGGGATCTTCCTGGTTTCAGCGCTGGAAGTCCATGTCCGGGAAACCCCCAGGACAAAGGTAAATTGGGACAGTTGGAAACCCTACTGGCGTATGCTCCATGGGCTCCATCTTCATGGGACTTCCAACACAGTGGGAGAGGATGACACTAAACGAAGCACCCCACAAAAAAGTGAGTAATTAGAAACCACGGCGAGTGCAAAGGAGAAGCCAGTCCTGAGCTGAGCACTGTGGGTAAGAAGAGGAAAAGGCTTGGCCTGGCCCTGGAGAAGTGCTGGCTGCCGCTGGGAGAGAGAGGACACACAGCTTACTTCATATCAAGTGGCGAGGGCAATGACTCAGAAATCTACACTCTTCTCCCTGTTCACATTGCACTGTTTCTATTTTAATTGAGGTTTCAAGTATCAGAAACCCACTCTGGTGAGTTAAGTAGATATGAAAGGGCATTAGAAGGAAAAGCTGAAAACTAGGCCTCGGAAGAGAGAGAAACAATTGCTTCTGAGGGAGTTGAGAGTGAAAAATAATGCCGGGACAAAGGACATGCCTTGTTCCATTGCCGTTAGAAAAATTGGCTCTAGCCATGCTCTGCCCTTGGGTTTCTCTGCCCAGTGTTCTAATTTCAGGAAGAAAAGATCTGATGGCCAAGCTTGGGGCTCATGCCAGCCCCTTAGGTAGGCAAGTGGGGCACTGTGATGAGAAATTCCCCCAAAGTTGTGTGAAGGGGCCAGAGAGCAGCATGGTTGCTAACAGAGGTGGAAGGGAAGGGATGCTGGAAGGCAAAGACCTCGGTAGTCTGCTACCTCCTCTCCAAGAAGTGGCCCAGACTGTGCCTTCCCGAGGGCCTCCTGCTCTATGGCCACTGCCTTCGAAGCAGCTCCCTGCTTACCTTCTGTCTGGAATATTCTGTTACCATGGACAGCCCCGTGCTGACAGCTGCCTTCCCGGGCACATGTGTCTTATCCACTGTTATCACCTTGGAGTGTCCACTATGTCTTTGGGCACAGCTGGTACAACACCTGGCACGGAGGAGTGTTGCGAGTATTTTCTAGAATGTTCTAAGGAGCACATCGCTGCGATGAGCCTGCCATCCTTCACTGGCCCATTGTCCTCCAGCCAGACCAGTCTTCTTCCCACATCTCAAACGCTCAGCCCACCGTGCCATTCCGACCACCAGTGTCACCTTCTTTGCTGAGCTCATGACTCAGGGGTTCTCAACTGAGGTGTGATTTTTGCCCTCGGGGGACACGTGGCAGCGTCTAGACACTGGAGTGGGGGCTGCTCCCGGCATCTCATGTGTAAAGGCCAGAAATGCTGCTGAACATCATGTAATGCACAGGACAGCCCCACAACAAAGGAATACCAGGCCCCAAGCGTCCCTGGGGCCCAGGCTGAGAAGGCCACGGCATGGCCGAATGCCCACATCTCTGCTCAAAGTCATCCTCTCCAGGAAGCCTCCCTAACCATCGCCCAGTTCTTCCTCTCATGCCCCTATTGTATTTTCTCTGTGGCATCTTGCCTCCGCCTAAAATGGTGGTGTCTGTTTATTGGGTTGATTGTTTGGTGCCTGTGTGCCATACTAGGAAGTGAGCCCTGTGAGAGTGGGCCCTTGTGGGCCTCGTTCTCCGCTGGCTGCCCAGCATGGAAAGCAGCAGCTGGCACAGCGTGTGCCGCTCAGTGAAAATGTATGGAGTGAGTGTTTAATAAAGGAGAGCACCTCAGCGCCTCCAGTATCAGAGGTCAGAGGCTCAGCTCATCTCTAGCTGGCCGTCTTTGTGTGTATGTGTTTATTTCCCCAGCCAGTGCAAGTTCAGCCTCTGTTGTTTGCTAACTGAATGGTCTTGGGCAAATTTCTTAAGCTTTCGGGCCTCAGTTTCTGTGTCTGTAAAGTGGGACTCTTATTATTAGCCCATCCTCACAGAGATGTAACGGGGGTAAAATAAATTAATCCCCAAAACACTCAAGAAAATGCCTGACTCAGAAGAGCCTCGGTAAACGTCGCCTACGTCATCACCATCATCATCATCGTGATTTGGCTGGGGTGGGAGGTGAGGATGGCAGAACGGGCTCTGGGGCCCGACCAGCAGATTAGGGGATTAATACAGCTCACAAGGCAGAGCTACCCTCCCTCGGTTTTGTCAGCTCTTGCTCTATCCATGAAATAAAGCGGATGAAGCCTTTATCCATCTCTCGCTTTGAGAAGGAGACTAGCCGAGAGTGTGGATTTAATGTGGCAGATGGTGCTATCGTTGAATTATGAAACCAAAGGAGGAAATTAAAGTGCTCTGTTGCAACAGATATGGGTCAGCAGGGGCAGAGGGCAGGAGTGGGGCAGAAAGGGGGGCAGAGGAGGTGTTTTGTCAACAGGGCAGCGGCTATTCTTGAGGGTCACTGGAGTCTTAGAATAATATAATTTTATAGGCTAAAATAATTTTAGGCCACCCCCTTTATTTTATCTAGACAAATGAGTCCCAGAGAGGAAAAGCAACCCCAAGCTCACACAGTCAGCGAGCGGCAGGGAAGCCCACACCTTGATTCCTTGAACAGGGTTATTTTGCTGCCCCAGGCCAACGCCAGTGGCAGATTATCCCAGGGCATCCTGACTCTGGGCGCCTCTACCCTGAAGAGGACACCCAGGGACATGCTCCCAGGGTCTCTTCCCAGTACTTCTGGGAGCGTAGGAGCCAGAGCCCCAGGGTGCTTCTGCCTGGATCCAAACCCCACAAAAAGGGGCAAGTTTCTTACCTTCTTCCTTCTTGGAACCTCGGTTTCCTTATCTGTAAAATGGGAATAATAACAGGCCCTTCCTCACAGCGTCGCTGTGAGCATTTGATGAGTTACCTTCACACGAAGTGTTCAGCCCTGGCCTTGCCAACTAGTAAAGGCTCAGTAAGAGGTTAGTTCTTGCAGCCCCAGAATCAACGTCAGGGTCTGGCCATTCCCTAGGCCGTGAGACCCTTCGGAGGCAGTGCCCGTCTGGGAGCATTTTTTGTTCTCTGTGCCTTTCTGGGGGCTCTACGGATAATACTGGCTGATGACTGGCCCCCTTAGGGACACCCATTTCTCAGTTGGCGCCATGAGCACCAGGGAACATGGCCAGCAATGCGTGTGGCTCTGTCACTCGTTTAGACGTTAATCCTAAACGGATAGAGCGGCGCTCCTGTCCTGTGAGCCGGCCTCGTGACGTGGGCTGGGTTGGCTTCCTGGCCTTTCTGCAGCCAGAGCCCCTCCCTAACCACGCTGTGGGCTATTTGCATTTAGATTGGTTTTCTCTCATTACAGAAATCTCTTAGGGCAGCAGGAGTCTCCATTTTCCTCAGAATCAGTTTGGAAGCTCCATGTCTGGCTCGAGGGTCCCCCACGCCCTCTCCCTCTCGCTGGCAGTGAGAGGTGGTCACAGTCTCATCGTGGAGACCAGACAGCCTGAGAAAGCCATCAAATCCATACAAGCTTGGCATGCTCCTCAAAGGAGCGGCTGGGGGATCCCAGCCCCTGCAGCTGGAGAAGGAGACCCTGTGGCGGTCCAGCTTCAGGACCTGGGCCTCATTCTCCCATTTATTCAAAAAACATCAACTAAGCATGGTGCTAGGTGCCCGCAGCGCGGGGATGAATACGACGCACTTGCTGCCCTCCAGGAGCTCCCTGTCTAGTAAAGGGGAGAGAAAAGCAAAAAAAAGTCATCATCTAGTCTAATAATTGCTTTAATAAAGATCAGAGTAGATCCCAGCCAGAGAAGAGGCTTTCCAATGGTGCTCATCGTAAACCACAGTCACACGCACGTGTGCATGCACACACACACTAGTGAACATGCTTATAGTGTTCACTATGTGGCCAGCTATCTTTCTAAGCAACATATATATTAATATATAATGTATTTATATATTAACACATTCCTTTAATCTTCATGACAAGCCACGAAGAAAGTGCTGTTGTTCTCACTGTTGTCCAGATGAGGAAACCGAGGCCCAGAGAAACTCACTCACTTGCCCAGGGTCGTTGCTGATAAACTCTGGGGCTAGACTTGACCCCAGCAGCGTGGCTCCACAGCCTCGGTTGTCCACCCCGTGTTACAACCGCACCTGAAAAGAGCAACACAATTTTGTGTTTTCTAGTCTAGTTCAACTTTTGATAAGCGCAGTCAGGCTCCACTCACTGCTGTTCTGAGCCGCCTCTGGGCTGCGAGTCATGGTGTGGGGAGACTGAGTCGAACCCTAGAAGGAGCGCCTGAGTCCACTGGGAGAATCGGGGAGAAAGCACGGCAGAGACGCCTATGGTGGACCTAAAGGATGAGTGGGAATTTTCCAGGTGGATCAGAGGAAGAGCAGAGTATTTCCTGGAGGACAAGACTGTGCCGATCCCCAAAGTGTGAACAAGGGTGAACTTGGGCTGGGGCACCCCCAGTTGTGTGACAGTGCTCAGGTGTGATGGAGGCTCGGCAGGTGGGGAAGCACTGGACCGTGACAGGCCCTGAATGTCACGTACGTGGGCTCTGTCCTGAGGGCATGTCCTGAGGGAGCTGTGGAGAGGCTGAGCAGTTGAGGCACACAGCCTGTTAGAAAGATCACCAGCTCCCACGTGGAGAGGGAGGCAAGGAGACAGTATAATCAGAGAGTGTAACCAAAGGGACAAGAGCTGGAATTGACTGGGTGTGATCCGTGGGGTTAGGTGGCTGTTTCCCTGCACAGAGGCCCCTGCTGACTGACGTGTCGTGGAGCCACCTCTCCCCAGAGAGGACAGCTTTATCGAATTCTCCCAGACTCCTTCCAGGGGGCCCAGGTTTGTGATAGTCAAGAGAGGGGAACAGGGCTGAGCTAAGGCAGTGGCTTTTGAGAAGGAAGTGGAGGACCAAATGTATGAGATAAAAGGGGGCAAATAATCTGGTTTTGGTGACCTACCCAATGTCAGGGCTGAGGGAGAGTGAGGAGGTGGGATGGTGCTCAGGCTTCTGGTTTAGCTCAACCAGATTAGTTTGTAATCCTTCTTCAGTCTAACACTAGGGTCAGCGAAATTTTTCTGTAAAGGCCAGATAGAAAATATGTTACCCCGTCGTCTCTGTTGCAACTACTCACCTCCGCCATTATGGTGTGAGAGCAGCCATAGACAACATGGACATGAATGGGCATGGCTGTGTTCCAATAAAACTTGATTTACAAAAATAGCCGCCACAATGAGGTTGTCCGTATGCCAAGCAGACTGCCAACTAGGTGTGCCAGGTGGCTGTTGAGTGAGAGAAAGGCTCAGATCTCATCAGGTTCAGATAGACCCTCTCTCTCTCCTTGAATGATGCCCACATGATCATAAAAAGACTCAGCTGAAATTGCAGAGTCCTTCCGACATCTAGTCTTCAGGGCCCAGCTCCGGCAGGAAGGGGGCAGACATCCCACTCCAGATGTCAATCTCTGTCGCAGTCACGATGGAGGCCTTGGTCTGTCACCACCATCGGTTACGAATGCACCACAACAGGAGCTCCAGCCGCCTTCACTGACACTCGCTCCACCAGGCCCTGGGTCAGGGCTTTGCTCGTACGACCTCAGAGAATGCCGACAGGACCCCAGTGAGGAGGTGTGTACTGTGCTGTATCCCCATTTCACAGACGAGGAGGTTCAGCTACAAAGAGGTTTAGCGTTCTGGGGCAGTCCAAAACCAGACCCCCGGCTCCCAATCACTCTCCAAAACCGATGCTTAGAGCCATGTGGACGCCCACAGTCATCACAGCAAATGCCCATGTACACCTGAAAACACAGGCTAACGCTGGTCCAACCCTTGGGAGTCTTCTGTCCTCTGGTCTGTGTGGTGCTGTTATTGGAGACAAGCAGTCCAGAGGAGACAAACTCATCTGCTTCAAAACCAAACCGGCAGCAGCAGGCACCCCTCTCTGGGCCCTCTGTTGCTGAGCAAGACGGTCGCTGGAATGGGTTCAGATGAAGCGAACACTGATGTCTGAAGGTACTGCCCTCTGAAGGGGTGGGGACAGAAGGTGAGAGGAGACACCTGGTCTCCATGCCTTCACTCTGCAAACATCCACTGAGGGCTCTGTGGTCCCCTTCCCTGTCCCTTCCCTCCTGGACAGCACCAGCTGGAGGAAGCCAGGCACAGAGCACATAATTTGAGTGCCCTGGACATCGTGCATGCTGAGATGAATCCAGGGTGTACTGGGGACAGAGCAGGGACATCTGCCTCAGCCTGGGGACAGGGACCTGGAGCCCAGTGCAGATGATCTGGGGGGTAGAGTGGTGGTGAGGGATATTCCAGGGGAGGGGACAGCATCTTCCAAGGCAAGGGGGTGCGGTCACGCTGGGGTGAGGAGATCATACAGAACGGATGTGGCTGAAGGGGCTGGAGCTGGCTCCCGGGGAAGTCGGCCCCCAGCAGTTGTCACGGACCACTCTGTGCTGGAGGCTGCCTCGTTCTCAGCTCCTCTCTGCACCTAGAATGGCCTCTGAGTTCTAGACGGAACACAGAGCGTTTGCCAAGAGTCTGGTGATGCCAAGAACAGTGTGCTGATGCAGCATTTGAAATAGTGAAAACAACTAATAGTAAATCACATCTATGACGCCATTTCACCCTGCGCTTCCAGAGGCTCTATCTCGCCTATACTCACTCAAGTTTGAAAGTGGGCAGCTATTAATTATGCCATCACTGCTGTTGTATTACTAAAAACGTTAACAGCTCCCATTTTGTGGGCCCCCACAGCGGCCAGCAATGGGCTAAATCCTTTATGTATAAAATCCTTAACAGATGAGCAGTCTGAGGCTGAGAGAGGAAGAGTAATTTGCTCAAGGTCATACACTGGGAAAAGAACGAAGCCAGGACCCAAACGCACATCTGCCTGACATCTGAGCCCAGAGTCCTCCCACTGGCTGCTCCGCCTTGACATCACACAATTCAAAGACTTTGTGGATTTCTGAGAACATTTTTTTCTATTATTATATTTACTCCTCCAAAGAACATTCTGAATTTTGCAGGGAGGTGCTCAGCAAACATTTGTGAAACGAATCAAACGTGCCTGTATGCTGAGTATCCGACAGGGGCCCAGCACAAGGGAGCTGCTCAGTCACAATCAAAGTGTGTCAACAAAAGCAATACAGAAAGTGTAATCGCCACTGTGGACCAAGCTCTGACTCTACGTCAGGCTCATCCGTGACCTCAGTGCATCCTCTCCATGAAACAGGCGTTCCTTATGATGAGGAAACTGAGAGCCAAAGAAGTTACACAGTTCTCCCAAGGTTACCCGGCCGGGTGGCAATCCAAACGCAGGACTCTGATTGCTAAATGCACGCTCAAGCCTAGCTCTAGACTTCAGGAACAAGTATTTCCCCCCAGTGACACAACTCAGCTGAAGACTTCTACCTGCCTCATCTGGGTGTGGAGGAGCTCTCTAGAATGAATTATATTATCTTCAATCCTGGTTGACTTCTCAGTATCCGGCAGCTGTCTGGAGCATTTTTCACGTGGCCATTGCATTGCATTTTAAGCATACCACAGTCCAAAAGCTCCTGACGTCTACATTTCTCCTTGTTCCCTCTCAGCTAACACTCATCCATCCATCCCTCCATTTATCTAGCTATCTATCTACCTATCAGGCCATTTTCCATTTGTTGCCCATTCTGTAAACCACACAGCTCTGTCCTGAGCCTGTCAAATCTGAATTCCTTTCTCTTGCATTGGTACAATCCATGGGTTTAAAACTCAGCCAACCTGTAGGC
This sequence comes from Equus asinus, assembly GCF_041296235.1. NCBI lineage: Eukaryota > Metazoa > Chordata > Mammalia > Perissodactyla > Equidae > Equus > Equus asinus. The sequence goes on from NC_091798.1 coordinate 10,283,615, forward strand.
CAATTAAGCTCCCTTGCATAACAACTGCATTTGGCAGTGATTGATGGTACACGGTTAGGTGAAGCATCTTGCAAATCCCAAAAGCTTCCTGCACTTGTGCCCTCCATGCTTCTGCATACCTCAGACCTGCTCACCGCCCCCCCCCCCCCCCGACTCCAGCATCCCCCAGTTTCCCTGAAAAAAGAGGGTTTTGTGAAGGATCTTTGCCTCTGGCCGGGGCAGGCAGAATGGATACAGCCACAGGGCGCTGAGGCCATAATTATCCTTCCCCACAAAGGAAAATAAAAATATCCAAAGATAGTGGCCACCTGGCAGGCAGGGGACCAGGGCATGCGGCCGTGACTCATCCACAGGCCAGGCAGCCGCTCTCCCACTGCAAGCGGCTCGGCGCTTACTCACAGCTCTGCAGGCTGACGAGCAGGAGCACAGAGGCGTCTGGGGGCGAGGGAGCCTCTATTTCTGACAGCTTGAACCCTAAGATGACACAGGTGGCTTTTAAGACTTTTTTTAATCACGCTCTCGTTTCGCAATTGGGACTCTATTCACTGGGATAGCCCCATGTGATCAGAGCAGATTAAAAATAAAACAGTAGCCAAGCAACCCATATTTTCCCTCCCCTGGCCCCCTCGAGCCCTTCTCCCCCTCAGCATCTGTGTGACATTCTCCCGTCAGCAGTTCACTGCCTGGGACCGGGCTCCATGCTCTCCCGGGGTTCTTTAAAACGGCAACTTCCCCTCGTGGGGAGTGAGGTGGGTGGCTGTGTGCTCACGGAGCAAAGAAGAGGACCACCGGGAGCCAGGCCCTTTGCAAAAGTCAGCTCCCTGGACGCGCACGGTCCCTGACGGTCTCTGTCTTAGAGATGCTGAAAGGGACGTCCAGAGAGGGGAAGCGACCTCCTTGACATTCGCAGAAAGGCCAGGATTTGAACGCAGGTCTGTGGGGCTCCAAAGGCTCCCCTCTTCCCTCCATCGCCCCGCAAATGCCGTTCGACACTGCACACTCTGTCCACACCGGGACTACAAACGACTGTCATCTCAAACGCCAACGCCAATGCCAACGCACTGGTTGACCCAGGAAAAATGGAATGTTTCCTGGAGAAACTGGTCTGCTTCACTGAAACATTAATTCAGGGCGCAGCATGCGTCTACCAGCAAGAGGAATCAGTATGAAGACCAAAAGTCCAGGGCGTGGTGGGACAGAAGGCAAGCAAGCAGCCAGGTCCCTGATCAGGTAGACGCGCCCCGGAGGGCAGCCCTGGAACTCTCTTCTTCAGTGAGGCCTTGTGTCTGTATTTATTTGGGCCACAGTCAGCGGCATTTTATGATTGTCTGCCATGGAAACACCCTAGCTGACCACAGTTTACAGCATCTGTTGGAAAGTGCTAGATTTCTGAGGCTGCCTCCTTCACATACTTTGGATGTGGGCTCTTCTGCTCCAGAGCCTTCGGTTGAGGCTCAGAACTGCAGAACCAAGAGGTCGCTCATCCACAGAACCCCAACTCCAAACCGGACTTCAGGCTCAGCTAACGCTCGCCTCATCTCCAGCCTTTCTCTCTTGGAGTCGTCATTCTGCCAGCTGGGTAAATGGCACCACTGAGGTCGTGGAGGCCCCCACACCCCCTCAGATGCCACGTCTGGATGGCCCTGCCCTCTAGTCTCCTGGGAATGTACCCCCTGCACCCCATCTCCATCTTCCCGCCGCAGCCCCGGTGGCTGTGCAGGCCTCCTCACTCCTGCCTTCAGCCCATCCTCCACCCCGGCTCAGAGAGAAACCTCTAAAGCACAGGGTCAGCCATATCACTGCATGCTAAAAACTCTCCCATGGGTCTACATTCCTCGAGACGAAATCCAAACGCCTAGGCCTGGCCTCCAGAACTTCCATTACCAGATCCCTCCTACAGCCTCGTCTCAGCGGCTCCCGAGACGCAACGCATTCCCTTCACACCCCGGGCAGCCGCTCGGAGGCCTCTCCACCCCTGCCCACCTCTGAACCAGCTCTTCTCACCCCGGAACTGCCCCTTCCTTGCTTATCCCACTCACTCATCCTTCACGCAGCTCTGGCCTCCCCGATGGCCAGCCCAGACGGGCGCCTCCTCTGGGCTCCACACCGCCGGGGCTCTTTCACACTGGACAGGAGTCCTCTTTGGGTTTTGAGCTTCCAAGACGAGACTCTCAGATCGGAAAGAACTCATGGTTTAGCCAAAAACATTTGGAGGAAGACAGCATGAGCAAAACGAGGCACTCCCCACTCCCCTGCAGACCAGAAGGATGTCCTGCGGGTGATGCGGAAAAGCACTAGGAGGGAAGTGATGAGAACACTGACGTCCCTGTGAGAGAGGCCTGCATGCTCTGCTCCCAGGGCCAGGTGTGGGGACAAAGGCAAAGTCCCCAGAGGGACGATCTGTGGGATCTCAGAGCAGAAGGGAAGAGGGAGCCCCAGGGAGGCAGGAGCCGCCACACAGGCAGAAAAAGGCCACACAGAAGGGCAGAAGTGGCCACACAGCGTGTCCAGGCAATCAGGGGCTCGGACATCTCACGGAGCTTCCCACAATCCTGTGACGACTCCGGTGAGCCCCAGAATGTCACAGAAGTAACAGAGTCACCTGATCTAAGACAGGTTGCAGAGAGGAACGAGGGACGGCTCCATGGTGACCTGCATTGACCAATGACTCAGAATGCTAAATGCCACTAAAGGTGACATCGAGGACAAGGTGGCCTCCTCCCATCACCTCTGCACACCAAGCACAGATGAGATCTTTGGGGAAGGGGAGGGCATGGATCAACTGCAATCAAGTTGCTACCTAACCGAGGCTCAGAACAGAAATGGCACTCGGGTGGATGGAATAGAGAAATTTATATTTATCCCACACTTGAGTTATGGAGTTAAAATCAAACCCATTACAAGTGAATGAGTGCACAGAGGATAAAAACAGCTTGGTCGGAAAAACACACATATTCAGAGCTGAGACCTTGCCTGAAATGGGGGTCCATCTCCTTCCTCTGTTTCGACTGCTAGGGCAGCCCAGCACGGTATGCCAGGAATCGGTGAACTAGATCCAAAGGGTGTCTGTCTGAGGATTGCAGCTACCGCTTTAGCACAGCACATCAAACCACCCAAGAACAAGAGTCAAACGGGCAGGGGACAGGCTTCTGCTTGAAGGTAAACTCTGGGTGCTACCCAGTACCGAGTCATGTTTCAGGCCCCCTCCTTCCTGTAACTCAGGAAAAGCGTGGTCAGGAAAGGCTTCTCTGCAAAAATTAAGCTAGAGATGAAATCTGAGAATGAGTAGAACTAGGCAGAGAGGGAGGGAAGAGTTACCAGGCAGTGAGAACTGTATGTGCAAAGGTCTTGCGGTAGGAAGGAGCTAAGCTCATTCATGGAAGGAAACAGGCCCTTATGTCTGGAACTGTGAGAGGGAAGGTGAGTGGATGAAGCAGGACATTGATTGGCACTTCTGAAATGTTCCCCCCTCCCACCCTTGACTTTGGGCTGGACCAAGTGACTTGTTTCTAATGAATACAATAAAATAATGATGAGCTGCCACTCCTGAGATTAGGTTATAAAAGACTTCCTTCTTGCTCACACTCCATCTCTTGCTTTCTCACTTGCTTGTTCTGATGACAAGCCACCACGTTGTGGACTACACTATGGAGAAGTCTATATGGCAAGAAACTGAGGGAGCCTCCAACCAACAGCCAGTGAGAAGCTGAATCCGGCCAACGCCAGCCTGAGTGAGCTAAAAGCCCATCCACCCTGAGTGGAACCTTGTGATGACTGCAGCACCAGGTGATAACTGGATCGCGGCCTTGAGCTGTGCCACACCTGGATTCCTGACGCACAGAAACTGTGACATCATACACCTGTGTTGGTTTGTAAGCCACTATGTTTGGGGTGACTTGTTACATAGAGACAGATAAGTAATGCAGCTGATAAGGTAGGCAGGTGCGAGATAACAGGATACAGCAGACCGTGGTGGTTATCCTTAGGGTATTACACGCTCCCTGTAAGTTTTGACCTGGGAACCACGTGTAATCCCTCCGAGCTTCTGATTCGGAACCTTTCTGATCCCACAGATCTATGTGCCGTCTGAGGCTGGGTGTGAGCTGATGTGTGGGTGGGCAATGGAAGGGTGGGAGGGACAGGAACTAACCTTGCTGACAACTTGGGGAGCACCAGGCTCTGGCCGAATCTTTGGCCCTAAGTACCTCGTGGATCCATAAGGGAATCAACGCATCCTGAGGAGTGCAGTTTAGGCACGCGCCCGGACACGCAGCCTGCGAGAGCCGGGGCCAGGATCTGACCGTAGTTCTGCTTTTGAGGTCGGCTGCACAACACAGCCCTCTGACATCACTCTCATCAGTGGCCTTTCCAGAAACAGCTGGTCCACTGGGTGAGAACCAGTAGCAGAAGGCAGAAAGACCCAGATGCTTTCTTGTTCCTGGGGAAATTATTCCCAATGTTGGTCCAGGAAGACCTTTCCAGTGAAACTGAAGAAGCTGCAGCATTGGCTATGGCAGGGACAACATTCTCCTATTTCTCCTTACCAGTAGAACACCTACATTATTGGAGGTATCCGCCTGCCCAGTACATTTCCCAGCCTCCCTTGCTGTAGGGGTGGCCCATAAGTTATAAGTAGAAGTCATCAGGTGGAGTTTCTGGTAGTTTTTTTTAAATGCTAACTCATCTGAGATGTGCACCCTCTTGCACTTCTCCTTTCCCTTCCAGGCCTGGAATAAGGGCATGATGGCTGGAGCAGTGGCAGCATTTTATGGCCATGCAGTGACCTTGATGATGGAAGCCACACTTTAAGGAAAGCAGACCTCAAAGATAGAAGGAGCCTTGACTCCTTGGAGGAGATGACCAGGAGCCACCATTCCAGCCCTTGACTCTGCATCAGGATTTCTTTTATATGAGAGAAAAGTACATTTTATCTTCTTTAAGCCAATATTATCTGGGTGTTCTGTTACAGGTAGCTGGTCCCAGTCCTAAGTGATAGCTTTGCATTCTTAGTAAGGTATTGAAGCAGGATTTGGGGGTTTCCTTCTTAAAGTCCCAGGCTTTGAGAGAAAGATATTCCCTGTGCCCCTCTCAGTTAAGCAGTTCCTATCATGCGCTCTGGAGGAGAGGGGGCCTGAGCTTTCCTGAGCACCTACTGCGCGCCGTGCACTGTGCTCCACACATTACCCTTGTTTGCATCACAGTGTATTTGTGAGAGGGGATTATCATCCCATTTTACAGAAGAGGAAATGGAAGCTCAGACAGTGCTGTCCAGGGAAAACAGCTAGGGTTTGGGCCACGCCCGTCAGACCCCACAGCCCATACTTTTTCTGTTGCTTTCCCACCGCCTCCCAGATCTACAGCTCCGAGTCCCGGTTCAGGCAGGTGGGCCAGTGGGGCCATTCTGAGGGCCCTGGATCAGGTGCCCGGCCCTCACCCGACTCTTCCTGCTGCAGCCACGGGCCGCCGTCCTCTCCACCGCCAGGTGAACAAGCAGACGGCCCAGCTGGTCCTCTCCCTAGCTCACTGCCGTCCTGTTTCCTGGCCATCTGGCCCTCATTTCTGTGATTCTCTGACTGTCCCTCCTCAAGGGCCCTCTTAAAGGGACAGAGGCCCTCCTTGGTTGCAGGAAAGGGCCTCCATTCCTAAACTAATACATTCCCAGCCTTCTCCAGGGCCAGCCTCTCAAAGGAAAGGCCAAAACAGTGGGGATTTCTGGTAGCAACACAAGTCTGTTTCCATCCTGGGATTACGGCGCCCGAAAGGATTGCTTGTCCCGAGCGAGCAAGCACGTTCCCACCCCAGGCAGAAACGCGAGGGCAGCCCGGCTCCTCAGCGGGCTCCGAATATTAGCCACCAAAGCTTGCTTTATCCTGGGGCTGGCCCCGTGGCTGAGTGGTTAGGTTCGCGCGCTCCGCTGCAGGCGGCCCAGTGTTTCGTTGGTTCGAATCCTGGGCGCGGACATGGCACTGCTCATCAAACCACGCTGGGGCAGCGTCCCACATGCCACAACTAGAAGGACCCACAGCGAAGAATATACAACTATGTACTGGGGGGCTTTGGGGAGAAAAAGGAAAAATAAAATCTTTAAAAAAAAAAAAAGTGTAAAAAAAAAAAAAAAAAAAGCTTGCTTTATCCTCTTTGAGACTCCTCAGTCTGTCCTAGGAGAGGATGGAAATACACTCTTTCTAGGAGCTGGTGGAAAATTAACCCACATTAGGAGAGAGCTAGATGATGCTGAATTGGGGACAGGAAGGTCCATTTGAAAGGAAAAAAAATGTTCTTTGTAACCAGGACAAGGCTAAACATGCCTTCTCTCCATTGGTCCAAATCTATGCCAGCCTCCCACTGGCATCCGTGGGTGTGCTGAGAACAGGCTACGGATTTCTATAGAGACTGTCGCCATGGCACTGGGGGCCTTATTCTGCTATTTCAAGAGGGAAAATAATCAAAAGGTCAAAGGAAAAAAATCTACCATAGCGCTTTTCAAACGACAGTTCAAATATTTATTAATGCTCTCTCATGTGCCCGGCACTATGTTAGTTGGCGGCTATAGCAAGGCGGGCGGGAGGGTAACCTGAATCGCAGCCCCCCAGGGGTTAAGCCCAAGGGGAGGCACTGTCCATCCATGATCTGATTTCTGTCTCACAACAGCCTTGGAAGGGTGACAGTATGACCCCCGTTTCGTCAAGTGGGGAGAAAATGAAGCTTAAGTAACCTGCCGAGTGCCCCCAGGGGCTGGAATCAGGACTATGGTCCTGGACCAGGCTGAATCCCAGTTGGAAGCAGAGGGTACACACAGAGGGGGATTCTGAATGTAAGATGCTGCGAGGTCTGCTCGCCGAGGCCTGGAGTGAGTTAGGGAGCCGACAGGGGCCTCGAGGCAGCTGGGACTAGAGCGGGGAGAAGCTCTTACTCCCGTTGGCCTGAGGGGCAAGGAAAGGAGGTAGTGGTACCAGCTCCACGGGGACTGCAGGCGAGCAAGGGCCCCGGGCGCGGAGGAGGCGGGAGCTGGGCAGAGAGAGGATGGAGGAGGTTGCGGATGGAGAGTCCCCAGCAGGGGGATGCCTACTGACCCTGCCTAGGCCTAGTCTCCCCCTGGGTGGTGCCAAGAGAGGGGAAGGGGATGCTTCCCCGTAGGAACTGGCGGTGACTCCACTGATCTGGAGAACCACCACCAACCCAGCGGCTTACACTGGCAAGCAGTTTTTCCTCTCTCATGAATCTGAGGACAAATTGTGTCCCTGCTGGGGTCGCCTGGGCTTGGCTCCAGCCTGCAGGGCGAGTTGGGTCTGCGCCAGGTGCTCTTCATCCCGTGTGAACCAGGAGACGTGATTTTCTCATCTTGGATAATAGGAGTACAGAAAACGGGGTCACACAGGCACATGTGGAGTCTCTGCTCACCTCATGCCCACCCACATCCCATGGGTCAGCGCCGATCTCTTGACCAAGCTCAAGAGCACTGCTGTGGGGGATGGGCGACAGCCGCTGCGCTGAGAGGCACTGCGATGCAAGAGTCAAGGTATGGACGTATAATCCTCTTAGAGGGGAGTGAAGAATTAGAAGCAATATTCCAACCTACCATATTCCCCCAAAGGAAAATAAAAACGTTAACCCCAAAAGATGTAGATGAAAAACAACCAAAGTTCACCACTGCGGTCTCACAGCATATCCATTTGGACGAGCTGGAGAAGATCGTGGGGGTGAGCAGAGCGTGTTGCTGGATTCCTTACTGTCCTTGGGTCAAGACTCAAAGAGAGCCGGTCAGTGGGACAGTAGAGGCTGGAGGTGGGCAGGCGCTGGCAGAGGCTTCAGGACTCTGAACTCAACGGCATCCTATTCATGACATTTATGGATGTCATCATGATCAAATTCAGGGAAATTACAAAGTTAGGGGTCATAGCCCAACTCTAGCTCCTGAAACACTTGGAATCCAAAAGTATGGTGAATGCCGTGTACGGGAGACTGGATCCAATAACGTGATGTTCACAGGGTAGTTGTAGGCCTTGCCCACTGGGGCCTAACACTTGACTCCGCCGGCACAAGGTTGGAGCATTTGCCCTAGTTCTGTGCTTCTAAGTGTAGCCGCCCCCTAAGCCTCTGCTGCCTTATCTGCCAACTGGGGCTGATGAGAGCTGCCTCCGAGGGATGTGATGAAGGTTCAGAGCAACACTGTGTGAACCAAGCCTGGAATCCAGGAGGCGCTCCTCATGCTGGTGCCTGCGCATCTTGCCTTGGTAGCGGCAGGTATGCCTGTTGCCTAGGGACTCTCGTTGACTCAGAGATCACACTGCGCTGGGTGTGCCCGACAGGAAAGCTGACAGAGCAAGCGCTGGCTATGGAAGGTGAGCAGACTCCTCACCCCTGCCCTGCAGCCCTCATCTGCAGCGGCCCATTCCACGGCTGGCATCTTACCTAAAGGGGATTTTCATAAAGGGTAGTACATCCAATAAGAGCCACAGGAAAGGGAAGGGAACTCTACATCCTTTCTAATAAGAAGGTTGAAGGCATAGGGGGTCTTGAGGGAGGACAGAGCCATGGTGCCAAATATTTCCCAGAGTGGTGTTGAAAGGAGTGACTTCTCTTTGGGGAATGTGGAATGCAACGTAGGAGCCAATGTTGCAGGCTGTTGGATGCAAATAGCAGGCTGGAGATTTGGGCTCAAAGTAGGGAAGGACTTTGGACCCATCACAGTTGCCTGAGTTTGAAATGAGCTGCCTTATCGTGGGGCTTGGGTCAGACACAAATCCTGGTTTAGCTGCTTGCTTCTTGTGTGGCCTTGGGCAAATACTTTCACTTCTCTGGGCTTCTACCTGGGTCAGACTTTGGTTACATAAAATGCCAAAGAAGGAGTAACCGATGACAATGATTCTCTGATTCTGCCCACCTATGGGAATCCCCCTCCCACCAGAAACAGGGAAGAGGAAATATGAGAGGAAATATTGACCCCATTGGTAACACGGGAGAGTGAGACAATGCAGGGGTCCCTGTTTATCACCCACATCACTACAAGATGGCAGGCTCCCAGGGGAGAGGGAGGGTGAGGGCCATCCCTCCAGGACCTAGCACTAGACATGACACAATGGCCAGGCCTTTGATTAATACCGAAAAGAAGGAAAGTAGGAGGAGGGCGGACATCCCGCGTGCTAAACGCTCCTCCCTTGCAGAATCGACTCTTCCCAAGTATCTGATAAATTGGGAATGATCATCCCTCATTTTCTGAGTAAGTGGAAATAAGTGGGCTTAGCAAATTGCTTTTTGCAATTTATGAGATCTTGGGCAAGTTACTTAACTTCTCTGTGCCTCAGTTTCCTCATCTGAAAAATAGAGGTGATAATAATATCTAGCTCATAGATTTGTTATGTAAGTACTTTGGCACATGGTAAACCTTGACTAAATGTATCATTGTCACCATGTTGTAAAGGGCAGCTTTGGGCCTCAAAGCCTGGTCTCTTTAATCGGAAGATTTTTTTCTACCAAATCATGCACCTCTACAAAGATTTATGTGGTTTCATCACTGTGGTCATTGCTTGACATATAAGTTAATTTTCAATTTTCTTCTTTCTCCAAAGTTGGGGCCTGAGCACCATTTCAATGATCCACAGATGTGTAAATTGCTCTAAGGTGGATTTTTTGGAGGTGGTGAAAATGCAGCCCCGAGCAGAGGAGGGAAAATAACTCTCATAAAATAGTGCCAAAGCAATAAACGCAGAGCATGGAAATCAGGATGATGTCAACCCCATGGTGTCCATGAATATTTGATCAGGTGGCTTCCAGGAGTGTGGCCTGGAATTTTCAGGCAAGCTGTGGTTTGGGTTTGCAAGTAATGTACACGCAGGAATGAAATTGACTCCCACACCCAGGCATCCCCCTCACCTGAAATGCCTACCGTGTCAACTTTAAGCGGGGGGCGGCTCAAACCAAGGGACCAAGAGGCAAGGAGGAAGAGGCGCACTGCTTGCCACCCACCACCTGCCCCCTGGAGTGCCCCAAATGGCCTGGCACTGATCTGAGATGACGCCGTTAACAAGGGCCCAAAGCCGCTTAGCCTGCTAGGGAAGAGCCGGGACAGTGAGAAGCTCGCCCCATGTCCCAGGCTGCCTTCCAGCCCTCTCAGGGGCAGGTCTGTGAGCAGCACAGGTCTCTGACTGAGTGACCAGCACTGACTGGGGCCTCTCTAAGCTGCTCTGGTTACACTCCAGTGAGGCCTGCCTAAGCCAGGGACACTCAGGGACTCTGCCTAGGCTGGGGGAGGTCAGGCTTCGGCTTTCTGGAGACCCGAGCCTGAGGGCTTATTGGTGCCCCTTAAGACTTCACCTAAGAGGGAGTGCCTGGTTCGAACGCTAGGTCTGCCCCTTTCTAGTTCTGGGACGTGAGCAAGTCACTTGGCCTCTCTGAGCCGCAGTTTCCTCCTTGTTACCGTGAGGATAATACAGTACCCATCCCTCGCTTGAGTAGGAGACCCAAGTGAGATCAGCCACACAAAATACTTTGCACAGTTCTTGGCCCACACTAAATGCCTAATAAATATGAGCTACTTTCGTCATCTATCACCACCGCTGCTGTTAGGGCGTGTTCCTAGGAAACAGAATGCTGTGCTGTACTGGCCCAGGCCATCTTTGTGGGACCCAAATGGAACAATGAGATAGTCTGGTGTCCAACCATTTCTTAGAGACTGAGACTGGGGCCCAGATAAGTCACACAGTTAGCTGGCGGCAGAGCTGAGCCCGAGTCCAGGCCTTCTGAGACTCCTCCTCTCCTTCCCCCTTCTCTGCCTTCTCTTCTCCTCCTTTTTCTCCCTGTCCTCCTCCCCATCCTCCTCCTCCTCTTCCTCATTGCACTATCCTGCATACAAAATATTTTCACATATATGTCCCCATCGTGCCAGGCTACTGCAACCCTAAACTTGAAGCCACATGCAGAACAAAGGGAATCAAGTCCATGCGGCCCCATCTCATTTGCCTTTGTCCTCCTCTCTTGCACTGCATTCTGGAAAGCTCCTCTGAGCTCCAGGAAACCTTGACAATTAGCATCCATTTGACAGGCTTTTTAATGTCTGAAGGAAATCAGCATCCTCTCCAAGATTTCAGTTCGCCCTTAAATTTCGGCCCCAAACCTCAATAACATCTCTGTTCCTCATCCCCCCCATTTCAAAGGAGGGCTGGAGAAACATGCTCACCTCCAGGTTCTTTTTGTGAAAGTTAAAGCCAATGCACATGGCCGGGGGCTTCCCCTCACAAGGAAAGGAAGAGCGGGGATCATAAAAGCCATGCCCCAAGCACTGAGCTTGGTGCTAAAACATGAAGGTCACTGTATTGTTAGGAATGATATTTTTTATCCATAAATCTGAACTGAATTGTAGTCCTGACAAAACAACGTTTTGCCTAGAAACAAAACAAAACAAAAAAACTAAAACTATAACGCATGAGATACACGATGGGGAGAGGGGGAGGGACGCAGGAGGCACAGACCTTGAGCCCAGACAGACCTGAGTCCAAGGCCCAGCCCTGCCATGCATGGGTCCTGGGACCTTGAACAATCGGTGCTCACCTCTGGCCTCAGTCTTCTCATCTGTAGAGTAGGGCCAATACCACCCAGCTCACGGCTCTTTGTCAGACGTAAAATGAGACGATGGATGGAAAGTACCCAGCGCAGGACATGTGCAGTCAACAACAGCTTTCGTTAAGTGTGACTGTCACCCTGGAGTAACTTTCCCCCGATGGCATCTAAGGCAGAATCCCTGCTAAGAGGAACCTTGAAAAACCACTGAACCTCTAAACCTCACTTTCCAGATGAGGAGACTGAGGCCCAGAGAGGTAAATCAGAAGGGAGGTAGGAAGACAAGCCAGAAATGTCACAGAAAGTCTGTCCTTCAGCTCTTCCAGGGCCAGCACTGCGGACTCAAGGGGCTAAAGAGGGACACACAGTATGATCAGGACTTTTGAGAATTATTTACAAGACCAGGGCCCGCAAGCTTGACCCTGGTGATGGCAGTGCCACAGCCAACGGTGCCACCTGTTCCTCCAGGGGACTTTTGGTAGAGCCAACCAGGGGCTGGTTGGTCTTGTCTTCAAGGCCGTGGGTCAACTGGCTGGTCAACAGAAGGTGCCTTTAGGTGTTTCCTTACCACGAAATGAGAATAATACCTGCCTCCCAGATTCGTTGTGGACACAAACACTCTGTGGATGAGAAGAACCACTAACTCATCCGTGTGGCCGGCTCTGAGCTGAGCACTTCCCAAGCCCCCACTCGAGTGGCTCCCCCAACAGCCACAGGAGGCAGGAGCCACCATTTCCCCCCGTTTGACGGATATGGAAACTGAAGCTTGTGAAGGTGAAATAACCCACTCAAGGTCACTCAGGGCAAAGTGGAAGAGAGAGTGAGGCCTTGCCCCGGTCTGTCTGACGGACTCCAGGTCTCTGTGCTCTTCATGATCCTGTTCTGGACACGCCTTGCGCCTGGCAGGCCCTGGTAAGTGGCCGCCACACCCAGCAGCAACTAATGGACTAGATCTGAGAGGACAGCTCTGCTACCCCCTGAAGGAAAGGCCATTGCAATGCATACTCTTGCACCCAGATTGTTTGGGTCCCAGCAGACTGCCCTATCTCACACCTCTGAGTGGGACGTGCGTGAGGGCCGGCGAACAGAAGGGCAGTTTCTCCCCTCCTGCATTAGTCTGCGAGGGCTGCCACAGCAAAGTGCCGCAGACAGAGTGACTTCAACAACAGACACTATTTCCTCTTGGTCTGGAGCCTAGGAGTCCAAGATCAAGGTGTAGGCAGGGTTGATGTCTTCTGAGGCTACTCTGCTTGGCTATCTTCTCCCTGCGTCTTCACATGGTCCTCCCGCTGTGTGTCCATGCCCTTATTTCCTCTCTTTGTAAGGCCATCAGTCATATTAGGTTAGGACCCACCTGATATGACCTCATTTTAACTTAGTTATCTCTTTAAAAACCCTATCTCCAACAGTCTCATTCTGAGGTCCTAGTGGTTAGGACTTCACCATACGAATTTGGGGGAAATTATTCAGCCTGTCGCCCTTGCTCTGAGTGTGAGGAGTCAGGGGGTCTTTCTGGGCCTCACGCTTTGGCCTGTCTCTCGGTGGCAGAGGCCTCTGGACCCAGTGCTCCCGGCAGCCTCTGTGGCTGTTCACAGATGGGCAGGGTCTGCTCAGGTGCCATGTCCTCAAAGGGGCATTTCTGACCACCTGTCTGAAGAAGGACCCCGTCCCCACCCCACACACTCGTCACCATGTTTATCAGCACCTCAACTTTGTGATGTGTTATCTGCTTACTTGTTTAACATCCATCTACCTCACTGGAACTGGACAGAAATTTTAGTTTGTCCCCGCTGCATCCCCAGCACTTAAAATAGCCACTGGGCCAGGGGACGGGGAGGGAGGGAGGGCGGGATGGGTGGGGCACAGGGGATTTTCGGGCAGTGAAATATTCTGTGTGATACTGTGATGGTGGACGCATGTCAGTATGCATTTGTTCAAACCCACTGTATGTACAACACAAAAAGTGAATCCTAGTATAAACTATGAACTTTAGTTAATAATAACGTGTCAGTATTGAGCCACGAGATTTCTCAGAGGTCCCCAGCAGGATGGAGCCCAGCTGCCCGTGGCAGGAACCCATTCGTTATACGCCACTCCATGGTTTTCCTCCCTTCCCTGTGCCACTTCCCCACTCCCTCACCAAGCTTCCTGGGGTCACCTCCCAAATAAAACTGTTTGCCCCAAATCCTTGTCTCAATGTCTGCTTCCGGAGGGACCCAAACTGAGACACTGTCCACTGCACAATGTGGCACAGAGAGGGCACTCCATAAATGGTGACTGCTGTCATCGTTGAGTACTTTTAACCACAGTAATAGCAAGAATCATGACAATGAATAAATAAGGCCCCAGGAGGGGAGTTCTCTTGCCTAAGATGGCCAGTGGGAGGGTCCTAATCTAGCTCTGTACGACACCGATGCCCATAAGGTCACACTCACCCACAAACCCACCCACTCTGGGTTGAAATACCTTCTGCAGATTCCCAGGGATTCCAGGGAGCTGCTAGCGGAGGTCAGACAATAAGGACACTGGAGTCATCTTAGAGAGCTTCCTGGAAGAGGTGTCACTGGAGCCTCAGTGGAAGAGCACAGATTCTGGGGTCAAGCTCAGACTTATGGTTGGGTTCTGTGGCCCTGGGCAAGTCACTTGAACTGAGCTAGATCTCAGTGGTTTCATTGGACAATGGCAGTAATGGGGCCACCTCACAAGATTGTTATGGAGATTAAGAGAACAGATTTTAGTCTGAGACGGCTCTGGGCCAGGTTTCCAGTTCTGTCAGGTACAAGTGTAAAACTCATAAGCTCTCTAAGCCTGTAAAATGGAAATAATAACAGTGCCTACCAAATAGAACTGTAGTGAGAATGAAATAAGCTCGCTCACCGGCGTTGCTTAGCTCAGCACTTGAAATACAGTAAATGCTCACTAAATGTTTGGTATTTTAAATCAAGATATTAGTGGCAACAGCGTAAATGGGTGCAAACTATTTTGGATAACAATGTGGCAGATCTGTACCTCTGGCCCAGCAATTCCACCTTTAGGAGTTTAGCCCACGGATCTATCAAGATTTACACGTGAAGATGCTGATCAGAGCATCGTTCCCAACAGCAAAACCCTGGAAATAACTCAAGTGCCGTGTGTTAGGAAACTGGCTCCTTCCATTGCAGCTGGACCCACAAAGAAAGAGCGTGCAGTTGTTTGAAGGGGAAGTGCAGGTTTGCGTGTGCATACACAGAAAGATGCCCACTCACGATGTATCATTATGTCAAAAAGCAAATGGTGGAAGAGTTGTGTATGTTAATCCATTTTTGTTTAAGAAATAAAGGCATACACATGTGCTTAGAAATACTCTGAAAAGATTTTCAAGAAAATATTAACAATGATGACTCTAGAGTGGTGGTTCTTGGCAGAGGTGATTTTTGCTCCCCAGGGACATCTGACAAAGTGTGCAGACATTTTGGTTGTCACAACAGTGGAGGTGGGGAAGGATGCGCCACTGGCGCCTGATGGACACAGGCAAGGGTGATGCTCAACATCCTACAATGCACAGGACAAGTCCCACAACAAAATGTCACAGTGCTGAGGCCGAGAGCCCCCGACCTGAGAGAGATGGGGCTCCTGCGCGTAGGGAAAGCTTGTTTTTAATATCATGCTTCCCTTGTGTTTGCATGTGTTACATTAAAGGGAACAACAGCAATCTGCCTGCTCTAAACTCTGAGCTCATGCCAGCACAGAGTACATGCTCTTTCCCTGAGTTTCAGTTTCTGCATCTGCAGAAATGGGTGTGTGACATCTGCTCTCCAGGGCGGCTGCAAGGCTCCCTTAAGACATAGCGTCCCATGTTGAGTGCTACCCAGGTGTCCGTGAGCTGTGGTCACACTGCAGGGGCAGGCGGAAGCAGCCCCAGGGCCGCAGCTGGTGTGCTGGAGGGCCAGCAGAGGTGGGAGATGGGTGTCAGCAGCTTGCGCTCCGGGGCCACGGAAGCTGCAGCTGTCAGAGGTGAGGCGAGGGTGGGGCTCCAAGGTGGCTCCCTGGAAAAACAGTCCCCTGGGCGATCTGCCAGCACTGACTGCAGGAACAAAGAGCATGGGCACCTCTGACACAAAATAGGGGGTTCCGTACAGAGGAGCACCCAGCTGGTGACCACTTGTGTGTGCCAGAGGTCCTCCACTTGTCAGTTTCAGCAGAGCCGGTTCCACAGTTTGGGAAAATGGCTGACAACAAAAACCTGACATGGGGATAGTCACCTCTGACTCCCATGCGAGCATTTTACACTTAGTGTTCACGTTCAGTGCCGGCTACCCGGAAGGACTCAAGAACTATCATTTTTCAGGGGGAGAAACAGAGACTCAGGGAGAAGAAGTGAGACTCTGACAATCCCAGGTCTGTCACAGGGTCCCAGTGGTCTGACCCTGAGTCACTGACCTGCCAGGGGGCAGCTGCCCCAGATCCCCTCTGCCGCTGGATACCCTGCTGCTGAAGGTCAAGGGTCCCCAGCCACTTCTCAGGCCAGGAACGCTTCTGAAAGACACACCCTGAGTTTGAATAGCCACACCCTTGCCTGGGAAAGAAGAGCCAGGAGCCCCACTGCTAAAGTCGACTTCGTTTCCCATGGCACTGAGGCTGCCTCTCCCGGCTCCCTGCTGGCCAGGGCTGCCAGATGAGACGCAGGACGCTCCGTTAAATGTCCCAGGCAAAATGGCCCTACTTAAGCTAAAAAATTGTCTGTTGTTTATCTGCAATCAAATTTAACCAGGTGTCCAATATTCTTCTTTCCTAAATCCGGCAACCCCTCTGTCAGAGTGGGGGAGATTAAGGTCCCCTCTGTCTCAGGGAGCTGACCTCGCCCGAGAGATGTCCTGCATTTGTCCTGTGAGTCTTGCTCCCTCACCAAGGGGGCATGGAGACTGCTGGAGGGCCGCGGTGGCCGCTGCCCGAACAATCACGCAGGCTGGCTAGGGGCACTTCTCTGGGAGCCGTTTGGCACAGGCACCACGGGGGAGAAGGGGTTGAGAGCAGAGAGCAGGAGCTAATGGAGTTTCAGCTTCAGGGTCCCTCTCTGGACCAGGCCCCACCTGAGGCCCTATTTAATATTTGTAAAAGTGTAATGCTCTTTTTTTTTTTAAAGACATAATTTTCCTAAAGCAGTTATCAAGGTTTACAACAAAGTCGACAGGGAGGTACAGAGACCTCCCACACACCCCGTACCCCCACACACGCATAGCCTCCCCGTTATCAACATCATGCACCTGAGTGGACATGTGTCATGAATGGTGAACCAACATTGACACATCATGGTCACCCAAAGTCTATAGTTTACACTAGGATTCTTTCTTGGTGCTGTACATTCTATGGGTTTGGACAAACATACTGACATGTATCCACCAGTATAGCATCATTCAGAGTATCTTCACTGCCCTAAAAATCCTCTGTGCCCTGCCTACACCTCCCCTAGCCCAATCCCGGCAACCACTGAGCTTTTTACTGTCTCCATAGTTTTGCCTTTTTCAGAATGTCATATGGTTGGAATCATACAGCATGTCACCTTTTCAGATTGACCTCTTTCACATAGTAATATACATTTTAGTTTCCTCTATGTCTTTTCAGTGCTGAATAATATTCCACAATCTGGATGTACCACAGTTTATCTATTTACCTACTGTAGGACATCTTGGTTCCTTCCAAGTTTTGGCAATTATGAATAAATCTGCAATGGACATCCATGTGCAGGTTTTTGTGTGGACATAAGTTTTCAACTCCTTTGGGTAAATGCCAAGGGCACGATTTCCAGATGATATGGTAAGACTCTGTTTAGTTTTGTAGAAAATTGCCAAATTATCTTCCAAAGTAGCTGGACCATTTTGCATTCCCTCCAGCAACCTATGAGCGTTCCTGTTGCTCCACCTCCTCACCAGCGTTTGGTGTTGTCAGTGTTCCGGATTTTGGCCATTCTAATAGGTGTGTAGTGGTATCTCATTGTTGTTTTAATTTGCACTTCCCTGATGACATATCATGTGGAGCATCTTTTCATGTGCCTATTTGTCATCTGTGTATCTTCTTCAGTAAGGTGTCTGTTAAGGTCTTTGGCCCATTTTCTAATCTATTGTTCATCTTGTTGTTGTTGAGTTTTAAGAGTCCTTTGTATGTTTTCTTGGATAACAATCTTTCATCAGATGTGTCTTTTGCAAACATTTTCTCCCAGTCTGTGGCTTGTCCTCTAATTCTCTTGACATTGTCTTTTGCAGAGCAAAAGTTTTTAATTTTAATGAAGTCCAGCTTAGCAATTATTTCTTTCATGATGTGTCTTGGTGTTGAATCTAAAAAGTCATCACCATACCCAAGGTCATGGAGGTTTTCTCCTGTGTCATCTTCCAGGAGTTTTATAGCTTTGGGTTTTACATTTAGGTACGTGATCCATTTTGAGTTAATTTTTGTGAAGGGTATAAGGTCTATATCAACACTAATTGTTTTGCTTGTGAATGTCCAGTTTCCAGCGCCATTTTTTGAAAACTATCTTTGCTCCATTGTATTGTCTTTGCTCCTTTGTCAAAGATCAGTTGACTATATTCATGGAGGTCTTCTTCTGGGCTCTTCATTCTGTTCCACTGATCTAGTCATCTATTCTTTTGCCACTACCACTGCCTTGACCACGGCAGCTTTGTACTAAGTCTTGAAGTTGGGTAGTGTCAATCCTCCGACTTTGTGATTTTCCTTCAGTATTTGTTGATTATTCTGGGTCTTTTGCCTCTCCATATAAACTTCAGAATCATTTTTTTGAGATTCACAAAGTAACTTGCCGGGATTTTGATAGGGATTGCATTAAATCTACAGATCAAGTTGGGAAGAACCGATATTTTGGCAATATTGAGACTTCCTTTCCACAAACGTTTATTTAGTTCTTTGATTTCATTCATCAGTTTCATAGTTTTCCTCGTATAGATCTTGTACGTATTTTGTTAGACCTGTACCCAAGTATTTCATTTTATGGGGTGCTAACATAAATGGTATTGTGTTTTTAGCTTCAAATTCCACTTGTTCATTGTTAATATTTAGGAAAGCAATTGACTTTTATATATCAACTTTGTATCCTGCGACCTTACTGTAAATGCTCATTAATTCCAGGAGGCATGGTCTTTCTTAAAGACGGGCCACGGACTGTATGGGCTCCAGGGTCCACTGAACCTGGATTGGGTCCCGGCTGAGAGGGAAGGGCTTCCCTAGTTTGGGAGCCCAATGGTTGCTGCTGTTTATTGAGCATCTGCCATGTGCCCAGCCATGAGCACCCTTAACCCTCATACCAACACCCTGGGCCAGGCCTCAGTGGGGGCATTCTGCAAATGAGTAAACTGAGGCTTAGAGTGGTGAAGTAACTCACCCAATGTCACACAGCTGGGAAGTGGCAGCAAAGGGTTTGAAACCGGGTTAAGTTTCCTCCTTGCTGTGAGCACAGTGCTCAGGGACCTGTTGACCCAGGGGCTTCTGGGAAGGAGAGAGTTGGCTTCCAAGGGTCCCTGCTGGTCTAAGCACTGCAGGAAGGGGCTGTCCTCTCAGGAAGAGCTGGGGACCCAGCCAGGGGCAAAGCAGGAGGGGGTTCCAGGAGCACAAGTGAAAGTTTCAGAATTAGGCTCAGCAACTAAAAATATTATCAAGCACCAATTTCGTGCCAGGCACGGTTGCCAAGAGACTTCATCGGCATCATTCCATTTAACCCTCACAGCAAGACTGTAAGGCCAGTTTGATTGTGAGCTGTATCTTGCAGATTAGAGAACCAAGCTCAAAGAGATGATGTGGGTGCCCAACAGCACCCCATGGGTAAGCAGAACTGGGATTTGAGGTCAGGTCCTCTGGGAGAAGGGAGGTGGTTGGAAAGTCAGGAGACAGGCAGTACCAGGCTGCTGTGTGGGCAGGTCAGGCACTGTCAGGTTAGTTTCCTCGGGCTGTTGTAACAAATTGTCATGAACACAGTGGTTTAAAACAACCCAAACGTATTATCTTACAGTTCTGGAGCCCAGAAGTCCACAGTGGGTCTCACTGGGCTAAAAGGAAGGTGATGGCTGGGTTGTGTTCCTTCTGGAGGCTTCAGAGGAGAACACGTTCCCCTGCCTTTCCCATTTTCTAAAAGTCACCTACATCCTTGGCTCTGGCCGCTTCCTCCACCTCCAAAGCCAGCAGCACAGCATCCTCCAATCTCTCTCGGATGCTCACGTTCTGCCTCCTTCTTCCATCTTTTAAGGACCCTCGTAATTACATAATTGGGCCCACCCAGGTGTTGCAGGATCATCTCCCTGCCTCAAGGTCCTTAACTTTGTCACATCTGCAAAGTCCCTTTTGCCGTGGAATGCAATGTGTTCACAAAGTGCAGGGATTCGGACACGGACGTCTTTGGAGGGGGCATTGTTCTGGCTGCTCCAACTTCCTTGACTTCTGTGGGCTTTGCTCTGGGCGTGAAGGGTGAAGTCGCTGGGCTGTTGTTGAGGGAAGAGTGGGGCTGAGCTGGTGGACGAAGGGAGGCTGTAGAAATGGGTGTCTCTGCGGTGGGGCCGTGAGAGGGATAATGGATGGTCCCCCATGAGCATTCTCTGGCCAAGAATCTGAGGAGACCATACTGAGTGCTGCCACTTCTGAGGGAGGGGTGGTTCCCGCCCATGGAAACACAATTGGGCACAGCCCCTCTCAGGAGTGTCGTCCAGGTCTGCTTCAGCGGGCAGGAGTAGGGAGCTGCTCAGTCAGGACAAGTGCGGCGGCCTGGTGGCTCACGTCTGGTCATGTTAGAATAGTGTGATCCTTTGACCTAGAAGTTCCATTCACGTGAGTTTCTTCTGCAAATAGACTCACCCATTTGTGAAATGATGTATACAAACTTAATTATTGTAAGATATTTGTAAATTGGAAACAACCTAAATGTCTATCAGTGGGGGACTATCTTGGTTGTACAGCCATATAATGGAATCCTATGTCATCACAAAAAAGGTGAAGATGCTCCTTGCACACTGTCATGAAAGAATCTCTCACACAAAAGTAAGGTGCTTGATGTTGCACGCTACAGTAAGTGCAAAAATGGGCAAAGGGGAAAATACAAATGTGTATGTTACTTATATATGCACAAAACATCACTGGGAGAGCATCCAGGACACTGACAGCCTTGGCTGCCTCCACGGAGGGGAAGTGGGTGCCCGAGAGGAAGGGCAGGAGAGAGACTTTTCATGATTTACTTCCTTACGCTTTCAAAATTTTGAACCATATAAGTGTGTTACCTATCAACACATTAAAATAATTAAAATATTATTTACAAAATTCTATGAAATCATATGCCGACAGAAATACTCGATTGTTTGACTTGGAAGAAACCTCAGCTGTTTGACTGAAGTGAAGCCTAACTGGGGGTCGAGCATGAGCTCCCGTCCCCGGTGCCCCTTCAGGAGAGGCCCTGAGACTTGCCCGAGAGGTCCGACCTACAGCCTTCGGGAGGAGCAGGCGTTAGCCTGGAGAAGGGAAGGGGGGGGAACAGCACTTGGAAAGACGGAGAAGTGAGGGAGTGCAGAATGTCTGCTGCACTAACTTCATCTGAGATTAAGCCTGCAAATACTGACAACTCCCAGTGAGTCTAACAATAGCCTGCCTTCCTGGACTTCCTACTGTGCGCAGGCATTGAGCCAGGCGTCAGTGAATCTTCTCAAGAGCTCCGTGAGGCAGGCACTGGTGTCCTCTCTGTTTCGGGATGCGTTAGAGCTGTGGACTGAATTAGAGTCCCCTCCAATTTCGTATGCTGAGGCCCTAAGGGCCAATGAGACTGTTTAGAGACAGGGCTTTCAGGAGGGGACTGGGGTTCGATGAGGTCACAGGTGGGGTTCTAATCCCGTAGGACTGGTAAGCGCACGAGAAGAGGGAGAGAGCGATCTCTCTACGTGCACATGTAGTAGAGAAAGGCCGTGTGAGGACATGGCAAGAAGGCAGCTTTCTGCAAGCCAGGAGGAGGAGGCCTCACAGAGGCCCAGCCTGCTGGACCTCGGTCTAGAATTTCTAGCCTACAGGGTGTGAGAAAACCAGTTCCCATTGTTTAAGCCACACAGCCTGTGGTATTCGTCGTGGCAGCATAAGCTGACTAATACAGTTAACATTATTTTTAGTTTCGTCACCGTCGTCATCATCATTGGTTTAGTGGACGTTTCCTGACCGCCCAGCATCCATCCTGCTCCTTCCCTGCCCAGGAGAAGCAGCATGAGGCATCCAGCTGTTGTTCCTCTGTGCCGCCCGGGGCCTTGGGGACACTGACCCCCGCCCACAGCTCCAGGGGTGTGTCTGATTGGTCAAGGTCCTTCTACTCCCTGCCACAGCAACTTGACCAGTCTCGTTCTCCATCTTTTCACGGTTCCTCCTCATTTCCCACTCTCCGCTTGCTGGAGAGCCCAGGGCTCATTCTTCGGGCTCCTTTGGTTTTGTAGCTTCACTCAGTCCCCAGGTGATCACAGCCGGACTCAGGGACTGAAATTCCATTTCAGAGGTTCTCACCCTGGCTGCACAGTGGACTCGTGAGGGAAGCTTTCAGGATTCTCCATGCCTGACCACCCCTGACCAGGTCTTTCAGACTCTGAGGACCCGGCATCCCAGTGTTTAGAGCCCCCCACACGCATCCATTGACATTGGGCTGGGAACACTGTTGGAGGCAGGAGACGAAGCAGGGGAACCCGTTGGAGGCCCAGCACACTGGAGATCACGGGGCCTTTGATGAAGGCGGCAGCGGACGGGAGGAGAAGTGGGGGGTTCTGGACACATTTTGAAGGCAGAGTGAATAGCATCTTCTGAATTGGAGGTGAGAAGTGAAACCAAGAGAGGAGTTAAGGATAATTCGAAAGGTTTGAGCCTGAGAAACCAGAAGGGTGGTGAGCCCACTCGCTAAGACAGAGGATACCATAGGAACAGCTGGTTTGGGGAGGGGTCAGGAGTTCTTTAAGGCCAAGTTAAGCTGGAGACGATTCTTACGATTATTAGGCATCCGTCCAAAAGGAGACCTGGATTCCACAGCTGACTCAAATACAGACGGCCAGCGAGAGTTTTAAGTCAGATAAGGATTTGGGAGTTCTTGGCATATAGACCCACGGCTTTTGAGCCCTGGTGCACATTAGAATCATGTGGATTCTGGGAAGCTTTAAAAATCCCGATTCCCAGGCGCCGACCCCCGATCGGTTACATCAGAACCCCAGGAAGTGAGATCCAGGCGTCTGCGTTTTTAAAGCTCTCTAGGTGATTCCAGGGTGCAGCCAAGATTGAAAACTTCAGTTTCAAAATTAGATCGTATCATTTCTCTGCTCAAACCCTCTACGGACATACTGTTTAATTCAGAGTAGAAGCCACAGTCCTCACCACAGGCCTCCAGGGTTACACCACCCACTCTCCCCTTGGCCTCTCGGACCTCATCTCCTACACTCTCCTCCTCGCTCACTCTGTTTCAGTGACTTGGCTTCCTCATCCTTCAAAAATATCAAGCACATTCCTGCCTCAGGGCCTTTGCACTGGCTGTTTGCCCTGCCTTACAGGCTGCTCTTCCCCCAGATGCCCTCCTGGCCCACTCCCTCACCCTCCCAGTCTCTCCGTAGACCACTCCAGTTAACATCACAGCTCCCGCTGCTTGTGCTCCCATCTCCCTTCTCTGCTTTATTTTTCTCCTTGGGAGTTATCACATCTAAAAATACTGCATATTTTCCTGGTTTCTTTGTTTTTGTCTCTATCCTCCTGCTAGAATATAAGCCCATCTTTGGAACTTTTGGTTTCTTTCCCCATTGCTATGCTGCCTGTAGTAGGTACTTGAATATTTGTTGGAAGGAAGAAGACGTGAACCCCATCTTCAGCCAATGAGAGGTACAGGGACTGACTTAGGAGTCGGCAGGTGACCCCATTTGGCCAATGAGCTGCAAGGGAGGTTGACTGAGGGCTGCTAGAAAAGCCACAGGAGGAGATGGTGTGCGGACGAGAAGGCCGCAGCTGCCACGGCCACTGTCCCCTGGTGGGATCCAGATGGAGGCAGAGCTGTCACACCAGCAGGGTGGGGTTGAAAGAAGGGTGGCTTCTAGATTCGAACAATTCCCAAACTTGCATTTCCTTGTATATGCCAGTCTGAGTTTTTTTGTTTCTTCATTTTATTTTTGTTTGTTTTTATTTTTAAGATTTCTAACTGTATGGGAGATAGTTGTGGTGTTTTTAAAACAATTCGGTCTCCAGCTTGACCTAACACTTTCTCAGGACATTTTAAGGATTCATTTCTGGGCCCAAGAGTCACGTTAGAACATCAGGTCTGAAGCCAAGAGCAGGAGCGAGTTCCGGCTCTGCCATGACCCAGCAAGTCTGTCTCCCATTCAGGGCCTAAGTTTCCCATTTTCTGAGGACTGACGTCTGACTGATCCTTGTGGGCCCTTCCAGCCAGCAGAGTCTGGGATTATCTGAGATGTTGGGGGTTTTGCTCCTTAGCCTGGCTTCCACCCACGGTGAGCGACCAGACCATGCCTCCAGCTGACCCCTGACCTAGGGGACCAAATAAACATATTCCCTGCTCTTCTCTGCAGCATATGTTGCCCTGCTCATTTCTTTCAGAACACACTGTAGTCCGGGGAGCAGTGATAGTGCAGGGACACAAAGGGGGATGTTGGAGGGGGTCTCAACTCCCTCCAAAATCTCAACTGAGGAAGGCGCTGAAAGCCCCAGGACTGAGGTTTCACATAAGTTCATTCCCTCACATAACTAGCACCTACTGAGTGCCGGCTGTGGGTGGGCCAGGCCCTCAGCAGGTGCTACACCCACAGGCTGCTGATGCACGTGCAGTTAGTACCCACTCTGTACCAACACTTACACAAGCGCTATCTCGCTCTGTCTTCACAGTACCTCCTGGGGTCACTACCACTTTTGTCTGTTTTGCATGGAAGGAAACAGGGGCCCAGAGAGGGTAAGAAACATACTCTGGGTCTCACAAAGCAAGAAAGCGCCACAGCCAAAATGGGAGCCCAGGTCGTCAGTTCCTGACTCCAGAGCTATGCCTTTTGCCTCTTCACGACAGCGCCCGTCACAGACTCAGATCCTGTCTATCATCGATGAGTGTGGGCATGCACATTTTAGGGGCATCCCTCTGTGCCCAGTCCTGTCCTGGGAGCTGGGGGTACAGCCAAGAATCAGACCCTCCAGCCCACAGAGGGCCTCCAAGCTCTCAATGGGTCCAGCTGGTGAGAGGGCCTTGGGGAAACCCACAGCCTGTTGGCCCGGTAGCAAGCAAGGAGGCCTGTTGCTGCTCAGGCCCGGAGAGTTTGGCCCACTCATTCATTCGGTCATTCATTCACCCAACCCCTACGCCCCACTCTATACCAGGCCCTGTGCAAAGACCCGGGGGTACAGCCTTGAACAGGAGAAGTCCAGGCACGCCTCACCGAGCTCAGGGTCTGCGGGAGAGGCAGACGATGAACACGGGAGCAGGTGGGCGGGTTCCAGCAGGAGGAGTGCCGTGAAGACAGCAACATCGGGAGGAATCCGAGCAACTGAGGGGCAGTACAGGGGGCATCTTTAGACGGGTGGCTGGGGAAGGCCTCTGAGGAGAGGACTTTTCCAGTGCAGCCAGAAAGACAAGATAGTGCCCGCCCAGGAGACCAGCGAGTGCAGCCTGCAGAGCTGGGAGAACGGAGCCGAGCAGGGGCGACGGAAGGCCCGCTTGGACCGGGGGCACGTGCTCCATGAGACCAGGGCACAGGCAGGCTCCTGTCCGTAAGGAAGGGTGTGGAGTTGCCTCAAGGAGCCGGGCCGTCTCCTGACCCAGGGGCTTTCCCGGAAAGTGTCCGGCTCACAGATCACCGTGACTGTGGTCAAGGCCATTCTCTCTGCCTGGTGGGGCTGGGCACCCATCACCAGTCCCTACTGTCACAAGTCAAGGAGCACGGCCTTCTCCAGAGGATGGCAGCCATGACCCAGTCCCCGCCTTCTGTCCTTCGCCTGCGGAGTGGCGTCCTCATCTGGGCCTCCACATTCTCCAGATCGTGGGTTTCTTCTCCCAGCCCAGGGCAGAGAAAAGCTAAGAGACTGGCCTGAGGTCGCTCTGCAGGTCTCCGGGGCAGATGGGTCTAGAATCCAGCCTTCGTCTCTTTTTCTGGCTACGATCCTCCATCCTCAGTGGTCTCTCTTACGCAGAGTATATTCTTCCTTCCGTTCCTGAACTCCTAGCCCCTCCTGGGAGCGAGTCAAGCAGAATGCGGTGAAGGAGCAAGGTTTTCTCTGACCTCTCTGTGTTTTTCTTTCATTAATGTCTCCTGTGCCCTTTTCTGTAATCATCCATCCATCATTTCTTTGTTCCACAGTCATTCATTCAACTGACTAAGGAATTGCGAGGTACTCACTCTGAATTACCAGGAAGAACGAGTAGAGACCCTGTATTCCATGAGCGCACATCCTAGCCAAAAGGTCAGGGCACAGTGGGGGGCAGGACAGAAGGGGGGCAGTTATGGCAGTTGCCACACAACGTGATGGGATTGTGTCAAAAGCATACACAAATTGTTGTTGGAGTACAGATAAAGTAACTAACTGCTTGGGGAGTCAGGGAAGGCTTCACAGAGGAGGTGACACTTGACTGGGCCTTGGAGGATCAATATGAGTTTGCTAAGCAAGTCACATGGGAGACTGGTGTTCTGGGTAGAGGGCCGTGCATGTGCAAAGCACAGCCATATGGAAGGCCTGTTTAGGGAGGACGGAGGATGGACTCAAGCTCAAAACAATCATAGCCACCACTCATTGTTTAGAGTGATGTGTGTCCACATGTTTGCATCCATTTAATCTTCACAACAAGCTGCGGAAGCATCATTTTCCTCATTTTATGGATGGAGAATTTGAGACTCAGAACAGTGAAGTCACTTGCCAAAGGTCACACAGCTGGTAAGAGGCAGAGCCAGAATTCAGATCAAGCCTGCCTGACTCTGGTACCCTCCTCCTCCAGCCCAGGCTGAGATGTCAGGACAAGAAGAGGCATGCTGGGGAACCCCAAAGAAGCATAACTCGTTCCAGAATCTGTAAGGAGGCGGCCTAGCGGCTCGGTGGAGGACGTTTCAGAGTTCTCTTCTACGACCCTCTCCTTGCCCTCCCTGTCAGCTCTGACGTCTTGGCCCTGGTACGGAAGGAGCCTCTTCCTCAACGCCTCTCTTCATCCATCCATGCCACACACGACCTGTCTCAGCTGACCTCAAGTTAAGGAGGGCCAGGGGAAGAGTCGACACTGCCCCACTTCCAAGGATGTCCCCACACAGAGAGGAGGCCCTATCAGCCAGCAAAGGGGCCCC
This sequence comes from Equus asinus, assembly GCF_041296235.1. Classification (NCBI taxonomy): domain Eukaryota; kingdom Metazoa; phylum Chordata; class Mammalia; order Perissodactyla; family Equidae; genus Equus; species Equus asinus. The sequence goes on from NC_091798.1 coordinate 10,310,464, forward strand.
AAGAGCGGGGGAGGCGGGGGTGCTGACCCGCACCCAGGCAGCGTCTAACTATAGGCCGGCTCTGTAATGAGAGACGCAGCTGGCTGGGACGAGTGGCTCTAGGGTAGAGAGGTGCACTCAGCATCCGGGCCTGCAGGAGGGCATGGCGGGGCCCCCAGCTCTGCGTCTAGCTGGCTCCAGGCCACACACGCGTGGGGCCCGAAGCAGGTGATGAGAAGGTGGGAAAGAACCGTGCTGAATACCGGCCGTGGGCCAGCTGCTCGCCAGGGACTTTCACCTCCACTCTCGCAGGTAACACCCACTCCTCCCTCCCCCACCTCCTGGAGAAGGAGGTGTAGCTCCTCCATCTCACACAAGGAGCATGAAGGCTGCCAGAAGTGAAGCAAATTGCTCAAAGTTCAGAACCAAAGAATGGCGGAATGGGGTTTAAACTCGGGTCTGGGTGAATCCGAAAGCCTGCTTCCTTCCCAGAGGGATGAAGAAGAGGCGAGTCCACTCTGGAGCTGAGACAGACGGTGAGGAACGGGAGGGAACGGCCGGGAAGCAGGAAGTGGAGACGGCTTGGTCACGGGCCTGCTGGGAACCCCCAGGATGTGCAGGACAGGAACCCCAGGCATCATTTTGGACCGTAAAGCACAGGGTGACACCAGGAGGCAGACAGGTCTGGGACACCAGGCTTACAGACTGGACACTCTAGTATTTTGCCATTCTTTCTTTGCTTTCTTCCCTTGCTTCCTTTGGGGTGTAAACCCCTAGGGAAAGAAACCACTCCTCACCCCCCACACCAGGCGACAGCTCAGATGGCCTCCCTCTGACATCCTCAGAAAACCCCGTGCACGTGGGTCTTCTCCTTGGAAGGTCCAGGTGGCTCTTTATGAAGAGAGCCAGGTTTCCTCGGGGCTCTGGGGCCTGTTTGGAAGAGGTTTCGGCCGTCAGTGGCATGGCTGCCTCTGCGTGGGCCGAGGAGCTCTGACTAACCTCGGTGAGCAAGTGCTGGGCCACGTGAGAGCCAGCAGCAGCCAGCCTCACAGCTAAGTCCCGCGCCCTACTCGGCAGCACCGCCTGCTCCCGGTTCTCCACGGGCAGGGCCTTCCGGGGCTGTGGGCCCAGATCCCCGAGTGAGCCCCAAGCTCTGGCTGAAGTCCAGGGCTCCCAGGCCGGCAGGACGCTTCACAGCACTTTCTGGGTGTGTTTAGGGCCCAGCTTCCTGCTTATGAAATGCCCAGTCACGGCTGGCCAGCACCTGCCTGTGTCCGAGATGCTCTTCCACATGGTCCAGTGACCCCGTAGGGTGAGCAGAGTTTGGAATGCAATTGACTGAGTTTCAAATCCTAGCTTTGCAACTTCTTAGTATGACCTTGGGCATCTGATCTCACCTCTGGGAGCCTCAGTTTCCTCATATGTAAATTGGGGGTTATAATTGCCGCCCCTCACGTCTGTTCATAATATGGATGCAAAGTTGTGTGAGACCTTGGGCTCTGGAAAAAGATGTCCCGCTTTGACTCCTGGCTCTGCTGCCTGCCAGCCGTGTCATCTTGGGTGGCTTCTTTGGCCTCACCAGGCCTCAGTTTCCTCATCTATACAATGGGGATAATGATAGTGTCTAATTCACAGGGTTGTGGAGAAGATCAAAGGCCCCCTGGAGTGTCCAACAGCCATTTAATTGGACCCTTTCCCTGAGCGCTTACTCAGGGCCCCCTGGAGGTACGGAAGCCCTGAAGACGCCCCAGCTCCTTGCCTTTCAGTCTTTTTTAGGAACACCATCCATTCAGACTCAAGCAATTTTCTTTCATCATCCAGGAATCAGCAAAGAGGTTGTCACATTAGCGCCAAACACCTCTTTCCAAAACAGGAACTTCCCGTGACAGCAGCCAGAGAAACAGGCCTGCAGGACGAGGCTCTCTCTCAACATCGTGAAGGCTGGTAGAGGAATTGAACTCACTAATGACTCTTTAAATGGCACATAGTAGGTCTTCACCACCTTGGGGGTGGTGGGCAAGGGCAACGGCAGCCTCCGCTTCCACCTCGAGGGGCTCGTGTCATTGTACCAGCAAATTAATGTGGGATGAGCAGCCCCGAAGAAACTGGCAGTGGTGTTGAGGAGGCTGACGCAGAAAGAGGCCAGGAAGGGCCTGGGTGTTTGGTTCTCAGAGGCTCAAATCACAGCTTGTCAGCCCCTTGCTGCGGGGGCAGCGGCAGCTGGCATTGCCATGGCAACCAGGCAACATCAACTTCCCATTCACCCCTGAATTTTCTATAACAACAGCAGAGCCACAGAAAACACGTTTGGAAAGTGACAGCCATGGTCAGGAGATGACACCAGGGAGCCGCGGGAGCTGAAAAAGGAGAGTGGTCATGTCTCCTTCCTTCCTTTCTGGTTAACTGAGAATGCAGCCAGGAGACACGAGATCAACCCAAACTCAGGCCCGAGCGAAAGAAACATTACTGAGCCTCCCCCGTGCTGAGATGCGCAGAATGGGATTACTGTTTCCATTGGGATCACACTCACTGAGGGCTACTGTCAGCCTCTGGGCTCGAGGCTGGAATGAGGAGCTGAGAAGAAGGATGGGATCCAGTTATCAGAGGGATGGAAGCACCTGGAACCCAGCCTGGAGAGGACTTCGTGGAAGGGAAGTCTTCAGTAGATTCTGGAGATTCAGATTCCAGAAGGTCCGTCAGCTCTAGGCACCCGGCATCAGGAAGATGGCCCCATGTCCATCATCTTCTCCACCTCATCAGGGTCCCGGTCTCTCCTTGTCATTTGATAGTCAGCCACATAATTAGTTTTAATGCTTCTGGTAGCCACACTAGTAAAAGTAGGAAGAAACAGGTAAAATTAATTTTAATAATGTATTCCATTGAATCCAGTACACATAAAATATTATTTCAACGTGTAATCAATATACAGATTGTTAACAAGACATTTTATAGTCTCTTTTCTTGCTAGGTCTTGGAAATCCGGGTGCCTTTGATCCCTAGAGCATGTCTCAGTTTGGACGAGCACATCTCAGTCAGTGCTCAGCAGGCACACGTGGCTGTCAGACTGGACCCTGCAGTTCTGATACTGGGGTGGAGGCTGGGCCGTGGGAAGCTTTCCCTCAAGTCATCCAGCCCACACACTTCAGAGCTGGGAATGCAGCCCAGGACTGTGGCCATGGCAGTGGTTTGAGCAGCGGGGACGGTCCTGGTGGGAAGTCTGCTGCCCCAGGGTTTCCCAATTTCCATTGACATTTGGGGCCTGATTAGTCTTTGCTGTGGGGGGACTATCCTGTGCATCGTGGGATGTTTACAACAGCCTGGGTCTCTACCCATTAGATGCCACCAGCATCCCCTGAATTCTGACAACCAAAAATATCTGCAGACATTGCCAAAACATCCCTTGCAGGAGCAAACTCATCCCATTTGAGAGCGCTAGAGTAAGACAAAGAGATGAGGGGGAGGGAGGTGTGTTATTGGCTCATGTCACCAAAGATGGGAGAGGCAGAGGCGAGCCTGGGCCTCAGGGGCACCTGGAATCAGCTCTGGAATCTCAGCAGGACATTCTGTCTTCGTCTCTCATTGTCGCTTCTCTAGCTCCATCGACCTTGCTCTGCCCTAGGAGGCTGGAGCCAGGTCTACTGTCGGGCCCCAAGCTCGCAGATCTCAGCTTTACCACAAAGAAGGACTCTCCACCCCTTACACTGGTATTCATCCCCAAACTCCCAGGGTAGGTCTCTGATTGGCCTGCCCTGGGTCACGTGGTCACTCCCGGTCTGGAGCGGGGCAGGATTCTCAGATAGTGTGGGAGGAGCAGGAGGAGCAGTTCCCCGAAAAAGTGGGAAAAGAGCTGGGAAGAGAGAACTCCCCTCAGGGCAACAGAATGCCAGGAACAGGAGAGAGAGAGGCAGGTGTGGGGAAGAGCATCAGGGCTCACTTTCCTCCTCGGAAAACACGAGTGCAGAGGTGAGATAGAGCACGCAACAAGCCGGAAGGCCGGGGTGCGACTAACAGCAGAATCGGGGTGATCTCTTCATGAACTTTGAGCTCTTGGATGGCAGGAATCTCACTTTTTTCTTGGGTATTCTCCCTAGCATGGAGCAGAGCACTGGCAGATAATAGATGTGATGGTTAATTTTATATGTCACCTTGGGAAGGTGTTTTTACGATGAGACTAACATTTAATTCAGTGAACTTTAAGTAAAAAAAAATTGTCCTCCATAACATGGTTGGGCCTCATCCAATCAGCCGAAGGCTGGCCTCTCAGCAAGCAGGAATTCTCTGGAAGACCACCTTTAGATTTATCTGCACCGTCGGCTCTCCTGGTCTCCAGTCTGCAGTCCACACTGCCAATTTTGGGCTTCTCAGCCTCCATAGTCGTGTGGGGCAATACCTTATAATCAATCTCCTTCTCTCTTTATATACCTCCTATTGGTTCTCTTTCTCTGGAGAACCCTGACTAACCATAGCTTTTCATTAGCCACTTCTTGAATAAATAGGAGAAAAATGAATTCATGTTTTCTGTAAGGGTCAGGAATCACTGAGTGTTTAAAGAAGGAACATGGTAAAGAGAAGGTGGTGTTTGATGAGGATCTTTCTTGTTTTCAGAGATTTGAGACACTGGAATGTCGACCAGAAGAGCAGATGGCTTTAAATAAGAGCCACGCTGAGTATAGGGCAGGCCAGGCTGGGTCCAGTGGGGCTGACTCCCAGAGCATACTAGACACGGCCTGCGGGAATTGGCCGCAGATGTTGGGGAGGGCAGGAGGTAGAGGTCGAGTTAGGCAGCTAAAGAGTGAGGCTGGGGCCCTGGGGAATACGAATGGGAGCGGCCCACGGATGGGACAGGAAGGAGGAGAAGGTTCCGGTGCATAATGATGAATGCCTAATGCAAGCCTGCTGGATTGTGCCTAGTTGTTGGGCATCTAGGGGGAAATGGGCAGACACCCTGAGGAACCGGAACCTGAAATAAAACAGGGTCCTGTAGGAAGCTCTGAGTGTAGACGGGCTCCCCAAGGAGGAAGAGCAGAAGCCTGCAATGGATCCCGGGGCACCAGCCCTGGGAAGCGACAGACAAGAAGTCAGCAAGAGAAAGGAAAGAGGCTTGGCCGGCAACGCCACGCAAGTCTGCCAGGGAGCAGAGGCTCAGTTCCGAGACCCCCTGGGCTCGGGGGACACGGGCGCAGGGAAATGAGCTGAGCCCCCTCCCACCCCACTGCGTGACCTGGGCGATGACTGCGCATCTCTAAGCCGAGGTTTCTTCTCTGTAACTAGTGGGTAGTAATTGCCACCCCACAGAGTTCCTGTAAAGCTCAGATGGGATTGTAATTGCTGAGCATGAGGCACTTAATAGGTGTTTAATAAGCCTCCTGCACTGCCTATTATAGCTGCCTGGTCTCAGAGCCATGTCCCCTTCTGCCCTGTATGTGAGGACGGCGTCCCGGCTCTTCCTGCCCTAAGAGCTCCCATCACTGGGCGCTCCCCACGGGCCAAGCGCTCTGCTACGTGCTTTACACGTGGTCACTCCCGCCCCAACAACCCTCGGGGTGGCACTAGTATTATCCTCATTTTGCAGATGAGGAAACTGAGGCTCAGAGACCTATGCAAAGGCACTCAGCTCCTAGGTGCTGGGGCTGAGTTTCAGATCCAGGCCGCTGCACTTCAGAGCCCGCTCGCCTCGGCTCGGCCACCCTGTGAAGTTCTGCCACCAGATTCTGAGCTCCTTGAGGGCAGGGAGGCTCCCACAGTGGGAGCAACACACAATCTGCAGAGAATTCAAAGAGTGCGCTGGGATGGGGCAGGACTGGCCCCTCCTCTGGGCCTGCAGCGCATTGTCTTTTCATAGCACAGAGGCTGCGGAATGAAGCAGTCTATGCCTGGAACGATAGCAATCAGGGATTTGACAAACGAGAGGCAGAGAGCTCTACGGCGCATAGATGGCCAGACCCACCCAGGACCAGATGCTGGGCAGAAGGTGGAAGCTGTCACTTACCAACTTTGGGGACTTTGGGCCAATTACTTAACCTCCACTGGCTCAGTTCCCTCAAATATAAAGTAGATAATGAAAATACCAACCACGCAGGGTTGAATAACACATTTAAAGCTGGCACAGAGTGAGTGCTGAATACATGTTACTCATTCTAAGATGAAGCGCTGAGGCCTAGAAATGAAAGACAGCAGCTGCCGCTTATCAGGCCTCTGAGATGTTCCAGGCCCTTTATCTGCCTTGTATTCAATGACCCTCACCACCTGCCTGGGAGGTGGGGGGTCATTATTCCAAGTGACTGACAGATGAGGAAGTTAAGGGACAGAGAGAGCAAGGGTGCGGCCCATGTCACACAGCTGAATGACAAAGTCAAAACATCACTTTGTATTCTGACTCAAAATGCCACACCCTCTCCTGCCCCAATGTCCCTCTCCTGTCTGTCCAGGAACACAGACCTGTTTGCCAGGTGGCAGGGAACCCAAAGACAGAGGAAGAGGAAGAGGAGAAAGAGAAGGAGGAGGGCAGTGGACTGGCGACTCTTGTTGGTTGGACCCTGGGAGAGGAGTTCTAGAAATACTCTATTGCTCTGTGCTGTTATTAGCCCCATAGCCCAGATGAGGACCATAAGGTTCAACCAAGTGCAGGGCCCTGCCCAAGGTCACGCAGCCAGGAGGCACTGAGCCCAGATTAGAACCAGCTCTGACTCTGAACTCACTGAGTGGGAAGCCCTCCCGCCTCTGCGGGGGGCACTGGAGGAGGAGGAGGAGGAGGCTGGCGGGAGCAGGAGGGAGGTTACCATCTCACTCCCACAGGCATCCAAAGAAAGCCTGGGGGCCTGGAGCATTCAGGGGATTTCTGAATCCCACGTGGATTATGAGAAGGGTTAGTTCCCTCCCAGGGGAGAAGGGACGCTGGGGACCGAGCCAGGACTCACTAAGCACTGCAGTGAGCTCCTCTGAGCCCCATCTCCCTCTGCACCCTTCTGTTCCGCTTCCAGTTCCACCGTCTGCTTTCTCTCTGTCTCCCCAGTGGCGTGCTGGTTCCACAAGGAAGGAACTGGGTCTCTCCATCTCCGCACGCCTGGCAGTTCACACAACGGGCACGTGGTACTTGAACCCACACCGCTCCACATGCTCCTCTGCTCCACATCCCCACCCCGTTGCTGGCTCTGAACACACCTTGGTTTTTCCTCAAAGAATGTGCCCCCACCTGCCATCAGATATTTTTTCATCTACTGGTTTATTGTCTGTCTCCATCACATATGCTAGACTGCGTGCTGGTGAGAGACGCTCGGTCTGTTTTGTGCATGGCTGTGAGCACCTAGTGGAATTCCTGGCACACGGGAGGCATTTCACAAATACTTGCCAAATAATTGAGTGAATAGTGGGTATGTAATATTGTTTTTTAAAGTCAGTGGCACCGTGTGCTGGGCAGTCATGTGTTACTGCGCTTAATCCTCACATGCAGCTTTGGAGGGAAGAACTACCTACCTTTTACAGATCAGACGAGAGAGGAGAAGTGACTAGCCATGTCGAACATCGAGTTGGTGGCAGTGGTGGGATTCAAGTTTGGTTCTGCCCGACTTCAAAGCTTGTGCCTGTTCCATTTCTCCCCACTGCCTCTAAGCTCGTGAGAAATCAGGAAAGTGAGGTGCTCACTTGGCCAGGAGGATGGGCGGCCTCATTTTCTGGTTAGGGTCAGACAGCTCACAAGATGTGTGATGTGGTCACCAGAGGATCAGGAAGAACCGGGCTGACTTACAGAAAGCACCAAGCTGCACCTGTTCAACGGGCATCTATAAGCTGTGGAGGAGGTGACTGACCTCATCCCGAAGGCCTCATAACAGCCCTGCTGCTTTCATTTCCTGGTTTTACAAGGGCTCAGAGAGGTGAGGTAACTTGCCCAAAGCCACACAGCCAGCTCCACAGGGTGATTCGATCCCAGCTCTGCTTGACTCCAAAGCCTGTGTTTTTCCCAAGCTGTTTCTCTTTATGTTTTATGCATGCATTGGCAGGTCCTGGAGCCAAATCATAAAGCCACCCCATAGGCATCTGGTCTTATCCTATTCCCACAGGATTTCAGATCCTTGGCAGCTAATTTCAACTTCAGTGTGAAGGCTTTAATAGGAGTTTTAATAGGGGCCTCTGGAGGCTAAAACACCTTATGGGTCTAATCAAATAAAGCTCTGAAGAAAATTCAAGCATCTGAGCGGAAGATGGGTGTAGTCAATAATCGTGATCCTACCTGCCCAGAGCCACTCCTATTTCCTGGGAATACTCTGCCCCGACTTCCACCAGGAGCCTCTATCTGGAGAGGCCAAGACTTACATGACCCTGCTCCCCAACCTCTGTTGACTGGCCTAAACTGGGCCAGTCATGGTACCCTCCTCCCTCAAGAACAGTTTTGATTGGTTCAATCCAGACCAATCAGAGACCTTCCCTACAAGTTTTTGAATGGGAAATGAGGGGGAGATTAGGATGTGCAAGATAAGATGTTCGACTCAAGAATCAAGCGGTAATAGATTCTCAGAGAGATATTTGAAGGTTGACACAACCTGGCTTGTGTCCCCAAGGACATACGCGTGAGGCTGGGGGGTGGGAGTCTCCTGTGAATGCACGGTTTGGTGCCACTGGTGCCTTCTTCTCCTGGGGATTTCTCCATGGAAATGCTGCCTACACAGGGGCCAGCCTATGCTTGTGCTCCACAACCCCCCCAAAGGTTTGGCTTCCCATCCCTGGCCTGAGCCTCACGAGGCTGGGCCTGGGCGAAACCCAGAATTCATGGCTGAGCTCAGAGCCCTCCTGTTGTCATCAGAAACCCACCCGCAGAGAAGCTTCTCCCAACCAGGTCTGCTCCAGGATGCCGGCTGTGCGTGTGCACTAAGGCACACAGCCACACCATGCACACTTGCGTGCACGCACACACAGACACACGCCCACCCACCTCTGCCAGGCACGCTCCCATTTATAGACGCAAAGTCACATGTCACAGAATACATTCTTCCACTGGCCTCTGGACCTCACACTGCCACTCATACGCACACAAAAACACTCTCCCACATTGGATGCACAGGCACAGGAAGATTCAAAACTGTCGGTGTCATCACCCACACTCACACCCACACGCGCCTCCTCACGGGACGGCTGACTCTCCCTGGGAAGGATGCGTACCTCAGAACGTGCAAAGTCAAGAGGGCAGGAGGAAGTTAGCAGATGGATGGTGGGCTGGGGGAGGCAGAACGCATGGCAGGAACAGAAACAGGCTTTGATCCCGAACCGAAGCCAGGAGGAGGTGGAGCTGCCTCTTTAGCGACATTAATAGCACTGTTGCTGAACACAGTCTTGTGCCAGCCCTGTGCTAGCAGGCTTTGGTTGAAAGACCTTCTCCAGGAGGCCATCCCCAGCCGCCCACCTGCCCCTGCAAACCCCACCCTCTTACACACATGCATGTGTACACCCGCATGTGCACACCCCCCCCAGCTTGTTGGCCTCCTTAGCACTTATCAGCACTAAAATGCTCAAGATTCTACTTTTAACAAAATCTTCTCTGTTGTTTATTCCTTTGCTCTAGAAAATATCCTTCCTGAAGGCAGGGCCTTTCCCTGCTTCGTTGACTATTTCAGTGCCAATTCTGCAGTGCCTGGCTCGTCGTAGGCAATCAATAAAAATGTGGTTCTATGAATAGCTCGTTTCATTCTCTGGGCCACACCGTGAGGTAGGTAGTTTGGATCCTCATCTTACAGACAAGACAGTGGGGGCTTGGAGACGGGAAGTGACTCACCTGCTGGCCCACCGCCACTGAGTCACAAGCCAGGTTCTGGCCCGGGCCGCTTGGTTGCAGAATCTGGGCTATCAGTGCTGTGCCCAGCTCACCGGTTGTCTGAGCGAGGGCAAGTTCACTGCCTTAGCTGGACTGAGCCTGCTTATCTGTAGAAGGAAGTTGAAGGAGATTTCTCTCGCGTCTCCTCCAGCTTGGGACGGTGATTTCACAGCTGGCAGGTATGAAGAACTCCAGGCTTGTCAAAGCATTTCCGAACAGCTTACCCGATTTGATTCATCCAGCCCAGATGTTCTGCCCTTTCGGTGGGAAGCTGGAGGATCAGGAAGGTGAATACGTGGCCCAAGTCCCATTCCCAGCTGTTGTGGGGCCAGCCGTGAGCACCTGAGCATCCCCAGGGTCCATGGTTGCCAGAATGGCAAACTTCTTCCAACCTCCTCTGTCCAGGGATGGATTTGGTTTGCTCCCTCGGGGAATTAATAACCCTTGCCACCTCTGGCTTTGCTCCACTCTTTCTTTCATTCAACTAATATTGAGAACACCTGCTAGTGCCAGGCCCTGCAGCGGCCTGGAGGGCTGCAGCCGTCCCTCCCGCCACGAGTTTGCGTTCCAGAAGAGGAGCAGAGAAACCACAGCCTGTGTGTGGTGGGTGGGCTAAGGGGGAAGTTCAGGGACCCTGAGGGCCCTCGGGGTACAAAAAGACGTCCCTGAAGAGGAACAATGCCTTCCTGGAGACAGTGGATTTGTAGGCACAAGTGAAGTGACATGGGGAGGGTGTTCCTGTGCTGAGATCCAGGGGTCAGTAAGTCAGGCCACTGGGAGAACTCACCCCATTCACCAATCGGCTCCGGGGACACAGCCCTGCAGTCAGGGCCCCCAAGACCACTGACTCTTCTCAGAAAGGGGCCCCTTGCAGCATCCCCCGAAGGCTGGCTGCCGTAGGGCTTCCTGGACGCCCCCAGCTTTCCCTCTGCCTGGCCTGCCTCCCTCCAGCTCCAGAGAAGCAGCGTTCATTCTAGGCCTGATTTATTAGTCTCGTCCTGGAATCATCCCAGATGCTGTAGCTGGTCTCATTTACTGACCCGCCTGAGGGCCGGGGAGGGAAATTCATTAGGCTGGGCAGAGCTGGCAGCCAAGCCCATCTGTCTGGGCATCTGTCCCCCTCCTCTTCCCTCCCCTCCCCTCCCCTCCCCTTCTATCCTCTCCACCTGCAGAAAGAGGAATTCTGTGCCTGTGACCCTGCTCAGGATCACCAAGGCAATGACGCACTGAGCTGCTGGGTCCCCAGAGAGGATCGTGACTGAGGAGGAGGAGGCAGAGAGTCCTCAGGGGCTCCTTCGAAGCTGCCCTCCAGCACCACATACCCAGGCTGCTGTAGCCCAGGAAACAAAGCATTTTCCATGTGGAGACGTGGAAACCTGCCTCCCAGTAACTGAGGCAGGGTCACCAGACCTGCCCATTCTTACGCCGAAGGTGTCTTCTTGAGCAACTTGTCTGGAAGTCCGATTTCTAACACAGATGGCTACCTCTAAAGCAGAAGGCAAGAGGGCGCTTTGGAAGCGAGAGGAGGTTAACGAGTGTAGGGATCAAAGCTTTTCATTCTAATATGCACTAAATAAATTTTAAAATATATAAATTTATAACCAGCATATCTAACCCTTGATTACTAACTGCTTTGAACAAAGCTGAAGTAGGTTTTTACATTTTTAAAAGCAGATCAATTTAAGGAAAAATCCTAACTAAATATCAGTTATCCGAGGTATACAGATTTAGCAAAAATACTGGAGTCTAGGACGCATTGCTTTAAAAGAAAAGGGCAGTGAATGCATTGCCAAGGTCAAGCTTTTCTTGAGGAGAAGCAAACTGGATTAAGCCAGCTCATTTGAGAAAGAAAATTGCAACCCCAGGTAACTTGTGAGCCGGCACCTGCTCTCCTCAGCGTGCAGAAGGGAAACCACTGGGACCTGAGCTGCAGGTCCGCAGTGACCCCGAGCTTTAAGCAAACATGGCCCCGGGCCTCCGTAAATGTTTAGCTCAGTGACTGGCTGCCAGGGAGCGAGGCCGAGGACCTGGGTCCCTGAAAGGAGGCACCACGGGAGCCGGGGGGGCCTGGGTCCGTCTCCTCTCCCCGTGTTGCCGCTTCTGACCTCAGGAGAGGGAAGGTGTTGGGACCCTCGGAGGCTGCAAGGAACAAATGAAGAGCAGCGTTTGCAGCTTCATCTGTGTTGGTTACATCCTGGAGTCTCTCACACACACACACACAGCAATCACTGTGCACACTCACTTCCATCTACACACACAGTCACACGGCCTACATGGCCACAGGTGTACATTTGCATGCAGACACACTGACTCAGAGCTGTGGATATAGATACACACACACACTCCCCACAAAAATAGGTGCACATGAGAATGCACCAACACACCTTCATGTGTGTGCACACACGTGCGCAGACTCATTTCAGACACACAGACACACTCACAGTCGCCTACAGATACATGTAACACACGGACATGCAGCATTAACACAGTCAGAGACAAACGTGCGTGCAGACGCGTCTGCCTGGATAGTCAAACATGGGCAAATGGATAGAGAAAGTCCCCCCGGGCACAAAGAAAGACATCTATTTGCAGAGACACACAGCACGCTCTCACACTGACACGCACATCCATGGATCCACTATGACACATACAGGTAAGAACACACATAGGTGAAGATTCTCTCTCTCTCTCTCTCCCTCCCTCCCTCCTCTCTCACACACAGGCACACAGGATGCAAATATCTACTCCCAGCTGTAAGAAAGAGCAGCCCACCCCTGGCTTGGGGATGTCCCATCGGACATAGCAGAGTCCACCTCCCACTTGTCTGTTCCGCTGCCAGCTCCCCAGCTCACAGAGGACGCCAGGAGCCGGGCCTGAGCCAGGTGTCTGCGTGCAGGAGGAAGATACCTCATCCCCAGTCCCCCAAGGAGCTCAGGGCAGGGGAGTCTGAGGGAACCTCCACACCATCCCACAGGTTCCTGGGAGGGACCAAGATTACACCATGACCTCCTCAGCTCACACAAGTCTTTGGCATGTGGTTTGTGTTAGACCCACCTCTGCTGCTACACACGAAGACAGCTGACCCACTGGCACTCAATCACAAGGACAGGGAGAGAAGGGCAAGCGAGACGATTTTGGGTAGTGGAGTCAAGCAGGACAGACTTCAAATGCTTCCTCTGCCGCTCCATAGCTGTGACCTCTAGCAAGTCACTTCACCACACTGAGCCTCTGTTTCTTCATCTGTCAAGTGGGTGTAATAATACCTAGGTCACAGAACAGTGTGAGAACTAGATCAGGCAATGCAGACAGAACACCTCGCACAGCTCCCGTCTCATGGTGAGCACGCTATAAGCCAGGTTTTCTCAGCCTTGGGGGTATTCACATTCTCGGCTGGGTAATGCTCTGGGGCGGGTGTGTGGTTGCGGCTGTCCTATGGAGTGTGGGATGTTTAGCAGCGTCCGTGGCCTCCACCCACTGGACGCCGGGAGCACGCCCTTCCCAGTTGTAACTGCAAAAAATGTCTCCAGACATTGCTAACAGGGGCAGAATGTCCCCCTGTTAAGAATCGCTGCTGTAAATGCTGACTCATGGTTGTTGCTATGACCGCTGTCATCATCGTTAGTATTACATTCGCTGGAAGACAACCAGAACAGAGAGGGGACCCAGAGTGGAGCGAGAATACGCCCTTGCTGAATGGTCGCTTCCCTCCTCTCTGCCCTTCCTCTGCTTTTGCTCCTGGGATCCACATTGTGCTCCCAGCGGTGTCCCCTCCAGGAACCCCTGCACGTGCGTGCCAGGAGACACGCACACGCATGTGCTCAGCGATACTCTCCACAAGAGCAGAAACAGGAACAGCCCACACGTCTACAGAGGGGAGAATGTGTGAGAAAACCGGGCTGTACTCCTCCCACAGAGCACAACGCAGCAGTGGAAACGAAGCACCTGCCGTGCGCCTGGGCTCGGGCTAACCCCAAACCCTGCTGCTGGTGAAGGCCGACGTCACAGCACACGTGTAGCAGGATGCTGGTCACATGCCAGCCCAGCCAGGCAAAACCAGCTACACATGGTTAGGAACCCACAGGTAGGTCGTGAAAGTATAAAGAAAAGCAGAGGGAGCAACACAAAATTCAAAGTAAGGCAGATAGACGTTGTAATAAAAAAAAAAATGTGAAAATAGTTGATACTTGATTATACAACTCACTTAAAATAGAGGATGCAGGTAAATTGTTAGCAGACTAAACTGACCCCTCGCTCTCCTCCCTTTTCCGTGGGGTTGTAGGTTTCAAGGAAGAGTGTTCCGCAGGTGTCGTGTTGTTTCAGCCTTGAAATCAACCACACAGTTACACCCATTTCAGAGATGAGCAGAGCGAGGGTCAAAGGGGCGCACCCACTTACCCAAGTTTACAGGGGATTCAAGTCCAGGTCTGTAGACCCCAAAGCCAGAAAGAACTCGACACATCTGAAGAACTGAAAATAGGCCATGGGGGCTGGAGGATGGTGAGTGAGCGCCGGATGACAGAGGGATTGTAGGTCAAGAAGAGACCCCTGGGTTTTATTAATGGTGCCCTGGGGAGCCACCAACAGGTTTTTAAGCAGAGGAGTGACAAGGCCAGATCTGCATTTTATCAACATCTCTCCAGCCGCTGCGTCAAGAATAGGTTGGAAAGGAGCAAGAGAGAATGTGGAGACCAGCGGCAGGGGCCGGTGGGGAGGCCGTGCACACAGAGGGACACTAACATTCATGGACAGCTCAGGGAGAGTCACAGAATTCGGCCATGGGTTGAATTTGGAGCTTGAGAGAAAAGAAGAGATAGGGGACTATCCAGGTTTCCGACTTCAATAACTGAGTAGAAAGTGGTGACATTGGAAATAACTGAAGAAAAAGAGATTTGAGAGGAAGCATTTTAATTAAGTACGCCGTCCAGCTTCTGTCCGCAGTCCCCACAGTGGGGTGAGGGAACCGCTATGAGAGGCATTAAGGGTCCTCCCTGCCCTCTGTGAGCATGTCCTCACGGCATGCTCACGCACCTCAACTCTCTTTTCTCTCCAGGTGAGTGCTCTCCCAGGGGCTCCCTCTGACACCGCAGGGCCTGCGCGGAGCTGTTGGAAGCCTTCTGAGCCCCCCAGTGCGCTTGGGATGGTTCCTTCCTCTGGCCTTTTGCTAAGTCCTCTAGTCCCCTGCGTTTTGCAAAGTTGGAGAGGATCCTCAAAAGTCTGTGCTGGCCCGCGAGCTACCAACATAGCTGTGTGGGTCTTCCAGAAGTCAGGTAACAGCATTAAAGTCAACTGAACATGTCCCCTTCCCATGGGCACGACCTAAATTATTTAGCGATTGGCTTTCACTGGAGACAGCGGAACAGAGAGCTTAAGCAGTGGCCTTTGGAGTCAGACAGATCTGGGTTGGAAGCCAGCCTTTGCTGTCTTCACAGCCATGTGACCTTGGGCGAGAGAGCACAGGGCCTGGCACATAGCAGGGCCTCACTCAGTGGAAGGTAGTAGTGATTTGGGGAAGTTGAAAAAGGAGAAGAGAATTCAGCTGGAAGAGCTCTTAGACATCTTCCCGTCATCATGTAGGTGGGGTAAACTGAGGCCTGGAGAGACTGAAGCTTTTGCCCAAGGGTCCACATTAGAGGGAGAACTCAGGAGTGAGTGCCACCTGACTCCCAGCCCAGTCCTCGCTCCAGACCTCCTCTGGGAGAGCCGCGGACACTCGCAGAGGCCGCAGGGCCCACACGTTGTGCATTCTCAGTTGATCGTAAGGCTGGCCTCCAGCAGAGGGGCACATGGGTGTCCCACAGCTGGATGGATTTTGCTTGATTGCACAGGGCAGGCTGCACCATGTTTTAAAAAATATCTGAACTAGTCTCTGTATTTACAAATCACCAGGCTTCATATAAAAATCCAAACTTCTGAGTTTTTTTGAAAAATCAGAAAACATAGCCACCCTGGACCTGTATTCCTACATGGCAACAAGCAGGTGGAGCTGAGCTGTTGCTGCTCCCTCTGGCAAGCTCTGTGCTGTCCAGTGAGCCACAGTCTCTGCCCCTCTCTATTGTCTCCTGGACACAAGAGTCTGGTGTCATCTGCAGTTTGCTGTCATACTGGAGCTTCTGTGTTTTGAGCATGTTCTATGACCTGCCCTGTCCTGTAGGCGTGCATTTATGATTCTAGCCTAGAGTCTCCCCTTAAAAAAATGTTTTAGGAGATAAAGCTATGCGCATGCTCTAACCCATCTGTACCAAGTAACCTATTGTGTAACCCTAGGTCATTTCTCTCAAACTCTCCTGGCAAATGCGTTCCCTCCGAAATCTTCCTCCTGCATCCATTTGCATCCTCTACATTTCCTGCTTTTCCTCTTCCTTTGGCTCTTGCCAAGGGTTACAATCCTCATTTTTCCGCATTCTTTCCTTCCCCCACCCCAATCCCCTTGCCTGCCCATCGAGTGCCTCTCCTCCCCGCCTCTCTGCAGGAGCCCAGCCCTGTGCTCTGCACCCCCTGCTCTTCCTTTCTGCGTCTGGGGGACTGGAGAATCCAAGGACAGACAGCACTGCCAAGTGTGCTATTTACTGGGGGGCAGGGGGAAATCAGATTTCCTGGGTTCCTTGGAGCAGAAATGACAGTCACCCGCCCCCCTCTCCTATGGGTTGCTCTGGACAGTAGGATAATAAATCTTTACATGCTTCCCCTCCACTTTTAGAGAAGAACAAATGAAGTGTCCTGCTTAAGGTTTTCGGGGCCTCCCTCCTTTGAACTCCTCTTCTGTGGCCTCTATTTAGACCCACACCACTTTCAAAACTGCCGTGGTCTCCAACCACCTCATCTTTCCCCTCTTCCACTCTGTCTTAATTTTGACCAGGTCTCCTCACTGCTTAAAAGCCATCAAGAGCTCCCCATCACCTTCAGAATAAAGCCTAAGGCCTTGGCCTAGCCCAGTGGGGCCACGGAACCTCCCGGCCTCATCTCTCAGCTTCCCGCGAGCAGTGGACACTCAGACCAGGAAGCCACCAGCTCTCACCTGGTCCTCTGCTTTGCCCGTGCTTCTGTCTCCACCAGGATACCCTCCTGACGAGCCTTCAGGCATCAGTTTCAACAGCACCTCCTCCCCGACTCTGTCCCACCACCTTCCCCGACCAAAGCGGTTAGACCGTGTTGCTCCTTCTCTGGGCTTACACCCCTCTGCTGGGTTCTGCCTGGTTGTGCCATGTTTACAGATCTGTCTCCCAGACTCTGGGGCTCTCAGACAAGGATGCTCTGGTATGTCTGTGTCCTCAGACCCTGGCACAGAGCTGGGCCCAAGGAGAGGCTAATAAGACTTGAGGAACTGAAACAATGCAGTACTGACTTTCAGCACAGACATTGAGAGGCTGTTGACAATTGAAAGAAGTCGTCCTTGGGTCTTTTGAGAATGTGTCTCCTGATTTATATAGGGACTGTTCTTCAAGGAGGTGATCATGGGCCTTCCTCTACCCTTGCCAGCCACAAAGGTCCTTCCTTTCCTCCATTCCTCTCATAGGAACAGGTCCTTCCATCGCGAGGTGCAGGACACTTGATCACAAAGTGCCCTGAGTTACTACTCGCCATTTCCTGGGTCTAGACTTGTGACTCCAAATGGATAGTGAGATCCTCAAGGGCAAGTCTGTAATATTCATCCATCCATCCATTCATCCATCCAGTCGATCATCCATCTGACCATCCATCCACCCACCTGGTTATTCATCTGACCATCCATCATCCATCCATCCATCCATCCATCCATCCATCCATCCGTCCATCCATCCATCCATTCATCCATGCATCCAGTCAAGCATCTACACTGTACCACATGCTCCAGTGGGTGCTGGGGATAAAGTGGGAAGCAAAATCAGGTGGGGCCTCTGCCCTTACTGCAGCTAACAGTGAAGCCTGGTGGAGGAGACAAGTAAACAGACAGTTACAAATAAATGTAAAATAGCCGTCGTGACAAGTACCTTGAAAGAGAAATCAGCAGTGTTGTGAAGGCCTGTGACAGGGAGATTGGTCCTGGTGTGTGAGGGACAGGCAAAGCCCAGCATGGTGGCAGCAGCGAGAACGTGGGGAGTTTGGTACAGATGAGCCAGAGCTGCAGAGCTGGCCGTGTCCAGGAGCCCTTTCTTTGTGTATTAGCAACAGAAAGACACTGGCCTGTGTGTAGGCAGCATTGTGCCACTGAGCCGGCATTCCAAATGTCTTTGTTCCCTCATTTATACAAACGTGCTCAGTAATATACAGGCATTTCCCTGTGATGTCATTTTCTCTTATATAATAGAAGCATATATTTATATACCATCTATGTCTATCTATATATAAATGCACAGACACACGCACACAGACACAACCACACGTGCACAAGGCTTCTTTCTTTTTCCTGACAGTCTACGTGGGTAGTCAGTCCATTGAAATACAGCCATCTTAGTCATCATCTTCATAATTATATAACTATCACACCTTATATTTTTGTATTATATTATATACTTGATGTTTATGTAACTCTTCAGTGAGTGACACTTTCCCAGGACAATCATGTCCATTGTCTCTGCTCCCCATGACAGCCCCACCGGATAGGTCTTGTTTCCCCGTTTCACGGATGTGGGGACTGAGGCTCAGAGATAGGAAGTTACTTGCCCAGTGTCACACAGCCAGAAGTGGGGGCAGACAGCCCTGGGGCCCAGGTCTGTAGGATTCCATCTCCATGCTGCCTTCTTTCTAGAATTTTAGGACCCAAAGAGACCTGAGAGAGCAGTCAGACAGCTGGGTGTGTTAGGAGCCGCCTGTGCCTGCCGAAGAGTCTGCCTCTATTTAAAGAAAGAGCCATTCAGGCACTGGGGACCGTGACCATGGCTGCACGGACCAGCTGGCCTCTGGGGACTCGATGGAGCTGCCCGGCCATCAACAGCCCCTGCACAATAGATCCACTGACCCAGTGGTCAGAGGTGACCCCCAGAGGTCACTGGCCCCCAGCCGAGGAGAAAGAGCACAGATCTGTGATCCTTTGTCCCGTGGCCCACACAGGGAGGGTGAGAGAGGACTCTGAACTCTGATGGACGACTTTAAGGCCCACAGGGAATTTGTCCCCGGCCCTCGGGGTCAGACTTAGATTCACATGCACCAGCTCGGGTTCTGCGTCTGACATGTGTTAGGCGCCCTCACGTGCATCGCTTCACCCCAATCCTCCTGGGGACCTTCGAGAACAGAACTATTGACATCGCCATCTAGAGAGAAGGAAAGGGGGGCTCGGAACAGTTAAGTATCTCACCCAAGCTCATGGAGCTCTCAGTAATAGAATTCGACTCAGGACAGTTTAGCACCCATCCATCCATCCATCCATCCATCTATTCATTCACTCAGTAAAGATTTATGGCATGTCTATGGACCACTTGGAATACATAGATACACACAACAGACAAAGTCCCCATCCTCACAGAGCTGATGTGTGAGTGCCACCGGGCCAGAGCCTGTGCAGTCCCTACAGAAACAGAGGAAACGAAGACCCAGTTCTTGCCTTTAGGGCGCTTGTAGTCTACTTGGGGAGACAGACACAGGAAACTTCAAAGCGCTGTGGGAAGTTCAGGGTGCTTTGACAGGGGTTACAGAGGGGCTGTGAGAGCAAAGCCTGGGCATCAGGGAAGGCTTCCTGGAGGAGGTGTTATCTGAAATGAGCCCTGCAGGATCAGTCAGGGGCAGGAAAGTCATTCCAGGCGGAATTCAGAGCAGGAGATGGAGCCCAAAGCTGGTCTCTCTGGCTGCTGCACTCTGAGGCCCAGACAAAGCTGCTCAGACCTGGCTTGCTCTCCCAAGTGTAGCTGGAGCAAAGGCCCAGAGGCAGAAGGCAGGTCTTTGGTTCAGGGAACTCTGTCTCTGGTTAGAAGTCAGGGACAGACAGGGCTGAAGAGGAGAGCGGGCTCAGAGGGCCTCGGGCTTTCAGGAAGCCCTGGGGAATTTTAAGCAGAAAGCAGCCCAGGGCCGTTGATGGTCTCCCAGCTCTCTCTGGGGTTGAGTAGAGGCTGAGGTGGAGGGGTGAGGACGCAGGCAGTGGGGAGGCTGCTCAAGGTCCAGGCGGCCAGCGTGTGACTGGGC
Source organism: Equus asinus (assembly GCF_041296235.1). Lineage (NCBI taxonomy): Eukaryota > Metazoa > Chordata > Mammalia > Perissodactyla > Equidae > Equus > Equus asinus. The sequence continues at coordinate 10,330,337 of NC_091798.1, forward strand.
GGGAGCTGCTCCAAGGCCAGTGCTTTGGACTCTGAGTCCAGTGCTCTGAAAAGTGTTTTTAAGTTATCTTTTAGGAGGAAAATTATCCTTGCTCATTAAAATCCAAGAAAAGAAAAAAGGAAAGGAAAGGAAGGAAGGAAGAAAATAAAAGGTGGGGAGAAATGTATCTAACAGCAAAGTCAAGCCCAATGTTCTCTTTCTAAACATTTTATTATGAAATATTTCATACCAAGGAACATATGCAGTTTGTGTTAAATTATAAAGCATGATAACAAAACACACATCTGTGACCCCACCATTCCGCGTAAGGACTAGAAGCTGCCGAGGCCGGCAAAGCTTCGGTGGGACCCACTTTGATGCCTCCCCGTGCTCCTTCATCCCCACCGCCGAGAGCTGATCACTCCCTGAGTTTCATTTTGGTTCCTTCTCTTCTTTTATTTTTTGTGTTTACCAAATGTGAATGTGTCCCTAAAAATACAGTGTTCGATTTGCATGTTTTCTAGCTTTATTAAAAATGCGTCTTAGACCCATCTGCCACTTGCATTTTTAAATTCCACATCATGTGTCTCAGATTAATCCATGGTGATGCATGTGGCTGTAACTTTTTCTCTCTCTCAAGTACACAGTGTATTCCATTGTATGCATATACCCCAACTCATCTCTCCTTTCTCCCGGGAGTGGGCCTTGGGGTGGTATCCAGCTGTTTGCCAGCTCGCAGGGCTGGTCGTCAGCATTTCTGTGTGTGCTCCTGGAACACAAGTGCACCAGGTTCTCTAGGAACCCTTGGTGTGGAATTCCTGGGTTGTAGGGCCCGGTGCTCTTTCCACTTCTCTGTCCTGGGTAGGGCCTGGCAGCCCCCAAATTGGTCTCAGTGCCAGCTTGCTGGGAGCTCAGGGCATGGCAGCCCTGTGCAGGCAGGCCCAGGCCGGGCCCCAAGTCATTTTCCGGGACTCAGCAGGCATGCTAGATGCCTCTCATCTGCCAGAAGACCAGCAATCCTCCGGCTGGCTTCTAATTATGTTATGAGAGTGTCACTCTCTCATTCTGGGCTTGTTCCATTTCCTTCAGCACTTAGGCCTAGTAAGGCTCTGTGAACAAGCCGCTGAGGCCACAGGAGATGGTACAAGAGCAGCTACTGAGCTGACTGACACAGGGCACTGCTCAAAGCACCTGACACAGGTATTAATTCGATCTTCATGACCGACTGCATGAGGTAGGTACCATCATTAGCCCCATTTTGCAGACAAGAAAGTAAAGCACTGAAGTTGAGGGTCTTGCCCAGAGTAACAAGTGCTAATAAGTGGTGAGACCAGGCTTCAAACCCTAGCCGCCCGGCCTCTACACTCTCAACCACTCTACTCGCCCCTCTCTTACGAGAGGGAGAGAGCAAGCTCCTCGTCCACTCCTGAGTTCATCAGCATTCCTTGACTTGAAGGAAAAGAAACAGAACTTGAATGAATGTCAGCAAAAAGGGGGACGTACTGGATGACAAAAATAAATCCAGAAGAGGCAGATAGGGAGGAGACCTTGGGGCCCACGGGGTCCGGGAGGCAAACTCTATCAGAAACTGCTCCATCCACCCCTCCAACTCTGTCTATGCTGCCTTCATTCTCTCAGTGTGAGACGGTCGAGAACGTAGCTGCCCGCAGCTCTGGCCTCACTTCTGACAGATCTACCAATTCTTGTTAAAAAACAAGCCCAAACAAACAAACAGACCAAACACCAGGGTCAGATGCTAACAGGCTCAGGGAAGGATGCTGATAGGCTCAGGGAAGGACGCTGATAGGCTCATGGAAGGATGCTGACAGGCACAGGGACGGATGCTGACAGGCACAGGGAAGGATGCTGACAGGCACAGGGACGGATGCTGACAGGCGCAGGGAAGGATACTGATAGGTTCAGGGAAGGATGTTGGCAGGCTCGGGGAAGGGTACTGATTAGCTCCACCTGGGCCACCTGTCCTTTCCTGGGGCAATACCAGTGGTCAAGGAGGTTGGGTCCTGGCACTGGGGTAGGGGGATCAAGGGCCCCAGCCTGTAGCCACAAAGGCAGCATCTATTCCCAGGAGGGGGATAGCACAGACACGACTTCCAGGGCCAGAGTGGGTGTTGAGCGATTGTGAACAGGGCAACTGACCCCCGATGGTAGTTTCATGTACCCCCAGGACACTGTCTGCATCAAGGAATGCAAGAAGGCTCAGAGGGCCCTGCTTCCCCTCCGGAAATTCATCACATCATGGGCAGCTCTTCCTTCTGAGCAAGACCTGGGTCTTTATCCAGGATCCAACTATACTGAAAAGAATCCCCCTTTTAATAGCTCTCTATTTGGCATTCAGAGAAAAGGGGTTTCCACTTGGTATTTTCAACCAACAAGAGCTCCTTCCATGTACCCTAACCCATGGAGCCCCGGGACCAGCAGGAGTGTGGATGATGCTGGGACTGCACAGGGAGCTGCAGATCTTTGGGAGGGCCAGGGTCCCCTCTAGCCTTCTGATTACAAGCTCTGCCACCCAGGAGCCATCCACCCAGGATGTATGAGGAAGCCCAGGGAGGCACATGTCCTCACCCTAAGGGCACTTGGCTCAGGACACAGGGAAGGGAGGCAGAAAGCAGGGCAGGGGACACAGAATTTAACATGGGAAAATCCTGCATAACCTGGCCTGGCTCCTTGCTGCCCACTTTCCTCTGAGGCCCACCCAACCCCCTCCCAGGCCTGTGCTCTGGCCACCCTGTGGACCCTGGCAAAGGCCCCATGTGCTCTCAGTGAAACCAAGTCAGAGAGCGGCGGAGAAGCAATGCGGGAGTCAGGCAGATGCAAATCTGGACAGCAGAACAAAGCCAAGCTGGAAGCCAAGGAAACCCAATCCGCTGATGCCCAGGAGCCCCGGGGCCGGAGCAGCCTCGTGACAGAGAAGAAAGGGCGCTTTCACGGCCCGGCCCTGCCAGTGCCCAGCCCTCTCTGCATGCAGCCCCATGTATCTGTTGGCCCCTCACCCAGCCTGGGGGTGGGCATGGGGAAGCGACCCCTCATCGGGCCTCAGAGGATATGGGAGGTAGGAGATGGACATCAGAAGAAGCCACAGGCAACGAATGGCTTCAAGGTTAAGGCTCTGGAGATAAAAAAAGACAGGGTGTGTTTGTCCTGGAAATTGGCTCACGGACAGATTAAATTTAGGAGTAACTGGGGCAGATACACAGGGAAGCATGTTCCCTTAATAAGCCCATCTTTATTTAACTGCTTATTCATTTACTGGGCCAAAAAATCTGGAGGTGACTTCAAAAGTCACAATGATGAAGACAGAGACGGATTGAGCCCCGTCGAGCCGTTTCAGGGCCGGCCTCCTGTGGCCTCAAGTCCCTGCACCTGATGGGCGAGGATGGGCTGCACTGACCGCCAGGATGACCCCCACATGGCACAGCTGCTCTGCCCGGGAGCAGTTTGTCTTTGCCATTTCACTTTCCCAGCCGGGAGTTGATCCGGTCAGCGTTTCTCCTTCCAGCCCTGACCCCGCCCGCTCCCTCCAGCCAGTTCCGGGAGCCTCCAGCATCCCGTCTTCCCTCCACTTCACTGCTCATCCACCCACCCATTCATTCATTCAACAAAGTGTCTTCGAGCCACCAGTGTCTGTCCTGTTTGGTGTGGGAAAAGTCCAGTCAGGTGGCTGCTTTCTTGAAGCTTCTTACAGCCCAGTGGGGGATGCCAACTCTAGGCAAGTAATCCTACAATTATATCATTACAAACTGCAATAAGCTCGCTGAAGAAAAAGTGAAGAAAACTGGGTTCAGAGGGAGCAGGGAGGGACGGCCAGGCAGAGCACTTGCAGGGCGGTGACACTGTTCTGTACGACACAATGTTGGTGGATGCAGGCACCCTGCATGGTCACAACCCATGGCGCTGTACCACACAAAGATTGGCTCTAATATAAACCAGGGACTTGATTTGATAATGGTGTATCAGTATGGGGTCAGCGGTTGTAACAAGTGAACCTCAGTATGCAAGACGTTAATCATAGGGAAGCCTGGAGGTAGGGAGGCGTGTATACGGGAACTCTATGCACTTTCCGTGTAATTTTTCTGTAGACGTAAAACCACTCTGAAAAATAAAGTCTACTTTTAAAAAAGTGAAGACAATTATGAAAGACTATAACAGGGACCCTGATCTATGCTCGGGTGTCTACACTCAGGTGTCTGCAGGGCGCAGCTTGAAACCACACTCTGGGTGACCCTTATTCGACCTTGGTCACATAGCTGCCTGCAGGTCTCACTTCCTCTCCCAGGAGGGGGGGACCACTGTCTGGTGAGTGCCTGTTACCTGCAGCTCATTGCCAGGCACTGCGCACCTGTGACATTTGCTATGGGAGTCGGGGGACGGGGTTCATTCCTCTGGCGGATGTACCAGAACCAAGATGGGGGAAGGGGAAGAGAGGGGTATGTGTATACTTCAAAACTATAGATCCAGCACAGTAATTTTATATTTGGGGGGAAGAAATATTTTACTTCATAACGCGAGTTGTAGGAAAGGTGGACAAAGTGTTCTTGGCTAGCATGTGTGTGTGAAATACTTACCGTTGGTCCAGGGAGAAGTGGAGCCTTTGAGGGGAAGGCTCAATTTTGTAGTTAGTGAAAGTGGACACCTACTAGAAAAGGCTGGGACCATCTGTGAACTCACCACCAAAAGGTGAGCGAGATGACATGACTCCCACTTTCCAGAAAAGGGAACTGGGGCTCAATAAGTTTAGGTCACACACCTATGTCACACAGCTAAGACGTTGCAGAGGCACAGTTTGAACCCCAACTAGACCCACGAATGCTGTAGCCATCATTGCTGACAGGGCGGCCCAGGGGCTTCTAGTGGACACCAGTGGCGTTCCTTGGGAGACTGGAACTCATGGTCCACGAGTCAGTGGGTCAGCAGGTCACTCTCTGCTGTGCTCCAGGAGAGAGAGGGACCTGCCATCTTGATGCTGTCCAGAAGCCAGAGGATCAGCCCAGGAAATAGAGTGAAAGCCTCATTCTCTGGATCTCACTGATGCAGGACACTGTTAACCCAGCCCGGCTGAGCCTGAGTCCAGGCTGTGCTAGGTGTTAGAAAGATTCCAGAGCGAAGATGGGAGGGCAGTGCTGAACCAGTTTTAGCTAACTCTTCAGGTGTTTCAGGTATCTGTTTTTTTAAAAAGTAGGAGCTCATTAAATCATGTAGTAGGTCATTTCAGATGCATGTTTCTCTCTCCCTCTGAAAAGCAGGTCCCAGAGGACTTCCAAAGGGCTAAGCGCCACCAGCCATGTTAGGATGTGAAGTCAATAAATGTCGGGGAACAAACATCAAGTTGCAACTGTCCTCAGCGCTGTCCAGTTGGCCTCCTTGCCATGGTGGACACGTCCCCCACCTGCACTCTCCAATAAGGTAGCCACTGGCCACATCGGGCCATCAAGCACTTGAAATGCGGCTGCTGCACTGGAGGAACTGCAAGTTTAAATTATTTAATTTAAAGTCATCAGTTTAGAGTAAATAGCCGCCTGTGGCCAGTGGCTACCACTTTAGACTGGGCAGACTTCCATGGCTCTCGAATGTAGTGTGGCTTCTCTCCCCTTGTCGTCCAAAGTTTCACTCTCGCCAGTGCAGCCGTGACAGCCACGTGCTTCCCTAGATGGTCCACTGTCACAGAAGCCTCTCGTGCCCACTGAGTTGGCACAAACCCCGGGCAGAGAACACCTGGAGCCTGGAGAGGAGAGGTGACTCTCCCAAGGTCTCACAGCCTCTGAGGGGCTGAAGGGGACCGGGCTCTGCTCTGCGTCCTGTGTGGTTTCCAGAGAGACCTTGCTTCCAGCCTATGCCCTGTGCTCCAAGCTCCTGGCAGAACAGGCATTCATTCCTCCAGGTCAGTGAGCAGGGCGGCTGGCAGAGGCTGGCAGAGGCACAGCACTGGCTCCAGCGGGCAGGACCCCTCCCTGTCCCCTCGGTGGCTCCCAGCCCAGCAAGCAAATCACAGGCACCCAGCTGTCTGAGCTGGAAGGCTGGAGCACTGGTGTCAAGCGGACAAGTCAGGAGACCTCAATTTTCTAGTATCTGATTCTCATAAGCTGCTCTGCACTGAAAAAAAAAAAAACCAAGGAAGGAAAGAAAAGAAAAAAGTTTCAACTGACAAATGTGCCTGGGAATCACTGAAAACAATATTTCTCCTCCAGGAAACTGACAAACGCTATCAGCATTTTAAGGAAAGGGGCAAGGAGGAGGGAGGCAGTGGGGAAGCGGACAGAGGCCAGGGTTTGGCGTTGGCCTGCCTCACTTCTAAATCCTCGCTCTGTCCCACTCACCAGTGGGTGACTTTGGGCAGCAGCTTCTACGAGCCTGAGTTTGTGCGTCTGTAAAGCAGGGGTGATAGACAGCGCGTGGATCTATGCCTGGCCTGGGGCGATGCTCCCTGTTCCTTCGTCTGGTAGGAATACAGAGGGCAGGGAGGGGAGGCTGATCAGGGACTGGCTGGCTGGCCAGGCTGGGCAACGCTTGATCACCAGGTAAGGAAGGAGGAACCTCTAGTTAACTGTCCCCAGGTTCGCTGCAGAGCATGCGACACCCTGGATGATGGTGGACTGAGCAAGCGCACTCACTCTGCCCGGGTTCTGGCCCCTCAGGCTGCCTTCCCCAGCTGGGCTCCCTCAGGCAGGCACAGGTCAGCTTCCAGGGGAGAACCAAGCCAGCCCTCAGGTAGGACAGGCCGCCCGTGCACCTGTCCGCTCATCGGGAGCCAGCTTGGCCAGCCGAGGCTTTCTGGAGAACGTACGAAACCTCCTGGGGCCACGACGGAGACCACCCGTCAGGAGGCATGTCGACATGCCTTCCCGGGTTCTTTTCTGGCTGGGGCAAAATCAAACATAACATCCGCCTCCCTAAGCCACATCTTTGATGACACGTCAAAGACCCGGGTTGAGTTCTGGCTCTGTGACCTTCCTGCTGTGGACAAGGCACCCCCTTTGAGATCCCACAAAGTAGCTAAGGGACTTTGGGAAAGCCCCTTCAGCTATCCACGCCTCAGTCACCTCTTCAGAAAAATGGGGAAGAAATACCCACCTCTTACGCTTGGGTGGCACCCGGCTTACGGTGGGCATCCTCCAGGTCAGCGGTTCTCCCAGTGGGGTCCCTGGACCAGCAGCATCCGCATCACCTGGGAACTTGTCAGAGACGCACATTCTCAGACCTACAGAATCAGACCTCTGGGGTGGGCCCAGCAATTTGTGAGGTTTAATGAGACCTCCGGGGGTTTCTGACACTTGCTCAAGTTTGCGAAGCACTGCGTTAAGTGGCAGCTGTCGGGGGTTATCGATATTCTCAGAAACCCTCCCAGCTCCCGGTCTGGCTGTCCTTCGCTAAGGACAGGTCTTGGGGTCAGACAGACCTGGGAGAAGTGCCGGAGCCTCCACTCTTAGCTGGTGGCCTTGGGCAAGCTGGTTGCTCTCTCTGAGCCTCAGTTTCCTCATCCATGAAATGGCAGTAATGCTTGACTTGCAGTTGCCATAAGGCACCGAATGTAATTATCTCAATGCCCAGAACACTGGAAGAGCTCAGTAACTGGCAGTTACTATTATTGTTGTTGTTTTCTTAAACAATCAGGTACCAGGGATTTTTGTTCTCAAAAAGGGTCAAGTTTCTCCAGCTTGAATCCCGGCCCACCCTGCCATCATCCCCCAACTAGGTTCCCATAAGGACCACTGAGTAAATTGCCAAAAGGCCTCTGCTCCCCATCAGAGGGAAGGCTTTCCGCTCTTGAATGAGGCAGAGGATTTCAATTACCCAGGATTACAAAGGACGCCCTGGATGGACCATATGGCCGGGCCTGGCCGCCAACCTCCGGCCTGATCGCAGGCTCTCGTGTGAGATATTAACGTAATATCCCTTCCAAAAGCGATTACGGAGTCGCAGGCAGCAGAGTGTCATTTGGTGGCCGCAGCCCGCTCCCATCAGCAGCGATGGCTAAACAAGCTAATCAAATCAGCACAAATTTGCACACGGGCCGCCAGCTGGGCCCGGAAATCGCCGAGGCAAAGCATCATCCTGCTGTAGGATGACTTGACTAATGGGCTCCCGTGGGCAGCCGGGCCCCGGTGGGCTGCCGGGCACGTCTGCACGGTGAGGGTGGCCACACCCAGAGGCAACCACAGCCAGGGTCCTGGGAGGGACAGAGGCCACATCAGCAAACAGCCAACAGATGGAGGGGAGCGGGAAGGGCTGACACCTGTGTAGCAGTGTCTCCAGCCTCACCGTGTGTGTGTGTGTGTCTGTGTGTAGACAGAGAGAGACTGACCTTCCTGAGAATGTGTGTTCCGGAGGCTGCCTTGGTTCCAGTTTCAGTTCTGTCATTTCCTGTGTGTCCTTGAGCAAGATACTTAACATCTCTGAGCTCAAAGTCCTCATTCGTAAAATAGGGATAGTGAGTGTTCTTAATTCTTGAGGTTGTTGTGAGGGTTAAATGAAATAATATGCATCATGTCTGACACAGTGAGTGTTCAAAAACAGCAGGTATTATTATTATATTGTTCAACAAACTTCGCTGTGGACCTTATACGTGCCAGGCCCTGGGCTCTGTGAATGCTAAAGTCAAGGATGACAGTGTCCTGGCCTTCAAGGAGCACATAACGTGATGGGGTGACAGATGAGTAACTAGAGAATGACAACATGGCGTGATGAGGGCTGCGAGAGGAGAGAGAGCAGGGGGCTGAGAGCACAGAGGGGGACACCCCAGCCTTGGGGACCCCAGAAAGCATCCAGGAGGAGGTGACACTACAGCTGAGTTTTGGGGAGTGAGTTGGATTTCACAGGAGAGCAACAGCAGAGGGGGAGGCCGGAGGTCAGAGCTCACTGCTTCCCACGGCGCCTGGCGGGCAGTGGGAGGCCCCCGGGGCAGACAGGCACCTGCTGCCGAGACGGCCAGGCAGTCTGCCCACAGGCTGGCCCTTCTCGAGCCTGAGACAAGATGGAAGGTGCGGCCTTGGAGGAGGAGGCTGGGATAAGGGCCCACGCTCTCCTGGACACCTTTATCCCCGAGTCACGGCTCCCAGGCAGACAGCGGTAAAGGAGGCAGGGGGCTCTCCAGGGCTGCAGGGGAGAGAGGAGCCATGGAGGGCACCTGCCACCCTGGCCCTTCTGCATGCCTCCTCCAGGTAGCCGCTCAGGCCTGTTTCTCCTCCCAGAGTGGGAGGTCCCCCGCTCAGACTCCCACCATCCATCGCTTCCTTTCTACTTCACAAGCGGCCACAGCCACGGATGCCTACACTTAATTGAGTATTGACTTAATCCTGTCTCTCAAACAGCCCCCTTTTAAAAACTTGCATCCCTAACTTAAACGCTTTACAACACTGGAGGACCAGTACCATTTGCATCGATGGAAGATAGCTGTACAAATAAAATGAAACAAGCTTATACATCTTCGTGAGATGCTGTCACTTCCTGAAGACTGAGGCCGAGGTGGCAGGTGGTTAGCATGTGCTCTGGAAGGTGTTAAAGACGCCCCAGCACCAGGGAGAGACTCTCCCTCCGTGATCACGAGGACTGAGGGAGAATTGCGAGGAACCGCAGGCCCCGCTGGTTAACTCAGGGCGATTTAGTAGCGGGTGTGGGGACCACCTCCCTGTGCTTGAGACACAGGCCATCATCCCGTCTGCTTCCCTGCGCTCTGGGAGATGCTGGCCCCAATAAGCTCGAGAGCCTTTTACAGCTGTAAAACTCTACAAGTGAACTTACCCACTCTTTAGAATGGGTGGAAGTGACTGGAATGAATCACCAGGCCGCCCCACTTGTCCTCTCATCTGAGGCCCTCCCTGCTCCCACCCACTGACGCAGACCCGGACGGCACACCCGAGAGGGGCTGTGTCCAGCCAGGTGGCCCCTGGCGCCTGGAGCATCTCAGCAGATGGCAGGGCCCAGCTCTCCTCAGATTCCTGGCCAGGGACCTCCCGGAGAGGAGCATCCAGTGAGCCTCCCACGGCCCCACCACAGGGACGCCTGTCTCCACGGCCTCCCTTCGCCCACCAGCCCAGCCCCACCCCTCCCCAACAACAGCCAGTGACTTCCCCACACCCCCAGAACGGAGGCAGAGCCCACAGGCCACCGCAGCCCCTGGTCACCCCAACGGCAGCCCTGTGTGCCTCCCTCCTGTCTCCCCGGCCACAGCCCTCTCTCAGCAGACCTAGCTTCACGTTCTGGCTCTGCCATTGTCACCTGGGGCCTTGGACAGCTCACTTAACCTCTCTGCACCTCAGTCTCCCCATCTGTAGTCAGGTTGTCACATAACTGACCCCATGGGGTTGTTTTGAGAATCAAATGAAACAGTGTCTGCAAACCCTCCAAACACTGCTCAACTGACTGAACAAATGAAGGAGGGAATAGCTGAATGAACGAATGAACAAACGTGGCGGGCTTGTAGTGGACGGAGAACCGGATGGAAAGTCTAGAGATCTGGGCTCCAGTCCCAGCCCAGAGCTGACAGACTATATAACCTTGGGCAAGGCGCTTTGCCTTTCTGGGCCTCGGTTTCCCCATCTGTCAAGCAAAGAGACTTGACTTGGGTTACTGCCGACATTGTTTCCAACTTTAAGCAGTAAACCACTGTCCAGGCTAGGACCAGCCAGCAAGCTTCTGCAGGCCCTCAGTCTGCCCGGAGCCCGGTCTGTGGCCCGGAAGTTCTCCAGCGCTGGGAGCAGAGCCAGGTGGCTGGCCAAAGGGCCGGGGAAAAGCCAGCTCTCCTTTGCAGCACAGTCAGCAGAGCATTTAACAACGCAGGAAGAAACAACAGTCCTGAGGTTTCCTCGCTGTGCGAGGAGCTCAGGAAAGTTCTGTGAGTCACGAGCCTCCATTGGCCTCGTCAGTAAAATGGGGACAATTTTACCACTCTGACCCGTTCTGAGAATTGGAGAGTGCTGATCTTTACTGCTTGCTGGTTCTTGCTACCCACACGTAGCAAACGCTCAACAAATGGTGATATCCTTATTTTTTACACCTTTAATAATTGTCCTGTTACTAACGGCCTTCACATTGAATACAAGGATCTCAGGGCAGGAAGAACCCCAAGTGAAGCCACAGCAGTTTGGAGGTGCTCTGTTCTCAACCACCCCCGACCCCCACACCAGGAACAGCCAAACCTGGGTGGGCCCAGAGGGGCCCCTGCTGAGAGGGGAGGCTAGGCCTCAGGGATGGATGGCGGCCCTGTCCATGTCCTGCCCCACTCAGCCGCCGAGCGCACTCTGCCCTGGGCCCCTGGAGGCGGGCGTGGAGACTCCCACCCCCACCACACTCCCATCCCCGACCCCTCTGAGGCCCGAGTCACGGCCTTCGTGAGCAGAAATGAAGAATGCACAGGCGGGTGTGCGTGCCTGTGAGTACACGGCAGAGCGGTTACCAGTGCTGAACAGGAAAGGGGACCCCAGGTCTGAATCCTGGTGCCACCACCCACCAACTGTGTGTGCAAATGGCTCCACCCTCGTGCCTCAGTTTCTTCCTCTGTAATTGGGAGGATGCCATTACATCATGCAGAGAGCACATGAGCATGGTGTCCGGTTCCGGGTCACAGTCCACACTCCATCCATCCCGATCATTTTGCTTTGTGACAAGGGGTGGCAGGACTGTGTATGTCCCTTTAAGCTGACCATGTTGGCGGGCAACCTGGGGTCACTAAAGCAACATAAGGAAGGGAGTGTTGGCCCTTGAAACCAAGCTTTCAGAACATGTGACATGGGTTTCCAGCAGGGGGTCTCCGCTCTGGCTGCACATTCGAATCTCCTGGGGAGGTTTGACAAAGCCATTGCACGGCCATACCCAGCCAACTGCTCCAGACTCACGGGGTGGGGGCGGGGGCACCTGATATTTAAAGCTCGCCAGGTGCTTCCAGTGTGGAGCCAGGGTTGAGAACGAGGGCTTAAATCAAAAGGACTGGCTTTGCAGCCCGGTGGCACAGTGGTTAAGGTCACAGGTTCTGCTTCGGCAGCCTGGGGTTTGCCGGTTCGGGTCCTGGGTGTGGACATGGCACTGCTTGGCAAGCCATGCTGTGGTAGGTGTCCCACATATAAAGTAGAAGGAGATGGGCATGGATGTTAGCTCAGGGCCAGTCTTCCTCAGCAAAAAGAGGAGGATTGGCAGCAGAGGTTAGCTCAGGGCTAATCTTCCTCAAAAAAAAAAAAGACTGGCATTGGGATCAGCCCAGCCTGGGCTGAAATCCTAGCTCTAGGACTTCTATGTGCAGCCTGCACAAGGCACTCCCCCCACCCACGTGCCGGTCTGTTCATTTGTGAGACACGGACAATAATAATACATCCTCACGAGGAAGGGGTGGAGATCCTGAGACGGCAGCTAAGAGCCCAGGGCCCAGCACTGCCTCGGTTCTCAATAAAATGGGAGCTGGCTACCGCATGAGTCCTCCCAATAAAATTTATGCTCACAATACAACCTGAAGTAAAAGGCAAATTCAGGCACAAATGTTCAAGCCCATAGCATTTGCTTGAGTGTTTCTTTCTTGTTTGCTCGTTGGTGTTCGCTGAACCCACCTTGTTTCAGGAAGCATGAGGGACTGCCAACGTATCTGCATTACAAATGTTGCGAAGCATTCAAAGCAGGCCCTTCCGCAGCAGCCGGGAAGCTGGACGTGAAGCTGGACGTACCCCTTCACGGCTGGGCTTCCAGGGGCATCTCCGAGAGCCATCCACGGGAGCTCGTGCTAACGACGTCGGATTGTGGACGTCCTCAGAAGGGCCTCGCCCCCACCGGCTGCTTGCCTGCTCTTGGAGAAGCTGCTTTTGGCCCCTGCAAACCTGCCCTGACTATGGAGTGAACTACGGCTCATAACCCACGGGTGCCTGGTGCAGGGAGGAGGGTGGGATGTTCCAGAAGGGACAGTGGGCGGAGGAGCACTCGGGAGAGCTGGATTCCAGGCTTGCCATGCGGGGAGCTCACTGGCTGTGCGGCTTCAAGCCGCTCCTCCACCCTCCGAGCCTCGGTGTCCCACTCTGTAAACGGGGGTCCTGTGCTGCCGCCCTGCTTCACACACTGCCCGTGAGGTCCCCAGGCGAGGAGCTGTGGAGGGCGCTGTGGCAGGACCCTGTGGCTGCCGGAACAAACTACCACCAGCTGGCTGGCTTCAAATAACAACAATTTATGGTCTCACAGTTCTGGAGGCCAGAGTTGGAAATCAAGGTGCTGGGGGGCCGCGCTCTCCCTGAAAACTGTAGGAGAGAATCCTTCCTTCCTCTTCCCGCCCCCGGTGCCCGTGGGAGTTCCTCGGCTTGTGTCTACACCACTCCGGTCTCTACCTCCAATCATTGCCTCCTTCTTCTTTTCTGTGTGTCTCTTAAAAGGACACGTGTCATTGAATTTAGGGCCACACAATAATCCAGCCTGATCTCCTCATCTCAAGATCCTTCACTTAATTATATCCACAAAGACTCTTTTCCAAATGAGGTCACATTCACAGGCTCCAGGGATCAGGACGTGGGCATCTCTTTTGGGGGGGGCCACCGTTCATTCCACTACGGGCACCTTGTAAAGCATGTTAGTATCTTTTGAACTACATTCTATTGCTGGGGATAGTAGATTTCACAGCGCATGCCAGCCCGATGGGTTGGCAATGGTAGCCCAGAGAATAAGAGCATGCAGTCATTGAGTACCTACTATGTGCCAGGCAACATGCTGAGTGCTTTACAATTTATGTCACTTTATCCTCACAACAACTCTCTAAGCCACGTATTCCTGCCCCCTTCCTCAGATGGGGAACCTGAGGCCCAGAGGGATGGCCAAGGTCACTCACGTAGTAAAGGATGGAGCTGGGCTTTGAACTCTGACTCCATAGGCCATGCAGGAAACCACTGTGACCAGCAACGACGGCAATCAAATCCACCCAGCACGCAGGCAGGAAGCCGGCTCCTCCTTCCCCACAGTCCCCAGCAAGTTAGCATCATCCTGCTGATCTTAACTCCTGCACACTGTCAAACCCACGCCCACTTCTCCACCCCTACACGACGCCCCAGTTCAGGCCTCCATTACCTCGCTCCTGGATCACTGGCCAAGTGCCCCCAGACTACTCTCTGGACTTCTGGTATTTTCCAAACTCCCTGCTCGTTAAACCCATCTTCCTCTCAACAGCTAGTGTGAATTTAGGAAAACTGAATTGCAGCCATGCCATTTCCCTACTTATGAGTCCAAGTTCAGGGACTATGGGTCCAAGTTCAAGGTCCTTAATTATATGTACATTATAGACTTCGGTCATGTGGCCCCACCCTCCCTTTCCAGTCTCACCTCATACCCCTCCCTCAATCACACACTAAGCTCCCCTAGCACTGATCTGGTTGTGGCTCCCCATCTACCACATGTTGTTTGCACCTTAGGGCCTTTGCACATGCAAGTCTCCCTACCTGGAATACCATTTGCACCTTCTAGCCTCTCTGCCCCACTTTCCAGCCTGCATACACTGAGGGCGGGGACTGTGTCTGCCTTGTTCACTGTTTTATTCCTGGCCTCAGCATAAAGCCTGGCTCATAGTAGGGGATCGATAGGTCCTCCTGAATAATGAATGGGCAATTTGAAGAAGCCCTCAGGTTCAACTTGGGACCCCTTTTGTGGGTTCCAATAGCATGTGTTCCCTTTGTGGTATTATACCGAAATTCTCCATCTGCCCGTCAGTCTAAGAGCTCATCCAGGATGCAGGGGCCCAATCTGAGGTTACAGACTATGGCTCCAAAAGGCTCCATGACATGTTCGGTTAGGGCTACTCCTTACCTTTCTTTCTTTTTTAAAAAAATCTTTTAATTAATTGCCAATATTAGGTGACTTAAAGAAAATTCAAATTTAGGATTCTCTTGAAAAATATCATGATCTGGCCACACTGGCCCATTCCCCACATGACAAGGACAGGCCAGAGTTGAGTAGCAGCTGCCCCTGCAGCCAGGACACCTGCTGGCCAGTCCCCACAGGCCCACCCAGCCCCCTTCAGACAGCTCTGTCACCTGCCTGGCCACCCTGGTACCTGAATTTTCAGGTCTCAAAACATATTGTATTCATCTGAGAAACTCTTAGTGTGAATGTGTACTTATTGGGTCTCTGATACGTGGGGGGCCTTAGACACAAGGCCAAATAAGCCAGCCTTCAGTTGAATGAAACCTGCTTTTCTTAGCAAAGAAAGAAACAAGATCAATTGCAAGAGTCAAGGTGACCGTGAGATTTTTAAAAGCACAAGTGGTCCAAAGTCAGCAAAGCATGCTCATAACAGGACACGGGGAGGGGCCCTCCAGGGCAGCCCTCCTCCAGTTTCAACAATCGCCTGGCGAGTCTGTGAAGATGCAGATTCACACCAGTGGGTCCAGGGGGCCCTGAGAGTCTGCATTCTAACAACTCAGGGGACAACGATGCTTCTGGTCCCTGCACACTCTTTCAGTAGCAAGGCTCTGTGACATCCTCACACCAGGCGAGAGAGGCACCCCAGCCCTGCTGCCTGGCTGCCTGGAAGGAGCATCTTCCAGGTCATTCAGGTGTTCCTGGGATGCCCACTTGCATGGTGATGCCATGGAAAGGGTAGAAAGCCCTTCAAGAATGCCCAGTTCCTTCATTTGAGTCCAGAAAAGAGAAACATGGTAAGAAAGGGACTCCCGGGGTCGGGGGAGGGTTTAGATGTCTATGTCTTTGCAGGTGCCTTCCCCACTCCCCACGGCCAACCCCGTGAGTTCCCAAGTATCTCAGATTATGACCCCAGGGTGGTATAGGGGATACTCCCAGAGGGACTAGGAGATTTAGGCTCAGGTCAACCTTAGTCACAAACCCCAACTTGCGAGTTTGGTTTTTGGAGCCGCCTTCCCATTCGAGCTCCTTTTCCCAGCGTGTTATTTTTCCATGCAGTCGGAGGGAAGGCCTTGCCCTCGCACGTCAGGGGTCTCAGAGGAAGCAGACAGAAAACTGACACACGCAGGCCTGGTCCCCAGGGCTTCTCGCAGCGAGCTTGTAAACAGGAAGTTGCAGGTACACTCTGCTGGAACACCCTGGAGTCTGCTGGTTTGTTTTGCAGCCATTCGGCTCATCCAGACAAACTGGGGCGAGGATTATCAGAAACTCACGGAGCCTGTTTGCAGCCCACCCCGCACGCGGGCAAAGTGTGGTGGTAGCAAGGCTGCTGGGCAAAGATTCACACCCAGGGTCCAGGGTGGCGGGTAGAGGATGCTACAGGCTGCAGGGATGTGCCCTCTGATTTCTCCGGCCCACTTTCCCAAAATCCCCTGGGGACTTCCCAAATTCCTGTGCCAACCCTAAAGAAACACCGCTCAGGGCCGTGAAGGGGAGAGCCGCCAGCCCCTGGGTGGTGGCTGCAGCTGCGCAGCCTTCGGCAGCGAGCAAGAGGCGGAAGGGGAGATGGGGCGCTGGCTCTGGGCTTTCATTATTGTCCCGTGTTTTCAAAGTGCCAGCTCCAGAGGGCACTGGGGAGGGAAGAGTTTGGGGACTCGATCAGCCTAGGTATACACAAATAGCAGCAACAAAATGTCCTTTATCGGCTATTTCCCAGGGAACAGGGAGAAAATTCTTCTCATCACCAGATTATAAAAGAAGAGGCTCACCCTTCTCGGAGACAGCCCCCTCTTCTTCCCTCTTTCCCTTGTGGAACACTAAGTCACTGTTCCTGCCCCCCACCAGGGGGGTCCCTGTTGGAGAGAGGCGGGGGCTGGCTGGCTGAGTCTGGCAGCTGCTAAGCAGACAGGTTCGCTGCCAGGCAGAGCACAGAAATTCTTTCCCAGGAAAGAGGTGGTTACGTAGCCTGCCCGGGAAGCTGGAAATTATTAACCTCGGGACGAGTAGCATCAAAGAGTTGAAAACCAGTTGTTGGCTTTACCGGGAGTTATAAGCATGCTGGGAAAAAAATGACAAATATATTTGAAATATTTTTTTCCTGAACCAGGAAAAGCCATTTCCCATAATTCTGTCAAGTAAAGCCTCTCCAGTGTTCTCTCCTGCTCGTATTTCAAGGCTGGTTTTGTTATTTCTTCACACAGATGGCCTAGGAAATACTCAATATATTTTTCTTTTCTTTCTTCCTTTTTTTTTGACCCAAAGAATTTGAGTCTTTCTAATCTGCCCATTTCTTATTTTCCTTCTCTCTATTTCTGATTTAGATAAAAGAGTGACTTTATGGGGGCTTTGAGACTATTTATATCATAGCAGAATTTGAGATTCTTTCTTATCATAAATATAATGGGTCCAACCTCCTGTAATCATTAACATTTTATTGAGCACTTACAGTGTGCCTGGATCTGTGCCAGTGCCTTATGCCAGGGTTCCTCAAAGACTGACGTGTGCTAGTTCTATTTTTAATTGGATTTTGTTGTTATTGAGTTGTAGGAGTTCTTCATATGTCTTGAATATTAATCCTTTATCAGATATATGGTCTGCAGATATTTTCTCCCATTCAGTAGGTTGCCTTTTCATTTTGTTAATTGTTTCTTTTGCTGTGCAGAAGCTTTTTAGTTTGATATAGTTCCGCTTGCTGATTTTTGCTTGTCCAGAAATCTGATTTCTGAGTGTTTATCCAAAGGAAATGAAAACAGGATATCGAAAAGATATCTACACCTCCACGCTCACTGCAGCATTATTCACAAAAGCCGAGATGTGGAAACAAGCCAAGTGTCTGTCAGTGGATGAATGGATAACGAAGATGCCATATGTATATATGTACATACATGTCTACACGCAATGGAAGATTAGTTAGCCATGAGAAGGAGGAAATCCTGCCGTTTGTGACAACGTGGCTAGACCTTGAGGGCATTATGCTAAATGAGATGTCAGAGAAAGACAAACACTGCATGGTTTCACTTATATGAGGAATCCACAAGAGCCGAATTTGGAGAAACAGAATAGAATGGTGGTTGCCAGGCACTGCTGGGTGGGAAAATAGGGAGATGTTTGTCAAAGGGTAAAGTCAGAAGATGAGGAAGTTCTGGAGACCTAATGCACAGCACTGTGATTACAGGCAACCATACTGTATTAAACACTTCAAAGTTGCTAAGAGACTGGGTCTCAAATGTTCTCACCACAAAAAAGAAATGATAATTCTGTGACGTGATGAAGGTATTGGCTAACATGCCATGGTGGTAATCATATTGCAATAAGCACATAAATGTATCGAATCAACGTGTCATACACCTTAAACTCATACAACATTATCTGTCGATTATATCTCAAAAAAAAACACTGATGTGTGAACAAACCCCTGGAGAGCCTGTCAAAACCCAGAGCCTGATCAGCAGCCCCAGGGCCCTGGGGGTCTGCATTCCCAGCTCCCAGGGGATGCCAGTGCTGCCGGCTGCTGGACCACACTTTGAGGAGCAAAGCTTATACCCCCAACCTCATCTAATCCTCATGTCAGGTTGGCAGAATTGATTTTATTGAAAGAAGCTAAGAGGTTTTTTCTACAAAAAGGAGGAAGACATGCCTTGAGCAATCTTCAGTTTGGGACAGGAACTGCTGACGTGGAAAGGTGAGCAGATGTAAATAAGATACCTGTGGGCAGGGACACGCCCAGGCTTCAGGTGTGCTCCCTAAGCTGCGAAAGATGGGAGGGTAGACAAAAAGACACGGATTTGAGTTCCTGTTCTGCCACTTACTAGCTGGATGGCCCTGGGCAAGTCATGTCACCTCCCTGAGCCTTAGTTTCCCCATCTGTAAAATGAGGGTAAAACCTACCACCTGGGATTGTTGTAAAGAGCAAGTGATTAAACACACCTAGAGCACTTCACACCTGCCCACCTGTAACCTCGAGATAAATGGTAGCTATTCATTCACTCAGCAAACTTAGTGAGCGCCTACTAATTTCCAGGTCTGTTCAACACACTAGAGAAATAAAGGGAAGAGACTGATGTGGTCACCAAAATAATGACCTAATGACCCCCAAAGATGTTGTGAATGTGTTACCTTACGTGCCTAAAGGGATTTTGCAGGTGTGAGTAAGGTTAAGGACCTGGAGGTGGGGCGAGGAGCCTGGAGTATCCAGGTGGGTCCAGTCTGATCACAGGGAGATGAAAGCGGGGAAGCTTTCTCAGCTGTGGTCAGAGAGAGACGCAATACTGTTGGCTTTGAAGATGAAGGAGGGGCCACAGCCAAGGAATGTGGGCAGCCTAGAATCTGCAAAAGGTGGAAAAACAGATTCTCCCCCAGAGCTACGGAAAAGGAACGTCGCCCTGTAGACATCTTGATTCTAGGCCAGTGTCGGTCTTCTTCCTCAGAACAGTAAGATAATGTCTGTGTTGTTTTAAGCCACTAAGTTTGAGTTGATTTGTTACGGCAGCCGTGGGAAAGTAATACAACTGAAACCCAAATAACAAACAAGAACAAGGCCAAAATGACCTGAAAACAGGTCCAGGCAGAGGGCCAGCAGACATGAGGCCTGAGGAGGGCACAAGCTGGGTGTGTTTTCAAACGGCAAGTGAGGGGGGTGGTATGTGAGGCTGGCAAGGCCCCTGAGGGGCCAGATCCTAGGATTCTAAGTGTGAGTTATGCTACTCTGGTATACCGTCTAGTACATTCTATATGTCAGCGAGAGTCACCAAGACCCAGCAAACACCAGGACCTGGTGTATAAGTTTGCTAAGGCTGCCGTAACAAAACACCGTAGACTGGTGGCTTAAATGACAGAAATTTATTTCCTCACAGTTCTGGAGGCTGGAAAGCCAAGCTCAAGATGTTGGCAAGGTTGGTTTCTTCTACAGCCTCTCTCCTTGGCTTGCAGATGGCCACATTCTCTCTGTGTCCTTACATGGTCACCCCACTCTGTGTGTCTGTGTCTTATCTGGACACCAGTCATATTGGACTAGGGCTCACATATTTGACCTCATTTTAATTTGATCACCTCAGTCAAGGGCTTGTCTCCAAATACAGTCTGATTGTGGAGCACGGGGGACTAGGATGTCAACATGTGGATTTTGAGCATATATGTTTTAGCCCATAAAACTGGGAAATGTTGCTTCTTGGTGGTGGTGGGGATTGTGTTACCCAAATGCCTCTTAGGAATAGAACTGTAAGTGTTGGCAAGAAAGCCCTTCCTGAGCCACGGGACTGTGGTGGAGGAGCCCGTCAAGGAACGGGCTCGAAAGGTAAGAGTTGGTCTGTCTTCTGAGAAGATGGGCTCCTGTAACCACAGAGTTGAGCAGCAAGGGCACCGGGTATGCAAGTCTGGGGCAGAGCGTCATTACTCTGTAGAGGGAGCTGAAGGCTGAGGGCTGCCGTAGGTAAAGATCTGCGAGAGACAAGTGAGAGACTCAGGGCAATGCTGTGAAAGAGAGAAATTAGAAGCAGCATGTCTAAAGGCAATTTTAAAAATTTACTGTGGAATGTGCAATAAAATGTTTTTCTTCTTGCTTCCTCATGAAATCATCAGTAAATTCCACGTGACTTTGTGTGCATTATTCAGGGAGCGTTCAAAGAGGAGGACTGGGAGCGCCAGTGTCAAGCTTACATATACAATGTTGTACACAATGTAGATTAGGGATGTATCACGTAGGGCCTCACGGCACTCGTATGGTATAGTACAGTGGGTTTCAAACTTTTAACAATGAGGTATTTGGTCCAAATAAATCTTATGCCAACCAAAGTAGAGCTGCTGCCCACCTTCCCTTCATCAAGACTTTCCTGAACTTTCCAGGGCTCCGAATGCACATTAAACTGCCTGGAGCACTGAGTGTCTGCCAGATCCCCTGGAGCAGTGACGGGCTCCTGGATGAGCGTGTGGGTGGGCCCACAGACTCACCTGTGAAACCACTTCAAACCCTCGTGTCCACCCACCACCATCCCCCTTAGAAGAGCAGGGGACAAGTGCCCTTTGAAAGCCACAGATCTATTGCATCTTCAAATGCAGTCAGTCCTGTCACAAAGAGGCCTGGGAGATGACTGATGTCCCAAGCTCAGACTGGGGGTTAGTTAGACGTGGTGGCACCCCGTTAAACACAGACCGAGTCCTGCCTGCCTCCCACACCTGCTGGCATTTTGAGATTTGACTTAGCGATAATAATATTGCTACTTTTGGGTTATTTTTCACATGTGGCCTTGCTGGATCTGCCCTGGCTTGTGGGACCCAGTCACCTGGAGACAGGATGCTCTCTGGCTAATGTTGCCAAACCCACAGTGAAATCTAATCCTTCACGAGGATTTAGATCGGCTCTCTCACAAAGCGTTTTTCACGGTCCATCTCCTTAGCAAGTACCTAGCTATCAGCTATTCACTCCTTGCAGACGGATATCAGATGCCATCCAGTATAAAAACCCATGGCAGAGAAGAATGACTCACGTTCAGGGCTAGTACGAAATGATGAAACCCATCGGAATTTCATTCAGGGAAAGCCCCATAGGAGTTGGAACAAACGTTTGGGGAGCAGTGGGTGAGGTGTTGCAGATGACGGGGGCTGCCATTGCACAGTTCCGGAATACACTGTGAGGACTGCCCCCTGGAGTCGTGTGACACGGAGGTACCGGGGAGACCCCCAGCGGGCATACAGTGGTAACAGTTGTGGTCCTGTCAACGGCCTTCTGGTGAGGCTGGGCCCTGTTCCTGGAGGCCCTGTGTCCATGGAGCTCCAGGAATGGGCTGCTGCTCAGTGAGGGGAGCAGCGTTCCTTCGAAGGACAGAGGGAGACAGGACAAGGGGGGACAACTACGTGGTGGTGGCATAAGATTTTGCTATGACCCATGGGATGGGACTCTGCCCCCGATCACACAAATCTTCGATAAAATCTATACGAATGGATTTTTTCTGAGTGAGTAGCGTCAGGAAGGCTGCATTCTGAGTCCAGGCTGAGCCTGAGTCGGCACACGGGGACATTGGACACGCGGTTTACCCGGGCGGGGCTCTTGTCCACTCCTTGAACACCTGCCGCCTGCAGGCAGCGAGGCAGGAACGGAGAACACACGTATTCCAAACAGACAAGACCGAATTTTTTTGTGTGGCAAAGTAGACATAACGGAGAATTCACCATTTTAACCATTTTTAAGGGTATAGTTCAGTGGCGTTAAGTACATTTCCATTATCGTGCAACCATCACCACCATCCATCTCCAGAACTCTTTTCATCGTCCCAAACTGAAACTCTGCACCCATTAAATGCTAACTCCGCATTCCCCTCCCCCAACCCCTGGCACCTACCATTCTACTTTCTGTCTCTATAAATGTGCCTTTCTACAAACTTCATCTACATGGAATCATATGGTATTTGTCCTTTTGTGACTGGCTTATTTCACTTAGCGTAAGGTCAAGCTTCATCCACGTTGTAGCATGTGCCAGAATTTCCTTCCTTTTTAAGGCTGAATAGTGTTCCATTGTGTGTACCCACAAACACACACACAGACACACAACGTTTTGTTGATCCATTGATCGTCAGTGGACACTTGAGTTGCTTCCGCCCTTTGGCTATTGTGAATAACGCTGCTATGAAATATCTGTTCAACTCTCTGTTTTCAGTTCTTTTGGGTATAAATCACAAATGGATTTGCTGGGTTATATGGTAACTCTATGTTTAATTTCTTTTTTTTTCCTGCTTTTTTACTCCCCAGATCCCCCCAGTATATAGTTGTATATTTTAGTTGTGGGCCCTTCTAGTTGTGGCATATGTTTAATTTCTTGAGGAACCACTATACCGTTTTCCATAGTGACTGCACCATTTTACATTCCCACCAGTAAAATGCACGAGAGTTCCAATTCCTCCACATCCTCCTCAAAACTTATTTTTTTAATTCATTTTTTATAGTAACCACCCTAATGGGTATGAAGTGATACCATTGTGGTTTTAATTTGCGTTCCCCCAATGATTAGTGAGGTTGAGCATCTTTTCGTGTGCTTACTGCTCATTTGTATATCTTCTTCGGAGAAATGTCTATGCAAGTCCTTTGCCCATTTTTAAACTGGATTGTTCAGTTTCTTGTTGCTGAATTGAGAAGCCTGAATTTTTAAGTACTGATAAGACCTGCCTAATCTTTCTGTCCTTTGATTACCAAATCCCTAAGACACCCCCATTAACAAAATAAATAGGCCATGACGATCTTCCACATGTGAACAAATGAGCAGCGCTTCCAAATCCTCCAACCCAGCTCTGCTTAGATCCTGCTCAGGGCAACTCAGCTTCAGAGAGGGAATTGCAGCTAAGGTCCAAGTGTAGGTTTATATTCCTCTCATCTTGCGGTTCTCCTCGGGGTAGCCTTAAATTTTCACGGGGGGAAATACCATTCACCCAGCTCCAAATCTGCCACTGCTGATGCCTGGAAACGCCAGAGTCACAGACGCATGCCCCGCGAGCTGCCCTCTGACTTGAGTGTTTCCACTCATGCGCAGCTGGTTTTCCTTGGAAATTAAGGGAGATTGTGGGGTAAGTATTGAGAAAAATCGACCTCTCCTTGGTATCCCAAAGCAAGATAGATTGAATTGGTGCAAGATTGAGGCTGTTCATTCTTAAGATTTTCTTTTTCTGGCTTTAATACACGCAAATTTGAGGCCAGAGGTGTTTGGTCTGAAAACCCACGCAATAACATACCAAAATATGTGTTTTTAGCCCCAAGATATTTGTACGTTCCTGATCTTTGTACATGTGTGTACATTGTGTGTTACCTACATTGCACAGTGTATTGTAGAATGTATGTGGCATGAATATGACACAGTGCATTAAACGGCTGATAATGGTGGCCACATTAAGGAGGCCGGCTATGTGCCAGTCACTCCACTAAGCATTTCGTGTGCTCAGGAGCAGTGACAAGGAAAGGTCAAGAGCAGGGATCCCAACTCTGCTGGTTACTAGCTTTGAGACCTGGAGCCAGCTACTTAAGTTTCAGGTTCTTCATCTGAAAAATGGGAAGAACATGATCATATTTCATCAATTCTAAGATGCACAATTTCCCACATTTTAACAGATCTGAAATCAGAACATGTCATACCACCAACAGACTTTTAGCTGCAATAAAAAATGGTGCTACCTGTCCAACAATGTTGTCATGAGGATCAAAGGAGATTGTCACACGTATAAAATGCCAGCAGTGGTTCTGACTCACAGTCCTAAAATATGTATCCGCAAATAATACTTAACCCCCCTCTCCTGCTCTGGGCGCCCCCACCGCTGTCTGGTGGGCATCTTCACTCGTCCAGCACGACCCTGACTTCCTCGCCCCTCCGCTGCTCCTCCCCAGTCTTTCCCTCCTTGGTTACGGCACCATTTCTCACCAGATGCTCAAGGCCAAAAAGAAAAGAGTCATTCCTGAGTCTTCTTTCCCTCACCCCGAGACAAAATCCACCCAAAATCCTGTTGATCCATCTTCCAAATATGTCAGGAATCCGACAGCTTCTCACCACCCCTATTCTACTACCCCGGCCAGAGGCACCTTCTGTCGCCTTTGCTATTCCAACGGCCTCTTGACCCCGCTCCCGGCTTCCGCCTTTGCTATGTCCCCCCTGCCCGCAGACACTCTGCAGCCACACAGCACAGAGGAGCCTTTAAAATCTAAGTGCCTCTCCTGCTCGGAACGCTATCAGCCTCCGTCCCGCTCAAAGCGCAGTCCACACCTTCGCCTGCTACAGAGCCCTGCAGACCCCGGCCTCTCTGGCCCCTCATCCTCCCTTCTCATGATGCTTCTCCTTGGGCAACGTGTCCCTCCCACTCTGGCCTCTTTTCTGTCCTTGAACCTGCCAACTTCATTCCCAACTCAGAGTACTTGCAGTCGCTGTTCCCTCTGCCTCAGTTGCTCTTCCCTCACTTCCTTCAGGTTGCTACATTTACGTACAGGGAACAATTATGGACTCGTTTGTTTATTGTCTCTCTCTCCTCCTAGAATAGAAGCTCCTTGAGGAGGTCAGAGAATGATTGTCTTGTTTTCTCCTCTATCGTCAGCACCCAACAGCGCTTGGCACATAGTAGGTATGCAACATATATGTGTTGAATGACTGAGTGAATGAATTAGTACACATCAGGTGTGCCTTCTAGGCCTATGAGGATGTGTATGTGAAAATGTTATATGTGCATGTATTTACATGTACACTATTCGTATCTATATGTCTGTATCCATATCCACATCTATGTCTATATTTACCTGTAAAACACAAAGCAGGACACACTCATTCATAAAGGGATGCACACTAGGATTTTATTTCTGGCTCTGTATCTGGAGAGGAAGCTTCATGGCAAAACAATGTTGTGCTTGAAGAAACACAAGCCCAAGGTCACACAGCTACCAGGTCCACCAGAGGCCAATTTTCTAACTGCACTAGCTTCCTTCTTACAAAATCTCAGTGTAAACTATGGGAAAGGAGAAAATAAGAGCCAAAGAATGTTAGAACTGGAAGGCTCTTCAAGTTCTTCCAGCCCAGAGGCAACAAAAAGTGTCCTACCACTCTCCCCTCTCGTGCCCTGGGGAGACATCACTAAAGCATCACAGTACTTTCCCCCACCGAACTTCTGAGTCCTTCTTAACATAGTGCCCCAGGCAGCGCCAGTCACTCACCTGAAAGGCTTAGCCATTCCAAATCTAATGCACCCCAATCAGTTTTTGGACTGAGATTCTGAGGCCCAGAGAGGAGCCCTTATTTATCCAAAATTGCATAGCATGCAGATGGCCAAGCCAGGCCATGTGGTTGGACATCTGCTTTGTGTTCCCAAGGCCAGACATCAAACAGGAAGGGAACTTAGACTTAATCTTTAATATGAAATCACAGAGTCAGAAAGTTCTTATTTATTTATTTGTTTGTCTGTTTGTTTATTTATTTATTGGTGAGGAAGATTCGCCCTGAGCTAACATCCATTGCCAATCTTCCTCTTTTTTTTTTTTTTTTTACTTGAGGAAGATTAGCCCTACACTAACATCTGTACCAATCTTCCTCTATTTTGTATGTGGGATGCTTCCACAACATGGCTGATGAGTGGAGTAGGTCTGCTCCTGGGATCTGAACCTGCAAACCCGGGCCACCGAAGTGGAGCACACGGAAGTTTAACCACTTGGCCACAGGGCTGGTCCCAGAAAGTAACTGTTTTGTAAATGATCTTTTACTACTTCTGATTACTTCAACAATTTTCAATCACTTGCAGCCAAAGGTAACTCACTAGTAAAATGAGCTCAGGAATCAGATCACCACTGGCTGCCAGAGAGATGCTAAAGAGAACCAATTGCAGTCAAGACACCGAGAGAAATTCTGCTCTTTGGGAGACAAAGGGGCAGTTCAGCAAAAACAGACAGGGGCTGAGAAGATTCACTGGCAGACAGAGAGGAAGAGCGGCACATTTTCCAACTAAAAACGGAACCCCCATTTTATTCAGATCTCCCCCCTCAGGCAAGGTAACCCTGTCACCACCTCAAGACAGGATTGGCCCAATTATCTGAGCCAAACATGCAGTCCCTTTGCCTCTGCAACGACAAATGCAAAACTGCATGCGACACGGTTCTGACCACGGTCCTGCTGCAGGACTCTGTGGAGAGTTTGCTCACTTATAAAATGAGAAAGTCGGTCTTTTTTTGGCACAGAGTTGTTGCTTCTGAGTGCAATGGCTGAGCTGTGGCAGCCATCTTGGCACCATTAGAAAAGCAGCCTGAAGCAGGACTGACAGGCCTAGGATGCCATAGTGGAGGGGTGGAAGGAACCCAGATACTGGGTAACATGGAGGACCACAGAGTTAAGCAGCCCTGGAGACACCCTACCTTGGGCCATAGATCTTCCTTCATGTTTAAACCATTTTCAGTCAGAGTTTCTGTTATCTGCCACCCAAAGCATCATAACTGGTACGTCAGACTGCTTCCCATCTCCTCCTGGAGGTTAAAACAGGCCTGTCTGATCTCTAGACCTCTCCAGCTCCCAGGAATTGCCCTCCCTCCCTCCCAGCTGTGTCGCAAGAGAGCAAAGTCTTCCATCTGAGGGCAGCTGGGAGGGCCTCAGCTTTACTAAAGTGTGTTCCGGGTGCCTGAAACACCACTCTTAGTGAGGCTCTGCTCTCTTTAGATACGCGAACCGTCCTGGGAGAGAATAAATCCCCTAAGAGTGAAAACACTGATAATATCCCTTTCTTCTTCCAAGAAACTTGGGCAGTGTGTTTTTACCAGAGAAGCAGATGCCAAGACAGGAGCAAATATACCCGGTTTTATTAAGAAAAATGCCCCGTGATAAAGAAAAGGCAGGGAGCAAGGGCTTGGAGAGCAGTCAGACCACAATGCAATCTGACCCTGAGTGAGGGAGAACAGGAAGGAAGGCTGGACAGAAAAATCCTCGACCGCTGTGCTATCTCAGAGGGTCAGCAGGGTCATCCTGGAGCCGGGTCTGCTGTCACAGGAGTTCTGTGTCTGCCAGGGTGGCCTCCCTTAGTGTTCCTGCCATGCTCAGTCATGGGGTGAGAGGTGTGGCTCCCCACAGATGCGGCCGGGGCCCTTGGTCCCTTATGGCCCTGGAAGTAGAGGGCTGCAGGGGGCATCCCGTGGCCATCACAGGTGGCTGGAGAAAATGGGCTCCTGGGGCTGGGGAGACACGGGGTCCAGCAGGGGGATCCAAGTCTGTGATGGTCATGTGCCCTGCTCCACCCAGGCTCTCGGCCAACCTCCCTTAGTGATCTGCTCCATTCACCACACTTCCCCTGGGCACCTGGCTGTTGTCACTTGTGGGAACTCAAAGCATGATGTGGTGTGGGCCAAGGTCCCATGAGAGAGGGCTGGGCTCACAAGGTCCAGGAGCCAAGTGGCCAGGGTATTAGCATCACTCTGGACTGTCACAGGCCATGCAGTTTGAGGCAATTTCACCTGGCCCTCATGAGCCAGGAAGAACCCCAGCTGGCCTCTGAGTTACTTACTGTATTTGAGGGTTACAAACTTGGCTGCTGCATCAGAGATGCAAAACGCGGTGGCTTCCCCGAGAAGGCAGTCAACTTGTCTCAGCACATCAGCGCAGGTGTGGGCAGGAGCTGGGGCCCAGACTCCCGCTCTCTTGTTGCTCTGCCCTCCTGGAGGACTGCAGAATCACACTGCCAGCAGAATCTTATTGATGGAATAACACACATGTACCTACCAGGCCCTGTTCTAATTATTTTATAGAGATTAATCCTTTAACCTCTTTCCCTGTGGGGTAGATAATACTATCTCAGTTTTACAGAAACCAGAGCCAAAGAGGTTTCTCCATAATCTCTGCTCTTGATGACCACACATGTGAGTGAAATGGAAGGGGTGCGTGTCCTCCTCCCTCTAAGGACACGAGGCAGACACTGTCAGCCAGGTGACCACCCTTGACTGCAAGGAAGACTGAGAAATGCAGTCTTGAGCTGGGCAGGCCTGTGCAATGTCTGGAGGGAAGTCTCTACTCCTCTGCCTGGAAGGCTCTCCCAAACTTTTTGCCATGACTTTTGCCATCATTACCATTGTTCAACCCTGAGTTCACCTTCCCTGCAAAGACATGCCCACCCCAACCTGGGCTGGGTTGGACGCCCCCTCCAGGCTCCCATAAGCTTCCAGGATTTCTTCTATTTCAACTCTTACCATATTTTACTATAAGATCCTCCCTAACCCAACAGGCCTACAGATATGTTTGCTTGGCCCACAGTTTAAAAAAAAAAAAAAAAGAAAAAAGAAAAAAATCACACTAAATTCCAAATCTATGTTTTCTTTTAAAAAATCATAAGGCCCAATAATACCGGGCCGCTATTCCTGTGCAGTAGCAGTCACCTGGGGCTGCATAGCTCCCCAATCCCTGTGCATAATACACGCAGACCCCACCACTCCCTTTTGTCTCACACCCTGTCTTCTCCACTGATTTATGTTGCCTGCCTGGCCCTGCAGAAAGCAGCCCTTGCAACCCCCTGGAGCGTGGGTTTCTCTGGGGAAAGGAGGCGTTTCGTCTGGGTGTGCTGTGCACTTGGCACACTGTACACGCTCAGATATGTTTGCTGAGCACGTGGACAGCTCCACGGAAACATTCAGGATTCAGCCGCACTGCAGCACGGGCTTATGTTCCACCCACACCCTTCCCAACCCTCCCCCCCCCAGAATCTATATTTAATTGTCTTTGCAAAATTGGAGCCTGCAAGCAACTTCACACTGGAGATCCTTTCTAAACGTCAGAAAGGCAGCAGCTTGGCCGGCCGCGTGCTCCAGCCTATTAATAGCCGGGCTACCTCTGACAGCGTTTCTTGGGAGGCTGCATTGTTCTTAGTAGCAGAGAAGCAAAAGGCGACCCTCTAAGTCAGACCTCCCTTCTGCCTCGCCCAGGCCTCCTGGACGCCCACCCTCTCGTCTCTTGCAATGCCCAACACGTGCTGGGGCTGTTCTGCAGGATGGTTAGTCATTTATTTTGGGTTTTTCTTTTGTCAGCCCTGATCAGAGTGGTGGGAATGGGAAATCAGAGCTGTGGCCCATCCAAAAGTGCATTAGCAGGGTCTCCAGGGAGCAACCGCGCTGCTTGCAGTGCCAGAGGTCACTGTCACCTTGGCCTGGAGGTAGCCTGTTTACCACAGTGAGATGGAGATATCTGTCAGATGTCAGGGAAATGCTAATGGCGGGCGCTGGGCAGGGAGCCGGCACAGGACTGGCTGGGCCAGCCATCGTCCTTCCCAATGTGCAGCACAAAGGCCCCAGGGCCTCAGCAGCTCCGAGGAGCGGTCACTAGGCAAATGTCAGGTCCCTGGCGAAAACTCCCCCTGGCCTGGCTGTGGGGCCTTCGAGAGGCTGCTTCTCTCCCTTTCCATGTCCCTCCCCACATCTATTCAGTGGGAGGAAGGGTAGTGTCTCTTTGAAACAGTGGCCACCCTTTCTCTGTCTCTGGCAGGAGAGAAAGCCTGTCCCTTGGGTCCCAGGGTCTGGAAGCACAATGAGAACCGACATCCTTATCCTCCAGCCGCAGAGGGGCAAGCAGGGTGTGACCATGGCTTGTCACCTAGGAGGACAGATGGGACTGCATTCTGCAGGAGAAAAGGACAGTAAACGGCCGAGCCTGTTTGTCACCGTGGGAGATAGCACAGCTGTGCAGCCTCTCTATCCCAGGCTCCATGAAGAAGTCGCTGCCTGCAACCGGACCCCAGCATCACAAGGCCCAAGAGGAACCGGGCGGGCCTCTGAGCTGTCTCCCTGGAGAGCGGCTGCTTTCACATTCCTCCCGTTGCTTTTCCAGCGCAGGGTTAATGTGGAAGATGAGGTTCCCGGCCCTCCCTCCGGGGAGTCAGGCTCCACCTCTGATAGAGATAGAGGGATGTATTGCCACTCCCTCGCCTCAGGCAGCCTCTTCCATCCGACCTCCTGGCTTCAGCTGGCTCTTCCTTTGGGCTCTTTTGTGAGAAGGTAAAGAGTTACTTTGTCTCTGCTCATCACCCAGGTTTTTCTGCAAACTCTCCTGCTCCTCCATCAGTCGACGTGCTTCGATCCTTCTCCGGGCATTTTCCTCCAGCCCTGCACTCGTCTGGATAGACCCATCTCTCCCGGGAGCTCTGCCCAGCTTCTCTCCAAAGCTGGGCCGCTCTCTAATCTGTTGACGTCATTTCAAGGCAAAACAGCAGGAAAATGATGATCTCTTACACATTTCCAGAATGAAGTTTAAATTCTCACCAACTCGCAGGGGCCTCCTTGCTGCCTGTGAAAGGGCAGTTTTGAAAACGTGGTTTCGATTTTTCCTGCCACAGGGGTGGGGATTGAAAGGAAAGTCCCGGTTCCTTCCAAGCCTGAGAGCAGAACTGTGGGTGTCCATCGGTGTCCGTCAGCCACACCACATTCCCTTTGTACCTGCAGGTCACTGACCTTGTGATCCTCCGGCCGTCGCTGTAGGATTCTGCAGAGCAGGAGTGCAGAGTCCTGGAGAGAGGGCAGAACCCGGGGAGCAGGGCTCCGCGGCAACGGGGACTCGGGGCTTCTTTTAAAGGTCGGAGGATGGCTGAAGAGCTCCGCTGTGGGAAACATGTCTGGGAGACGATGATAGGAGATGAGGTCCTGGGTCTAGTTGGTGTACACAGCCTTCTCCTTTTTCATATTTCATGGGCGATGGGGGACGTCTGGGCAGTGGTGAGCACGGCATGAACGGTGGAGAAAATCAACCCCTTAAAGTGTGGGCAAAACACTAACAAACAAATTGTTCTCCCTTCTTCAGGAACCCCAGTGAAGTCTGGGAGGACTGGCCCTGTGTGTTTGGTCTTCTGAGGATGGAGGGCCCCACAGGACCACAGGGGCCGGGGACTCACCCAGAATAAGTGTGCGGACTGGACACTCGTCCCTCGACGCCGGCTGTTTTCCACCATGCCCTCCACCCACCCCGGATCCATCCCCAACCCCAGAAGTTGGACCTCTCTGGATCGCCTCACCTGGTCTCTGTTGACCACTGGTTTCTGGTAGGGTTTGCCCAACAGGGGGCACTGAACAGAATAGGAAAGGGGAAGAGAGAGAGGCTGGGACGTTTCTTCCCTTCCTAAGGCACATGTCCCTGGCAGTTGTGTGACCATTCAAACCGAGAGGTGGTAAAGGCTCCCGCCATTGTCAGCTGCATCAGTTCATCTACTGCTGTGTAACAAATCACCCCAAACTCAGTGCTTTCAAACAATCACCATTTCTTTGCACTTTGAGCTTGGCTCGTCTGGGCGGTTCTTCAGCTGGTCTTACGGAATCGCTCATGCAGCTGCAGTCACCCAACGGCTGGACAAGGTGGATGACCTGACTGGCAGTTGTGTTGGCTGTTGGCTGGGAGCCTCATTCTCCTCCACACGGCCTCTCTTCACCCACCAGGCTAGACCGGGCTTCTTTGTAGAGGTGTCAGGGCATCTTCCAAGAAGACGAAGGCAGAAGTTGCAAGACTTCTAGAAGCCTTGCCTTGGACATCTCACAACACCACTTCTGGCACATTCTATTGGCAAAGCAAGTCACAAAACCAGGCCAGATTCAAGGAGTAGGAAAATGGACTCCATCTCTTAATGGGAGCAGCTGCAAAGTCCCATTGCAAAGGCGTCTAAAAACTGGGGTGGGAGGAATTTGCGACCATAACTTGCAACCTAGCACCATAGCCTTTTGATACCTCAAATTCTTTGGTTCCTTTAACATTTCATTTCTATGTAAGTGTTCCCTTCATTATAAATTTCTTCAGCGGAATCATCTGAATGAAGTTCTGTTTCCTGCCAGGACCCTGACAAACTTACCTTACAATAGTAGCACTCTATTGAATGAATATTCACAGTATAATGATTATTGTCGTTTATACGTGCCACGTATGAAACTGTTGGCATGTAGGCCTTGACTTGCTAGCAGTTTGATTACAGAGTCACACTTACGTCTCTTGTGCATTTACAACTGTGGCATTTTATGTGCTATGCAGCCCTACACAAATGAAGACAGGCTGTCTCACCAGGAGCAGCTAAGACTTTCCCAGCAGTTGCGATGGCCCAAACACTGTCTAAGAAGCCTGCGTGTTCAAGATCTGATCTGATGCTCACAACAGCCCTGAGAAGGAGAGAGCATATCGTCACCACTTCACAGAGGAAAAAACCAAGGCACAGAGAGGTTGATTAATTTGCTCAAAGTCACACAGCAACTAGGAGAATTGCTGTCAAAGTATTCCCAAAGAAATTTTTCTGATTTTTTGACATCAGTAATATGTTTTTCAGCTTGTGAAAAGTCAGAAATTGCGAAGAATTTAAGAAGTTTGAATGATATACAATATCACATGCAATAAAATGGGCATAATTTGTCTCTCTTTTATACAGTGTCATTGATAACCACTTTGGAATACTATGAAATATGTAGGGCATAAGGATATAACGTGTGTTAAATTTATCCCTGTTTGTGTTGGTTTGTACAGACAGTAGGCGTTAGAGCCGCAGTCTGGAATGCCACACTGAAAGTCAGACGTGGGGTGTACTCTTTGCCTTGCCTCACAGTCTTACGACACTGTCACAGGCACCCCAGGCGGCCTTTTTGGACCTCACTGGGGTCTGCTCTGACTCAACACTGTGCTCGAGTCATTCTCATGGCTTCTTGCTCAGGGCTGCTGGTGTCACGACGTCAGACCCTCACCAGGGGAGTTCTGGGGCCTGGTTAGTAAAGCACACTTTAGTGAGCGCCGGGAGCCTCCCTCCAGCTCTGGGGGACCGAGGCCCACACCCAGCGTCCCGAGTGTGCAAAACCCTGGAGACGTGTTCTGGAAGAAGGGCCTATTCGTCTGTGGAAGGTGCCTTCATCTTCGTGAGGTGGAGCAGCTTCACACTCCCACCTGGAGCGCCACCGCCGCGTTCCCACTGGCAGGCCCGCCTCCCACCTTGTGCCCCTCCCATCGATCCTCCACCCAGAAAGCAGAGAGATCCTCTGAACACACAAGTCAGGTCATCCATCCCTCCCCTGCCTCCAAAACTACCACAAAATACTCAGCATCTCCTCCAAATCCCTTCCTAGGATTGTGCCCACCTCTCTGACTTCCTCTTCTGCTATCTCCCCTTCTCATCAGGCTCTAGCCTCACTCTCTCCTTGCTGCTTCACGGACATGCCAAGATCACTCCCTGCTCATGGGCTTTGTACTTGCTGTTCCCTCTACCTGGGATGCTGTTCCCTCAGACCTCTGCATGGCCAGCTCCTTCTCATCAGATCCCATCTTGAATGTCACCTCCACAGAGAAGCCCTCCAGTCTTGCTCTTTCGCATCACCTGCTTTCACTTTGATCCCAGCACTGATCACTAACCAATGTCTTTCTGGTTATTTAGCTGTGTGCTTTCCTTCCTCTGTGAGAAGACAGGCTCCACGAGAGCAGCAGCACTGTCTGGGGTCACAGACACGACCCACCAGCTCTGGGTCAGTCTCCAGGCGGCCCCCAGTCCAGAGTTCTAGCTGCAGCACCAGCCAGCTTCTTGAGCAAGTGTTGGCATTTTGTTCTCAGCAGCTTTGGGAATCAGATCTTATTCCCACCCGTGACTCAGCGGCAGCGGGAGAGCGGCTGGGGTGGGCACGCCAGGGAGCCTGCAGTCTTCAGAGAGACAGCGCGCTCCGAGGAACGCAGCCCACGCAGAGGCTGAGCACGAAGCCTGCGTGCGGGCCTCTCCGGGAGGCTGGCCCTGTGCTGGACCTCGCCAGCTCTCAGCGTTCCACGCACCAGGCAGTCCTCCAGCCTCTGAGCGCCAGCATCGCCCAGCCACGGGGTCACTGCGCGGATGGGGCTCAGGGGACCAAAGTCGATTTCCATTTGCAGAACAAAGACAAACACACACCCCGCCAGCCCATCCTGGGAGAGCTGCGTGAGGAGGGCCCGCTTCCGGGCCTGGCATTCAAAGCCCACGGGCTCTTTCACTGGCTTCAGTAGTTCCTGGCAAAGCAGACGCGGTCCTCCTGCTTTGAAACCTAATTGCCTGCCCATGGCTGTGAATCCCATCTCCAAAGGCAAAAAAAAAAAAAAAAAAAATTAAGTAGGGGTGGGGACAGCTCTCACGGAACGGGCCAAGATGAGCCCATTTAAGCTTTGACGTTATACCATTTGGGGAGCCCAGTTTTTTAAAAAGCTAGCCTGAGAAGCTCCTGTTTAAAAGAGAAAGATCCATAAATGCAGCTTCCGTCAGTAATGAGAAAATGGAAATCACAAGCAAAACCAGAAAACTCATTCCACCAGAATCTTAATGACCTTCGGAATAATTGTGCCGGTCTCTCAAATCAAGGGGTGGACGGTGACAGCTCCCGATTTTCATCTGAGGGTCAGACGGGTTCATGTTTTTTTAATTGGGCTCATTTCTAAACCATGTGCTTGTCATGACGCCTTCATACCCTCCCTGTCCCCCAGCACAAACGCCTTCTCTCTCCTGTCTCCTCAAACGAGAGCAGCTTCTCGAAGGAGAAAGGAGCTTCCCTTTCTCGCAAACAGATTTCGCATCATATGACTGCTCCGCCGTGGGTGAGCTTGCATTGCTCTTGCATAAGAGAGCAATTTCCTGCAGGAAAAAAAAGGGGAAAAAAATCGAAACTGCTCGCTCCTCCTTGTTTTCCATGTAAATGTCTTCAGCCTCAGCTCCCGAAGATAATGGGCAAGAAGAGCCTTTGTTTCAGGAGGATGAGTGTCAGTCTTTCACATGGCAGTGAAATGTTTTCTTGTGAGACTCATGAGAAGGAAGAAATTCCTTGACAATTTTAAGGGTGCTCCAAACAAAATGATACCTTCTGGTGAGATCTCATAACAGGTTAAAGTTCAACAACAATTAACAAATTAGAAAACGCTACCATTATGGCTGGATATAAATTAGTGGCCTTCACTTAGGATGCTTAAAACGAGGAATGAGATCTTAAAAGAGATAAAAATAATAATAAGCCTTGGTATAAAAAATAAAGGAAAGTGTAATTTCCCAAGCGTGCTCAGAGGTGTGAAAGGTGACAGCAGCCGTCAGTTCAACACAGACACGCCAGCTCTTTGACAGACACTGACCATACCACATGGTCTCGGGCGGCCTCGGATCTGTCTTGGCGACTTCACTTCCCTCCTCAGTTCTGACTGTCAGCTTCGTCCCACCCAGAGAGGACAATGAGGCCAGCCCAGGTCCAGTGTGAGGGTCAGCTCTGATAGTGGGGGTGGAGGGGTCAAAGACACAGGAAAGAGGGAGGGAAGGAAGAGACCACCGTTCTGCATTCGTTCTTGACCTGATAAACGTTTGTTGCTTGTGCTTGTTGCACACCCACCATGTGCCAGCTCACGCCGGGTGCCAGGGAGACAACGGCAAGTAAAGCAAGACCAACTCCAGCACTCTTGGAGCTTACAGAGAAGAAGACTTCAACCACATAAACACACAGATAAATGCAAGGTGGCCGCTTCGCTAATTGCCACCAGGCGTGCATGGGCACATGCTCCTGTGCGCAGCAATAACCGAGAGACAAGACCTGTGTGGTGGGTCGGGACAGCGTCCCTGGGGGGTGGGGGAGAGGGGCTGAGCGTTCACTACATGCAGGGGCTTTTCCTATGCCAGGTCCTGGCTAAGTATGTTTACAAGCATCATCTTATTCACCCTTCGCCCCGGCCCAGGGGGCAGATGCTGTTGTAATCTCCTTGCAGACAAGCATCCGTAGACTCAGAGAGGCAATATCGCTCGCCCAAGGTCACAGAGATGATTATGTGGAAGAGCCCAGACTCAAAGGCAGGTGAGTCGGCCTCCAGAGCCCATGACCCTGACTGCCCCACTGGAGACCGCCGTCCCGGAAGTGGTAGAGACCTGCGAGGTCATCTCCCCTCCTCGCCCCTGCACCTGTCTCCTCCCTGCCTCCTCCCTGCCTCAGGCAGGCACATGCATGCACACTCCTGCTCTCTCACATGCACACTCACACACATTCTCTCACTCTCTCCTAAACACTCACACGCACTCTCAATGCTTCTCACATGCACTCTCTTCTCTCCTTCTCTCTCTTCATGTGTGCGTGCACGCACACACACAAACACACATCCTGCCCTCCTGCTCCCCTCGGCCGGCTGAGCCTCCATCACCTCCGTCCTGTCCCTGGCTTGGCTGTGCCCGCAGGTCCCTGCGCTGCCAGTTGCAGGCGGAGCAAGGTCCGCGCTCCCGCGGCCGGCTGAGCACGAATGAGGGGGCCCTGCCCTGGACCGTGGAGCGTGAGCAGGCACTTGGCCCCGAGAGCAGGAAGAGCAGCTTCCTAGGCAGAGAAAGCCGCATGTGGAGAAGCACCAGGTGTGAGAGGCAGAGCGCACCCAGGGAAGGCGGACGGCGTCTGGCTGGCTCAGACGTCCCCCTGCTCTCACAGGGCCTCCCCAGGCCTGCTTCCCCTTTAGCACTCCCTGTCTCAGGGGTGCCCCACTGCCCAGTGCACAGCCCGCACCCCAGCACCTGCCAACTCACTCGTCACCAAATCCTCCTCAGTGTAGCCCGACTCGGCCCACTTCTCTGCCCCTGCTTTGCAGCCGCCACCCTCCTTCCAGCACCCTCCATCTCCTCCTGGACACCGTCACAGCCCCCGACAGTTCCCCCACCCACTGGGGTGCACCCCCTCTGTCCTGTTCTCATGGGGCAGCCAGCGTGGCCTTCCTTTCTGCATGTCGGCTCCCTGCTTAGCACAGCTCCCAGGGCTCAGCTCACACCCTTCCCCCGACAAAGACTCCCGCCCCAGACCAGTCAGAGCCCCGGGGTCACGCTTCGTGACACACTGTTCTTTTCTTCCCTGACCCTCAGCAAAGTTTGCACTCCACACGTGTGTCTGTGATTACTTGGTCTGACACTTGGAGCCACAGGGAGGAAGGGTACTGCCACCCGCACCCTCCTCCCCCCGGTCCGCACGTGGCAGGCCCACAGTACATCTTTGCTGAGTGGACAGGTAGATGCTAAGCGCTTGGAGTATGGCAGACATGGGGCCCGTGGGGGCAGGGGGATGGACTTATTTCTGGAGGGTCTCAGTCACCACGCTGAGTGACGCAGGGGACAGCCTTGGGGTCTCCTGGCCTGGACATGGGGCAGCAGCTTCTGCTTCCCTGGGGTGGGCAGGCTTTGGAAGATGGCCAGCCAGCTTTGGGCTGCCGCAGGGCCCCATCTCCACCAGTGGGTTCAAGCTGCTGATGAAATAAGCCAGCTGAGGGAAGGCAACGTGTTCGAGAGCTGAGGAGGCCTGCGCCCAAAACCCTGCCAGCTCCAGGCAGGTGGCACCTCGGGCCCTCCCACATGCTTTGCTGCCCAAGGATGCCCAAGGCTCAGTGGGGCCCCGTAAGCTGGCACCTTCCTTGGGCTCCAGAAATCCCAGGGAGACAGCTGGGGAAAATGGGGCCTCCTTCTTGACGGAGGAAGTTAGAGGATAGTAAAGAGCCTGTGCAGTGCTCATGGCATTCCTGCAGCTGCCTGAGAGACAAAGAGACAGATGTTCATGCCCATGATGACTCCAGGCCAGCAGGCCAGCCAGAGACCCCCAGCAGCTGTGTCAATGCATCTGAGAAGGGGGTTCTTGGGATGCTCACACCATGGCCCAGCCAGAAACACACCCCGGAAAACACTGGTCCACTCACTCTCATGCAGCAGACATTGACCAACATTTAAAAATCAGGCAATTTCACACTGAAGCTTAGGTTTCTGGCTTCTCTTGAAACAGCTGGAAGATTTCGTTCCCACTTGGCATCACTTGCCCAGGGTGGGTGCTCCCGCCCCCTCCAGACGGGCCTAAGCTCTGCAGCCATCGCGGTGCCCGCCGCTCTCCGTCACTCATTTCCATCAGCTCTCTGGCCCAGGGGTCCCTTGGTCAGCGCCTGAGAGGGGCAGACAGTCGTCAGATGATCCTCCATCTGGGTGATCACGTCTGTGGTGGGGGACACAGGAGAAAAGCACAAAGAACTCTGGAACTAGAGGAGGGTTCCTGACCCCCCCTCAGCCTGACGGGGTAGAGCTCCCTCCCACTACAGAGCACAGGGGGACTTCGGGTTGGCCCTCGTTCATCTGGGCCACCCACCCCTATCTCTGAGGTGAAGGAACTGCAGACCCAGCAACGTTCTGGAGACCAGGCCAGCCAGGTGCAGCACCAGTCACCCGGGCGTCTTCACAGCTCAGAGACCACAGAGCGCATTCCAAATTCTGACAGAGGTCCCGGCTCGCTGGAGACAGGCGAGGCTGAGAAATTTGCCCACTGAATGTGCAGCGTCTTCAGCAACAGCAGGCAGGTCACCTCTGACACCCCGATCTGCATCCTTCCACAACCCTCCACGGCCTCAGCTTGATGCTCAAGGCTTGTCCCCTGCATGCCCTCCGTACCTCACCCCACTCTTCTGCCCCACAGAGCCCCTGTCCCAGCCAAACTGCCCCAGTGCACGTCCCGCTGGACCCTACATGTGCTGTCTTCCCTGCCTCAGTTCATCCTCCCTGAACCTTTCCCTTATTCCTGCTCATCTGTTCCTTCCTGACCTCCCTATCAAGACCAGCCCCTCCAGGAGGCCATCCTGAGGCCACAGCCACAGCCATGTGTGACCACTCCTTCCTGAGTCCTTGTGTTTAAGTCAGGTCATTTTCCATGACAAAAACCCAACGGGGAGAATAGGCTCACAGATCTGCGCATTCCAGGGCCAGAGTGGCGTTTGCACTCGCAGGAGGCTGCCCCTCTCCACCTCTCGCCCAGCTTCCCCGCTCACCCCTGGGCCATCTCTCTCCAGGTGGCAGCCCCTGGAGGCGCTGGGCTCGCTTCCTACCAGCATGGCAAACCCCATGGAAAGAGAGGCCCTTTTCGCATAGCTCCAGCAAAAGTCCATCAACTGACCCTCAGCAAGCTGAGCAGACTGACTAGGGTCATGTGCTCATCTTGGAACCACTCATCGTGGCGAGGGCGCAGGACCAGCCCCACCCAGACTACAGGGAGTGAGACTAGAGGAAGCGTTCATCCCCAGAGGAACAAGCTCTTGGGAGGAGACGGCTTGCATGCTGGCCAGGCGCACAGCAGATGTCAGTCGGCCCTTCCCCTGTCATCTCTGTAACTTCTCGCCTTACTCTGCAGTGCGCATGGCTAACTCCCCTTTGCAGCCCCTCCAGGCCGCGGCATTATGCCTTCCATGAACGCTCACGGGATTAAACTGTAGTAATTGACATGAGCTCCGCCAGGAAAGCCCCAACATATGGATGTTCTGTCTCTAAACAGACGAAAGCTCCCCAAGAGCAAGCCTGGCTTCTCTTCAGTGGGTGCCATCTGTGGTACCACAGTGATAGGCACCTGGGTGCCCAGTAACTGTTTACGTCCTGACGCCTTAGAGAACATCATGGAAAGAACACAGACTTCCCCAGCAGACGGAGCTGGGTTTACATCAAGGTTCCCTGTCTTAGGAGACGTGCCTTTGTCAAAGTACCAATCAGGGTTCAGTGGAGAAGAGGCCACTAGGGGGGATGAATAAGGGCTTTATTGTTGGAATTTGACTGTCACAGTGTGGGAGAAGAAAGGTCTAGCTGAGAGTGGGAGAGTCAGAGGACTCACCAGTCAGTCGATCCGGGAAGCCGGTAGGACTGGGAAGGGGGAGCTGACGGAGGAGACTCCAGCGAGCCACTGCCTCCGTGGGTCTGCCGCGGGTGTCTGGGGGAGAAAAGCTGGACATTGAGAGGAAGAAAGTAAAGTCTATGGGCACCACCAGCCCCTCCGTGCCTCGCCGCCACCACATCCCACGAGGTCCACCTTGGAGAGTGTGGCTCTGCTCATCTCCACCTCCGGATTCTTACACGAACACCTGTTTTGGCCAGCTCACACCCAGAGCCGTGCAGGGAGAGGAATCTGGGCCGCACAATTCCAGTCTAAGCACATCAACACAGTACCAAGCACCACGGTCAAGCGCAGGTACCCTCTGGGCTTCCGTTTCCTCATCAACAAAATGGGGATGTTAATGCTTAGCACAGGACTCAACGGGCACGCAATCATTATTTATATAAGAATTATTTGTTATAATTTATTAACCTTCGCCAGAATCTTCGTTACTTATGGAAATTTTTGGCCCTCCTTCTGACCATGGTAGTGTCTTGAAGAATTTCCATCTCTAATAATTTAGACAGAGAAAGGCAAATACTCTAGATCTCTCCTATAGGTGGAACCTAACAATGTGAACCTCATGGAAACGGAGTGGACTGATGGTTACCAGGCTCTGGGAGTGGGAAATAGGGAGATGCTGGTCAAAGGGAGCACACTTTCAATTGAAAGATGAATATGTTCTGGAGCTCTAATGTACAGTGTGGTGGCGATAGTTAACGATACTGCATTGTACACTTGAAAGTTGCTAGGAGAGCGGATCTCAAATGTTTCCATGACAACGGCAGCAACAACATGGTAATTATGTGAGGTGAGGGATGTGTTGACTAACCTTCTTATGGTCAACATTTTACCATATGCACATGTATCAAATTGTCACCACATTGTACACCTTAAACTTCTACAGTGTTATACATCAATTACATCTCAATAAAGCTGGGGAAAAAAAGAGCTTCCGTCCCCAAAGCCCCTGGCAGTCCGCCCTAAGGACAGCCATGACTAAACTTAAGTCTCGCGTTTTCAACAACATTAATTACCACCCTGCAGGAGGGGCCCAACGACTGTGGTGCGCCAACCTTTGCAGAGCCAGGTTCCTCTGGCCCCTGGGCCCATTTGGAGATCATTCCTGTTTCCTGCCTGGCTTGTTTGTGGGGTCATATTGGCCTGGGAAGCAGACAGGCCACGAGAGGTTCCAAGCTGCAGGCTTAGGGCTAGTCATCACCTGCAGCCTCCACCTCCCTGGGGACCCCGGACTCGTCAAGCTGCAATTTGCCTCCTTAAAGGGTAAGACCACATGAACACCTTGCCAGGAAGCAACAGCCATCCTATGGCTTCAGAAGGCCTCTTCTCTGGCGACTGCAGAGCTGGCCCTTTAAGGCCAGTGGGCTGCCTCCTGGGGTGGAGGGGGCCGGGAAGAGGCAGGCACTTCTCTGCTGCCTGGGGGAGAGAGAGAGAGAGAGAGAGAGAGAGAGAGAGAGAGAACACGCATTTGCGATACCATGGCAACGATGAATCCTCCAAAACAGATTTGTTTAATTTGAAGATTAATATTCAGGGAGACAGAAGGACAACTTTCTCTGGGCTGCTCACAGACCCCTGAAGGCTGGCTCAGACAGGAACCAGGATGGCTGGGTTGAGACCTGGTGGAGGGACCCACCTCTTCTGAGATGGGGAAACGAGTAGGAGAGGGGAAGGGACCAGTCCAAAGTCATGAGTTTATCAGCAGCAGCTCCAGCAAGCAGATCAATGGTTCATTTAGGCAACAAATATTTATTGAGTGCCTACTGTGTACCAGGCACTGTTCTAGGTGCCGGGGTGCAACGTGGATGCAGTGAAGGGTCAGTTGGTAGTATACTAAACTTGTAAAATTGACCCTGTTCCAAGCTTGGTGCAAGCACATGTGGTGCACTTCTTGATCCTTCACAGAACCTGAGCAGCTGTTGGGGCCCCAGTTTCCCCATCCATACAATGGGGACTGTTAATAAAGTGGATGTGAGATGAAGATGCACATGGAGGTGCTGGTTCTGTGCCTGGCCCAGAGTGAGCTCTCACTGAACAGGAGCCGTGGTGACATCACGTGTGAAAGGGCAGGGAGCCACGGGCCACGGCCTGTTCCGTGGGAACTTCCCACTCTGCCCACTGGTGTGTCCTGTAACGCACCACCGTCCCACTCGCTAACAAGCAAGGAGGCCCCCTAT
This sequence comes from Equus asinus, assembly GCF_041296235.1. Lineage (NCBI taxonomy): Eukaryota > Metazoa > Chordata > Mammalia > Perissodactyla > Equidae > Equus > Equus asinus. The sequence continues at coordinate 10,372,444 of NC_091798.1, forward strand.
TGCCCAGGGGTCAAACAGCTCCTCTTGGTTTCTGCTGGCCAGGGCGCTGGGACTTATGAACCGGATACAAGGACAGTAGCACTGAGTCCCATCCAGAGAGTGTGTTGTCACTGTGGCCTTTCCAGGCGGATTCATGGAGAGCAGTGACGGTAACTCCTCACTTCTGGTGCCACCTTGCTGTTTACACGTCACTGTCACACGGGTTAGTCACTAATGCCAGAGCCTGAGCTCTAGAGCGGAAGGATCCCTGGGAGGGCAGAGTCATCTAACCCAGCAGCTACCAAGCCTGAGATCTCCTCAGGGTCACCCGGGAGCTTTTCAGGCGCCAACACGAGAAGGGTTTCCTTTTGCATCCGCGCTTAGAACATGCCAGCTGCACAAAATGGTGTTCAGTAAGGAGTTCCCCGTGTCTCCTCCCGAGAAGCAACCACTCTTCATGTGCCTTACAGAAGGCAATTCACGTATGTGCCGGCAACAGTATTCTGCACACTCGTGGACTCCCGCTCCGCACACCATCTGCTCCCTGTTCTTCTTAGTTATCAGTGGATTATGGAAGTGGATATCAATATGTCAGGACAGGAAGATAGAACTCGTGTTCTTAATGACTGCATAGTATTTCATTGGCCCCTTATGATGGACACGTGTGGATATTCCAGTCACATGCTCAGTCAAATAGGGCAGCAAGTTTCCTAGCACATACATTCCTCTCTACATAAATCTTTGTGTACTTTTATGAGAGCATGAAAGGATATGAGGGGGGTCTAAAATGACAGACTCCTGGGCCTCTCAGATGTTTTGATTCCATTGGCCTGGGGTGACACCCAGAATCTGAATTTTGAAAAGCACCCACATAAATTGGATGGATGCTCACATTAGGAATCTCCTGGTTCATCTGTAAAAGAGAAGTGTACTGCCCTGGGAAACTGAGTGGCCTATGCCAGGCCCCTGATGCCTGGGTCAAGTGCCAGGTCCCCTGCAGTACCCCAGAGAGGGGACTGGCACTGTCACTGCTGCCAGTGACCGAGCCTGGGTGCCCCTGAGCACGTGCCGGGCTCTCTCCAAGAGGCAACGATCATTACTCAAGCGGCCACGGAGTCTAGCTAATCCTGACCCATCCCAGCTTCATGTAATTTTATTATTTTTAATATCTGGAAGGACGTACAGAAAGCCAGTAGCGGTGGCTGCCCCCAGGGAGAAGCCACAGTATGTGGGAATCAGGATAAAGAAGGAGACTTTTCAATGATTAACACAGGAATTATTATTATTAAAAAATCTGCTGAGTGAAGACTATAAATAACCACAGAACATCCTGGTCTACTGTGCTCATCAGCTGCGTGAACTTAACCAGGCCGCCGACCCTCGCTGAGCCCCAGTCAGGCGCCGCTGCAGCCTTGCTGGGTCACAGGAGACGGTAAATGAGTTAGTGGATGCGGAGCACTTGATGTGGCTATAAAAAGCTCCGCGAGCAGCGGCACGAGGCGGCACGAGATGCAGAGAAGCAGCCCAGGCTTTTACTGTTCTGCAAAAGGGCAGAAGAACACAGAGAAATGAAGCCGGGAGCTTGACGCTGGCCACAAGGCGAGGATGGGGACAAGGGTTTCTGTGGCTGTCGTAGGCCTGGCTCTGCCTCCCTGGGGAAGTCTCCACCGTTGGGGCCTGGACCCAGTGAGCAAGATCATTCAGGAGGATGTTTTCTGCCTGGGATGGTGCTGTGGGCCACCCATATGCAGAGAGTATGACATCCTCCAGACTGTACCAGGGGACCTGCTCAAGCCTGGAGGCCAAGCTCCCCGGGAAGCAGTAGCATTTCACAGGACGATGAGAGCTCAGAGAAGCAAAAGCCAGTCGGGAGTGGAAGATGGGCCAGGAGTCCCCAGTGAATGATCTTAACTATGGAAAAATAAAGTGGAACGTTTCGGAACCCTTTCTGGAGCTTGCAGTGGAAAAAAAAACCACTTTCTTTCCGTCGGAACAAAGACAGCAGGTGTGTTTCCCTTTCTAGAACCTAACTAAGATGGTTCTTTTGAAAGAAAATCAAAAGCTGGGGATGCTGTGCATCAGATCTGGCATGCAAACATCTTACCCACCCCTCTTCCTCTCAACTCAGACAAAACTGAGGAATATGAAAACTTAGTGATTTTGAAATGATGAAGGATCTGGTGATCTTGGGTGATCTACAGACGTGGCAGCAATAGGCATGGCCTTCGTGGTGGGTGTCTCTTTCAGATGGGGCAAGCGCTCTCTTGTTTGCCACAGTCTCCACCATCCCTTATTGCACCACAGCAGTCTACATCCCTTGTACCTATACTACTGTTGTAGCCCTACTTTGTGTCCTCAAATCTAGCTACCGTGCTAAAGCCCTCAAAAAGAGTCAACACCAAAACCAGTACCTAGCTCTGAAATGCATTTCTGTGATTTTGCCAAATGATTTTCCTTTCTATTACCGATTTCCATCATTAACTGCCAGCAAAATTAATTTTCCTGAGTATACCCTGGCCAAAAGTCTGATGCTCTAATGTTTAAAGACTGTGTGATTTAAGGAAAGCTACTAATGTCTCTGAGCCTCTGTTCCAATAGGACTTACATGAGGATGAAATTTTATTATTATTAATTATTATGTTTCACAATTTTGTAGGTTGACTGAGTGGTCCTTTTGCTTCACATGGTGCCAGATGAGGGCCCTGGGTGGCAAGAAGGTCCAAAAAGGCTCACACGACTGGCAGGTGGCTCTGACCACCAGCTGGGAACTCAGCTGGAGCTGTTAGCTTGGAATCTTGGTTCTCCGCCACGCGCCTCTCCACGTGGCTGCTTGTGCTCCCTCACAGAATGGCAGTGAGAGGCACGCCAAGAGTCAAAGACAAAGTCTACAGCTCTTAAGGCCCAGGAGTTACCCAGTGTCACCTCTGTCACATTCTATCGATCAGGTGAGGGCCAGCCCCTAGGATTCAAGGCGAGGGCAAATGGACTCCACCTCTCGATGTGGATGTGGAAGCTCTCCTCACAAAAAAACATGGGAGGCGAGAGGTATTTTTGCAGCCCTTTGGAAACACAGTTTCCTACCACTGGGCTTCCACAGTGCCTAATACACAGAAGACCTGCAACAATGTTAGCGTCATTCATTCATCCATTCATTCATTCCACATCCATTATTAAGCACTCACTGTGTGCCAGGCCTTAAACTAGGCCCTGGGAAGATGGAGTCGGTTCCAACCGCCAGGGAACTCACAGTTCTGGGTGGGAAACAGGCAGGTAGAGCAGTAATGACAGCGTAACTTGACAACTGCTTTGCTAGAGAATGCACGGGGACTGGCAAGAGGACTCACGCTGGGCCAACGGGAATCAGCCTGGGAGATTGGCTGGCTCCATTGGCAAAGAAAAGTGCTTTTTCACAGGAATGGTAGGCTGGCAGAAGATGCCCGGAGCTGCTGGAGGTGGGCTTGCTGTCACATGGGATCTGCCAGTGCCCATCTTGCCATGTGTGGGCAGGGCTTGCAACAGATAGGCAACCAAATTTTCTTTTTCGCTAAAGTAATTTGGGTTCAAGTTTCCCCCACTTCTTATCAAAGAGAAATCCCTACAAACACTTCATTCTCGTGGCACTCATAGTCTGATGGAAGGGACCATGACATGCAACAAATAATTATGTTTCCATGTGGTAAGGGATAAAACAGGGATGCGTGTGGGATATTAGGAGGGAGGGAGTGGGTTAACTTTCCCAGAAGAAGGTAAAGAAGCTCTGGAATGTTTCCTGGGGGAGGCTCCCCACCCACACACCTACCACAGGGTTGGTCATGTTAACAGATGCTCTGTATGCACCAGTGGAAGAAATGGCAGCGTCATAAGACGAAACTAGCGGAGACCAGCGATCCTATTTTAAATCTGCCTCCTGCCTAACTTCTTAATTCAGGGGTTTTTAGAATTGGCTGCCTGGCATCTGCACGACAGAAACAGAATCTCCTGAGCAAAAGCAGAGTCTTTTAATAGACCTCCAGAGGTTAATGGGCCTGGCAGATCTTTGACATTTATTGGCTTTTACAAGCTAGTGGATCCGAGTCAGAAAGCCGATCAGATGCTCCAAATCGATGGCCCCTTTGGGGTGCTGTCTTCGCACAGAGCCATAATGAGGTGACCTTGGATGCCTGAGCCCTGAAAGAACAGAGAGAAGATGTCAGAATCGTAGGAACTGCTAAACTGATCAAGGCCTACACCGTGCCCCCTGGGTCCCTCCAGCCCCGAGATGCTTTACCCATAGCTTCTGTGATTGCACATTCCTTCCGCCTCACCCTGCCGGAACAGCTATAGCACCAGTCTCCTTTTAAAAAGTCCCTTCCCTCATTCCACAAACATCTGTGGAAAAGCTTTGTTATGTCACTTAATAAACAAACATTTCCTGGGCCACTGCTCTGGGCCAGGCACAGTTCGGGGATCAGAGAAGACTGAGATGCATTCTTTCTCTTCCAACAGCTTAGAGTCCTGGGGGACACTCCGAGAGACCCAGACCCTGTCCGTGCCCTGTGATGGGGCTGGCAGAGGGGACCATAGAGAGAGCAAAGGTGGTAGGGCGGAAGGCATGCTGACTCTGGGGGATTAGAGAAGCCTCCCGAGCAGAGAGCATTTTGCTGGGTTCTGAAAGCTATGTAGGAGTTCACCAGACAGGCAAGAAGGAAAAGGGCATCCAGGCGGGAAACAAGGTATATAACAAACACAAAAATACAGAGACACAAAGACGCTGTCACTGAGGCACGCAGAGTACAGAGGGACCATCACTTTTCTCCCTTGGCAAAAAGAAAAAAATCCTTCTCCCTCACTTTTCTCCTTTTCTCACTTTTCTCAGCTTGGCCAAAAGAAGAACTTAAGGGCTGGGAAGAACAGGCAAAACATACTTTCCTACATTGCTTACATTGCTGGAAGGGATGAAAATTATAGTGGAGCTTTTTGGAAAATAATTCGGCAATATCTGCTCAAATTTAAAATATACATAAAATATATATATATATTTTTTAAATATACATGACATTTGACCCAAAAACTCCACTTTGGGGACTCAGATCTATAGAATTTCTTTTTCTAAAAAACACACATACAGGGGCCGGCCCCATGGCCGAGTGGTTAAGTTCATGCTCTCTGCTTCAGTGGCCCAGGGTTTCGCCAGTTCGGATCCTGGGCACAGACATGGTACCACTCGTCAAGCCACGCTGAGGCGGCATCCCACATGCCACAACTAGAAGGACCCACAAGTAAAAATACACAACTATGTACTAGGGGGCTTTGGAAGAAAAAGGAAAATAAATAAATAAATGAAATCTTTAAAAAAAAAAACCACACACATACAAAAAAATAAAACTTTAGTATCAAAGGCTATACTCACACTGATGTTTATTGCAGCATCATTCATTGTGGGGAGATAAAAAGGAAACCACCCAAGTCCCCATCAATTAGAGACTGGTTAAATAAAATGTGTCATGTGCAGGTCATGAAATTCCATGAGCTACTAAAAAGACTAAGAGAGATGCCTCCAGCCGCCGGCCTTGTGTGCCGGAGAGGCCCTCTTCTCCAACACAGTTGGGGTAGGAGTTAGTCAAATAAAAGTCATGAAAAAGACACACCGTTTTAATTTTTTTAAGCTTAAAACCTATGAATGCACACTTCTAGAATTTTACGATTTCTCCCTTTGTGCTAAATTGCAAAATGTCACAACTTCTTCCCATCCCCGTATGCACTTTCCACTGTGACGTCACTGTGCTGATCCTTCCATCAAGAGGTGACATCTGTTCCCCACCCCTTGAAACTGGGATGCCCTCGTGCTGTGCTGTGGTCCACAGCAGGCAGCAGAAGTGATGGTAGGAGACATCCGAGGCCTTGAGACATCTTGCAACTGTCATAGTTTGGCTCTCTTGGAACGCTGCCCTGAGGCCACCATGTAGGGAAGCGGACCTGGCCTACTGCAGATAAAAGGCAACGAGGAGTGGAACGGAGGCCCCCCTAGCTGAGACCAGCACCAAGTGCCCAGCAAAAGAGTGAGGCTGTCTTGGACCTTCCAGCCCAGTCGACTCTCCAGCTCAGTGCAGGCCTGTGAAAGAGCCAGGAAAACCAGCAACCCCAAAGTCATGAGAGATAATAGACGTCTCAGTCGGCTTGCGCTGCTAAAACAAAGACCACAGACCGGGCGGCTTGAACAGCAGACATTTGTTTCTGGCAGCCTGGGGGCTGGACGTCCAAGATCAAGGTGCCAGTGTGGTCGGTGAGAGCCTCTTCCTGGCTTGCAGATGGCTGCCTTTTGCTGTGTCCCACATAGTGGAGAGAGAGGAGGCTCCGTCTCTTCTTGTAAGGCTCCGCCCTCAGGACCTCATCTAAACCTAACCACCTCTCAAGTCCCCACCTCCTGACACCGCCATACTGGGGGTTAGGGCTTCCACAAGTGAATCTGAGGGGCACACGAACATTCAATGCACAGCAGTAGATTATTATTGTGTCAAACCACGACATTTTGGGTTAAGGACCAACGCAACCTGTCTCCTGTAAGCCCAGAAGGCAGCAGAGGCAGCAGAAGGGTGCAAACACAGGAGAAAAAAGTCTGGTGGCCAAGAGTGTGTCAGCATACAGTTGACCCAACAGCATAATTCCTGGGGAAATGGAGAAGATGGGTAAATCCAGCAACTCTCTGTCATAGAGGTTGGGAAAGAGAATTTCTACCCTGTTGTCAAATAAAAAAAGCAACTACGAAGAAATTTATATGGTGTGACCAAATTTTAGAAAAACAAAAACAACGTATTTGTACATATTAGCATGAGCATGGAAAAAGGTCTGGAATGATACACACCAGACTGACATTATGGTTATCTCAGGGGGACAAAAGTGGAAACAAAGAATGAAAGAGAAATAGGGGGAAAAAACTGTAGCAGAATGGAAAATATACATGATATTAAGTAAAAATGAATATATGCTGGACATATATAAACACATCCATAATACTATCACCAATATGTAAAACTTGAATATGAACATTGAAGGTAAAATTGAAAAATGAAAGATGAGATAGTAACAGTCTTCAGCTTGAATTTCTCTTATTTAATAGAGTTTTTATAATAAAGAGAAGAGAAAAACAAAGCTATACCCTCAGATATGTGCCATGGTACCTCATGATTTGTATACCAACTACATATTATTACAATCCACAGGAAGTAGTTTCTCCCTGCTCTTTATTTGCACATTTATTTGTTTGTGTAGTTTTTATATAACGTGCACTAGCTTCTAGCTGGCTTTCTTTGAACGCATTTTTATATTGTGTGATTTGACTAGAAGATGTTTGAAGATAAAAGAGTTGTCTTACATAACTGGGTCTCTTCAAAGTGCCTAGGTCATACCAAGTGATCAATAAATGTTTGTTAGATGAAAAGAAAAATAAAGGCTCATTTTGACAGCAGAGGATTGGAGGGGAGAGTCAGGAAGTAGGGGATTCAACCTTCCGAAGAGCCCTGAGCGAGTGCGTTGGTTGGGGTGCAGCCGCGACAGGTGGGCTAGACTCCCACCTGTTCCAGCAACAAGGAAATACATGGTCTTGCATGAGTGGACATCCAGAGGAAGAGCAACAGCAGTCCTGGTCATCACATCCAGTCTCAAACGCCCCCAAAGAAAATGAGAACGGTTTCTTTTTGCATCTCTTCCTTAGGAATATGGAAAGCTCTCCCACAAGCCCCCATCAGACTTCGCGTCATGTCTCATTGGCTATATTTAGGTCACACGCCCAAGCCTAGACGAACCACTGGTAAGTGGAAGAGGGCTACCGTGATTGGCCTAGACCACCTGTAGATCAATACATGGTCCTGTATACACATGGTTAGTACGCAGTTCTATCACGTGGAACTTAGCCCGCAATTTTGACAGCACCTGAAGTGGTCCATACTCTGTTCAACAAGAGGAGTCCACTTCTCATATATTTGGATGCCATGGCAAGGCCCAATTGCTACAAAAGCTTCTAAATACTTCCTCTCTGTTTCTGTACTTATCTCACTAAGCGCCAGTAGCAAATGATTAGTGGAACAGCCCTGGTCAGTGGACCACACTTTGAGGAACGCTGGCTTAAACTACTCAGAATCTCTTCTTGGACCTAGGATGGGGTCAGCTCCTCCCAACTTGTGTGGAGCTGGTATGGAGACCTTAGAGAGTCAAGGAGATGTTGGCAAGGTACGAAGGCAGAAAAGAAGTGGGGTAGGCAGCCCGCAGTGTTCCTTACACTGCACTTCAGCGGTTGCTGCTGGGTGTGACCAGCTGAGATCAGGTCACATTCCATCTACAACTTTGAGCACAGCTCCACACACTGAGATGGTGTCCTTGCTGCGTTCAGCTGGCATGTCCTTCTCTGGGGCAGAATGAGGTGAGACTCCCACTCCCAAGGGGTATCCAAGACTAGAAGAAAACAGCCTGGCCATAGGAGGCTTGGGAAGGAGGAGAGGGTTGTTCGGGGTATCGGAGCAGCGTCAGTTAAGATAGGCTAGGTTCCACCGCAATAACAAACAACGCCACCTTCTCAGTGGATTACAACAACAACATGGTTAATTTCTCACTCGTGCTACATGTTCATTGTGAGCGGGCTGGGTTCTGCTCCACATCTGCCTTACTCAGGGACCCAGGATGATGAGAGGCCCTTACCTGGAACTCTGCCAATTTTGTGGCAGACAGAAAAAGAATATGGGGAACCACAAGATGATCTGTCAAGCTTTCCCCCAGAAGTAACACACTTCCCTCCTCCTGTCACCCAGAGGAGTCCCTAAAACAGTTTCCATGTCTAAGGCTTTGTTTTAAGTTGTACTTGCATATAGGAACCAAGGCAGAACATTGCCAGATGGCCAAACCGCAGAGCCCATCCAAACCTGAAAGGTCCAAGATGGCAATGGCACGCCACGTGCAAAAGGTGCGGTGTGCAAGAAGGGAAGATCTGCGCATGCCCCAAGTGCCCCGACTCCAACAATGATGCGCAGACCCCTCCCCCTCCACATCCCTTAAGAACCCTACTCACCTTCCCTTCCAGGAGAAGGTGTTTTAGGGCACGAGCTCTGCCTCCTCCATTCGTTGATCAACGAATAAAGTTTCTGCTCCGCTATTCTGAGCCCGGTCTGTTGGCACCAGTGGGTCCAGGCAAAAGGACCCACTTGCGGATCACGGGTGCCTTAGGGCTCGGTGACACTCCACAGTTCATTAACCACAACAAGTCACACGGCCAAGCGCGAAGTTAGTGGGGCAGAGAAGTGCGCTCCTCCCCAGGAGGGGCAGGGAGTGTTTCTGACCAAGAGTGCTCCCTCCAGCTCCACCTTCCCCAGCCTGAGCGCGTTTCTGTGGAGAACGGTTCTCCTCCCACACTGGCCACAGGGGGAAGTCTTTCCTGGCTTGGACCCCGTTCGACGTTTTGACGCGATCCTCCTCACAGAATAAATGCCCTGAGGTGACTTTCCCCAGCTAAATGAACACAGGCTGAGAAACGGGCGGGAGGGGGTGCCGTGTACCGACAGTGGGCTCAACACTCTGCTGAGTTTCTTCCACACATCTCACAACACTCTTACCCTAACCCTCCGGAGGCAGGTCTGACTACCCCACTTTACAGCAGAGAAAACAGGCCCAGAGATGGTGAACAACTTGCCCTCGCTCTGAAAGCTGGTCAAGATCATGGCAATGATGATTATTTGTACTCTCATCAGTATTGTTAAAAAGGCTGCCTTTTATCCAGAGTTACTCTGTGCCCTGTACTGTTATACTTTACCTGGATAACCTCATTTAAATTTCACAACAATCCTATGACATAAGTACTGTAATTTTATTTATTCTATAGGTGAAATCGAGGCTTAGAAAGGTAAAGTTTCCCAACTTGCAAAACGGAGCGGAGTCCAAACAGAACCCGGATCTGCTCGAATGCAAAGCTCGCCTTTCAGCCCAGAGCACACCACGCCTCAAGGATGGAGACCCACCCCACATGAGGGCACCACAGCCTCCCCAGACCAGGTAGGAAGGAATGGGGGAAGACAGAGGGGAGGACAGGGAATTCCTGAGGGGGGAACAGGAGTGTACAACAGGCTGAGAGCCGTTGGCATCCCAGCTCGTTCCAGAGAAGACGCTGGTGCTGGCTGAGACCCTTCTGTGTCTTCTCTAATGCGTTATTCTTGTTTCCTAATGTTGGCCACACGATTTCCCAGGTGTGGTGAACATGGGTTGTTTTTCCTGCCCAGAATCCCTTCTTTTGGAAATGGCACCCTGATTTCCGCGGGGGAACAGCTCCTCCCCTTTGGGCGCATGTGGGTTGCATGGTCCTCTTGGAGCACGATTCTCTATTTTGTACACTCACTTGTGACTCATCTTAGTTAGCAAAATGCCAAGCAAGCAGACACCCATTGTCCTGGGGGTGGGGGGAAGTAGGACATATTGGGGCCAATGGCTGTCTCTATCCAAATCCTGCAGTACAGAGGTACAGGGCGGAGATGGGCAAATTTGCCTAGAAGCCGTTGGTAACTGGTTATTTGTTTGGGCTGCTCATTTTCGGGAGAATTCTCCACCTCACAAGTCTACCTGGTGGGCAGAGACCACCTCCCACCACAACAGCTGAAGTTCACTTCCCAGTCTCCCTTACATCGAGGAAGACGGCACGTGAGCTAGGCTTCTCCTGGCAGACATGCCCTCTCAAGACACTGATGGGTGCTGGCGACACAGAGAAGCAGGGACAGCATAGAATCCATTCTGGCAAGGACGGCAGCCGTGAGCTGAATCAGGTTTCCAGAGGCAGCATCAGCCCTGGAACCAGGGTCCAGCCCTGCTGATGTTGGGGGTGCCCATGACAGTGTCCGTGCCCAGCATAGGAACAGTTTTGTGGTTTTAGAAGTTGTTCCTAGCTGAGGAAGCTCCAAGCCCGGGTCTCCCGCCCTCCTAAAGATTCTGGAAGCTACCCAATAAACAACCTTTGAGAAATTCTTTTCTGTTTCAACCGGCCAGGTTTGGTGCCTGTCTCTGAGCAAGGAGGACAGAGAATGCAGAGCTGGCCGTGAGCAAAAGGATGCAAGAACAGATGAGGTTCTGCAGAGCTCACTTCACCCATCTCTGACTGCAGCCTGACCCCTGGAGACTGCTGGAGAACTTGAGTTTCCCTCACGAGTCCAAGAGAGGGAGGGATGCAGCCAAGAGAGAGACGCTGAACATTCTGCTAAATTGGGGGATCCGGCGTGCATGGCAAAAAGACAAGTGACCTCTTTTGTGTACCAGGCAGGGGGAAAATGTTATAACCATTCCCCTTCCATACTTTCATAAATACATCTGCAGAGGTAAAATTCAGGCACTCGTGTTTCAATGAAGGAGGTGGGCAAAGGAGGTGAAAATTTGGGACAATGGAGCCTGTCCCGGCACTGAGGAAAGGCTAAATTATCGCCTACTCCAGGCACTGGTTCTGGGGCTAAGTGAACTGGACATACGGTTAAACTGGACACCACGGGCCCTTCGTGGAGGGGCTGGCAGAGTGGTCCTGGGGTTCAAAGAGCCCCCGGTTCCCCCTGGCTCAGCCCCTTCTGTGCCAGCACATGCCACAAAGTCAGGTTCCATTAAGCCTCAGGCTTTAGAAACGCGGGGTCTGGTGAATTCCAGACATTCTGAGCAGCTGCATGGACAGCACGCCCCCTGTTCCAGCTAGGAAAGCCCTCTGAAGGCTCTCCTGGAATTCGACCTATTTGTCCGTAGGTTGTTTTGAGATTTTCAGTGGAGAATCGAGGTCTTAATTCAGAGAAGCCAAGCGTATACATTTAAAATGCCAGTAAGCAAAGGCTCATTATTGATATGCCAAGAGAGAGGCAGCCGTCCCACGCAGAACTCCTCAGCTCTAAACTCACAGCTGCAGCCAACTCCTGAACTTCGAGTCCTCCCACGAGGCTGAGGTCGGGGCCCCAGCAGGAGGATTTAGGTCGTTTTTTGTGTGTGTGGTTAAAATGTTCTAAAATCCATTGTTCTGATGTTTGCACAACTCTGTGAATAAACCAAAAAACCATTAACGTGTACACTTTAAAAGGGTGGATTATACGACATGTGAATTATATCTCAATAAAGCTGTCACTACCTTACGTAAAAGGAGCATGGAGAGAAGAGACTAGGTTTGAATCTCAGCCCTACTATGTGCTAGCTGTGGGACTTGAAGCTAGTCACCTAACCTGGCTGAGTTTGGTCCCTCAGTCTCTCAAGTGATAAAATAAGAACAAATCATACTTATATCATGGGATCAATATAAAGAGGCCACCTGTGACATTGCCTGACTCACGGGTCACACCGGTAAATGTGTGTGCCTTATCAAGTCCCAGAACACTGGGGACACAGAGACAAATGAGACCTGGCTCCTGCCTTCAAGGAAGAAGCTGTTGAGGGTGGGAGACAGGCAGTGACATCATAGCGTCATCAGTGCTGTGACTCAGGGACCAGACTACGTAGGTGAGGATGGCCGGAGGGTTCAGGGAGAGCAGCCATCGCTCCCCAGAAACACCTCCCCCGACCCCCAACCCCCACAACCCCAGTGCTGCCTGCCTTGTCACCCTCCTTTGTCCTCTCCATGGCACGTCTGAATGTTCTTGTTCACTTGTGTGCTTCCTTCGTGCCTGTGTCTCTCTACTGAGACCAGCAGCTCCAGGAGAACAGGGCCCTTGTCTGTCTTGGTCCCCCATGGCCAGAACAGTGTCCTGCACTTAGTAGACACTCAATAAAGATGTACTGAATGAAAGAAAGCATCACGATGAGGCTTGGAGGATAAGTAAGAATTAGCCAAGTGAAGAAGCCAGAACGGGTATTCCAGGCTGAGAATGCAGCAGCCAAAGCCACGGAGACCACAGACCGCAGTCCACATGGCTAAGGAGAGGGGATCCAGGGGAAGTGGCAGGAGGAGAAGATGGACACACAGGTGGGGCACTCCCAAGACAAGCCTTGGCCCTCACTCTGGGGCAGGGGTTGGCTCTAAGCGGTATTGAGTTCCCCCTCTCTGTTGGCTTCAGTCTATGAAAACCCCCACAGATCCTGGTATTCGTGCAGAGTGCAGCCCTGTGTTTCTATAGTAACCATCACCATGGCACCAGAGGCCTGGATCCAACTTCCGGCTTCACTGAGGCCCTGAGCTCCTGTCCCCCTCCCCCAGCATCTTCCGTCCCACAATGTAGAAAGGAGACATGGAGTGGCTTCCACTCAGGGGCACGGCTGGAGCCCTGCAAGGAGAGCTGTGACCAGGTGCAGGGCACAGGGTGAAAGCATTAGACGTCAGATATGTCACAACAGATGCACCTGCCCAAGGCGGATGCAGACTGAACGTTTACTGGCAATTTCAATTTGCATTGCTTTGCTCAGATAGGGGATGGGGAGGTGGGTTTGAATATGCAGCCAGCGCTGGAGCAGGGAGGCCTCTGTGTGGGCTGGCAGGGTGGGGCATGGAGCTCCCAGCAGGAGGCCTGGGAAAAAACCCAGCTCCTGTGGCTCTTAGACCTGTGTCCTCTCCAAACCTCACTCTTCCATTCTGTAAAATGGGAAGGAGAAACAATGATACTATCAGCCCATTTCAGCTATCAGGGAAGCAAGCACCGTGCCTTATACCTGTGAGGTACCTGATGAATATTTAGTGAGTGAATTAACAAATAATATAAAAAATAGTGCCATCTCTCGGTCAACAAAGCTACAAGTCTCAGTCCCCTTCTCTTTTGACTCCCTTCCCTCCTCCAAATTCGAATCTGTCGCCCGAGCTTCCGATCCACCTCCTGCTCTGCCATGTCCCAGCCTCTTCCCTGGGAGAAGTAATCACAGGATCCTGCGTCACAGACCTGAGTCCTGACCCAGCCGCTGGGACTCGCTGACCTTGTGACCCCGGGCAAGTTGAGTCACTTCTCAACTGCCAGCTTCCAGTGAGATCCCTTCAGTTACAAGACTCGGAAACCCACCCAGGCCGGGTAAGCCCAAAGGAGGGGTGCGGTGAGGGTTCCAGATTTAGCTAACAAAAATGCAGGATGCCCAGTTAAATCTGAATTTCAGATAAATAACAAACAATTTCTCAGTATAAGTACATCTCAAACATTGTACGGCGCATACCTATACTACAAAACACTCATTTATCAGAAATTCAAATTTAACTGGGCCCGCCTGTCTTTTCTTTGGCAACCCTAGCTGGATCCTCACTGACTCACGAAACAAGCTGGATCGCTGGATCCAGGAGTTCGGGTGACATCTTGAGGACTCTGTCTCCTCCCATTCCATCTCTGGGTTTGCTCTCTGCAGCCTTGGGGAGACTCACTCCTTGTGGGGCAGAAACAGTCATCCCCTGCTCCCCGCTCCTTAGGGCCGGTGGTACCGAAGACAGATTCCTGTCCATCCCGCTTCCCGCCCCCCCCCCCCCCCCGGCCCATCCTGTGCCCTTGCTGAGCTCTGTGCCTGCCTCAGTGGCCACCCCTTGTCTACCACGCTGCAGTCAGTTCTCTGCCCCTGTAGACTTTATACCCATCACGGCCCAGCAGCTTCTCATGTCGGCCTGGTCTACCTGGCCCACTCTCCACCTCACCTCTCACATCCACCGGCACCTCCCGTCTCCCTCGGGCCTCTTGGCCCCACCAACACACCCGCTCTCTGCCGTCTGAGACTCACACACGCTTTTCCCCTCCCTGGAGCACCCGCACCCACCTTCTCCTCTCCGTTTCACCCACCAGCTCCTTCTCCCCACTCAGGTCTCAGTGGCCACAGCAAGACTTTGGAGGTCCCTTCTGACTGGGGCATCCAAAGCTGGCTCTCCATGCCTGAGCCATTTTGGCTCAGGACTTCAGTTTCCTGATCTGTGGCGATAGGGCACTGGACCAACCAGGGGCCGCAAACTCAAGGGACACTAGGGGTTGGGCCAGGACTTTAAATAAATGGGGTCCCAGAGACAGCAGCCCCATCTGAAGGCAGCAACTCAGCTCCCACCTCTTGTCGAGTGGGAAAGCCGGCTCAGGATTGCCAATGCCTCAGATTTACCCAAGGAACTAGAAATCTGCATATAAATGGAAAAATCTCCCAATTTTGAGTGGTGGTCCCCTGTCCATGACCTCCGCATTACATGATGCAGCCCTGTGATCTAGGGCAGGGTTCTCAGAGGTGTTCCTTGGAACCACCTGCAGTAGATACCTGAGGAGCTATTTAAATTGCATTCTCCGGCCCCACCCAGGAATCCAGGAATCTGGATTTTAGCAAGCATCCTCCGAAGGTGTGTATGCTCCCTAAAATTTGAGAACTACAAATCCTGGATTTTCCATTTTAACAGAGTCTCAGTCTTCATTTGCAATCTTTACAATGGGGGCAGGAGCACCCCCCTTTAGCATTTTTCTCCCCGGCCATGCCAGCCCCAACCCACTGCAACCTCGGAGCATATCAGGCAAGGGAACCAGAGCTCCTGCCACACACTCATCACCGTGCCAGCTCCAAGGTACAACCTGGAGGGCAGGGATCCCCAAGGGAGACCCGAGGCTTCAAGCGGGGCAGTCACTTGCCCACAGTCACAAAGCCGTCGATGGAGGGGCTGGGTTTTAAATCCTAGTCTGCACGACATCAGAGCACCGGGGAGCTTTCCGCCAGGCCAGACTGTCTCTCCCCAAATGGAAACAGAAAGAAGGTCCTCATCATGTTGAGAGAAGACTACTGGTTCACAGCTTCTCTTTCCTCCTGATCAGAGGCTAACACTACCAGACCGATCACCTGTGATGGGGAGGAGGACGTGGCAGAGTCCTGAGGAGGGAGGAGGAGAGTGAGTGGCTCTGATATGAGCGGATGGCTGCTGGGGACAGGATACGAGCTATGGCAGACATCAGCTCTGATGGACTCACAGGTCCATTAGGAGCCGACAGCACCTCCCAGAAACAGGGGCAGCAGCTGCCCACCTCTGTCCTTCACTGCCCAGTCCTCACGTCCACCTCCTATCAAGTTTAGTTTCAACTATGTATGAGCACTACAAAGTCTGAAATCCCAGGAGGCCCATGCACCTGGCAGCTGGCGGTCCCACAGTGCTTTGCTGCATTTTCCTTCTCTGGCTACATTTACCTAGATCAGTGCACATGCTTATCATTCGGCCATGGTTTAGTGAGGTGCAGATTGAGAGTAAACATTTACTGAGTACCTGAGGTAGGCTCTGTGCTGTGCTAGGCACAAATGACTGGAATTTGGTGTGTGCCGCTCCAGTAGAACAGAAAAGTCTTGCTGCCCCAGAGTACCATGGGAAAAGAGCAGGGAGAGAGCTCAGTGAAGGGAGTGGCCCTGGAGCCAGGATGTGAAGGGTGTGAAGGGTGTTGGCTCGGAACACACAGAGACAAGAAGGCGAGGCCATTCCCTGTGGCCTAAACTGTGCAAAGGAACTGAGGCAGGTTCCAGCCCTGCTGATTCTGCCTCCCTAACCCCTCCTGTCTGTTCCCTCCAACACAGCGCTCCCTAAACTGGAGTCTCTCACATCAACCCCTAGCATTTCTGCATATCCATGTAGAACCTGTGCTCTTACTTATTTCACATTTTCTTTAAGTCCACTCATTGGTTGTTATTTTATAAAATTTATGTGAAGAAGAATCTTTCTCTCACAACAGTAATTGGAAAATCGATTTCACTTACTATAAATAGATGGTCACATAAAAATAAGAATACTGAAAGCCAGATAATGCTGCTGAAGCCCTGCCAGGCCCTCTGCCAGGATGGTGCTGTCTGCAGCCTGCTCTTGTTGTTAAAGAGGATAGTAAGTGTGAGGGGCGTTAGGGACAAGCCAGCGCCAGCCTGAGGCTTTCTCCCTCATCGAATCAGGATCAAGAGAGGACTGACACAAGACAGTACTCTCTTTCATGCTTTGTCTGCGCTCCCCACTAAAGAGAACCCAGATATTCCTGGTGGCCCCACACTTTGAGAAACTGTCCCAGCCAAAACCTGAGCCACACCCCAACCATCCGTGTGCCTCCACGGTTTCCTGCAGAGTACTAGTGTGCTCGCTGGAGACCTTGAATCCACGGCTGTACCTAGGCCTGCCATGGTGGGTGAGCACTTCATATCACAGTCATAACCCCAACCCCTGCCACAGTCCCCATCATAGTCAGCATTTATATAGTCCTTATTGCACACCAGGCACTGTTCTAAGCATCTACATATATTAAATTGTTTAATCCTCACAAAAACAGCTATGACGACGGTGCCATGATTATTCCCATTTTACAGATGAGAAAACTGAGGCACAAAAAAGTTAAGCACCTGCCCAAGAGAAAATATATATATATAATCTCATTTATTTATTCATTCTTTCACCCAGTCATTCAACAGACGTGCATTATCTTCCATGTTTCCTTTGAAGCAATACTTATTTCATTTGATAATGAAACTTGCTGTTTTCAGGCCCCCCAAGGCTGTGACTAGCACCTCTCTGCTCCCTGCATCCACAAATGGCCTCTAGTGGCCTCTGCGGGCAGTGCCGTGGTGCACTGTCCAGACCGCCCATCGGGACCCACGCACTCGTTCCTCTGGCTTCCAGCCCTTCCGGTTCCTTTGGCTCTGATGGCCCTTGCTGAGCTCTTCACTGGGAATTGCACTAGACTGAAGAGAATTACGTGGGCTTAGGTTCTGGCTGCTCTCCAGGGGTCAGTCAGCCTGGTTGCTACCAGGGGTTGACTGACCCCTTGATTCAATTCAGGACAACTCTGCAGGGCCGCCCCAGCTCCTGAGCAACTTGGTGGGGGGTGGGGGGGGGTCAGCTGAGGCCTCTGTGGCAGGTGTGTCACAGCCCAACTTCGTCAGCCCTGCTGCCATCAGTCCCTCACAGGTGTGGTCCCCAACGCCATCTGTCTCAGTCTGTTGCTGGGAAACTCCACCTAAGACCCCTAGAAAAGCATTTGTCCCCAGTCAGAGTTGCAACCAGCTGTGTCCCCCATAGTCTCTTCCTAACTGAGACCCAAGCGAAGGGAGCCTGGATGCATTAGACTTTCACAAAGGGCCTTGGTGGCATTGAAGCCCCCAGGGCGCCTCACTCTCCACAAGCCCTGAGTGCCTTGGAGGTGGTTGGGTTTCTTTATTTACATGTTTTGGTACATTAGCTAATTAGCTTTGTTCCCAGGCCCCATTACTGTTTCCTCTAGTGTATCCTGGCCTCCACTCTAATGACAGGCAGCCACTCAGGCCGCCGGGAAGTCACTATCTTTTAGGCCCACAGGGATCAGCCGGGGAAGGAGACAGGAAGGAGAAGGGAGACGGCATTACAGGGTGTCAGGGAAGGGGCACAGCTCCGCCACCTCTTTCTGCCTTTGAGAAGGAGAACAGGATGGGCATTTCCCCCCATGCAGGAGGCATCTTCCCCAGCCAGGTAGAGGCAGCCCAAGGTAAGTGGTCCACCTTCCCTCTATTCTTAAATGGCCCATCTTTAAAAACAGCCTACATCTACGCCAGGCCTGACTCCTAACATTTCTTACATCTAATTGCAAATTACTGTCTCAGCAATTCCGTGGGCTTCCCAGCCTGGCCTGAACCCAGCCAGAAAGGCGGAAACGAATGGAGGTAGAAGCTGCAGCCTGCAGAGGCGACTGCGATGTGGACTTGAGGGCTCGCGGTAATCCTGCCTCACATAAACCAGGCAGCGGAACTCTATTTCAAGGAGCTCCAGGGTCACACATCCAGCCCCTGCTCAGAGCCACAGGCAGTCCGGACACTGTCCTTCAAAGAACGGGAAAGAGATTGACATTGGGACCAGGCAGCCTGGCCTGTCATCACCCCTAAAAGCCTGGACAGCACACATATTTAGTGAGTACCTACTACGTGCCAGGCCATGAGCCAGCAGTTCTCAAAATCTTTGGGGTCGGGACGCCTTTACCCTCTTAAAAATTACTGAGGACCCCAAAGCACTTTAGCTTCTACTTACCACGTAAGAAATTAAAACCAAAGATTAGACATTTTCATTTACTCATTCATTAAAAAATAACAATAGTGGCTGGCCTGCTGGTGTAGTGGTTAAGTTCACGTGTTCCACTTTGTGGCCCGGGGTTCACAGATTTGGATCCTGAACACAGATCTACACACCACTCATCAAGCCACGTTGTGGTGGCATCCCATATACAACAAACGGAGGAAGATTGGTACAGATGTTAGCTCAGTGACTATCTTCCTCAAGTAAAATGAGGAAGATTGGCCATAGATGTTAGTTCAGGGCCAATCTTCCTCACCAAAAAAAATTTAATTTAATTTAAAAATAATAACAAACTCATTACAATGTTAACATGTAACATGTTGTATGAAAATATACTATATTTTACAGAATGAAGAAATAATGAGAAGAGTGGCATTGTTTTGTATATTCGCAAATCTCTTTAATGTCTGGCTTAATCAAGACAGCTGGATTCTCAGATCTGCTTCTGCATTCAGTGTGGTACAATATCTTGTTCTGGTTAAAATGTATAAAGAAAATCTGCCTTGCACAGATATGTAGTTGGAAAAGGAAGAAGTACTTTAACAGCCTTCTCAGATAACCATGCATATTCTCTGGTACTACACCAAAACTTGACAAGTGGTAAAGTGTGGCTGCAAAGCAAAATCTGTAAACCCCATCGATGAACTTTTCTACTCTGTCACATTAAAACCCACCGGTCTGTCTTGCACTTTGAATGGATCTTTTCCACATGCATGATATTATGACATTCATTGTTCACTTGAAAACGATTGCCTCACTGACTCATGCAGATCTTCCAAATATTGATGGATTTCCCTAGACAGCATCCGCAATTCAAAATCATTAGTACCACCACAGTTCTCATCAGAGATGTTTCATGGGAAGATGTCAAGCTCACCATAGCAGATAGTTTTCCAAACCTGATTTCACTTAGCTTGAATTTTATCATTGGCAACAAATACTGCCAGTTGCTTTCCTTAAAGTGACAGGCTCACCTAGTCCATTTTTTGGAAAACATCCGCCACAGGCCCAAATCTCAATAACCAGGGTTTGTCAGTTGTTCTTTCATGAAAAAAGCAATGAGTAATTCAGCTCACAATTCAAACGATCACACATGTGCTTTTGCTTGACGTTGCCTTCAACCCTGTGCTTTCCGATGCAGCCAAAGTGTTTTATATGCACTTCCCACTTTTTTTACACAGATTATTATAAAGACACGTACTCAAGGGTCTAGACTTCATAAAGTTAATCATTTTACTGCCTCATTAAGGACGTTCTTAAGAAGTGAAACTGGCGTGTGTTTTAACGAGGGTGTGTGCTAGTGGAGAAGATGATGACTCCTTGTACACACCAGCGCTACTTTTTGGATTTGTACTAAGATGCCAGCAGTTTACCCACTACCAGTGCAAATGTCAACAGGATGAAAAATACAAACATGTCCCAGAGTTATTAGGAAAATAGTTTTGACCTCGAGGACCCCATGAAAGAGTCTGGGGGACCCCCAACGGTCTGCAGACCACACTTGGAGACCTGCTAAGCTAGGGATGTGAGGCAGTTTCCATACCTCCAGAAACTCCCAATCCGGCTGAGAAGATAGACCACAAACAGACACAATTACTACACGATATGATGAGGGCCAGGCTGGAGGCACGGCAGAGAGAGCAACTTGCTTCGCACTGTGGAAACTGGCAAAGGTTTTGCAGTGTAGGGAACTTTTGAAATGGGTCTTGAGAGCTGAGTAGGAGTTCATCCAGAAAGAGAAGGTAGATCTTCATATTCTCAGTTTCAGAAGGACAGGTCCTAGGAAGGCAAGGCTTTTGGAAACAAGTAAAAAAAAGAAAAGAAACAGGAGAATTCATATTTTTAATAAGTAATAATATTGGCCACCATCATGGAACATCTACAATGTATCTCACTCTGTATATATATTATCATATTCAGTTCTCTCCAAAAGCCTAGGAAATGCATGTAAGTATGCTCTTTGTTCAGAAAAGTTGAATAACCTCCTCAAGGACGCAGAACAAATTCATGGGGAAAATCAAGATTGAAATCAGAACTGCCTGTCTCCAAAGGTCACTTTCCTTCTTCCCACTTCCTTTCCTAAGCCAAGCGAAAGAGCAGAGTCCTGGGCCATCACGGCTCCAACCTTCAGTTGTTCCCTACAGTTGACCAAAAAAGATCCAGTCCCTTCTACACGGCATTCAAGCCCTCCCAACTCAGCCCCACCTCCCCTTTCTAGCCAGACCTTCTACGAACACCGGTCCAGGCACCCTGGGATCCTTTCCTTTTGTCCAGACTTGCTTCCGGCCCTTTGTGTGAGCAATGACCTCTGCCTGGTCACGCCCCCTTTCTCCTTCCATCTGGATCTACTGTTGGAACCTGCCAACCTCTCCAGGCTCAGACAAGCCCTCCTTTCAGATCCTCTGCGCCCCTTATTTGTGTTGATGTCATGCGTCATGGTCTGCCTACAGCTAGTGACGAATTTATGCATTTATGCACTCCTCAAAATAACAACTGGACTGTAGGCTCTTCGATGGCTGGGACCACATTGCCCTAAGAATATTATCTCCTGGTTCTTGCAATGGCTCTTCGAGCCTCAGTTTCCCCCTCTATAACATGGGGATGCCAGCACCCTACCTCACAGGGTTGTGGTGAGGAGTAAATGCATTCACGCGTGTCAAGTGCTTAGAAAACTGCCTGGCACGTGGTCAGCGCTCAGTTGGTGCAAGCTGCTTTTGTTGTTTTTACAGTGATAACAATTACTGCTGTTGAACGTCATTAAAGGGGAGGAGGCGAGCGCATTCCTGCCCCATATCAGCTTCGTGGCCCTTATTATTTCTCATAATAAGGGCAGGCTCTGTCAGTCCCATGCATTCGAAGTCAGCCTAGAAGCAGGAAAATATGTCCAGATAGGTATTCCTTTGGTTTTCCTGCAAGCAGTTCCATTGCTGGGGGCTTATTCCGGTTGGGCCCCTCTGTGCTGTTCCTCCTGCCTGCCAAACCCCCATGGACCTGAGAAGTGGGGAAACAGCTGAAGCGGGCCCTACAGCTGAGGCCCAGGGAAGGCCGGGGCACTCAGAGCCCTCACTCAGATGCAGCAGGGTTGACCTCTCCTTCCTCTTTCAGTTCCACCCAACCACCCTCTGTGGGCTCCTTGGGTGAGGCATTCAATCCTGCGGGCACCTGAAAACAGAGAGAGAATCGGTGCGTTAAACTTTGATCTCCGCTGCTGTCACTCTAACAAGCAGGCACGGAGCGTGCTCCTGTCCCCGGGCTCCTGAAGCGGGCTGGCGGGGTGTTGTGAGCGTGCTGGGATTGTCTTTAAGGTTAGCAGACAGAGGGCCCCAGAATGCCAGCTGCCCCAGGTTTGGTTACTCTGTTCTTGATACGTGATGAGCTCTTGGCGATGTGTGAATTCTGAGGGAGGCAGGATGTTGTGTGCAAGCCTCAAAGGGCAACTCGAGAAAATCAGTCATCCTGGGGCTCCGGGGTCCTGTTCCAAACCCGCTTCCTGCCTGCAGAGACCTTTATGAGAGATGGGGAAAGACTCCGTGTCAAGAGTTCTAGAGATGACTCATCTCTTTCAACTTGTTTCACCATCTTTCTAAGGTTCTGCCTGATGCCACCAAGAGGTACAATTTCCGCGGCCTTGGCTCGGCCGTGGTCACCATGATGGTGATGCCATCCACCGGGTGCAACACTTCGCATGCGTTGTCTAACTTCATGCCAAGCACAGCCCTCTGGATATCTCTGTTTTACAGACGAGGAGACTGTAGCTTCAAGAGGATAAGTCACTGGTCCACAAGCCACGTCTCCTGGAACCAGGAACCAGGAACCAGGAATGGAAGCGGGCAGCAAGCCCAGCACGATCAGCTCCCACAGTGGGAGCGCTTTCCCTCTCCGCCTCCCTGGCCTCTTTGCCCTCGTGTTAGCTGAAATGAACTGGGGAAAAGTTGGAACTAGTGTTTTGGGGGAGTGTCTACCTGCCCCAGTCCTTCTACCCAGACACTGTTTTATTTCATCCTGAAAACAGCCCTGCAAGGTCGGCATTCTCACCCGCAGTTTATGAGAGAGGATTCGGAGGCTCCCCCTGCCCACTGACTTGCCCACGCACAAGCCTTGGGCAGAGCAGGACCCAGACGTCGGCCAGCGCGAGCTCTGAGCCCGGGCCCCCACGCTCACTGCTTCGTTGTGCTGGGACGTCTGGTTCTCCTGGGAGGGCCAAAGGAAACTCCCGTATGACAAGCACAGTGACAAGGCTGGTACTTCCAGTGAGAGGAAAGAGGAGAGAGAAGGTCTGATACCAAAAGGTTTGTGGGAAGGGGCTGCCATGAGAGGGAGAAGTGGGAAAACAA
This sequence comes from Equus asinus, assembly GCF_041296235.1. Classification (NCBI taxonomy): domain Eukaryota; kingdom Metazoa; phylum Chordata; class Mammalia; order Perissodactyla; family Equidae; genus Equus; species Equus asinus. The sequence continues at coordinate 10,395,712 of NC_091798.1, forward strand.
GAAGGCAGGTCTCGGGGCCAGCTCCGTGGCCGAGTGGTTAAGTTTGCGCGCTCCACTGCCGCAGCCCAGGGTTCGGATCCTGGGCGCGGACATGGCACCATTCGTCAGGCCACGTTGAGGCGGCGTCCCACATCCCACAACTAGAAGGACGTGCAACTAAGATATACAACTGTGTACAGGGAGGGTTTGGGGAGATAAAGCAGAAAAAAAAAAAAAAAGATTGGCAACAGTTGTTAGCCCAGGTGCCAATCTTTGGGGAAAAAAAAAAAAAAGAAGGCAGGTATCCACTAGCGCAGAAACAGAATTAGGCAAGAGACGGGGTGGTCCTATGACCATGCCCATTCTCCAACCATCAGGATCAGGAGCGCCCTGCCCTCCAATTCCAGATCTTTCCAAGCTTCAGGACTCAGTTTAATCACCGCACTGTCTATGGAGCCTCTCTCCAGCCCACGCTGACCCCAGTCTCTGCCAGCACTTGGAGTCTGTGCCTCTCTAGCTTGCCTTCAATTACATACAGCCGCGAATTATGCTCCATCTTGAGGGTCTTAGGATAGAAAGCTCCATCAGATAAGAGGTTCTCATTGAAATAGGAAGCTGCCAAGAGGGAGGATATTGTCCTATTCATTCCTTTTTTATTCCTCACAGAAGCCAGAAGACTGGTAAAAATAAATACCTGTGCAAATAAATACACGTGGTATTGTATCATTCCCATTTTATAGAGAAAAACGGAGGAACTCCTATAGATTAGGTCAGCAGCTCCAAGGTTATCTGATTTTCCTCTAACATTAAGTCTCCTGATGCCTACTGCACCCCAAATCAAAGCCAAATAAAGGTGATTGATTTAAGAAGGACGAGAGGGTAGAGAAGGAGCAGGGAGTAGTGGAGAAGAGGTGGGAAGAAGGGGAGAGGACGAGGAGCGGAGCGGGGAGGAGATGAGGAGGGATGGGGAGAGGAGGAGGGGGCAGGAGGTGATAAGGGGGGAGAGAAGGGGGGAGGAGATGAAGAGAGAGAGGAGAAGAAGGGAGAAGCAGCACTGAGGGGTGGGAGGAGGAGGGGAGGAGATGATAAGGGGTAGAAAGAGGAGGGGGGGAGATGAAGAGACAGAGGAGGAGTGGGGAGAAGCAGCACTGAGGGGGTGGGAGGAGGAGAGGGGAGGAGATGAAGAGAGAGAGGAGGAGGGGAGGAGAATTTTGCTCTGGAATAGGACACAGCTTAAAACTATAATGGGTACAAAATCAGATTGGAGACAGAAATAGCACTCTTTTCTCAAGCATGAATTCTATTTTGCTTAATCTAAAAAGAGATTTTTCTGCCACGCAAACCTCCCCTTCTGTGCCTGCTTCACCAAGATGTAGGATAATTCACTTCGCCAAGTGTGAAATCCTAACCCGCCGTACAATGAACCACATTGGGGACGCTGTCAGGTTAATCTCAACACAAATCTGGCAACAAGGTCAAATTTTGAAGCCAAACCAAATAGACAAGCAGGACTTTGCAGCCTGGCCATCCCTCACGTGGCGCAGCATGGGCAGTCACCGTGAGGGTGCGCCAAGCAGGCAGGCGGGAGTGCTCGCTTCCAGCTAACAGTTAACATCCCGGGGACCCCCGTGCCCACCACAGTGCCTGACACGGAAGATGCTCCTCAAACATGTCACCTGTTCGAATCTCTGAGTTTACAAACACAGAGACTATCAAATTTAATGACTTCATTAACATCAGGATTCACCAGCTAATCTCAATACTGGCCAGATTTCAGATTCTCTTTACAACATGGTTTTCACTTTATTTTGGCATGTATTATTGATAAGGAAACCCAGGGAGGATACAGGCATTCTGGGTATTTATATGTGACTAGGACCTCACCTGTGTCCCTCATACCTGCACTGTCGGACCAGGTTTGACCTAACGCGGGTCTGTAACTGCAGGTCTGCATGTCCTGTTCTTGCCTTCTCTCACTTATCATGGTTCAGACTTACATATTCATGGGTTTACTTGTTTTGCGTCTATTCACCCCTCCAAAAATACTGATGTCTATGAGGACCAGAATCATTTCTGTTTTGTTCACCACACAGTTCCCAGTATACGGTATTAAGCTGGCACTAATACAATGCACAGCACATGGTAGGTGCTTCGCAAACGTTTACTGAATGAATGCATGAATGAATGAATGGGGCTGGATTAAATGTCTCCTAGCTTCTTAGCTCCTTGCTGAGACAGGATGGCTCTCAGGCTCCACATCACCAGAGGGCCCTTGGCTGCCCGACCGCAAGTGGGCAGCACTTTGAGAACTGGTTGGTCGTGCCAATATGGTGTTAGGACCCCAGATCCGACCTCCAAGGTGGCTGCAGCTCCTCTGCTTGGCACAGCTGGGACCAGGAGAGGCTCGGTCACGGAGGTGAGCTCAGCCCAGGGGCCTGGAGGACGGGCCCACCGTGGAGCTTACTTGACCACTGGCCCGATCAGGGCCCCCATGGGAAGGGCATCTCCATCTCTGGCAGGCCCTTGGCAGCCAGCACTGGCATGTGCTCCACACACGGAGGGCAGCAGGAGAGCCTGGCAGCAGGCAGGAAAGTATATCATGACCCCCCGAGGTGTGACTCCAAGGTCAGGGAGACATGCACTTTCGAGAAGGTGGGCCATACACAATAACGCTGAGCCTGGCGGAGCTACGTGTCTGTTCTGAGCCCTCCCTTTAATGCAGGTGCAGCAGGTGCAGGGCAGAGAGGGGGCGGGAGTGAGCCTCTGGGGAGACAGGAGGGAAAGCACGCCACCCTCCCGCACATGGTCTGGACTCGGGACCCAGCCCCAAACCTCTGGGCAGACTGCCTGTGAAACGACTTCTCCAGCAGCTTCCCAGAACCCTCAGGATGTAGCCCAACCCCTCTCCTCAGGCCCACCCAACCCCTGCCTGCTGCTCCCTCAGTCGCAGCCACGCTAGCCCCCCAGCCAGCCGTGTTCCCACCTCCAAGCCTTTGGACACTGCTTCCTCCCCTGGGACCCGCAGGTCTGAGGGTGGCTGGCTCCTTCTTATTGTTTAGGTCTCAGCTCAAATGCCACCTCCCAAAAGGGGCCCCCTGACCACTGCTTCTCTGGACCCAGAATGATCCTCATCTTGACTTCACTTGTTTGTTTCTCGCTTGCTTGTAAGCTCCAAGAACTGAGGCCAGGCCACCTTTTACTTACTCTTTCAGCCCAAATCCCAGCACAGGGCAGCACACAGAATGTACTCACTAAATATTTATGGGGATAAGTGAGTGATGGGGCGACTGAATGCGCATGCTCAGTTACATGGCGAGGACTGGGACAGCTTCCAGGGCCCATTCAGTGCCAGGCCTGTCCAGGAAGGAGACTGATCCTGAGATCCACGGGACAGTGAGGCAAAGGCTCTGAGGAAGAGCCTCCGTGCCCAGTCAGAACGGGCTCTGGGTCCGGGGGTCCTGGTAGTTTTTGTTTTTACTGAGCACTGATTGTACGGCAAGCACTTGACATGCAAGCCTTTGTTTAATTGACTGCCTCCTTCTGAGTGGTCCACGGCAATTCCCATTTCATAGATAAAGAGACAGATTAGGGAGAGGAAGCAACATGTTCCAGGTCCCTGGCCGTGAAGTCACAGACCTCATTCAGCCCGCCCCTGGAGACCCAGTGCTCAGGGTCTCTCTCCTGCTTGCCTGCACACCTCCACGCCAGTTTGTCAGTCTGGCCCAGAGGGGACCATGCGGGAAAAGAGCTCTCTGGATGCAGCTGCTCCTATTCCTTCATCCACAAGTGTCTCCCAGGCCCTTGCTCTGTGTGGGCCCCAAGGCCAAGGGCTGGGGACACAGAGCAGTGAGGATGAGCCCCACCCTCCTGCAGCTCAGGGACACCCATGTCACAGTGAGCCATACCACAGTGGTCTTCTAGAAGGTTTTTTTCTTAATTAAGGGTAATTAAAATTCCTTGGATTTTGAGGACTTCTTAAAATTCCCTGGAGGGGGCGGGCAGCGGTGATAGCTCGTAGAGTTAGCACTGGTGTCCGAATTCGGGGGAGACGCTTGAGCTGGGGGAGGAGGGCTTGGCCAGACCGCGAACTGGCTAGGCGGGCTGGCCTCCCAGGGCTTGCCCCAGTTTGGAGCTATTTCCTCCCCAAATTCCTACTCCCCAGCCCTCCAGCCCTGAGCTCTGGACCCAGGCCACAGCCCAGCGGGCACTGGGGTGGGGAAATGTGTGCTGCTCAGCATTTTGTAGCAGGTCTCGGAGTACGCGCCCCAGGACCTCTGCTGAGACACAGGAATCTTTCCGTTTGAAGCCCAGAGTTCATTCTTCCTCTCACTCTTCCTTTAATTCATTCATTTCTGGCAAACCGTGCCTTCTCTCCTCCTCCCGCCACGAAGCCCACTGGCATCCCTGAAGCCTTTCAGCCCACTGCAGGCACAGCCGGGACTCCCTCTTCCAGGTTTCTCTATCGAATCGCTGACAAGGACAAAGCCATTAGGAGCAAGATTCGGAAACTAGCTTTTTAATTTCATGGCTGGAGGTTGTCAGGACAGTGCAGAGAAAATTGCCAACGATTCGGAGAGCAGCCCATGAATCTGGGGCAGAGCAGGCGAGAACAAGGGAGCACTTCAGCTGGGGGGAGCGGGGGCTGGCAGCCACTTGGACGAGAAAGTTCTCTCCTCCAAATTTCTTTGATTCAGATCCCGTGTCAGTTTAAAAAGATTGATTCAGCAATTTTTCACCCTTCCTCAACAAAGTGGTTTCGATGGCTGAGAAAGAAAAGGAGAAGGGGTGCACCAGGCATGCTTCTCGAGGGGGATCTATGAGGGTCGTGAATTTGAGGGAGAATTGTACTTCCAAATCATGTTTGCCAAGCTGGATTACAGTACAAGTATTCCTCCAGATTAAGACACGCGGTCAGAGTGAAAAGATCTGCATCCTAACCCCAAGCTCAGCCACAGAGTTGCTGTGTGGCTGGGGGTTAGGGGCTCTCCCTCTCTGAACTCTGCAAATTGAGAGGGTTGAATAAAGCAATCCCTAATATCCTTTCCAACCTCTGTGTTTCTTCGCTTTCACCAAGCCCATCGGGAATCTTATCATTACCTTAAACTGGGCTCTCTGGTCTCTTGGGCAGAACGTAGATGGGTCTGAATTGAGAGGACTGGTCTGTGACCCCCAAGGAGCTGAGCAATAGAATGGCATCAGGAAGGGCACTTTGCCCTGTCACACCAACCAAGACGTGCCAGCCGGATATATTCAGGCAAGTTAACACTTACAATAATAATGTAGTAAACTTGTCCTAGGGTTTTGTTTTATGGTTTCCAGAACTCTCTCAAATACAGTTCTTACAACCACCCTATAAGCGAGGTCCTATTTGCCCATTCCCCAGACAAAGAGAGTGAGGTTCACATATCTAAAGGCTGACCGAGGCTGACCAGCAGCCCCTGCCCAGCACCCTTGGCTTGCTCGGGCTAAGACAGACAAGGGTTGCTCCTGCAGCAGCAGCTCACGAAGGGGGAGAGAAGTCAGGTGCACCTTCTCAGTTCCCTCCCTCCCGCCTCCCTTACAGCCTCACATTGTCCCTTAATTGGCTGTATCAGTCCAAGGCTCTTAGTCTCAAGCAATGTAAATAGACTCTGGGTGATTCAAGCTGAAAGGGATACTGGGCAGCTCACAGAACAGACAGGAAGGCTGGAGATCTGGCTGAGTGAGCAGGTAAGAGAAAAGGGAGGTCACACAGCCAGACTCATAGCACAAACTCTTGGTTCAGAACCAGCCCAGCAATGCCCCTGCTACAGCTGCTACAAACGCAGAAGCCCTGGTACCACAGCCATCCCCCCACTATCTCTGCTGGCTGTGGTCCTGCGCCTGAACCTGAGCTGCAAGGGAGGCTGGGAAAGTGGGCATATGGCACTTTCACTCTCTCCAGGAAGGCGTGGCCTCCCAACAAGTCTCAGAGGGTGCAGGATATCCCCAAACAGGAAGGGCATTGAGATGCTAGGCAACCAAGCAGATGGTAAACGTATCTCAGTCAGGTCAGGTTAGGTAATGCTGTAGGAGCAAAAAACTCCTAAGTCGGGGTGACTCAAAAACACAAAAATGTATTTCTTGTTCACTTCACCTGTCCATCAGGGGTCAGCTGGGGCCTCTGCTCCAACTCACCCTTAACGCAGAGCATCCACCATCTCAAATATTGCCCACTGTCACCATGGCAGAGGGGAAGAAAGATCTAGAGCAATGAAAGGCTCTAGTCCAGAAGTGACACATGTCACTTCTACTCATGGCTCATTAGCTGGAACTAGTCACGTGGCTCTGCCGTGGGGCCAGCAGGTGCAATCCTGCCTTGCGTCTAGAAGCCGGAGAGCTGGGAATATGTGGTGAATAGCCTTAATGATGCCCACAGTCTACTGCATGGAGCCTGCCAACCAGAGCCCTCCTAGGGAGGAAGCAGAAGAAGAAGGCACTGAAACGGGGGCAAGGGACCTGAGTTTTATTCTGGGTTGTGCTTCTGGGACCTGTACATTCCTCTAGCACCCCTGGGGGCTGAAGGAAACCCCCATTTTGGGATGTGGTCACAGAAGGCAGTCCACTCAAACTGCAAGTGGCAGTGGCAAATGTCTGGAGCGCAGCCCGCTAACGAAGCACTGGAGGGGCCAGGAGTGATGAGAGCCAGGAGCTGAGCCCCGCCTCCTGAGGCTCAGGCAGGCAGGCAGCCTTGTCTCTGCCCACAGGCTCCACAGCCATGGCACTGTCTCCCCAGAAACACAGGCACCTCTCGGTAACCCTAGGCTCCCTCTGGAAATCACCCCTCTACTTGTAAGCAGCTGATGGGCAGCAGGAGCTGGGATGTCTGGTGTGTCCACAGGCCTCTTGGGCCCATACTCGGCCTCAGCTGCAGAGAGGTGAGAGGCCAGGCCGAGTCCCAGGAAAATGCAGAGAAGCGAGGGTCTATGAGCAAGGGGTCTGCCCGCACCTCTGAGGGGCCTCACACTCCTCGGGTCTGACCGGCCCCACAGCCCTTCCTAAAGTTGTAGTGTTGACATTTCTAAAAGCAGGGAAAACAACTATCGGTACTGTGTTGCCTATTGACCAACAGACCACACATCGAAGCTTCCCTCGGCACCCAGTCCAGGGAAGAGCGCAGTTGTAACTTCTGAGGTAAGTGGGTTTCACAGACACAGACCATTAGTCTCCTCCTAATATACATTGGCCACATCTTCCTTAATAACATGAACCCCAGTTTTTAACTGGAGGCTGTACCAAAAAGCTCCAAGACCGCGCACACCCTCCAGCCCGCCAGAGACGCGGGCAGCCATCTTGGATCACAAGGAAGCGTTTTCAAGATGGCGGAAGGAGCCTGGGAGTCTGAGGGTCGTGGGACTGCCTTCCCCACACTTTTACACGAGACAGAAGAACTTCTGTCTTGTGTAAGCCGCTATCATTTTGTGGTTTACAGTTACCAGCAGCAAAATGCAACTGAAAACAGCTATAGTATAGAGGCAGAAAAATAATTGTTAACCACTCCTGTCTTCAAAGGAGTGGGGGGCTCGTTAAAAGGATGACCCTCATGTTTGGATGACCTCTTCCGTGGGCCTGGAGGTGCAAAAGTAGGCCCGGAGCCGAGTTCGGAAGAAAGAGCTTGAGAGAGCTGAGCTGCAGCGCATCCCATCGTGAGAATTTGGCATTCCACCGGCACACCGTGAGGGTGGGAGAGAAGAGGAGACAGGGCAGGGGGAGGAGGGAGGAAATAATGAGTTGGACGAGGCTGGTGCCCTCACGAGGAGAAAATAGCTGACCACGAATCCCTCAGGACATGGAAAGTCCTCCAAGAACAAGAAGGTTGAAAGTAGAGTTTGCTGTTTGTCTTTAATGTTGTGGAAATGTCAGTCCCTCCTTTGATACCCTCAACTTCAGTCAGTTCCGAAGAATCAAGATGCTGAGTTTCACGTGAAAATCCATAAAGTAAAATGAATACAGGAGAGGCAGGAGCTCTTAAGCAGAAGTGACCGTGCAGAATTTGCAGGAATGATGAAGGGGTCCAGTTTGGCCTTCTGCAGGGCCTAGGATGGCCCCTGGCAAGGGGACGGGGCGGGTGGGGGAGGCCGCAGTCTTAGCTAGATCTCAGGCAGCAGGGATGCTCCAGCCAACATCTGCCGCGTGAGATAACTCTTGTAGCTTCCTCACTGGTCTCCCTGCCTCCAGCTTCTCCCAGTCCAATTGCATTGTGCTGTCCCAGAGAAAGCTTTGTCAATTTTGCATCTAATGCTGGTCCTGCCCTATTTAAAACCCTTGTCTCCACCCCAACGTCAAGTTCAACCTCTGAAATGGTAGTATATGAAGCCCCAGCCTACTTTACCAACCTAATCTCTTGCTGGTCCCCAACCCATCCCAAATACATGCTCTGCAAACCCATGAAGCTCATGGGACTTGCAACCGTTTTCAGAATATATCCATGCTCTTCAAGCCTCTGAGCCTTTGCTCAAGCTGTACCCTCTGCCTGGGACCCTGAGCCTCTCCCTTCTTTACCTACTTATCCAGGAAACATTCTTAATCACAACAGAGCTGAAATCTACCTGGTTTAAGCAGTAAAGGTGTGCAGTAAAGGATACGATATGGCTCCCAGAATCCCTGGGAGGGCCAGAGATCCAGACTTGGAGATGACATGGATAGGAGCCACACCCAAAATCACACTACTGGACATTCCATGGAGACGCCACTGCCCCAATGCTGGGACAGACATGGCATCAGGTGCCTCTGATGCTGTCCATGCAGGCTTGGATACTCCTGTGGGACTCCACAATGGCTGGCTTCCCCAGGACTTGTTTCTTCATGTGCCTACCTGCTGCATCAGAGTGCCAGAGTGACCCCTGATGGCTGGAGTCCAGGCCACATGTGGGGAAGCTGGTAGATCAAGTCTCTGGGCTCTCAGGTAGAAGGGGTCTCTGCTTCTTGGCAAGACTCATAAGCTGAGGGACTGCCCAAATGCAGGAAGGGTGTTCAAAGGCACTTCCTGCAAAAAGAAGGCAAATGCCACTGCATTCATTAGGACCCCTCAAATGCTACCTTCTTTATGATGTACCCAAGGCTGCCTCAAGCAGAGTTACCTGAGCCTCCTCGGTTCCCTCTGTACCCACCTCCATCCTCAGGCACTCTACTGATGATGACCTTTCTCTAGGGTGTGAACTCCCCCAGGATAAGGACCAAGGCAGAGTTCATACATGTATCTCACCTCTCCCCGCTGCCTCCATCTGGACCTACACCAGAATACAATACCATTATTTTTAAGTGAACAAATAAGTGTTCAGGTCCACCAGCACGGATATGTACTGCAAGAAGGACAAGGTTTTCAGTGGGTGTCGGGGGGAGTTGTCCCCAGTGGGTAATAATAATAACTACAATATATTGAGCACTTACTATGTACTGACTTCTATGCTAGGTACTTTATAGACAATATTTTATTTATTCAGAAAAATTCCAGGAAGTAGGGACAATTTTGATCCTCTCCATTTTGTAGGTGGGGGAACTGAGGCCTGCTAGAGATGCTAAATAACTTGCCAAAAACCCTGGGCCAGCACCCTTGGGATTGAAGCCCAGGCAGTCTGGCTCCAGGGCCTGGGCTGAAAACCAAAAGGCTACACCGTAGGGTTGGCCAGAGAAGGCAATGGAAGGAAGTCAAGTGGCTGGCCCACCATCACTTCCTGTGCAAGCCCATAGGCATCTTCCAGAACCTTCCTGCCTTGGTTGTCTCAGGAAGAGGGTAAGGACACAGGATCTGGCAGCTCCCTGTTGCTCTCCATGCACCCCTGTCCTTGAGCCCAGAAGGGTATGATGTCCCAGCATAGCCTGGAATGCCCAGTAGAGCAGCCAAACTTCTCACTTTTCTCTCTAGATTAAATCAGCTTGCCTCCTTCATTAGACATCCTTTAGTAATAGTAATTTGAAACAACAATGCATTAGAAGGATGGAAGGTTACCAAGGCAACCCACAGACTGACTGCTAACCTTGGGGTCTGCTCTCAGCCCCAGCTTCCTAGTCCAGGTTAGTCATCTATTATGGCCAGCTCCCTAGATTGTACCTGACCCCTCTGCTTATTGAGTATATCCTGACATTTGGTTGAGGGCAGTATCAAAAATCTTAAATGGCCTTATCTTATAGTTAGAAGAGCAAATTTCCCATTCACTCATTCATTATTTTTTTCATTCATCCATCATATATTTACCGAGAGCCTGTATGTACCAGGCACTGTTCTAGGTGCTGGAGACACAGTGATGAAGGAAACAGGCAATCCTGCCTTCACGGAACTTAGAGGTTAGTGGGGCAGACAGAGGTTAATCAAATAACCCCCCAACCCAAATATAAATTCATGAATGCAGTATGTCCCTAAATATTTGCTAAGGACCAGGACTAATGCTAAATGGATTGTCAAAATGGCGCTTAATCCTCTCCAAGGTCCTGAAGAACTGAGGCTCAGAGAGATGATGCAACTTTTCCCAAAGTCACGCTGCCCCCAAAGTAACAGAGCTGGAATTCCAACCCAGCTCCGTCTGATCCAAAAGCCCACGCACTTGGCTGCTTCTTCCTGTTTGCCCTTGGCAACCTATGAATCTTATTTCTTTTCCAGCTCCTGCCCTTTCTCCTTTGAAATCTGATTTTGGGCTTGTAAAGTTTCCATCCTTTCCTGCCAGTCTTTGACATAAAATATTCCAGCACCTAAAATGTGCAAATTCACTGGGCTCAGGCATCTTGTTAGACAAATTTTAACACTGAGAACCAACAACGATTTTTTTCCTAAAGGATACTTGAAAATGAGATTACTACCGAGGCCAAAGTTAAAACAGTTTTCTGTGTAGACATTTCGAAAGGTCCTGGATTATTAACACAGCAATGGTGCCCTCTGATGACCGTTATTGTGTATTACACTTTCCTTGACTGGGGAGGAGCACATTCTGGATGTGATGGCAGCCTCCTACTGCAAGTTTGGATGAATGATCAGCCTCCCCTAGTCTTGGTCACCTTCGTTCCTCATCCCCCCACCTAACCCGATTTATATCAATTCCAGAGGCAAGGTGACAGGTTGGGGGTGCAGCATCTTCTCACAGTTCAGAGTTCCAGCAACCCTGACACAGGGTCCCCATGACCTACAGTGAGATTGCCGAAGGGTGACCATCTGCTGCCAATCTCTGGGATCACATAGCCATTAGGGGATGACAGAGTAATCCATCATCTCCTGCTAGAACGTTTCTTTCTTTCCTGAAGGTTGTGTCTACAAATGACCCCACACACACTCTCTCTCTGACTCTATTCCATGACTGTAGGAAACAGACAGGAACTTATACATTCCCTTTGAGCTAGGTATTGTGCTACACGCTGGAGAAACACCAATGAACAATAAATCACGGTTCCAGCTCTAAAGCTTACACTCTGGCGGAGAAACGGGTGGCTAATTAACTCATAAATTATTCACTTTAATTACACTAATTGCTACAAGAATGAGGCTCTGAGAGTTTACATCAGTGAGACAAGACCAGACTAGGTCTGAGGGTCAGAAAAGTTTTCCCTGAGGACGGAGAGAGTAAGGTGTGCTGTGCCAAAAATAAAGAGGCAAGTCAAAGTGATCAGGGAGCTTGGAGAATGAGCATGGGGCCCAGGCAGCCAGAACTGGGCTTCTTCTGGGACTAAAGGTGCTAAGCGTGGGGTCAATTAGTAATAGACACTGAGTAATCTCGAGGATGGTGAGGTTTTAAGAGAGAAAGTTTGTTATTAACCTAACCATTGAGGAAGATTGAGCTGATGTTAAGGGATGAGTATAAACACCTGAATATTTATTTGGAGGGTTAATTTAAACTCTCTTGAATAGGAAATGTTGGAGGGGAGAGGATCCCGGATCGCTGTCTATTCTGCCTCTTCCCAGGAGCCAACGATAGTGCAGAATTTATTATTTACATTCCCCTCCACTGTTTATGTAAGATGAGGAAATAAAAATAGCAGACACAATTGCCAGGGTTGTGGGTAAGAGCTGAGCTAATAATGGGCAAAAGGGTGAAAGGAAGAGAGGATAGTGGTGGCAGCCATGCGGTTCCAATGGTGAACTGTGGCTACAAAAACTATCAGAATATAAAGCCTGACCTAGGGTATGATGTCAGCTAGCTATCAGGATGTAGTACCCCTTAGGTTACACATTGCAAGATTTGGATTCACTTAACCTGAGTTCAAATTCTCCTTTTGCGCCTCTAGCTATGTGATCAGGGCAACAGACTCTCTGTGCCTCCATTTCTTCACCTGTAAAATAGCAATAATAATAGTATCTACTTTTTAGATTGTTTTGAAATAGTGTGTGCAAAGTGCTTATCATCATGCCCGATATATTCCAGTTACTCAATATTAGTTTATGATTATTACTATTGACTATTTAACCTGGGAGGAAATCCATGCAGCTAAGAGAATTCAGGGACACAATTTTCTTCGTCAAAATGTTCCGGTATTTTTCAATTTTCTAAAAGAAGTATGCATTGCTATTAATATCACAAGGAGGGGAAATCCCACACATTTTTTAATAATAGAAATTTGAGTAGTCCTCTGTTCCCCAATTTCCCGGATGATATTGATCAAGGAGGCCACAGGTATGCACGTTAAAAGCACAGATTGTTAGGCCCCAACCCAGAAATACTGAATCAGAATCTTCAAGGGATAAACTTGTTCATTTATACGTTCACCAGCCCGACAGATGATTCTTATAACGGCACACTGTTCGGACGTGCTAAAACGAAGTGAGGGCTACAGAGACTGCGCGAGGAAGGCCCGCACAGATTGCAGCAATCACGAGGGCCTGGGCCTACAATTCCCACACTGCCCAGCAAACTGGCAGCAAGCGAATCCGGAGCCTACCGGGAGTTGTAGTTTCCTCGGCCGGACCTCAGCACATAAGAAAGCCGGAGATGATTGCCAAAAACTTCCCGTCCCACAATGCAAAGCTCAACGGTGACGTCATCTGGAGAGCGCCCGGGATGGAGCGGGCGGTTTCTGCCGCCTCGGCTGCTGCCGAGCCTGACTTCTCCGCCACCGCCTCTGCCTCCTTTCCCTCCTCCTCCTCCTCCCCCGCCACCTCCTCCGGTTCCTCCGCCTCCTCTACACGACCCAGGCCCTCTATCCTTGAGAAGAGGCCGTATTCGAGCTCCTTCGCGGGCCCGGGGCGCAGCCATGGCGGACGGCGGCGGTGGCGGGGGCACGGGCGCAGTGGGCGGCGGCGGAGCGGGCCAGGCCTCGGCGGGGTCGGCCACAGGCGCGACGGGGGCCGGCGGAAGCGGCGGCCCCATCAACCCGGCCTCCCTGCCTCCCGGCGACCCGCAGCTCATCGCTCTCATCGTGGAGCAGCTCAAGAGCCGGGGCCTGTTTGACAGCTTCCGCCGGGACTGCCTGGCCGACGTGGACACCAAGGTAGCTGAGGCCACCCGAGCCGAGGGGGTTCGGGCTGCTCGTGAGGCCGCCAGGGTTGCAGCTCTGCTTTTCCAAAGTAGAGCAACAAAAGAAACGTTAGAAACCTCGGCAGTGAGGTATTAGGCCGCTTGGGGCGGTACAGGGAGCTTTCTGAGTGACGCACCTGTGGGTTCGGCTCCCAGCCCATCCCTGTTGGCAGTGTGACTTAGCCTAGTCGCTTCTCTGAACTTGGGGGTTCAGTACTGGTTTTACAGCCTAGACCCTCTCTTTCCCAAGATGGGACTCCTTAAAGCTCCTCGGTAACAAAGCTCATTGTGTTAATAACAGTGTAGGAAGCGAGGTAAGTAAGTGAATGGCTTAGAATTTCCACCCGCTCTCTGTTCACCATTAAGGAGCTGACATTAGACAGTGAATGGTTTGAATGCACAACCATCAGCGTTTTATAGCTGTTTGTTCCTTTTGCACACTTGAATTACGGTACATTGTTGTGGAACCAGCCCCCTTATTTTGTACTCCATCAAAGATGATAGGGGATTTGGTGCCTATTTTAGATCCTGATGCCATGGATCAACACCCCAGTAAAATGCTATGCACTTTACCTACTTGCCAAGGTTGTTTGTATTCAGTGAAGTCATGTGTGTTAAGTGTCAGAGATGCAGTAGTTGCTGGTGTGTTCATTTTCTCCCTTTTCAGAAGCTTCTCTAACAAGACTGTGGTCATAGATTTAAGAGGTTCTGTTACTGACTGGGCTCGTCTGGGGAAGTGATTTTCTCCTCCTTGAGCCTGTCAGAGAAATCTTTTGCTTACCTCCCAGCAAGACTGTGAGCTTAAAACTAGACCTTAACGGAAGGGAAAGACCTAGTCTATCTACTTACTGAACTTTTACTGACCTATATTGTGCCAGGCTGCATGGATACAAGAAAAGTCACTGCCCAGTCCTCAAAGCTTATACTCTAGGGTGGAAAACTGACATGTAGACCAGATGGTGTATATGGGAAGTGGCGTGTACTGTTATTCTCCAAGATTAAAAACCCAAGTAGAAGTGCTATCCTTGAAACAAGGTATTTAATTTTCCTTATGTAAGGGTCCCAGATATGTATTGACAAGCTTTCGCCTTTCCCAGGACTCGGTGTTCTCAACTTCCATCACAAGTTCTCCACTCATATTTTTTATGTTTCATTAGGTTTTGTGTGGCTTAATCAATACAGTATGCTTGTTACTAAAAAAAAAAAAAAAAATCAGCATTGAGAAGCTGCTGGAGAGGGAGTTGGAGCCTTCCCCAGTTACCACCACCTTAGTTGTTCCTTCTGGTAGTTAGCAGCTGGTTTTAATTTTTGGAGTGTGTTTAGGTGCATCTTAAGTCCTTTGTTGCTTTAGCCCCATGATTCTCAGTGTGATCCTTGGATCAGCAGCATCCGCATCACCTGAGGACTTGTTAGAAACGTATATTCTTAGGCCCCTTCCCACACAGCTGAAATATTTAGGGGAAAGTGTGTTGATGCTATATGTAAGTTACCTTGCAATGCATCCAAACTATAAGTAAATAGAGCAAACTGATAGGTGAATGGAGAGAGAGATGGATAATACGAGAAAATGTGCACAGCAGGCACGTAGGTCCTTTCTCTTTGTGAAGTAAAGGGAATATTCTCTATTGTCAGGATCTGGTCAGGTTTGATGGTGACATTTGCTGTCCTTTGTCTTTTTTCAGTAAACAGTAACATCTCCAACTGGGTGAGTTATTTTGAATAGTAGAAGGTATAGTATCGGGATGCGTGGTTACAAGTGACGAATCTAATTCTAGCTCCTTTGCACAAAAGCTCCTCTGACTTGGGGAATCCGTGGGAGGAGTGAATGAACAAACAAATGGGCAGGGATGCATTGGACCCAGGGGTGCTCCACTAGGGCCATCTTTCATCTTTGTCCTTTATGACTGTTTACTGCCACTGCAGAGCAGTCAACCATTTGAAAAAGGGATCCAATCTTAAAGCTCCTTCCTCTAGAAAGGGCCTCTCAGCTGCAGTTCAGATTTCTCAGGGATCGTCTGCACTGTCTCAGCTTGGGTCAGGCACCCACCCTGTGGCACCCTGTGCCCTACCCTTGTGAAGAAAGGAAGAGGGTTGTTAGGCAGATAGTACACAAATGTCTTTGTCACTCTTCACCCATCTCCCTGCCTCCTTTGCAGGTTCAGTGGAGAGTTTGTGAGTCAGTTCTCCTGGCCTTTTTGAAGCCTCCCCTCATGGAGTTAAAGCCTCCTGATTCCTCTGTCAGTTTCATTTATCTGACTGCTGGCAAACTCCGGCCACAGTAACACTGCAGAGTAAACTAAATCTCAGTGCCCTGTAACAAGCATTTGTTCTCATGCTGATAGGGCTGCAGGTCAGCTGCAGTTCAGCTGATCTAGGTAGGCTTCAGCTGGGTGGCTCAGCTGCAGCCTGCAGGTTGCCTGGGCCTGGGTCCAAGCTGCGGGTTGGGCTTAGGTTTGCTACAAAAGTACTCCTCCTCGGTCCCAGGCCGAAGGGGCAGGGGTGACCCAGGGCATGTGCTCGTAGAGTGCCATCAGAGCACAAGAGCCAAGCCAGACAGTACCACCACACTTAAGGTCTCTCGTTGCTAACATTCCGTTGATCGGAGTAAACCAGGTTGCTGAACTCAGCATCACCGGGTCGGGAAGTCTTTGCCCACAGTGGGAGGAGGCGAGGAGCGAGGTGCTGCACAGCAGCGCTAGCTGTGCCTGGGTTTGGAGGACGGCAGCTGATAGCAGCAGCGGTTTTTGGAGGCTCGGAGCACACATTCCTTGTGTTCGTGAAGTTCCTTCTCATTTCGTTCTGCTGTTCCTGGCTGAGTGTAGAGCATCTGGGATCACTAAGTGCCTCTTGTGTTCTTTCTGGACTTCTGTTGTGCTTCCCCTCAGCCTTTCTCCATGTTCCATAGGCCTCAACTTCTGTCTCCATTCTTGTGATACACTGAGGTTTGGGTGGCCCTTCATTTTATGCAGAGAGCGCTCCTGAGCCTTGTTTACTGCTGAGAACACCCTGCGAGGTGAGCAGGCTAGCCATCTTTCTGTTTTATAGATGAAAATAAGGTTGGCTGACTTGAAAATCAGAGAACTGGTAATCCATGGAGCCGGCTAGAAACCAGTTCCTTTGATTCTGAAACAGCCTAGGTCTAATCTTGGCTTTGCCATGTGGGCAAGTGGTTGACTTTTCTAAGCCTAAATTTCTAATCTCTAAAGAAGGGGCAGGAGAAAGCTAATAGGACCTCCCGCACAGAGTTACTTGAGAAGGAAGAGGGGTCATAAAGCGTCTGGCATTGTGCCCACCCCCCATAAGCGGGTGCTTGCATTAGCCATTAACTCGTGCTCTGCCGTGCTGCATGTGATCTTCATAGTCACAGTGGAGGCGTATTTGAGGACTTGAAAATCTATATTTCTGTGAAAAGCAGTGTTCTGAATAACTAATGACCAAAGCTTTGGTGCGTGTAACTTCTGACTTGCCCCTTCTTTTTAATATTTCAGCCAGCTTACCAAAACTTGAGGCAGAAAGTGGATAATTTTGTGTCAACACATCTGGACAAGCAGGAATGGAATCCTACAATGAACAAAAACCAGTTGCGCAATGGTCTGCGGCAGAGCGTGGTTCAGTAAGTAAGCAGGACGGAGAGCGCACAGGCATAATCGGGAGTGTGACGCACGAGAAGGCTGGTGCTGGTCGTTGTTGGGTCAAGGTGCATGGTACCTCCCAGGAAATGTCACATACGAGCCACAGCAGGCGCCTCCTTTATTAAGATTAAGGTTCAAGTAAGCAAGGAACTCAATTACAATTCTTGCTAGTTTATCCAGCCTACATAGACCTCCTGTGCACATCTCGACCGGGTGCGTGGAAAGATGTTCCAAATTGAAGACCTGTTCCCTACTCTTTACAGTTTTCAGTGTAATGTGAACATACACAGGAGCTGTATGCCAGGATATCCATGGTTGGCTCTTGGGCAAGAGGCGCTGGATCTTGATTCCCACAGTGAATGTTTGTTGTACAAGTTCTTTGAGTCCGCGTGGCCCCTCGAAAGTAATGGCAGCTTTCAGGAAGGCCTGGAGTCTTACTCAGGTGTGTCCTCCACAGTGACAAACTGAACCTTAATAAGGTGCTGTTGATAGTTTATTCAGGTGACTTCTCAGTGTCACTGGGCACAAAAGTGGAGGTAGGTCATAGAATCTTGGTCCTAAGTTAAGCTTTTCCTAATCTACTCAGTCTTTTTTTTTTTCTTGTGTTTTTTTACCTTCAATACTAGTGCTTATGTTCAGACTTTCTTGGTCTACTGAACTCCCCTGGAATATCTAAAAGCTTGTGAAGCGTGCCTTTTTAAAATAGAAATATCAGAGAATTAGCTGAGTGAAAAAAGCCAATACCAAAAAGAAACCTGATGCGTGACTCCGTTTTTATAACATTCGTGAGCTAACATAATCCAGAGATGGAGACGCGATTAGCAATTGCTGGGCTCAGGGATGGGAGGAGGGGTGAGTGTGCCTGGAAAGGGTAGCACGAGAGGTCTTGGGATGGTGCAGGTTAGTAGCTTAATTGTGGCACTGGTGACATGAGGCTACTCGTGTGATGAGGTTACACAGAGCCACCATACAGACACAGACAGTGCAGCTATAACAGAAAGCTGTGTAAGGTCAGGATTGTCCCAGGATCGTTTTGCACTGGATCTTTTTAAACTAAGAAAGCTGAAATTTTTAAAAGCTCTCAAAGTTAGGGAAGAAACATGGTATCAAAAGATGCATGGTGCCTCATCATTCTGGAATCCCTCCCCAGGGCCTTTGTTTCTCTAGGGAGCAGACTGGTGGCACAGGGCTCCTTCAGAAAGAAGGGGACAGTAGCTGTCATTTGCTGAGCAGCTGTTCAATGTCTGGCACTGGTCCTTACGTGTGTTGTTGCTCATCCTCACAAAAAGCCTGTTTTGCAGCTAAGTAACAAACTTGTGTTTACCCTACCTTTTAAAAGATAGCCCAGCATATTAAGAAAATAAATTAAAACACTGAGTATTTTGAAATATTTGGAAAGGTGCCATTAATGGTATGAAGACTATCAACATTACTTGTTAATTTTCAACGAGTGTTGATGCCATGCTAGAGGTATGCTTATGGCACTTGTTTTTACACACCTTTAATAGGAAATGTAACACGGAAGAGTGCACAGGAGTACAGTATAACAAGTAATGAGAACATCCCAGTCATCACCTCCAGCTTGAGAAATTAGAACATTACAGCCTCCCCCCCCCACCCCAGCCCTGCTTCCCTCCTTTCCCGCCTTACCTTCCTCCGCTCAGAAGTTCGCCATCCTCCCCATGTGGAATTATTTCCCTGCTTTTTTTCATAGTTTTATCATCTGTGTAAATTTTCCTGCTGTTTGACTTGATCTAGAATGTATTTAACCTGAACATACTAATTCACATTTAACACTGGGACATTTCTCTATGATTCATGCTAATTTTGAATTTGAGGCAAATCCTAATGAAGTTTTGAAATGAGGATTTGCTGCTTACCCCTAAGTGCTCTCAGCGGGTGAGCGAGTGGCGCACCGGCCTGGCCGTTCCGGCCGAGAGCTGTATCCTTCCCACAGTGGAAGGCTCACCAGGAAATCGGCTTTTCCTCTGGAACCCAATTGTACTAAAAGTGTTTTAACTACATGTGTGTTGGTTTCACCTTCTGTTTTAGGCTCCTGACAAGATTTCGTGTTTCCCTCAAATGCTTTTACAATCACCAGGAAAGCAAACGACTCTTTCTTGGTACTTTGTTTTCCTGATCAGGCGTTTACATCCAGTAAAGACCCCTGTGAATCTGCCTCAGGAAGCGGGGTTGTGTCATTGGAAAGCTGTTGGCCTGTCACTGAGGAGAGGTGGCTCAGCCTCCCGACGCTGCCCTCCCCGTGCTCTCGTGCTTTTGGAGGGCGCGCCGTCTCGTGCAGCTCTGCCTGAAGGCGCCCTGTGCGCTGATGGCGCCGTGTTCACTTCTCGGTTTCCCGTTGATAAGTGCCCGGTCAGCCCTGACTAGGGAGCGCTGTATTCGCTGCTCAGCCTAACCAGGTCAGGGCCCCTCTCTGGTCTCGCTTGTCACCGTGTCCATTCACTCCGTCGTTTCCTTGGCTGTACCTGACACACCATGTGCCCAGGTACTGCAGGACCTATTTTTACCCAAGCAAAGGCTTGAATGGCCTAAGAACTCTCAAGTCTAATGGAAAATAAAACCTGTCCATATGCTTGAGATGGTATTTGCATATTTTAATCCTTTGAGAAGACACTTCAGTTTGAGCCTGCATGGACTGTTTTCCAGACTCTTGAGTTGTGATTTGTTCCCTGTCATAAGGATCTTCCTCATTGCCCAGCCCGGAGTGGTTGAATGCAGACATTGGTAAATTTTGACTCTTTGTTGCTCTACTTCAAAAAGGATTTAAGGTATATTTTAGCCCCTTAAGAGCTTAGAACCAGTTTGTTTCTTAGCTGTTTACTTGGTGGCCTAGAGGTTCCTTAGTATGTGTCTAGGGAACAGCCACGGCCGAGGGCCCTGTGGAGTCGGTGGTGATGCTGTAAACACTGCAGCCTGCCGCCTCTGTGCAGTGTCCCGTGGGGGAGTAGTGGCCAGGCTGCTGCTGGCCCTACTTCTCCTGCTTTTCCTTTCAGTCAGAGAGGAGACGTTGAAGGAAACGGAGTCGAGGCTGAGGCGCTGGCTCTGACAGTGCCACCAGCTTTTCAGCTCCACCTGTGTCTTCAGGTTCTTTCCTCCCACGTTGTCACTTGTGCTTTGTCTTTGGCACCGGGCGCTTAGCTCTGTTTGGTTCCTTTGTGCAAGCTTGAGGTGGTAGTGGATGAGGCTGTGTGTTGGGAATAATAGCTGCTGGTTGTGAATTGCCCCTCAAAAGTGACAATGCAGTGGCTTGAACTCTGTGTGGTAAGTGGATTGCCCTCTGAAAGAATGCCCTAGAAGGGCTGTGGCTTTGACCAGCTGGACATTTATTGGACTCTCAGATGGCACTTGTTGGGACCTGAGGCTGAAGGGTTAGAGGAAGTAAATAACGGAATGATCTGTTTGTCTCCTCGAGGTCAGGGATGTTGGAGGCTGGAGTGGACAGGATCATCTGTCAGGTGGTGGATCCCAAACTAAACCACATCTTCAGGCCACAGATAGAACGAGCAATTCATGAATTCCTGGCGGCCCAGAAAAAAGAAGCTGTGCCAGCGCCCCCTCCAGAGCCTGAAAGCCAGGACCCTCCAGCTCCATCGCAGGACGCTTCCTAAGGTCCGGTAGCCCGTCTTTTGTCCGGGAGCACTCACCTCTGGCTTAGAGATGTATAAAATGGATAGGAAAGGGGTAAGCCATTACTGGGGGTCATGTTCCTTATCTATTCAGAAAAACATGTCCGCAGATGGACTTCACCTACTGTTTGAGTCATTTTTTACTGAGAACTACTTAGTAGCGTTTCCTGTGTCAGTGAGTCTGATTTCCTGTGCCACCATAGCTAAAGGTTTAAGCTGAAGAGATGCTTCCTTAGAAACCCGCTGGGATGATGGGGTGCACAAGGGAGACTCCAATGAAAGCCCTGTTTTTCTGAAATTGCTTAAATGAGTCTCCCCCCTGGATGTGAGTTAACTTGGGTTTATACTTTAGATATAAAATCAAGCAGTGCCTTCTAAAGTGGCGTCCTATGTGGGAGTCAAAGTCTGCTTTCAGCCCTCCTGAACCTCCTCGTATTTAAAGAGGTTTGAGTTTACCACTGTCAGTTACCATGAGATTCTGTTATGAGCACTCCTTTGTTTTCATTGCACTTTAAATTTAATTTAACTTTAAAAATCACCTGTTGAAGCACAGAACAGTGCTTTTTGTAGGGTTTGGGAGCCATTGCACATATGAGCAGTGATCAGCATGGAAGCAGTGGACTCTTAGCTGTTGTTGGTGACCACTTGGGTGTGCCTCATTCCTCGTTCTACTTTGGTGTTCTCTTTATAAGATTCTTTAAGGTAGCTGTTATTTTTGACAAATAAACATCAGCAAGTGAACAAAGCAAGAGCATCTGGCTCACGTAGAGCACTGACTTAGCAGAGATTGTCTGTGCCTATACTGGAAGAAGACCTCAGTTCCATTATGGAGTGTAAAACATGCATTTCACGTGTTTCCTTCTAGTTTAATTGTAAATTCCTTTAGGAACATAAAATTAAATGTAGTCTCTTACCAAAAAAGTAGGATTTTGATGTGATTCTCTTTTCTTTTTAGAATATGCCTGACACATTTTGGAAGCTCTATCGAATTGATGGTGGAGAAATAGATTCGGTTACATAAGAGTACAACTTCAGAATGAAGACAGGCCAAGGTCATCACTGACTTCAAGATTCAACCTTGACTGTGGGGCAGTGTCCAGATTGAACAGGGAGCAAGTTTGGCAGTAGGAGAGGTGACCATGTGTGCCCCCGCATTGTGCTGCCATCTGGCCAGCCTGTCCAAGGGGATGACTCCCAGTAGACACTACAGAGATATAAAGAAACACTACACCAACCTGGGGTGGTCCTGGAACTAACCTTTATACTTGAACTTTGAGACTGTGGGTGGATTTTAGGGTTTGTGCTTGGGGATAAACAAAAGCTACAATGAAGAAACATAAGCAGTCCTGAAGACGCGACCCAAGAACGACAGTCAAGGTTAGCTGGGAGGGGGTGTTTGGCAGTGCTTATTTGACACCATTTCTCAGAGTTGCAAACTGGAATGTACAAACCATTAGCATCAGATAGCTTTAAGGTGGCTGTGACCCTCTTGTACATGAATCTTGTAGAGGAGGTGACAGAACATGGGTCCCTGGATGTGTGAGCAAGTCCATATGGTAGGGATGAGGAAAAACATCCTCAGGCTCTCCCTCCAGGGCTTTTTCCTGTCCTGCAAGGGCTAGTGAGTCTTGGGTGCGTTTATTTTATTCTCAAGTTTGTGTTTTTTAGAAAAAATAAACAATGATAAATGGCTTGAGTTTTATAATAAAATCATCTGATACTCGTACTCTGAAGCCTCTACTGAATCATAGACCCCGGGGTGTGAAGGGGAACCCTTTTCCTCTGCCTGGGTGCCATTCCTGTGTACAACACATGACTAAATGGCTGTGAAGGGTTGGTAGACATACCTTGGAACTGCCCTCGCCTGAAGCTAGCAAGCGTAGCCAGGAGCAGGCAGGCAGTTCCTCTCCCCTGGACCATTGCAGGTGCTGATTATATCAGTGTTTCTCAAACTTGAATGTGTGGAAGCATCACATGGAGATCTTAGAAAAAATATATATTCTGATTCAGAAGTTCAGGGGCCCCTGAGAGTGTTGCTGATAAGCTCCAGGTGATGCTGATGCTGCTGGCCCTCGGCGATGCTTTGTATCCAAGCCTTGGACAACATCACAGATTACTTCAAACTGAGTCTTTGGTTCTTAGTTGAGTCTACTACTGGATATTGTTAATCTAATAAATTTTAACCTATTTAGTTGGTTCCCTATTAAAATAAACCACTTTCACCTTTACCGTCAGTACCCCTACGTTAGGACTGTACTACCACAGTCAGACGTTTGGGCAGCGTGCGCCCTCTTTTTAAAGCAAGCTGGCCACGTGTTTAGGGCAGGTGGCAGTCATCTGAAATGTATTCTGCTTCCCACCTCCTAATGGACACAGTTCCATTTCCAGCTGAAGTAAGTGCTGTCCTTTTCTGTTTGGGATTCAACAGCCGGAGTCCTCAGGGCCTGGAGAAGGGCTCCTCTAGGCGTGTACTCAGCTAAGAGGTGAGCATGGAATGAGCAGTGTGTCCAGTCCTATGCACAGACGCTCAGGCTACCTGCCATCTGCGTTCTAGACCGTGAGCCCTCAGTGGGGGGCTGCTGCCCTGTGAGGGGTCTTCTCCAGGAGGGAAATCAGCAGAGCCACTTTCTGTTGACCTGACGTCTCGCCCGTAGTGCCCATCCGACACCGGCCTCAACCCCGTGACTGAGAGGGCAAAACAGAGCAACCCGGAGAAAGCTGCGTCCTCTGCCCCAAGTGCCCAATTGACTACATTTTGTGTCTTTTTTGGCGGGCAGCTTTTGGTCCATCTCAGTTCTCTTTGCTTTTTCTATTACTAGGGAAGGGTGTACAGTTGATGAGAAACACCCTAATTTTCACGGACTGCTAAATATGCCAAGGTACAAGAGTTTTATCCTTCTGTTATATCCACCAAGAGTCACAGACCAGAGATGATTTCATTTGAGAAGATTATCAGGTTACAGAAGTAACTAGACACACAGCTACCATTAGGACAGAGGACTGACTTTTCACTCTTAGCTGAGCCAAATAGAAAAGTGCTCATCGGCCCTTGGGTAAACACTTAAATTGGCAGGCTGGGGAGGTGAGGCAAGACGAACAGCCTCTGTCTCCTTAGAAACTGGGCACCTGCTAACCCCATTTGCATTTTCAGTGAGTCCTTATGCCTGGGTATTAGGCTAGTCATGCAGAGCCTAGAAAAGTCACGTGTGTTCTGAGATAAAGTAGAAAAATTCCTCCCTGAGGGAGACAAGGCCACCGAAAATACTCCGTCCTAGACATCCTTGCAGTGTTCCTTCCTGAACGAGAAACTAGCTGCCGTGGACCTCAAAGCTGCTCCCTATGGTTGGGAAAACCACTGCCATTTGCAAGAGCCCCGTGAAGCACAGAGCTAACCTCTCTAAGACGTCAACAAGTATTGCCAAGCTTTAAAAACCCTCAAAGCATAGAGCACAAGGATATTAAGGACCCCATGCTCATTTGTGAAGCCCAGTTCAGGCAACATCTACAATAGCTACTGGAGACCACTCCCCCTGGCGCGTTTCCCGTTCCTAGCCTAAATGCTTGATTGGTATGCCAACCCCCCCTTCTCCACCCAGCCATGGTCATGACTGTTTTAACTCTTTCTTGGCTTATAGTCAAGTTTGTGACTCATATCAGATTTTCAGGCTTTGTTTCATCCTGTTTCTGCCATTTAGCGTTAGCTTCTATTTTCTCATCAAGGGGTGGAGGGGTTCCCATGCCTTCTGTCAGTCCCTCGCGCTGTGAACCGCATAAACACGGACAGATCCGTTATAGCAGTGCTTCTGAAAGCATAGTTCCGAACCAGCAGCGGCACCCAGGCCCTGTGAGAAATGTGGCCCGCACCCCAGACCTACGGATTCGGAGATCAGGGGAGGGGCCCACAAGCCCTCCCGGAGATTCAGACGCAAGCATTTTCACTTTAGGAAACCTTTTGGAAAGCTGAGATGTTGATTAGTAATGACAGGTTAAGTATATTAGTGGATAAACATGTCTCTTCTAACAGCTCCTGAGGGACAAAACTAGTGTGTCTTTTATTTTTCCCCATTAGTCCTTTGGAAGAACTGCTTTGGACATTTTCACTTAGAAATGTCTGCATGTAACAAACTTCCTAAGCTTTCAAAAGCTATAAGCAGTCTTCTAAAGATGAATTTGCTAAGCAACTCAAAACATTGTCAGGAACTCTGCAGAAAGGCTTTCACTGGCTGTTGAAGATAGAGAGATGCCGTAGGGACCCAGCAAAGGTCCGGGCCTGGCTTGTGCCTGAGGCTGGCTCTGGATCAGCAGTGCCAGGGGGCCAGGCCCTGCCTCCCTTGGCTGCCCTAAGGGTGCCGAGGATGGGGTGGGAAGCAGACAGGGAGGCCGGAACAGCCGAGCTTTGGCTGGCACTGTGCTTTGCACCCTGTCCATCACCTTACCTGTGGAGGAGCCAGGAGGTCAGCTTTTATGGTCTTGTCACCAGAGACAGGCTTGACTCCAAGAACGCATGGTAATAATTACTGTGCTCTCAAACTGGTCACACGGCCTGAGACCTAGACTGTCTTTCTGACTCCAGTCTTGAAACTGCCATTTGGCTGTCCTTCCTGAAACACTGCTTTCATCCAGTATCTTCCTCATTCGTGAACCTATGAAGGGTCAAGCACATGAACCAGACACCTACCAGGTGGCAGACATTTTCTTGTCCTTTTTTTTTTTACCTTTTATTATTTTGAGGTCATAGTGGTTTATAACATTGTGTAAATTTCAGGTGCACATCATTATATTTCAGCTTCTGTATGGACTGCATTGTGTTCATCACCAAAAGTTTAGTTGCCATCTGTCACCATACACACATACCCCTTTACCCCTTTCACCTTTCCCCACACCCCCTTCCCTCTGATAACCACCAATCTGTTCTTGTCTATGTGTTTGTTTATCTTCCACATGTCAGGGAAATGCCAATCAAAACTACAACGAGATAGCACCTCATGCCCAACAGAATGGCAGACATATTCTTATGCATAATTTCATTTAATTCTCCTGACCCTGTTAGGTAGGATTTATTCTCCATTCTGCGCATGAGGAAAGCAAGACTCAGAGAGGTGAAGCACCTTACTCATCCAGCTGTGAAGCAGGGAGTGAGGTTTGAACCCACACCTCTCTGAATTCAAAGCCCATGATCTCCGCCCCCCTTTGCTACTCTGCCTCCCTATTACTTAATGGGACCAGTTCAAACTTGTCAGTCCTCTGGGGTCCACCCTTCATTCCAAATGTAGGCCAAAGTCAAATCAGCTTGACCTCTTACCACATCTCAGCACATACCCTTAGTTCTAGCCAGCCTTTGCTCCCCATGCTCAAACGTATATCCCAGGGCAGAGTTTGCAAACTGACAGGCTGGTCTGCTCTGCCTTCCAGCCATATTCTGTCAGCGAAGGAGTTGTGATTGTTGTGTATTGTTTTGTTTCAATTAATTGCCAATATTTTTAAATGGGGATATTTCCATATAGATCTGCATTTCTGGCTCCGAATAAAAAAGTCTCAAGATTTGCCAACATTTTTGTATTTCCACTGGAAACAGTCAGCTAGAGCTCCATAGCAACACTGCTTTAGACCACACGTAGGACATGCAAATGCCACTGGCTGGCTTCACTCATTGCCAGCACCCTGCTGGCCCCTGAGGACAGTAAGTTGGAGATACTTGCCCTAGAAAGTCATTGTCCTGTGATTACTTAAGATTTTTCGAAAACATCTCTTTATCTAGAGGGCCAGACCTTCTAGGCTTTGATTTTCCTAGGAATAGAGACTAGGTTTTCAGCTACATGCATCAGGTTCTAGAATTTTCAAGCTTGGAACGGAGCCTAAAGTTTGCTCTCTGACGTCCCCCTCTGGGGGTCTGGATTGAACCATCCAAGGATGAGTGGAGGGGCAGGACAGCACATAGCAGTGGGGTCAAGTTACAGCTAGGATGCGGACTGAGAAAACCAGCACACACTGTTCTCAGAAGCCTCTCAACGTCGCCCCAAGTGGCAGCCTCCCCAGGGCGAGAGCCAGAGAGGGGCTTGTCTGTGCAGCCTCATCAAGGTATGAAGCTTAATATTTTGTGAATGAGTGAAGAGTAGCAGAATATGCTACCCCAAAATATGCCGCTTTGGTATATTGATTATTTCAAGCGGTAGGGGCTTGAAAACCAGCAAATGCAGGGAGAGGCTTTCTCTGAACTCCCGTCATCTGCCTAAAGACAGATCCTCCGAAGGGGACTCAAGTGCCATAGGTTCCCTCCCTGGGAGTGTCATCAGCCAGGGAGGACTGACTCTCACCACGGGAGAGGGTCCTAGAGGCCGACCCTACACCCAGGCAAACTTCATCACAAGCCCTCCCGTCTGTTCTTCCAAAGGCCCATTCATCCTTCCCAAAGTCATTCTTCTTCCCGAGAGGCCTAATCCCCCTCTTCTTTCCCTATTAAGCTGGTATTTAATCCTGAATTCTAAGCCACTTGCGGAGTTACTCATCTTTCCCTGGGGATCTCCTATGTACACACGAGGTGTATGTGTTAAGAAACTTCTGTTTTTCTCTTGTTGATCTGTCTTTTATTACAGGAGTCTCAGCTAAGAACTCAGAAGGGCAGAGGGAAAATTATTTTTCCTCCCCTACAACAGCAATAGATTGGATACGGTAGAAGTTAAACACGGTCAGAGAGGCTGGATGTGGCCCAGTTTATCCAGCACTCTTAAGGGAGCAGCATTCGGGTTTCTAGACAGGTGATTCTGTAGCGAGGCAGGAGGAGCTTGTCAGATTCTGAGGGGCCTGGAGTCGCCACAATGATGGCCTCCTTGCGACAATCAGATGAGCTCACACGGTGTGCTGGTTAAACGCTCAGGATTTGAATCCTGACTGCCGCTGCTGCTCTGGGGCTGTGTTAGTGATGAGAGATTAGGTTTCTGCCGCAGTTAGTGATAAAAGAAACTCTGACATCTATCGGCCTGACACAGCCAGTCTCTCACTTACACAAAATGCCTGTGATCCAGGCAACGCTCCAGGGCAATTGTTCTTCATATGGCAGTTTAGCAACCCGGCTGCTTCCGGGTTTTAGCCTATCGTCTAACCCAAGACCTCCTGTACAAGAGCACAGAAGAGAAAGAGAACAACGGAACATCCCACACGAGGGATTTAACGTTTGGTCTGTGAGTGACACATGACACTTTCACTCACAGCACATGGGCCAGAACTAGGCTCAGGGCCTTTCCCAACTGCAAGAGGATAGAGAGGTCTAAACACTCACGCGTCCAGGAGACGAGAGCCAGGTACAGGTGAGTCCTAGAAGGCTACCTCAGTGTGCCCTCCTGACCACGCATAGACAATGTATTCTTCCCACGAAGATGCCGGGCCTGCTCCATGGAAGGTGATCCAAGGCACCACCTGGTGGCTGCGTCTGACTCAAGCTCAGCATGTCTCTGCGCGAGCGGTTAGGCACCTCCTCTGTTACACCTAAGAACTAAAGAAAAACAAAAAAGAGGAGTCATCTGCCTAACAGCTCACCTAATACGCAACAGAGGAATAACTGGAAAGGGGAAAAGATGGAAAACTCTGAAATTCCTGGCCCATAGCAATTCCGAATCCCCCTGGGCAGCAGTGGTAAGACCACCTAACCTAGGCCTGGCAGGTGTTCCCTGTAAGGGCCTGGGGTCCAGGCCCGCCCCACTGTGCTCAATGGCCTCTGGCTTCACCTCTGCGACATTCTCCATTTCCATTATCCTTCTTTTCCATCATCCTCTGGCCACGACCAAACGATACGTGAGTGAATCTCTTCTCCTCAGAGGCTATACGGCTTTCTCAGTCCACATCCTCCCTCTGAGATACTAGAGACCCAAAGGTCATTTCAAGTTTTCATCAGAGACTCTTGGAGCCTGGGCTCATGGGTGTGTTTTGTTTTTGTTTTTGTTTTTGTCATTATGACTCTGTCAGAAACATAGTAGGAGTTTTAATAACTGGATCCAGTCAGCAACATGGGCTAAAAGCCACGCTCACAATTCTTTGTGAACCTTGATTCATAAACCTGCTGTATTTCTTTGCTTCCTTCCTCTCATACCCTCTCTCAATTTAAACCCTGAAGCTATGGGGTTTCTGTGCAAAAGTTGTCTTATACTTTTTCCCCAGAGCCATTTTGTCCATCTGTAAACTTTGCCTGGGCATGACATCCTTAAAGTGACCATTGCATGGAGGCCTTTGTCACACAAGGTTCTCTCCATTTGTTTCTTTCTGTTTAGGGCCCCGAATCAGTTTACTTATCCAACCCTACAAGTCCTTGAATCTCTGGACTCTCCTTCTTCGCTTTAATTTCCACTTACAAACTGGAAAGCTTTCTTCTGAGCCCTTATCTTTCCTGTAAAACCTTGCCAATATGGGCAATATCAACCACAACATACTACTGACATTCCATACTCCAACCTCTTCCCCTATAGCCACAGGTCATTACGTCCTTGACCTGCCCCGAGTTACTGCTGCCTGCTGAATTCTTATGTTGACTTACTTGCATCTTTGCAGATTGCAACTGAAAAATGCCCTGACCAGCTTTCTCATGACATCTGCTTGATTTGTCCATCAGTGATCCCCCAGTCCGGGGATTTTTCTTCAGCTGACAGATGAGTTTTGTACTCACTGCTTTACTTAAACTCTTTATTTTGGAATAATTGTAGATTCACATGCAGTGGTAAGAAATCATACTGAGAGAGCCTGTGTAAACATTGATGTTTACCTGGTTTCCCCACTGGTAACACTTTGCAAAATGATACTATCACAACCAGGCCTGCTTTATTTAAAAACTAATGGCCTCTGCCTTTATTTCTGGCTATTTGCACATCAAAATGTCTTTTGTGAGTTTGTCAGTGCCATTACACTTGGGCTTACTTTTGTATTCAGGCTGGTCATTATATTTTCTTTTGATTTTGCTTGTTTGTTTAATTCCAAAAAAAAGTTATTGAGCACTTACAAGTATGCAAAGCAGTGCACTTTAAGATTACAACAGGGACCGCGAAAGGCTTGGCCCTCCCCCAAATCATGGGTATATTTCACTGGCTTTCCTGCAGCAAGGGGAAGTGGTCTTTCAGATATCTACATGTCACAGGGAGGACCGGAAGATAAAGAGGAAGAAATCTGTTGAATTTATCAACAAGAATCAGAGCAGTGTGGATGGAGAGCTGGGGGCTAATGCGAGACGCCGGTGGGCTGAAGAGTGAGAGAGAGGAGGGAAAGGAGGGCACGTGTCAGAATTTGATTGACTGATTGAGCCACTTATTTATTTATTTGTATAGATAATACTTGTACGTAGGAAGACATTCCAAGGGTACACATGGGTTTAACAGTGAGAAGTGTCACCGCAATGTCCCTCCCATCACCCTCCCTAGGAGCAATCGCTATTATGAGGTCGGGACTTACCCCTCCAGAGACGCACTGTGCAGACACAAGCGTGTAAGTTTTTATACAGTCAGGCACCGCATAACGGCATTTCAGTCAATGAAGGACCATACGTACGACGGTGGCCCCATAAGATTAGTACCATCTAGCTCAGGTGTGCAGTAGGCTGCACCATCTAAGTTTGTGTGAGTATATTCTATAATGTTCACACAACAACAAAATCGCTGAACAACACATTTCTCAGGACATGTCCCTATCATTAAGCAACACATGACTGTGTCTTTAGCCCGGACGCGCACCATCTCTCTGACAGTTCCCAGAAGTTCCCAGGGAGGAGAAGATACCGAGCTCAGGAGCTCTGATGCCCAGCAGGGCTTAGGGGTGCATGGGAAGTGGGGCGATGGGGAGATGACAGCCGCTTTGCAGAGTTATGGAGTCAGTGATGCATAATGATCATAGTAAGAGGAGTTCACCTGTTTGGGGTGCTTGCCATGTGCTGTCGGCTACAGCCACTAGACTGAAGGGCTTCCCACAGGGCCTCTGCCTCTACACTAGGAAGACGGTGCCGCTGTCCCCACTGACAAAGAAACAGCACTCGCCTGACATATTCAGTGACAAGTGTCAGAGCTGAGCGTCCAGCTCTGCTCTGTCCACCCCCACAGCCCACCTTGTTTTCCCCAGTCGTTTCCATTGTGGTAAAACATCCACAAGGTAAAATTTACCATCTTAACCATGTTGAAATGTCCAGTTCAGTGGTAGTACGTGCATTCACATTATTGTGCAACCATCACCGCCATCCATCCACGGAACTCTTTTCATCTTGTGAAACTGAAACTCTGCTCCCATCAACGCTAACGCCTCACTCCCCTCCCCAGCTCCTGGCGACCTCCATTCTGCCTTCTGTCTCTGTGGGTCTGACGACTCTAGGAATCTCATCTAAGTGGAATCACACAATATCTGTCCTTTTGTGACTGGCTTATTTCACTTAGCATAACGTCCTCAAGGTTTATCCACACTGCAGCCTGTGTTAGAATTCCCCTCCTTTGTAAGGCTGAATATTATTCCACAGTATGTATACCCCACATTTCACAAACCCTAGCTTTTAACCATAACCCTGAACAAAGATGCGTGAGTCTTAGTAGATTTTTTATTTATTTATTTATTTATTGTTTGGTGAGGAAGATTAGCCCTGAGCCAGCATATGTTGCCAATCTTCCTCTTTTTGCTTGAAGAAGATTGTCCCTGATCTAACATCCGTGCCCATCTTCCTCTATTTTGTATGTGGGATGCCACCAGAGCATGGTTGATGAGCAGTGTGTAGGTCTGTGCCACGGATCCAAATCAGCAAACCCTGGGCCTTTGAAGCCAAGTATGCAAACTTAACCACTATGCCACCGGGCCAGCCCCTCTTAGTAGATTTTTATAACTTTTTAAAAATTTATTTATTTTTCCTTTGAAATAATTTCAAACTTAAAGAAAACTTGCAAGAATAGTACAAATAATCCTTTTTTCTGAACCATTTGGGAAGAGTTGTTGACCCGATGCCCTGTCACCCCCAAGCACTTTAACATGTAATTCCTTCCAAGAAAGACAGCCTCCTCTGTGCCACAGTAAAGGCACCAGGAAGTTAACGTTAACACATCACTGCTGCCCAAGCCTCAGGCCTGGTTTAAGTTTTGCCCGCTGTCCTGATTGCATCCTTTACAGGAAAGTGTCTCAGTTTAGAACCCAATGCTGCATTTGGTTGTCACATCTCTTTGTGTCCTTCTGTCTGGAACAGTTCTTTTTTAAGACTACAGCCCAGATCTTCTGTTGAACACCCCTAAATTGGGTTTGTCTGACGATTCCTCATAATTAGATTCAGATTCTGCTGCTTTGGCAGGAATATCGCAGAAGCGATGCTGTCTTCTTTTCATAGCATCCTCTTAGGTGCGTGAGTTAGATTTGCCCCTTTACTGGTGATGTTAACTTTGATCACTTGATTAAAGTCGTGTCTGCCAGATTATTCTTGTCCCTGTGTAATTAATCGGTATCTTGTGGGGAGGCGCTTAAAGACTGTAAATATTCTGCTCTTTATCAAATGTTTACACCTATGGATGTTCCTCAGTCGAACCAAGTATCACTGTGACGAGGGCCCAGTGGTCATTTTGTAATTCCATCCCTCCTTCTACATTTGTTAGTCAGCATCCTACTGAATTAAAAACTTTCTCTTGTCCCTGTTTACTTATTCACTTATTTGTGTCTATTTGTGTGGACTCACAGATTCCTATTTTATTCAGTGTTCTATGATCTGATGTTATCATTATTTCTTTTGATGCTCAAATTGTCCCAGATTTGGCCAGTGAGTGGCCCTTCAGGCTGGCTTTTGTGTCCGTAGGACATCTCTCCATCTCTCCTTGAGCACTTCCGTACTTTCTGCCACAGCGAGATGCTCCAGGATCATTTTGTGCTTTCCCTGCCCCCGCCCTGGAGTCTGCCATTTCTCCAAGGATCCTGGATTCCTTCAACTGGTATTTAAAAATCAGACCTGGGTGCTAGATGCCTTGCTGCTCCCAGGCCCTCTCAGGGTTCAGTCTAGCTTCCTTCCTTCCTTTAATTGGAATTTTCCTACCACTCTCCCATTATCCTCAATACGTTTACATTAGATCAGTCACCTCTCTACAGAACCAATCTCCCATCACTGCCACCACCCCAACCCCACACAGATGTTGCCTCACTCTTCTGGCTCTGACACCCCACGCTGATCTACTGCCCCCGACTCCTGTCTCCATGGACGCTTACCTTGCTCAGCCCCACCTGGTGGCTCAGCGACTATTTAAAAACTTTTGGCCTGACCCCTACTTTGAAATCTGATGGTATGAACTGACAACTCCTTCCTGGGAAGGAACTGGCCAGGGGGTTGTGACAATGAGATGAAGAGAAGATCAAGAGATGAAATGGCTGAAGCAGTGAATCCACACCACGTGACAGCCCCTGCCGGGTGGAGCGGGGAGCTCAGCTGACCTCAGCCTGGGCTACAAGAGGAAGCAGGAGGTTACCTCCCTGACCGATGGTGGACCAGGGAGAGCAGGTTTGCAGTCGAGCTAGTCCTTTCTTTTCTCTTCGTTCCCGCTGTCTTATCGTCTCCACCTGCCCCCATCTGCTTTTTTTCACTGTGGCTCAGTGTCAGCCACTCTGGTGACAGGTCACCTGTCTTTCTATGCCTGCCCAGGAGTCATTCCTCATACACCAGGCTAGACCACGTTGGGCATACCCACCAGATTCTGTGAAAGTCCATGTCGCTGTTTTCACAAGCTGTGGAAACTAACAGGAACTTATTTATATTCCATAAGTTATTAATAAGCTAGGAGTTTACTGGTTTCCATTCCAAGTACAAATCTCTCCATAAACGCTTGGGCAAGGGTAGATGAAAACACAGTGAGCATTATTGGATGAAATCGCCATAGAGGGAGTATTGTAATACGTCATTCCATTTTCCCTCATTAAGACTACTCTGGGACCATCTTGTGGTTTGCAGTTGTAAAAAGGGTCCCATCTGACCTGGGGGCCCAGGACCACTTCCATCCTGCTTGGCCCAACCTCCCGCCTCCCCACAAGTCCCTGAGGGAGATGTTTGCACAGTTGACGCTGGTAAAGTGGTCCCTTATTATCAGTGGAGCCTTTGGCCCCAAACCCTGACACAGAACTCCAGGGACCCCAGCTGGACCACACAGGGGGCTGTGTTTGCCCAAGCCAGGTCTAGGGTGACATGGCCTTGAACCAAAGCCAGTCTTGAGAAGGCCAGCTCCGCCTGTTTCCTTGGGCCTAACCCAACTCTTGGGACTTACCACTCCAGTAGATGCAGGCCTCTCCCACCTGAGGCAGAAGAGAGTGAGAAAGGTGGACAGCAAGAGAGGCACATAGTAGGCCTGCAGTTCCAGAGTGGAGCCAAACTGAGTCGAGGAGCGTGTCAGGACATGTCGGAACAGGGAAAGCCACATGCTGGGCGGCCGCGAGAGAGGGAGGACAGCACGAGAAATGGAGACGGCTCTTCCAAGGCCAGCAGAGCCAGGCCTGTCCTCTTTGCTTGCCTCCTAAGCAGGAAAGAACAAGCACGAGGACGCCAGGGCCTGCCCTGAGGGAGCAGAGCCAGCTCTGCACCTGCACTACTCTCATGAGACAGTCAGAGAAGGCGATGACCGAGGATACAGCGTCTGTGATGGAGACAGCGGCTCCACGCTGGCCCGCGGCCCACCAGGGCCCTGCAACCTGACCCCTTCCAACAGGACTCACTCCCCCGGGGGGTGGGGGCCTCCTTGGTGGGGTCAGTCTGAGGGCAGAGTGAAGGGAGGCCGGAGGGGGCCTTCTGCAAATCTGTCCAGAACTAAATCAGCAAATCTAGTTGTAAGAACTAGAGAAAGGGGGGTGTGCCCAGAGGTGGCCTTGGGGTTGGCTTCCAGGCGCCCGCCTGTGGGACTGACCACGGACCTACAGCCCATCCAGTTGTGAGGAGTGGCACA
Organism: Equus asinus; assembly: GCF_041296235.1. Taxonomy (NCBI): domain Eukaryota; kingdom Metazoa; phylum Chordata; class Mammalia; order Perissodactyla; family Equidae; genus Equus; species Equus asinus. Next base: position 10,430,331 of record NC_091798.1, read on the forward strand.
GACACACCCTCAAGGGACAGGGTCGCCTCCCTTGATCTCTACCTGGTTATCCAGCAGCTCTTCTCGTTCCGTGGGCTCTGGGGCATGGCCCTCCTCTCCCGGCCAGGCTCCGTGGGAATGAAGAGGGATAGACCAGGGATAGCAGTAGGAGAAGAGACAGCTTAGAAACGCTCGCCTCACTTCGGTCACCTCTTTCCATTATTTATCAAATGCGACGGGGCCCGCAGAGCACTGGCCGTGCATGGCATGCGGTAGGTGCTTACTAAACACTGTTGTTGCCCGGAGGGACGGCTGTGGGTGACTCACTGGACCGTGGAATGCAGAGCAGCCCTGATCTCCGAGTGTTACAATGGGGAACCGAGGCACAGAGCTGCGTAGCAGGGCTGCGCGGCAAGGGCTGCTCTCCTGCACGAGGTCCGGGAGCCCGCTCAAGGCAGGGACTCTGTCCTCCGAGGGGAGCAGAGCAGGACCCACAAGATGCGGGGAAGGGAGAAGAGAGCTGGAGAAGCTGGCGCGTGGACTCCGCAGAGGTGTGGGAGAGGCGAGACAGAAGAGCTGAGAGGAAAGGGGGTCAGCAGCCAGGTGCACCTCTCAGGGAGGGTGGAGCCGGGACACAGGAAGCGGGATGGAGGGAGCCTCGGAATTGGGAGGGTCTGCAGAAGGCAGGAGGCCGCGCTACCAGTCTGAGCTCTGGAGTGAAGCCCACCTGGGTTAACGTGTCAGATGGACCCCTCTGTAGCCGGTGGCCCTGGGCAAGTCCTCCTAAGCCTGAGCCTCCACTGCCTCGCCAGTAAAATGGGGGAAATGGTAGCTTCCTCTTCACAGGCTGAGATGACGTGTCCAGTGTGCAGCTCTCAGTCCTCTCTCAACTGCAGTGGTCGTTGTCACTGAGCCAGAGAGATGGCTGAGCAAGGCAGAGTGAGACCAGGCCTGCCATTCTTCCTGGATACACTCCATGTAGTCATGCCAGAAGAGAGAACCAGCAAGACTGCCTGTAGGACAGGTCAGGAGGAAAACACCTTGCGTTTCCCCAGAGGAAAAGTTTCCATCAGAAGACAGCTTCTTGGTCTGACTGCCAGGCTCCTTCCCTCACGATTTGGAGGAGCTGGGTGATGCGCCCCGGCTCTGTCACTTCCTACCTGTGCAGCCGTGGGCAAGTCACTGGTCCCCTCTGAACCTCAGTCTCTTCATCTATAAAATTGCTTTGAGGATTATAGGTAATCGTTAAACAGAAACTATTGGTGTTAATTTTACCCGGGGAGGCAAAAAACCAAATTTCAGAGAGATCAGTGCTCAAATTCCAGCTCCCCCAAAAAGTAGCTCAGCAGCCTTGAGCAAGTTTCTGCACCTCTCTGTTTCCTCATCCATGTGGAGTAAATAACTGAACAATGCATGTGAAGCCCTTAGTACAGCCTGGTATGTAGTAAGGACTTAAAAACCAGGGGCTGTGGTTATTACTGCCTGTCTGTTTCACTCTCAGCCTGAACCAGCCCCTGGCCTGACCCTGCCTCCTATCTCACCCCACTTTTGACCCTGGTTTTCTGCCCAGTGTGGCCTGAAAGGTCTCTTTGTGAGGCAGCCAGCCAGGCCCAACCACAGTGTTGGGTCCGTCCGTGCCACGGCCATTAACGGATGGAGGCAGGGTAGGTAAACAGTGGCTCCCTGGTGGCCCTGGAGGCCAGGTGGAGGGAGACAGCCTGGTCTGATGGAAATAGCAGCAGAGCCCAGGGACAGGGACAGGGCGGGCCACGAAAGACCCTTAGCCAGGTGGGGCAGCAAGGGGGCGCTGAAGCCAGAGGGCATGCAGGCCGAGTCCCGCCTTCTGGCTCACCCTCGCCCTGCTGGGCCTGCAGCGCCCTGCCCTGGGTTCTTTGTTCTTCTTCTAACTTGGCCATGACCTGCCCAGAGCGAGCACCTGCCTCTCAGTGCTCCCGGCTCACTGGCCCCCAGGTGTGACCACAACAGTGGTATCAGCGGCCCCAGGTCCCTACATAGCATCTCATCTAACACCCTCCCCGTCCCAATGCGGTCAGTGCCGTCACAGACGAAAAACACTGAGTCTCAGGAAAACGACCAGCCCGACACAGAGCTGGTGAGAGACACCTGGGATAGATTCCAAGTCGACCCCCAGGCCTCCACTTCCCCCCAGCTCCATGCCGGAGAATCACTGCTGCCGGCCCTGAGTCCCCTAGAGTCAGCCCCGCGGGCTGACCTCGCCTGCCCTTCCTCTGACCCCAGCCCACGCCCACACCCCAAACGCAGCAAGCGAGGGAGCCGAGTGACTGCAAGCAGAGATGGGGAGTGGGTGGGAAGCGCTTCTCTGAAGGAGAAGGGGATGGACCGGGCGTGGGTCAGCACTTTGCACACTGCTTTGCAAGCGCTAATTCATTTCACCCTCAGAACCACCCCTCGACAGGGTGAGTGGTCCCGTCCCCATTTTACAGCTGAAGAACGGAGACTGGAGGTTAAGGGAGGCGCCCGAGGTGCCCACGCCCCTCAGAGGAAGGGCTGAGTGTGGACTGGGGCTGGGATGCGGTGAGGACCACAGGGTGGGGCCCCCCCGAGGGCAGGCCCTGACCCCTTCCCCTCTGTGTGGCCACCGCCCTGCGTGGACGGGGCAGCGTTGGTGATCACCGCGAGTCTGCTTAATGAAGGGACACACAGGTAAACAGACAGGTTACTTCTTGGGCTCCTTGAGGTTCTAGAAGCACAGTGGAGGTGTTAAAATCACGGAATCTGGGGGCTGGCCCCGTGGCCGAGTGGTTAAGTTCGCGCGCTCCGCTGCAGGCGGCCCAGTGTTTCGTTGGTTCGAATCCTGGGCGCGGACATGGCACTGCTCATCAGACCACTCTGAGGCAGCATCTCACATGCCACAACTAGAAGGACCCACAACGAAGAATATACAACTATGTACAGGGGGCTTTGGAGAGAAAAAGGAAAAAATAAAATCTTTAAAAAAAATAAAAAAATCACGGAATCTGGAGCCACGCTGCCAGCTGTGTGTTCTCGAGTGAGTTTCTTCAACCTTCCGTCCCTCAGTTTTCCCACCTGTAACATGGGAGTCACGTGACGCCCACCTCATTGGGTCAATACGTGGATCCAGTGGGTCAGCATTCATAACATTCTTGGAGCATTTCCTGGCACAAAATAAGTTCCAAGTGTGTGTTTATAGCTTTCTCAATTGGAACAAGTCACAGCCGTGTGCACCTTTAAGATTATCATTTATCTAAGCTAGTATTTGACCAAAGTGACACGAATGTCTCCTCTTGGTCGCTTGTGGATTTGGACGCATTTGCACAACCTCTTCAATTATGTTTTGTTTCGCATCTGAGACTGACAGCAGGCCTTGATCAGGAACATTTGAGGAGGGCGTCCCCGATTAGTCTTGGTTCGTGAGTCACTTTGCTTTCTTTCTGTTTAAGGTGAAGCCGCAGGAAGGAGTAATTTTTAATGCCAAAGCTGGAAACGTTCTGTGTTGCTGGGAAAAGCACAGAGCAGAGCTTCTCGGAAGCCCTAGGGTGAAGATAAAAATGGAAACGACCAGTGGGTGCTGGAAAGTGGCATTCCCGGGCGGGAGCTCGGAGTGTGGTCAGGTGTGGAGGGGCCCGGAGAGCTGTCCCCTCATGACAGCGGGGGAAGGGCCCGCAGGCCTTGCCAAGGGAGCCAGCGCAGACAAAAGGCAGCATCCACTCAGTCGTTCCATACACGCCTGTCACCTGCGCCTCTGGGACCAGGCCCTGGTGTCACGAATACGGGCCCCTACCTCTGGGGAACTCACTTCCATGGTGGGATGCAGATGCAGCAGTGAAACGGCGTGGCAGAACCTCCCAAGCGCACCATGGCCCTGCTTTCAAACGCGCGTTGGAGAATGGAGAAGACGTCCTCTCCGAGGGAGAACGCTGTATTTCCCTGAAAGAAATATTCCGACAGAAGGACTGGGATGGAGGGTGAGCCCTTCAGCACAGGCACCAATGGACAATTTGACCAAGGGCTGCAGAGTCAAGGGGACAAGGACAGGAATGTGTCTCCTCCAAAGTAGAAGGAAAGGAAGACTGGCGACGAGATATGGGAGCACTGGGGCCCCCTGGGCACAGGGCAGAGAGCAACAGCTTGGTGACAGGATGACCAAAGAGAAGGCAGGGGAGAAGAACTTTCTAAAAGGGATCTCAGGGTTTCCTTTACTATTGTGGAAAGCGCCACATGACCCCAGGCTCAGCCCACTTACTCAGTCTTGGGTACAGCCCGCATTGATGGCTGCTGTTTGTGTGTAAGTGGACGAGCTTGAGAGCGCTGGGGGGCTGGGCCTTAGAGTAATGACAGCCACCGTGTGCCAGGCCTCATGCGAGGTGCTTCCCACGGGCTGACCATTTAATCCTCATGACAGCCCTGTAAGGTGAGCCCTTTCATTGTCCCATTTTCCAGGTGAGGAAAGTGAGGCACAAAGAGGAAACACCTTGCGGAATGCTCACAGTCAGCAGGCACTGGGGCCGTGACTTGAGCCCAGGGGGCCCTGCTTTAGACCTGGTCACAGGGACCCTGCCCAGGCCACACACGTCAGAGGCCCCTGCTCCGTCCTCCTTTGCCCATGCCTCTCCCACAGGGCAAGGACCAAGGGACATACCCATCTGGATCCCAGGTCCCTCCCCGGTTCTAGACCGTGCCCTTGGCACTCAGTACCTCAGAATCCCCTCCCAAAGTGGTTCTGTCAGGTAGGACCAGGATGACCCTGATCAAAGTGTGTTGGAAGGAATGGATACGGAGGCCCCCAGGGAGAACTCGCCGCATCAGGCTGCTCAGGCTGCCGTCACAAAATGCCACAGACGGGGGCCTTAAACAACAGAAATGTATTTTCTCTCAGTTCTGGAGGCTAGAACTCCACAATCAGGGGGCCAGAATGGTGGGGTTCTGGGGAGGGCCCTCTCCCTGCTTGCAGACTGCCCCTCTCTCCCCGTGTCCTCACGTGCTGGAGAGAGAGCGCACCAGCTCTAAGGGGTCTCTCCTTATAAGGACACTAATTCAATCAGAGCAGGGCCCTACCTAGCCTTAGTTACTTCCACAAAGGCCTCGTCTCCAAATACAGTCATATTAGGGGTTAGGGCTTCAATGTATGAATGCGGGATGGGGAGGAACAACACAAACACTCGGTCCATAATACTTACCAGGAAGAACATGGGAGTCTAGGTGGTGAATGATTCAGGCTCAACGCCTGACAGCTGGTGGAAGCTGCTCAGGGGGAATAATGTCTGAACATAACCCAGGGAGCCAACTTTGGAGCCCAAGTGTGGGACCACTGCAGACACAGCAGACACGGAGAGCAAGGACCTGGCACAGCGGTTTGCATGTCCACAGGGCTGCGCAGGGCTGGTGGTCAACACCGCCACCTGGTGGTTCAGGGAGACAAGAGCCATAGAGGGCCGTTGACTCGCCAGTTCTCTCTGCATCTGGTATTTCAGAAGCAGGACCAAGTAAGGCCCCGGGGTTTTTGGAAAATTCAAAAGCAAGATATTAAACTTTATAATAATAGAGTTTGAGGGGGAAGTAGAATTCAAGTGATTAATTAGAAAAAAAGAGAGATGACCAGATTCATACCCTAAGTGATTGGCATGGGTAGTCCTAGTTCCACAGGAAATCAATGCATCTGCATGGCTTTTCAGCAACTTGGTAATAAAAGGCTTCAGCTGCTCAGAATGGCTGCCCTTTTAACACCAAATGTTGACAAGAATGTGGAGCAACAGAAACTTTCATTCACTGCTGGTGGGCAAAATGGGTGCAAAACGGGGCAGCCACTTTGGAAGACAGCATGGTGGTTTCTTACAGAACGGTCCTTGGTATTTACCCAAAGGAGCTGAAAACTTGTGTCCACACAAAAACCTGCACACAGACGTTTATAGCAGCTTTATTCATAATTACCAAAACTTGGAAGCAATCAAGATGTCACTCAACCAGTAGGTGAATGGATAAATAAACTGTGGTACATGCAGACAATGGAATATTATTCAGCGCTAAAAAGAAATAAACCATCAAGCCATGAAAAGACATGGAGGAAACTTAAAGGCATATTACTAAGTGAAAGAAGCCAGTCTGAAAAGGCTACATACCGTACGATTCCAACTATATGCCATTCTGGAAAAGGCTAAACTCTGGAGACAGCAAAAGGTCAGTGGCTGCCAGGGGTGGAGGGTGAGAGATGAACAGGCTGAGCACAGAGGAATTTTAGGGGAGAGAAAATACTCTGTAGAATATCATAATGGTGGATACATGTTATTATACACTTGTCCAAACCCATGAATGTGCAACACCAAGAGTGAGCCCTAGTGTAAACTATGGACTCTGGGTGATAATGTGGTGTCAGTGCGGGTCCATGCATTATAACCAACGTCCCGCTCTGGTGGAGGATGCTGATAACGGGGAGGCTGCCGGAGGGGTGCTGGGGCAGGGGCTATACGGGAACTCTCTGTACCCTCCTCTCAATTTTGCTGTGAACCTAAAACTGCTCTAAAAAATAAAGTCTTTTAAAACAAAGCAGTGGAAATGTGGAAGAGGTTAGTTTTAAGTTTTAATAATAGTTTAGTTTCAATAGTTTTAAGGATCGAGAGCTGGAGCTGTGTGTCAGAAGATGGAGTATCTTCGTCACCACTCACCATCCGTTTTTTGTAATCTGCCGTTTTGCAGACAGTGTGCAGCCATCGTGCCGTGTCATCCTCACCTGCAGTTAGAGAAACTGAGGGACAGAGAGGCCCCAGGGAATTGTCCAAGGTCAAACAGTAGGCCAGCAGCGGATCTGGGATTCCAACCAGTTTTGTCGCCACTCTGCCTGTCTCTCTGTAGGAGGGGGGAGCCTGCAGCAAGTGTTGGGGAGAGTCTGAAAGCTAATTTCACAGACCTGCTAGCCCTGCTAGCAGGTTCTCTAGACATCTCTTCTCAGTTCGGGACTCAGGAATTCAGCCCTGAACCTGTCCACAGGCAGCCATGGGAGGGTATTTTCTGTCCAATCACAATGGATTTGTGCACAGGGCACATGACCTCCGCAAGAAACTTCATCTCAGGCCTCGGAGTCTGCAGGCAGCTCAAGGACAGAACAAGCCAGAATCCTGTGTCTCCTGCAGCCTGTGTGCCAGAGTGTGGGAGGAGCTCATGGCCCTGATGGCACTGAGGAAGGATGGTGAGATGACTAACAAACAGAAACCTCAACCTCTCCTTCTGGAAACAAATCTTGGCCCTTAAATGATACCAACTCCAACCTGGCAGGGACTGCGTGACCGGGGCCAGGCTCTCACTGAACCCCTTGAGTCAGTCACAGCAAGTGACCTTCAGAATCAAGAGGACAGATGTAAGTGGCCATAAAGTTTCCTGGGGCCTGACAAATTTTGACAATTGCAGCATTTTATTAGATGGCTGGCCCTCTGCAGTAAAAATAACCTTTGTATTTAGTAGCCAGAACTTGTTTTTTCCAAATTACCTTTGCCTTTCATTAAACAGCCCAAACCAGATGGGTCTGTCCTTTCATCACAAAGTGGAAAAATTCTTGGTGGCATTCTCCCAGAACTGGGATCTGCTCAGGAGTCCCAAGGGCCCCTCAGCCCTGACCAGGTGGTTCTGGGGCTTTCACTGGAGACCTTGTCCCTTCAGGAGTTCCGGGCACGCAGCTTGGTGCTGGCCACTCACCCAGAGAGGTGAAAAGGAGAAGAGACACTGGGACAGATTATTTTCTGTGGTTTAATAACTTTGACTTTTTTTCTTAACAGTCTGCTCAGACCAAAAGAAAGAAAACTTTCCCACTATTGTTTGGGAAACTCTGAGTATGTTGTGTCACGATTCCAAGGCATGTTGACAGGCATGAGTGGTGCCCAGGGCCCGCCAGCCCTCTTTCCCCATTCCTGTGAGGAAGGGAGAGGCAGGGCATGCTCTCCCTCCCATCCCCTTCTCCCTGAGGGGCACCAGCCCCCTTTGACCCTAAAGGGTGCAGGAGCAACTCCGGGCCTGGGGACGTCCCCCCGCCCCACTCACCCCTTTGGTTGATGACAGATTTCAAGTGAGTGGTTCCAATCTCCTGTACAGATTTCCAGATCATTTCTGTAGCCCCTCCACCCTCACGGCGGGGGGCACGACTCGGGCTCTGTGAGTGTGGGCTGCACAGAGTGACTTCCTTCCAAAGAGGGCGTGTGCACAGGGGGAAAGGTAACTGGACAGTGGAGAGGCCTGGCAAACGCTGCCTGGCCAGGTGACTGAGGTCAACGTCAACCGCGACAATTCATATCGACAGTATCCATCCTTGATGCGATGTGGTGTAAATGGCACTTTATCTGTGTGTCTTCCTCCCCAAACGTATAACCTTAGTCTAGTCACGAGAGAAATAACAAATTCCGGTTGAGGGACAGCCTACAAGGCACCTGACCAGCACTCCTCAAACTGTCAGGTCATCAAAAACAAGGAAAGCCTGAGAAACCATCACGGCCCACAGGAGCCTAAGGAGACATGGTCACTGACTGTAAGGTGTGTCCCGGATGGGCTCCTGGACAAAGAAAGGACATTAAGTAAACACTGTGGAAATCCAAATTAATATTAGTTAGTAAGAGCGCGTCAATATTGTTCATTAATTGTGACAAACGTGCCATGCTAACAGAAGATGTTACTAATAGAGGAGACTGAGTGGAGACACAGGGGAACTCCCTGCATTGCCTTTGCAATCCTTCTGGAAAGCTAAAACTGCTCGAAAATGTATTTTTATAAATGACGGGGTCCAGATTCACCCTCGGCCTTCTCACCAGCCCTGGTGTCTTAGCTGGTCTGCCAGTCGACTTGACATATTTATATACTTACCTATTTTGCTTTCCCATTTGGGAGATATTTGTACGAGATATTGCTTAGTCTACCAAGCCAGTAAGATGGACACAGCAGTATCCCTCAGGCCTCCTCAGGGAGCTCCCAAGGGTCTGGGGCCACCATCCTGTTTGAATGCTTCTTGCACAGCTACGAGACTCAGGCAGGTATCTCACAGCGAGCTGGGTGGTCAATGAAGAAGAATAAAGAGCATGTCTGCGACTTGTGGACGGCTAACATCCTGGGCACTGTTTTGAAGGCAGACGGACAGGAGCCCCCCAGCCCCTCCGCAGAATTGTACCGCACCCCAATCCCGTGCCCTGGCAGTGCAAAGGCCCCTCGGATTTGTGCAGCTGCCCGGGAAGCAAGAGACTTCATTCCACAGCTCAGGTCTCTCTCTGCATTTCTGCCTTCGTGTATGCAGGCTCCGGGGAACTCGGCCCCTCCCTCGATTTCCACAAAATCTCACCGATGCCAAGCATTTTTAGAATGAGGAGGTGTTTGTGAAGTTCACGGGCGTTGGGGAACATGAAGGAGGACTTTACGTCTCAGCGACTCAAACGCTTCCTACTGGACACCAGACCTTCCTGTCCTTGAATGAGCACCCGCTATGGAGACTCAAGGGGCTCTCCGCGGGTCCTCCGCCCCACCAGCTCCCCAACATCACCCCCGCTCTGGGCTCCTCTCTCTCTCTCCCTCTTAGGAAAAAAATCAAGACTCTCATTTTCTCATGCAGAACAGCTTAGCTGCACGTTTACTGCTTGGGTTCCTGTCCACATCCTTGTTATCTGGGTCACAACTTACACCCCAACCAGCTCACCAAGGTATTTTCCCGGACAAAGACAGCTCCCTTCCTAAGAGGGATCCTGCTGGCAGCAGTTAAGAAAATCTCTGCCTAATCATGTCTAGCATCCACGTGTCCACTCGTCCTCTACCCTTCTGCACTCATCTACCCTCTGCCATCCTAAGAATAAACTCCAGCTTTTAGTGTTAATGCTTGTCCACATCATCCTCCTATTAATCTCCTATCCATAAACTTCCTTCAGTCAAAGTTGCAGCTGAGACACACTCACTTTGCTGCCTTGAATTATGTACACATTTCACTCGACACTGAAGGGAAACTAACCAAGTACAGAACCACAGTTCTTACTCCTCGAGTCAGTCTTATCCTCTTTGGGTAAAAATTTACTCCTATAAATATTAAAGTCAATAATAAAAAGAACAAGATAATAAAAACATGTTTGGGTCCCTATAGAATTGCTTTTTCTTAATCAAGCTTTGGTAGTTTGCCCTGCGCATTGAAAGAGGCCATGAGGGGATGTCATAAGAAACTCAGTTTTACTTACTGTGGGGATGTTGCTGAGGATAACACTGTTTGGATCCTGCTTCCTTCTTTGCTTTGACTGCTAGGGAGCTCAAGATATAGCCCATCCCAATTAACTAACTGGAATCTTAGGACAAATGTGGTACCATAACCTCATATACCATACAATTCATCCAACTAAAATACAAGGTTCAATGGCTTGTATTCACATGGTTGTGCATCCATCACCACAATCAACTTTAGAACATCTTCATTACTCCAAAAAGAAACTCCATACCCCTTAGCCATCACCCCTCAATTCCCACATTTCCCCCAGCCTTGGGCACCCACAAATCTACTTTCTATCACTATAGATTTGCCTAATCTGCCTATTACATATAAATGGATTCATACAATATGTGGCCCTTTGTGACTAGCATAATGTTTTCAAGGTCCATCCACATTGTAACATATCAGTACTCCATTCCCGTTTATTGCTGAATAATATTCCATTGTGTGGATGTACCATATTTCATTTACCCATTCATCAGCTGATGGACTCTTGGGTTGTTTGCACTTTGTTCTATTATGAATAATGATTCTACAAACATTTGTGTACAAGTTTTTGTGGGACATAAGTTCTCATTTCTCTTGGATATACACCTCGGAATGGAATTGCTGGATCATACAGTAACTATGTTTAACCATTTGAGGAGCTGCCAGTCTGTCTCCTTCTTTGCTTTAACTGTTTTCCAAAGTTCTGCACCATTTTACATTCCCACCAGCAGTCCACGAGGGCTCTAGTTTCTCCACATTCTTCCCAACACTGTTCGTCTCTATCTCTGACCATACCCGTCCTGGTGGGCGGGAAGTGGTACCCACTTTGGTTCTGATTTGCACGTCCCTGATGATAACGATGCTGAGCATCTTTCCATGTGCTTATTTGCCATTTGTATATCTTCTTTGGAGAAATGTCTATTCCGGTCCTTTGCCCATTTTGTTAATTGCGTTGTTTGTCTTTTTATCGTTGAGTTGTAATAGTTTCCAAATTCTAGATACGAGTCTCTCATCAGATATATGATTTTCCAAATCCTTCTCCAGTTCTGCAGACTGTCTTCTCCTTGTTGATGCCCTTTGAAGACCAAAAGTTTTTAATTTTAATGATGTCCAGTTTATATTTTCTTTTGTTGCTTGTGCCTTTGGTATCATTTCTAAGATACTATTGTCTAATCCAAGGTCATAAAGATTTATACTTCTGTTTCCTTCTAAGAGTTTTACAGCTTCAACAGTTCCATTTAGGTTTCTGATTCATTTTTAATTAATTTTTACACAGATGTGAGGTACGAGTCCAAATTCATTCTTTTGCATGTGGATATCCAGTTGTCACAACAGCATTTATTGGGAAGATTATTCTTTCCCCCATTTAACTGTCCTGGCAGCGTTATCAAAACTCAGTTGACCATAAATGTGAGGGTTTATTTCTAGAGTCTCGATTCTGTTCCCCGTGTGTCTCTCCTGAGGACAGCACGACACTGTCTTGATTCCTACAGTGTTCTAGGAAGTTTTGAAATCAGGAAGCGTGAGTCCTCCAACCTGGTTCTTTTTCAAGGTTGTTTTGTCTATTTAGGGTTCTTTGAATTTCCGTATGAATTTTGGAATCAGCTTGTCAATTTCTGCAAAGAAGCTCCCTGGGATTTGACAGGGACTGCGTTGGCTCTGTGGATAAATTTCGGAGAACTGCCCTCTGTATTCATTTCCTGGGGCCACCTTAACAAGGTACCACAAACTGGCAGCTTAAACAGCAGAAACGTATCATCATACAGCGCTGGAGGCTGGAAGTCTGAGATCAAAGTGTCGGCAGGATTGGTTCCTTCTGAGGGCTGTGAGGGAGGATCTGTTCCAGGCCCCTCCCCTGGCTCATGGTATTTTCCTGGTAATCTTTGGCACTCCTTGTCATGAAGATGCATCACTCTCATCTCTGCCTCCATTTTTACGTGGTGTAAAGATATCCTTTGTATAACGACATGTCCTTTTTATACATGTCCTTTTAATAAAGACACCTATTATTGAATTAGGCCCACTCTAATAACCTTATCTTCATTGGATCATTCACAAAGACTCTATTTCCAAATAAGGTCACCTTCAAAGGGACTGGGGGTTAAGATCTCAATCCTTTGCGGGGACACAATTCAACCATCCCCATCTTCATGATAGTGAGTCTCCCATTCCATGAACATGGGATGTCTTTTCATTTATTTAAGTCTTTAATTTCTTTCAACACTGCTTTGCAATTTTCAGAGTATATGTTTTACACTTCTTTTCATTTATTTCTTGTATTTTTCTTTTTGATGCTATTATTACAAATAGAATTCTTAATTTCATTTGCAGTTTACTCGTTGTTACTGCATCAAAGCACAATTGATTTTTGTGTATGGATCTTGTATCCTGCAACCTTGCTGAGTTTGTTTATTCGTTCTAATAGTTTTTTAGTGGATTCCTTAGGTTTTTCCATCTGAAAATAGAGAAAGTTTTACTTCTTCTGTTCCAATCTTATGCCTTTTATTTCATTTTCTTTCCTATTAATTTTCATTTGTCCTGATTTCTGCATTAATTTTTCTTTTTTTTTTATGTGGTACATATTTATGTAAGCCATCCCAAATCATTTGGTGGAATCTAAATAAACACATTTAAAATTAAAATGCATACTTTATTAATACAGTATGTTTTTTTCTTTTCAATTCACTCAGATGTCCTGAATTTTGACAGTGAATCCTTCCTGTATAGAAATTTTAGGGGAAAACCCCCCAAAATTCCTGATAATCTGGCAACTTAACTATCTACCAAGTATTGGTAACAACCATTATCCTTCAAAATGACGTTTTGGAAGAAGAATAATATATAAATAGGTTTCATCCTAGAAAAACCCACTAAAAGTTTTTAAAATTACACTAGTACGAGGGTATCACGTTGTCGTTAAGAAAGCTCTCGGAACTCCAAGTTCACAGAGAGGTCTGTGACACACGGTGAGTCTGACGCTGTCCCTTGCCTTCCCCCAGGGCAGGCCCATGAGTTGCTTCACCTCCAGCCCTGTTGCTGGTGCTGTGTCTGACGTGCAATGAGTATTTAGTGATTGCTTGTCGATTCTAACTCAGCTGAGCCGAGCTTGCTATCTTCTGCCTGAAGAATTATATTTTAATGTATTTCTAATCTCAAATGCTTTTCATTCTGACGACATATTAATATTTCCATAACCATTTTAGTGGTGGCTAAATGGACACTCCTACCAGGTATGTGGCGCTCCCGGGCTGTGGAGCTAGTGAATGAGAAGCTATTTCCCTCCTGTTGCCTGTCAGCCGCAGAGAATCTGCTCTGGGCTCTCCAAGGATGGACTGGCCTCCATGGGGCTGGTGTCCACGGACAGATCCAGGAATTTTCAGAAGAGCGGCAGGAGGGCTGGTTCAGGGGACCCTGTACATTTCTGTGCCTCCAGGCCTCATCATTGTTCAGTGTGAGGCCTCTCGTTATTTACTGCCTTTCATTCCCGTGCCAGTTATTTACTGCTGGAAACAAAGCACCCCAAAAGTTTGTGGCTTTGCCACATCACAGTTTATGGACAAGGAATTCGGCAGGACTCTTCTGTTCTGTGTGGCATCCACCCAGGTCACTCCATGTGATCAGCTCGTAGGAGGTCTGGGCTGGTCTAGAGGGTCTGAGACGGCTTTACTTACACGTCTGGTGACTTTGGGATTGGGAGCTGGCTGGAAGGCTGGGCCCACCTGGGACCACCAACCGGAATGCCTAAACATGGCCTCTCCAGCAAGGGGTGAGGGGAGCTGGTTTCTTGCAGGGTGGCTCAGAACTCCCAGAGACAGGGTACCACAAGAGAGGGTGTACAAACTGCCAACCTCTTAAGACCCAGGCCTGGAAACCGACACACACCACTTCTTCAGTATCCTACTGGCCACGGCAGTCACAAGCCCACCCAGGGGCGTAGACCCCACTTCTGGAGGGAAGCAGTGCCAAAGAATGTGGACGCACACACTGCAACCTCCACTTCCCCTCACAACCCCTCCCTTCATAGGCAGCCTTTCTGAGCATTTCACATGCATCCTCGGATTTGAATGTAGTCTGTTCTGTATGTTACGTCAATCTGTGTGTACATCACATCCCCCGCTCGGACTGATGGGGGCCCCCAGGGAGAGCCACCTGAGTGGCCTGCAACTCCCCTGCTGGAAACGATGCTGGATGAGCATCTTCTGAGCATTTCCTCTAGGACAGAGTGTCTCTGGCTGTACACCAAGGCATGGCCTTGCTGGGTCAGCAGCGGGGAATTACACAGTTAACTTGAACCAGCGCAGTCAGACTGCCCTGCCCGGCAGCAGCTCCTGCCCACACCCCCTTACAGGGCCCCTTCCCCTGCACTCTGGCCAACACTCGACATTACCCGACTTTTGAATTTCCACCAGTCCCGTGGATGTACAGAGTAAAGTTTCATGTCAAACTTTTAAAACAAAGCCTCCTCTCCTTTTGGGAAAATATGAAGGAAGGAGGGGAAGGAAAGAAAGAGGCAGCTGGGTGTGTGGGTGGACCCGGGAAGTGAAGTCTTCTGGCCTGCTCAGGACCCTGCTCAATCCTAGGTGCAGACAGAGCAGACACCTGTCACCTCGGGCGTGGACAAGGGTGAGATGCAATGGAACATCAGGAACCTGGCTTCCCAGGCAGCGCGGCTGGAAGGTGTCCATTCTGTCCTGCCGAGGCTGGCATGGCTGCCTCCCTGTGGATTGTGATCCGAGGGAGGGCGACCATTGGCTTGGCCTCAGGGGACTCCTCCTCCTCCTGCTTCTCTCAGTCCTTTCTGCAGGACCAGAGGCTCAATCTCTAGGAGGACCTACATCATTCTGTTTTCATCTCCACCTCCTCTGCTCTCTCTCCACTTCCCTTTTTCCCTCCCTCCTGCCTTCCTTCTTCTCCTGCTTTCCCACCAAACAGATGTGGCCCAAACCCAGGTGTGTAGGAATATCTGCTGAGACGCCAGCTGCCTTCCTCCGGGACCAGGGAACCCCGACCCTTCCGACTATTGGGTTTCATCCAAGGACCTCCGTTCTCTGGCGAGAATATTTGCACCAAAGTCAGTAGGGTCCCCTAACTATTAAGATAACTTGCTGAAATCCCTGAAGATTTGCACACGTAGAAAGAAGAGGGAGATGCTATTTTTTAAACACTGGCTGCAGTTGGAGCCGCCTTGCCTAGGAGTGCAGAGTCACTCAGTTCTTCACAGGGAGAGAACATCTCTTTCTAAACTACCTGGACACATGGCAGATGCATAGAAAAAACAGTTGAACTGTTCTGAGTAAGAAAGGAACAGCAGTGTGGAACTCGGCCAGCAGCCTCGTGCTGACGCCTGCAGGAAGCAGGGTTCGCAGGAGCCAACCCACAGACTGCAGGGCGGGGCAATGTACTTCGGGGACGACACCCTTCATTAACTGCAGACATTCAGGAAACACCTGCTAACCCCACAGCTGTGTGTTCGTGGTCATGGAAACCAGCATTAGGTTGACATAGACAGAAAGACAGTCCTGGGGGAGACAGGAATGACAGCGCTCAGGGAGAACCGGAAATCAGAGGCAGGAAGTGACCAGTCAAGTACAAGCCCTGGGAGTAGGGGGTGGGGATCTGGGAAGAGCCCCAGGCTTCTTCATAATACAGGGATGGGGCTCTTGGGAAGGAGGACCCCAGACTGGTGAACGTGGGGACGTGCAGACTGAAGGCATCTGGGACATACGTGCACACACACGCATGCACATTCCCCTCTGCAGGACCACATCTCCTTGATCGGTAGTTCTCAACCTTGGCGGCAAATTTGAATTGTCTGGGGCTTTAAAAACACGCCTAGCTACCCCACCACCAAACCGATGACATCAGCATCTCTGGGGTAGGACCCAAGGCAGCAGGTCTTCAGAGGTCCTGGTGATTGTGGTGTAGACAGGGTTGAGCAGTGCCATCCTAGATTGAGGAACCCTGCCAACCCCAGCAGCACAGGAAACAGGGGCCACTTATGGCCTCCCGCAGGGAAAGACTCACCTGAGCCCCTGTCCCTTCCATCCGTGCTTGCCCCCTTCTTCTCTTCCTTTCCCTCCTCCCCCCAGACACAGCAACTCCTCCCACGGGCACCACACAGAAAATACAGGAATTTGAATTTCACATAAGCCGCCAATAATTTTTTACTATAAGTATGTTCCATGCAGTCATGCAGCCTACTCATACTAAAAAAATTATTGGCGATTTATCTAAAATTCAAATTTAATGGGGTGTCCTCTGTTTTTAGCTGCAAATCTGACAACCCTAGAAAGAGACAACTTAAAAACAGTAAGGGAGATGCTTCTTCCCCTGCACATAACAGAGATCTGACAAGACCACCAGCACAGGATGTAGAGTCGAACCGCAGGGTGCCAGGGCTGAGCCGCTGGAGAAGCAGCAAGTTTTCTGCTTTTCCCCAAGTGTTACGGACCCTCAGCACTACGAGTTACCACCGCCAGGGGGCGCACCCTGAGCGGGCGGGAGGGACCGGCTCAGGAGAGCCTGCGAGGAGGACGCGACCCGAACCGCGGATGCTCAGGGACGGAGCACGGAAGCAGCCCGCATAAGAGCATGAATGCTCTAGCAGTGGGTTAGAGGGAAATGGCCTCCTCTTTTAAACTCAGTTCCCTCGACAACAGTCAAAACGAAGCCAGAGAGTAGGCTACGCCCTGGGGAGAAAAGTGAGAACTCATAAACTGCAGATGTTTCTTTCATTGTGGTTTCTTGTTTGTTTGTTTCTTGCACAAGTGAGATAGTCAAACCATCGAGAATTACACGTGAAGGCCCCTCTAACGCTTCCATGTTACCTGCCTCCCCGTGGTAACAAGGGTTCCATATTTGCTGGGAGCCTCCCAGAACTTTTCCTGTGCATCTGAATGCGTGGATGCATGCAAATGATTTGAGTCTGTTGGCAAAATTCTTTACACAATGCCATCACAGCAGGCATGTGTATATATATACATATTTCTGGAAATTGCTTTTTTTGTGTAATAAATTTTGAGGACCATTCTATGATATACATAATACTAATTTCATTTTACCTTCACAATGACCCTATGAGGCAGGGGCTATTGTTATTGTCCATATTACAGATGGAGAAACTATAGCACAGAGAGGTTAAATGACTTGCCTAAGATCATACAGCAAGTAAGTGGTCAAGCTGGGACTTCAACCTTGGCCGTCTGTCTTCAGAGCACAAGTGCTTAATCACTCTTCTGGAACGCTTCATTTTAACCAGGCGTCACAGTCTATGTGTGGGTGGGGGGGCTGGTGTATTTGACCCTCTCTTCTTGATGAGCGTTTGCTGTGTCCAGGATTCCCCTGGTACCAGTGACGCTGCAGTGGGGATCCCTGGGCAGCAGTGGTGGGGCTCTCTGCAGGGTAGCCCCAAGGTGGAGCATGCACAGGTCACATTTCCACAAATGCTCCCACCTTCCACTCAGCATCCCCCTCACTGCCACCAGAGCCTCACCGGGAAGAAGGAACAGCCTGAGGAGAGGTACAGGGATGTGGTTGCGGGAATGACAAGAAGTCCCACGAGGTTGCAGGGAGGGGTCTGCTTGCCAACCGTGAACATTATTTATTTTATTCTCTGCGAATTTAATGGGCAATGTAAAGCTATTTCACTGTGGTTTTGGTTTGCATCGCCCCAATTACCCAGGAATACAAGCATCTTTTTGTATGTTTAGGAGCCATTTGTATTTTTATGCTGTGAGCGTTGTGTTCATATTCCTACTTCACTGTCCCAGAGGGACGTTCATCCCTGTGACTCGTAGGTGCTGTAATACGATGGGACACCAGCCGTTTGTCAGTTACCAATGCTGCAACTATGGTCTCCCACCCCCGCTGCTCACACAGCACAAGCTTAACAATGGGGCTCAGGAGGGTGAGAGGGCAGAGGAGTTCCCACCCCAGCAGGCCAGGCGGATGCATGAATGGCGAATCCTCCCTGAAGGACTGCTGGACCACAGACACCAATGTGCGCGAACATGCGCCTCCCCACGGATGCTGCTGTTCCGTTTCTATCCCAAAGAATGGCCACGTGCGTGGACAACAGTTTAGCTGCAAAGATGCTCATCCCAGCTTTGTTAATAAGGTAAAAAATGTAAGAAACACTTAAATACCCAGCAATACGACATGGGGTAAATAAGCTATAGCTTCCTCACCGGCAGGAATGCAGTGTCGCCATGAAAAAAGATGTGATAGAGGTACATTTTGTGACTATACTACCAAGGGAAAAATTAGAGGGCGTGAATGATTTTGTCTAGTATTATCCAATTTTTGCAAAAATTTTAAAAGTTCAGACTGGTAAGATATACCCCAAAATGTTGACAGTGGTTTTTCTCTGAGTGGAGCTATTAGGGGGTAGTTTTATTGTCTTCTCTTTGCTAATCTGAATTTTCCTAAATTTCTATAAATAACATAGATTACTTTTATAACAACAAATATATATATATATATATATATATATTTTTTTTTTTTTTTTCTTTCCTCTCCCTCTCTTTAACTGCCTCTGGCAGCTGGCTCCAAGTGGCCCTCAGCAAGCCTCGCCTCCTGGCCTCCATGCTCCTGCGGACTCAACTCTCACAGTGAGTCAGAGCCGGTCAGTGTGACCGCAGAAAACTGCAGAAGGGAGGGTGTGTGACGTCCCAGGCTAGGTCACAGGGCACTGTGACTTCCCCCTTTCTCTTGGGTCACTTGTTCTGAGGGAAAGGTGCCTGGTGCGAGGTTGCTGGAGCAGCCCTGTGCAGAGGCCCGAGGCAAGGGCAAGCAAGGCCTTTGCCACAGCCAGCACAGACGTGCCGACCGTCCCAGTGAGCCGCCGGGGAATGGGGCCTCCAGCCCTGTCCAGCCCTCAGGTGACCGCCACCCTTGCTGATGTCTTGGCTCAACCTCACGAGAGAGCTGGAGCCAGACCTCCCGGCTCAGCTGATCTGAATTCCTGACTCATGGAAACTGAAAGTATCAATGTTTCCTGCCGTTTTAAGCCACTACATTTGGGATTATTCATTACGCAGCAGCAGATAACTAAGATCAAGTCTGGTACCAGACGTGGGTTGCCTCTGGAACACAAGCCTGCAAATGTGGGCGAGGCTTTGGAACTGGGCAGTGGGCAGAGCAGGAGGACTTGGAAGAGGGTGACTGAGGTCAAAGGGCATCAAATTAGCAGGGGGACCTTGGTGAAGATTTAAAGGAAAATGCCTTGGAAACTGGAAGAAAGGGCACCGCTGTTAGGCAGAAATCTGGCAATGCTGCAGGAACACGGAAAGTGGAGAGGGTACCTCATCAGTTGGGCCATCTAGTTCAGGATCCAGTTTCCAGGCAAGTCCAGGCACTGGGATCCTCCATTCAAGGGGTCTGACTGTTACGAGTACAGAAGTTCAGCTCTCATCCAGCAGCCTGAGCTGTGCCCACTGGCCTCCGTGCAGCTGGCCGACTGGGAAGCGAGAGGGCCGTGATTCTCGCTGATTCCGGCCGGGTCTCGGAGAGCGCGGGAGTGAGACAAGGTCGGGTTCCTGTCCCCCAGGGTCTAGAGCAGATGAGGCCCTCTTTCTGTTTCTGAAGGAGGGAGGGAGTGGAGGTGCCCCAGGGGAGCTGGGAATCAACACTCCGCCCTGCCCAGTGGCCTGCATGGGCCACCAGAAGCCTGTAAACTTAGTGACAAAGCAAATGGACCAGGGCCAGGTGTACTTTGGGGCACCTGTGCCCCTCCAGATAGGCTTTGCATGCTGGAGGTCCCCCCACGTTGTTCTCCCTAACGACAGAAGCGCTGGCACGCCTGCTGCCCAGATGACGGGGTACATGATGGCCTGAACTTTAAAATGATTTTCCTTCATTCACGGGTAACACGTATTTGTCCTTCTGCTTGTCCAGTGTCTTTGAAGGCCCTTCTTAGCTTTGGAGAATTCCCTCCTTCTGGGTCCCTGACTCCCCAGAGGAGCCAGAAACTGTTTCCCAGAACCAGGGTGCCAGCCCGCCAGACAGAGGCACAGCTGCAGACTCGGATTCAGAGCCAGTGGCGCCTGGTGGAGGCCGGGAGATGCCAGGACCAGCAGCACCGGATCCAGGGGAGTGCCCAGCCCATTTGTGTGGTGGCTCTGCTCAGCACTGGCCACCATCTCACTCCCTGGACCTGCCCTGTGGTGGCACATTCAGGCTGTGTCCCCGCTGCACAGCCTCTCAGCCTGAACCTCAGGCTGCTCAAGAGATGCTGGAAGCCCCCCAATATCCTGTAATAAATTCCGTTTCTGCTTAAACTCGTGCTCTTTGAACCTCTTTACTCCTCTGCCCTCCTCTCCTACTTCTTCTTGCTCATGCACTCCAACCACACTGGACTTCTTGCTGTTCTTTGAACCTGCAAGAATGCTCCCTGCCTCAGGGCCTTTGCACTGGCTGTTCCCTCTGTTTAGAATGCTCTCCCCCCAGGTGCCTACATGACTTAAGCCCTCGCCTCTTCAAAACTTTGTTAGAATGGCATTTTCTGAATTTTGCTTTCCTGATTACCCAGTTTGCAACTCCTCCAGCACACCCTATATCCCTTGCCTGCTCATCCCCCCATCCCCCCCTTTTTTTTTTTTTGAGGAAGATCAGTCCTGAGCTAACATCTGTGCCCATCTTCCTCGACTTTATAAGTGGGACGCCTGCCACAGCATGGCTTGCAAGCGGTGTGTAGGTCTGTGCCCACATTCTGAACTGGTGAACCCCAGGCTGCCGAAGCAGAATGTGAGAACTTAACTGCTGTGCCAGCAGGCTGCTCCCCCCCACCCCATTTTTCATAGCACTTATCTCCTCAAACATTGACTTTATCAACTTATCATTTATAGTCTTTCTCCATGTGGGCAGGAATTTGGGTCTGTTTTATTCAAAGATGTTTCCCCTGTACCTAAAACAGTGCTTGTCACGTTGTGGGCCCTCAACAAATATTTGTTGAATAAATGAATGAATGAATTGAAAGAATGAATGATTAGAAGAGGCGTCACTGAATCGTGACAGTTAACCAAGTCATTTAGGACGCGGTTGAGCGATGGGGATATCTCGGGGAAGAACATTCAGGCAGAGGGAACAGCCAGTGCAAAGGACCTGAGGTGGATGTGTGCTAGTGTGTTTAAGCAACAGCACAGAAGCCAGTGTGGCTGGAAAGGAGCAAGGACAGGAAGGGTGGGAAAGAAATCGGAGAGGTAGGGAGGCATTCACTCTGAGACAGGAACGCGCTGGGGAGTTTAGAACAGGGATGTGACACGATCTAATTTATGATTTATAAACATCATTCTGTCTGCTGTATAGACAAGAGACTCCAAGGGAGGCAGAGAAGAAGCGGAGAGACTCGTTAGAAAATGTCTTTGTTGGGAGAGCTGGGGCACAGCCGTGGAGGTGGTGAGAGGAGGGCGGACCCGGAACATGTTTTGAAAGAAGAACGGATCAGACCTCCTCTTGGGTTGCATGTGCAGCATGAGAGCAGAGAGGCATCAGAGACAACTCCAGGCTGTAACCTGAGCATCTCGAAGGACCGAGTGCCACCTACTGAGCAGGGCAAGGGGATCAGGCTGGGACTGGGGAGTTAGGAGCTCCGTTTGGGCTCATTGAGCGTGAGGCGCCCACTGGACGTCTAAGGGGAGACGTCAAAGGAGCAGGCGCACGACGAGCCCGGCGTCCACGGAGCCGCGGGCCGCTGGGCAGACGCGGGAGCTGCCAGCCCGCGGGCGCGGTCGGCAAGGAGGCTCCGGGCTCGCCGCGCAGGGAGCTGGTGCCGGGACGGCGGTCCAGGCCCGAGCCCCGGCGGCCGCGCTGAGAGGAGCAGGATGCGGGGAGCAGGCGGAAACGAGCAGCGGGGCCCAGGAGAGAGCGTCCGGACCCGGACGAAGACCAGGGAGGGAGCAGGGCGCCGCGGGCGAGCCCAGCAGGTGGCGAGGGCGGGGTGCGCTGAGGCCCCAGCCCGCCGTCGCCGACTGCGCTCTCCCACCTGCGAAGACGAGCCTGCTCCTTCCTCTTCTCCCGCCCTGTTAGCAAGCCCGGGGGCCCTGGGGACGCGGGACAGGACTGCAGGCCCGCTCTGCCCCCGCAGGCACTTTCCTCGTCGAGTTGAGACTGTCTCCCTCGGTGCAAATAGGACTCGAGGGTCCCGCCTCGGAGATCGGGGAGACATTGCACAGGAGCTCTCCGGGCGTATTGAGAAGTGGGAAGGACGGTTTCATGGAGGAAAATGGAAGACCCCAGGGGCGCCCCCTCGGTGGGAGAGGCACCTCCGGGCAAGGGAGAGGAGGGGAGAGGCACACATTGCTGCTTTCCTCTTCTGTAACAGGGATCAACAAAAAATGCTCTAAGGGACATTAGCGCCACGACTGGAGAGATCTGATAAGCCTGTGATGACACAGCAGCACCGCACCCGCGCTCCTGTTCCCGACTCTGATACCCGGACGGGGTCACGAGGGAAGGACCCTGCCCCCAGGGAACACCCGCTGAGCCATCATGGGAGGCAGCCTCAGGCCCGCCACGCACTCTCGCGGCGCTCCAGCTTGTGCAATAATAACATGCACTTAGAGAGAGAGCAAAGTGACACCGCAAATGTGGCAAAATATTCACAATGGAAGGATCCGACAGAAGCACAGGAAAGGGCGCCATTGCCGCCGCTGCTCAGTGAGTTCGGAATCCTTGCAAAGCAAGAGTCGTCTGGAAGACCTTAAAAATGTCCGTAGTCTGTTCTCCGGGTTTGTTTGAACCTTGTTCACTGACAGTAACATCGACGTGTTGCTAGAGTGTTAGAGCTTTTGACGATTAAGTAAGTGAAACTTATGACCTGTAAGTCACAAGCTGTTCAATATTAATTATTATATTTGGTTGTCATTCTAGTTATTAATACGATTATTGCACTTATTATTATTACTATTGCTGTTGCTGCTATTTCGAGTAGTTCTCGAGGTTCAGGGGTGTCCCCTGGGGCGCCGGCCGGCTCCGTCTCCAGCCCCCGCACCTGGCCCCCAGCGCGGGACGCGCTCCGCGGCCGCAGCCCGCGCGCCGGCTCCCGGCACTGCCCGGCTCTGCCCACCAGAGGGCGCGCGGGGCTCCTGCTTGGGCGCCGGCCGGGCGGAACCCAGCTCCACTCCCCCGTCCCTTCTTTTTCCTGCAGAGTTGGCTGTTGGCTCCAGAGCGACATTGAAAATGCATAAAATACAATAATTACTTCTAGAGACTGGATCTGGGGAGATGCATTAAATCTACCAGTGCGGACCACCTACTCCACGACACTGAGGGGGCTATACACAGGTGGCAACGGAGCAGTCTGTGCACCAGATTTGGCCCCTAGATGTCCTCTTTCCAGCCCTCATCGTGTCTGAAAAGCTGAACTGGAGGGCAATATTTTAAAATTGGGAGACTTCACATAAAATCCAGATTTCTGTCTTTGCTTATAAAATGGGGTGAAGGGAGCCCACATCCTCACATGGCAATACCTCTCTGGAGCTATGCAGCAGTTGCCCTCTTTGGACTAGGCATACATTCCAGCTTACCACAGTCCCCATCAGACCCTATCGCCTCACCCTGGGGCCACCTCACTGCCTGTCACCTATCATGTCTGCTGTGTCACCTGCCTGGCCCTGTGGGTATCTGGCTCTGCCACCCAGACCTACAGGAAAGCCCAGATTAGTCAGATACCCTGAGAATGGGTCAGTTCCCAACAGTCACACTTTCCGGCCAACTGCCATTTAAGAAAAACCCTTGAGGTTGCCAGGTTTTCTGGGAACACATTTTTATTATTATTATTATATAATATGTTGCCATGCCTCCATGTCATCATTACAAGCACTGTGGAAACACAGAGGCAGACGCTTGAGTTCAAGCCTGGGCAACATTGAACAGTCACCTAACTTTTCCATGCCTCAGTTTCCCTGTCTGTAAATTGAGGGTATTCATAGCCTCGTAGGATGCTTTGGGAATGAAGGAGACAATCCACGTGAAAGCACTTAGCCAGCACCTGGCACACAGTAAGAGCCAAATGAGTGTTAGCTGTTACTATCATTAATCATTACACAGGGGCCTGAACCCATGACAAATGAGGTCAGTGGTTCTCAAACTCGAGGGCACATCAAAGTCACTGGAAGGTCTGGGGGGGGCGCACAGATGGCTGGGCCCCACCTGCAGAGTTTCTGACTCCACAGGTGTAGGCTGGGGCTGGAGACGGTGAATTTTCTAGCAAGTGGCTGCAAGTTCCCTGGCGACTGCTGATCTGCTGAGCACACTCTGAGAAGCGCTGCTGCGCACTTCGGGGCAAGCTCGCCAGGTTAGGGTATGTGCCTACACATTTGTTTGTTTCTCTTTGAAAGAGTCGCGGTAAGTCTTAGAATCGGCACATAGAAAGTGCTTAAAAGAGTGCCTAGCACATAATGCTCAATACGTTAGCATCTAATCACTAAATAGAGAATAACGGGGAACATCTAGAACCAAAGAGAAGGATGGAGGGAGAGGGAACTTGGGGCCACAGGGCCCGGAGCTTGGCAGGGGCGCCCTGTTCTCATCGCTCAACAAGCCTATGAAGAAGGAACACGCGAGGAAAACGGTTCTTGGGAAGGAAGGGCCGTCCGCCAGGCCGCCCGGGTACCCCAAACCCAGGTCTGTCTGCTCCGCAGGGTCGGGGGTCTTCCCACTGCCCCATGTCCCTCTGAGCTGTAGCTAATCTGAGTTTCACCCCTGGATCTAGCAGTGGCCCTGTCCGGAGTATTCTACAAAACGCCTGCCCCCTGCGGCCCACCACACGGTCAGAGTCCACCACACGGCAAGAGACACAGTCAGAAGGACAGGCCCCCGGGCCCTATGGGAGGGAGGGAGGCGTGTGGGGGAACGCCCCTGGGCAGGGGGCCGGCAATGGCAGTGGGCCCTGGTTTGGGGCAGGCTCCTGAGGGAGGCAGGTCTATCCATGACCGAGTCCAGCCCTTCATCTCCCAGATTAGTGAAGGGCAAATAGCCCAAATCATCCCTGAATCCAAAGGGAGCCAGGGTTTTGGACGGGGCTCATCCTAGACCCCCAAAAGGCTCGAGCCCGTTTCCAGGAACTGCAGGGTGGGACGTGCCCCCGTCCATGCGGCCCCAAGGATGTCTGCTGGCAGGAGGCAGGGACAGAGCCTGGGTGTCACATGCTGTGCATGCAGCCCCTGCTGTGTGATGGAGCAGAGAGGAGGGGGGAGGGGCTGCTGCTGTGAGAGCCCACCCCCAGCCCCAGGGGCTACACTCCACCCAGAGCTTCTAGCCACCTTAGGACCCTGAATTCGGCGCTGTCTTTCCAGAGCGAGGAAGGCGCCTTTGTCGGGAGCCCTCCCAGCACACTGTGCTGCCGGCTCGTCAGCCTGCTGAGAACCTGCGCTGCGGAGCCCTGGGACACGGGTCCTCCCTCTGTGCCCCTGCCCGCGCCCTGTATTTGTGGGGATGGACCAGCCGCCAGCACCAGGGCACTGCGTGCACCTGAGTAGGTGCTCAAAGACCTGGGGTGGGATAACGAGCTGGCGGGTGGGCTGGGGCAGGCAGGCTCAGGGCTGACCCTACGCGGTGCAGACTCCCTGCACCTGCCGGGAGTGGGGCTGGATTCCGACTCACGTGCCTGTGGCCTTGGAAGAGGAAGTTTGTCCCTGTGCTCAGCCATCAGAAGGAGCCAGCCCAGCCGACTTTCCCGGGGCTCCAGGAGGGCTCAGCATCAAGGAGCAAAGTCACGGCTTCCCATCCTCGCCGCTGAATGAGGGAAGTTTTGCCCCGGTTTAACCTCAAGATTGAATTCTGTGACAAGGCTGCTGTGACGAGTCTGAGATTCCTGGGTGTCTTGGACAAGCAGTCAGGAAGGACTCCAGGAGGCTGGGCACCTGGAGCGCCTCTGTGGGCTGGCCTGGACACAGGTGCACGTGTCACATGGTGGTGAGCTGGCGTTGACATCAGACCCTCATTCCCAAGGAGCAGGAAGCCCCCAGATGGTGCATCCGAGGCTACTCTCTGTTCTGATCTGGGTCAATCCTCTTTCTCTTCCAGCATCCACAGTCAACTGAACCTAACCTTCTGCCCTCTGCTCTCTGTCCTCTCCCAGGTGCTTTGTGGGCCCAGAGGTCTTGTTGCTACTTGCATCTCCCAGTGCTAATTTAAATCACAGAGTACTCAAGTCTTGATGTCTAAAGAGGCTCCATTTTCCTCCAATATGCTCTGCAAAATGCCTCCTCCAGAGCTGACTGCCTGGAAGGCTTCTCTTATTCTCTGTTTTTGCAAGGACTTGCGGCTCTCATCTCCCTGTGCTATCCTGGAAATTACTCCAAGTTTTCATTAGGCAAGGTCAAGGATGCTCCTTAAAAGGAGAAGAGCTAGATGGAGTATCCCTTTGCCTCTTCCTTCATCCCCCTTAGTGGAATGCATAAGACATAGCTGGAGCTCCAACAGCCTCCTTGGGCCATGAGGCACACTACAGGATGAAAGCAAAGGCTAAAGATGGTGAAGCAGAAACAGTAAAGGAACCGGGTACCCCAGTGACCATGTAACCACTGCACCAGCCCTGGACTGACGACTTATAGAACTGTTTTAAATGAGAGAAAAATCAGCATTATTGTGTATGAACTACTGCTCTTCTAGGCTCGGTATTTTCATAGCAGCTGAACTTAATGTTCACTGGGGGACTGTCTCTCCCTGGGCTGACTCGCGGCTGAGAGGCCTCTTTCCCTCCCTTTCCATGCAGAACTGACACCCGATGGACTGCCTCAGTCCACTCTGTGGGCCAGAATGTTCTGTTTCTTGAGTTCTTGTTCAACTGCAGGCGGTTTGTACAATTGTTTATACGACAGAAGCACACGCTGCCCGGGTGTCTCTTGGAGAGAAATGTCCTTCCGATGACCTGACTTGATTCTCTTCTGGGCCGGCGTTCAGGCGGGGCTGACCATCAGTCAGCGTGCAGAGGCACAAGTGGACTGGCTGGTAGATTTTAGCCACCACCGAGCAGGTTGTGAGCAGTTGCTGCTTCAAGCCCCACTAGGGCCCCCGTACTCTGTCCCTGGTTGCTCCCCGTGACCCTCACACTCCCATAATCCCACACCTGAAAGGTTAATGCCCAGGGAGGTGAGGCTCCCACTCCCCTGCCTAGTGTGTGTTCTGACTGGCGACGCCTGGAGAGACCTCTGCATCCAGGGGTATGGGGAGGGGCCGCACTGCATCCTGGAGTGGGAAGAAGGGCCCCGGCCTGCGTGCTGGCTGGGACCTGCTGGCATCCAGAGCTGTGTCCTTCCCACCTGGACACTGCTAACTCTGATGCCCCCACCTGTGACCAGTCAACTCACGGCCTGTTCTCTGGACTCAGAAACACCCCAGGGAGCACTGGCCGTCTCCCCGTCACCAACTCAGCCCCCCGGACACTCACTGCATGCAGACCCCACAGCCTCTCACCTTGTCCTCCATTCGGCCCCTGGCCTGGCGGCCCCCCAGCCCCCAGCGCCTAGCTCTCAGCCTCCACACCATGTGGGCAGGGAGCATGGGCCAACAGAGGGCCGCGAGCTGGCCCAGTGTATGGGGCTACAGCCCCCTCCAAGCTCCAGTGCCCCTCCTTGTTCCTGGGGTTCCCCGACAGACTCCTCCTCCCGCTCCTCCTGGGTGGGAGCCAGTAAACCCTCAGCACATACCTTCCCGTGTCGAGAACTCCCCCACGTCTTGGTCTTAACTCCTTCTGTCTGGGCCAGTGGTTCTCACAGGGGGATCTTTGGGGACGTTTTGGAAATCAGTGGAGCATTTTCAGGTGTCCCAATGGTTGGCAGGGAGCTAGTGGCATTCAGTGGATAGGGGATGAAATGTTTTTCCCATATTTACTGTAAATTTACTGAACTATGGCGTGCATAGAGAACACACATATCTTAAGTGTACACTCAATGAGTTTTCACAAAGTGAACACACGCATGTAACCAGCACCCAGACCAAAACCAGAAGATTATCAGAACCCCCAAAGCCCCCTCAGACCCCCTTTTGGCCACTACCACCCACCAGGGATCACCACCACCCTGACTCCTAACACCAGGAATTCCTTTTGTCTTGAACCTCCCAGAAATTGCATCAAGCCACATGTGCCCTTTGTCTGGCTTCTTTCCCTCGCCATCGTGTTCAGGAGAGGGCCCCACGGTGCTGCGTACAGCTCTTGATGGGCATGTGGGCTGTTTCCAGTTTGCAGCTGTCAGGGCTGGCGCCACCTCCAACATTCCTGCACACAGTTCTTGATTCACAGACGTCTGTGTTTCTGCTGGGCGTACACCTCGGAGTGAGTAGCAGGTCACGGGACAGGCAAGTGTGCAGCCTTAGCGGCTGCTGCCTAAGCTTTTGCCCAAGTTGTTGCAGCGATTGACATTCCCACCTGTGCAACATGAGAGCTCCTGCTGCCCACCCTCCTTACCAGCACTTAGTGTTGTCTGTCCGTTTCATGCCAGCCATTCTGGAGGGTGTGCCGTGGCCTCACACTGTGGTCACAGGCCGTTGGGAGTTCCTCTTTCCTGAAGTGTCTGCTCAAATCTTCTGCCCAGTTTTCTGCTGAGTCATTTGACTACAGGTCTTTACGTAGCCTGGATGTGACTTCTCTGGTGAATATTAGGACTACGACTATCTTCTCTCACTCTGCGACTTGTCTTTTCTCTCTCCTAAAGGTATCATTTGATGAAACAGAATCTCAAGAGAGTAAAATTCATCAACTTTTCCTTTAAGGCTAATAATTTTTGGTCCTGACTAATCTTTGCTTACGTCTTTGCTTTATTCTAGAAACTGTACGGTCTTACCTTTCAGTTTTTGATTTATTGCTCCATACACCTTTTGGATGACCCATCAGACATCCACGTAGGTGAAAAACCTGTTTATAATGATTTCCCCTAGAGCCTAGCTCCGCTTTACACACAAACACAAAGTATTTTTTTGCAGTTTAATACACACTGAGTTTCCCAGAACATAACTCCTGAGTAAATTTAGAGAAGATTGCATTTTGTTTTGTTTGGAACTTTACCAGGATCTGAATCACTGTTTCAGAAAAAAATACTGCACTGACAGCAAAGCTGCTCGAGGTACAGGAGGAACCACGGAAGCCACCTCTGTCTGTCTGCATTTCTAGATGATTCTTCGTTTTAAATAGACATACATTCTTAGTTGACTCTTACTTCAACTTAGTAACTGTGAAGGAAGCTTCCCCCATCTTCCATTGATTATTGTCTTATTTCTGTTGAATCCACACTTACTCACGAGAGCCCAGAGCACACATCTGGTCTCTTCAGGTACATCCCCGCGTGGTCACGCCTGGACACACATCCTTTTATCATAAATTATTTTCATGGCTCTTTTCTATTACAAATCGGGCATTATATTAACTTCGGGGAGGGAATTCTGTGTGTAGATACATTTCCTTTCCCTTCGGGACGGTAAAGGGGATTTTACCAAGTATGTCCGAGAAGGAGAAGCTGTGGGGTCCGACAGGGTGAAGGCCAGTGGACCTGGCTCTGTCCGGGCCTCACGTTTCAAACCAAATGGGAACACTAACCGCAGGAGTTTTCTCCTAAAATGGCATTCATCTTAGACCAACCAACTTTACAGTAACAGTAGTTTTTCTCTCCTCACCACATTTGTGAAATAGAAGGTCCTACACCAACCCCAGGAGAAACGACACGTGAGTGGCCCCACCACTCAAAGCCCCCCACCCATCTCCCACCACCTGCTCGAGATCCCGCATGGGCCTGCATGGAGTCTTCTCTGGGTCTAGTTCACCAGTAGAAAGGCCTGAGTCCAAGCCCCAGCTCAGCCCCAAATTAGCTGTGTGGCTTCAGCAGTGTGTTTACCCTCTCTGAGCCCATAGCTCCATTCATAAAATGAGTATGACACTACTTGACATATCCGTGAAAGCCGAAAGGTGGTAACTGCTAACGTTCACCGAGTGCTTACTCTAGACCACCTCCTGTGCTAAAGGCCCTGTGAGCGCCATCTCCTTTCACCCTTCCAAACCCGCTGTGGGGACGGGGGCCACTATTATCCCCCTTTTACAGGTGAGGAGAGCAGAGGCAGAGAGAGGGTGAGTAAGTTGCCCTAGGTCATACAGTTGGTAAAGGGCAAAGTTGAGAGTTGAACCCAGGCAGTCTGACTGCTTCTCATTAAATGATAACTTGTAGGGAAAACAGTGCCCACCACAGGGAAGACACTCACAAAGTGGCAGCTCCTGGCTCCTCTCACGTGTGCACTGATGTATAGCTGTGAACTCCGGCATTTATTGCTGCTTTCTCTCTTTCCCTCCCCTACCCCCGCCAAGAACCGGGTGCGTGCCTTTGGTTTAACTCCATTTAATACATGTCATAGTGGCTTTTAAACAAGTTGATTTCTAGTATCCTAAATTTGGCAAGGTTTGTCAATAGAGCACTAGTAAAAGTGATGTTATTTTTAGTTTACCTGCAAAGGATACAGGAAAGTCCGTGTTTACACTGGAATCCATGTTGGTATTTACCTAAAAAACTCCAATCCCATAAGCAACAAAAAGCACACTATGTCAGAAATACTTCCAAGCCCTGGCCACTTATGCCTGGAAATACTTGACAGGAGGAAGCACAAAGACCCGCTGAGCGCTGGCTGCAGCAGGATTTGACCTGCGTGTCTCTAGATCCCGAAGAATGTTCTCTGATGCAGACCAAGGTCAGGTATGGTAAACAAAGTGGCTGCCAGCACGAAATAGACTCCCAGCAGGTGTGGCTGCTGAAATTTTCCATTTTTCAGAGCGACTGCAGGCTTGGAGAATTTTAGGGCGCTTTGTCACGGAAGGTCGTGTCCCGGCAGCCGTCCAGCCATCTGAAGCTGTGCGGTCGTCTGCAAACAGCAGCCCTGGGCTTTAGAGCCGAGGTTCAGGGTGAGTCTCTCCTTCACCCGGTGCTCAAGGCGCCTCAAGTCTCTGGGCTTCTGCTTCCTTGCCCATCACAGGAGGAGGCTGAACTGAGAGAAACCCTAAAGCCTTCCCAGGTCTAGACTCCCAGGAGCTAAGGAGGCAACACTGCCTGTGATTGGGATCCGTTGGTGCTGGGTCCCATTGTGAACAAGCCAGGACTCACTTCCTTTCTGCTGACTTAGGCCCATCACAGCATCTCTGAGCCTCAGTTCCCTCTTTAGTAAAATAAGGAATAATACTACTGATCTCACAGACAACATTGAAAAGGCTTAAACATAAAATAGATGCTCAATGAATGTCAGTTTCTTGCTCTCGCACATTTGCCCATCTTTCCTTTTCACCATGAGCCCCCCTCAGCCCTGGACCCCCCTGTGCAGTGGGCCGCCACTGCCCACGCCCCGTCCCAGCCCATCCTGTCTTCCCCCGGCAGTACTGAGAGTCGAGACTCTCAATTCTTCTGCCCCAAACTAGCACCCACTTCTAGACGAACTGTCACAATGGGAACCACCGGATAAACTGATGCATTTACACCTGTCACTTCCCCAGAACATCTGCAGTAAGAATTCTAATAGTAGAATTTCAGTGCAAAGAACAGAGAAGAATCGGTAATTTAAACATGGCAACATGCAATGAAAAGTTCCATTCCTTGATGATGCTAGAAAACAAAGCATTCGGAATGGTTTCTCTTTTCAGTGTATGTTATTCATATAAGTAACGGGTCCTCCACATGACTTATTTGGTTCCGTGATCTGTTGCTTTTTCCTCTTGGCAAAATAACCCACTTGAGTGGCTCGATCTCAGGAGTTTTCCCAGTGGGTAAAGGCTGACAGCTGGGATTCTTCTTTGCTTTCTCCAGTCGGCCACCCTAGATTCTTTGGGGAGTCGGTGCGGCATCGGTGAAAAGTTGATAAACAACATTCCTTCTTTGGTCTCGAATGGACAGGCCTTGGTGTCTTCGGGCTCCTTCATGGCTCCCCAGCTGTAATTATTGGTTGCTTTTTAAAGTGTCCCTCTGAACTGAGAGTCTTCAGTTGTTCTAAATTCATTTGGGATCCTTCTGGACCCAGGAATTAACGGTGACTCTTCATTCCTGTAAGTCAGAGACGGTCTCGTCTAAGGAAACATTCCAGGGCTGTCGGCGTGTGTGTGGCGAGATGGGCCAATTCAAGCTGCATCCCAGCATCCTCCAAGTGGGGGTTCAAGGTGGCCTCGAAGCAGAAAGCTTCCTTGTGAGTCTGATCTCCAGCCTCGAGGACCCTGCCCTCCTGTAGCCCTGATCCCTGGGGTCCCGGAGCAATGGGAATTAAGACAGAGGCCATCGGGCCAGAAGGATCGTGGGTGGTTTTACTGGCCACAAAGAGTCGCTAATGTAATGGGATCTGGGTAATGCCCTGAACCACTCCCGACTTCTGAAAGAAAGAGCGGCCGTTCCAAAGAGTCTATACACTCTACCATGTTCCGCAGACTCCCAGCGCCCTTCCACCAATCCCACCTCCTCCCAACACAATGCCTCATGGGGGATCCAGGGGGTGGGAGTCTGCTCAGGACTTCGAAATATTTGCTCTTTAATAACGATAATGAAAATAACAAATGACACTTATTGAGCACCTTACATGCATGCCTTTATTTCATCCTCACAATGGCCCTATGTGGTAGGTACCACTATTATCCCCATTTTACAGACGAGAGCACTGAGGCCAAGAGGGGCAGATAGCCCAGATCCTCAGGGCTAGCAAGTGACAGAGATTCAAACCCAGCTTGGAGTGGCCCCACAAGCCTCACTTTTAACACCTGCATGAATCCGCTGCCTGCTTTGCCCTGAGCCCAGGAGCTCGATACTTTACTATTCCACGCAGGCCCCATCAGGTTCCTGCTGTTCAGGCCAAACCCCGGAGGTCCTGAATGCACACTCCAGAGGAGGGGGACATGCACGACACAGGGGTAGAAGGGCAGGCTCTGGGGCTAGCGGGCTCAGGCTGGAATCCAGCTCCAAGGCTTATTCGCAGTGTGGCCGGAGACAAGTTACTTAACCTTTCTGTGCCTTTGTTTTCTGTCCGTGCAGAGGAAGATCACCCCTATCAGGCAGCAGCAGAGATGGGAGGAGTGATGTGTAAAGTACACGATTGGCGGTCCGTGTCCAGCGCACTGGAAGAGCTCCATAAACACAGGCTTTTTGTCAGCTCGGCCGCCTCTATCCAGCTGTCCGGTCATCACCGCCACCCTGACACTAACAGGCAACTCAGGCTGGCATGGTCAAGGCTGACTTCCTGATCTTCCCTCCCGCTCTTGCCCACCCCAACACCTGGGCAAGACACTCCTGTCCTTCTAGGAGCTGAAGTCAAAAATGTTGGCATCATCCTGGACTCCTCTCTCCTGCAAGCCTCACATCTGACTCACCTGCAAATCCTTCTAGCTTTCCCTTTAAAATATACCCAGAGTCCAGCCCTGTCTCACCACCTCCACCGCTACCTGGTCCTGGCCAACGCCGTCCTCCCCTGCTACTCCAGCAGCCTCCCCACTGGGCTCTCTGCTTCCCCTCTCACGCCGACTGTCTTCTGCTGTTGCCAGAGCACCTCAGGATCCGTCATGAAACTCCATTCAAGGCTCCCGTGTGGCCACATCTCACCCAGAGCAAATGCCAGCGTCTAATCACAGGCCCCTGAGCTGGTCCCCACCGCACCAGCAGGGGCAGGGGAGGCAGAAGATGTGGCAAAGTGCTCGAGAAAAGCATCGGAGGGAAAGATGGTCCCTTTGGTTATATAGGAAGATATCATTACAGAAATAAATAGATTTTATGGTTTTTGCTGGATAGCACATGATTGGTCCAAAGTGGACCAAGTAATGCTGAGGAAGACTTTTTGGAAGAGACGCGAGACATACTCAACCTCCCTTCCAAAATAACATCGAGATAAGGCTGGAAACGCAAACTAGGCCCTTCTGAGTGAAGAGGCGGGACCAAGCACGGCGCTGGACCCCAGGCCCTCGTGAGGCCGGCTAAAACCACCGTGATGGGATTTTTAAGATACAAACCTAAAGAGAAAATGAGAAAGGTGAAGATAACGAAACTCTGGGAGCCAGAAAGCTTATGAACAAGAAGCAACTGACTGAGCGGCCGAAGAGCTGAGTTCCATGCTCACGGCAGGAAAACCCATGAACCTATGAACTGGATTTATTTAGCAGAAAGCTCAGAAAAACGCAGGAGCCTGTGGCACCAGGTCCTTCTGGAACTGAGAGCGAAGCCGCAGGGAGGGAGAGCGTCAAATAAGGGAGGCTGGCTGACATCTGTTCAGCAGCAGTTAGATGCTGGGACCCCCACCCCTACTCTGCATGGTGGGGTGCCTGTCTCTCTCCCACTCTGGCAGAAGACCGACAACTGGCTTTCCAGAGAGGATAAACCTAGGGACTCTGGACTGTGTGACATCAGACGCAGTTGGGACCCAGGGTATCAAACTGGAGATGGGGGATTCAGTGACTGTGGACGTACTGGATGCTGAGACCCCCTCTCCCATCCCTGTTACCCTACTGGGCTCCCAGAATGCTGGCAGCCAGGCCGCTGCGCTCTAGAAAGGAGGCTGGAACAATCTGCTCCAGTGCATCTGACAAGCCCAGGTGGAAAGACCTGGAGAGACTGACACAGGGGCTCCCCCAAAATTGGCACAGCATAGCACCCCACAGTAAAGCTCACAGGCAAGAAGATCTGCCTGTTCAGACACCGTGGATAAGCAGACATGTGAGGAGAGCCTCTACGAGGCAGAGAACAAAACGAAGAAAAGCGACTTGGAGGAAGAAAACATTACGCAAGGAGAAGAAAATTTCCAAAAATCATTATTGATAACTTTTGAGAGATAAGAAAAGATGTTAAATCCATGAAACAAGAACAGAAGTTTATAAATAAGAACACCTATAGAGCAAAAAGTATTTCTTGCAAATTAAAAATGTGAAAATAGAAATTAAAAACTTTGTAAAAGATTGGAAGATGGAATTGAGGAAAATTTTGAAAAGTCAGTCAGAAAGACAAAGAGATAGGAAACAGAAAAGAAAGAGAAAATAATTAGAAGACTAGTCCAAGAAGTCTAACATGCAAATAAGAAGAGTACCACAAAGCAACAATAGTGAAAACAGAGAGGAGGAGATATTCGTCAACAAAGCAACACAAGGATATTTCCCAAACTGGAATAGCATGAATCTCCAGACAGAAAGGGAACTTCAAGTTTGCAGCATAATGGAAAAAATATACTCACACCAAGGCCACTGTTATGAAATTTCCAGAACACTGGGAATAAAGAAAATCTAGCACGCTTCTGAAGGGTAGAAAGAAACAGGTATGTGCAACAGATAAGGAATTAGAATAAATTTGGAATTCTCACTAGCAAACAGAAAGAAAAACAAGCAAAAAAACAATGGGGAGTGGCTTCAAAATTCTATAGGAAAATTATTTCCAACCTAGAATTCTATAGCCAGCCCGATTATCACTCATATGTAAGAACAGAATAAAAATAATTCAGACACGCAAATTCTCAACAAAAATTTAACTTCCACATGCTTTTTCCCAGGAACTCATTGGAGGGTATTCTGCCAAATGAAGGAGTAAGCTAGGGAGAAACAAGACACACCACACATATGAGCTCCCTGGGGCTGCTGTAACAATATGCCTCAAACTGGGGGTCTGAAACAACGGAGGTTTACAGTGTCATGTCCCAGAGGCTAGAAATCTGGAATCATGGTGTCAGCTGGGCCACACTTTCTCTGAAACCTCGAGGGGAAGGTCGGTCCTTTCTTGCCTCTTCCAGCTTCTGTAGCAGCAGAACTCCAGTCTCTGCCTCCATCTTCACTCAGTCTCCCCTCTGGGCATGTCTGTCTCTGCGTCTCATCTCCTCTTCTTATAAGGACATCAGTTGTACTGGGTTAAGGGCTCACCCTACTCCAATATGACCTCATCTTAACTTAACTAATTGCGTCTGCAGTGAGCCTATTTCCAAATAATGTCACATTCTAACGTTCTGGAAAAGACATGAATTTGGCAGGGGACAATATTTAACCCAGTACAACATACAGAAACAGGAGGTGAGAGGAATTCTCTGGATGCTGGTGAAGGGCTGGCCCAGGCCGACAGCTGTGTACCAGGGCAGAGGGCAACCGGCACAGACTGGGCAGGCCAGACACTCAAAGATTTTGTCAGGAAGGTGAAACTGAGATTTAGGGATTGAATTAATGATAAATACACAGAAAACTGAGCAAACAAACAAGAGCAACAATAAAAAGGCAATTGTTAATTCCAGGAAAAACAAAAGATTAGTTCCTAGCCACAGCTCTGCAAGGCATACATAAATGTACATAAGAAACAATGAATGCTTATCAAGCCAAAATTACAGGACAAATCTATGGGGAGGGCGGGGGATGGGAAGTGGTGGAAGTGGAGGGAGGAAAGAGTGATAAGTCCTTATCTTCCATGGTTAAGGGAGAAGGCCAAAACCTGAAAAAGCCAGTTAGCAATTCAAGTATATAGACACATGTTGCAGTACATATTAAAAGAGTCAAAAACATTGCGCCTGGAGAAGAGGAAATGGGAGGGGAGGGGAATGAGGAATGTTGTTTGTCTTAAAGCTTGTACAACTAGTTGAACTGTACATATGCATAACCTCAACTAGAGAAAGAAAATCAAAACAAGAGAGAGAGGCACAAATTGGGCCAAATCATCAACAGCCTGGTGCAAGGTGCACTACACCATAAGCACACTTTATAATTCACATATTTTATGATGAAACTCTAGAGTCAGCTTCGAACACGGGCAATTCTGCCTCCCCTCACCCTACCCAGGGGACATTTGACCATGTCCAGAAGCATTTTCGGTTGTCACAGCCCTGGGAGTCTGGTGGCCAGAGACCAGGGACACTGCTGAGTATCCTTCAGCACACAGAGCGTAGCACTCACAACAAAGAATTTGCTCAACAACTAACAAAAAAGAAAGATCTGGCCCAAAATGTCAATAATGGCAAGGTTGAGAAACCCTTGCTCAACAGATGGCTGGGAAGAGAAAGCCCAGTGGAGAGGCCTGGGAAACCGGTCTCTCCACACTCACACGACACTCTGACACCAGATGGCTGCGTTTTCCCACACTGACCCCTTCTCTGATTCTCTGTGGACCTAACTGGATGCCCCACAACTCAGTTTACTTCTGACAGTCTATCTCCAATCCGTCTACTTGGAGTTAGCGTCACATCCCACAAGGTAGGGGCTCAGGCCCACAAGACTGCCCCCACTCTAGCTGCTAGCCGCAGGTCCCAAGCCTCCTGTATTTATACCAACAGACTGGCTATAAATCAGGGGTTCCCACGACCCCCTGCTCAGGTTCAATAATTTGCTGGAACAGCTCATAGAACTCAGGAAGGCACCTTACTCACATTTACCAGTTTGTTCTAAAGGATACCGCTCAGGAAGAGCAGAGTGCAAGGCAAGGGACAGGGCTGGCGTGTGCTTCGGCGCCCTCTCCAGGTGCCCCGCCCTCCCGCACCTTGATGCGGTCACCAACGCGAGGCTCCGAACCCCATCCTTTTCAGTTTTTGGAGGCTGTGTTCCATAGGCATGATTGACTAACTCATCCTCCAATCCCTCTTCCTCACCAGGAGGTCAAGGGCCGGGGTTGAAAGTTCCAACCCTCTAAGCACTGGCCGGCTCCCCTTGCAACCGGCCTGCCCCCCCCCCCCAACTTCGGGGCTTCCCAAAAGTCACCCCAGGAACAGAAACTCGGGTGTGGTTGAAAGGGACTTGTTATGAATAACAAAAGACACTCCCTCCACCTTTAAGGCTCTCATCATTAAGGAAATTCCAAGGGTTTTAGGAGCTCTGTGCCAGGAACAGGGATGAAGCCCAGATGTCTCTTTCTTATTATAAGTCACGATGCCACAGGAAGCTGTTGAGATCCTCGAGGTAGGAAATCACAAAAGGCTGAATTCCGAGAGCTCTCGGGTGGACTCCACGGGCCTGGAAACCCGATGCAGGGGCAGATGGTGGAAGCAAGGCCGAGTTTTCCCACTTGGGTATTGAGGTGGATGTTGATGCCATGAACCAAAGCCAGGGAAAGGGTGTCGGCGGAGGAGAGAACAGTTTAGTTGGTGAAGTTTAGTCTGAGTCACTTAGAGGCCACGGGAGGTCAAGGTGAAGAGGCTTAGTCGGGTGGGTTCTGGGGTTCAGGACGGAGGTCTGGAGGGTGGACACATATGTGGCAGTCACTGCATTTAGAAGTAGGGTTTCCTGAGGGCTTTTTTTGAAGCCAGTGTTCACCCCAGACCTAGCATAGCGGCTGACACTTAAGAGAAAATTCCTGTTAAAGATGTACTGACTGAACAAAGGAAAATCATGCGTTCTAGTTTCCTGTGGCCGCTACAACAAACGACCACTGTGGGGGATCAGGATGTGCCTCCCCAAAATGTGTCTCTTTGGCTCTGTTATTTTTAAGGACAAAAGACTCTGAAAGAAACTTTGACCTTCCCTCTAAGTGCCTAAAAGAATTTAAGACAGAAGGCCTGTCCCAGGACAGGCCATCACCATGGACAACTCTCTCCATCATCACATTGTCTATGGATACCCAGCTAACATTCGTTGACCAAACGTTTGCTTTTCCATCTCCATGTGAACTGCCTTACTCCCCTTTGAAGCCCCAAACCACTACCCCCAACATCCTCCTTTGTCTTTAGCTGAAGATGGTATAAGGTGGCGGCTTTAGCCATTTTGGCGAGTTACTCAGTTTTCCTGGGTTTCTCCCTCGTATACATGTTATTAAACTTTGCTTGTTTTTCTCCTGTTAATCTGTCTCACGTCAGTTTAATTCTCAGACCAGCCAGAAGGACCTAGAGGGGCGAGGAATAGAGTTTCCTCCCCTATGTCACAAACTGGGTGCTTAAGATAACAGAAACTTATTCTCTCACAATTTTGGAGGCCAAAAGTCTGAAATGAGTATCACTGGGCTGAAATCAAGGTGTCGACAGGGCTGCACTCCCTCCAGAGGCTCTGGGGGAGGATCCTCTCTCACCTTGTCCAGCTTCTGGTGGCTGCCAGCACTCCTTGGCTTGTGGCTGCATCACTCTAATCTCTGTCGCCATCTTCATGTTGACTTCTCCCTTGTGTGTCTCATCTCCCTCTGCCTCTCTCTTATGAGAACACTTGTGGATCTGCCCAGATAATCCAGGAAAATCTCCTCATCTCAAAATCCTTAATTTAGTCACACCTACAAAAACTTTACCATATAAGGTAACATTTGCAGGCTCCAGGAATATACTGGAATAACTCAATATGCTTGGGGGCCACCATTCAGCCCATGACAGGGATCTGGACTACAAGCCCCTGGGAAAACAAACCTTAAAATCCTGAAATTGAAGAAATGATGGGAAGGCTGACTACCCCAGGTGCTGTGGTGGTTTTAAAACGTCCACAGATCATCCGATACCCCTATCCTGAAAAGGTGTATTCTAATTTCCCTGCCCTTGAATGTGGGCTGGACTTAGTGACTCATTTCTAACAAAGAGAATCAAGTGGAGGTGACAGCATGTGGCTGTGGAGAGTAGGTCACAGAAGGCCCTGTGACTTCCTTCTTGCTCACTTTCTCTTCCATGACTTGCTTTTGGGACAGCCAGCCACCACGTTATGGGGACACTGAAGCAGCCTATGGAGAGGGCAGCGTAGGGAAGAACTGAGGCACCCTGCCGACTGGACTTGAGAGCAGATCCTGCAGCCCCAGGCAAGCCCTCAGTTGCCTGAAACCTGGTCCCACATCTGCCTGCAGCCTCATAAGACAAACGGAATAGACCCACCCAGCTAAGACGCCCCAGAACCCCTGACCTGCAGACACTGAGATAATACATGCTTCTCGTTTTAAGCCATTACGTGTTGGTAGAATTTGTCATGCAGCGATAGATAACCAATACAAATGGGGAGTGAGAAGGAGATGAGACAGCAACAGCAGAGCAAAACCAGAGGGAGAGACAAGGAGGCACGATGTTGGTGGGTAGGACAGGGCCGAGGGAAATAACTCCAACGATGGTGGCGTGGATCCCGGACAGCCTTTGAGTCTGAGCTCCTCCATTATCGAGTGGACCCTGTTACATAATTCCAAAAATATTTGGCCTGAAGATGAAAGCAGAGAACTGAGTTGTATTTGAAAAGATGCACACAAGAACCTAGCATGGAGTCAAGAACATGGAAGGGGGAGAAACAGCAACAACAAGACTCACACCCTGGCATTGCGCTGTTTCCTGGGCCACTCTGCTATACTGACGTTCGCATCGGGTACCATCCCCACACGCAATCAGGTACTATGATCCCTATTTTTTTTTTTAAAGATTTTTTATTTTTCCTTTTCCTCCCCAAAGCCCCCCAGTACATAGTTGTATATATATATATATTTTTAGTTGTGGGTCCTTCTAGTTGTGGCATGTGGGATGCCGCCTCAGCATGGCCCGATGAGTGGTGCCACGTCCGTGCCCAGGATCCAAACCGGCGAAACCCTGGGCCGCTGAAGTGGAGCGCGCGGACTTAACCACTTGGCCACGGGGCCGGCCCCCACTATTATCCCTATTTTTGACGAGGAAATGAGGCTTCCAGAATTGACGTGGCTACTCTATGCTCCCATGGAGCCGGGACGTGACCCCAGATCAGGCTGATTGCAAAATCCACGTTAATCCCATTGCACCACCCACGTCTCTTTGTACAGCACTTATTTACATTCCTGGGGATTGTTTGAATTCTCTTCCCTCTGCCTTCTCACTAAGAACTCTGCCAGGGTTCCTCCTCCTCCCACCCCTGAAAAAATCCTTTGATTATTGTTCATTCCTGAAATCAAGCGTCTACATATTTCACCACGGAGACCCAGAAAGCCCTCGAAGGGTGGAATGCAGGAGCTATGAATTTAAAGCTTCTTCAAGACTCTTCCTCATTCTCTCTCCCCCGGGTGGGTAGGGCTGCCGTTCTGCCTGGCCGCCTTCCCTCCTCCTTGGCGTCTCCCCACCCTCTGGAGCTGCATCTGGCCGGAGCAGGACGTTCTCTCAGTCCCATTCCCCTGGAAAATGTTGAGTCCGCGTTGACACTGACACCCATCAGGGAGCCGTGCAGCTGTTCCCACGCAGCCAGCTCAAAGGCCTTCTGGAAATGGTTTGCATTCACCCGCCTTCTCCATGGCCTGGCAGCTCTGCAGGGCCTGGCACCCCAGGACTGAGGCTGGGGTCAGGGTGCAAATTAGGTTTACTCTTCTTTTCCCCCTCCCTGACTCCCTGAAGGTCTGGTAAATTCAGAGTTAATAGCTAAGAAAAACAGGTACTTCCTTCCTGCTATCCAGAATAAGCTTGGGGGAAGGAGGTGACATCTTTTTTTTTCTTTGTGGTTCGGGATATCTATTATCATATTATTTAGCTTTCATTTGATTTAAGTGGCATAAATCCAATTCCAACTGGATTTGGCAAAAAGGAGAGTTTAATAACAGTGTATTGGAGTATCTCCAAGTAAGCTGAAGACAGGGCAGGGATTGCTGCCAGATGGGGTCACCATGTACAGTTGTGCAAGCTGCACACTGCACAACCCCAGGGGCCACTATCACAAGGCGACCATACAAATGGCACTTGCTGGAGTTATGCAGGGCCCAACTTGTTGAGCTCTTCTCAGTGTCCCTCTTCCATGTTTTAGGAATAACTGGAAGCGGGGTCTTAAATGCCCACCAGGACTCACCCTCCATCTCTGAAACGAGATTCTCTCTGACTATTGACTAAATCCCTCCCACTGTGGGCTGGTTTCATCCATGAGGTGAATGAAAAATTGTCCATGAACGATTCCTTACTTCCAGCACGAACGAGGGACTAACTTATGCTGTTATTGGTCCCAGCTTCAAAACTTCTAGGGAAGAACTCTGATTGGCTTGTTTGAACTTGGCACCCATCCTTCCGCCAATCAAGGGGGTAGATGGCTCAGAGGCAAGCGCAGCCTGTGCCTCAGCCAGAGTCAGGTCCCACCTGGACCCAGCACGGCTGCCCAGTAGGAGGCAGCAGGTGTAAGAGCACCACCTTCGTGGAATTTAAGGCTTTTAGCCTCTGCTCACTTATCTTTATTGTCCTAACCTCCAGATTTTTCAGGAGAGCTGAATACCTAATAGTAGTTGGGACGATGGGGACGAAACATTGCTCTGTCTCAAGAGTGGGTGTGCATTAAACTAATCTGCGGGAATTGCATTTGACTGGACCTTAAGAGCTCGGGCAAAGTGGGAGCTGTATGCACATTGTCATTATTATGGGGCACATTATGATCCTCCTGCAGTTACTTGCAGGCGCCGTCTAAGCTGCCTTTAAGGCAGAAAATATCAGTTCTCTTCCCAAATTAACTGCTCACTGATGCTTGGTAACTGCCTCCTTCAAGGGGCCAGAGAGAAGAAACAACAGTCTCATAATCGTTCAATTGATCTCCCTCCACCTCCTCCCTGGCCTCTCATCTCCAACACGAGTTTGGAGGGTGTCCTCCCCCCTTGCCCTTTAATATTGCTACCCCCCCCCCATGGCACTCTATCCATATCTTTTTTGAACCCCCAACTTTTCACCCCAACTCTCCTCAGTCACCATAGTTTAGCAGCTTGAACATGAAAGCCAGAGAAGGATTCTCCGGGTGTCATGAAATCCAGGGGTTCCCCTGAAAGGGACAAGGGAGACATGTGGACTGAAGGAAAACAAATACAGCTGCCACGTGCCGTAAATATCACTGGATCATTTCATCCACATGTAACAAGGGGTTGCATGACGATTAATGACCAAAATAAATAGTAATCAATTACGATGATGGTAATTATGCTTTTGAAATTAGCCTGGGAAAGGATGACTGAGGCAATTTTTTATTCCAGCTCAGGAAAATGGCATGCCAGCTGGGGCTAATAAGTGCTTTCATTAGAGCGCTGAGCTCCGTCCAGGGCTGTGAAGAAAGCCCTCTCTGTGCTGTGGCCCGGCCCGGCCCTGACATGCCTTCTGCTTTTTAACAAGAACTGAAAGGTGGCAAGACAGACAGTTCTTGCCTTGGCACCAGGGGAAGTCGGCCTTTGAAAAGGCCGTGATTATTTTCAGCGGCCCAGGACGGGGTAGGCTCGTTTCCTTTGCCTCCATCTCCATGGCCTCGGTTCCAGCCCCGGCACTGAGTACCTGGGACTGACTGGGGCGGCTGGTGGCGGGGGATGACCCAGGGCAGAGGTCTGGACAGGGGAGCACTGGCCAGGGCAGTTGCAGAGACCGGCTGGATAAGGAGACAGAGGGAGAAAAAAAATGTGGTTTCTGTACAATGGGCTGTGTGTCCTTCCCCGCACTTCAGCCGCCCCAGGAACTGCTGTGGAGATGGTCACTATATTTACTTGCCAGCCCGTCCTCTCCACAGAGCATATTTACCCAGGCCCAGGGCGGCCCCCACAGCCCCGCCCTGCTGGCTCCTCTGTTCCTGCACACCGAGTGCCCTTGGGAATTTCATGGAAGTCACTTGCTGCTGGCTCCTGCCTCAGTTTCCCTTTCTGCCTCTCTCCCTTTCACTCTCTATTTCTTGCTCTGTTTCTCTCTCGCTATAAAGAAACTAAAGAAGGCCTCTCACTTAGCCACCCAGCAGCACAGTTGAAGAGTTTAAGGGTTAGTGGAAAAGAATTCCCTTCTCTCTCCTTTGAGGTCTGATAGGACTCACTACCCAAACCTCTGATTGAGGCTCGCTTCCTACACGCGGATCACAGCCTCAGCTTCATTCAGCGGCACTCAGCCCCCCAGGGGACGTTTGACAATGTCTGGAAACATTTTTGGCCGTAACAGCTGAGGTGGGGAATGCTACTGGCATCTAATACTTGGGGCCAGGGATGCTGCTTAAACATCCTACAAAGTATGCAAGAAAGAATTTTCTCACCCAAAATGTCAATAGTGCCGAATCTGAGGAACTCTGGCTTAATTACTGGCTAAGGAAGCATCTATTCAGCCCGCAAAGGCTGGCTTCCTGGAAGACTGGGTGTCCTGGAAGAATGGGTGAGGGACTCTGAAGGCACCTCGGGCGAGAAAGAAGTCTGCAGAAAACACGGCCAGCCAGAGGCCAGCCACATGCCTGCGCAGTAAGACATCCGTGCCCCCACCTCCTGGCGCCAGCGCTGGCCAATCAGATTAGCTGCTCCGGGGAAACTAAGGCCGCAGAGGAGGTTGCAGACGCTCCCTTTGTAACGCTTCTGCCAACGGGGAGGACGTTCCATCTGTCT
This sequence comes from Equus asinus, assembly GCF_041296235.1. Classification (NCBI taxonomy): domain Eukaryota; kingdom Metazoa; phylum Chordata; class Mammalia; order Perissodactyla; family Equidae; genus Equus; species Equus asinus. The sequence continues at coordinate 10,474,662 of NC_091798.1, forward strand.
GGTCAGAGAAAGGACTTGGGCAGAGAAGAGGGTCCCTCCACAGGCCAGTTCAGGTTGTCTGATAAATCTCCAGAGTCTGATGGACCCAGGAAGTGATCCTAAGAGGTTCAGGTATGGCCGAGAGTTGGAAACAATCCCCAAACATGGCCCTCGTCTCAACATTCATTTGGCAGTTGCACACGAGGCCTTGTGTCAGGTGCCTTCCACACCTTATCTGCTTCCATCCATACCACAGGGCTGCACGACTGTCCTTCCCACCTCACAGATGAGGAAACCGAGGCGCCGGAAGGTTAATGACTTATCCGAGGCCACTTGTCACAGCGCAAGTCCGTGGAGGAACTGGGGTGGAAGCCAGCATGATGTAAGATAACTTGGGGCCTCCCAGGTGTCTAAGGAGGACTAGAGACCCGGAGGGGACTGGTTGGCTGGACTGACGGGAGTGGCGGGTGAGGGAGCTCTGCCAGCACCCAGACACTTTGGGCTGAGAGCAGAGATCCACGGTCTGCAGTAGATGCGGGTTTGGAGATGAACTCACTCAGCAAATCCCCAGAGCACAGATTTAAGTTGTACCCCTTGAACCTTGCAGACCTTAACCTTGTTGAACCTTGTGGAACTTAACTCAAAATCAAATAATTTTACTGTCAAAAAACGGAGCTTATTTAGACTTCACATAAGTTCTAGAGATTTGGGTGGTGGGAGCAGAGGACTATGATTCACTGAGCGCCAACTACGTGCCAGGCACTCTGCTAGACCTACTCGTAGATGATTCATTGCTCCCTCCCCAGAAACCCAGGAGACACCCTTAGCCCCAGGGTTAGGGGCTAGCAAAGGCCAGGGGCAGAGGGCTGGCATGCACGTACGCACATGCCCTGGTGCTCGGCACGGTCTGTCATTAGGAAGGGGTACTGGGCTATCATGGGGGCATAGCTCCATTGGGGCTATTGTCAGAGAGAGTCCTGCAACGTTCCCCTGCAACCCGGAGAGCTTCTAGAGACAAAATCCCAAGGCACACGCCCAGTGAGCCCGATTAATTGGCTGCTAAAAAGCCCACACACACCGAGACGACTCTGGTCTCCATTTGGTGTCCTCAGAAAAAGGGCCTGCTTTTTTTTATTTCCTGCCCATTCCAGTGTCAGGAAATTCTTCCATATAGACACCCTCAGGCTGCAGCTTAGGCCAATTTCCTCCTCTCCGGTCCAGAGTGGAGATGAGGAACAGCTGGTGGCCACCGTCTCTAACAATCTTTCATAAACCTGAAGACCCATTATATAATCAGCCTTCAAATGAAATCATCCTAGTTCCTCTAAACATTCCTCAGAGATCATTTATTCTCCAGGTTTCCTTTGTAACTTACTTGACCACTTTGGAAATTCTCTTTGTTCCTCTTAAGGTGCAGAGACCACAGTCAGACGCGACGCTGAGCCCATTTCAAACGCCCTCTCAGAAACGTTGTCAGAGGGTGATTCTCCCAGTAAAGCCAACAGGGAAGAAACGGGGACAGGGAAAAGCTCAAGGCACCTGAGTGCAAACCCCTGCTTCTCCTCAGACAAGCTGTGTGACTTCAGGCGAATCAGCGGTGTTGGCGAGACCTCTGTTTCTTTCCCTCCAAAGCAGGAGGAAAGACTTCCCCATAAGGCTGTAACGAGACAGTGTAAGTTAAGTGCTTGGCGCCAGTAGAAACACTCTACCCAGTAGCTGTTGTGACTTTGCTGTTATGCCCCCTCTCCCCACCGTGAAATGTAGCCACTTCGTTATTTATAGTTCCTCCGAACCAAACAGAGACAGCAAACCAAAGACAGGAAGTTCCTCCCTGACCCTGTCTGCCTCCTCAAGAAGGGAGCCGCTGTCCCAGATGTGTTTGGACCAGGCTGGTGGCACCTCCCAGGGGTGTTGGGGGAGGGGCTTCCACTTTGGGTGGGAATGGGTTTGGTGACTTCTTAAAATCTCTTTCAACTCCAAGATTCTATTTAGAACCCAGGTCAACCCAGGCTCTCACCCCTTATGCATTCTCCACAATGAAACCCAAACAGATTTCCCAGGGGGGAAACGCAGGAGAGATGGTACCCAGCACCCCTTGCAACACACCTCCTCTGCATGCCCATCCCCCGAGTTTCCATTCTCCCATGCTGCCCCTGGTAGTCTTCCTCTTCCAAACTCCCCTGCAGATGCTCCATTTCTTTCTGTTGGGTCAAGCAATGCAGCTGTGCCCTCTAACATGTCTGCCCCAGCCAGGTCAACCATAGCAGCTGACAGGCTCCACCCTCCCCAGCAGGCAGTGTAGAGACCGTCCACTCTTCCTGGAGCATGGCCCCTGGGGCCTTACTCCACAACCAAAGAGACTTAGCACAGAATCCGTTTCCTCTACACACAGAACTTTTTCCAAGAGGAACTCCTATAACAGAATTTTCTCCATCTTTTTGCATACAATTTAATGATTTCAGCCTCCAGTTCCAAGAGCTTGTATTACCTCCTTGTAAAACAAACTATGCCAACAAATATTTATATTCATATATTTTTTAAATGCCTCTGCATTTTTTATCTATTGGCATTATGGTACTTTTTGTCCGTCCACGTGGAGCATCTAATAGAGCTGGGCTGCAGCGTCACAACTCGCCCATAGGTGGCACCAGCTCACACACTTTTATGTGTGGGCATGAAATGTAACTTAAGATGGAGGTTTCAGGTTATGTGAAATGACTTAGCTGCATATTTCTCTGCTTTGAGAAACTCAAAACTTACTGACTTTCCTTCCAGTAAAAGGGAGTAGCTGAACTGGACTCCCCCTTTCCAAGGCTTTAGTTGACAGAGCACTTTCACAGTTGACTTGCCATGTGGATTGCTCACAGCACCATCCCTTTCCCACAGCACAATCGAGCCTTTCAGTGATTCCTGCCAGGTCATGGCAGCAAGTGTTCCCAACATCTCTTGGGTCACGCGTCAGGGAAACCTCCCAGGGCAGCGAGACCCCAGGATGCACTGATTTTGCTGTTAGGACACAGGCGTGGCTGCCTGCAATGAGTTGGCCTCCTGCCTCCAGCAGGCAATGGATTCCTGCTCAGCCAGCAGACAACTGCCTCAGCTGGACGTTGCCCACCAGTATCGTCCAGATAGGCAAACTCCTGGCTCCTTATAAATCCTCCCTCACAGTTGGAACTTTCAACAGCAATTGCAAAGCGGCTTTGGGATGAATCAAAGGAAATGCATTGGACGGCATTTGAAATGGTCTAGGCTAACCTACTGCCTCGATCCAGGACTGGGACGTAAATGGAGGTGGACTTCACCAGGAGCAGGAGTGATTTCTTCCCAGCCTCTGGGCTGGGAGGAGAAGCGGGGCTGTGAGGAGCTAGAGGGGAGAGTAAGCCGATAGCCGTCTTGGTGCACCGCGGCCAGCGGCCTGCCTCTGAAAGATGCAGTGTTGTCCTTTGCCTGTTTGGGTAGAAAATGACATGTTACGACACAGCTTGATGGATGGTGAAAGCCCTCCCCTGCATATTCCCTTTCTGCCCGCCCCCCTTTTCCCACTGGCACTGGCACGTGATCTTATGCTTACCAAATCTGCCAATCAAACCAGAAAAGTTAATTTGTCAGAAAGGAAAGAACATCAGAGACTCTTTGAAAAAGAGGTGGTGTTTCCTGGTTCCAGAGCATCCAGTCACCACAAAAGCTTTGGTGCTCTGTCTGTTCCTGTGAACATACAATTAGGTGATGGAAGGGGGGCTCCAGAAGGAACGCAGACCTGCCTAGGGGCACATGCTAACTCAGTTCTTCCCTCACTGATTTACTCAGCTAATCCTATCTAGCCCCTCTTGGTTTCGGGCCCAGTGCTGTGGGCTGAGAACTCAGAGATGAGGAAGACTCAGTCACTGTGTTTCAGTCACTGATTGCTGTGTAACAAAATACCCCAACATTTAGCAGCTTAAAATTGCCACTGACTAGGCTCCTGTATTCGTTTGGTCAGAAATTCAATCAGGGCACAGCAGGGTTAGCTCCTCGATGTCTAGGAACTCAGCTGCAGAGACTTGAAGCCCAGAGGTGACCTGCAACTGGGGAACAGCATCGTCTAAAGGTATGGATTGGGATGACTTGAAGACTAACCCTGCAGACCAGAGCACGTGGCCACTCCATGTGGCTAGGCTTCCTCACAGCACGGCAGCTTCAGAGCACTCATACCCTTCATGTGGTAGCACAGGGCTCCAAGTGCAAGTGTCCCAGTCAACAAGGAGGAAGCCACCTTGCCCTTCAGGATGCTGCCTTCCAAGTTACCCGGGATCCATTCGCCCTGTTCTGCTAGTCAGAGCCATCACAAGCCACATAAAGGTAAGGGAGGGGACACAAACACCACCTCTCACGGGAGGAGTGTCCAGTCACATTGTAGAAGAGCCTGTGCGATGGAATACTCTGTTACAGCCACCTTGGAAAATAAGATTCGCCTCTCGCCGTTCATGGTGGACACAGTAAGAAATGCCTCTGGTTGTCACATCCCAGTGCATTAGTCACCGTCCTTCATTCATTCACTCACTCATGTGTACCCAGAGGGCAGCTGCAGCCTCAGCAGTTCCCGAGATCATGGTCAGACGACCTCTGACCCACAGTTCCATGGCTTCGGATAGCTGGAGCCTCCCCAGCATTTCCGCGGTCTCCCCTTCTCCTCTGCTGAGTCAGAGCTCACTGCGCAATGCAGTGTGGGGCTCATCCATTCTTGGAGGGTAGGGGGGAGAGGGAGTTTCCATTGCGCATCTCGTGCAAACGTTTAAAAACTCATATTAACAATGTCAGTTCTCCATAGTCCTTTCCAACAACCCCCCACACACACCACATGCACACACATCACCTGGGATTTCTCCCCTTTCCCCCTAGCCAGCAGCCCCAGCCTCTATGGCTCCTTCTTCCCTTCCCCTCCCAGGGATCCTCAGTTTGTTCCCCTCTGTTTGCAGAGTGAGTGGCACTCTGAAGCGTCTCCCCACGTGCCTGATGTGCTCACAGGAGCTTTTCAACATGTCGAGCAGAGCCAGAGCCTTCCCAAGATGGCAGCCCTCCCCAAGGAGGGCACAGAAATCACAATCACCAGTCGCTCATGCAACACAGGTTGGTCGGGCACCTACTGGGCGCCAGGCATGGGGTGGTACAGAGGACGTCAGACTGTATTCTGTGCCCCTCTGAATTCTATTGCGTAACAGCTGCTTCACCTTGTTGTTAGAGGAATGCCTGGAAATAGGATTAGCGTTGTGTTTGTTATCCTGGCCACAGCTTTTGCCTCGACAGGTCACCTGTGCAAGGGATTCTGTCATATACCATGCGTTCTACTCCCCCTACTGCAGTCATTTGTCAACTATCTTTATGACTTTTGCCATAAGTGTATACCACCTGTGTTTTATTGGCGTTATATAAGTTTTTTAAATGATTCACTTTCTTCACTTTCCATTAAAAAAACCCTTATATTGCTATAATCCCTTGCCAGGAATAGAAGCCAACCCTAAAATTAAATTCAATTTTAAAACTATTCTATGAAACTTTAACTAAAGACAAAACTTGAGCCTGTGCCCTCTCTCTTTGTGAAAGAGGGAGCACAGGCTGTATGGAATGGGTGTTCAAGACAGTCTGGCACACACTGAGACCCACTCTGTAGTGTGATCCTGACAGGAAGGAGAACTCTCCCTGAGGGATGTAGTATAATTCACGCCATCTCTGTGTACCCTCGACCGTCATCTCAGCACCACCAGTGATTTCTGTCTAAATCAGTCAGGATAGCCACGTTCTGCTGCAGCAACAAGCAACCCTCAAATTTCAGTGGCTCAAAACACAAAGGTTACTTCTTGCCCATATCCACTGTGGGTCGGCAGGTCCCTGCTCATTCTTGTTGCTCAGGGTTCCAGGCTGATGAAGCAGCCACCATCCCGAACGTTGAGAGTCATTGTGCCAGAGGAAGAAAGTGATATGCAGAATGCCCAGTTTTTAATGCTTCCTCCCACAGTGGATACTCACCACTTCTGCTCACTATTCAATGGCTAAATCAAGTCACATGGCCAGCTGTGCCTCCCCTGGGCAGGAAGTACAACCCGATCATGTCCTGGAAGGAGAGCCAGAATATCTGTGAACTATACAGACCTCATCCCACCCCACGCACTGAGAACACTGTCCCTAACGGTTGGGCCCCAGCTTTTCCAGGCTTTCTCTACAACTCCCGCCACACCCAGGCACACCAGGCCACTCACCCCCCTGCAGCCATGACCATGCTCTGCACTTGCCTTCCCCTGCCTCTGCCCATAGCTCCCACTCACCTGAACACTCTCTCTCTGCCTCCCATCCTACTCACCCTCCAAGATTCTACCTGTTCCTGAGGCTTTGTCAGCCCCAAAACTGAGAGTACTGTCTCTCTGTGTATGTGTTCTCCTAGGGTAACCTTATGAATTCTCAGAGCTAGAAGGGATGAACTCCCTCATTGATAGCAGAGCTGCTCACTCCCAACACTGTTGACATTTGGGCAGGATAACTCTCTCTCGTTCTGCCCATTGTAGTATCTTTTGCAGCATCCCTGGCCTTTACTTAGATGCCAATAGCAACTCTTCCCTCCAGTTGTGACAATCAAAAATACCTCAAGATGGGGACTGTCCCTTAGGAGGGGAAACAAAATTTCCCCCAGTTGAGAACCACTGTTTTACAGCACGGCCAAGAGGAATAAATACTGCTCCCAAGGTGACATGGTGGGGTAGTGGCTGAAGGGGCAGGAGAAATGCAGGCTCTTGGCTCCCCATCTGGTGTTCCTGGCACTGGTGCACAAGGTTAGGGTGGGAGTATAAATGAGGAAAATGGGCTGGGCTCATAGTCTTTTGACACATTTGATGCGCCTATTGAATACTTCCATAAAGAAATACACTCTCTCTCATTTAAAAAAATAACACACACAGACTTCTTGGTCTGTCTTACATTTTTCAACATTTAGTATAATTCAGAGGACAAGAAGTACTTCATTTTCCATTAGTTCTACCATAAGAAAAGAGCAGTGTTAATCCAATGACAACATGGCAACTGACAATGTTAAGAGAGAGACACTAGGGAGTGCTGGGGACTGTGTCAAACTGGAGAATGCATGCCCCATCTAAAAAGCCAAGTGCTGTAGCAAGTTGTTAGGATTTTTCAAAGAGATGAAATCTGAATTTTAATGAGATAACTCCTGATTTTTAGAGGCTGAAAACTAGTTTAATTTTGGGGTTTTTTTTTAAATGTGTAAGTCCAAATTACAGGTCACACAAAATACCAAGTTTGGCCCTTGGGCCATGCAGCTCAGCCACTTCTACGTTACCCAAGCGACCACATCATGCACCCCTGGAGACATGCTACAGCCACAGCCCACAGCACCCCGACTATCAGAGTCACCCAGGGGGGCTTTTAATACTACAGAGTCCCAGACCCCACCTCAGACCTGCCAGCCAGAAAGCCCTCAGGGTGAGCCCCTGGGACCTGGGATTTTGCAAAGCTTCTAGATGATTCCGCTGCAACAGGTCCCTTGACAGGTTTGGAAACCATCGTATTAACTCCTCCCTCCCCTCCCCAGACTGTGAGCTCCTCGGAGGGGCCGCATCCCATCCTTAATGTCTTCCTACCACGAGCGCAGAACTAGCACAGATTGGGTGCTCTTTAAGCATCTACTCAAACTGAATCACCAGAAAGGGTGAGTAGTAATTGCTTCCAGGCTTTTCTCTTGGATCTCATTTTTTAAAAATCTCTGTGGTATTTGGTTGCAACATTCTTATATCAATTACAAGGTTCCCTGGAGGAAAGAGGAAGGCAGGGGAAGTGACAGCAGGCAAGTTGCATTATCACCACTTTAAATAAAAAGACAAAGTCTGTGATGAGGCCTCGGTTCCAGGAAGGCTGGGGGACCTTCCCACCAAGTCCTCGCTCCTGGACAAGCCTTCCTCTGGCTCCCTAGAGGGCAAACAAGTTGTGGCTTCTTCTCGCATGGGCCTCCCTGGGAAGAGTCGCTCCTTGGGCATGATTTATTGAATCTAGCAAATTTTAAATCCACCCACATCTCTTTCCTGCAGTTCCACATCAGGGAAATTCCTCTCCAGACATCTTAGGACACAGATACCAAGATGTAGGTACAAGAATGTTGCAGACAGACCAGACTGTTTGAGAGAGTGAAGTTGTGGACAAGGCCTAAGTGACCATCAACAGGACACAGGTGACAGCGGCTCTGGTCCATCCGCGTGATGGGAGACCAGCCAGCAGATCCCCCCTGTCCATCTCTGTCATGGCAACTCACTTTTGCCCTCTGCAGCTCTCTCCACCATTTGCATTTACCAACGCATGCATCTCTTCACCTGGTCACTATTTCTTTTTGGTTTCAAACTCTAGCTATAATTCTCCCAGAAAGAAACACCATGCATGCTTTAAGAATAGATATGCAGGTCCTGATACGGAAAGATGCTCAGGATACAGTGCTAAGGGCAGAGCAGTTCCAGAATGGTAGGTGTGTCACAGGGTTCCAACAGCAAGCAGACGGCACACTCAAAAGTGTACAAAGGTGTGAAAATGGTGTTGGGATGGGCCTGGTCCAGTGCTGGGGTGAGGGGTAAGGGAGCCGACAAGGGTTGTGAAGCACCCAGGGAGCAGCAACAGCAGGAAGTCACTGCCCTGCCTTGGCCTGAGGGGACAAAGGGAGGGACAAGGTTACTGGAGTCCAGAGGGAGTTGGACTGTGAAAAGACCCAACAGGGCCTGCAGCCTCAGGGAGTCCAGCCACTTGGAGAACTACAGGGGTGCAGGGCAGAAGTAGGAGGGGAGGAGGAGGAAACCCCTCAGCGTCCTTCGTCCTTCTCTTCCCGCCCTTCCATCTCCTGCCAGTGCTTCCCACTGGCCAGCCCCACTGGAAGCCAGAGACCATGGGAGCCAGGACGCTGCCATTGCGAGGTCAGCCTCCCAGACACAGAGCAGGGCAGAGAAGGGTAAAGAAGAGCTGTAGGGCTGGAGGAGGGGAGGCAAACGGAGAACAGCCACCAGAAGCATGGCTGGACCAATTACATATGCATCTTTTCGCAGGCATGGGAACACCTGAGGACCCCCACCAACCACCCAGCAGCTTTCTCTGGGAGGGGAGTTTGGGGGTGGAGGAGATGTTCGAGGGAAATGAGATTAGACTTTTTTTATGCACTTGTGTACTCTGGGATCTAACAACGAGCAGGAGGTATCTTTAGAACAAAAAGTGTCATCATCGACTCTGCAGTGCTGGACGTCAGAAATGCCAGCAAGAGAAAATCTTCCCTGACTCCTTGGACCAGGTGGGTCCCTCTGAGATGCTCCCAGGGATCCTGGCAGAGGAAACTGGGGTGGGGGGGGTGCAAAGGAGTAGAAGCTGGAAAGCTGATGAGGCATCAGGAATGGCCGGCAGCTATGCCATGGGTCAGCGGGCAGGGCAGCATCTGCATGGGGCCAGACAAGTAGATCAGTACATGACCCAAAGAGCCTTGAATGCCAGGAGGAAGGAGCTCCTTCTGCTTGGAGGTCCTGTGCTTCTGGGGCTCACTTGCAGCTCTGACACTCGGCTGTGGACCCCTGGGCCATTACATGACTTCCCTGAGCCTCAGCTTCCTCCTCAGGAGTAAGAGACTGATAACCCGCCCTCATCTTGCAGGCTTGCTGCAAGGATTCGATGAGGTGTCTGTACAGTACCTGGTACCTAATAAGCCCTCAGGTAATCACTGGTATTATTATTGTCATTGTTGTCAGCATAGGCGAAGCTCACGGCGGGTGCTAACCTGACATCCATCTTTCAGCTGGGATCCCAGGGCAAGCAAGGTAAAGGCCCCAGGGTCCTCTGCTTGGAGGCAGTCAATGTTATGCATTCTGTGGTCACACAGTGTCCCCCTCACCCCAGCCAGCTGTCTGACAGCCTGTAAACAGATGGCGGGTGGGGTGGCCAGTGAGATAGTGCAGATGGCACTGAGAAGATCCAGCCGCACTTTTGGGAAAACAAGTCAGAGGTGATGGGAGCCCCCGTGGACATCTTTGTCTGTGACCGATAGCACACCCAGGGAGGCCTCCAAAGGAAATTATGAGATGTACCAGACCATGGCGTGCCTCGCCAAGAACTATCTCCGCCCTCGATTTCCATGGCCCGTGGCCACAGAGACATTGCAGACTGTCAGCGGCCACCCTGGCAGGGCTCACAGCACAGGCTGCGGAGGCCGTCGAAGGCCCAGCATCTCAAAGAGCGTCGTCTTCTCGCACCCTCCCCTGAGTCCCTGCCCGGCTCCTTCCTGCTTCACTCACCTGTGTGTCCTCCCCTCTGAGGTCCCTGGGGCAGACACACAGCCAGGAACACGTGGCTGTTTGAACACAGAGCTGCCACGTGGCGTGGTGGGTAGGGGGAGGCCAACATGGCAGAGTGTCCGGGGCTCCTTGGGGTGGGAAGTCAGACTCTGGCTTGGGCTGAAGAACGGAGAGGGCCCACTTTTGCTTCCAGGTGTCCTGCCACCTCCTCCAACCTCCCTGCCTCTGCTCCCTCTGAACTCGTTCCTTGAAGAAGGCAAGCTCCACCAAGACTCCATGCCTCCGCATTGCTCTCTCTTCTTTACCCGGCAGACTTCTTCCCGTCTGCCAGGAGCTAATGCAGATGTCACAGCCTCTGAAAGCCTGCTCTACTCCTTAAGAGAGTTAATAATCCCCTCCTTGGTGCTCTCGCAGCCCGCGGCACCCCTGCTCTGCAGCATTATCTATTCTTCTGGCATGCTTCAGACTACGCACAACTCCACAACACACACACACACAGACACACACACACACCCCCCAACACACCAACTTTCTTCACTCTCCACTCTATAGTTGATTCTAAAGCTTTAACAAAAGAAATAGGCACTCTTGATTTTCACCATCATTGGCAAGGCCATTCAAAGGAAACCAAGGTTTACGCTAATCCTCTGCCAACAGAGACACACATATTAATACCACTCCTTACTGCTACCGTCACAGGGAGAGCGAACATTGACATCCACGGGGGGAGGACTGTGCTGATTATGTCACATGCATTATCTCTAATCCTGGGATAATCCCATTGGGTGGCTACTATTGTCCTTATTTTATAGGTAAGAAACCTGCAGTGCAGAGAGGAAAGGTGACTTTCTTAGTCACCAGCTAGTAAGTGGCTGACCTGGCTCTCAAATGCAGCTATGGCTCCAAGAGATGACGTCCCCTCCCAAGCACCCTGTTGTCAGACTTTCTTTCCAAGTAGCAGGCCACTTTCCTTCTCCCTGTCATGCCCACCCTTAGCTGCCGAGCTTGCACAAAGCCCATCTCCCCAGCTTGTGTGATGGAGCAATGGTTTCTCTGGGGGTGCTGCTTCTCATCTACAGAAGCTTCCTCAGTCTTCCTCCTCCTGCCGCCCACTCCTGCTGCTCTCAACGCTTATTACAATGTGTGTCACTAGAAAGCTTTCAGTCTCCTCGTCTTCTGTGGTCATCCAGGCCTCCGGTGCAAATACGCCCAGTGATGTCACAACGTCTTCTTGGGGCCTCCCTCAGCAGCCAGTCAGGCCCACGCTGACCCCTGCTTCCCTTCCTGCCGCACCGGGAGGCGTGAGCACTGAAGGCCAAGGAGCCAGCTGGGCCTGGGACTCAGAGCAGGAACTTGAAGTCCAGCTGGTCAGTCAAGGCCAGCTCCGTCACTTGCCACCCCGGTGACCTTGGGCAAGTGTGTTCTGCCTGAGTCTTATATCTCTCTCTATTAGTCAGGAATAATACAATGACTTATTTTCTAGGGTTGTGGTAATGAAAAAAGGAGATGGTCAGTACGAAAAGTTGAGCACAGGCCCTCTCATGTAGTAAGTACTTGTTAAATGCTAATTTATAGTATTAAAAAAGCGTTTATGGGCCAGGCAGTTTTCACAGTCGGTTGGAGGAAGGAGGCCAAGACCCACAAACAGATCATTTGACATGGCACGTCAGTGTCGGACTGGAGAATGTTGTGGAATGGCGTCACCCACTGTGGCTTCAGATGAGGTTCTCCAGAGGAGATGCCATCAGCTGGCTATAAAGGGGGGCACGCGCCACTTTACATTTGTTATGACTGTTTGGGGTTATTCTGAAATTTCTTCTCACATGGATCTATCTTATCTCCTCCAACTTGAATTCTCGAAGTCTTCTCAACTAAAACTATGTTTTATCCCTTTGCTTTCTCGCTGCGTTGGGTCTCACGTTGCATCACTGACAGCTATAGTCACATAAAGATCCGAGTCTTTCCTAAGATTTAGAAAAGGAAGAAGGGAGAAAAGAGCAAACTTTTGAGGAACACCTTCTGCAATGCCAGGCTTCTCGGCCGCACTATCAGATTTGATCCAGAGTATTCTTTGAGATAACCAAGCTATCACTCCAATTTTTAAGATGAAAAGACTAAGAGTCAGAGAAGAAATCTGCAAGTTGATCTAACTAGAGATGACATGGCTGGAATCTGTTCCCAGGTTCCTCTTAGCCCAAAGTCTCCCCAAAATGCCCAAACCATCATTTTCACATTGTTATAAGACTGAAAAAGAAGAGCCTCATTGTATATCACAGAAGGAAATGAGATTCGGCCCACAGTGGTTTCTGCTGTCATTTTCATCTCACTCAGTCCCGTTATCTCTCTGGTCACCTCTGATGTCAATAATCAAGCAATGCATTAACGCAGCCCCTTTCCATGAGCTGAGCGGCCATTAGATTTGCTTTTCTAAGTCCCATTCAAGAAGCTGAAATCCATTTGCCTTCCTTTATTTCTCCCCTCTCCATTCCTTTCTGGCCTGGATGGAGCGCCTTAGTGCTGGAAGTCATCCCACATTTCTTGGCAGCGTTTCCATCTTAGCCTTTACAAAGTCCTTCTCACCCACCACCTGCCAAACCAGGGACATGCAGCAAAGGGGCAGAACCGACCGGTCAGCCCCACCACACCCAAGTCAATATAACTCACAGCCCAAGACTTAATTTAGAACCCCCTCCCTGCCACCACGTACCTTGGCGCTTATGTTTGTGGCTATCTTTCTGGCATGGGGATTTCTGCCAAGGTTATTTTAATGCTGACTGACACCTCTGTCTATTCTGGGAGAATATCTCTGGAGAGAAGCAGCCAGTGCCCAGGTCCCAAGACCTCTGGAATGTAATACTGGAACGTCCAGACTACATCGGTTCCTTGGTGGGAATCTATTGCGTACGCTAGAGAGACTGGGGGAGATTGTCCTCCTTTCATGTGTTAGAGTGACTTAAATGCCCCCAGCCTCTGCTGACCCACATTTCTAATCTATCAATCTATCGAAACAACCCATGAAAGGAGTGAGGTACTGATACACGCCACAATATGGACGAACTTGAAACATGCAAGTGGAAGAAGCCGGACACAAATGGTCACATATTGTATGACTCCATTCACAAAAAATCTCCAGAATAGGCAAATTCATAGAGACAGCAAGCAGATGGGTGCTTGCCAGGGGCTGGAGGGAAAGGGGCGAGGCGTGACTCACACAGTGACCTTAAAGGGTGTGAAGATTTCTTTGGGAGTGATGAAAATGTTTCGAAACTAGCTTGAGGTGATGGTTGCACAACACTGTGAATGAACTAAATGCCACTTGATTTAAATGGTTAACTTTATGTTACTTAAATTTCACCTCAATTACAGAGTACCTCAATTGCTACAGAAAGGATTTGATGTGGCTGACCAAGTTACACACATTCACCAAGACACAAAATGAATACAGCAAGAAATTGGGACAAGAGGAAAATAGGGCTACAAAGGAAAATGAACCCTGGGTGTGAGTAAGAGGAAATCTATAAGCTTTTAGCTATCATTTGATTATGAGAGGTGACTGCAGATTCAACCTGAGCTTCCCAGCAACCAATGCAAAACGGAAGACGTGAGTTCTTCCAAATTTGCAGAATCCAAAGAATGGAATGAGTCAGTGTTCAGAAAATGCTCTGTGGAAGGCTAGAAGAATTTAGGAGACCCTGAAGGGACCACTTTAGAGATGGACATCCACTGGGGGAGGGGCCTCCTGCAATGCTCCTCTGCCTGGCCGTCCACACAGCAAGGCTCAAACCCCAGCCCTTTCCTCTGAGAAGCAGGCTTGGCAAACCTCCCAGCCCCATGGAGGGAACAATCTTATTCAGAAAATTGTGGGGCCCATGGATCCCCCAAAACAAACTAGAAATGTTGTCTGGACAATACATCACGCACACGCAGTTCACTGAATATTTGACGGGCAGCTGCTCTCGTGGCCAGCACTGCTTACACCCCAGGGACACAAAGGTCAGCAGAGCAAACCTCATGAAGCTTGCCTTCTACAATGGAGGCAGATGATATTTTTTACAAATCACATAAATATATCATTGCTAACAGTGTTTAGTATGAAGAAAAAGGAGAGGAAACAATGGGAGTGGATAAGAGTGGAGGGACTAGTGGTGATGTTTAGAGGAAGTCTTCTCTTAAGGTGGGGACATTTGAGATGAGATCTGAGGGAGAGTTCAACCACAGAGAGAAAGAAAGGCTTCTAGATGGAGAAAAGAACATGAGAGCAAAGGCCCTCAGGTGGGAGGGAGGAACCTGGAGCATGCTGGGAAGTGACACAGGGTCAGGGTCAGTAAGGCAGAGAGCGACAGAGAGAGCGGAGGGAGAAGAGGCAAAGAGATGGACAGAGGCCAGGTCCTGATGGACTGAGGAGGAAGAGAAGAATGCGCAGGTCCAGCTGCACTGCTGCCCACTCTGGGGTGTGGAGGAACATGGAAAGATGGCCTCCAGGATGGAGAAGGAAGCTGGTTTCGAGGACTGAGGGATGTTAGGATATTGTTTCATGCATTAGTCCCCAGGGGCAGGCAGGAAGATTCCAGAATGAACCAAACCCTTGTCCTACTGGTAATATCGGGCTGGAGAGGTCATACTCGTCCCTGGGGAGCCTTCCCTGGCTATCCCTCTGTGTACCACTGGTGTGTGTACCCAGAGTGCTGTTATCTCTTCTTCAGTGTTTACCTCCAACATCTGCGGGATCTTTCCAGAAGTCTGGAGAATGCTATTGGCTGCCACAGCAGCCATTTATGGAGCTTCGTTATCTGTTCAGACCCTTCAGACGTCACAGTACCATGTGAGATAGGCATTATCAGCTACATTTTGAAGGTGAGAAACGTAGACTGAGAACGAGAGTGGCTGGAGGGTTTGCTTATAGTGACCCAGGTAGTAAGAGGAAAATCCGGATTGGAGCTCAGGTCTTGTGATTCCTCAAACTGCTGCCTTTCCAACCACAGTTCACTGACTGTCTGAGGACCCCTGAGGTCACCCAAGGTATGCCTTCGAGGGCTTTCAATCTTAGGTCTTACCTCTGCCTCCAACCAGCTGGTAGACCTCCAGAAAGGCACTGGATTATGCTTTCCTTGTGAAATAAAGGTGTTTCTGCTTTAGGGTTTCCAAAATGCATTCCTCAACCTTTTAGCCCCTCAGCATTCTCCATGAGAAAGCTATCTCATAGTCAATTCCCCCGGAGAGACCACGCATACTCAATCTCCTCCTTGGTGATTCACCATGTGGTGAAGGCTCTGAGAGATCTCACACAGGCTGGCCTTCTCCGTACCTATTTGACCATGGAACCTTTCTGGTGTACAGTACCTAAATCATCCTAGGAAACCTGTGTTCCAGAACACTAGACTTGATCACTCAAAAGACTAGACTTGATCACTCCAGCACGGATTGCTGTTTTCCACATACCATTCTGGGCTCTGGAAAAAATGTAAATGGTGAAGATAAATGGATCCTGCCCTCAAAGAAATCCTACTCTGGCGGGTGACATAAACATGTCTACAGTGAATTGTACTGTCATGTGCTAAGTTCCTAGCCTGTGGCCAAGGGATGACAGAGGGCTGGAAGAGATGGCAGGGTAGAGCAGTGAGATGACCTAGCAGCAGGATTGGTGCATCGTGTGGGTGGGGAGGCACCGGGGTGGTCAGAAGGACCTGACAGAAGAGGTCCCAAGTGGGGCCTTGAAAGATAAGCCAAAAAGGGGAGTGGAAGAGGAGATGATGAGAACTTTACGGCCAAAGAGATGGATCAGCCAAGGCACAGAATGTTCAGGAAATGGTGACTAATTTGACAAAGCTGATGGAAACCCAGCAGGGGGTGTGGGGGGAACGGGGTGGGGGTGGGAGGCTCAGGGTGCTGTCTGAGAGGACAGCCTCCTCTGAAAGGCTGAGTTTATGCCCCAGGGACCCTCACTGCCCTTCTGGTCTGTGACACAGCTAGGATTCCCCATCTAGATTTTCTGACCATGCTCTGCTGCTCTCTGAGAGTTCAACCCCCGGGGTTCAGCCAAGCTCTAACCACAAAGAGTGGAGACAATATGGTTAGAGAGTAAAACCCAACCCTGAACTTTCCCCCCAGTTTTCCATATCTGAATTTCCAAGGTTACCTGGAGCTCTGCTTATCAGTTAGGAATACTTTAGGCTGCAAGGAACAGAAAATTCAACTAAAGTGACTTAATTTTTTTCCCTGTGGAATGGGAAAGGTCAAGATGAGGTGGGAATGCTGGTATCTGGGGGTTGCCTGCACCCCACGGTGCCCTCCTTTCCAGTATCTGCCCCAGAGCAATTCAGTCATCTGGTCGACCCCACTCCCACCACAGCCCTCTCCCTCACCGAGAGGGAGTTTGTTTTTCTCACGTGGTACAGATGGAGGTAGGATATACTGGCTGTAATTCAGCATCTCAGTGATGTCAGGACCAGTGTCTCTGCAATTCTCTTCACCTTTCCATCTTGTTTTCAAGATCTCAGCTATAGGCTCCGCCCATCATGTCTGTGCTCAAGGGAGAAAGGACCCACCTTCCAACGAGCTCCAAAGCTCTCCTGCGTGCACCTGTTCATTGTGCAGAACGCGTCCCATGACTGCCCCTAGTGCAAGGATGTCCGGGAAAGCAAGATGTCACCGGGAACTGACTTCACTGCTGCTCCGAACAGAATCAGGGTGTGTCAGCAGGCAAGCGGGACATTGATTCTGTGTCAGTCACAAAGAGTGTCTGCCATCCATAAACAGTATAATTCTGCTCCCCTCTTGGGTGGAACTCTTGGTGTGAGCCCAATGGCAGAGCTCGGCCCCCAGAAGATAATTGCTTCTTGGCCATTTCTGCAAACCACTCAGTTCCCTTAAGGTTAATGCAAAAAGAATTTTTCTGTTTAGATGATTTAAATGGACTCTGTGAGAATTTAAGGATTTCTTTAAAAAGCCTCAGGAAAAAGGCACAACTAATTACGTGCCTTAAGCTTCACACACAGCAAACTCTGACCCAGGCACACAGGAGAGCCCGTGCTCCTGGGATGGGGGGCTGTCTGCCTTTCTCCGCAGAAGCTGGACATGGGCAGCATCTTTAGAATCTCTCAGATTTCCCCTGGGGTGGGTTGGGGGTGGGACTTCTTGCTCCATTTGAGAAAAGGTTAGAAAGATTTAAAAGAAAGGTTCAAAATAGATCCAAAGAGAGTGAAAGACAGGAAGGCTGGGAGGTCTGCTGGCTGTAACTGTATAATTGTGTCTGTCTTTCATTTTTGCTATTCTGTTTCCTAAAATATTTTCGTAATGAAGGCTCACTTCCCTGTTCCTAGTCTGCTGTCATCTGGAGTCTTCGGAGCAGGATAAGGATGGCCACCCTCTACTGAATGATTATTGCACACCAGACCCAGCACTGAGCACTTTACACACTCCGTCCGATCGGGCCCTCAACTGCCCTGAAGAGTAAGAACTGTTAGCACCCCATTCTGCAGATGAGAAAACTGAGGTTCAGAGACGCAAATTAACAGGCTCAGGGCTATCAGCCCTCAGGTGCCAAGCTCCTAACCACCGTTACCATTCGGCTCCTGCAGGCTATCGTTGGTGCCTAAGAAAACCAAAACTGCTCTTCAACTGAGAGCAGCGTCGAAGGCCCGGTGGCGGGCCTTCCTAGGGCAGGAACCCTCGCTGGGCTCCCTGCCAGCTCCGACCCGCAGGGCCCGGCACCATGGTCTGCTGATCTGCCTTCACACTGGAGGCGGGAACAAGGCAAGGGAACTGAAATGAACGGAGCTGCAGCTGAAGCCAGGCCTTGAGTAACATATGGTTTGAGTAACGTTTGATCCTCACAACAGTTCAGAAGAAAATCTAGGAGACTGTTGATTATAATGTCAGCCCTGCCGTCCAGCAGATTGGAATCCTGCCAGCCGCGTGACCTAGGGCAAGCTTGCTAACCTCTCTGAGCCTCATTTCCTCTTCTGTAAAATGGCGCCCATCTTATGAACACTAAAATAATCCACGGGAATAGCTTAGCACAACGCCTAGTATAACTTGAGCTCTTGAGCGATAACAGCTACTATCTGACTGGTGCTCTAGAGCGGAGGTTCTCTTCGCCCTATTTTAAGGGTGAAGAAACCAAGGTGGCTTGCCCAAGTCACATGGCTGGAAAGTGGCAGAGCCGGGATTAAAACCCAGGCCTGAGCTGGCTCTCTTCACGAGCCACGATGCTTCCTTCACTGGGAAGTGCCTGTGGAGCACCTATCAGAGCTGTGGCAACCTCAGAGGGAAGCAGTGCTGCCAGGGGAGGATCTGCTCCTTCCTTTGAAGGCCAAAACCTCGAGGAATGGGGTCTAGGCAGGGTCAGATCCTGGGCAAAGGGGACTCCTCACAGACTCCCTTTTTGCTCTCGGCAGCAAGCACACAGGGAGCCTACGTTCTAGGGGCTGCGGAGGGGAAAGTCATGAAGCCGCACCCGCCAGAGATGGCGCCCGGCGCTCAGGGTGATATCTCCTGGAGGTGTCAGCACGTCATAAAGCATTCCCACTTGGCCAGGGCAGCTGCTCCTAATTTTGTCCAAGGTTCAGAAACAACGAGACACGTGGGCCTGCCACTGACTGTTCCTGTTCAAGTTCATGGAATTTCAGCTCCCAAGGCCTCCATCGGAAAACATTCAGAGACATTTTCCCAGGCCAGTGCAGACCCGCTGCCAGGAGACGTCTCCCAAGAAGGCTTCCGCCTTCTTCAAATAGGCCAAGAGGGTTTTTTTTCCTTTGGGCACCAGAAAAGTACAGCACGTATTGTACATAAATGCAAACAGTAGGTTCAGGGTGGCCAGGATGGTTTGGTCGTGACTTTGTCATTAGAGCATTGAAATAGATGACCAGGGCACCGCCTTCTGGGGTAGCTGCCAGCGTCTGCTGGGCAAGAGGCATGGGGGCCGGACATGGGTGGTGTAGCTCTTTGGTGCTCTGCACACCGACACTCCAGCAGGCAGACAGCGTGTTTAGCCAGGCTTTGTGGGGAGTTTTATAGATTCCCCATCCTCGTGCACAAAGAGAATTCCCTGCCACGGGGCCTGCCTGCCAGGATGCACATCACCAGCATGAGGTGCCCTCTTCCTGTGAGTCACATGCCCAAAGTGCCAGTCAGGGGCCCAAGGGAGCAGCCTGGTCCCACCCAGGATGTGGAGGAAAAGCAACGGGCTGTGGCGCAAAGAGCAGCAGGTTTGCAAAAGAAGACCTGAGTCCAAATCCTGGTTTTCTCACTTACCTCCTTTGCGGCCTCAAGCTGGTCCCCTGCCCTCACCTGGAGGACAGGATTCCTAATGCCCTTTCTGCTGCCTCATAGGGTCAGTCAAATGAGGAGATGTGTGTGCAGGCTCTTCCCATGTGTAAAAGGTGCAGCACACAGGAGGAACCCACTTAGTGTTTTTGAATGAACAAGTGAATTAATGACTTGGTACACTTATAGGGGAAACTGAGGTTCTGAGCGGGGCACTTAGGATGTTCGTGGTCAAAGGCTGGGCCCACTGAAAGCACCAGGTGGACATCATCTAGGATTTCCTGAGCGAGTGCAGGAAGCCAGGATGCATCAGCTCAAAGGCAACCCCAGTCCCTGGCACCCTGCTGTTTGAAACCCTCCACAAAGCCCCCCTGCACTGAGAACAAGCACCCAAATCCTGGCCATGGCCTTTAAATAGGGCTGCAAATTGCATCCCCCGGATATAGCGAATCAGAACGTCTGAGATGAGACCCAACAATCTGTTTTTAAGAAGCGCTCCAGGGGACACTGATGCACGGTTGAAAATCACTTCTCCAGGTCCCCGTGGTAGCCCCTTATGGCCAGTGTAAAAATCTCTACGTGGACTTTTAAGGTTGTGTAGCCTTCACTGTGAGTCTAGTCGTTGCAGGCTCCAGGAGAATCCAGAGATTCTCCATTCAAGACAGACCTGCTGAGAGTGGCGGCTCAAAATGGTAGGTCATCAGCAACTTCCACCAACTCTGGATAAGAGAGGGGACAGGCCTGAGGTCCTGTTGCAGAAAGAGAATTCTGCTACCCTGTAAAGCATGGATTTTAAAGGGATGGGGGAAGATTGATGGTGTACTTGCCTGGGTACCCTGTGTATCACTTGGAATGCTTTCAGCTGCAAGGATTATCAACTGAAGGGTGGCTGAAACAATATAGACCCTTACTATGTCACTTTTCAAGAAGCCCAGAGGAAAGCAGGGCTGGTCACAGAGGTCTCAGGTCTTCCCATGTGGTGGCAGGTCATCCTTTATCATCACAAGACAGCTGTTGCAGCCTCAAACACCATATGCTCACTTGACAGCATCCAGAGCATGAAATAAATAAGCAGGACAATGAGGCCTTGACTTTCTCTTATTATTAGGGAAGAAAAATTTTCCCAGCAGTCTCCTAGCAGACTCTCCCTTACATCTCCGTGGTCAGACTCGGGGAACACACCCACCCCCAGGCCAATCACTGACAAAGGAGAAGGGACTGCCACAGTTGGCTTGGATTCATCAGGAACAAAATCGAGGCTCTTAGTGGACAGGAAGGCAGGGAAAGAATGAGGGCAGTGAATCTGCTAACAAGTAGGAGGATATTTCTTCAGAAGAGAATGAGCTCAGAGCCTGAAGCGCCAAGTTCAGATGCCAGTGGATGCCCTTGCAGATCACGGAAGATCCTGTACGCAGCGGTTGGAGCCTCAGACGGGAAGGTGTAAGGTAGGAGTGAAACCCATGTGAGAAAATAAACTCCGTGGAGAGACAGAGGCAGAGGGAGAAGAGCACAAGGAGCAGGTTTGGGACTGAGAAGTTTTCCCTATTTTCTAGGAGCCACTGGAGGAGCTGAGAAAGACAGCCTGGTACTGTGGACACCAAGACCATATATGGGTGGGGGTCCCTTCCCCACCTGAACTCTTTTACGGATCTGAGCTAGGGGTGGGGGCAATAACCAGAGGCAGCTCAGCGCCTCAGGAGCTTTCAAATGCCCAGCTGGGCATGTGCCAATTTGGGGGCAACCCCACATCGGAGTCCTCGGGTCCTGATCTAACACTCGGTCTTTAGCAGCCAACAGAAGATGGCAGGCAGGGAGCTGGCGTTGGGGGTGCGTGGGGAAAACCAGGGTTCCGGGCTCGCCAAAAGCCTCCTTTTCAGAGTGGGAGTCGGTGTGGATGAGCTCTGTTTCCTGTGGAGAGGCAGCGAGGATTCCCGCCCCCTCGCCCCAGGGCGGGCACACACCAAAGCTGGGGGATGTGCCAGGCGAGTGGCCAGTCCTCAGGGCCCAGGAAGAGGGAGCCCGGCCTGAGGAGGGTTGGGGGGACATCAGGCTCGCAGATACACCCACTGCACTTCACCCCAGGCTCCATCCAAGAGGAAGTGGATTCCAGTGGGTATGTGGGGGACCAGGGACTTCAAGGGGCCATGAACAGGGTGCAGGCTCCTCCTGAGCCCTGCCCTGGGAGTCAGAGCTGTGTGAGAGAGCTGGGAGAAGACTGCTGCTCTGCTGTCTGCTCGGGGTGGGCGC
Source organism: Equus asinus (assembly GCF_041296235.1). Taxonomy (NCBI): domain Eukaryota; kingdom Metazoa; phylum Chordata; class Mammalia; order Perissodactyla; family Equidae; genus Equus; species Equus asinus. The sequence continues at coordinate 10,496,444 of NC_091798.1, forward strand.
CTCTCCCTTGCTGTCCACTGCCTGGTCCTGCAGAGATGAGGCATCTGCCATCGTCAGCAGAGGAGCAAAGGCTCTCTAGCAAGCTGCAAACAGAACCAGTTCTGCACAACCCTGTGAACCAGAGCTCGATTTCACTGGAAGCCTTGCTCCCCACGCATCCCGCGCCTGGGGGATTTACTGTTCTGGGGGTCTGTGTCGGCACCGCCACCTGCTGCACTCCCCGGCCCTGGAACGGCCCGGGTCAACAGCTGCTTGCAGGCCTCCCCAGTCCCTCCTGGCACCCCTCCCCTGCAGCAGCTCTGTGGACGGGCAGCTCGCCCAGCCTCTGAGCGCTCCCAGTGGCGCCTCTCTCTTCCTGCCGCCCCAGGGCTCAGTCGCACCTGCCACCCTGCCTTCCCCAGGGGCCCCGGCCCTCCCGCCTGTCATTGTGGCTTACAGAGAATGCCTCCTGCCCTGACGCCAGGACGCACAGCCTCCCCACTTAGAAATCACAAGTCTATTCTAAAGCTTCACCTGTAAAATGGGGCTGCTCCCCTCTGAGTCTCATGGCCCCACTGGTCAGCAGGAAGAGTCAGGAAGTCATTCGTCTTGTTCCCAGGGTCATTTCCATAATGGATCATGCCTCCACTCCTGTTCACCCTTTATGCTGGACACAACCTTTTTTTTCTCTTAGTAAATTTACAAAAGTAACATGTGTCCACCCTCCTCAGTGACACAGTAGGAATAAGTAGAAAGAAAATCATCATCGCCTCTCGCCATCCCTTTTCACCTGCTCTTCCCATGCCTAAAACAGGTGGCGAGTAATCTTCCCCAACACTGTTCACACAAACATACGCAGATGTGCACGCAGGTAGCCTTTTGGCTTGGAGCTGGTAGCTTTTGCAAAACCAGATCCTATAACACGCCCTTAGGGGCTGCTTGCCTTTCTCTCTTAACAAGGCATCGCAGCTTTCCTCATCGATAGATAAAATCAGATGCATTTTGGCACACAGTTATGTAAAATTTCCACAGATTTGATGTGCCACAATTCATTTGTTCAGTTTTTCCCCACTGGTGGCTACTTTGGTGGTGTCTGGCTCTTTCTCAGCATGAGGAAAGCCACAAGAACCAGTTCTGTCCTCCACGAGGACAGACTGGGCTCAGGGTTCATCCTGGATGCCATTTCTCCACCTCTCTTGCCATTTTTCCCCCTCCCTTCCCATTTCCTCTGCATTTCCTGTCCGTAATTTCTGGCGTGGCACTTAATAACCAGGTCTGATGTTCTGTTTTATTTTTCTGCTTATTATCTGGACCCAATTCCAATGTGTGTGGCAGCTCCCCACACCACCAAGCAATTCTCCAACTGGGTGTCCTACAATTCAACTCGGTTCTGACACTACCTACCTGGAGATAGCGTCAGATGCACGGGTTGAGGGCTCAGTCCCTTAAGACTGCCTCCACTTCAGGGGCTAATTGCAAGTCCAGGTTGTCGCTTGTGCTTCTGACCAACAGGCTATAAATCAGAGGTTCCCACGACCTCCTCTTTGGGTTCGATTAGTTTACTAGAGTGGCTCACAGAACTAAGGAAACCGGTTTACTCACTAGATTACTGGCTTATTACAAAGGAAATCAAAGGCTATGAATCAACAGCCAGATGAAGAGATACGTTAGGCGAGGTCCCAAACAATGGAGTCCCTGTGGAGTTTGAGGTCTGGCATGGTGGCCCATGGAAACGTTCTGGTCCACCAACCTGGAAGCTCTCCAAACTCCCTCCTTTTGGGTTTTTATGGAGGTTTCATTGTATAAGCATGATTGATTAAATCATGGGCTATTGGTGCTAGATTCACCCTCCAGCCCCACGCTCCTCCCCAGAGGTCAGGGTGAGACTGAGAGTTCCAACTCTCTAATCAATCACGGTTGCTTCTGGCAACAAGCCCCCATCCTTAGGTGGGGTCCAAAATCACCTCATTAACATAACAAGAGATCCCTTTGTCACTCTCATCACTTTAGGAATTTCAAGGGTTTTAGGAGCTTTGTGTCAGAAACTTGGCCAAAGATCCAACGTCTACTTCTTCTTATAAATCATATCACTATCTGTATCTCCAGAGAGTCAGAAACTACTCAGGGCAAAATTAAAACATTATGCTCATCTTTGTTACTTAGGCAGTGCCTGGAACCCAGTGGGTGTCAATAACCGACTATTACAGGAATGAAGACATGAACGGGTCCTGTGGGAAGGAGTGCCTTGTGCCTCTAAATCATTGCAAGTGTGATGGTTAAGAACACGGTTTTAAAAGCAGGTAAAACCTGGGTTTACATCATCGGTCTGATGATTTATGAGCTGAGTGTGCTTAGACAAGCTATTCAACACCTTGGTGCCTTAGTTTCATTCTTTGCAAAATGGGAAGGTAATACCCACCTTTTAGGGGTTTTGTAGCTCAGTGCTACATGGTAACCATTCAGTCAATGATACCTTCCGGAAGTGGTGATAGCAATAGTAATGATAACGATGCTAATAAAACTCAATGAAATTAAAAATTAAGCTGAACTCACAGATATTTTCAGAATGAGAAAGAAACTTTACTGTAAATCTCTGTATGTGGTCTATGATATGAAGGAGAAGGTCAGGAGGAAGTGAACCGAGGCCAGGGAAATGGCGGCAATGGATGATGACAAGGCCCAGAGACCCTAGAAGCAGTGTTTCCCAAACTTGCCCCATCTTAACCATCAGAGAGCAGTTAGCGTACAGATTCCTAGGCCCTCCACTTGAGATTCTGGCTCAGTGGGCCTCGGGTGAGGTTGAGGGCTGCTTTTTAATAATCCCCCTGCAGGCTCCTGATGCACAGCCTGGTCTGGGGAGTATGCATGGAAATGGGTGAGCCCAGCTGAGTTCTGGTCTCCTATGTTTTCCTCAAGAAGTTTCACAGTTTTAGGTTTCATATTTAGGAATGTGGCCCATTTTTACTTAACTTTTGCATATGAGGCAAAGTGGGGACCAAAGGTGATTTTTTCACATGTGCATGTCCACCTGTTCTAGCACCATTGGTTGAAAAGACTGTTCTTTCTCCACTCAGTTTTCTTTGCACCTTTGTTGAAAATCCATCGGCCCTATATGTGCGCATCCTTCTGGATGCTGCCCGGTTCCACGGATCTATATGCTTTTCTTGATGCTGATACCACTCTGTCTTGCTTACTGTAGCTTTAAAATAAGTCTTAAAGTCAGACAATGTAAATCTTTCAACTTTTTTCTTCTTTTTCAAAGATGTTCTGGCTACTTAGGTCATTTGCATTTCCATATGAACTTTAGAATCAGCTTCTCAATTTCTGCCAAAAGGCCTGCAGGATTTTGATTTGAATTGTGTAGAATCAACAGATCAATTTGGGGAGACTAGACATCTTAACAATATTGATTCTCTGATCCATAAACACAGCATATCTCTATGTAATTTAGCAATTCAGTAATATTTTGAAGTTTTCAGTATACAAGTCTTACACATATTTTGTCAGATTTATCCAAGCAGTTCAAATTTCTGAAGGTTTTGAAAATGATACTGATATTTCAATTTCCTATTTTTTATTGTTAGTATATAGAGATATAATTGATTTTTGTATATTGATCTTTTATCTTGCAAACTTGCTAAACTCGCTGACTAATTCAAGGTTTGTTTTATTTTCTTGATAGATTCCAAAGGATATTCTACATAGATGGTAATGTTTTCTTCAAGTAAAGACAATTTTACTTCTTGCTTTCTGATCTGTATGCCTTTTATTTCTTTTTCTTGCCTTATTACACTGGCTAAAACCTTCAGCACCATCCTGAAGAGAAACGGTGAGAGCGAATCTTCTTCCTTGCTTTTGATCTTAGGGAGAAAGCATTTAGTCTCTCATCATAAGTGTGATACTAGCTATGGGCTTTTCACTGATTCTGTCCATCAAGTTGAGGAAGTTCCCTTCTTTCCTGAGTTTTCTGAGAGTTTTAAGTGAGAATGAATGTTAGATTTGGTGGAATGCTTTTTCTGCATCTATTGAGACGAACATATGGTTTTCCTTTTTCAGTCTGCAAATATGCTGAATTACATTGACTGATTTCCAAATGTTAAACCAAACTTGCATTCCTGAGATGACCCCACTTGGTCATGATGTTTGTTCTCTCTACCTATGTATGATCTATCTATCTACCTATTTAGAGTGGATTTGCTAAAATTTTAAGAATTTTTACATCTATGTTCACAAGGGCTTTTGCTCTGATGTCTTGTTCTTATTGTTGTTTTTCCCAACGTCCTTGTCTGGCTTTAGTATCAGAGTAATGCGTGCATCATAGAATGAATTGGGGAGTATTTTCTTATCTTCAATTTTCTCTATAATTTGTGTAGAACTGGTATAATTTCTTAAAATTTAGTAAAATTCACCAATGAAGCCATCCAAGTATAAAGTCTTCTTGGTGGGAAATTTTTAAGTACAAATTAACTTTCTTTAATACACATAGGGTTATTCAGGTTATTGATTTCATCTTGAGTGAACATCTTTGTGTCCTTCATAGAATTTGTCCATTTTTTCTAAGCTGTTGAATTTATTGGCATAAAGTTGTTCATAATATCTCCTTATTGTCCTTTTGAAATCTGTGCAATCACTAGTTATCATTTCTCTCATTCCTGATATTGGTAATTTGAATCTTCTCTCTTTTTTTCCTGATCAGTTGGTCAAGAGATTTATAAATTTTATGGATCCTCTCAAATAACTATCTTTGGTTTCAATGATTTTCTTTAGTATTTTCTGTTTTCTACTCCATTGATTTCTATTCTGGTCATTATTTCCTGTCTTCTGCTTACTTTGGGTTTCATTTTTTTATTTGTTTTTGGTTTTTGACTAACTTCTAAAGGTGGCAACAAAAGTCATTGATTTGAAACTTTTCTTATTTTCTAAGATAGGCATTTGATGCTATAAATTTTCCTCTAACTACTGCTTTAGCTGCTTCCCACAAATTTTCATACATTGTCTTTTATTTTTCACTTATGTCAGGAGGAGGGAGTGGTCAACTGAATCAAATGCTGCTCATGGATTGACCGATAAGGACTTAAGGTTGACCTGTGGAGTTAGCAACACAGAGGTTACTGGTGAACTTGGTGAGCTATTTTGGTGGCATGGTGAGGGACAAAAGCTTGATTGGAAGGACTCAAGGGAGAAAGTAGAGATTGAGAGTATAAATCTTCTTTGAGTTTTGTCTTATATAGGAGCAGCGAACTGGGACATAAGCTAAATGGGGAATGAAAGGTCAACAGTAATCTGCTTTAAGATCGGAGAAAAGTAGCATGTTTGCTACTTTTTTAGCTTCTAGTTCTTTGAAAAGACAAACAAAACTAACAAACCTTTAGCTAGGCTCAACAAGAAAAAAAGAGAGAAGGCTCAGATAAACAAAATCAGAAATGAAAGATGAGAAATTACAACAGACACCTCAGAAATACAAAAGATTATAAGCGAATACTATGTAAAGCTATACACCAACAAATTGGATAATCTAGAAGAAATGGATAAATTCTTAGACTCATACAACCTTCCAAAACTGAATCAAGATGAAATAGAGAATTCAAAAAGACCAATAACCAGTAAGGAGATCAAAACAGTAATCAAAAACCTCCCAAAAAATAAAAGTCCAGAATAGATGGCTTCCCTAATGAATTCTACCAAACATTCAAAGAAGACTTAATACCTATCCTTCTCAAATTCTTCCAAAAAATTGAAGAGGATGGGAAACTTCCTAACTCATTCTATGAAGCCAACATTACCCTGATACCAAAACCAGACAAGGACAAAGCAAAAAAAGAAAATTGTAGGCCAATATCACTGATGAACATTAGCAAAAATCCTCAAAAAAAATACTAGCAAATTGAATACAACAATACATTAAAAAGATCATACACCATGATCAAGTGGGATTTACTCCAGGGATGCAAGGATGGTTCAACATCCACAAATCAATCAATGTGATACACCACATTAACAAATTGAAGAATAAATCTCACATGATCATCTCAATAGATGCAAAGAAAGTATTTGCCAAAATACACCATCCATTTGTGATAAAAACTCTGAATAAAATGGGTATAGAAGGAAAGTATCTCAACATAATAAAGGCCATATGTGACAAACCCACAGATAATATCATTCTCAGTGGAGAAAAACGAAAGTTATCCCTCTAAGAACAGGAACCAGACAGGTGTGCCCACTTTCACCACTCTTATTTAACGTAGCATTGGAAGTCCCAGCCAGAGCAATCAGGCAAGAAAAAGAAATAAAAAGGATCCAGATTGGAAAGGAAGAAGTGAAACTGTCACTATTTGCAGATAACATGATTTTATATATAAAAAACCCTAACAAAACCACTAAAAAACTTTTAGAAGTAATAAATGAATACACTAAAGTAGCAAGATACAAAATCAACATACAAAAACCAGTTGTGTTGCTATACACTAACAATGAAGTAGCAGAAAGATAAATAAAGAATACAATCCTATTTATAATTGCAACAAAAAGAATAAAATACCTAGGAATAAACTTAACCAAAGAGGTTAAAGATCTGCACACTGAAAACTATAAAACATTGTTGAAAGAAATTGAAGAAGACACAAAGAAATGGAAAGATATTCTGTGCTCTGGGATTCAAAGAATTAACATAGTTAAAATGTCCATACTTCCTAAAGCAATCTACAGATTCAGTGCAATCCCTATCAAAGTTCCAACAACAGTTTTCACAGAAATAGAACAAAGAATCCTAAAATTTATATAGAACAACAAAAGAACATGAATAGCCAAAGGAATCCTGAGAAAAAAGAACAAAGCTGGAGGTATCACACTCCCTGATTTCAAAATATACTGCAAAACTATAGTAACAAAAACAGCATGGTACTGGCACAAAAACAGACACACAGAGCAGTGGAACAGAATCGAGAGCCCAGAAATAAACCCATACATCTATGGACAGCTAATTTTCAACAAATGAGTCAAGAATATATAAGGGAGAAAGGAAAGTCTCTTCAATAAATGGTGTTGGGAAAACTCAACAGCCACTTGGAACAGAATGAAAGTAGACCATTATCTTACACCATACAGAAAAATCAACTCCAGATGGATTAAAGACTTGAATATAAGACCTGAAACCATGAAACTTCCATAAGAAAACATAGGCAGTACACTGTTTGACATCGGTCTTAGTAGCATATTTTCAGGTACCATGTCTGACTGGGTAAGGAAGACAATAGAAAAAATAAACAAATGGGACTACATCAAACTAAAAAGCTTCTGCACAGCAAAGGAAACCATCAACAAAACGAAAAGACAACCTGACAATTGAGAGAAGATATTTGCAAACTATATATCTGATAAAGGGTTAATATCCAAAATATATAAAGAACTCATACATCTCAACAGCAAAAAAACTAACAACCCAGTTAAAAAATGGGCAAAAGATCTGAACAGACGTTTCTCCAAAGAAGATATACAGATGGCCAACAGGCACATGAAAGGATGCTCAACATCATTAACTACCAGGAAAATGCAAATCAAAACTATACAGATATCTCACTTCTGTCAGAATGGCTATAATTAACAAGACAGGAAACAACAAAGGGTGGAGAGGATGTGGAGAGAAGGGAACCCTCATACACTGCTGGTAGTGTAAACTGGTACCACCACTATGGAAAACAGTATGCAGATTCCTTAAGAAATTAAGATAGATCTACTGTATGATCCAGCTATTCCACTGCTGAGTAATTATCCAAAGAACATGAAAACATGAATGTGTAAAGATACATGCACCCCTATATTCACTGCAGCCTATTCACAATAGTCAAGACTTGGAAGCAATGTGGTGCCCATCAAGAGATGAATGGATAAAGAGGATGTGGTATATATACACAATGGAATACTACTCAGCCATAAGAAATGATGAAATCTGGCCATTTGTGACAACATGGATGGACATTGAGGGTATTATGCTAAGTGAAACAAGTCAGAGGGAGAAAGTCAGATACCATATAATCTCACTCATAAGCAGAAGATAAAAACAGCAACAAACAAACACATAGAGACAGAGAATGGATTAGTGGTTACCAGAGGGGAAAGGGGTAGGCCGAAGAGCAAAAGAGGTGATTAGGCACATGTATGTGGTGATGGACTGTAATTAGTCTTTGGGTGGTGAACATGATGTAATCTACACAGGAATCAACATATAATGATGGACACCTGAATGTTATATTATTTTATAAACCAATGTTACCACAATAAAAAAAAAATTATTTAGCTCATTGCCTCTACTACTCCAGAATACATACTCATCCTTTTTTCTTACTTTATTAACTCTAGATAACATCTCTTGACTCTAATGTAAAAGATAAATGTATGGCTCAATTCTGCTACCTCCTTGCTATCCCTCTCTGCCTTCCAAAGTTTCATTGTGTGTGTGCTTTATCCATTAATTATCTTTACACCTTTAAATAACTTACCTAAACCTCTATTTCTTGTTCCATCACTTTTCATATGTATCTCAACCACTCATTTTGTAAGTTGAGTTATCAACACTCTTCCTTCCCACAATCTTTTCTTTCCCTCTTCCTATTCCAACTTTGTTTAGCAATGATTGTTTATAGATTAAATCAAATTGATTAAATATAAAGCATTTAACATGTCTATAGTAATGTTATTCATGTTGGGTCAAGTAGTGTGCTAAAATTTAATTGTCTTCTCCAGAAGTAATTTATCCACTTATTTATTTATTCATTCATTCATTTGACAATTATTTACCGAGTGCCTGCTACCTGGCAGGCACTGTTCTCGCCACTAGAGAGAGCATGATGAAGAAGACAGATGAAATCCTTGCCCCGTGGAGCTCACATTCCAGTAGGGAGGCAGCAATAAACAAGCGAACCAATAATATAACTCCAGGTGGGGATGAGTGCTACAGTGGAAGATAAAGTGGGGTAAGAATTTAGACAGATGAGGGATGCTTTAGACTGAGTAGTCACAGTTTCTGAACAGAGACCTGCGTGGAGTGAAGAAGAAGCCGTCCAACAGCTGTTGACTGGACCATCTGACATCACAACACTTGAACAGCAGAAGGAAAATGCTGCAAACACCATAGTCAAGTGGATTTTCTTTTCTTACATTCACCTTTCTCTTTTTCTTTTCTTTTTGTTTTGCTGTACATTTGAACCATGATATGGCATCTTAGATGCTTCTACGTCCCTCCAACTCAGAATTGTGACATCCCTGTATTTGCAAAGGCAAGTTGCCAATAGCAAAACACCAAACAATTTAAATGTCAAGAACTTTGGTTGCCAATCACTGAAACTGATGGATAAATATTTAAATGGTAACGCTAATAAGATCTAATCTTTATGAAATCTCTTTTTGCCACGGCCAAAAAATAAAGGTCAAGGGGAGCCACTCTCCCTTGAACATGCTCAAGAAACAGAAGGATGTCTCCATTTGAAAGAAAGGTTCAGAATAATCCATCCTTTGGAAGGACTCTTCTTTATTCCTTTGACAAGTTTAATTTAGTGCTGGTTGTTTGTGATCACACCCTGGGCAGAGCAGCACACTCGGTGAGAGCAGGAGGCCTTGATGAGTGGAGACCCCCGGCAGCCCTTGGTAATGGAGTCGGCAGGCAGCGGTGAGGTAGGACTGCTGGGATGCTGATAGAATGATTGGGTCTGCAGATCACCGTGGGGAGAACAACTCCAGGTCTTCTAGTACATTTGCCACTTGCAAAGAACTTTTCCAACTTTTTCTATCTCAGTCTATCTGCTAGGAAGATGAGATAAACTGGGGTATAGAATGGCAGAGAATCAATCTAGTAGTCCATCTACAAGACCCCTGGTCCCCTTGGTGATGTAGTGCCTGATATGAGATGTCCCTTCTGCCCTGGCTAAAGGAACTGGTGTCTGAGCGCTTACTGTTTAGGAGAACAGAAGTGTCATGCAATGAAGCGGACAGCAAGGCAATGAAGGAAACAGAGGACAATTTCTCTCTTATACACCAAGTTGACTGAATACACAATGGCCTTAAGAAGCAGAATGAACCTTTAAATTCTCACTTTTATAATTCAATGATAGAAAAAGGTTGCAAGGATGTCACCATATTGACTTTGGGGCAGTAAGATTTGGGGGACCAGAGGGGAAAGAGCTTTTACTTTTAATTTTATATACTTCTACTTGTTTAAATGGTTTTACAATGATTCTGTATTCCTTTGGTTATTTAAAAGCCTCATAAACTAGTTTAGCTTTTATTATTAAAGCAAGTTCTAAAATCAGAACTCTGTCTCTTTTTCATGATTAAACTCCATTAGATCATTCACTAGCCTGAACTGTATCTCTCTCAGGGCCTATACAATGATTATACTTTGGAAATGTCTTTAAATTGGCAAACTGATTATAACAAGTAGTTAAAGCAAAAAGGAAGTGACCTGGTGTGTCCTCTTGCTTACTTCTGAAGTTTTTATGACCATGATAAACCCTAATTCTGACTACTGGGTGCTTTGCAAATTACCTTGACCCCAGAGTTGAACAGTAAATCCAGATAGTCCAAAAATCAAAACTATGTGAGTGGAGACTTCCACTTCTGGCCATGATGAAGTCATGGGGACCAGATTTACCCTCCTGCCTGAAACAACCATGAAATTAGACAAAATATATGAAACAATAGTTTTCAACATCTTGACACCATGCAACAAAAGATAGTGACCCCAGCAAGACTGGAGACAAATGAGGGGAGCCTTGTGATTGTCCCAGCTTACTGCCTGAGGGTATTTCCAGGCTATGGCACAGGGAGGGGGAACCAAGAAGAGCCTGGAGGCCTCTCTGAGTCCAGGAGATAAAGCTAAGAGTACAGGGAGGCCAGGGAAGCTAGAGTTTTCAGGGCACGATAGCAGAGAGGAGAGAGATGCACAGAGAGAACCCAGAAATCTACAGCAAGTGTCCTTGAATATTCAGCAGAATAGTGATCAGTGTATGTTTTTGAAGAAACTACACAAGGCTGGGTAAAGAACCACCCAAAAGGACTGGAGCAAACAGTACCTGTTAGAATCAGCCAGACTGGAAAATCTCATCCCTCAAGGGGTACTGGGTAGAGCACTAAGAATGGTCTTACCTAAGCAGTGGAGAATACTTAGCCCTAGATAAAATGCTGCTCTGGTCCAGCCCAAAAGAAATTTCAAAGCAAGACCTGCCAAGATCAAACTGTGTCCAAATAACCTCATTCCAGAAAAAAGCTCAAAAATAGTTATAGGAATACAAAAATACCCAGCAACCAAGAAGGTAAAGTTCATAATGTCTGACATCCAATCAAAAATTACCAGGCACTCAAATGATCAGGAAAATATGGCCCAGAGGGAGTAGAGAAATCAACTGAGACTGACTCAGAAATGTTACAGCTGTTAGAATTAGTAGATAAGAACATGTCAATAGATATTATAACTGTATTCCATATGTTCAAAAGCTAGAGGAAACATTGAACATGCTAAGTAAAAACATGGAAGATACAGAAAAAGATAATAAATCAACATCTAGAAATAAAAACTATAATGTCTGAGATGAAAATTACACTGTATGGAATTAATGACAGATTAGATATTGCAGAAAAGATTAGTGAACTTGAAAACACAGCAGTAGAAAATATGTAAAATAAAACACAGAGGAAAAAATACATTAAAAAATGAATGAACAGAGCATTTTTAAGTTGTGTGACAACTTCAAGCAGCCTAATATATGTATAATTTGAATCTCAAAGGAGGGAAATGAGGACAGAAAAAAAATTTGAGGAAATAATGGTAAAATATTTTCCAAATTTCATGAAAAATAAAAACCTCAACTAATTAAAAAGCTCAACAAACTCCAAGAATAAGAAATACTAAGAATACTACTTCAAAATACATCATAACCCAATTGCTCAAAACCAGTGATAAAGAGAACATCTTAAAAGCAACCAAAAGAAAAAATATACATTATGCACAGAGGAACAAAGATGAGCATGACAGTACATTTCTCATCAGAAAACATGCAAGCTAGAGGCTAGGAGAACAACATCTTTAAATTACAGAGAGAAAAAAGCCAGTCAACCTAAAATTCTACACCCAGTGAAAATATCTTTCAAAACTCAAGGAAAAATAAAGACTTCATTCAAAAACTGATTGAATTTATCACCAGAAGATCTGAACTATAAGAAAAGTTAAAAGAATTCCTTCAGATAACAGATAGGAATATGGACCTATAGAAAGAAATAAAAAACACTGAAAATGGTAACTATGTGTGTAAATATATGAGATTTTTTTCTTAATACTTAATTGTTTAAAGAGAAATAATAACATTGTATTGGCGGGTTTATAACATATGTGCAAGTAAACTGTATGAGGACAATAGCATAAAGGCTGGAGAGCAGAAATGGAAATATACTATGGTGAGATTCTCACACTACACGTGAAGCAATACGATATTGCTTGAAGATAGACTGTGATAAGATACAGATGAATACCATAAAGCTTAATAAACCACTAAAATAACAACAAAAATTATAGCTAATAGCAAACAAAGGAGATAAAATGGATAATAAAAAATATTCAATTAATCCACAAGAAATCAGAAAAAGAGGAAAAAAGGAACAAAGAGAACAGGGGAGACAATAAAACAAATAGCAAGATGGTAGATTTAAACCTAACTAAAAATAATAATCACATTATACAGAAATGATAAAATATCTCCATTAAAAGGCAGGAATTATCAGACAGGCTTTTTTAAAAAAAGCAAGACAACTATAGCAGTCCACAAGAAACCCATTTTAAATATAAGGACGCAAATAGGTAAATGGATAGAAAAAGTTATACCATGCTAAAATTAATCAAAAAAGCTGGAGTGGCTAAGTTAATATCAGACAAATAAAATATTACCAGGGACAATAAAGCTCATTTCATAATAATAATGTGGTAAATTCATTAAAAGGACATAGCAGTCCTAAACATTTATGCATCTAATAACAGAGCTTCAAAATACACGAAGCAAAAACTGATAAAACTGAAAGGAGGAATAGACAAATCCACAATTACAGCTGGAGATTTTTATACTCTTTCTCAATAACTGATAAAACAAGTATATAGAAAATCAGTAAGGATACAGAAGACTTGAACGAGACCATCAACTAATCTGACGTAACAGACATTTAAAGGACGCTCTATCCAACGACAGTGGAATACACATTCTTTTCAGGTGCACACGGAACGTTTTCTAAGATAGATCATTTCTTGGCCATCAACCAAGTCTTAATAAATTTAAAAGAATTCATGTTATACAAAGTATGTTCTCTGACAGCAATGGGATTAAATTAGAAATCAATAACAGAGAGACATCCAAATACTTGGAAACAAAATGATACACTCCTAAATGACCCGTAAAATTATAAACCATTTGAACTGAATAAAATAATGAAAATACAACATAATCACAATTTGTAAAATGCAGGTAAAGCAAGACTTAGAGGGAAATTTATAGCATCAAATGCCTAAGAAGAACCGTTTCAAATCAATGACAGCAGCTTCCATCTTAGGAAACTAGAAAATAAAAAAGAGCAAATGAAACCCAAAATAAGCAGAAGAAAGAAAATAATGAAGATTAGTAATGAAACAAATGAAATAGAAAACAGGAAAAACAATGGAATAAAATCAATGAAAGCAACAAGCTTCTTTGTTCTTTGAGAAAATAAAAATAACAATTAATAAACATCCAGCCAAACTCATCAGGAAAAAGGAGAGAAGACACAAATTACCAATATTAGAATCAAAACGGGTGTCACCAGTACAGATTCTACAGATATTACCAAGATAATAAAAGAATATTTTGAACAACATCATGTCAGTACTTTCTACAACTTAGAGGAAAAGGGCAAATTCATGGAAAGACACAAACTACTAAAACTTGTTTAAGAATAAAACAGATACCCTGATAGCCTTATATCTAACAAACAAATTGAATTTGTAGTTTAAAACCTTCACACAAGCAAGCACCAGGCCCAGATGGCTTCACTGGTGAGTTTTACCAACATTTAAGGAAGAATTAACACCCATTCTACACAATCTTTTCCAAACAATTGAAGATGAGGAAATACTTCCCAACTCATTATATGAGGCCAGCATTACCTTGATACCAAAACCAGACAGAGGCATTATCAGAAAAGAAAACTAGAGACCAATATCTCTCATGAGTATCGATAAAATAATCCTCAATAAAATGTTAGGAAATTGAATCTAGCATTATATACAAATAGGATCAATGTATTTCACCATAGTAGCAAAATAAGAAATAAAATCCATGAGATTATCTCAATAGATGCAGAAAAAGCATTTGAAAAAATCCAACCAATGTCCATTCCTAACACAATCTCAGAAAGCAATGAATAGAAGAGACCTGCCTTGACTTGATGATGGGCATCTATGAAAACCCTACAGCTGACATCAAACTTAACGGTGAAAGACTGAATGCATTCCCCGAAGACCAAGAACAAATCAGGAATATTCACTCTCACAATTTCTATTCAATTTTGTACTAGAGATTTTATCTAGTGCAATAAGGTAAGAAAAAGAAATATAAGGCATCCATTTCAGAAAGGAAGAAATAAACCTGTCTTCATTTGCAGATATGATCATCTATCCAGAGAATCTGATGGGCTCTACTAGAGAAAAGGCACTAGAACATATAATTGAGTTTAGCCAAGGTGGAGGATACAAGATGAATATGCAAAAATTAATTGTATTTTGATATACTAGCAATGAACAATCAGAAATTGAAATTTTTAAAATATCTTACAATAGCATAAAATATTAACTATTTGAAGCTAAATCTGACAAAATGTATGCAAAACGTTTATACTGAAACTTAAAAAGCACTAGAGAGAGAAGTATAATATATTTATGAGTCAGAAGACTCAATGTTGTTAAGGTGGCAATCTCCCCCAAATTGTTTTATAGATTCATTGCAATCCCAAGCAAAACCCCAGCAATCCTTCTTGTAGACATTAATAATAAGCTGATTTTAAAATTAATATTTAAATATGAATGATTTATAACAACCAAAACCACTTTCAAAAAGAAGAATAAATTTGGAGGACTGACACTACTTGATTTCAGAACTTATAAAGCTAGAGTAATAAGGGAGTGTGGTTTTGCCATAAAGACTAACAAATAGATCAGTAGAACAGAGTCCAGAAAAGATCCATGTCCATGTATGAAAACGGACAACTGATTTTCAACAGAGGTACAAAAGCAAGTGAGTGTATAAGTCTTTGTGACCTTGGGTTAGGCCAAGCCTTCTTAGATACACAACAAAAGCACCATCCATAAATGAAAAAACTGACAAGCTGGATTTCACCATAATTTGAAACTTTTGCTCTTCAAAAGACACAGTTAAGAGAATGAAAAGACAAGCCACAGGCTGGGAGAAAATCACTGCAGATGGTACATCTAATAAAAGACTGGCATCCAGAATGTTTAAAGAATGCTTGAAACTCAACACTAAGAAAACAAAAACTCAATAAACAACCAACCTAATAAAAAAACTGGGCAAAAGGTTTGAATAGACACTTACCAAAGAAGATACACAGATGACTAATCATAACATAAAAAGACACCCAACCTCACTAGTTGTTAAGGAAATACAAATTAAAACCATAACGAGATACCACTACTCACATGTTACAGTGGCCAAAACTAAACAGACTGACAATACCAAGTGCTGACAAGGATTCAGAGCAACTGGAATGCCACTCACTGCTGAGGGGAATATAAAATGGTACAACCACTGTGGGAAACAGTTTGACAGCTCTTAAAAATTTAAACACACACCTAACATATGACCCAGCCAAACTGCTCTTAGGTATTATTCCAAGAGAAATGAAAGCTTATGCCCCTACAATGACTTGTACAGGAATGTTTATAGCAGCTTGATTTGTAATTGCCAAAATCTGCAAACAACCCAAAGGTCCATCAACAGGTAAATGAATAAACAATTGCAGTATATCCATACAATGGAATTCTACTCAGTAATAAAAGGGAATGCACTATTGCTATATGCAACACATGGATGATCTCAAACTAATTGTGCTGAATGAAAGAAATCATACAAAATAGGGTACATTCTGCAGGATTCCATTTATATAAAACTAGAAAATGCAAACTAATCTATGGTGTCAGACAGCAGCTCGCGGTTGCCTGGGGCTGGAGGGGGCAGGTGTGGAGTGGTGGCCAGGGGTGGGAAGGTGGAACCCAAAGGGCACGAGGACACTCTTAGGGGTAGTGGGCATGGTCATTATGCTAACTGTGGGGACAGTTTTACAGGTGTATGCATATGTCAGAGCTTATCAAACATACACTTAGAATATGTGCACTTTCTTGTAAGTCAATTATACCCCAACAAAACTGGAAAAATAGGCAAGGTTTTTTCTTTTCTAATACATTTTTTTCTTGAATCATCAGAGCATTTTAGCTCTTTTACTGCAACTCTACACAATTACCTACACAAACACAGCTCCAGCCTTGAGGATATACGATAGAACACACGCACGATTGACACATATACACAAGTACACACAGTATGCTCATCCAAAAGCCATTTGATTCTGAGATATGCTACAATAGTAATTCTCAACTCTTTGACCAGGCGTATTCCTTTTTAACGCCAAACCATTTGAAGACTTTACCCAACACGATCACTGATGTGTGTTAGTATGCATTAATTGAGAAGATACATAGCGACAATAAGCTCCTAGGAGCCTAATGAGCACGTATGTATGAAAACTTATTTTCTTAATCTCAAAGTAGTAACATGGACTTGTGAAATGGAAGCACATATATTTTCTCTCGGTCTTCCCTCTCCCCTGATCCTTCTCTGTGCACAGGCGCCAGGACTACCAGCACGCCTTGTCCCCGGGTAGCGCTGACCTAGCAGAGTGGAGGAGTTAATTCTTAGCTCATGAGTTTCCGAGGGAATTCAGAGCCTTCCAGGAAAAGGGGCTGCGGAAAAGACTCAGGACGTGAGCAGCAGATTGGGAAAAATGGGTAATGATGGAAGTGCACAGCAGAGTAAGGCTTCCGGTCCCAGAGGAGAAGCAGCACGCCTGGCCTAGGGGGGAAGGACTTAGTAAGAGGGGGAAAAGAGAGTTTGGATGACACCAGGTGCCTGAGAAGAGGCCCTCTGCTCTGCCCGCCACCCATGGTAAGGCCAGAGGTGGAGTGGAGGAAACTGCCTACCTGATGCGTGTGCTGATCCAAGCCACAGGACGCCTGTGCCCTCGTCCCTGGAAGAGCTCGGAGCTGGCACACCCCAGCCTTGCCCTTGCCAGTATGGCACTGGAGCCAAAGAGGGATCCGACAGGTACAGATCCAGGAGAAGAGTTCAAGACCATGTCACAAAGTTTCCTGCATCCCAGAGGGGTGTAGGAGTACCATCCGCTTCCTAGGCCTCCAGGAGAGGCAGCGTCCTAGAATGCTGGCAGGTGGGACTAGGCCACGTAGTGCAGACCTGGAGACTGCAAGATGACGGCCTGAACTGACACCCAAGAAACGGGCAGGGGTGAGGCTGTCTCAGAGACCGCCTGCATGGTCCACGCCAGCTGAGGGCTCTTCCCCTCCTGATGCCAGGAGACAACCTAAGCACCTCAGAATAGCAGACACAACTCTGGGACAATTGAGGGAGACCCTGAAATGACTAAGATTAAGTTTCCAATCCTCATAAAATGAGGAATCTTTAAAAGACATTAAACCACCGTAGGAAAACAGTTGCATGTCTTTCAACTAATTTTTTGGATTGAGAAATATGAAAATGCTAGTGTTAAGTGCTGACGTGTTATTTAGAAATAATAGTGTGCTCATATGAAACTAAAACCCTGACAATACGCCATGTCTGTCCCGGAGGCTGGAAAGAGCTCCATCCTAACTTGGGTGCAGAGACTGCACAGCAGCTGCTGAAACACATAACAAAGCCAGGGAGAGACAGACCCAAAGATCAACAGAAGAGACTCGAGAGGCAGAAATAGACCCACTCACACAGGGTCAATCGATTTTTGACAAAGATGCAAAGGCAATTCTAAAAGACCATCTTTTTGACAAATGGTACTGAAACAATTGGACATTCATGTGCCAAAAAAAAACTTTGACCCATATCTCACACCTTTTCAAAAGTTACTCAAAATAGATCATGGACTAAAATGATAAACTAAAGCTATAAAACTTACAGAAGGAAAGAATTTTGGGGATCTTAGATTGGGCCAAGAGTTCTTAAATACAACACCAAAAGCACAATCTATACAGAAAAATAGCTATTTCAGACTTCACCAAATGTTAAAACTTTTGCTTCTCAAAACACACTGTTAGGAGGATGAGAAGATAAGACACATACTGGAAGAAAGTATTTGCAAGTCACATACCTGACAAGGGACTTGTATCTAGAATGTACAAAGAACTTTCAAAACTTGATAATAAGGACCAAACAACCCAAGAAAAAATGGGCGCAAGATTTGAACGGACACTTCACCAAGAAGATACATGGATGGCAAATAATCACATGAAAAGATGTTCAACATTATTAGTCACTAAGGAAATATAGATTAAAACCACAATAAAATATATTACACACCTTTCGGTATGGCTAAAAATAATTGTAAAAATTGACAATACCAAATGCTAGAGAGGATGCAGAACAAACATACACTGCGGGTCAGAATGCAAAATTGTACAGATACTTTGGAAAGCAAACTCAGTTTTTGATAAAGTTAAACATTCACTATGTGACCCAGAAATCCCACTCCTAGGTGGAAACTTATGTTCACACAAAAACCTATATGCAAATATTTACAGTAGCTTTTATAATCACTAAAAACTGAAAACAACTTGTGATGGTTAATTTTATGTGCCAACTTGGCTGGGCCATAGTCCCCGTATATTTGGTCAAACATTATTCTGGATGTTTCTGTGGGGGTGTTTTTGGGTGAGATTAACATTCAAGTTGGTGAACTCAGAGTCAACCAGATTGCCCTCCACAGAGTGGGTGGGTCTCACACAATCAGATGAAGGCCTGAATAGAACAAAAGACCGACCTTTGCCAAGCAAGAGGGGATTCCGCCAGCAGACGGCCTTCAGACTTGAACTGTAACGCGGGCTCTCCCCTGGGTCTCCAGCCTGCCAGCTCACTCTGCAAATTTTGGACTCGCCAGCCTCCATAACCACATGAGCCAATTCTTTAAAATAAATCTTCCTTTCTAATATGCACACATCCTATTGATTCTATTTCCCTGGAGAATTCTGTCTAATACACAACCCAAGAGTGTTTCAACTGGCGAAGAGACAAACTGGGGAACGGCCTCTAGCGGAATACTACTCAGCCATAAGAACAATGGACTACTGCTACACGCAACCAGCTGGAGGAATCTCAGATGCATTTGGCTGCGTGAAAGAAGCCAGACTCGAAGCTTACACGCTGTTTGATTCCATTTATATGACGTTCTTACAAAGGCAAAACTCCAGAGATGGAGAACAGGTTAGTGGCCGCCAGGAGGGGGAGGGGTTAATGCAAAGGATCAATAGATAGTTCCCTGTGGGGACAGACGTGTTCTGTATCTTGGCTGTGGTGGTAGTTACACGTCTCTATGCATTTGTCGAAACTAACAGAACACCAAAAAGAGTGAATTTTACTGTACGTTAAAATAAATTAAGTTACAATATAAAATCAAATGAAGTGAGAATCCTGATCTGGTACAAGAGGGGAAGAAGCTGGAGTAAAGGTGCCCACCCCCCCACCCCCGCCCCGCCGACCCCAAATCTCCTCCTGCCACACCATCCCAGCACCTTTCTGCCTAGAGCAGCACCGTGCAGATAGAAATAGAACGTAGGCTCCACGTTTTCACTAGTTAAGCAAGAAAGTCTAAAGAAATAAGTGACAATAATTTTATAACATATTTTGTTTAATCCAATATTCCAAAATATTATCTTTCCAACATGTGCTCAATATAAAAAGAAATAGTAATGAGATATTGTACTTTTTTGGATGAAGTCTTTGAAACCCAGTGTGCATTTCACACTCACGGTTCGTCTCCATTAGGACTGGCACTTCCAGGGGCTCCTGTATGTCAAGGGCTACTGTATGGCAGGCGCACCTGTAGAGCTGGTCCCATCCATCCCTGGCAGACGGGGTCCTCGCCCCGTGTCCAGCCAAGTCCTGCCCAACTTCAGAATCTTGTATTCTGAGGTCCTTGATATAAGAGGTTGACTCCTTGGACTCCTAAACAAACCCAGCGGCTGGGGGAGGGGAGAAGCCCAAAGCTGGGAGTTGAGGGCACCTCACTTGGCAGTCTGCCTGCAATGAGCATGCCCCGTATCAGAGGTGCCAGAGGGAGCGGACACGGGTCCCACACAGGAACACACTGTCCAGAGCCCAAGACGGTGCCCCAGCTCTCACTTACAGACCTTTCTGTTCCTCAGCCTGACAGCTGGTAGCTGGGGAAGGTACGATTATTGATCGCCAGCAGAGAACTGCCACTGACATTCATCTCCTACATTTTGGGGGAGTTGCACCAGATCACTGTTGAGACAAGAGTGGAACTCAGCCTGGGTGTGTCTGTCCATCTCTCTCATTCACTCTCTCTCCCTCTCTTTTAAGAAGTGTCAGGAGGGTAGACTTCCTGCGCCTAAGCATTAGGTGTTAGGGGTGCTGAAATATTTATTTTCCTCTCCCTCCCAAAAAGTCCAGCTAAGACTGCTCAGAGCAAGCCCAAGATGCCCCAAGTTAGAGGTTTTCTGAACCACTTGATCTGACCCTAACTCTTCCCTGTGTGGACAAAACCCGCACAACTTAATTAAATGGCCCAAATTAAATCAGATGTAACCAGAGGCTGTAACAGAGAGAAAGAGATGGGCTCACCTGGAGACATACAGCTTTCTTCATTAAGCAATGGTGTCCAGATAAAGAAAGAGCATTAAGATGATAATTCAAAGTGGGGAGCAGCCTTGGAGGGTGAGCCTGTCCATATCTCAGCTTCCTGGAAGGACTGGGCCACAGCAACCCTGAGTAGCCACGAGTTGTTGGGTGTTCATCCATTTCTCCTTATTGGTAAAAGAGCACCACACTTCCCTGAAGCAGCTACCCTTCCCACATGCAGTTTGGGTGGGGTCAATCCCACTCGCAGCTCCAGCAAATCAATGAAGCTATAAGAGGCATGGTGGTCAGTTTGGGGAGCGGAGACACGGCCCAATCTAGACAAGTGAGACACAAAATTTTTTGCTGGGACTTTTGAGGAGGGAAAACTTTCCTCACTACAGAAGGATGCTTCTCACAACTTGGACGTAACAAGAAAGCATGTGGGTCTCAGAAATCATCTTGCAGCCAAGAGGGGAGACAGTTTAATTACAGGGCAATCACCGAGGGATGAACTCTGTTATACTAAATAAATAAATAAGATGGATCATTAGTTTGAGATGCTGGATCAAGCCATACTTGAAGCTTATAAGACCCATCTTGGGACTGATGAGTAATATGAACCAATAAATCCCTTTTATTGTTTAAGCCAATTTGAGTTAAAGTTTCTATCAACTGTTACTGAAGTATTCACAACAGATACACATCCAAAAAAGATACTTTTCTGCTAACATCTTTACAAGTAACCCTAAAATCGATCTTTAGTAATATGGAACAATGTCGGCAATCAGAGTCAGGGATCCAGCTTCAGGTCTAATCCTCCCACTTACCCTGAGCTCAGCAATAATAACAGTGACAATAACAATTATGACGGACTCCTCACTAACCATGCTGAACGTATAGCATTGCAATCTTTACAAACAGGAAGACAGAGCGTGCATTTCTTATTTCACTGATGAGGAAAACAAAGATTCATGGAGGTAAAAATAACTTGCCCAAGATCACAGAGTTAAGAAGCTGGTTCCTTTCCTTTATAGCCTGGACGTGATCTGACTTATTTCATTGTTTATCATAGATCGCCCACACTGACATGAAACGCCATGAGGCTAGAGGCTTTGTCCATTTCCCCGCTGGATCCCGGATGCATGGAACAGCTGCAGGCACAGAGAGGCCCTCAGTAAAGACTGGCTGAGTATTAAATGAACAAGAGTCAAACCCAGGTCTGGCTCCAGAGCCAATTCTTTTCACAGCCCCAGACTGTCTCTCATTATCCCCTGGGGTGGTAACAGGGGCCTCTCAGGTGCTTAAGGACAGCCCTGCCTCCTCTGACCTGGTGGAATATCTTGAATGGCTTCGGCCTTCCCTTGTAGGCCCTGGCGAGTCATCCTCTGACCATCCCAGACCTGGTTCACGCTGTCTGTCCCATGCCTAAACAAAGACCTAGCAGAGACCTACTTGGTGGCCAACACTGGGTTCTTTACAGACATCACCTCATTCGGCCCTGCACACACCTGCAAGGTGGGAGCATCACCCCTATCTGGCAGATCAGGGCGGGGGCCCGGAGAGGTTCCATGCTTTTAAAGTCACAAACAGCTTGACTATGCGACTCCAAAGTTTCTTACATGTTTCTTTAAAAGCCACACACTATAAACAATTTAATTATTCTTATGAATATCACAAAATCTAGAACTAGATTTGGGGTTTTAGTCAGAATATGTCAAAAACAGGGCAAAATGGACATTTGGTCATTCATCATCATTTCAACAGACGCTTCTGAGCATCACCGATGTGCCAGGTGTCATGTGAGGCTCTGGGAACGGAGTGTTGAATAAAACAGTCCTGTCCCTTCTCTCGTGTTCAGTCCAGCATCAGCTGAGGCTCTCCTATCTCGGGGTTGGGACCACTGGACACTTGGTGAGTTAGTTAAAGCAGGCCAAAGGACAGCAACAGACAGCCCTTGCCTTGCTCAGGGCAGGCTAACTGCACTGGAGACGACCTCAGCTAGCAGGAGCTCAAACTAATAAGAATGGCTGTATCGCAAAGGCAAAGTCTGATGGTCACATTCCTGGGTGGCTCGTCCCCAAGTGCTAATCCAGGGACTAGACTCCGCTCATTGTGGCTCTGCCATGTTGAGGCTTCAGAGGTGCCCTGGGATCGGCTAGCGAGAGGGCGGATAGTCCTGCACCAGAGACGTTTATGGCCGAGGTTTGCAGGCAGCACTTCCTCGTTCCCACAGTCCACTGGACAGAACTGTGCCAGGCGACCCGCCTGACTGGGATGGTGGAGGAACGCGTGGAATTAGTGCTCACCAAGAGTTTCTTTTACAGACTCCAAAAGTCTGGGGAATTTTTAAAAGAATTCCACAACTCCAAACATTCCAAATTTCTAAAGAGGAATTTGAAGTTGAATCCTTTCTGTGTAACAGTCCAGGGTGGGGATTTGGGTCAGCAACAACTCTCCTCCACACAGTCGTGCAGGGCCCCAGGCTGGTGGCAGTGCTGCCATATTAAAAAGTCCTCAGGAGAGGTTTTAGGGGCAGGACCTGGAAGTCGCACTCAGCCCCTTCCACTCACCTTCCACTGGTTAGAACCCAGTCACAGGATCATACATGACTGCAAGGGAGGCAGGAAATGCATTCTATACACCAGGCAGAGGGAGGAATGGATTTTTCTGGGTGGCTAGAGGATTCTTCCTTACCTGGATTTTTTTTTTTTTTTAAAGATTTTATTTTTCCCTTTTTCTCCCCAAAGCCCCCCGGTACATAGTTGTATATTCTTCGTTGTGGGTCCTTCTAGTTGTGGCATGTGGGACGCTGCCTCAGCGTGGTTTGATGAGCAGTGCCATGTCTGTGCCCAGGATTCGAACCAACGAAACACTGGGCCGCCTGCGGCGGAGTGCGCAAACTTAACCACTCGGCCACGGGGCCAGCCCCTTCCTTACCTGGATTTTTGCATTGGACCTGCCAAACACCAGTTACTCCTCATCTCCCAGACTGACGTCCCTCTCTGGTCCCCTCCTTCTGTGGCTTGACATGTGTGTATCTAGCTATTCTCAGACAGTTTCCTAATTCTGGCCTCTAAGTAGAAGTCCTTCCTTTCAACGGGGAGGCCATGTGAGAAATCACGGACCGTGCTCTCGGTAGCAAGTGCTGTGTGTTTTCGCACTTCATCCATCTGGTGATAACTCACTCACACCTCACTCTTCTCTGCTGGGGGAGGGCGGGACCTGTTCAGTTCTGTATTCCCAGTGCCTAGAATAGCATGCCTGGCACACTGTAGGCAACCCAATAAATATTTGTTGAGTGAATATATGAATTTCCCTTCAGTCATAAAACCTTAGGAAGTTAATGTTGATGTTGAAGAAATCTTCCCTGACTCGTTAGACATGCTCCCACCTCCCCAGCCCCGAGGAGGGCATCCCTGACCACAGCCACAGGGCCCCCCACTGCTCCCACTTCTTTTCCACTCACGGCAAACTTTGAAGAAGCCACATGCGTCACAGGCCTTTTTTTCCTCTTTCTTTGTATTGCTGATGTACGTGGAAACTGGAGTCTGCCTGACCCTCACTTTCCAATTTTTGCCATTGTTGGCCGTGAGTATGGAACCCGCCACGGCTGAGATACGTGCTGCTGGGGAACGAACCCTGAACTGAGCACAAGGAGACTTGTCTGGGTTCCAGCTAAGCCGCTTAATAGCCGTGTGGTTTCTATAAATCAGCTGAAGGGTCTGAGTTTCAGCTTCCTCTGTGCTCAGCAGATAACAATATCTACCCTGTCACCTTCACAGGATTGTTGTAAAAATGCATTTCATCCACTCATTTGATAACTATTTATTGGTGGTCTACTATATGCCAGCCATTGACCTAGGTTCTAGAGATCCATCAGTGAATAAAACAAACTTCCTGTGCCTCAGAGCTTATCGTGGAGGGAAGCAGACTATAAATAAACCAACAAATGAATATATAACACATCAGGTGGTGGTGAGTGCTATGGAGAAAAATGGCACAGGGTAAAGGAGATGAGAGCTCCAAGGAGGGGATATTGGAACAGAGTCCTGAAGGAAGGAAGTGAGTGAGCCAAGCAAAAATGAGGGACAGCATATGCAAAGGCCCTGCGGTGACAGTATGCTTGGTATTTATGAGGAATAGGAAGGAGGCCAGTTCGGGTGGAGCAGAGTTAATGAGGGAAGGGTGGTAGATGGTGAGATCAGAAAGGTAACATGGAGCTGGATCAATCAGAGCTCTACAGGCCATGGAAAGATTTGGCTTGTACTCTAGTAAGACTGAAAGCCATTTTTGTCTTGAACATGGAAGTGATGTGATGTGCCATATGCTTTGTAAAGATCATTCCAGCAGCTGTGTCAACAGCTTCACGGAGGCGGGCCTGGAGGCAAGGAGACCAGTGAGGAGGCCATTGCAATAAAGCAGGTGAGAGCTGAGAGAGGCTGGGACCAGCCGACAGCCCAGGAGGCAGTGAAAAGTGGTCAGGTTATGGATATATTTTGAAGGTAGCATCAACAAGCCTTTCTGATGGAGTAGATAACAACTGTAAGAGAAAAGAGAGGAGTCCAGAATAACCCCGAGGTTTTGGCCTAAGAAGTGAGAAAATGGAGTTGCTACTCATCGAGATGAGGAAGACTACAGAACAACACAGAAGCTCTCACTGCGCTAGGGGTTCAGTTTGGGAAACATCAGACGTGTGACACTGGATATGCCTATCTGGAGTTCAGGGGAGAGGCCAGGGGGAGCTATAAATCTGGGAGTTGGCAGCCTATAGAAGAAATTGGTAAGACCACCTGAGTGAGTAGAGAAGAAATAATTCTGAGGACTGAGCAAGAGGAAACGCCAATAATTAGAAGTCTGGGGAAAGAGAGAGGCACAGCAAAGCAAAACCAAGCTCAGAAGCAGTCCCCGAGGTAGGAAGAGGCACGAGAGAGAGAAGTGAAGAAAGTGGGTCAGGAAGGAGGGGCTGACTGCCGCTTCCGTTATGATCCAGGAGCTTGGCCAAGAAGCATGATGGGAGATACAAACCCAAAGATATCAGTGTTCACGTTAAATGTAAAAGGATTAAGTTTCGACTCAAAGTCTATAATCAGCAAACTAAATTAAAAAACAAAATCCAATTATATGCTTCTTACTAGAGATACACCTTGAATATAGGACACACAGTAATTAAAAATTAAAGATGATAAAAGACAGGCCATGGAAACACTACCCAAAAGAAAGCTGGGATAGCCAGACAATGCAAAGTAGACTCAAGGCAAGAAGCCTAAGAAGATAAAGAGAAAGGTTTCATAACGATAAGAGGATTAATCCCCCAAGAAAATTCTCTGTTTATATGGACTTAAAAGACATAGCTACAAAGTTATAAGAAAAGACAAATTCACACTCATAATGGGAAACTTTAACATACTTCTCTCAATAAAAGATACAACAAGCAGGAAAAAATCCATAAGGATATATAAGATCTGAACAACACAAGCTTGATAGATTGGCAAGTACAGAACACTGTGCCCAAAAGAATGTACGTTCTTCTCAAGCATACATGGAACATTTATGCTGGCCATAAAAGAAGTTTCAACAAGTTTCAAAGGATTTAAATCACTCAGACTATGTTCTCTGACCACAGAAGAATTAAGCTGGAAATCAATAAAAAAAAATTAAGTAGAAATTCCTCAAATGCTTGGAAATTTAGCAATACACTTTTAAATAGGTCAAAGAAAAAATTTCAGTGGAAATTGGAAAATATCTTTAACTAAATGATAATAAAAATGTAACATACCAAAACACGGGGAATGTGGTTAAACCTCTGCTAAGAGAAAAATTACAGCCTTAAGTGCATATATTTAAAAAGAAGGAAAGATGAAAATCAATAATCTAGTTATCCATCTCAAAAAGAAGAAAGAGAGCAGCGAATTATACCTAAAGAAATGAGAAGGAAGGAAATAATAAAAATTAAGAGCAGAAATTAATTAAATATAAAACATTCAAGAGAGAAAATGAGCACGCCCAAAAGTTGGCACTTGCAAAAGAATAATAAAAGTGTTAGGTTTCTGGGTAGTCTGATAAGAAAGAAATAGAGAAGGCACAAATTACCAGTTTCAATGATAAAGAACACATCCTATAGATATTTAAAAGATAATTATAGCATATTGTGAACAATCTAATATTAACAAATTTAAAATTTTAGATAAAATGGAAAGTGCTTAGAAAAACAAAACTAACAGAAACTGACACAAGAAGAAATTAAAATCCTATACCTATTAAAGAGACTGAAGCTGTAGTTAACAATGTCTACACAAGAAATCTCCAGGCATAGATGGCTCGCCTCCAAATATAGATGGAAGAATCTTATATAAACAGTTGAATAGACTAAGAAAAAGAAAATATTTCCTAATTTGTTTAATGAGGCCATTGCAACCTTGACACCAAAAACTGACCAGGAGATGATGAAAAATTTCAGGTCAATGAGTCTTAAGAACAGAGATGCAAAAATACCAAACTAGCAAATTGGATTCAGTGAAAGATAAAAATGATGATAAATCATGACCAAGTTGGATTTGTTCCAGGAACGAAAGGACAGCTTCATATTCAAAATAAGTTACTATACTCCACCACATTAACAAAATGAAGGAGAAAATCATATGATCATCTCAGTAGATGCAGAAATAGCTTTTGATGAATTTCAACATCCATTCATGACTGCCAAAAAAAAACTTTACAAAGAAGAATAGAAGAGAACTTCTTTAACCCAATAAAGAGTGTTTCCAAAAAAACTTATAGCAAGTGTCACACTTAGTGATACTATTGAAAGCTTTCTGCCTGAGAATGAGAATGAGCAAGAGTGCCTGCTTTCACGACTTCTATTAAATATTGAACTGGAGGATCTAGTCAGTGCAAAGGCCAAGAAAAAGAAAAGGCATACAATTTGGAAGACAAAAATAAAACCATTATTATTTGAAAAAAAGTATGATTTTTTATATAGTAAATACAAAAAGATCTACAGACAAACTATTAACATTAATAAACGAATTTAGAAAGGCCATCATTAATAAGTAAATTTAGCAATGTCAGTGGATAGAAAGCTGAACGCATGTAAAAATCAATTGTATGGCAAAAGGTGTATGGCAAATAAAACTTCAAAAGAATATTGTTTATATTAGCATAAAAATATCAAATATTAATAGAAAAACTAATAAAGACCTACATAAATGCAGGGAACATACTGCACTCATGGATTAGAAGACTCAGTACTGTAAAGATCTTAATTTAACCCCAAATTTAACTATAGATTCAGTGCAATTCAAATCAAATTCCTAAAAGGTTTTTTGTGGAATTTGAGTCAATTTTTCAATTTGTATGGAAACGCAAAGGGCAAAAAAGCCAAGACAATCTTGAAGAAAAAGAACAAAGCTGGGAGTCTTCAAGTATCAAATAACAGGAGCTATTATAAAGACAGTATGTTGACTATTATCAAAAAGACAAGGGAGAAGTGCTGGCAAGCAGGTGGAGAAAAGGGAGCCCTTGTGCACTGTGGTGGGAATGTAAACTCCTGCAACCACCACAGAAAACAGTATGGAGCTTTCGCAAAAAATTAAAAATAGAACTACCATATGACACAGCAATTCCACTTCTGGGTATTTATCCGAAGGAAATGTAAATGCTAACTTGAGACGATATCTACACCCCCATGTTCACAGCAGCATTATTCACAGGAACAACCTAAGGGACCATCGATGATGAAAGGATAAAGAAAATGTGGTACCTATATACAACGGAATATTATTCAGCCATAAAAAAGAAGGCAATCCTGCCATCTGCAACAACATGGATGAAACTTAAGGCTGTTATGCCAAGTGAAATAAGTCAGAAAAAGATAAATACCATATGCCCTCACTTATACATGGAATCCAAAATAAATAAATAAACTGAACTCACAGATGCAGAGAACAGACTGATGGGTGCCAGAGGCAGGAGATGAGGGGTGGGCAAAATGGGTGAAGGGGGTCAAAAGGCACAGACTTCTGGTTATAAAACAAATAAGCCCTGGAGATGTAATGTACAGCATGGTGACTGTAGTTAATAATACCATATACTGAAAGTTGCTAAAAGAGTAGATCTTAAAAGTTCTCATCATAAGAAAAAAATAACAGTATGTTATTAGCCCAAGAATATAAAAATAAACTCCGGAAATACAATGCAGAGGCCAGAAACAGGCCCACACTATGCAGTCATATGATTTATGACAAAGCTGACACCAGAGTGCAGAGGAGGGAAGGATGGTCTTTTTAATAAATGGTACTTGATCAATTAGAAAAATGAATTTTGATCACTACTACACACTACACAATTCCAGATGGATTGTAGATCTAAACTGTGAAAAGTAAAATAAAATAAAATTATGAAGCTTCTAGAAGAAAATATAGATCTTCACAACCTCGGAGCGCTCAAAGATGACTCAAAAAGAAACACACAAAACACATCAACCATACACGAAACGACTGATAAACTGGATCTATTAAAATTAATAGACATATTAATTTTTCAAGAACACCACTCAGAGACCGAAAAGACAATCCACAGAGTGAGAAAAGATTACAATACATATATTAGCTGAAGGACTCATACATAATATATATAATAATTCCTGCAAATCAATAAGAAAAATCCAAATGAATAATAGAAATATTAACAAAAGACTTGAATAAGCACTTCTCAAAAGAGGATATCCAAACGGCCAATATGAAAAGGTACTCAATTCCACTAGTTATCACAGAAATGCAACTTAAAAGCACCGTGACAATACCGACCCCAACACACACTCATCAGAATGGCTACACTAAAAGATCTTGATAATACCCAGTAATGGTGGGAATATGGTGGAGGCGGAGCTGCAGTAGGGCGTATTAATGGCACAACCACTTGAGGAAACTGTTGATGTCTACTAAAGCGGGACACATCCATACTCTGATACAGAAATTCCATTCTAAGGGGGGTGTATGTGTGTGTATAAATACATATATATATATCCCCGAAAGCCATGTACAAAAACATTTCTAAGAGCACTATTCACAAAAGCTAAAAACTATTGGTGTGAAAATTATATCAGCATAAAAATATAAAATGTCTAAGAATAAGTCTGACAAAAGTTGTACAAGATCCCTACATATACAGACATTAATGAGAGGAAAGTAACGAATACCTAAATCAACAGAAGGACATACCTAGGAATAAATCTAACTAAGGATGCTCACCAAGAGTGGAATGGATCAACTGTGACATACTCTAACATCTGAATAATATCCGGCAATAAGAATGCACAAATTACAACTTCACACAACGTCATCCGTCAATTTCACAAATGTTGAGCAAAAGAAATCAAACACAAAAGCACACACATTGTATGATTTATATAAAGTTCAAAAACAATTAATTTTCAGTGGTGAAACTCAAGAGAGTGGTGGCTCTTGCATGGGCAATGACTGGGAAGGGACATAAAAGGCTTCAGGGGTGTCATTAGGGTCTGTTTTTTAGTCTAAGTTCTGGTTACAAGCTAGCTCAGTGTGGAAAATTCATTGACGTGTCCGCTTATGGTTTACATGCTTTTATATAAGTATGCTATACTTCCATAAAAAGTTTACTAAAAAGGGAAACAGATTAAGGCCATCCCGTGCTGGTGCTTAGGACCTCAATGTCCCCAGCCCTTTGGCTTTTGAACATGTGACTATTTATTTACTCATTCATTTGTTCAACAAATATGCCTTCAGTACCCACAGTGGTAAGCAAATCAACACCACTCCTGACCTGGCAGAGCTTCTATTTCCGTGGGAGGAGACTGACAGTAGACTGGGATAGACCACGTCATGGGCTCCCTCATCCTCCAACTTCTGGAGGGTTTGGCCAGTGGGAGAACTGGCAGGAGAGCCAGAGCTGGGGAAGAAAGGGAGTTTAGTATATGTATTCCCTCCAGCTCCCTCCCTACAGGATTCCCACAGGCAGACTGGGTCCCCCATGGAAGGCCCCAGCTCCTGCCAGGCGGCCCTCTCCATCCAGCTTCCTTCTCCGGGGCCTGATGACTGCCCCCTCCACTTGTCCCTTCAAGCCCAGGGATGGTGTCGGCTCCCAGCTGTATTGTCTCCCTAAATTCTGCCCCCACCTTTATAAACAGTCCTTTGTTAAAGTCCTCAGACTCCCCATTTTGACTGCCCCGCCCCCGTTCTCGATCAGAACCCTGATTGATGCACAAGATGAATCTCAGCCAAGAAGAAAGGAGATGAAGGAAAACAAGCAAGATGATGGGATGGGAAGCAGCTGGTGGGAGGAGGTGAGTTTAGATAGGCGGGTCAGAGAAGGCTTCGTTGGGAATGGGGATACTTGAATTGAGAGCTGAGCGACAATGAGGAGATTGTCATGAGAAGAGCCAATTAAATCTCTCTCTTTGTCCTTTGATACCCTGATCATACCCCAGGGTTAAAGTTTTCTTTACTGCAGGACTTCTCAGAGCCTTGAATGTGCGTGCTCTATAATTCTCCAGGAAGGGGTAGCTAAGTAGCATTTCCCAGACTATACCTTTGACCCAGAATCTTTCTCTAGAGCAGTGCTATCCGACCAAAACCTCACGGGAGCCACATATGTCATTTTAAAACTTTTAGCGGACACATTAAAAAAAAAAATAAGTAAAAAGAAAGAGGTGAAAATAATTTTGATAATATACTTTAACATAATACTTCCAAATATTATCAATTCAACCCATAATCAATACAAAATTATTGAGATATTTTGCATTCTTTTTTGAAGACTAGTACGAAAGCTTTAACATCTGCTGTGTTCTATATGCCTCCAGCACCTCTCGGTTCAGTCTAGCCACAT
This sequence comes from Equus asinus, assembly GCF_041296235.1. NCBI lineage: Eukaryota > Metazoa > Chordata > Mammalia > Perissodactyla > Equidae > Equus > Equus asinus. Next base: position 10,528,225 of record NC_091798.1, read on the forward strand.
TTCAAGTGCTCATTGGCAGCTCGAGAGCGTCATGGGGGTCTTCTGTTCCACAGGGCACTCTTGAGGAAACCCTGCCCCAAAAGGGGACCCGTGGCCAGAACTTTCCCCAGGGCGAAGAGCTAGGACACAGTAGTCAGTAGAACAAGTTGTAAAAGGTGGCACCAGAAGATGGTGAGGCATTTTGGGAAACATCTCAAGCTGTGGAAGAATTAAAAATAGCTAAAAGATAGGACACGGGGTCACAGCTTTCTTGTTGTACAGTGCTGCCTGGGTTATCTTTGGCTGCGGAATAAATCATCCCCAAAGTCGGTGCCTTCGAAGAACAACCATTATTCATTTGCTCGCGATTTTGGAGCTGGGCAGGGCTTGGTGGGGACGGTCACCTCTGCTCCATGTGGCATCTGCCGGGGCAGATCGGCGGGAGCTGGAAGATGCATCTTCAAGATGATTCACTCACACGGCTGGCAAGTGGGAGCTTGGCTGTCAGCTGAGTTCAGCTGGGCAGCCAACACGTGAAGAAGCATCTTGGGCGTCTCCACGTGGCTGCTTGGGCTGCTTCGCAGAATGGCAGCTGGGTTCCAGGAGGGAGCCCGCAGAAGCAGCCAGCCTTGTCAAGAATAGGCCTTGCCCTGGCACCGCATCATTCCTGCCCCGATTCGAGGGGAGCAAGAAACAGGGCCCACCTCTCCGTGTGGGGAGGGACCAAGAATTCGTGACCAAGAATCACTGATGCACCGCAGACACTGTCATACTCCCACATCCAAATTTCTAGTTGATCCTCTCAGCAGCATTTTTTCAGCTTTAATAATTTACTTCTGTAATAAACTTGAAATAAATATGACAAATCTTAACCATTATTTATGTATGTGTTGAACACAAATGTTTGCTATAAGCATCTATTTTCTTTAAATTTTTTAAATTAATAGGCTTTATTTTTTAGAACAGTTTTAGATTTACAGAAAGATTGCAAAGATGCTGCAGAGTTCCCACATACTCCTCCACCTCCCACACACAGGTCCCCTAATATTAGTATCTTACATCAGTATGGTACATTTGTCACAATTAATGAACCAATATTGATACCTTATTATTGACTAAATTCCATCATTTATTCAGATTTCCTTGGTTTGAAGCTAATGTCCTTTTCCAGTTCCAGGATCCCATCCAGGATGCCATATTCCACTAAGCTGTCATGTCTCCGTAGGTTTCTCTTGGCTGCAACAGTTTCTCAGACTTGCCTTGTGTCTGACGACCTTGACGGTTGTGAGAGACACAGTCAGCTATAGTGCAGGATACCTCCTAATGGGATGCTTGGCGTTTTTCTCATGATTAGATTGACGGTATGGGTTTGGGGGAGGAAGATCACAGACGTAAAGTGCTATTGTCATGACAACATATCAAGGGTACCTGCTGTCAGCATGACACGATTGCTGATGTCGACCTTGACCATCTTGCAGACGCAGCGTTCGTCAGGGCTCTCCACTGGAGAGGTCCTCTTTTCTCCCCTTTGTCTAGCGTCTTCTTGAGAAGGAAGTTGCTCTGTGCAGCCCACACTTGAGGGGTGGGGAGTTATGCGCCCTTCCTTTAGGATGAAATATCTCCATAAACTGATTAATTAATCTGCATGGGAGATTTGCCTCTTGTTCCCCATTTACTAATCCATCTATCATCTGTTTATATCAATATGGACTCACGGATATATTTTACACTTTAGGTTATAATGCAATTCTCCTTTATTTATTTGTTCCTCAAATTGTTCCAGCTTTGGCCACTGGGGGCTCTTTCATTTACTCAGCAACACGTTGATTTGAATACTATCATCGCCATGAGAAGGATGAGAAAAAAACAGTTCGTTCAAGTGACGAGACAAGCCCAGACAAGACAGCCGCCCTCTGACTTCCAGATTGCCACTGCACACACAGCCCTTTGGTGCTGCCGCAGGACCGGCTAGGATCACCAGGCAGCTCCCTCGAGAAAGTCAAACAGGTCACCGCGGGTTGTAGGAGGTCCTTGTGGCCTCTCAGTATTCTGAAAGCTCACAGCCAAGGAAAGGGTAATTATATACCTCAACAGAGAAACCAAAAACAACCGAACAGCACTGGGTCATAAGGAAGCAGTTCAAGGCTCCATAAATAGCGCTGCCCTGGTCCTCAACCATCTCAGAACCAAATGAAAGCCGGCCTGGCCTCGGAGCTGACGTGAGCGCGCTGCCCAGCCCACCACGGGCTCCAGGGACTCCGCGTGAATCCGGGCACACCAACAGACGCCGCCGTGCAGGAGGAGGGCAGGCACCTCTGGAGACACACAGTCGTTCTGGAACCTCAAGGACAATCTCCACACTGGCCACAGACCCCAAGGCACCAGTGTCCTCCCAAGGGACAATGGTCGCACAAATACGTCTCTTTCTATCCAGCAGGGAACAATCTTGAGAAATAAACTGGCTCTGGATGGAAAGAATACAAAATGCCCCCACAAAGAAGGCCCCATTTGAAAACACTTTCACACAGGGTCACACCCTTCAAGGGTCCACATTGTGTCAGTGGGTTAGACACGCGGCTCCACCTGGAGGAAACAGCCTTTCAACCTTGAGCTCATGACAGGCACAGGCGGTCTAGTGGTTCAAATGCATGCTTCAATACCTAAGTTGCCCCTTACAAAGGGCAAACTCTGTACAGACTGCCAGTAAAGACTTTCTTAACACAGCAAATTCTTTTATTTTTTTTCTCTTGAAGTCCAAAACTTCTCTTCACAAGTATTCTTTAAACCAAGCTTTATTATAAGATATTTCAAACCTATAGGCAAGTCTGGAGTATATTAGCACATACCTTGTAACCTCTAACCAATTTCATCGAGTCTTAATTTACACCCTATTTGCCACCGATCTTCTTTTTATAAAGGAAAGAAAACCCTGCATCACCCCTTGCAGCCCCCGTGTGCATCCTCCTTTCCTGCCCCGCGGCCCCTCACAGGCTAACGCTGGTACTCTCAGCCATTCACATCGGCCTCGTCTCTCCTTCTCACAGCCTCCACCAGCTTCGCCGGGAGCCCAGCACCAGGGGATCAGCCCAGGACGTGTGTGCTGGAGGAGACCCACCGAGGGAGCTGCTCAGCCAAGGAACAGCCTGCTGAGCGCGACTGTCAGGAAGAGGAGATAGGCCCGGAGGAGAGAACGGAGGAAAACTACGGCGCAGGACTGGAGACACATTTCAGCCTTCAGAAGACAAAAGATGCTGCGTCAGATAATATCATCTGTTTTGCCTAGAATCTCTTTTGTTTTTCTCAAGTCTCTGTGAAAATGATTTCACGTGCCAACATTTAAAAAAATCTTATGTTCTTTGTTCTCTTAAGGAACTGGGGGATGGACAGAGGCCTCAGAGCTGGAGGAGCAGAGAATGGCACAGCATCAGCAAACGTGGTCAGGCCCCTACAGATTTGGCTGCATACAGGTGAGGGCCAACAATGTATTAAGTATTATCAGATTTGTAAAATATGTTTGATAAACTCGCGAATGTTCTGGCAGGCTAGTGGGTTCCCCAAATCTGTTTCTGCAAGACTTCTACTGACTAAATTAATGCTATACGGATAGGTTCTTCAGGGACACCAGCTGAATCCAGTCATAAACAAACAAACAAAAGGCAAGGAGGACGCAAAACCACACTCATTTGCTAAATTTCCAACCAAACTAAACTTAAATTTTGTTATCGAACCCTGAACTGAACCCTACCCAAGCATTTTCAAAATTCCACTTGCCAGACTGGTTCAAACTGGAAATGTGTCTGTTTCCAACACTATAGACCCAGACCCAAGTCCAGTCTCTGAACTGCTCCAAGTCCAGTCTCTGAACTGCTGTCACTTGAAGGGAAGGAAACTATGGAGGATATGCTGTGTGCCAGGCACTGTTGCAGATGTTTCACTTTCTATAGCTTATTTCATCCTCACAAAAGCCTCTGAAGGGTGGCATTAACCCCATTTGATAGATGAGGACATCAGGATGCAGAGAGGTTAAGCAACCTGCACCGGGTAACAGAGCCAGGAAGTAGTGTATATGGGCGGGCCTTGGATTAAACACAACTGTACGTGAGTTCCTATATCTCTGTGGTGGTCTCACTTGTGTTGTGCTTTGGTTGGGCGGTTTCAGGTGGCAGGGAACAGAGGCGCCCAGGTTCTCTTGGGACTTGAGGATGAATCGTAAGAATCCAGAGGAAGTAAAGGGGCCCAGGAAGTAAATGCAGTCACAGTATCAGACTCAGGCTTCTTGTAGAATGTAGCAGTGACCTGTCCCCTCAGAGGGGTGACATTGTGGCTGCTGACACTGCCCCCTCAACATGTCCTCCCTCCCTCCCCCCTTCTCTCCCTCTCTCTCTCCTGCTCTGCTTATCTCATGGTTTCTGCTTCACGGCTCCATATCGCAGTTCCCACCAACACCCTACTTGGCGTGTGTGCCCCCTTTTGCAAAGGACACCTTGGCAGAAGCCCCCTCCAATCTAGAGTGGCCAGGCACCGCATGGGTGGACATCCTCCCATGTCCAGCCAATCAATGCTTGGTCCAGTCGTGTGTGATCAGGGTAGCAGGGTCACATGACACAAATGTGGCTAATTATACAGAGGACACCACTTTTCCTCAGACAGGAGGTGCGGGTGTGACAGGCCCTTGTTGTCTCAGGGACTTCCGTATGAGTTTCCTGGGGCTGCCATAACGAATTATCACAAAGTCAGTGGCTTGAACACAATAGATACTTATTTTCCATACAGTTCAGGAGGCTGGAAGTCTGAAATCCAGAGTCAACAGGGCTGCGCTCCCTCCAAAGGCACCAGGGGAGAGTCCTTCCTTGCTTTCTCCAGCTTTTGGTGGCCCCCGGCATTCCTTGGCTTGTGGCTGCTTCACTCCCATCTCTGCCTCTGTCTTCACATGGCCTTCTTCTCCCCGTGTGTCTGTGTGTCCTCTCCTCCTACTATAAGGACACCAGTCATTGGATTTAGGGCCCATCCTAAATCCAGGATGATTTCAACCTGAGATCCTTAACTAAGGACATCTGCAAAGACCCTATTTCCGATAAAGTCACATTCCAGGTTTTTAGGTGGATATAAATTTGGAGGGTACACCATTTAAGCTATTACAGCTTCTCTTCAGTAAAGTGTGGTGTCACACACAGCCCCACAGTGTACCATGGGCTCCCAGAGAGCACAGGTCTTGCCTTTGGGATTTCTTTTGGGTCTGCCTCAGCGTGGTGCCAGGAACTACACAAATGCCTACTGACTGACCTAGAATACACCAGAAAAACAATTCTGAAAAATCAATTGACGCATCACTTTATTAAAATCCCTATGTTTCGTATGTTGCTGTACCCACCTTTGGCATCCTGTACTCATCGTGGCTGCGTGGTAGTAATTTTCTGGGCCAACCACACCACACAGCCCCATCCACAGAGACGTGAGCATGCGACTCTGCCCTGTCTCCTGCACCGAGGTCAGCCACCATAGCCTCTCCCTCCTGGAGTCGACCTCGTGCCGTCTCTGCAGACCTAACCCTGCCTTCTAAGGTTTCCAGCCGACCAAGTCTAAAACCCATGGCGAGGCGAGGCTCGTGTTCCCTCGGTGTTGCCTGAGGAGGTGGACAAGTCCTGCTCCAGCTGAGCCTCCTTCACTAAATGTTCTCTGGTGGGAAAACAAACCAAACCCAGCCCCAGAACTCTGGTTTGGTTCTCGGTGATATAAACAATATTTGGATTTGTTTCGAGGTTGAGCAAACTGGTGCAGTTCATTCCGGTTTTTGGTTCACAATTCGGGCCAAGTCCCCGCTCCAGACAGAAGGAATGTCCCTGGAATGCCTCTTCCAACTGGGGCTCAACAGCTGAAAGGCCTGGGCGTCCAGACGGAGGCCGCCTGCTCCGCAGACACCCAGGGACTTCCCTCAGCTCCAAGGCCTCGGGGACAGGGCCTGGCAGCATGGCTGCCCAGTTGTCTGAGTCTGGCCTGGAGGAAGGCCACACTGCCTCCCACGGGCTAGAAGCAAGATGCCATCCCCCGCAGGCCAGGCAGCGGTGCAGCCGAGCACACCCTCAGCCCAAGGGACCCAGCCGAGGAGCGGGGGCAATGGGATCGTAGGTGTCGCTGTGCAAATCTGCCACAATCTCCACAGGAGCACAGCTCCAGTGATCTCAGTGGGGCCAGGGCCCAGCCAAGAACCCAGATAACTACGTTCAGCTGAGTGGGAGACAATAGGGAATGGTGGGTACTGGGGGATCCGGCCAGAGGCAGTCAAATTCAAACTGTTTTTAGCTTGGGGCTCCCTCTGCACAGCTGGCTGGTCTGAGAGGCCTGCAAAGCAACTCTCCACGCCTTCTTTTGGCAAGCAGAGACTCAGAGCACACTTTCTGGGGCTGCTCCTCCCTCCCCAGCCAGGAAGCAATGCAGGGCTGAGGACCAGGCATCAGGAGTGCTCATCCCCAGGGAGTGACTTCAGGGGACAGAGCAGCTGGGGGCATTGGGGACATCTGGCAGTGAATCATCAATGAGGAATTTTGATAGGAAAACACAAATTCCCACCCTAGTCTCCCTCCCACACTGACCCACACATCAAAGGGGTCCTGGGCCGCAGGGAACTAGTCGGCCCGGCCCTGAATGCTGGAAACCCAAGGGCTGGGACCAGGAGGCACATCCCTGAGGGGCTGACCCAATTCTGCAATGTGGGGAGACACACACCTCAGGCCAGCACACCAAGAGTTGACAAACACTGTCAAGGGAGACAGAATGAAAGCCCCCACAAGAGCTCTAGTCCTAACACCTCTATTTCTCATGATCATTTTTCCTCTCCTGACCCTTTAAATAATCACCCAAAGGACAATCTTATCAAAGGCAACTCAGGTGCTCCCTGACTGAGCTCAAAGCCACTTTTATGCTGCCTTGGCTGCACGGATAGCAGAGGCCGCCTGAGACACGATCCAGAAATACTTCTAGTGCTGGCCGCCCGACGGGATGACATGGCCAGCACATGCGATCTCAGCCGGGTGTGCTTCGCGCTAAACTCTGCTGGCTGCGTGCTGGAGTCAATTATAGGTTTTCTTGCACTTACATCTTCATTCGTTCTACATTGCTGAGTAGATGGAATGTGCTGTCAGCTTAAAAAAAAGGTGTTATTTTTTTTCCAAAGACTCAACACTGTCCAGTCCTATTAAAAAACGAAAGGAAAAAAAAAAATCTTGGCTCCAGCATACATTGCTAATGGGCATGGAATTGATTCACAAGTCCCCAACTCCAGTTATATCAAAGTAATTACCGCAACCTAGAGTAATTGGCTCCATATTCAATATTCACAGAAGGCTGCGCATGTTTTATATATATATATATATACATATATTGAATTGGGAGAGAAAAAAGTATAATTGAAAAAAAAACTATCAGAGAACATTTAAACTACCCATATATATATATATATATATATACCTCTAGGAAAAACCTTTAGCTGTGATAAAGATCTTGAAAGAGAAAAACGAAGCAGAGCCCGGAGAGCCCAGAGCCCTGAAGACCTCAGCACCCCAAGACTGGGGAGTGGGCAGTCGGCTCGGGAAGTCATGAGGAGCAGCGTCTACACAGCCTCGCAGGCCCATTCCACAGCTAGCTACTCTCAGCACGTGGCGGCCCCCTCCTGCTCAGCAGAAGAGCCAACCCCAAACCTGACCCCCAGTCCATGGAGTTTCATATGTCCTATTTGTGGCTCTGGGGACTCCAGTTGCCACTCGGTCCCCCAAGTGGGTCCTACAGGGCTGGAAAGTACTGGCAGAGGAGGCCACGGCACAGGGTCGCATGGAACACCCCCACGCAGCTCCAGAACCACTTCAGGGAGGAAAGCAGTCCATGGGGAAAGACTGTGGACCTGAGGGAACTTTATGGGCAAAGAGAAGGACATTCAGAGCTGGAAATTCAGGAAAGGAGGTAAGGCAGGCCTTCCCCAGGGACGTGGAGACGATGGAGTTGATTTCACAGATATAAACGTGAGCCTGAACCTTGATCTCTGTCACCTTTCAGGCTTGGTTGGAGCCTAAGATCTCTTGGAGCTTTTTTTCTGTCATCTATGGAATTGCCCTTCCATCCTGGCTTTGTTTCATCTGCAAAGGTGATAAGCCTGCCTTCCTGTCTTTATCAAGGCCATTAACGAAAGTGCTGGGTAAGGAAAGCCCTCACCACCAGGCACCTCACGCAGATGAGCCCCCACCCATGGATCAAGAAGGGCTGTTCAACCAGGTGCGTGTCCACCTACCTGCTCTACCTTCCATCTCACAGTTCCCCATCTTACCTGCAAGGACAACACCTGATCTGGGGGGTCGAGAGGAAGGTACAACTTGGCGATCAGGTTGCTAACGGTGTCTTCTCATTGTGTGGGTTCACAAAGAGGAGGAAAGCCGGCGTGCTGGAACGGCCTGGTGGAGCACGCAGGCGACCCTGTGGACCCTGGCCCAGGCTATTACCGCAAATTCCACACGAGGACTGGAGAGACTCCTGGCTTCTCCTCAGTGTTGTCTCTGGCCAGCCTCTGCAGATTCTCAGCCTCACAAGAGAGGCTCGTTTTAAAACTTCTGGCAGCTATGTAGGGTCTGTCCCATGGTACCTTTGATTTGGGGGTCTTGATTTAAGTTCGAATCATGTAATCTTCACTGGGTTCTGTTCGTGCCTCCTCACCTGGGATCCAGTTCATCAAAGTCAGCCTTCCAGGAGGGAGTTAGGGCCCAACGGCCCTCAGGAGTGTTTCCTTGATAGACAATCCATAGGGAGGGGCAAGAGAAGCAGAAACACTCTCATTCCTCTATCAAGAGGTTCAGCCCAAGGACATGAGACATTTTTAAATAAGAGGGTGAAAAAAATTAAACGTTTGAAACAAATAACTGGAAATCCAGTTAACACACAATAAAAGTGCATTTAGTCATTTGAGAAAAGACCTTGTGAACTTTGGGATGCTCCGTAGGCTTAAAAGTGTTTAAATTCAGAACAGCTGGATGCAACACAGCCCCACCCGTGTTCCAGGGACCCAGCCCAAGAGGACCTGAGGGTGACAGCCATGCTTCTCGTGGGTGGGCAGGGCTCTCCCTCTCCCCAGGGAAGAGCGGAGCTGCCACGTGTTCCCGTTTTACAAACTGACAGCAGTTATGATCAGAAAGGGTTTTGCTGCCAATTTGAGAATATATAGACTGGCAGGAGTAGAGAATGAATTTCAGCTCCTCGTCCAGCTGGCCGAGAGGCAGCTGCTCGTTTGGAATGTAAACGGAAGGTACCGGCTGAGAAACTAGAGGAGAAATAGCTGCCATCCGTCTTTCAGGGGAGGGTGAAGGGACCGTCCAAAGGTATATTCTTTCAGAGTTCTGGCCTCAGTTTCCCTCCTTTTAAAATGCTAGAGCGCTCAGGCAGCTGTGAAGATTTAGTAAGAATAATGCAAGTGGGAGCACTATTGGGAGAGAGGGAAGTTGAGAGAAAGAAGGAGAGAGTAAGAGAAAGAGAGACAGAGAGAAAAGACATTGCCTCTTCACCCATGGAGCCGTACTCCCTGAGGCCAAACCAACCCACACAGAAAGGCAGAGTTGAGGTAATTTTGTTCGTTAAAAGACTATTTTTCTGGATACTCTTCTAAGTGCCTAGGTTACATCAGTGAATAAAGCAGAGGAAAATGCCTGTCCTCATGGAAAGAAGTGAGAGAAGTAGTGCTGAAGCCTGATCAAACTGTGCCTGAAGCCTTACAATCCCCAGAGATTCAAGTCACCTGAACCAATAAATTCCCATAGCATTTAAGCCAGCTTGAGTTGGCTTTTTTCTTACTTGCAAAGCATCCTAACTGCTACTGCCATCCTCTAGACATGGTGGCACCTGACCAAACCCTAAGTCTGGTCACATTTCACTCCACATTCAAATTAAGGAGGGACACAAAAGACAATGCTCATGTCTCTGTCTGAAAAACCAGCCATCTCTGGATGGCACATAGCTCTTATAAATAGCCAGGAAGCAGATTCAGGCTGGAAAAGGAATTTTAACAATTTCAAAAAAAAAAAAAAGATAAAAAGGGAAGAATTCCACAGGAAATTGAAGGGGAATTTGGAAGATAGAATGAAGCAACCTTCCTTGGCCCATGGCCAGAACCATTGGCCAGAACAAGCCTCAAGTGTCCGGGAGCATCAGGGCCTTCCCAGAGCCTCTCACTGGAGAGGTAGTTCTGGGTACAATTTATGTGCACGGATAAGCATTTTTTGTTCATTTTGTCCCCTGAAGCTCTGAATTCTAAGGATCTCCAAATGCTTTTTTTTTTTTTTTTTTACAAAATCAGTGTTTCGTTCTCCACTTTCGTAGGGTTCATGAAATAAATCCCAGTTGTCTTGAAGTCTAATGGACTAGGCCCCCTAACTAAGAAGCAGGGCTAAGGAGCATGGCACAAATGTTCTCAGAAATATTTGTAATAGCAACACACATACTCCTTTCCTTCTGCTAACAAGTCATCTGAGCTCATTGTTGCCTTTTTTCCTTAAAGATTGACACCTGCGCTAACATCTATTGCCAATCTTTTTTTTTCCTTCTTCTTCTGCCCAAAGCCCCCAGGTACATAGTCGTGTGTTCCAGTTGCAGGTCCTTCTGATTGTGCTATGTGGGACACCGCCTCAGCGTGGCCTGACAAGCGGTGCCTTATCGGCACCCAGGATCTGAACCAGCGAAACCCCGGGCCACCGAAGCAGAGAGCGCGCGCTGAATGACTCGGCCATGGGGCCAGCCCCTAATTGTTGCCTTTTAATGAGCCCTTCCGACGCTGTAAATTGCCATGGACATGCCACTGTTTCTGCCTCACCAGGTTCTACTCCTCTGTCATCTGTTAACAACGCCCAACTACCCTTGGGGAGCCAACCCTCCTCCATTTTCAGGCCTTGTGGTTCAGTTAGGTCTGACCCCATGCCTTGGCCGCTGGGAGGGACGAGAGACCCAGACCCAGCCAATCAGAGCACCACACCCTCCTGAACACATGGTAATTGGTTTAAGGATAGTCACAGGGCCCAACCAAGCCAATGGGAATCAGCCCAACTACTAGAGTTGAAATTATTGGGAAGGACACTGTCCCTTTCCACGAAGCCTGCTTAGTTGATAGGATGCAAGTCCAGAGTCACCACGGTGCTAACGGGAAGGTAGCAGAACTAAGAGACATGGAGAGATGACGCATCTGGGCCTCCAGATCCAGCTATGCCTGAAGGCAGCCTCCCTCTATGGACTCTTTAAGACATTTAAGCCAAAATTTTCCCTTTTTCACTTAAGCCAGTTTAAGTTAGGTTTCTATCATTTTCAACCAAACTTCCTGGCTAACTCATAAGTAACGGCTGCCTGGGTACTCCCTACCTCGCCCATCCCTGCACATAGCACACCCCATCCCGGCAGTTTAGAACAGTGTGGGCCCCACCGTCTATTCCTCAGGCATCTTCCAAATGCCGCTTCTCTTTAAAAAGACACAGTGTTCACAATGCTGCCCCTCCCTTCGTTCTCCACTCGCTATGAACTCCAGTTGTTCTTGAAGCCGTATTTGCAGACCCCGCCCACCCCCACTGACCCCATGGACCTTTAAATCCAGTGCAATTGCTGCAGTTCAACATCTTTTTTTAGAGGAACCCAAACTCCAGTTGGTGCACACAGTGTTCTTGTGGTGGCAGACAGGGGAGCACTAACTGCAGTCCCGGTCAACACAAAGTGACCCTGGTTTAGACTAATGTTCCCCTCGGCTGCAGAGAAGTTAGGAAACTCTCAGAAAAAGCAGCTACAGGACCATGGAAAGAAAACCAACCGGGCTTCCATCTCAGGCGTCTCTGAACTCTTTCCATGCAGCTCGCTGAAACCTGGCTCCCGGAGTCCTGGGTCCTACTGTAATTACTGAGTGCTTCCTACAAATCTCATGATCACATGTCTACATTCTTTTCAGGAAAGGCCACGGAGGACCCCACTACCCAGCCACATGTGGCCCTCCAATCGAGTGGTGGTCACATGTACACAGAGAGAGGCTGGCCTCAGGCCCTGATTACTACCCACATTCTTCCAGAGAGCCGTGGGCCAGGGCTCTGCTGAAGCTCAAAGGGCATTGGAAGCTTCCTGCTCTGAGGGGGCACGAATAATGGCTCCCAAAGATGTCCCCCTCCTAACTCATAGAACCTGTGAATGTGACCTCACATGGGAAAAGGGGCTGTGCAGATGTGATGAAGTCAAGGCTCTTGCAATCTCCTGCGTTATCCGGGTGGCTCAATGTCATCACAAGGATCCTTCTCAGAGGGACACAGGGTGGGTGAGAGTGAGAGGAGAAGCAGGTGATGCTGGAAGCAGAGGTTGGGGTGATGGCTTTGAAGATGGAGCAGGGGCCCTGCCAAGGAAGGCAGGTGGCCTCTAGAAGGTACAAAAGGCCGGGAAATGGATTCCCTCTAAGGCCTCCAGGGAGGAAAGCCAACACCTTGACTGATGTCTGACTTCCGGCCTCCAGAACTGTGAGAGAAACAACCTGTGCCGTTTTAACCACTATATTTGTGGTACTAGGAAACTAATTCAGGTCACATGGGTCAAGATGCCAGTGGCCACTCCCTGTGCTCAGCCCAGGCCGGGTGCTGGTCCTTGTGTGGGCAAGAAGCTACAAGTGCACGTTAGTCTCCCCACCCTACGGCTCCCAGGACACCCTGGCCCTTCTCTTCCCCTGGAGGGAACCCCTGAGTTCAGACTCAGAGCACTGCCATCAAACAGAGCCGGCTGGAGCCTCTGAGGAGCAGGGAGCGTGACGTCCCTCCCCCAGTCACCAACTTGGCTATAAGTGGATAAGATGTGGCATCTCCCACGGACATGTCCCTGCAGATGCACTGTATGAGAGAAAGGACGGCTGGCACCTCATAGAAGATTTGCATCAAAGATGTGTTGATTGAATGAAGGACAACCAGGTGTACCAGTTTCCTGTGGCTGCTGTAACAAATTACCACAACCTTAGGGGCTTGAAAAAACAGAAATTCATTCTCTTACAGTTCCAGACGCCAGGAGTCTGAAAACAGTCTCACTGGCTGAAGTTAAGATGTTGGTAGGGCTGGATCCATTTGAGACCATCGAGGGGAGCATCAAATACAGAAACTAGAAAATGTGGTTACTGCAAAATCAATGAAAATAACTGCAAGCTAAATCAAAACCCACCAAAGAGAGGAGAGTAATCTAATTTCTCTCTGGGAGAAGCCATGCTAGTTTCTTTGGGCTGTTTCTGTCCTTTGTGCTAATGCCGTCTTGGCGAGAATTCTAGTGATCTCCACTCAAGGTAATGCGCTCATGTGTCTCCTTTCCTCCACTGGACCCTCAGCTGAGACTCAGTAAATTCTAACTGTGCATTCATGCCTGCGAGCCAGGTGGGAGAGCGACTTCTCCTGGACGTGACCCAGTGGCCTGTAGCCAGTCCTCACTGGCTTTCACCCAATCTCGAAAGCAGCCAAGTGCCCAGAGCTGCCCTCCACTCCTACAGCCTTGCCTTATGACCAACAGAACAGAATGTTCCTGTCCCCACAGACCAAACAAAGGCAGGGGAAAAGGGTGGCCCTAGAGCATGGCCGTTAACATGCCAACAGACGATGCCCTCTGTCAAGATGTTCTCATGCGCAAAAACTCCAACACAAAACCTCAAGATACAACTCCTCCCCTAAATTAACATCAACACCTGAAGAAAGCCTGCCTGGCAGGATCGTCATCATCCTTCGGGCTGCTATTTATTGAGGACTTATACGTGCCACTCTGCACACAATATCTCATTTAGTCCTTTCAATAACCCTTCAAGTTGAGTGTTATTTGGAGTCCCATTATATAGCAGAGGAAACTGAGGTTCAGAGATGAAGTCATTCAGCCAAGTTCATTTCCTCAATTCAATCCTCATGTTCTTTACAACCACTGCAGTCCACACACATAGTTGCCACATCCAAGTATGGGGGCTAGTTCTTCAAAAATACTAACTAACAAGGGTTTTATTTGGTTGGCCATGAGACTCCCTCATTCATGCAGCTGCCAGGGTGTTCTGTATTCTCCACCCCAAGAAAGAGATGACACTGCACAAGAATCTTTTCCTGCCTTAAGTTTCAAAAGTGTAGTCCCTTCGAGGCCAGTAAAGGGCCTATTTGCAAAGACAACACAACAGACTTAGGAGAAGCTGTGAGCAGGAAGAGCAAAGCTGCCCACCGTCTCTATCCCATCCCATCCCATCTTCAGGTCAAGGCTCCCAGACTCGGGGGAGGGGAGAGAGATGGAGGGAGAGCAAGGGAGGAAATAGGTGGACCTTGTCTCTCACCCCTGGACTTGACCCAAAGAGGATGGAGAGGATGACACAGGCCCCAAACTTCAGTCATGTAGGTGTCAACACCCTGTATTTTTGCTGTGCCTTTTCACCTGTAGCAGCATTTACTTACTATTTCTCTTTAAATCAACATTAACTCTTTTAAAACTTAGCTTCCTCCTAAGCAATAACATTCTTAAAATCATAGACTTGATGTGCTAATTATATTTTTCTAGTATTCATGAAAATAAACACATACAATTAACTTTTCTTTTTAAATGCTCATGTATCCCCCTAATGCCCACCCCACCGGGGGAAAAGCTCTGTTCCCGTGGCCTCTCCGCTTTCAGAGCTGAGCCTGGGGAACACACGCATAATCAGGAGGAGGATCTTCTGGAAGGCCTTGGGCAACCATGAGGAAACTACAGGCCAAGGGTTGGTACGGGCTGAAAATGCCAAGAACACAAAAGCTGACAACCCTAGACACAGCCGCAGCGTTAACGAAGCATCATGCTCTCCAAGACCACTGGTTTGTGACAAGCTGGGAAATACACGCCTTCCAAATGCTCCTGGGTACATCGTGAGCTGACTGTCACAAGAACACCCTGATTTTTGAATCTCATAGATAACAAATGACCTGAGATCTGGCTCCCTTCTAGAAAATAATAAGAAGATGCCCCCACTGAGCTATTTGGTTTTGCTCCGTCTACAAACCCACATGCACACAGGGGCCTGAGTGAGTGAAGTTGGGCCTGGTGTCGGAAAAGCCACAGTGCAAGCAGGATGAGAAATGGCCACTGACACTCAGCCTCAGGAAGGGGAAGCCAAGAGGGAATGGTGAGGACTGTGAGGATCTGGGAGCAGGCATCAGCTTTGCCTCAGTGCCGGCGAATTGCTTCAGGCCCAAATAGGGACCCACTTTGTGCAGATGTTCAGATATGTTTTTTTTAATTCTTCCAGTAAGAAAGGCAAACTTTTTTTTTTTTCGCAGGGGAAGAGTCATCCTAAGCTAACATCTGTTGCCAGTCTTCCTCCTTTTGTCCTCCTTTTAGCCCCCAAAGCCCCAGTACATAGCTGTGTATAGTTGTAAGTTTTTCTGGCTCTTCTATGTGAGCCACTGCCACAGCATGGCTACTGACAGACAAGTGATGTGGTTCCTTGCCCAGGAACCAAACCTGGGCCAACAAAGCGGAGCACGCTGAACTTCAACCACTAGGTCATGAGGGCTGGCTCCAGATGTTTAGATCTTTTAAGGGAAGCTGGAAAAAGATATTGTTATGTACAGGCTCTTAATTTTTAACTGTTGACAAGCCAAATTAAAGAACAAAACTCTCTAACAAACAGCATGTGGATCAAATTTAGCCCAGAGGCAGCCAGTCGTAGCCTGTGCATTTGGACCATGAAGGAAGGGACCATGGCTTATTCCTCTGGAGAGAAAACTTTACATGTCTGACCTCATAGACCAACAGCACTCGTAAGGAGAGCCAGTTAGCCCCACATTGCAGATTGTGGTGATGTAGCACTGCGGTTAGGAGAGCAGGCCCCAGAGCCTGGGTTCCTCAGCTGTGTGACCTTGGGCAAGTAACTTCATCTCTCTGAGCCTCAGTTTCCTCATCTATAAAGCAAGGTTCAAAACAACGGTAGGGTGTTGGGAGGAGGAGTTAAATGAGATTATGTGTGTCCCCCACTAGGCACGTATTAAAAAAATATTGATTCTTGATAAGTGACTTGCCTGAGGTCACGCAGCTCAGTTATGAAGAGCCCAGGTCAGCTGACTCCAAAACCAGTGCTCTTCCCACCAGACCACATGTCTCCGTGCCGCATGAACAGCAAATTATGTCACTACATCTGCAAACCCCCAGCCAGGTTAACATCAAACTCCTCACGTCGAACTTCCTGGAAAGTTGTTCTGACACATATTTAGTGACAGGCATTGTCACTATTTCGCAGCCTGAGAATTCGGCTCAGGGGAGAGCTCTGTGGGGCCACAAGTAGAGCTCAGCACGTGTAACCCCGCAGGCCTGGATTCAGACCCAAGCTGCATGACCTCCCCTCTCTGAGCCTCAGCATCCTCATGTGAGAAATGGTTACCCTAGTGATAATAGTTACCCCACTGAGCTGCGTGAGGTCTCAATGAAACAACATGAAGGCAAGCTCTTCAGAAACTGAGAGGCAGCTCACAACTGCTAGCGTGGTAGCTGAAGGCTACAATATTTTAACAATTTCAATGGTAACTGAGTCAGCATTTCTGGGTCTGGCTGGACTGGCCAGGCTGCAGTAGACGGGCCCAGGAAGTGGCTCTGGGCTTCCTTGACCAAGGGTTAGAGCAGGGAGAGAGCAGGGCAAGGCTGCATCCACTGCCAGGATGCTGAGAGAGCAGACCAGGTGGGAACGGGGGTGGGACCACACTGACTCCCCCTCACTGAAGAATAAGGGAGCCCAGGCCTCCGCCTTCCGGGTGAGGAATACAGAGGAGTCACCCGGCTGTTGTTACGCAGTTAATTAATTAACTGTTAAGTAAGGAAGTGTGGAGATACACGACTAAAACAGAATGACATTTTTTAAAAATGTACAAATAGTACACTTAAGATGTGTGCATTTTATTGTATGTTCAGAAAAATCCATAAGGAACTAGCTTTAGTTAACAATACACATGCTGAAATATACTGGGGGTGTGTGCTGATGCCTGCAACTTACTCTGAATGCACCCCAAAAGTTGTAGATGGATGGATATAGCGAGGAAGGGCTAGATGGAGTGATACATGATAAAACCAGCAGAGTAAAATATTAACGGATATAGAATCTAAGGGGTAGGTATGCAAGGGCTCCCTATAAAATTCTGTCACCTTTTCTGCATCGTTTGAAAATTTTTTATGAAAAAAGTTTAAAAAGTTGATGCCTACAAGATAATTTTAATGACAAGAAAAAAATGCATATAACATTAAGCAGAAAAAAGCAAACTATATGACCTCAAATATAGAAAGGTTCCTCCACCACCACGATGGGATTGAGAAAAGACTCTCATTTGGAAAAAGGAAAAGAAAACAAGTCTCTGCTGAAATATTATCATTAGAGATTCATTCGGCTGCACCTCGAAGGCTCCTGACCTTCCAGAATCTTCCTTTATGTTTAGGGTTCTTAAAGAAAATACCCTCAAGTTATTACCAGCATACATCTAAGAAGAAAGAAATTGGCAACCATCTAAGAGTAAAATAGATCTAGGGAGTAACAAGAGGTGAGAGGCGACCACTAGGAGTGGGAGGGAATGGCATGGGGGGGACAAACCCCTCCTCTGCACACGGTCTCTCTATTGGCTACCTTGGGACATTTGCCAATATTATGCCATATGAATAGGGAAACTGAGGCACAAAGGTGTAAAGAGACCTGCCTTGGGTCAAATAATGCTCCACAATACAAAAGTTGGGAGCAGCATCTTCACGATCTCTGCCGAGGGGTCTGCTGTGCCCCACGCACCTGCCCTAGGGAACAGGCAGCCGGAGCCGGGAGCAGACGTGCCAGGTTCATGGCTTTCTCAAAGTCGTCAATACCATCCCAGTGCTTCCAAGTGGGCAGACACCTCTCTGATGCTCCATCATTGCTCTCCAGAGAAGGTATCCTAGCCTCCAGGTGTGGGGGGAAGAAAGAGCAAAGCCATGCATGTCCCACCACTGTCTCTCCACACCCAGTCCTAAGGCAAATCTGCCTGCCGTCAAGTTCACCCATCACCTTTCTGACACAGAAACCTGCACAGGGCGGTGGGGTCCTGGTTGGGCAGGGGAGAGACAACTGTTCTCTGAGCAGGTCCAACACTAGGTGAGACGACCAGGGCCCCTGCACGTGACCTTCTGAAGATGCTCCAATGACAAGTCAGCTCGGAGACCTGGATTCCTGAAAATGCTAGTCGAACAGCCTCTTAACTTGGATAGTCACTCAAGCGGAGAATTAGTCAGAACATCTTTGCCCATTAAACTGCCCTTTTTTTCTTTATAAAATCTGGCTGTTCTTCCCAAAATGTTTTGATGGGCAAATTTTTTAAATGTCTTAGATATATTTATGTGCAGTTCTTTGAAACAGGGAGGATTTCAGCCACCACTCCACTCACAGAGCTTGCCCTGCTCCACGCCGCAATGTGGAGCAAAGGTCAGAGTCAGACGGCCACAAGTCATAAAGCTGGAATTATAGTAAGGCCATCCTGAGGCCAGAGACACAAAGCAAGCACCTCACTCCCCTCTGACCAGTGGAAGTGGCCTCCAAGACTGGGTCCAATCCGAGAAAGTAAACACTGAGGCAGAAGAGGTGAAGGCACTGCATTGGAGGATAACAAAGAGCATATCCAAGGAAGGTTCAGAACCATCCCACTGACAGACACTATAGAGCATCTACTAAGAACGGAGGTGGGACCAGAGAGCGATAAAGGTGTGTGATCAGAGCCACCACGCAGGCTGGGAGAGACCATGACCACGTGAGCCGGGAGCCCGCTGTGGGGCAGGGAGCAGAAAGGAGGTCAACTCAGCTGCAGTTAGGGACCAGGACAAACCCCTTTTGCAGCCCACGTCACAAGCCTCACTTCCGAGGTTTGGGGACCTCACAGTGGCTACATGACAGCTTCCCGAAAGGGGGGACTTCAGTATGTTGGTGACATGGGAAGCTGGGGGAGGGGGAAGGGCAGCAAACGCAGAGTCCCTGGGGCCTTCCATCTTGCTCCCGTTAGCTGATCCCCTCACTGAGAACCTTCTGTCCTAACCGCTCCGAGACACTGCTCACTCGGCAAACGCCAGTTTTGGTTCTTCCCAAGAATCCTGCCTGTCTGCCAGCTGCATGAACAACTGTGGGACCCACCCTGTTAGAAAAGACGCCCCCAAATACCCTGACCCTGAGGCTGTGTCAGCCCGGCCCACTCTTCTCCACAGGGCTGGGAGGAGGTCAGCCTGCATGAGGCAGTTCCGCCCGGCCGGCCCCTCCATCACCTAAGGGGTGAGCCGAGATTCTCCACAGTCTGGGAAGGAGGATTTGGACTTCTTGGAACACAGAAGGCTCCCTGGCTTCTTGAACTTAATGAGGAGGGAGACGCTTTGCTTTGATCTCTGCCCCAAGCTGTGGACGATCAAAAGACTCTGGATTTGTATTTACGTAGGTAGCTCCATTTTTAGGCAAAATTGCACTGAGCGACCGAGCCAGTGTCGGCACCTCCCAGGGGTAGGTAGCACCCCCGGCCGCCCACACCCAGCCTCGTGAGTCTGTGCCTTGGCTCGTCAGCCCCAAAGCAGGACATTAAAGGAGTATTGAGCTACATCTTTAATAATATTAAAAAAAAATGTTTAAGAACCATCATAAAAATCCATTGGATGGCATTTTTTTCCACTTTGGCAAAACTAGAGTCATAGTCTATGTTATTACAGACTCAACCACAAGAGAAGAAAGGCAGCCAGTCACAATTTAGAAAATCACATTCCAATAGCCCTGGAAGGGCATACTAGCCGAGCAGACATGGGTCCAGTCACATCTGTCTTTTTCCACAGACGCTGCTCCCCCAGGCCACTATTGAGCAACCTGTCCCCTTTCCAAGCAGCCTCTGAGTGCTGGAGACTGACCTGAAGTGATTCTCTGTTTTCTCAAACCTACAGACCGAGAGGCCTTGCACTTGATATAATTTGAGAAGCCCCAGAGGAAGACACCTCGACACCACCCCCAACCCTACTCTGCCAATTTAGAAATTTGTTGAAGGGAATATTAACTCTAAAAGGTCCCTTATCAATGTGAGCTGTTCTTGGGAGGGATAATGCATTAAATCATATAGTCATTCATACTTTAGTATGAAGTAGTCTGATAACAGCTACCATTTATTAAGCATCTACTCTGGGTCAGGCATTGAAGCAGGCACTTTAGACAGTCACTTAATCAGACTTTGAAGGAATTAAACGTTAAAAATTCCAATGAGAGAAAGTTTGGGAATGTCCGATTAGCAAGGAGTTAGGATGGGGATGGTAGATATATGGACAAGACTGATATCACAAAGAGTGATAGAAGGCCAAGGGAGAAGTAATTAATGCTAATGGGAAAGTCAAGCCAGGCTTCACAGAGGTGACGTCTGAGTGGAATTTTGATGGATGAAGAGAAGTTCAACAGAGAGCCACAGTGAAGAAGGGAATTCTGGCAGAAGAGGAAAGATGAGAAAAGGTACAGGTATATAAAATAACAAAGCATATACAGCAGTCTGAGTTCCAGCAGGAATATTCAAATTAAGAGAATTCAAGAAGGCTTTAGTAAACAGACTATTGACTGAGGGGTGGGCAAGATCCAGGGAGACCACGAGAGACAGTGCAGGACTCCAAGGGCTGTACCAACCCCGGCCTCAAAAGGAGGAAGGGAGGCAGCAGTTACCTGAAAGGAGAAAGAGAAAATTTCCTAGAGAGGGCCACCTTGAGAGGATCCAAGTCTTCTAAGGCACGCAGCCAGCCTGAGATGGCCCCTCAGGGAGGGGTCCCCCTGCCTATCTCTCCTCTTCCTCCACAGATCTCCTGTGGGGCTGCCTATCCGCCAAGCCCAACAGGAAGCCAGAGGGCAGGGCAGGGGGTCCTGGGGGTGCATCCCTAGTCATCTGACTCCTGGGGCTCAGAGCTGGGCAGAGCAGAGTGGAGGGTGGGTCTGGGGTGGGGGTAACTGGAAAATACCCAGGTGTATGAGATGTGGCTGGAACATGGAGTATGGGTTGGAGGGGTGACAGAGGGATACAGAGCAAGGATGTGACCGCAAAGGAGCCTGTCGGACAGGCTAAGAGTGAGCGGGGACCACTGACCTGACATGGTCACAGAGACACTGGCCACTGCTGGCCTTTGCTGAGGGCCCTGGGAACAGGTGTCCACCAAAAGGTGCCTGGCAGGCAGCCAGTAACTCCTGAGCTGAGCCAACACGTTCCCACGCTTCCCAAGCTGTGCCCGGGAAGCTGAGCCCAGCCGGCGTTGGCTCCCGGAGCTCCTGACTCTGCAGACGACAGCCTGGGAAAACAGCAGGGTGGTGTCTGCCGGTGGCTACCCGAGGGAGCGCAACCTGGACCATCTTGAACCGGCTAACACCAATCTCCCTCTTTTATTTGTATTCCATTCCACCTTTTTTGCCCTCCTCACGTGGAAAGACAGCCCTGTGATAAGGGACTGCCAGGTTTCCCAGACAGATGACAAATATCTGTCCGCTTCCCCCAAGGGACAGCTCCAGGCGGCCAGCCGGGAAGCTGAGGCAGTCCTGCCCTGCAGGGCCTCAGAAGAAGAGCGCCAGCCCCTCTGTCTGGGAAACAGTAAAGCAATCTCCGAAGTGATTCATTAAAAGCCCTGCAGTGGCAGAAGACCATCACCCAGATGTGAAAACAAACACAGAGGGAAACTCCAGCATCAGAATGGTTTCAATTTTTTAAACAAACGCACGGCTGTCTCAGGGAAGGGAAGAGCCGTTTTACCGTCTCTCCAGCCCCTGAATCCAAGGCAAACCTTCTCCAGCCAGCAGGCCAGGCAAATTCCCACGATGCCAGACTCAGAAAACTGTGAAAACACTCACTTGACCCTCCGGGGCCCTTCGCACTAGAACTTCGTGACCCAGCGGCCAAGGCCAGTCACCCAAGCTCACCCAGCTTTTGGTGGTGCAGCCTTCAGCTCAGCCTTTGTAAAGCATCAGAAATTAAGGCAGAAGCGATTGTTCCATGCTGCTCTGAAAAAATTGGCATAGAAAATAAACGGGGTATGAATCAATATCGAGCAAAACCGACAAAAAACATGGTAAAAATGGGAGAAAATGGGAGTATGTTTGGGCACAGATCACATATTACCATGCACAGTGTCTGGCAGAGTAAATAGCACATAGTAGGCATTTGATAACTATGTCAGGAAGGAAGGAAGGAGCCTCAGCCAGGGAGGAAGTTGTCCAGGGATCCAGGAGTTCCCGAAGGACCTGCTTTACTTGGAGGAACCCAGGAGAACCACAGCTGACCCCGCCTCCACCCATTAAGTGGTAAGGATTGGAAAAGATCAGTTCCTTGAAGCCAAATTCAAATCTTTCCCATGAGAAAATATTAAAATGCTCTTACACAGCTGGGATTTCTTTTTTTTTAATTGTGGTAAAACACACATTACATAAAATTTACCAGCTGATCCATTTTTAAGCGCACAGTTCAGTGGCATCAAGCACATTGTTGAGACATCACCACTCCCATCCATCTCCAGAACTCTTCCCATCTTGAAAAAGTGAAAGTGTGCACACATTAAACAACAACTCGCGACTTCAGCACACCCGCCACGGCAGCCCCCGGCCGCCATTCTGCTTTCCGTCTCTATGAGTTTGACTCCTCTAGGTACTTCATCTAGGTGGAATCATATAGTCTTTGACCTTTTGTGACTGGCTTGTTTCACTTAGCATAACGTCCTCAAGTTTCATCTGGGTTATAGCACGTGTCAGAATTTCCTTTCTGTTAAGACTAAATAATATTCCTTTGTATGTTTATACCATATTTTGTTTATCCAATCATCCATCGACGGACACTTGGTTGCTTCCCCCTTTTGGCTCTTGCAAATAATGCTAGTACAAACATGGTGTACAAATATCTCTCAGAGTGCCAGCTTTCAATTCTTTAGGGGTGTATACCACTGGGATTTCTTCTGAGCAATGAACTTTCCCCTGAAGGGGGGCAGTGGCAGGGGAAGAATCCAGCATTCTCGGAGCAAATCATCTAGTTGTCAGATGGCTGGAGAACACGGCCGTTGTGAACTGACTCATGTTTAGGCTAGACCTCTAACCGTACACTGTGCGCACAGATAGTTAGGAACCTGTGGGAACCCCATTCCTTGTCACAGCCAGTCGCACATTCCCAGGGAAGATCAGTGCAAAGGGCAGGGTTTGGAAGCCTGAGAGACCCAGGTTCAAGGCTCAGGAGGAGCCCTTCCCAGCTACATGACTCGGGTAAGCCAGAGAACCGATAAGATCCTCAGTTTCCTCGCCTGCAAAATGGAGATCACAGACAGCTCTTCACAAAGCTGCAGTGAAGACTGCTGAGAAGGGACACAGGGTGCCGGGGGCTGCTGGCGCTCAACAAACACTGCCTTTCCTCCATTCTAAGATCCCTCCCCTGTGTCCTCAACGTCACATTTCTGTACTCACATTTACGAATGCAGAGTGTGCCTGACCAGACACCAGCTTTATTGTTACCTGTGAATTGAGTGAACTTAGCCAAACCACTCTGAAGAGATCACAGAATTTTCCCAAGAAGAAGCTGGCGTGAAGACCCCAGGTTGAGAATGCCTAGCACTCAGGGCGGGGCACATTCACCTGTCAAAGGGCCCTGCTCACCTCAGACGAAACAAGGACTTCCAAAGAGTGAGTCCTTAGCCCAGTGCTGTGCAGCAAAACTGTTAATACAGTGTTAATACAGTGGCTGGGGAACAGACTCAACAGTGGAGCATAAAGGTTAGGGCTATGGTTCTGGAATTAGTAGTCTTGGGTGTGACCATAACAAAGCCACATGATTTCTCCAAACCTCAGCTTCCTCATCTGTGAAATGGAACCAACAGCAGTACTGCCTCCCAGGGTGGCAGTGAGGAGCAAGAGATGGATAGTGTCGTAACACGCTTGGCGCAGAAGCCACACCGGCTCAGCCGTGGAACTCAGATGAGATGAGCCAGGGCCTCTCTCCCCTCAGTCCTCATCCTCAGGCATTTCTGCAGGAAAAGAGGATTTAATGAGAAGCTTGCACCATGCTCTGCCCCTTCTCCAAACTGTACCATCAGCCCCCTCCATATTTTCTTTCATCACCCTCAAGGCCTTGATCATAAAGTTTAGGGGCATCCATCCATCCATCCATTCATGCACCCACCCAACAATTAGTGAGCGCCTACCCAATCCCGAGGCTGACAGAGCCAGTGGCAACCAAGAGATGAACAGAACAGACCTCGTCTCCACAGGAAGTCACAGGAAAAGTGGAGAAGGAACGAAAGTAAGGACAAGAATCACGAACACTGATCCAGGGCTATGTGCCAGGCATGGCTTCAAGCGCCTTCGCATAACTCATATAATTCTTCCCGTAGTCCTGTGAGTAGCACTGGTACGATTCCCATTTTACAGGTGTAGAAACAGGGGTGTGGGCAGGAACTTGCCCAAGGTCACAAAACTGGTAAGTAGGGGAGCTGGGATTTGAACTCCAGCCCTCTGGCTCCAAAGTCCATGTTTTTAACTAGATTGAGAGTCAAAAAATGTTAACATCTGGTATGATATAGGCACCAACTGATCAGGACAAATACTGGTGATTTTGCGATGCTCTTACATGCCAGCTGAAAACCAACCAGCCCTGTGTGAACCACTTTTAACCTCTGGACTGTAGGAACCAAACACTAATGGGAGTCCTGGGGCAGAGGGTGGGGATCTGGCTTGGAAGCATGAAGGAGGGTGTCTAACAGCTCCCCAGAATCAGCAAGCAGCTAACTGCTGGTGGGATCTCAATACCCGGAAGGTTGACAAGTGGTGAACACGTAAATTCCGCTCTTCAGCTCAGTCCCTTACCATTCACGGAGAGCAGTTCTCACAGGGGACAGCTCATTTAACCCTCAGAGACCCCTGTGAAGGGCGTCTAATTGCTGTCCACTTCACAGAGGAGCAAGCTGAGGCTCAGTGGGGGAACTTCTTGCAGCCAACTCCAAGCTGAGGATGCCCGGCACACCTGTCTGTTGAAGACCTCTGTTCAGCTCAGAGGAAAGAATTATTTCCAAAGAATGTCTTTGGCCCCATTCTGCATGCTTGTCAAAAGCAATGGGGCCTGCATATAGTCTCTTTGTCTCCCACTAACGACCAGCCCAGACATCAGGGCCCCTTGCTTTATACTCTGCCCTGGCATCCCCTCCTCAAGGTGGCCACCCTGACTGCACTATCTAAAACTGTAACCACAGGCCCTCCAGGACCGGTTCAGCTGACCTCATCTCTTATCAACAGAGTGATTAAGAATTGCCTTTTGGAAAATCTGCAAAGTCACGTAGCCAGGGCATGCACAAAAGACAAAATCGTGACCTGAATTGACCGTGGAACCAAAGATCCTCCTTCCCACAGAACCCAAGGACCAGGACACGACCCGAACTTGAAAGTTGGACTCTTATCAGAAGCGAGGGGCCCCTCATTCAGGAAGATCTGGTGTTAAAATTCCTTCCCCATCTCATCATACATGTATAGAACACTGTCATACATGTTCAAACCTTACCATACACACTTGAGGCCCACCAATCAAACCCCATCCCACCAGCATTTCCGTGTGCCAGCCTGTTCTCCCAACCTCTTAAATTTCACCCCAGATACTGAACCGGGGAGACAGATCTGGGGACACACACCCCCTGTTCTCCCTGCAGGTTGATCTCACAGAATAAACTGATCTCTTTTCCCAAAGGCTGATGCCATAATCAATTGGCTCGTTTATGCGCATCGGGCAAGTGAACCCCAATTTTGCACAGTAACCAAATCACACCCCATCGCTCACCACTGCCTTTCTCTCCTCCATTTTTCTTCAGAACACTATGGTTATCTGGCATCACAGATTTATTTGTCTAGCGTCTGTTTCTCCCCAATTAGACTGTAAGCCCCATGAGGGCAGGAAATTTGTCCATTTTGTTCTTCCCTGCATCCCCAACACCTGGAACAGGTCCCAGGGCATCATAGGCAGTCAGTGTGGTTTAGTTCAATGAAAGAATAAGTAAATGAGTGCAGATGGGTTAGGGAATTACCCCTTGTCTAAGGAGCTAGAAACAAGGACAAGGAACTCACCTGGGCCGCTCCCCCCAACAAGTCTAAGATACCCCCAGGCTTGGCCTCAGGGCTAATAGGAACACTTGACCTCTTGCCTTCCCTTTCCCAGTCCTCTTCCCCTTCAAGGTGTCATACTCATAAGAGGCCCCTCATTTCAGGGACCCGTTTGGACGGCACCCCGTAGCCGCACTCCGGATCTTTCTTACTTGTCTCTGATCTGACACAACACATGTATCCTCCCCTACTTCCACCCCTTAGCAGCACCAGGCCAAGTCTGTCTCCTCAGGTACCTGTAATCCCCATTCATGCAAAGGTATTGATGAATGATAACAGGCAACAGATAGGACTTTTAAAGGGATCTTCTAGTGACAAGACAGTGACACAACACAATGGCTAATTGTAGGGGTTTCAGGGATCCCAGGAGCTTAACATGCCTCATCATACACAGATTATTATCTGGGGATGCCATTCATCCCTTCATTTCTTCATTTGCTATCTCAGCACACATTTACTGAGTGCCTTCCGCCTGCCAGGACAGATCCTGTGTGACGATGACATAAGAGTGAGCACGATAGCCAAAGTCCCTGCTCTCAGAAAACCCACTGTCTAGCTGAGCAGAGAGAGCAGTAAGCAAAGACCTTGCCAAGAAGGTTTAATCTCATTCTTAGTATTATAATAGAGGGTGGGGGCCCGTGCGGGGACCAGAGGCAGCTACCCAAGGAATGGGCATTCCAGAAGGCCCTCTGGAGCAACTGCAGTCTGCATGGGCTGCTGGCGGGGGACTGAGAGTCCGGCCGGGAGCCAGGGAGATGTGGGCATTCCAGGAGCTGCAATGGTGCCGAAGTCTGAAATGGCACAAGCAAGGCTGGCCCTGGGCCCACTGGCTTCATGGGACCCTCAAACGTGGCTGAAGCTCAGCACGGCCCAGGCATTTGTGCCAGGCAGTAGGAAAAAGCAACAGGGCAAGGCGTACCCAGGACTGAGTAGACGCCAGCCGCTCTCCCCTCTCTTTGGAATGTTAGAGATGGAGCCTGTGTTCCTAGGGTTCTTCGTGCCCTATAAAGTTGCCCGACTTCGTGATCTTAACAACACAAGGGGCAAATGGGCTGCATCTGCACACAATCTGCAGTGCCTCCTCGACCCTGGCACATCCGACGAGCTGTTTCAACATCCCGCTGCCCTCTCCCCTGCATGTCAAGGGTAAGAAAGCCTTGGCGCTAGCCACAGCAATTACGGGCGACCAGAGAGTTTTCTTTGACCTGCCAACTAAGGTAAGCACCTTTTTTCAAAGATACCCAAGATTTGGCTTTTAATTCAGCTTGAACCCAAGTCTCCCTCCCGGGCACGATCTCCAACGTGCTCAGTTGCCCAGTGGAAAGAGTCAGAGCCCTTTCCTTTCCTGGCTTTCTCTGATACAACAAGCTTCCAGCAACTGTCAGAAAAGATGGCAAGTAACATCCGTGGTGGAGACAAGCCTACGAAATTATTTCAAACATACAGCAAGGCACTGTGCTCGCTGCAGAGACACACGCTGTTCCATGGACATGGGCCCACTCATGAGTCACCAAGCACAATGGGGCATTGTTGAAAGTGTTGGGAACATGAGAATTTCCTCGCTGCCCAGCTTGGGGAATGCTGGAGCGATGTGTGCCTCCAGAAATGAAGTCAGACAGACTCGGCCCAACTTCCATTTGCTGGGCCCAGAGACCATGAGGCCACCATGTTTTATGCTGACTTTTGCTCGTAAGAACCACCCTCAAAGTTATGTTTAAGGGTCGACTTCTCATCTGCACAGGCAAGAGAAGTGAGTGCTTTGACAAAGGACATGAACAGAACCGTGATCAGAGGGTCCTAGGCCATGTGAAAGGCTGTTCTAAAGACCCTCACATCAGGCTTCTGCACTAACAGAGACACTGGTGAGAAGAGGAAAAACTTGCCATGATTTGGCGTGAGGAAGGGCTATGGCAGGCATGCAGGCAACAATCCCTCGGCAATAATACATAATAGCTCTCATTTCTTGAGAAATCTATTATGGGTCAGACACTGTTCGGTGCTTTATAAGTGTGGCTTCATTTCCTTCCCACATCTCTAAGATATAGGCAGACCATGCCAACCTCAGCTACAGAAGGAAGCCAGACTCCAAGAGGTGACAGGACGTGCCTGTGTCACAGAGCTAGTGATGTGCACACCCAGGATTTGAACTCAGGTCTGAAGGTGGTGCCCTTCTCTTAGCCACTGTACTATAACACATGACAGAATTTGGTGGCTGAGAGGTATTTATTGCTGGGAGAATGATATCTCCTTAGCTCTGGATTAAGGGCAGCACAAGGAGCCAGTTGCACAGTCCTAGATTTTGAGCTCCTCTCTCCCATGATCCTTTGCACCTATCTCTAGCACAGCTCTTGTCACATAACTCAATGCCGAGATGGCTTGTTAGAACACTGTCTCCTCCACCAAATCCTGAGTCTAACCAGAACAGGCACTCCAACCTATTGTCTGCATCTGCCACCACATCTGGAGTTGTGTCTGCATTGCAAACATTTTTGTGGGTCTGCATGAATGGATGGATAGATGGTTGCCAAGATGTATGGATAATTCAGATGATCTGGGTTCAAGTCCAAGCTCAGCCATTGGCTGGCTGTGTGGACTTGAGCAAGTAACTTCACATCAGCAGGACTCAGTTTCCTCATCTGTACCATTGAGAGGCTCAATTACAACTGTACCTACCAAATGCAAGACAGATCCCACAAATGGAATGCAAAATGAACACTCTTTGTTTTTATTTTATTTCATTTAAATTGATACAGATTTATTTTCTGATATAAAAATATAACTAGGTCATCAAGCCCATGAACGTTTCTTTTGAAATGAGATTAAGTTTCAAAAGAGAAGTTGATTTTAAAAATCTGTTCAACAATGTCCATTAATACTCAAATATTACAAATAACTGTGAAGGTGACACATGGATGAGTGAGTTTTGGAAACCAGGTTAGCTGATCTTTTACATCGGTGCCAAGGTCTAAATTCTGTGCCTCTGATAGGTGGACCAGGGAAGGGGCTAAATGCAGGCAGACACACGTGGAGAAGTGAAGTGGTGACAGACACGACATTCCAGAAGGGCCTTGGCCGCCACATTCAGCATTCAGCATCTACCGGATGCCTGCTCTGTGCCCGGTACGGGGCTACATGCCATGGTGACATCCCTGTGAATGTGAAAAGTATCCTGAACAGATAGATAGGCAGGTTAGGGGGAGAGGACAACCAGAAGTTGGTTTTGTCTTTTTAAATTTTTAAGTTCTATCAGTAGAGGTGACCATAGGTAGGCCTTTCCTGGCTTACACTCAATAAAACACAGACATGGGAAGCTGTCTAGAACACAGAAGACTTCGTATTTATGCGTCTGTAAAGGGGAAACAAGTAGAGGCTTGGGCCAAATAAGCTCTAATTTCCCATCTAATCCTAACTTGGCTTGGTGCTATCACCAATTGAGTACTGGACTTATCTGAATATTTATTACTCTGATTGAAAAGCTCATTAGTTAAAGCAACCTGGCCACTAATCATTTCACCTGGAAAATTCCCCCTTAACCCGAGAGCTCTTCTGCTGCTGTCTCATTTTCCAGGGTCATCAGCTCCTCGGGTTCCCATTCAAACTCCTGGGGTGGGAGTGGCATCACGGAGAAAGGCTGAGGGTAAAGATTCTGCAACACGACTCCATCAGCTTCTCTCCTTTTCCCAGGCCAGTGCTGGGCAAAGAGAGGGTGGAGTGGATGAGGGCAAATTCGAACCCCCTCCAAGCCAAACAGCTCTCCTTGAACCCTGATCCATCCATGGACAGAAGCCAGAAGCATCACTGTTGTGCATGAAGAAACCAGACATGTTTCCAAAGCTTGCTGGGAAAACTACTCAGATGAATATGGCTTCCTGTAAAAACCAAACCGAAGGCAAATAAAATGTAGAAATAGCATCCCAACATTTCCTTTATGCCCACTGTATAATTTTCTTCTAGCTGGACATCTGCTAGGATTTTTCCCAATTTCTTTTAGATGTCAAGGCTAGAATGTTAAAGACTTCTGAACCTATTTCCGATGGTGCAGTAGGGGCTGGGGTTCCCATACCACCAAGCAATTCTCAGACACCAGCTGGGTGTCCCACAAATCAACTCAGTTCTGACACTGTCTACCTGGAGATTGCATCAGATCCCACAGGTTAAGGGCTCAGGCCCACAGGACGGCCCCAACCCCCACCCCGCTTCACACAATCACAAGGCTAGCTTGTCTTCTGTGCTTCTGAAGGACTGGCTACAGCTCAGAGGTTCCCATGGCCCTCTCCATGGGTTCAACTAATTTGCTAGAGCAGCTCACAGAACTCAGAGAAACATTTTACCTTCTACATCACCAGTTTATTAGAAAAAGATACAACTCAGGAATAGCCAGATGGAGGAGCTGCAGAGGGCAAGGTCTGGGGAAAGGGAGCAGAACTTCCATGCCCTCCCAGAGCATGCCACTCTCCCCAGATCTCCACGGGTGCACCAACCTGGAAGGTCTCCAAATCCCATCGTTTTGGGTTTTTATGGAGGCTTCATCACACAGGTATGATGGATGAAAGCATTAGCCATTGGTGATTGATGCAACCCTCAGCAGGGGCGGGACCGCATTCACGGTTGGTTCCCCTGGCAACCAGCCCCCATCCATAGGGGCTTTCCAAAAGTCACCTCGTTAACACGAACCCAGTTGTGGTGGAAAGGGGCTTGCTGGGAATAACAAGACACCCATTTCACCTTTATGCCTCTGAAGTGATTTTAGTAACTAAGGACAAGAGACTAAATATTATAACAAAAGATGTTATCATTGTTTGCATCTTATCGCTCAGGAAA
Source organism: Equus asinus (assembly GCF_041296235.1). Lineage (NCBI taxonomy): Eukaryota > Metazoa > Chordata > Mammalia > Perissodactyla > Equidae > Equus > Equus asinus. The sequence goes on from NC_091798.1 coordinate 10,559,150, forward strand.
TTCCAAGGGTTTTAAGAGCTCTGTCCCAGAAATGGGGACAAAGATCAAATATATATTTGTTATCATAAATCGCAATATCACAAATGTGTTTTCAATGGTACTTGGAGACATGAACGAAGACATAAAAAACAAAACAGCGGTGGGTGGAGATTTCCACGACCCACAGGAGGGACTTCCCAGTTGAACAAGAGTAATAAATGCCATTTGTTAAGCAAGTCCTATGTACCCGAAAGGCACTGGGTGGGACACTGTGTGTTTATTATCTCACCAGGTCCCGACTGTGGCTTCCTTATGTAGGTGTCATGGTTTCCATTTTACAGATCAAGAAACAGGCTGGGGTGAGGTTTAGGGTATGTGACTTGCCAGAATTCACACAGCTAGTAAGTTGCACAACTAGGATTCGAGCCCAGGTCTGATTCTCACACCCACTCTTCTCCTTGAACCCCATCACATCCCCACCCCAGAGGGTGCAGAATCTTGCCTCCTACCCCAACCCGCCTTCTAGAGGGTCCTCTCAGTCCACATCCCTGGACGCCGCGCGCTCCCCTCTCTCGCCCCTTCGCTTCAGCCTGGTGTGTGTTCCCGCCCCCCTCCTCCTCCACAGGAATTTGTCTCTGTCCTCCTAGAGCCAGGCTATAGTCTCCTTCCTCCAAGAAGTCCTCCCAGCCTTCTTCCACACGATCATCCCCTTCTCTGACCTCCCATGACCTGGAAAGGTGAGGACTTACAATTCGACCCTTGAATATCGCAAGAGGGAGTGGATTTCACCACTGTCTATTCCCACCCAAGTTCAGAAGCAAATCCACCATCGCTCTGCATGTCAAGACCCCCTACGCTCTGTCTCGAGGGGCTACGGTGTGACGGACCTTGAGAGAACGTGGTGTCCACACAGGGCAGTTTAGATGGGACTTGGCAAAGTCTCCAGGCTCCTGTAAGTGTCATTCTGATGGCTGATCCACAGGTGACCAGAAGGCTACACACTGGAGTGACTAGACAAAGACCATTTGGGACACCTCTGCCAAGGGCACATCCTCGAATGTAACAAGCCCTCTGGGCACAGGGCAGCTCCAGGCCGCTCCCTGAGTCTCTCAGTGCTGGCCTTTCTCTCTCCACCTGGACCCCGTTCAGTCTTCCCTGTGTCACTCTCTCCTGCCCTGCCCTCCAGCCTGGGGACCCTCCTGTGGTCCGGGGTGGGGAGAGGCCCGTGAGGTTTTCCTCGATCCTCGTTCTAATCCTAACGTTACCGCAGAGATTTTCCTCCCCGCCTCAGTCCCCACTTTAACTCGCAGAGGCTGGCTTTGGTTGTCTCAGCACTGGACATGAGGTCACGCCAGAGAGCGAGCAGTTCAAGTCGGGCTCAGGAAGCCACCCACCTCAGCTTGAATCTCACCACATTCTAGCTGTGTAGCTCAATATAGTTTCATAACCTCTCTGTGGTGAAGTCCCCTCATCCATAACCACCCCGGTCCGAGCGGCAGCCATGATGTGAGGGATAAATGGGTCACCCACACGCAGCTCCCAGACCAGGGTCTGGCACGTGGTAAGCACTCCATACATTTAACTGTGGGTATTATTTCTTGCACTTTTTATTCCCACAATTAAAACCCGGCTTTCCCTTGAAGTGGGGTGGCCTCTGTCTGACCCAAGGAAAAGTCACATGCGAGGAAGTGGGAAGAAAGTGAAGCAGAGAGGTGGCATCCGAAAGTCACAGCCAGCATCCAAAAGAGAGGGCAGACGCCCGCCCGGGACCCAGGCCACAGAGGCGGGGGCAGGAGCAGTGAGCAGGCCCACGGCTCGGCCTGACTCACACGGCCGTGCGCCAGCAGAGGTCAACAAGGCCTCCAGGCCGCCCCCTGAGACACATCTCTGTGACGACCTCCAACATCATGTCCTCAGATAACAATAGCTACCTTTGAGGAGAGGTCGTGAAAATGAGCAGAATTAATACACAGAAAGAGCTTAGACGGTCCCTGCATGTCAGACTTGACAAACGTTAGAGCCCATTGCTATCTCGGTAATTCTTATGTTTATTCTTTGTGCCTTTCTGCATTTTCCATTTTTCTATGATGAATATGCATTACTTTGACAACTAGGAAAATATGGGGAAAGGACATATTTTAAAGAAGAAAAAAAAACCCAACAATTAAAGAGAGAGAACATCAGTCCTGAAGGGTGTAAAAGAGGGAGAGGATATATCCAGTTGGGGATAATTCAGGGTGGGCCTCATGGAGGCGGTGGCATCTGAGATGTTTTCAAGCACCGGTAAAATTTCCTTAAGCAGTAAGCAGTTTCCAGGGTATTAAGGTTCTCTGGTGTCCATGATGACTAAAGAGCAGGGAAATTACTGCCAATGGAAAAGGTGTGAGCAGAGAAAACCCAGCGACACCAGTGGAAGGTTCGGGAAGAAGGTCCCGTGAGGCGCATGTTTTCCAGAACGCCTATTTTCCGGGCAACACGGAGGCAGAAAGTGAGCAAGCCCTTTAAAACTGAGAGACCTTTCTCTGTTACTGATCTAGGCTTAGAATTGGCACTGGAAAACACGAACTGATCATTCACAAGAGAAGAAATAAAAAAGGATCACTAAAACAGTGGGGGAAACAGCGATAAAGTAAAACGGGCCAATAGACACAAGGACGGTCAGAGTGGGAAAGGAAGCAGAAAAGGGAAGGCCATAAGATTTATTCTTACCCCTGCAGATCAACAAGATTACACTCAACACTGCCTGAAACATAGAGCACCACATTCTCCTCTGTCTCACCCCCAAGGCCCTCCCCTAAACGAGGGTCAACGACCGCCACTCACCTCCCCGGAGCACGCCTCACTCGCCACCGCTCCCTGCTCTGCCAAGGGGGCCTGGACGGGGCAGAGAGCAAGGGTGTATGTCCTGCCCTAACAGAGCTGAAGCATCAGAACCCAAGGAAATGACAAAACCAGGCTAGCGGGCATAGGCAAGGCACCCAGAGCCCACACCCTCTTACTTCGTTCAATCTTTTTGTAAGAGAACCTCCAATTACGCTTCAGTAAATCAACAGACAGTGTGTGGCATCTCAGTGTGCAGAGTAGGAATCCCACTTCTGCCCCCTCAAACAGAGTAACTCCAGGCAGGAGCCTCCCTCCTGGGAGCATGCATTCCCCGATCCATCCAATGGGAGGGGTGGCATAGACCCTGCAAGTGGTTAGGGGCATTAGAGAGAGTGAACACATAGCCTCATCGGCCCTCAATAAGGACCAGCAATCTGTGCTGTCAAAAAGTCAGAGAGAGGGCCGGCCCAGTGGCATAGTGGTTAAGTTTGTGCACTCCACTTCAGGGGCCCGGCCCGGGGCTCATGGGTTCAGATCCCAGGTATGGACCTACACATCGGTCATCAAGCCATGCTGTGGTGGCATCCCACATACAAAAGTGGAGAAAGTTCGGCACAGATGTTAGCTCAGTGACAATTTTCCTCACCAAAAAAAAGTCAGAGAGGAGGGTGAGTGTGCACAAAAATGTACAGAGTGGTTCCTCCTGGCTGGAGGGCAATGGCTGGAAGTGGGCTGTGCTGCTGAAGTCTGATCCCTCTGGTTCTCTGCTACCAAGTGCTCCTGGCCAGGGACAGGCTTTCCAGGTGTCAGAAGTCTCATTTTCCCACACTGCATAACAGGAGCGGGTAGTTCAGTGGGGACCTGGGCATGCAAAGCATTGGGGCTGGTGGGTCACACGCTGGGCCGGACCCCACAGGCAAGCCTTAGCAGTTTTTGTGGTCACTTAGGCACTGGGCAAGAAGAAAGACCTCAGACATCCATCCGCAGCTCTGGACTAAGAAAGAGGCAAACACGCCGGCTAGGGGCAGCTACAGCAGCTTCCAGAGGCTTCTAGTTCAGTGAACTGATTCTACATGAAGCAGAGATAATTTAAGAAAACAATGCCTATTATCCCGGACATTTGAGAACATTCACTGTTCTTCCTGTCCTGTCCCCATCTTGCAGGTCACAAAATAGGCAGAAGAGCCTGATACTTGGGGACTAGCTATTTGATTTAGGAACTAAAACGCTGCCTCTAGTGACTCAAATGAGGAGCCCGATTGTCTACCCTGAGTCCTCAACTCAGTGACAACCTGGGACACATGTCCTGCAGGACGCCTTTCTCTCACTCATCTTCTTGCATAAAGTCACCTACTGATCAAGGCAGCCAGGAGTCGAGACCTCCCTTCATTTCACCTCGTCAAATGCTGCCAAAGGAGCACCAATATATTCTGCGGTCTCTGCCTCGTTCCATCTTCATTTAGCAAAAGCCACTGACACTATTAATTTGCTTTGAGATTCAGTGGAGAAGTAAACAAGCCATTTACATGAAACTAAATCAAAGTGGTGTCAGGTGGGAAGGGAGGCCGGCCACTGCTGACAGCGGCGAGCACTGTTTGCCATCCCCCGGGAGACCAGTCCAAGGGGAGGGTGCCGAAGATGCTGGCAGCTCAGGAAATACAAGTTTAGCAGAAATGGAAGAAAGGCTGTGGGTGGTACGCGCTGGAAATGATTTTTAAAATGTTTAAATAAATTCACAGATGACACATCCAGAAGGGATTGTGAAAGGAACCTAGAATGGGCAACATGTTTATAAATCAGCAAAATGACTAAAGCACACTGGCCTCTCTCCCCCACAAGAACAGTGTCGCCACGGCGAGCTTGGGAAGCATTCCCGACCCTGGGTTTCACAACAATTAAATCACGAATATGACTCTTAATACGTCAGGAAAGCAAAGATGTCACAACCACAAACCTTTACAACAGTTCACTGTGCCAAGAATTTATGTGGTGTGCCTGATAAGATGGACATTGCTTCATCAATCACATTAATTATGTGAAAGGGCCCATTTTACTATGAAGCATACAAAAAACAACTAGAAAGTACAATGTAACTGCAGCACCTGCCACAGAGCTGATATATTAGTTATAATACGCACTATTATGTTAGCACCAATTGGACTCGCCTTCTTAAAACATGGGCGATTTGGGAAGAATGATTTCAACACTCCTGGTCTCTTTTGAAGACAATGTGAGAAAAACGAACTGGATGCCCTGGTTTCCCTTTGAGAAGTTGTCCTGCAGCGGGAGGGGCGTTTGGCATCAGTCCTGCCCCCACTTTTAAGGGTCTAAAGCCCCCACCTTGAGGGTGGGGTGCATGCCTGCAGCCATGTCCCCGCTTCCTCTTAGAAATCTCCTGGAGGTTCCCCAGCCTCCGCTTGGATGCTGCAAACACTGGAGCACTCACTCCAGGACAGCTCCTTCCATCAAGGGGGCTACCTACTTTCCTCTAGTTCTAATTCTGCTTTCTTGGGAACATGGAGAGAAAGCTCATCTTCCCTTGGCGGGCCAGGCTATGCCAGCTAAAATGCCGTTAGCTTCAAGAGGAAGAAAACCCAGCTCAAAGGGGATGAGACAATAGGAGCTCGACAGACTCGCCTGAGAGGCAGCCCCGAGTTGGGGGCGTCTGGCTGCAGGGTGGGGAGACTGACCTGGTGGCTCAGACTGCTCCCCAGGCTGCTTGCCCTTGTGGTCACAGGATGCTGCCAACAGCCAGCAGGGCTACCTGCTTTCTTGTTCACTGTTGGGGGGAGGAGTGGACAGGCACACGGTCCCTTCCTGACCCCCCTCATCTAAGTGCAGACTGACTTTCCCAGAGACCCCTCCCTAACTCCTCCTTGCATCCCATTGGCCTGAAATGTCTTAGATCTGCCCATCTCTGAACCAATCGCAGAAGCAAGGGGATAGGGCTTCCCTGATTGGCTTAGCTATTGATCAACCAGGGCCCTTCCAGGCTGTGGGTCCATCTGCCAAACCCTGCTGCTGTCAGACAAGGGGAGAAGGGTAGTGGATGCTGGAGGGGTAACCACTATGTCCCCTCGTGGTCCTTCTCTGCTCCTGGTTGGAAAGCCCAGCCCCTTCCCCTGACCCTCTGCAGGCACCATCCCTGGGCCTCTTCTGGTCTGCCCGCCTGCCCCAGCACTCAGCACTTTGGGGTGCTCCCCTGTGCAGGGGAGCCACTCTGCACCTGTGTGGGTACACTGGGCGGCCAGGAACACTGGCCAAACCCAACTTGTGGCTTTTACGATCACGTCACACTGGGGGCTTACACTGGACAAATTCCCATGGGCGTCTGGGGGCCTGGGTTTGGATTCCTGCTCTACCACTTACTGGATGTGTAACCCTGCACAGGTTATTTCCCCACCTGCTCCCTTGGTTTTCTCATCCTTAAGATGGGAAGAATAATAATACCTGTAATATTGGGGTATTTTTTTTTTTAAAGATTTTATTTTTTCCTTTTTTCTCCCCAAAGCCCCCCGGTACATAGTTGTGTATTCTTCGTTGTGGGTTCTTCTAGTTGTGGCATGTGGGACGCTGCCTCAGCGTGGTCTGACGAGCAGTGCCATGTCCGCGCCCAGGATTCGAACTAACGAAACACTGGGCCGCCTGCAGCGGAGCGCGCGAACTTAACCACTCGGCCACGAGGCCAGCCCCAATATTGGGGTATTTTGAAGAAATAAAGCATTCATTGTGTAGTGCACAATAAGTCCCTCATAGATCTTGGTATTATTATTATTATTCACAATAATAAATTGGTTCTCCCTCATCTGGTACCGACATCAACTGCCAACCGCAGAGCAAAGTAACAGCTTTCTGCTTCTCCATCACTCAGCCCAGATCCAGAAATGTGATCCTTGCCATCTGTGGTCGCCCAGTTGTGCAGAAGGCCCTGCATTCTCCACAGGAGAAGCTCGCTCTCCGCCCTCCCGGAGCCCTACCCTCCCCCTCCACCTGCTCGGCGCTGCCCCCTGGCCCCTGCCCCTTGCCCCCTGCTATGTAACAGAACTGAGCAGAAGAGCTCTATCACAACAGAAATACCCCTTTTCAGTAACCACATGTCTTTTTCCTGCCTCCGTTACTCAAAGGCATTATTAAAGTTAATTTTAAGAAAAAAATATCAGAGCCGCTGGAAAGATAATTTTAATAGTAACCATTCGTCTTGTAAAACACTCAGCTTTCTCCAGGAGCTAAAAAAGAAAAGTAACTATCGCACTCTATTTCCTTGCAAGTGTTTCTATGCTACATCGTACTGCAGTGGGAAGTCGTGGAAACAATTACTGATATTGACATTTTTTAAGCAGTTTTAAGCAATTTGCCAAGGCAAGAATGACAGGGAAAACTAACTGCCCAGCCACTGCTTCCTCTTTGGGTTGAAAACCAGTCAATGAGTGGATCATGTTCCAGATCTCAACACTTCCTTCCCGCCCAGGCTGCAAATTCCTGTTGCTCAGGAACTTTCTCGAGCTCCCACCCCCGAATCTGTCCAGCACCCTCTTGCTTTGGCCTCATCCCTGGGGCTCTGTCCGATTGCCGGAATTCAATCTCATTCTCCTCAGCCCTCAGACAGACCCCTCAACCAGACTGGCCACTTGGTGTCGGCTCGGCTCTCCCAGCTCATCTTCAGTCCCACGCTCTGCAGCCCTCCAGTCAGGGCTCTCCGCGCCCTGCACGCAGTCCAGCCCTTACCCTGATCACCTGCCTATCCCGCAGGGTAAGAGTGGAGACCATTCCTTTACACACTCAGCAGAGCAATACCTGAGAGGCCTCAGGGTACCCATCAACCTTGATTTTGACCTCAAGGAGGAAACCCATGTTCTTGCAAAGACAGCTCCCTTATCATCACCATCAGAGACAGAAAGGGCTGGATGGATCATGAAGCTAATTCTGTGCGAGAAGCTCTCATGAAGGCACGATTGTTTCCATTTCTTCTGTCCTCCCTCTGCCATGTGGCCTTGCCCTGAGAACCCACCCCCACTGCACTGACCCTGGGCTTGCCTGTGTGCTTTGCTTTGGCCAAGGCATATTAGCAGATGTGACATGACAGGGACTCTTCCAGGGCTTGCAGAGTTTGGTTTTCCCACTTAGAATTTCATACTCCGCCATGAGAAAGCCATGCCCCAGGTAACCACTAGTCCAAAGAGACTCGGACCCAACCTGCAGCCTGGAGCCAAGCCTGGCCAATGCCAACCGAAACACAGTCAACCCTAGACCCATAAGCAAGAAAATAAATGTCTGTGGTTGCTTGTATGCAGCAAAACCCAAAATGGAGCACCACTGCCCAACAACACCATTACTGGCATCCTGACCACAGGGCTCCTCGTGCCCCAAATCGAGAGGTGACTGCAAGCCACAATATGAAAAGGCAACCTGTGGAATGGGAGAAAATATTTGCAAACCACATATCCGATGAGAGGTTAACATCCAAAACATATGAGAAAATCATACAATTCAATAGCAAACAACCAAATAATCCAATTTAAAAATGGGCGAAGGATGTTTCTCCAGAGAAGACAAACAGATGGCCAACAGGTAGGTGAAAAGGTGCTCAACACCACTGATCATCAGGGAAATGCAAATCAAAACCACAATGAGATGTCACTTCACACATGTTAGAATGGCTATTATCAAAAAGACAAGAAAAACAAGTTTTGGCAAGGATGCAAAGAAAAGGGAATCCTTGTGCACTCTTGGTTGAAATGTAAATTTGTGCAGCCATTATGGAAAACAATTATGGAAATTCCTCAAAAAATTAAAATAGAACTACCATACGACCCAGCAACCCCACTTCTGGGTATATATCCAAAGGAAATGAACTCACCGTCTCAGAGACATATGCACTCCAGTGTTTACCACAGCGTACTTACAAAAGCCAAGACGTGGTGACAACCCAAGTATCCATCAGTGGATGAATGGATAAGGAAAATGTGGTATATACACGATGGAATATTATTTAGCCATGAAAAGGAGGGAAATCCTACCATTAGAGACAACATGGATGAACCTGGAGGGCATTATGCTAAGTGAAATAAGTCAGACAGAGAAAGACAAATACTGTATGATCTCACTTATACGTGGAAGATAAAAGAATAGAACTCAGAGAAACAGACTAGTGGTTTTCCGGGGCGAGGGGGTGGGGGAAATGGGTGAGGGTGGTGAGAGGGTACAAACTTCCAGTTGTAAGATGAATGAGTTCTGGGGATCTAACATACAGCATGGTGACTATGGTTAATGATACTGTATTGTATATTTAAACTTGCTAAGAGAGTAGATTTAAATGTTCTCACCATCAAAAAAAAATGTAACTATGTAAGCTGATGGATGTTAACCACCCTTCTCGTGGTAATCATTTCACAATATATACACACACCAAATCACTACATTGTACACCTTAAACGTACACAATGTTATATGTCAATTATAGCTCAATAAAGCTGGAAAAAAATAAAATGACGCTAAATATTTTCTTTTAAAAAAGAGGTAACTGCAATCATCCCAGGACAGAAGAGAGAAGAGCAGCCCCTCCATCAATGGCCACATCACATTTCAATGATGAGAGACCAAGGAGATAAATCAGAATCCTGGATGGAGCCGGCTTCTGCCTTATTCCACGTGGCCCATGTGGTGAACAACCATTGGAAGGGACGCCTGCCTGTGTCCCCTTCCCCTTCCTCTGGCACCAGCCCCCAGACTCCCCTCTGGGGAGCCACCACCCACTCACTATCAGCCCTGCGGTTTAGGAAGGCTCTCCCTGCTCTCTGGTTCTAGGTGTGGACTCATGGTCCCAGCCTGGCCGTTCAGCAGATTCCATCACCCTGGCCACAGTGAGTGGGTCAGGGATGGACATGTGACCTACGCCAGACCTGAAAGACTTTTGTAAAACCTATTAGGAAGGAAGAACTCTCTTTCTGGTAAGATGTGAGCCCAGAGCTGCTGGAGCCACCAAACACAGACAGATTGTCCAAGAATAAAGCAAACACAGAGGAAAGCCAGGTCTAAAAGATGGAGATGGATGTCCAAAGACTTTATGTGAGCACCTGGACCCAGCCATGCCTGAAGTCAATACTACTCTGAACACCTCAGGAAGTGAGCCCATAAATTCCTTTTTGTTTCATCAGCCGGTGGAATTGGGTTCTTTTCCTCCTCCACTAAAAGTGTCTTGACTGAGACTCTCTCTTTGTTAGCCACACTGTGCAATTGCTTCTCTCCATCCTTCCATCTTTGAGTCTAAATTTAACGTTAAGAAAAGGCATAGAATTTTGATGCTCCTCCAGTGGAATTTCTGTTGCTGGCCTTCACCATTTTGTTGAGCCAGTGATTCCAAACATTTGAGAGCAGCAAAGTCCATTGTCGGTCATGAATATTGCGTGGCAGATATTTACTTATGCGTTCATTTACTGTTTTCTCAGCAAGTGGTTAACCCTTCATTTCTCTTGGGAAAAAAAAAACATTCAGCATGTTACCACCACCTCCTTTCTCCACCTTCCTCAGGATTCAGGATTATTACAAAGTTGAAATGGATATTTCTGAACTTTAGAGAGTTACAAACAAATCAAGCCATCCCCCTTCCAAAAACATCAAACAAACAAACAACAAAAAAAACCTATCTTGTCAGAGAGAGTCCTCTCCCCTTAAACGCATTCCAAAGCAATGGCACAAAGGCACGCATCAGGCCAAATGCCATGGGCTGCTGGCTGAGGGCCATCTGGAGAACGTGCTCCCCTTCCGGCCACCCCCAGCCAGCTGTCAGGGCTCCCCACTTGGAGTCCTCACGTTCCTGAAATGATATGGGCCATGCAGATGTCACAGGGCTCACGCGAGGCATGGCTGTGGCCTCAGCCCTGGAGTGCTCCCTTGCTCAGCTGTCACAGCTGATTGGGCCACAGGCCCAACAGAGGGTCGCTCAGAGAGCCCCGAGACAAGACTCACCTTCCCCCACAGAGGCAAGCCCCTCATGCTCCAGCAAGGCCCTCGCGGCTCTCTGGACCGGCCATGCTACCCCCTCGGACACACAGCCTTCACTGTCATTCTTTTTTAATTGTGATAATAGTCACATAAAATTTACCATTTTAACCATTTTTAAGTGTACACTCAGCAGCGTCAAGTACATTCACATTCTCCTGCTACCGATCTCCCAAGTACTTCATCTTGCAAAACTGCAACTCTGTCCCCATTAAATAGCAGCTCTGCCTCCCAGCAGCCCCTGGCACCCACCTTTCTCCTTTCTGTCCCCGTGCATTTGGCTCCTCCAGGTACCTCATGTAAGGGGACCCACACAGTATTTGTCCTTTTGTGACTGGCTTATTTCACTCAGCATAGTGTTCTCAAGGTTCATTCATGTTGCAGCAGGTGACAGAATTTGCGTCCTTTTTAAGGCTGAATAAGATCCCATTGTATGTTTATACCACATTTTCTTTATCTATTCACCCCCTGATGGACATTCAGGCTGTTTCCACATCTTGCTATTACACGTGGTGCTGCCATGAACATGGGAGCGCTGATATCTCTCTGTAAGTTCTGTTGGCTACATACCCAGAAGTGTGATTGCTGGATCATACGGTCATTCTATTTAATTTTTTGAAGAACCCCCATACCGTCTTCCGCAGTGACTATACCATCGTACATTCCCGCCAACAGTGCACGAGGGTTCCAATGTCTCCCTGTCCTTGCCACCACTCGTTGTTTTCTGGTTTGGGTTTTGGTTTTGTCTTTGATAGCAGCCCTCCTAATGGATGTGAGGTGATACCTCATTGTGGTTGTGATTTCTACCGTTATTCTGGTTGTGATGGTCATTCCTGTAAGTGTCTCCTGTTGTATCAAGTTGTGTGTGTACGTTTCTTAATGTTTCAGAGGCAGGAGTCTTCCACTCTGAAGATTCATGACCCTTGGTGCCTAGCCACCTTGCTCCAAATGGCCCGACAGCTTCTAAGGGAGAGATTCTGCTGCACGGTCACGGGGACCTGGAGCTCTGAAGTGATCTGTGCCATGCTACCCTCTTCAGAAAAGGAAAGGGAGGCCCCCAGAGGGATACTGTGAGGGTTGCAAAATCTGAGGTGGGCAAGTCTGGACTGCAAACGTGCCTCTGCCACACACCTGGGGCATGACCATGCGGATGTCTCTTGGCCTCTTTGAGCCTTGTTGTTTTTTTTCTCACGTGCAGAATGGAAGTGGGAACAGTATCTATTTCACAGAGTTGTCACAAGAGTTAAGCTGGAGAACACATGTGAAACGCAGCGCCTGACATACAGTAAGTGCTCAATAAATGCTAATGGCTGTTGTGGTTATTGTTTGCTTATTCTTAGTAAGTAACTTGGCCCAGTCCCATGACTAGTGATCGGTTTCCTGAGTCTCAGTTTATGTTCTTGCCACGATGACTCCTGACCCCACCTTCCTCGGTGGACGCGCTCACTTAAGCAGCCTTGTCTCGGTTACTCCACCGTAACTGATTGCCTTGTTTCTAAAACGTGCATTGACCCCAATCTCTCAATGGTACACCTGATCAATGCCACGCAGGAGGACAGAGGACAGCTGTGGGAAGCCCCTGCTGGTAGTCACTGCAAATTCTGAACGGTCCAAAGTAGCAGAAGGCAAGGGCCAAATGACAGACAGGGGCATGAGGGGGGCTCAGCGGATGGAGTCTGGCAAGACCTCTGACCTCAAGGAAGTTCGCATGATCCGATCTCATGCTGTTTCTAAGTCACTGGGGAGCTGCTTTTCCGCTGCAGCAACCCCATTATGAGTCCGTCTGATACTTCACGCTTTACAAAGATCCCCTCATTCAATAAACAGAGAGCCTGCTGCCGTCAAGCAGGATGACATGCGAGGTGCCAGGACACCCCGAAGAGCAAGGTCAGAGGGTTGGGGAGCAAGGGAGAGATTCAGAAAATCACACAGACTGGTGGAAAATTGCGAGTCTGCTAAGAGCACAGAGAAGCCCTGGGCCCTGAGACGCGGCACGCGGAGCTCTCAGCTGAGGCCCGACGGATGGGTTACGGTAGTGTGACGGAAGCGGCAAATAACCCAGAGATCTGTTCCCTGCTGCTCCCCCACCTGTGGGTCCTGAACACCCGCTGTGCTTCTGTCCTTCAGCAACCAGCCTGCACTTAAGGCTCAGGCATTCGATGGACCCAGGGTCTTAGTCACAGTACACGAGCTGTCCATTAACACAAGAGTGGAAATAAAGTGCGGTTTCTCCACACTCAGAATACTATGCAGCGTTAAAAGGAACTAACTAGAGCCGAACGGGCCCATATGAAAAGATTACCACAAGAAATTAGAAAATGAAGAGATCCGGTATAGAAACGCATTATTAAAGGGTCCACTTACGTAAGAAAAAAATAACACACACATACGTGGGTACTGCAGACTTTTTTTTTGAAAGGACGCATAAGAAACTGTTTATATTAGTTTTCTAGAGATGTCATAACAAAGTGCCACCAATTTAGTGGCTTAAACAGAAATGTATCGTCTCACCATTTGGGGGCGAGAAGTCTGGGACCGAGGTCTGGGCAGGGCCAGCTCTTTCCGAGGGCCGTGAGGGAAGGTTCTGTTTCAGGGCTCTCCTGGGCTTGTAGGTGCCATCTTCTCTCTTCATCTTTTCACAGAGGCTTCCCTCTACGCGTCTCCGTGTCCAAATGTCCCCTTTTATAAGGACATCAGTCATACTGGATTAGGGCCCACCCTAATGACCCCACTTGGACTTAATTGCCTCTGTAAAGACTCTGTCTCCAACTAAGGTCACATTCTGAGGTTCTGGGGGTTAGGACTCCAACATATGAACTGGGGGAGCTCAATTCAACCCTAACACCATTGGAAGAGGGAGAGAGGCTCATCTTTCACTTCAGACTTTTTTCTGTAGAGTTTGAACTTTCACCATGTACATGAATTTCTATTACAAAAATATTTTTTAATAGAAAAACCAATTAGAAATATATATCACCCCAAAAAACCAACTGCCAAATGAAAGCAGTGGGATTGTCTATTGTAGGTCAAAGTCGTTTGCCTCCATCTCTGAAATGAGAGGTACGTGCTAGATCAGAGGTCTCCAAGACAGAGAGTACCCACCCAAGAGAGAGAACCTGACCCTCACTGACCTCTCACGCTTCTGGTTATTTTTATTTTCACTTCTACTTTGCTTTATGGGACGTGTATTTGTGTAGTGGTACATAATACTTTTCACTTTGAGGTGGGTTTGCCTTATAACTGGAGTGCGTGGGAAAGCCCTTTGGGGCACCTCTGATAAAGGCTGATGTTTTCATGGGCAAAAAGGCCGCAGTCAGAGACAGCATTCGAGCCCTCCTCACTTGGTTTCCTCCAAAAGTTGCCTGTTCAAGCTGCTACTGCTGTGTGACAAACTGACTTAGCTTCTGATTCACGGGTCTGGACCCCAGGAAGGCTCAGCTGGATGGTTCTCGCATAGCGTCTCTTACTTGTTGCAGCCACATGTCGGCTAGGGCTGGAGTCATCTGGAGGTCTGGCTGGGCTGGACGTCCTGGACCATCCACTCACATGGCTGACAGTTGTTGGCTGTCTGTGGGGAGCTCAGCAGGCCTGCCGGAACACCCACACGTGGCCTCTCCTGCACGGCAGTCACAGGGTATTCCGACACACTAAACCGTGGCTGGTTCCTCCTCAAGCAATACTCCCAAAAGTATCCCAAAAGTACTAAGCAGAAGCTACATGACCTTTTCTAACCCAACCTTGAAGTTACAGCATCACTATTACTGTATCAATTATAAGCCAATCACTAAGATTCAAGGGCCCAGATTTGGCCCAGATTCAAGGGGAGAGACCAGGCAGAAACTCATGGGCTTTTTGACTCAGCTTTGGAAATCACACAAGGTATTTAGTTATCTATTGCTATGTAACAAATCACCCCAAAGCTTAACGGCTTAAAACACCAAACCTGAATGATCTTATAGTGTCTGTGGTCAGGAATTCAGGAGTGGCTTAGTAGGATGCCTCTGACTCAAGGCCACTTGTGAGAGAGTGTGCAAGGCACCAGCGAGGGCTGCCATCACTGGAAGGCTCGACAGATGCTGGAGGATCTGTTCCAAGGCTCACTCATATGGCTGTCGACAGCAGGCCTTAGGTCCTCACCTCATGGCTCTCTTCATGGATTGCCAGAGTGTCCTGAAAGCACGGCAGCCGGCCTCCCCGGAGAGATCAGAGAGAGCGAGAGAGGGAGGAAGAGAGACAGAGAGAGACAGAGACCAGGAAGCTGCAGGATCCTTTATGACCTAGCCACACAATGTCACTTCCAATTAATTCTCTTTGTTAAAAGTGAGTCACTAAATCCAGCCCATGCTCAAGAGAAGGGACGCTAGGCTCCACTTTGTAGGGAGTAACAAATAATTATAATTTGGGGACATTTTTAAACACCACTGACAATATCACAACTACGGCGTCCTAATAGGTACCAGTAAGTCTCAGTCCAGGTCAAAGGGGAGGGGACACAGATCCCACCTTCAGTGACTGGAAGGTCAACGATTTTCAGACAGGGTCTTAGACACAGTGTCTCAGTCTGCTGGGGCTGCTATGACACATTACCACAGACTGGGTGGCTCCAGCAGCAGGCATTTATTTCTCACAGTTCTGGAGGCTGGAAGTCCAAGATTAAGGAGTCAGCACACTTAGTTCATGATGAGGGCTGGGTTCCTGGCTTGTAGACAGCTGCCTTCTTGCTGTGTCCTCACAGAGTGGAGAGACAGAGAGCTCTGGTCTCTCCTCCTCTTCTTATAAGGTCACTAATCCCACCCTGAGGACCCCACTGTCATGACCTCATCTAGACTAATTCCTTCCAAAGGCCCCACCTCTGAGAATCATCGCATGGGGGATTAGGACTTCAACACATGAATTCGGGAGGGACACAAGCATTTAGTCCATAACATTCTGCCCCTGACCCCCCAAAATTCACGTCCTTCTCGCATACAAAGTACATTCATCACATCCCAACAGCCTCAAAAGTATTAATGGTTCCAGCACCAACTCTAAAGTCTAAAGCCCAAGTCTCATGTCAATCAGAGGTCCCTAGCATACAAGTAGTTTATTACAGAGGTCATCCCAGGAGCCACAAGTCGGGGAAGAGAGACAAGAAGAGGAGAAGAGGCAGTGACGGGAGCCGGGGGCGGGGGAGGGCGGTATTATGCCTCCAGACAAACGGAGCTCAGTCCTGCTGGGGCTCTTCAGGATCCGCATGGAACCACGGCAGGGTGAGGAGGCTGGGACACTCATTCATCTGCTCTTGAGCCCAGCTGGTTGAGGTTTCCCCTGAGGCATCAACACCCCCAGAGAAAGCCCCCAGGTAGCTGAGACAGCGATGTGTGAGTGTGCAGGAAACTGTCAACCACAGCTGCAGGTGAACTCAAGCAGCCCAGGTGGACACAGAACAAGCATCAACAGCATCTGCCATGGAATCTGTCACTACCCACCGTGAGATCACAGAGTGGCTTCTAAAATGTGCCCTTATTGGTCAGGGAGAGGACTTGTGAGAACAAGTCTGTGACAGCCCACAAATGCATACAGAATACTAACCAGAGTTCAGCTGAGGAAGACGCTCACTCACTCATTCGACAGACAGATACTGCCCACCTTCTCTCCGCCAGGCACTGTGCTGGGCTCTGGAATAGAACCGTGGACAAAATAGACATCACTTCTGACTTCACAGGACTCACAGGCTAGTGGAGGAGACCAGCATTCATCAAATCATCACACAACAAAATAAGCAACAATTGTGACAACTGGTTTAAAGGTACAAACTTCTGCCTGCAGAGCCAATGGGGAGGAATGCATTTTCTGCAGAGAGGGACCATCTGAGACAGCCCAGGAATCTAGAGCCCTTGACAGAGCTGCAGAAGTCACGATGCATGGTCCCAGGATATAACGAAGACACAGTGGATGGTTATTATGGACGGAATGCTTATGTCTCCCAAAAGTCACATGTTGAATGCCTAACCCCCAGTGTGATGGTGTCAGGAGGCGGGGCCTTTGGTTAGGGTTAAATGAGGTCATGAGAGTGGAACCCCCATGACAGGTTAGTGCTCTCGTGTCTCTCTGCCATGTGAGAACACAGCAAGACGGCAGCCATCTGCAGGCCAGGAAGCGGGCTCTCACCCAGAGCTGAATCTGCCAACTCTTTGATCTCGGACTTCCTGGCCGCCAAAACTATGAGAAATAAATCTGTTGTTTAAGCACCCAGTCTGTAGTATTTTGTTACAGCAGCTGAGTAGACTAAGACAATGGTGTTGGAAGTAGTTCTGAGCACGGCAGAACAGGAGGGTCTCCTTGACGCTGGGCTTCTGTAAGGAAGGGTCGACCACTCCACCACAGACCTGGTCACTGAAACAATTATACTCAAAAGACAGAAATCCAACCAACGCCCTAAGGATGACGGATTGTAGAGAGAAAAGTCTGGGTTCCCTCGTGACACTGCTGAGCCCCCGCACTGGCTCTGGACAACTCCCCTCCAAGCTTCTTACATGAGCTAATTAAGTTTTTATCACTTGATCCACTATAAATTTGGTTTTCTGTCACTTGAAGCCAAAAGTACCACTAACTGACAAACATATCATTTTTCCCAAGACCCTTCATGGGAACTGTTATTGTTGCCGCGAAATAGTTAAGGAAACTGATACCCAGAGAAGTGAACTGATGCGTCCAAGGCCACGCAGCTAACAGAGCTGGAACTAGCACTCGAGGCTTCTCTGAATCCACGCTAGTACAAGACACTCCAGGGAGCACAAGTCCTGTCTCTCCCCACGGGGCCCTTGCCACGTGTTGTCACCTTACGGAGCTGTTTTTAGTCTCCAAATGCTGCGAGGCACTGGACCGCCAGCTGCCGCCTCCTGGCTCGGAGCCACTGACACACGTGTCAGCGCAGTGTCCTCTGCTGTCGTCCCGTGAGCCCACGGCATTCTGCATCCCCGCCTGACAGTGTGTCCTGCTCCCTCCCTTCTTTGGACATTCTCATCTCCCAGGTCCCCTAGAACTTCCATCGTATCACCACATACACATATTCTTACAATATTTAAAATAGTAGTTACAAAAACTATGTAATAACATTAGGCCATTACACGTGAAGTGGAAAAACAGGATACAAGTTGCATGCACAGAGATATGAAAAAGCACATGGGACATAAAAAATGAAAGCAGAAACACCAGACAGCTCGCTGCGATTGTGGTGGTGTGGTAATATTCTGGGTGATTTTTTTCTTTTGATTTTCCACATTTTCTGTTATGTACTTATGATGAAAAAAATAGGTTAAAATGTTTTTTAAAATATGTCATTGTTTATCTGGCTCCTCTCCTGGGAGGGAGCAGAGCAGAGCCTGCTGGTTACAAGTATGAGCTCTCGAGCTTTCACGGCCTGGGTTCAAATCCCAGCCCTACCACTTCAGGGCTGCCTGACTCTGCGAGTTCCTTGACTATGCTGTGACTCAGTCTCCCCATCTGTAAAATGGAGCTAAGAACAGCATGTGTCTCATAGGGCGGTCCTGGGGACTAAGTAAGATAATGTTTGTAAAGCGCTTAGAACGGTGCCTCATACACGGTCAGTGCCAGGGAAACAGGCCTTCAATACAAGCCATTTCACTGTGCCTTCTCCACCGGGGTGCATCTTGGAAGGGACTATGATACAGAAGCAGAACAAACCTCATGTTCAGAGGGACCCAAATGGTGGAAGCTGCAAAGAGATGGATTTGTGATCCAAAGAATAACTCCGGAACTGTCTCCCATCAAGCAGGCTGGAGGCGAACTCCTCAGCAGTTCAGCACTGGCTGGCTGGCATAAACACCCTCCGACGCTTTATAGCTCATGAAGCAGCCACAGGTGAGGCCACCGCGAGTTAAGTGAAAGGAAGATGAGCAAACCATCCCCAGGGCAGAAAGGCGCTGAACAAGGCTTCCTCCGCTTAAATAGGATGAAGTCCTCTAGTGGCCGGGAGGTGACACTACAACTCCTTGTCTGAGTCCTCACATGGGATGCCCAACGGTTGCTGGCGACCTCAAGCTGGGTTTGGTTTTGCCAAGCGTGTCAGGAGAGGATGCTGTGGCTGAAAGAGCCAAACACATTTCCTATGACCCAGGACCTGTATGTTTATGGCATGAGCCCACTTTATGTAGCTGATCTCCAGAAAGGAGGTCCCTTCCCTGGCACGTTTGACTGTGCTCCACTTGTGTACACACCACATCTGCTTGGAGACAGGGGGTTTCTAAAAGGACAGCTTAGAATGTGTTAGAGATAGGTGGGGCCTTAATCTGGATTATCTCATTTCAACCCCTTCACTTTACAGACGGGAGAAATGCCATAGTAGATACATTATAAATACTTGATGAGAATTTAGTGTCACTCTTTGTCCTTGGCATTACTTTAAGAGAGGATCTCATCAAAAAACCCATCTGCTGATACATTAACTGCTCTTTCCTTCTCAACTTGGCATTGGAAAAATGCCCATGAAAACAGCAGGCTTCATTAGGAATTATCTTCCTTTACTTTTATATTTTATGTATTACTGTATGGCTGGGAGAAAGAGAAAAAAACAGGTAGGAAGAAGAAGAAGAAACAGACAAAAAAAACAAAAAGAATAGTCCAGTGCAGGGCTCGCTCAGCAAACTTTCTGTGAAGGGCCATATGGTAAATATTTTGGCCTTCGAGAGTCACGTGATGTGTCGTGAACACTCAACTCTGCCACCACAGCATGAAAACAGCCACAGACGATACATAAGTGAATGGGCACGGCTGGATTCCAATAAAACTTTATTTACAAAACAATCAGGGGGCTGGATTGGGCCTGCCAACCCTTCACCTAATGCAAGAATGACGACACTCCCACCCTTGACATATGACAGAAATGGTTAACTGACCGTGATGTCAACTTACTGCCTGAGTTCAAAACCCAGTTCCCGGTCCTTCCTAAGTGTACAACTTCAGGAAACTTGCTTAACCTCTCCACGCCTTAGGTTCCTCATCTTTAAAATGGAGATGGGAATACCACGTGCCTCCAGGGATTGCTGCCAGAATCAAGTAAGAGCACGATGGCAAACGCTCAGTACAGCAACTGGTTTCAATAAGCACACTATGCACGTTACCTGTCTTCACCATCACCTTGGTTGTCACCATCATCATCTGCCTCAACTGACGGACACAGTTGGGAGCATGAGATGAGATAATGGGCATGGAAGTGGTCCGGCATGACTCCCACCAGGCAAATGGAAGCCTCCTTTCACTGAAGTGCTTACATGCACGACAAGATCCCACGCACTCACTTTCCACTGCTGAAAAGCCAGGGGAAGCTGGATACATTCTTCCTGTGTGAGTGGAATAGTTAGGGAAACCGAGCCTCTGGAAAGCTCAGGAGAATCATTAAAGGTGGCAAATGACTGACAGTGTGAGGGGGCCCCACCGAGAGCCAGCTTTCCACGTTCCTTGCCTGCTTTTCTGCTTCCTAGCAGCAACTTTGGGTTCCAATGACCCTACCGGGCCCTGTTTGCTCAGGGATTTCTGAATATCTCCAGGGAATAGATCCTGAAATTTCTTTTGGATGTGCTCCCCAACCCTCCATCCTCCAGTCATCTCCACCTACTGATTTCTTGTCTTCATTATCTGCTGCCTAGCCCATTACAACAGTCCCTTGACCGGCCCCTTTGATACGGATGGATTTCTCCTTGTCCTATCATCCACTGCCCACCGTCATCCTGGCTGATCTTTGTAAAACATAGATCTGACTCTCAGGCTAAAGATCTGCATTGTAAAAATTGCACGTGGGCCCCCATCAGTCCGTCAGTCCTCGCTCTAGTCCTCCCCATCCCCCTGCCCAGCCCCAGGGACCTCTGACTCCAGCTCCAGGTACATGCTCACCCTTTGCTCAGCTCCACAGTCTCCCCATGGCAAGGCTCAACAGTGTCATCCGTGTTCCCGAGCAGGGACCCCAGAGCTCCCCCTGCTCTTGGCAAGGCAGCACACCTGCCACCACCACACACGTACCAGCACTCTCACCACAGTCTAAGAAATCTTCAAGACCAATTCCATGATGCCTCAGCCACTGCCCCAGGGCGCATGGCTCCCAGCCACCCCCACATCACCTGACCTTTCATCCCCAAAGAGCTCTGTACACACCTGCTGTGACCCAAGCTTACTAGTCCTCCCCAATGTCCCAGCCTTTCTACAGGTCCTGTGCTTCCTCAGTCCGTTCTCAGCAGAACTCTCTATTCTCAACCTCTTCCCTGGATCTTCTCTCCACCATCCCGTGACTTAAACCCAGTTGTCTCCCGAAAACTCGGCTTCCTCTGCTGTCTGCTCAAGGGTGGCTCTTCTCTTTCCCAGCTCCTTGTTCCCCTGGCCCAGAAATGGAGGAGACATCCTCCTCCCCACATTCAGGCCTTTATCTCTCCTACTTCCCTGAAAAGGCTCACTGGCCTGGAGGCTCACAGCCCCTCCCTGCTCCAACCCTGTTGCCCTTTACAGTTACCAATTTACTTAAACCTCACAAAACCCCATGAGGTAAGTATGATGAAATCCTCACTTTGCAAATGAGGAAACTGAGGCACAGAGAGATTAAGTAGGTTGCCAAAGACTACATGGATAAGACTCAGACTCAGGGAGCTGGCACCAGAGTCCAGCCTCTTAGCCACTCCACCTACTTGCCCCCAGGGAAGGCAGCATCCTCTACCCACTCCCATTCCTTGAAGACTGTTACGGCCACCCTGAGAGGCCTAACAACACTCCATTCTCGGTACAAGCCCAACTTCAGACACCCCATCCACAGAACGCCGTCTCCTGTCCTTCCGGTTCACATCCTCTAGGAAGCCAACTCTAATCTTAAAAACCCATCAAAACTTCCATTATTGACCCAGCACCAACAGAACCTGCCCACTTGCCTGCTTAGAATCTAGGGTCTATGCCCCCTTTCACACAACCTCAATCCCAGTGCCCGTGGCTCCTTCCTCAATCTTGCCCACCAAAACCCACCCCTAATTAAGCCCAACTTTCCACCTATCCCAGGCCTGCTCCTTGCAGCTGCACACGGCTGGAGAAACACACCCAGCTGTGCTGCCTGGTGGGCCTCACAACCACATCCTCAAATACCCCTCGGCCCTGCCCAGCAATCCTCCATTTCCCTGGTCAGCTCCTCCTCGCCTGCCTGGGAACGAACCTCAGTACCTTCTCCTCCAACTTCTAACACTTCCTACCTCTTTCTCCCCCTCTTGCTTTTTCACTCCGTAGGTAATGGGAGCAGTCAGAGGAGGACTTCCGCACGCAACCCCACTGGATCTATGCTCCTGGCTGCAGCTGTCCCATCTTCCTACCTTCCTCTGTCACTGAGGGGCTCTTTGCAAAGGCCAGCGCCTCCCCTAGGCCCTGGGTGCCCCCACCTCTCACCTCCTCCAGCGCATGACTCCAGCAATTAACACCCCCGGCTCCCGTATTATGTACGGGTTTGTCTCTCCCCATCGAATCTATCCCACCATCTTACAAACTCGCCGCTGTTTCTTCTGTCATCAAAAATATTTTTCAACTACTTTGACCCCCCATTCCTCTGCAGCTACCTCCATATTTCTTTGTTCTCCTTCACAGAGTAGATTTTCTGAAACATTAACTGAACTCAAACTGTCGGTTTCTCTTCCTAGTCTCTCTTAATGCATCCTAGTCAGGCTCTCAGCCTCACCACCCCCCTGAAATGGCTCCTCCCAAGGCCACCAAAGACCTCTGTGGTGCTCAATCCAGAGGTCAATGGCCAGTCCTCGCTGCCTTGACCTACCAGCAGCATTGACACAGATGACCACGCCCCCCTCCTAGAATACAGCATGATCCAGAAAGAACCAAATGCTTGCACAAATGTATTACTCAATAACTGGATTATGTATAAACAGGTAGTCAAAACCTATTCTTCAAGGAACTATCATCGTTCTTTCTATCATCTTATAAATGCCCAATATGCGCCCTCATGATCTAGGGCCCATGTTGGTCCTGGAAGGCATTTATCCCAGATGTGTGGAGCATGCCACAGTTGGATGATTCAAGTGGAGCCATGATACATCTCTTCACGTCTGCAAGGTTGGGAGGAAGAAGAGGTATAAACCAAGATTCTTCAGCAATACAATTTTTATTTTGCTTACTGAATTATAAAATTGCTGTGACAGTCAATTCGTCTTGAGTTGACCTGTACTTCTTCACCTGACTTCCACGATACCACGCTCGCCAGGTTTTCCCCCCCTCTCTCCAGCTGTCCCTTCTCAGCCGCCTTGTCGGTTCCTTCTTGCCTCCCTGGCCTCGTAACACAGGTGTGTCCAAGAGCTCCATCCGCTCCTCCTCCGTGTCTGCTCTCACTCCTGGGTGTGCTCATCCAGGCTCTTGGCTTTGAGATCCGTCTATCTGCCCCTGACTCCCAGATTTAGATTTCCAGTCCAGCTGACAAGCTCAAATATCCAACTACCTACTTGACATGGCCAGCTGGGCGGCATCTAACAGGCATCCTGAACTCCTGACCTTCCCACACACAGAAACCCGATTCTCCCAGTCTTTCCCCTTTCAGAAGATGTCCTTCTCATTCTATAGTTACTCAGGCCAAAACTCTTGGAGTCCTCTTGACTCCTCTGTCTCTCACCCCCCACATCTAGTCCCTCAGCAAAGGCGACCTTCACAACACCATGACCTCTTGCCCCTTCACAGCTCCCACCCAAGGCCAAGGCAGCTTCGTTCCTCACTTGGATTATCGCCATAGACTATTTCCAGATTCCCTGCTTCACTCTTGCCTCCTGCGTTAGTTTCTTAGGTCTGCAGTAACAAATATCCTCAGATTTGTTGGCTTAAAACAACAGAAACTTATTATCTCACGATTCCAGAAGCCGGAAGTCCAAAGTCCAAATTCAAGGTGTTGGCCTGCCCGTGCTTCCTCCAAAGGCTTCAGGAGACACTCATTCCTCGCCTCCTCCGGCTTCTGCTGCCTCCAGCTACCCCTTGGCTTGTGGCTGCAGCTTCTAATCTCTGCCTCCGTTTTCACAGGGCCTCTTCCACCGTGTCTACGTCTTCTCTTCTTCTGTCTCGTATAAAACATTGTCTTTGGATTAGGTTCCCACCCAGATAATCCAGGATGACCTCATCTCGAGATCCTTAACTTAATTACATCTGCAAAGACCCTTTTTCCAAACAAGATCACAGTCCCAGGTCCTGGGAATTAGGATGTGGACATATCTTTTTGAGGACCACCATCCAACCCACTAACCTCTCTAGAGACTGTTCTCCATGCAGCAGCCATATGTCAAATCGTGGCATGCCTTAAAACCCTCCATACGCCCTCAGCGGAGGAACTCAGAGGTCCTCACCATGCCCCAGGAGACCCCTAGGACATGGTCCCCCCCTAACTCTCTGACCTCATCTTCTGCCCCTTGCCCCTCACTCCCTCTGCTCTGCCCCCCTGCCTCATCCCAGGCCTTGGTCCTTGCTCTTTGCTCTGCCTGGAGCATCTCCCCCTCGTGGCTCCATGGTTCACCCTCTCACTTCCTCTCAGGTCTTTTCTCCACCATCAGCTCCTAACACAGGTCTTCCCTCTGCTCCCGCTATCCTCTCTCCCCCTCGCTTTGCCTGATTGTTCTTCATAGCATTTCTATTCTCTTCCATCATCGACTGTACCTTGCTTATTATTTTCTGCCTCTTTTACCAGAATGGAAGACCCATGACGCAGGGGCTTTGTTTTGCTTGTTGTGTGTCATGGACTGAACATTTGTGTCCCCTCTAAATTGATACGTTGAAGTCCTAACCCCCAAGATGATAGCTTTTGGAGGTGGGGCCTATGGTAATTAGTTTAGATGAGGTCATGAGGCTGGGGTCCTCACGATGGGACTAGTGTCCTCAAAGGAAGAGACCAGAGAGTTTCTCTTTCTCTCTCTCTACCATGTGAGGACCCAGCAAGAAGGCAGCCACCTGCAAGAGAGCCCTCACCAAGAACAAAACTGGCCAGCACCTTGAACTTGGACCTCCCAGCCTTCAGAACTGTGAGAAATAATGTCTACTGTTGAAGCCCCACAGTCAATGGTATTTTTTAACAGCAGCCCGAGCTGACTAAAACTATGGTACCTCCACCATCCAGAACAGCGCTTGGTGGGTGCAGGGTGCGCCACGAATATTGTTAGTTAAAACCTTCCCAGAGTCCTCTGGGCAGCATGCACATCCCAATTTGGAGGCGATTTGCTTCTTTTATAGAAATAACGGGAGGCAGCATGGGGCTCAGATTGGGCTCTGGAGTCATCACTCACTCCGTGCACGCGTATTCATGCTCCAGCCTAGCATTCTCTGCACCATCTTGTCAGGACATGACACATCTGTCTCCTCCATGAGACTAGAACCTCTTCCTGGGATGAGTGGGAGTTCCAAGGTAACGCACCAAAGTGCTTCCTGAGGTCTTTTGGGCACCATGATTTGTCCCAGAGCAGTGATTCTATTAGTGGATGTTTCCAGTACCAGAGCAGCTGGCAAAGGACAAAGCTTTGGCTGGGTGGGTGTTTTAGTATAGGTTATTAGTATAGGTTATTGTGGTTCCACGAAACAAAACCCAACCCAACCTTGAGAGGGAACAAAAGATTTTGGAGGTAGGAAAGGCTTCAGGTACAGTCTGATCCAGTAGCTGAACAATGTTGCTCAGCATCCATTTCCTTCCATTGCTCTGTGTCAGCTTCATCCTAAGGCCAGTTCCTCTCATGGTCACAAGAGAGCTAACTGGGTTCATCTTCCTCATTTATATCTCACAGGGGAGAGAGTTTCTCTTCCCCACAACCCTCAAAGAACTCTTGGGCTTCCTCTGTTGGAACTGCTCACACCACATTCCCACTCCTGAATCCATTCAGTGTAGCAAGAATTAGGCTAACTGCCTTCAACCAATCGAGGTCCACTTCTGGATCTGGGAGTGGGGCCACTCAAACCACATGCTGGGAAATTTGGGACGCTTTTAGGAAGGAGGAAGGGAAATGGACGCTGGGGAGGTGACCAGTCATTCTTAGCACAGTGGGCCTTCCAGAACTTCAAACCCGCCAGGTGACTGCTGCCCCTGTCTCCATACAGGATTAGTTCTGGGTACCCGCAGTCAAGTTATGGCTTTTACGAGATATGAGCGAATCTAACCAAGGCTTTGGAATGTCTCTTGTAGAAATTAGTGGTGAGCAGGCCAAGCATACAATTAAGTATTGAATTTTTCTATAAACACACAAGCACAGATACACACAGAACGGGGCATGGCATATTAAGTCCTCCGTGCAGAGCCCTTTCCCACCAGCCTGTCCTGTGCAGAATGACTTGGGGTTAGAAGACGTGCCAAATGAGGGAGTTGCAATGTTCCATCGTAATTGCAGCGGATCCTCGGCAGGAGCTCTGTCCTCTGTGCAGCATGGAATGCCTTTATGTAAGCACACATCTATGTATGGCGACCCACAGCACCAATCTTGAGGGTTCTTGCTCTCTGTCCTCTCAAGCCCTCCCTCTCTCTCTCCAGGATTAACAGGAACTAAATGCCTGGGAAATCCTGACTCTGTTAAAAGTGTTCCAGGCCCAGCCTGTAAATAAGCTTCCCATCTCCAAGTGATTAAAGGACCCTGACAAGCTTCCTTGTCTCCCACCGCCTCTGCCATGAGTCCATCTGGAGTCTAAAATTCCCACATCGCTCAAGCCTTTGGATTTGGGGGTCTCGAAAATGCAAGAAAATTATCTCTTGGGTAAGTCATTAGCAGCCTTTGACTCCCAAGGGTGTTAGAGACCTTGAGAGAAGGAAGCTGGGTGTGCACACTTGAATGGGAAGGAAAGAGGGCCTGATACAAAGACCAGACGAGGGACGCCCTAGGGTGCCAGGAGGTAGGGAGAATGAAGAATCTGCCTGAGATGGAAGGACACCAGCATGTGGCATTTCCTGCATCCCAACTGAGAGGCGCTTGCTTCTCTTACCAAAACGATGAAGGCAGCACAAGGCTGCGATTCAGCTCTGGAGTCCGACAGCCTGGGGCCCCTGCCTCTAACTGCATGAC
Source organism: Equus asinus (assembly GCF_041296235.1). Lineage (NCBI taxonomy): Eukaryota > Metazoa > Chordata > Mammalia > Perissodactyla > Equidae > Equus > Equus asinus. Next base: position 10,585,990 of record NC_091798.1, read on the forward strand.
CCTGCGTGACCCTCACCTCTGAAGTCCTAGCTGCTTTATCTGCCAAAAGAGGATAATAATAATAAGACCTTGTAGGATAATTTCATAATAATATAATATAAAATATATATATTAGCAGTAGTACAGCATAATATATACTTAGACATATTATACTATGGTATTCTATATAGTATACTATACTGTATATACAGTCCGTAGTATGCTATATAATTGCATATTATATTATACTATATATAATAGTATACTAAACTATATAGTATAATAGGTAATATATACTTAAATGTATTATGCTTTACTATATACTAGTATACTATATAATAAATTAAATACTACATTATATACACTATATATTATATATAATATATGCATATATTATAGTGTATATGTTCCATACAGTATACTACACTATATATTACTATATAGCATGTAGTATACTATATACTATGGTATACGGTATAATATATAATAACATAATAGTAATAGAATAATAATATCTCTTATAGGGTTGTTGGAGGATGAAGTGACACACCTGACAAAGACTGAACTATTGGTCCAGCTTCTCCCCGCTCCTGTGGTAGTGTTATACATCCACACCTTTGCCATGGCCTCGGGGGAACCTGGAGGGGTCTTCCCTGCCCATGACTTTGGACTTGACTATGTCACTTGTTTTGGCCAACGAGATGTTAGCAATGGCTCGAAATGTGCCTGCATGACTGGCACCGCCCTCTCGAGCCCCTGCCTTGGCTCGGAACCAGCTAGCATAAGGTGGGTGAGCAACTCAGAGAGCAGACCTGGACCCAGCCTGCAGTCGGAGCCCAGCCCAACCCAGCCAAGCCCCCCACAGATCAGGCAAACCCCAGGTGACCTGTAGATGTGTGAGCTGCACACCCCTGAGATTCTGTTGTTTATTACACAGGCAAAGCTGAGTGCATAGTAAACACTCAGTAAACATGTGCTATTCATCTTACGATTTTTGGCATAGGAAACCAAACATGGCTCATACAACTAGGGTACTTATTTGGAATGTCAGATTTGTGATATTTGCTCTCACACTAAGTTGCACTGCAAGCTCTCAAGGGCCTGTTTGGGATCTGAGCCAGCAGGCATCCCATGGTGTGTGTGGCTGACCCACCGGATCATTCACACACTTCCCCTCTCATCTGCACCGGTGTTTGTCACAAGTTCTCTACTGCATCGCCACACTCTCCACTCACCCATTTGAGCAACGTTTATCGAGCGCCTTCTACAATTGCTAGGAAAGAGGACAAACCACAGCAAACAGTGCAGACAAGGCTGAGCCTTCAAGGAGCTGCATTCTAGTAGGGGAGACAGGTAACAGACAAAAACACATAGAAACAAGCAAGCGTAGACAGATGAGAGCCGGGAGGGCAATAAACAGGCAAGGAGCCAGAGAACATGGGAGGGGCCACTTCAGCTGGTGGTCAAGGAGGAGGGAAGGGCAAGTGCAAAGTGTTCAAGGAGCCCAAAGGAGTCACGCGGTTAGAGAGGAGAGCGTGAGAGATGAGTGGGAGGAGAGGAAGGCGGGGTGGGCAGGGCAGACAGCCTAACAGTCGAGGCAAGAAATTTGAATTGTATTCCTAGTGCAGTGAGAAGCCTTTGAAGGGTCTTAGGCACAGGAATGAAGATTATCCAGTTGGCAGGCTACCTAGAGGCTGGACCAGGTGGCCCGGGGAGAACTAATGGTGTCCTGGACCAGAAAGATGGCCATGGAGTGGCAGAGAAGTGTCTGAGGATAGAGAGGGACTGGAGATGTATTGTGGAGAAGGGGCAGTATATGAGTCAGGCTTCTCCAGAGAAACAGAACCAATCAGATCTCTATATCTATATGGATTTATTATGAGGAATTAGTTCATGCAATCATGGAGGCGAAGCAGTCCCATGATCTGCCATTTGTAAGCTGGAGACCAGGAAAGCCAGCAATGTAATTCAGTCCCAGTGAAAAGCCTGAGAACCGGGGCAGCCGATGGCGTAAAGCCCAGGCCGAGGGCAGGAGAAAGAAAGACGAGCTGTCCCAGCTCAATCTGCGAGGGAGAAAAAAGGGGCAAGTTCCCCTTTCCTCTGCCTTTTGTTCTACTCAGGCCCTCAACGGATTGGACGATACCCACCCTCATTGGGGAGGCTCTTCCATTTACCGAGTCCACAGATGCAAACGCCCATCTCATTGGGAAACGCCCTCAGACACACCAGAAATAATGCCTCACCGAGGCACTCCATGGTCAGTCAGGGTGACCCATGAAATTAACCATCACAAGTCCGCCCCTTGTCAACTTGGCCCTCATCCACATCTCCTTAAATCATACTTAATCTCCAAAGAAAGACATTAACTGTAACATAATTCCACCTAAATACTATGATGTCAAATCAACAATACTTAAGTACTATGCTATAAGGTCAATACATCTCACGTTACGTGGTAAGAGAATAAGAGAGGGAAGAAAACAAAGATATTTAAGATATATATTTGATATATGAGACAGAAAGCTACACATACACATATTTATAACAAAATAAGGAGGAAATACTCATGATAATTACAGTCCTTGTTTCTGTAACTAGTCACATGGTCATAGCTGGTATTTATAACTACCTCCTCCTTCTTTTACTATCCATTCTGTATTCCCTTGGCCTTCTGCTGGTTGAGGTTCTTTACCTGCTAAGGTAACCCGAACCTTCATTCCTGAAGGGTCTGAACCATTAGCAGTCCTGCCTGGACTGGGTTGTTGTGGTTTTCCACTTACTCACAGGGCATGGTAATACTACGACCTGTCCTAAGGGATCTCCTGTATTCCAGACATGATCTTCCTTGCCTCCATTGTGGAGAAGCAGCCCAATTTCCCCTCGGTAGTCAGGACCAATCAGCCCAGCCAGCACAGGACCTCCCTTCTTTGCCTGTTGACTAAGAGGCAGGAGGAACTCAAAGTGGCCAGGTGGCAGTCTTAACTTCCGGTTTAACAGAATCATTGTTAGGTCTCCTGGTGGAAGCGTTCCACCCTCTGGAACCAAGACGTCTAGGCCAGCAGAGCATAAAGTCATGGGAACAGGAAGCAAAAATTTTGCTAGTGGGTCACTAGGGGTAATAGCCAATGGTGCCACTCCCATTTCCTCCCCTTGACTCCTGGGCCTGTGAATCCGGGCTATGGGAGAAACAGCACCATAGACTACATGCTGAGTCAGAGCACAGGCAGCCTCCTGGAGAACCCTGTCCCAGCCCTGAAGGTACTGCCACCTAGCTGGCACTGTAACTGAATCTTCAAAAGGCCATTCTATATAGCTAGCTGCTTCAGGATGGTGGGGGACACGGTAAGACCAGAGAATTCCATGAGCACGGGCCTTTTACCGCACTTCTTTTGCTGTGAAGTGAGTTCCTTGATCAGAAGCACTGCTGTGTGGAATACCATGACAGTGGAGAAGGCATTCTCTAGGCCCATGGATGGTAGTTTTGGCAGACGCATGGCATGCAGGGAAGACAAAGCTATATCCAGAGTACTTATTCCAGTAAGGACAAAACACTGCACCTTCCGTGTCGGAAGTGGTCCAATGTAATCAACCTGCCACAGGTAGCTGGCTTCTCACCCCAGGGAATGGTGCCATATCGGGGGCTCAGTGTTGCCCTCTGTTGGTGGCAGATTGGGCACTCAGCAGTGGCCATAGCCAGGTTGGACATGGTGAGTGGAAGTCCATGTTGCTGACCCATGCATAACCTCCACCCCTGCCACCATGGCCACTTTGTTCATGAACCCATTGGGGGATGACAGGTGGCTGGGGAAGGAGGCTGACTGGTTTCCACAGAATGGGTCACCCTATCCACCTGATTATTAAAATCCTCCTCTGCTGAGGTCTCCCTTTGGTGAACACTCACATGGGATGCAAAAATCTTTCTGTGTTTTGCCCATTCAGAGAGGTCAATCTATACATCTCTTCTCCAAATTTCTGCCACCAGTTTTCTGATCGTGTTCCTTCCAAGTGCCTGACCATTCAGCCAAACCATTGGCCACAGCCCATGAATCCATTATATGTATATATGGCTACTTCTCCTTCCAAGCAAAGTGAACAACCAGGAGCGCTGCTCCCAGCTGCGCCCGCCGGGAGGATTTCCCCTCACACTGTCCTTCAGGGATAGCTCAGAGGGGTTGTAAAGCTGCAGCTGTCCACCTTCCTGGGGTGCCTGCATATCACGCAGCACCATCCATAAACCAGGCCCTAGTCTTCTCTTCTTCCGTCAACTGATGGTAGGGAACTCCTCACGAGGTCAGGCTGGGAGGGAGAAGGCAGAGTAGGAAGAGTGGGGGCCATGGGCATTTGGGCCACTTCTTCACGTAACTCACTTGTGCCTTCAGGGCCTGCTTAGGCCCGATCACATATATACCACTTCCATTTGATGATGGAGTGTTGCTGTGCACACCCAACTTTATGGCTTAGTGGGCCAGATAACACCCAGTTCATCATGGGCAGCTCAGGTCCTATAGTAACTTGATGGCCCATGGTCAAGCGTTCAGCCTCTACTGAGGCCCAGAAGCAGGCCAAGAGCTGTTTCTCAAAAGGAGAGTGGTTATCTGTGGATGATGGCAGGGTCTTGCTCCAAAATCCTAAAGGCCTGCACTGGATTCACCTAGAGAGGCCTGCCATCGGCTCCAAACAGCATCTCTATCTGCCACTGACACTTCAAGCACCATTGGACCTGCTGGGCCATCTGCACAAATGGCAGAGCAGCGTGCCCCGCAGCCTGGACCTGTTGCAGATCCGTCTCTTCTTCTGGGCTCTACACAAAAGCAGCAGCTTTTTGGATCACTCAGTAAATGGGCTGGAGTAACACACCCACATGAAGCATGTGTTGCCTCAGAAATCCAAAGAAGCCCACTGGGCATCATGCGTCTTTCTTGGTTGTAGGAAGGGCCACATGCAACAACTTATCCTTTACCGTAGAAGGGATATCTCAACATGCCCCACACCACTGGACCCCTAGAACTTTCACTGAGGTAGAAAACTCCTGAATTTTAGTTGGATTTATTTCCCACTCTCTGACACACAAACGTGTTTCCCGTAAGTCTGCAGTAGGTTGCTATTTCTCGCTCACTAGGTCCAGGCAGCATAACATCACCAATGTAACGGACTAGTGTGATGTCTTGTGGGAGGGAAAGGCGATCGAGATGCCTGCAAACTAAATCATGACATAGTGCTGGAGAGTTAACACACCCCTGGGTAGGACGTGAACGTGTATTGCTGGCCTGACCAGCTGAAAGCAAACTGCCTCTGGTGGGCCTTACGGACAGGGATGGAGAAAAAGGCATTTGCCAGATCAATAGCTGCATCCCAGCTACCAGGGGATGTGTTAATTTGCTCAAGCCATGAAACCACATCTGGTACCTCAGCTGCAATTGGAGTCGCCCCCTGTTAAGCTTATGATAATCCACTGCCATTCTCCGAGGTCCATCTGCCTTCTGCACGGGCCAAACAGGCAAGTTGAATAGGGTGTGGATAATCGTGCCAGTCAAGTTGACACATAAAATTCACCATCACAGGCAGCCAGAACATTAGTCTACAAGGAGCCTCGCAGGTAGAAATGGGGGCATTATAGAGAAACTACTGGAAACCTTCAGAGCTAATGCGAAGGGCTCTTTACAATGAAAAACAAGCCTAAGAAAGAGGCAAAGTCTCCTGCCAGAGTTATCACTTCACATGGAACAGGGTAACACATCAGTAATAGGAGGAAGGTGTCTTCCTCTGGGAAACAGAACCAGGTAGTCGTTCGGAGAAAAGTGGGGGTCATGGTGTTATTTTCTGTGGCCTGCATGGTGCTGAGGGGTGTCTGCCCTCAGAACATTCAGAAGAAACCAACCGCAGGTCATGAGGAGAGAGTGGATTGTGGTTGAAATCACCCGCCATCTCCCCACGTGGTGACAACTTTGTCCCATGTCCCTTCAGCCAAGCTGGAACGACCATTCCCAGAATTCTATCCCATGTACGTACAATTCTGGGCCACAAGAGACACTTGTGCAGGATTTGGATGGCAGACATGAAGCTGCAGCCACACTCAGGCTCAGTAGCCACCTTCAGAGTCAAGGGCTGTTGCAGATCAAGTGCACTGTCGCTCACCTTGTCAGGGTGAGGAGGCAACCAGGATGCAGCTTCCTCAGCTCCCACTGCATCTCCCTCTTCAGCTTCACCGAGTCCTGGGCCAGGCATGTTGCTCCAGGACAAACAGCACCAGCTTCTCCCGCAGGGCACCCACGTCCTCTAGGTGGATGTTTGGAGGTGGATGAGACTGATGCGGTCCCAGCTCCTCCTTTTGGGTCCCAGCTTGCCCAGCTTCTCCCACTTGACGTTTATCTTCTCTCTCCTACTGCCAGCCCTGCTGAATCCAGGCCCAGCACCCAGACGCAGGAGCAATGGCATTACAGAGTGTTGCAGCAGCTCCCATTACTGCACCAGGTCAGATCCCTAGAATAAATCTCTCATTCTGTATCACAGAGGTTCCACTCCTCCGACAGAACCCTGACACCAAACCTCCCTACATCCCTGCCTTCACGTCAGGCTACAGTCAGTAGAGTCTGCGGACCCATGAAGGAGTCGACCCTTCTCTATGTGGAACGTGCCAAGCAGGAGGTGGTGACAGGCAGGAGAGGCTTAGAAACAGCCACGAGAAGGGTGTGGGGAGGATGGAAAAGAAGAGTGTCAGGAGAATAAGGGACATATTTGTGGGACCTCTCCGAAGGTCTGCCCCCATCCCGTGCTTACAGGGGATAAATCAGCCACAGTCCCCTTTACAGAGCCCTGGCCATGACCTGTGCTTCTGAGGAGGGTCACGGAATACTTAGGTGAGGGAGAAACTGGCATTCTCCATATCCTAGTCTGGGGGAGGTCCCATCCCTAGGAGCTGGGCACCTCTTGTACCCGATCGCTAGTAGAATGCCTGCCTCCCACATGAGTGGCCAGGCAGAGAAGATTACCAAAAGCAGAGGGGTCCCCAAGGCTGAGAGGCCCTTTGCCCTCATCTTTCTGTTGCCCAGCAAGGAGCAAGTGATACTCACACAGGACAGGAAAGAGGACCATACTGTGAGGGTTACATTTGTAACTAGGAAACTGATGCTGCCTCTCTGTCCACAGGAATCCTGGAGTAACACCTCCTTAAAAGAGCAGGGGTGTGGTGACATCTCACCCCTCTGTCTCCTGTGCCCATTTGGATGCCAATCAGTGTTGCCTTGGCAAGGCCCACTCCCGGGCTCTCCCACCTCCAGAATTCAAGCCAGTCATCGACTTCACCATCCCCACTTTGCTTGCAACTGATAGGAGGATCAACTGAACATGCTTGGACGAACCAAAGAATAAGGGGCCAGCTGGGACTTTGAGTGACAGCTTCTAGTTCTGCAGAAACTACAGAAATGACCCAAACCATAAGGTTCCCAGGGGCTGGGACAAGAGGATGTCACTTCCCTAGCAAAGCCCCATCCTGGACCACTGAGGATTCTGTGACCAAGGCCAGGAGAGGGTGGGGTCAACAAGACCCTGACAGCCAGGTGAGGCTGCCACAACCTTGGCCCCTTCCTTCCCCACTGTGTGTAGGATCACTGTAAGTACAGTATGATGGAATATTTTTTAAATCCTTTCTCAAAATGAAGCCCTTCTGATAAACCAACACATAAAATGGCCCCCAAAAGCTGTACTGCTCTAGGGACAGTGCAGGTGCCTGGTCTGAGATGTCCCTACTGCCCTGCCAAGCCCTCCAAAGCCCCCTCATCCACCCTGCATCCTCCCCAGAAGCACCTGAGGTGCCCCAGAGGAGCCCCAACTCCTCGGAGCCAACCCATCTGTCAGAAGCAGCCTAGAGTGAGCCCCACTGGGCAGCAGAGGCGACCACTGCAAAAAGACGGCGGCGTTGGTATGGGGGAGGGGAGAGAAGGGCAAAGGGCAGGGAGGCTGCAGGAGGGGGGGGGTTCAGATTTAATATATTGTTTATTATATGCCTATAATATGCCAGGAAGCCTTGCAAGATGGGAAATACTTTTCTCATTTATAAATGAAGATTCTGGAGCACAAAAAAGCAATTTTCTGGGTCACACACATCTGAGATTCAAACCCAGGCATGGTGGCTCTACAGCGCATGCTCTTCCCTCTGTGAATGCTCTAGGGACATTACTGCTTTTGTCTCCCTGGCACCCCAATTCCTTTGGGGAGCCTTCCTTGCCTATTCCAATATGACAGCCAATCACAGTAACCTGACCCCCTACCACTCACAGGGGTCAGCAGGCCTGGCCAATCACAATGCTGCCCCTCCCTGCCAGTGCTCGGGCCAAGGGGTTATGGATGGCACAGTCAGGACCAGTCGGAGTCCTAGGACAGAATGCCTAGGAGGAGGGACGGTCTCTTCCATCTGATTGCTGAACTGGGAACACAGGGATCTGGGGCCGCCAGCAGCCCTCTTTTCCACCATGTGGTCTATGCGAGCTGGTTTTCAGAGAAGCTGAACAGAGGGGCAGACACGAGCTGATGGACACAGGCCCTGGAGGGCAGAGCCTGTCCCCTCTCCTGAGGCCCGGGTCCCGCAGACTGTTTTTGACCCTGTGGCCTCGCCTGGCCCCATCCCAGCTCTGTAAGCCAGTAATTCTCAGTTCCCAGTGTTTAAGTGACTTAAGCGTGTGGAGTAGTATAATAACACGTGCCATCTGCCACGACTCAGACAACCGGGTGTGAGTCTATAGCTGGTGCCTTTCAGCCTGCGTGCAGGGAGCCTGAGGTTCTGGGGAGCCTCCTCGGAAGGCATCTTTGCCCCATTTCAACCAAAGAAGCTTCTCTTTGATCTGCTTTGAAATTGGGCTTCCTCATCAGATTTGGATGGAAGAAAGCACAGTGCTCTCAAGACATAAGTAATAATAAGAATAGTTGAATGGTACTCAGGGCAGATCAGAAGGGGGAAGATCCCGGGGTCATGAAGACTCAAGAAGCCTCCCTCTCAGCGACAGGCCCGGGAAGCCCCTGCTGCCTTGAACGCATCTTGAAACCACAAGCAGTCCCAGTTCTTTCAAAGCGAGACCTCAAGTCAATCTCCCCCAGTAGCACATCAGGCTTTAGAAGATCAGATCACGGAGCCTGGGGCTGGGAGTCAGGGACAGTCCTGGGCAGCAGGAGAGCCACACAGGATGCCCGGAGAGGGGGGCAGGACCAGAGGAGAGCCAAGTGCAGGAAGGACCATGCCTCCGGCTGGCTTTGCAAAACTCTCCACCACGGCTCAATGGCCCTTGCGGCGCCCATGGAGGTGAGGTGCTGAGTGACCCCCGGAACTATGCAGTATGCTTCTCAGTGGACGCCACAACCCAGCACTGCAAGAACAAGGGGTTAGGGGAGTGTAGATGGAGTGAGGGCAACCAACTCATTCCCGTCTGCCCAGGACTTTCCTGGTTTCAAAACTGAAAGTCCTGTTTCCCAGGAAACCCCACCATCCTGGGCAAACTGGGATATTTGGTCACCCCAGACAGCACCGAACTATGCAGCCGAAGATGAGGAAAGAACCTGGCTTGTATCACAGGGCTGAGCACAGTCTTGATGGGAATAAATGAGAATTCAGAGCTATCTGCTCATGGAATTTGTAGAGAAGCTGTGGAGGGGGGAACTGGCTCTCCCAGCGGATGTCAGGGACAGGACACGTCACAAGTGGTGCAGAGAGGAAGCATTCCTCTGTAATCCACTCACCAAAAATAAGACCAAATATGCACTTGTTTCTCCTTGGAGTCTTCTTCCAAGTGGATCTCCAGAGTCTCCCCGACTTGATGCTCTCAGCGCGTGACGGCTTCCACTGGCCACCACGACTCCACTGCTGCCGTAGTTTCTCAACTGTTCCAGACCAGGGAGTGGGAAGGGAAACCAGGGCCCGAGAATCCTGCACTTTCCTTTCTCACCTGGAAGTCGTGAGGACTGAGGTGTGACCCACCGAGGATGTGGTGATGAATACGACCCTCCTCCACCATTAGGGTCACCTCCTGTCACCTCTCAGAGCCTATGTCAGCCGTACTGATTCTATAACTTCTGGAATGCACCCCTCCCCGCTTTCTGTCTGTCCTTTGTGAATCAGTCACACTTCGCTCCCCATGGAAGCCCCCCATCATCCCCAGAACTGAAGCCCACCCTGGCCCCTGATGGGTTTGCACTTTCGGCACCTCCCAAGGGTATGACATTGGTTTGAGGTCACCTGGCTGCACAAGACTCTAACCTTGTTATCCATCCATCCACCAGCACCTCACACAGTGCTTAGCCCAGAGGACCCCACACACACACACACACACACACACACACACACACACACACACGCACGCAGGAGGGAGGGAGCCCTGGAAGGAGGGAGATCTCCACAGCCTGAGGAAGTGAGGAAGAATGACCAGAGACATTTTAACCTCCAAAAGATAAACGTAAGTACTCCAGAGGGTACCAAATCAAAAGACAGAAAGCAAACCCACCACCCCTCATATTTATCCTGTCCCACCACACTGGAACACAAGGTCACTCCGAGGAGTTGAAGGGCACGAGATGTAGAAGCGATGATGGAAATGCCTTCCGATGCACCCTAGAATCAATTTCTGGGATTCCATGTATGTTCGCCACAGCTAACATTTAGAGACAAGGGCAATTTACGATGGTTAAAGCCAGTGCAGTGGTGCGAGGGGAGGCAATTATTTGGAGAAACAAAACGTCAGGCTTCAGTTCCCACCACCCGGGGGATGAAGGGCTTTCTGTTGCTCCAGGCTGGCCTTGCGGCCCGAGGGACTGCCCCCAAGGTGTCCAGCAGGGGAAATCCCCCTTCGTGCCCTGCAAGGCCAGCTCAAAGTTCTCTCCTCCGAGAAGCCTACTCAGATCCCTGAAAGGAGAGAACTTGGTTTTCCGAGTGCTGGGGCGCTGGGAGAGGCAGAGGACAGCTGGGCTCAGAGAGTGGACTTTGGAGCCAGTCTGCAGGGTTCAGATCCCCACTTCAGACTTATGATCTGCGTGCCCGTGAACGAGTCAGCGACCTCTCTCGATTTAGCTTCCTCACCTACAAAACATGGGTGGTCACAAAACCTACCTCTCAAGATGCCGCAACAGTGAGTTAATATAAACGCCAGGGACAGAGCCAGACGCGAAGGACACACTACGCTAGTGTTTGATGATATCACTATTATTATTTCTCTTAGGACAAAGATCGCATCCTTTCTTGCAGGATCGCTACTACGGCACCCTAGACTGGAGGTGTCTCAAGAAAAGAAATCACTGACCCAAGTCATTGTTTTGTTCTCAGTGCTGTGTGGCTCACACAGAGTAAATAGAAATCAATAAACATCTCCTCAATGAACACACAGGAGTGCTATAAAGAAGACACTACCTGCCCCACTGCCACAGAGGAAAAAGAAAATCTTGACACTGATAACATTCAATGACCCCTTTCTCCCAAGGAGCTGGGACCATGACAGCATCCGCACTCAGAGTCTGCAGGGCCGGGCTGACTTTTCTAGGCTCCAGTCTTCCTTACTTGCCTTTTTTTTAACACTCTTGTCCCCCTCAACCTTCTTTTCCAGATACACAAAGGAGATGGGTCACATGGAAGCTAAAGGGCACAAGTGAGGGATCCACAGTCAGTGAATGAAGAGGTAGGTACCGCACAGCGGAGCAGAGAGGCCCGCGTTCCGAGCTGGCTCTGCTGCTTTACTGGCTCCACGGCCTCTGAGCCTCAGTATTCCTCATCCAGAAGATGGGGCTAAGCAACCCCCAGTCGTGGGGAGGAATAAATGAGCGGGTAGCATGAGGCCCAGCACACAGCAGGAGCTCTGGGTTCTGAGGGCTGGGAGTGCCTGGGCTGTTTATCTGCAACTGCACAGCCCCCCGGGGGTAAGGGAGCAACTTATTTACATTCGCTTTTTGGTTTACTTTTCCCAAGAGCCTGGTCCAGCACCCTGGGCACACCATTGGCACGCGGCAAATATCTCCGAAGAGCTGGTGAAAGCTCCTGCTTCCTCAGGGAGACGGAAGTTTAAGTACTTCCACCGTGGACTCAGGACTAGAATTCAGGTTTCCTGACTCTAAGTTTGGAGTTGGAGACACAAGACGGGTCTCACAGCCAGTGGCCACTCACAAAGCGTGCCAGGGTCCCAATCTGCCTGGATCCAAAAGGCCAGGTTTTGAAGACGGAAACAAAATCAAAGGAACAGTCATCCATAATGTGAAACGTTAAAACAAAACCAAGGAAAAATGCAGGCCCTGCCTCTCATTAACGACCAGCATGAAGGGAAGAAAAGAGGAAGAGGCAGAGGAAAAAAAGAGACAGGGGAGCAAAATGAAAGGAAACAAGCAGCAGTAGAAGTAGGAAGGAGCTGAGAAGGAAGGAGATTCCCCGAGAGTTACTCACAGAAAGACGGTAGCAAAGCGCTGAAGACACAGACAGTGCAAGTGGGTGCAGAGGGCAGGGGAGGGAGAGAGGGCCCCGGGGGGAGGGGGAGCTCCTTCAGGGGCCGAAACTGGGCAGTTCAGATAAGAATTAGGCAGTCAGGACAGTGTTCAAAGGCTGGGATCAGATCCTCCAACAGGCAGCCGTGGACAGACCGCAGCTCGTTGAGACAAATGAAGGCAGAGTCGGTTGTAAATTCGTGCTCAAGAGCCCAAAGCCTTACCCTGGACGCTGGACAGCTGCTCTGCCAGGGAACAGAAGAGACTGAGTTTAAAGAAACGGTAGGAGTAGGCGAGTGACAAAGCCTGGCTCTGCGGGGCCATCCAGACTGGGTCTGAGCAGGATAAACGAGAAGCATTTCAGCAAGCCAGCCAGAGCAAGACGCTTCCTTAATTTGGGGACTGCTCCAGCTGAGCACTGGGCTGTCTTCGGGCAGCAGCAGCTAGTGGGGCAAAAGGACCGGGGTCCATTCCAGCTCCAGGCCATATAACATACTCAGTGGAGATGGGTTATTCTGGAGGGTCCAACATGCATTCTGCCTCTCGGGGGCAGCCCTGGACGTTTGCTCCCACACGCATCCCTCCCCATGCCTCCCCCAGGTGCCCGAGGCAGCTCTGGCTCTAGAGTAGGTCATGTGGGTTGGGTCACAACTAATTCATATAATCCTACTGTCCTGGTCACAGGAAGTGGTTCAGGCTTGGTTTAGGTTCCCTAAACTGATCCAATAAGACCAAAATCCAGGATTTTGTTTGACAGCTGAGGAAAGGGATATTCTCTTCTCTGCTGGATATGAATTAGGAGTAACGTAGCCCGGGTCGGGGCAGGGGGGCAGCTATAGCCAAAAGTAGCAGAGCGAAGATTTTGATCTAGGTTACATTACTTCTGGGATCAACCTCCTCCCAAAGGCGCCCAGTCAGTTCATTTAAGTGAATTCTCGCTCATGATTAATCCAGCTGGAGTTTTCTGTCAAATGCAGTGGAAGGAGTCCCAACACGAAACCTCACTGATTTCACCCTCTGTTATGCAAAAATAATAATAATCATAATAATGTAAAAATAAAGATAAGTGCTAGCACAAATGTATGTGGGAAACAAATTTAAGCACATTGAATCATTTCAGTTCTCCAGGGGCTGACTACACACCTGCTAGAATGGCTAAACTTTTAAAAACTGACCATATCAAGTGTTGGTGAGGATGTGGAGGAACCAGAACTCTCACACACCCCAAGAAGGTGAGAACTGTGTGTAATAATTATACTGGAGCACACCTATGCTCATTGCAGCATTATTCACAATAGCCAAGATGTGGAAAACAACCTAAGTGTTCATCAACAGATGAATGGATAAAGAAGATAATGGAATATTATTCAGCAAGAAAGAAGGAAATCTTGCCAGTTGCGACAACATGGATGGACTCTGAGGGCATTATGCTAAGTGAGATAAGACAGAGAAAGACCAATACCATATGATATCCCCTATATGTGGAATCTAAAAAAAGCCAAACTCGTAAAAACAGAGAGTAGAATAGTGGTTACCAGGGGTGGGGGAATTTGGGAGATACTGTTTAAAGGTACAAACTTACAACTAGTAGCTGAGTCCTGGAGATTTAATGCACAGCACAGGGATTACAGTCAACGGTATTACATCACAAACTTCAAAGTTCCTAAGAGACTAGATCTTAATTGCTCTCACCACGAAGAAGAAATGATAATTATGGGATGTGACAGAGGTTTTAGCGAACACTACAGTGGACACACATTGCAACATATAAATCGACCCAATACATTGTACACCTTAAACTTACATAATGTTATATGTCAATTATATCTCAATAAAATAAAATTTAAAAAGACTATACGGGAAGTAATAGCTCTACCAGGAGTGATGGACACTGTTCACGGAGAATTCATTGAGAATCATGGGAATCGAGAGGCCGAAGGGACTCCAAGAACATATGAGAAGATAGAAATAATTATAATACTGCCTTCTACTTGATCCTAAATATCCCCACCGCCTTTTTCTCCACTCACTCCAACCACCAACATCAACCCCACTCTCACCATCAACACAAGCTGCCTGTTGGGGTAGGCATCACATGACCTCCCTGGCCTCAGCTGCCTCGGCTGTGAAGTGGGAATGATACCCAGAAGGCGGGAGGCTAAGCATGGTCAACAGGATGCCTGCCAAGGCCGCCTTGTCCCCCAGGCCTGCCCACAGGCCCCTGCCCTGTCTGGGAGCTGGGAAAGTGTCCTGACCACAGGCAGCCCATCCCAGGCCGAGCAGCTCCCTCTGGCTCAGCTTGACAAGAGAAGAGAAAGCAGGCCAATCATGTTTCCTCTGACAGGAATCTGAACTGGAACATCCCGGATGATGGGGCAGCAACTGCTGAGAGCTGAGCGGAAAGGCTCTCAGAGGGAGAGCTGAGTTACAGGGGCTCATGGTGAACCCAAACCACAAGACAGCCAAATCTGTGAGTAAACAGAAGTATCCAAGAAGAGATACACAGAGCAGAGGGTGAGGTCCAACCAGATAGCAGTGAGGGGGGAAGAGCGGATGCGCAGTAAGAAGCAGAGGTGTTGCTGGAGGCAGCTGACCTGGAGAGAGACACAGAGGAGCACAGCCCCAGGGCCACCTCGGACCCCAAAGGCTTCCTGGTTCCACTGTGCTCCTCTGTATTCTTCATGACCCACTCCTCCTGTGAGGGGCCCTGAGGAGTCACCCAGCCTACGGATTAGCCAAAGATCTCCTGAGTCCTCCTTCCTCCAGCTCCAGCACCCAGAAGCTTCTGAGGGTTCCTCCACTGCCAGCTGCAGACCCACCAAAGTCCTGCAGGCGGCAGCCCTGTGACTTCTCACCTCTTACAAGGGGGCTCCTTCATGTCAGTGGCCCACTTCTTACTGACATTACAGTTTCAGGCCCAGGAATCCAGAATGCACCCCAGCAAGGTTACTGTCAGACACCCAAGTCTATCCTCTCTCCTCAAAAAGCTAAAGAGGAGTCAAGAATCATTGTGTCCCTAAAAACTGCTCAGAAGACAAGACACTAAAAAAGTCCAAATGAAAAGATAGATTAAAAATGTTTCTTTGGCCTACAAGGTCACAGTGAGACCAGTTGTGCGTGCGCACCAGTGTGTGTGCATGTATGTGTGCTTATGTGTGTATCCATGTATGTGTGTGCCCCTTTAATCCAATAACCTGTTTAACCCTCCATGAATCTCTAAGCCTGGCCAGTGAGGGACCCCGAGGCTGAGAACATGGAAGAATCATGGTGACCTCAGGGGGAGGGGCAAGGATTGCCTATAAAAGCGCATGAAGGAATCTTCTGGAGTAATGGAAATATTCTACATCTCGGTCTGGGTAGTGCTTCCACAAGTGTAAACATATGTAAAACTTCATCATGTTGTACATTTAAGATCGGTATGCCATACCTGGCAATTCCACACCTATGCATATATCTTCCAAAAGAAGTGAACGCAGGGACCCAAACAGATATCTGCACACCAGTGTTCACAGCAGCCTTATTCACAACAGCCAAAAGGTGGAAACAACCCGTGTCTGTCAACAGATGAACAGATAAGCAAAATATGGTCTATACATAACAATGGAAAATTACTCAGCCTTAAAAAGGAAGGAAATTCTGACATGCTACGACATGGAGGAAACTTGAAGACATGCTAAGGCAGTCAGAAGAAGACAAACACTATATGATTCCTCTTATATGAGGTACCCAGAGTAGTCAAACCTGTAGAGACAGAAAGTAGAATAGTGGTTGCCAGGGGCTGGAGGTAAAGGAGAAGGAGGAGCTATTATTTAATAGGTATAGAGTTTTAGTTTTATACGATGAAAAGAGTTCTGGAAACGGATGGTGGTGATGGTTGGACAACAACGTGAATATACTCAATACCACTGAACTATACACTTAAAAATGGCTAAGATGATGAGTTTTATGCTACGTGTATTTTACCACAAAAAAAAATTGGAAAAAATGTGGTCTATACACACAATGGAATTTATTCAGCCGTGAAGAGGAATGGAATACTGAGCTATGCTTCCTTTACTTCTGAGGCTCCACTTCCAACTGGAAGGGGCCACACCGACAAGCAATTCTCAGGACACCAGCTGGATATCCCAAAATTCAACTCAATTCTGACACTGTCTACCTGGAGATAGCATCAGATTCCACAGGTTGAGGGTTCAGTCCCACAAGACTGCCCCCACTTCCCCATTTCAGACGCCAGTGGCAAGCCTCCGTTGTTGTCGGCTGTACTTCTGTGTACCGAGTGACTTCAGATCGGAGGTTCCCATGATGCCCTCCTTGGGTTTGATTATGCTACTCTCCCCGAATCAACTCGTGTTCACCAACCCAGAAGCTCTCCAACCCTGTCCTCTTGAGTTTTTATGGACAGTTCATAGGCATGATGGATTAAATCATTGGCCATTAGCAACTGATTCGCCCTCCAGCCCCTCTCCCATCCCCGGAGGTCAGGGGGTGGGCCCAAGAGTTCCAACCCTCTAATCGCTGTGTTGGTTCCATTAGCAACCAGACTTTTTCCTCAGTGCTTTCCAAAAGTCGCCTCATTAACGTAAAAAGACACACCATTATCGCTCCCAACACTTAGGAAATCCAAGTGTTTTGGGAACCGTAGGCCAGGATTTGTGGACAAAGTCCAAAAATATATGAGAAATATATTTTGGTGATCTGAATGACTAAATACTTAATTCTTATAAATCATAATATCGCAACGTTACGACACAACGGACCTTGAAAACATTAAGAGAAATAAGCCAGACACAAAAGGACAAATATTGCATGATTCCACTGACATGAGGTACGTAGAGCAGGCAACTTCACAGAGACAGAAGGGAGAAGAGAGGTTACGAGGGGCTGAGGGGAGGGAGGAAGGGGGGGGTTACTGTTTAATGGGGACAGAGCTTTTGTTGGGCGTGATGAAAGATGCTTGGGCGTACACAGTGGTGATGGCTACACAATATTGTGGATGTGTTTAACGCCTCTGAAGTGCATACTTACCAGTGGTTAAAATGATAAATATTATGTATATTTTACCACACACAAAAAGATTGTTACACTTTACGTATGTATGTTACAGTAAACGTACTTAGTTCCATTGACACTAGGATCTCAATACCTTTCTCAGTTAGAAGGTGATCCCCATCTGGGGTACTTTGCCAGGCTGTGTGGCAGATAATGATTCAAACTCAGGCCTGTGAATACAGAAGCCAGGAATAACCCCCCCGTCCTCCCAGAAAGCAACCCCCTTCTAACAAGCTGGTAAATCCAGTTCTGCTTAGGCTGAGGACAGCCTCTATCCTGCCAGGAGGGCTGCGGCTGCTGACCTCTTTACCAGGGTGGCTCAAGGAGTTGAACAACAACCTGGGTAACTTGGGGCCGGTGTCCTTCCTGAGTCCGAGCTGGCCCCCGGTGCCTGTGGAGACGCTCTGCCTGCAGAAAACACTCCAGCTCGCTTGTCTATAAAAAGCGACTAGCTCAGAAGGTGTGGCTGAAACCAGCAACGACAAAACTTCCCAAATCAAATGATGAATTTAATCCTATCTGGCATCAGCAAGCATGGACAGGAACCGTCCCCTCCACCCTTCCTAGTCTGAGGCAGAATAAATATAGATGCCCATGACCACAACTTTCCACCCTCCGTGCACGCTGCCCTGTCCTGCCCCGCCAGGTGGGCTAGAACAACATGTTTGGGACAAAGATCCTGCATTATATTCAGTAACATCAACAACCTTTGCATGGGGTTGGGCACATTTCCATAGACTGTGGATTTTAGACTTTAAAGCATCCTTTGAGGTCATCTCAGCAAATCTCTTCATTTTCCCCAAAGAAAAAACATAGGGAGGAAATGGTAAGGATCTTGACTTGACAGACTGCCCTGGATCTGAACTTGACTTTGACACTTACTGGGTATACGGTCTTGAACAAGCTGAGTTATTGTCTTTGGGCCATAGTTTGCTCATCTGTAAAATGGGGATAATAGTACCAACTCTGTAGGGTTGTTGTACTAAATAAGATTAAATAATCCATGTCAAGAGCCTGGCACTTCCTCTCTCACTGTGGTAGGACTCTTCATCTTCATCATCATCATCATCATCATCATCATCATCAATATCATCAATATCGTCATGAAGCTAAAGCCCAGGGAGATGATGGGTTGATCCAAAATCACACTGCTGTGGCTTGTGGCAAAACAAAGTCTCCCACACCAGTGGGTTTTTCCATTTCATCACTCTGAGACAGCACTATTGCCTGGGCCTAAAAATTTATAGCACTTCATGGAAAATATTTGAAATTATATGGCTTTTCCACATTTCCAAATTGGAAGTCCAGCTTGAGGTCCCAGAGTCTTCAGCACAGAAACAAACTTTTCAGAGCTAAGATGTTGAAATCAACTAATAGGAGGCTCTTTGCTCTCTTCCTCCACGTCTGAACCTGAGATTCTCAAGGAGGATGGCCGTGGAGCTGGAGATGGTCCAGAGAGCTCACCCGGAGGAGCGGGCACAGGAGAACCGCCCAGAAGGTGACTGGACTTGTGCTCAGAAAGCTAAAGGCCGAAAGGAAAGTTCAGATGAATTGTGAAGGGAACGGATAATAATACCACGATGACATTGATTCGGCACTTACATCCATAACTTTTTTTAATCTTCCAATTCTGTGATACAGGCAAAATTATTACCCAGGTGAATGAGGAAGAGCTTTGCAAACTCTCCCCAAGGACAGGTTTTCAGGTCTCCTCGCTAAGGTATCGCTGTCCCAGGATACCAGCTCGTCTCCCCAGACCTTTGAACTGCCAGCCTCTCCCAGGTTATCTTTCCATACGAAATGCCTTCCTAGTCTCTGCATGCTGCAATTCTATTCATCCTTCAAGGCTTAGCGGGAATGTCACAGCCTCAGACTTTGCCAGGCGTACCTATCCGTTTTGCTGTCTGACTCATTTACCTGAAAGTTTAGCACTTACCATATTGGGTCGTAGTTAATTGCTTGTGCGTGTGCATGTGTGTGTATGCATGTGCGTGTGCACACCGGCTTCTACACTAGGGGTTCAAGCTCAATAAGAGCCAGAATCGTGTTTAATTGCCTCTGTATATTGCTTAGTGTACATAAAAGATGGTCAATAAATGTTTGTTGGAATTTTTTGATGTCCTTGGCCACACAGCGAGTACTTAGAGAAACTAGGACATCATCAACATGGAGCTGTCCTTGGACCCAAGAGCTCATGGAGTGTTCTGAAGGATATCATCTCCAAAGTTGTTGATGGTTAAAATGTGCACAAGTACACAGTTCAAACTAGTAATTTACCCTAACGAGTCCATTAAACAAATAGACAAAGACACATATTGAAGGATGTTCGTTACAGTCCTGTTTATAACAGAAAAATTGGAAGCAACCTAAACACCAGCCCCGAGGACCGGTTAAAGACAAAGATTTCATCTCTGTGTGCACCTAAACTGAAATGCCACGTTACTTTAAAAAACGGTGATGTACACCTCTGCATACGGATGTGGAAAGCTGCCTGTGACATACTCCTAACCGAAAGAAAAAGCAGGTTACAAAACCACATCATTAATATTACCTCACTTAAGTAAACTATGAACATCTGTGCATATGCTTAGGGAGGTTCTGAAGTGAGTTCGCCAAAATTGAGAGTGATTATCTCTGTGTGAAGATATTTTGGGTAATTTTTACTGTCTTTTTGTACATTTCTCTTTTTGTGTGTGAGGAAGATTTGCTCTCAGCCAACATCTGTGCCAATCTTCCTCTATTTGGTATGTGGGTCACTGCACAGCATGGCTGATGAGTAGGGTAGGTCCACACCCAGGATCTGAACCCACAAACCCAGGCCGCCGAAGCGGAGTGCACGAGACTTAAGCAATACCCCACAGGGCCAGCCCCCATACATTTCTGTACTAATTAAGCTTTTTACTTTGAGATATATTGTTTATATAATCAGAAAAAAACAAATATATTTTCATTTTGGAGAAAAAAACGTATATAAGCTCAAACGAGGTTTTATAAACTCATGGGTGACAAGGCTCCAAACTGCTCCCTGAAAAGAATGAAAGGACTTTCAAACGCAGTAGGTGTTGGCTCCCGTGCAGGAATCCTAACCTTCCCACCTGACAAACGGGCATGATGCTACTGCCCTGCCACCCACAGGGCTGCCGCGAGGAGCTGATGGGTTTGAACCTCTTTTGAGCAGTAAAAGGAACAAAACAGATGCAAAACACAGACTATCTTAATAATTCAATCATTGTTTATTAAGAATTTGCAATAAACTAGGAAGGTATGCTTCAGGAGTTGCAATCTCAGACGCCACCAGGGACCAGGCAGGTCAGAGAGACGGCAGGGCCCCCGGGTCCAGGACCAGTGACCACTTGAGAGGAATTGGAAATCTAGATTCTTAGGTGAACTCTCTCAATTTTTAAATGTTGGGATCTCATCTTAAAAATTTCAAACATTGTGCCATTATTATAAAACACAGCTCAAAAACTCAAAACACGCTCAAAAACACACAATTGCAATTTCTGGTATGTATTCCCTTAACTTCACAGAAAGTTCAAAATGAATTAGTTTATCTCTTGTCCATTGACATAGCTACATATCATCATCTCAAGACTGGAGCTCCTTCTGAATTAAAAAGACACACAGTCTAACTTTAGAGTTGGATGTATTATTGCATTCTTGTTTTAATTGATAGTTTTTAGATGACATACAGCAATTCATTATTAACCAAAATATCTGACAAACCAGAACACCCCACACATCCTAATCATGCCAGTGACAGAATTCTAAATACACGTGTGCATTATATTCACATTTGTGTGTGTGTGTGTACAGATACTTGCAGATGAGTATGTGTCCTTGGAGGTATGTACACGAGAGTATGTTTCAAAGCCAAAGAAAGCACAACTGCCGTTTTTTAAAAAAACCTCTGCTTTCTATTTTTATTCTCAATCTGAAAGATACCAGCTAAACACCATTAGACAGAACATCAATGAGGTTCAATTATAAGGTTAGTGCTTGATTGCTTCCAACATCATACCGAAATACAGGAAAATAGTCCCAAATGATTTACATATGTATGGATGGATAGATGAACAGATGAATGCATTTGAATGGATATATAAATATATATCCAATATAATAAAAATGAGAACGAGATCATAGATGTGGAAAAGGAAGGCTGAGCTGCAGGATGGTGTCAGGGAAAGTCCACACACAGAGACTCGAGGCGCCAGCCCGACACCGTCACTGTCTACAGGCTGCAGGTTCAGCTCCCAGCAGTCAAAAGAAAATTCCTCCTCACTTATTCCCCATGTGTCATGATTACCATCAACTCTCTGTTTTCCTGGCGATGAAACTAACTGAAATAAAGCCTCTCCTATGGCTCTAAGCTGAAGATGACAGATCAACTAAAAGTATTCCGAAGAACCTAGAAAATAGAAGGCCAAGAATCTTGCTCAACATCCTGAGATGGTCTACACCCAGTTAGAGAACCGTCCACTGACTTATTCTTTACCCCAAGACAGGCTCCTGCGTACACACACTAATCATCCACCCTCTTTCAAAACTACAATTTAAAAAAAACATAGGAAAGACTCCATTTTAAACTAGGCCAGCCTTTAATGCGTGCAAAGGATGAAGGGTCCCAAAACACTCCTGCCCCACCTCTTCATCCCCACGCTCTCCGGCTCCAGGCGGGATTGTCACACTGCTCAGGTTTCCAGGGTCCTAGGCCTCTGATGAAAGCCCCTTTGCTGCTTCTACCAAAACGCCGGGCTGTGTGGTGTCTGCCTGGGGTTCAGGAACAGGGAAAAGGGTGCCGAGCAGGGGAGAAGTCAGGGCCAGCAGTGAAAAGCCCCTTTCAAGAAGCGTTATGGGCTGAATTGTATCCTCCCAAAATTCATATATGGAAGTCCTGACCCCCAGCACCTCAGAATGTACTGTATTTGAAGGTAAGATCTTTAAAAAGGTTATTGGGGCCGGCCCCGTGGCTGAGTCGTTAAGTTTGCGCTCTCTTCTTCGGCGGCCCAGGGTTTCACCAGTTCGGATCCTGGGTGCAGACATGGCGCTGCTCATCAGGCCATGCTGAGGTGGCATGCCACGTAGCACAACCAGAGGCACTCACAACTAGAATATACAGCTATATACTGGGGAGCTTTGGGGAGGAGAAGAAGGAGAAAAAAGAATATGATTGGCAACAATTGTTAGCTCAGGTGCCAATCTTAAAATAAATAAATAAAAGTCTAAAAATCATCCATGGGAAAAAAGATCAGAAGGAAATAGGACAAAATGACAATAATAGCTGTCTTTGGATGTTAAGCCTAAGTATGATTTTTTTCCTTTGAATTTATTTTCCAAATTTCCTAAAATGACCACGTATTGTTTTCCACGATGAAAAGAAAATAAACTAAAAAAGCCTGAACTAGATGAAATATTTTCAGAATTATGATTTATGCTATTAATATGCATCAGTCACATGATATATGAAGCAGAAATCATAATTCTGACAATATCACATCAATTTATTTTCATTCCCTATAAATCAAGTTGTCCTGGAGCTCGCCGCCCATCCACCGCTTCAGAGGGCCAAGCAATTGCTGAGCTTTGAATTTTAAACAAGATTTATAATGACGGCAGCAAGAAATCATTTTGAAAGTCAGGCTTTGTTGAGAAAAGGAATTTCTAAATTCCAAACTGCTCCCCTTGCAAAGCACAACACGTGGTGGTCTGAACATACCAGCTACATTCAGAGAGAAGACAGGATTGGACAGGAGGGCGGTTCTCCAGGCGTCCTCTCCACAGGAAGGAGGAGAACCCTCGTGGTCTGAAGGGTGACGCTGAGGATGCTGGAGACGTAGACGAGGTGGGATAGTGACACCCTCAGCCTCTGAAGGACCCAGCAACCCCACCTCTCCCTGGGCCTTGGCTGGGGGGCTAGGGAGTGTCCAGTCAGAGAAAAGAAAGCCCAGACTCACCGAGGGGAAGAGAACTCCTAAAAGGGCTGCATTATGTCCCCCTAAAATTCCCACGTTCAAGTCCCTATCCCCAGCCCTTTGAAATGTAACCATGTTTGGAGATAAGGTCTTTAAAGAGGTGATTGAGGCCAAGAGGGTGGGGCCCTAGGCCAATATGGCTGGTGCCCTTATAAGAAGAGGAGGAGGCACCAGGGGTGCGTGGGAACAGAGGGACAACCACCTGAGGACACAGTGAGGGAGCTATCACCTGAGGACACAGTGAGGGAGCCATCACCTGCAACCCAAGGAGAGAGGCCTCAGGAGAAGCCAACCCTGCTGACACCTTGATCTTGGACTTCCAACCGAGAACTGTGGGAAAATAAACTTCCGTGGTTTAAGCCCCACAGTGTGCAGAATTTTGTTATGGCAGCCCTAGCAAACTGATACAGAAACCATCTTGAAGAATGTCCCCAGCACAACATCAAGTGGCCAAGCAGAAGGGAAATGCCACCTGGCACGGTTAGCTGCTCCCAGCAGTGGGTCTCAGTGCACGCACAGAGGCACACAGGGTGGGACCCGGCTGCACCCAAACACAGGAACCTCGCCACCAATGGAAATGGAGAGATCACAGGCTCCAGGAGTGGGTGCTGGCGAGACCCACAAACAGAACAAGAAGGATGAGCAATGCCCCACCCGCCAGGATCCACACAGAGTGTCAGGGACAGGGCCCACGGGACGGCTGCATGAGAAGGCCCTCACGCTGCCAGGATGCTACGGGAGCATCCTCGGCCCCCAGAGACCCCAGCGAAAGGAAGGAGGAGGAAGGGATGGAGCTCGGAAAGACTGTTTCCCGCAAAGGGAGGGTTTCATTCAGGAGCGTTTAAGTTACCTTTAACTGAAGAGTCTGAAGTTTTTCCACCATATTTTTTTGCACCTCTGAATTGTTGTGGATTCACTTCCAACCAAACTGTGGTGTTACTGGTGGCGAGAAGTCATCTCTAACCGAGACAGCAAGAGAAACGACCTAAACTTGGTCAAAGCAGTGCATAAGCTGAAGGCACCGGAGCAAAGAATAGGAACTGTCCTGAAGTCCATTCGAGTGGGTCGGGCTCCAGGAGCCCTGAAGGGGCTCGGGTAGCATGAACCCCCTCTCGAGATGTGGCACGGACCCCAGAAACCACGTTCTATGAGGTTCTGGTCTGTCTCACCAGAGGGTGAGCTCCAGTCTAATGACTTGGAGGGCTTCCTACTTTTTTTCCATTTTTAAAAGAGCAGATGTTCTCCTGGGAAAGAGATATTTAGCTACCCAAACAAATCAGAGAAGTGGAGGAATGGAAATAAACCAGGCGCCTGCCTGCCACGGTGGCAGTGCCCAAAGAAATCACATTAGCTGGAGGGGAGCACCCGGCCGGGCGCGGGCTGCGTCGCTGGGCACGGCTCCTGTCCTGAGCGAATGACGAATATGACGGTCTTTGTTCTGGTTCTCGACGTGAAGGACGGGCTGTGGGGTTATGTGTCTAGTTTGTTGACTCTCATAAAAGACTTTCATAAATTTATTCTTAGTGCCAGGGGTGCTCACCGGTGTCAGAGCGGAGTCCTTTCAGACAGTTGCTCCATGTTAAAACAAACCACTCAGATGCATCTATAAATAATTGTCTGGGCTTCGTTTAGCTAACAAACGGCTTTTTCTCTCTCTCTCCTCTCTTTTTAAAATCAACTCTAAAATGATTTCATAAACAACGGGAGGAATTTCCCATTAATATTAAAGTGTGTCTGGGTCAGTCATTTCATAGAACTTTCCAGAGAGAACAAGCAGTCCTTCCATCTTGTCCATGTGAAACCTGTTCCCTTTTCAGAACAAGACATTTGGCAGCCTGGCCTCGCTAGGACCAGTCAGAGCTTCCCCTCCCCACCATCCTATGTCCATCTCTTTCTCTGCTTGGGCCAAAAAGGAGGAATGCAGCGAGGCTGTGGACAGTCATAGCCTGAGCCAGTCGGGAGAACATGTCACCACCGCAAGGGCTCCAGTATTTCTACTCTGACCTCAGAGTTCCAGAATTTTACTTTTCAGGCCACCACCCATCTAGGATAGAAAGGTAGAGTTATGGCTGTGTCAGCTTAGTTGATGTCACAGAACTCCCCCCGTCAGTCCCCTGCAAATAACAGTGTCTTAAAAGAAGGTAGAAGTTTATTTCTCTTTTACATAAAAGTAGCCTAGACATACACAGCTTAGGGTTGGAGTAGTGGCTCCACAGTGTCACCTCCTGTCTTTGTAGTTCGCCATCCTTAGCATGTCACCTCATGGTCTAAGATGGTTGCTCAAGTCCAGGCATCATGTCTGCAATTCCAGGCAGCCAGAAGAAGAAAGATAAGATGAAGAGTATTCCCTCCCATTTAAGGTCATTTCCTGAATTCCCACCATATGCCTCATACTTCATCGGACAGCATCTGATCAGATGATCTTACCTAGCTGCAAGGGAGGCTGGGACTCGTCAGGCAGCAGTGCTGTTTGAAAGGGAAGAATGGACATTGGGAGGCCACTAGCCATCTCAGGCACAATGATGACTGCACTTGATCACCTGATAGAGAGCCTTCCAGTGTCTACAATGCCAAATCTCCACACGGCCCTGCCACTGTTCGTTTTTTAAAGAGTTTCCGTTTTCACATCCCTTCTCTTTAAAACTCACCTTCTAGCCTTCATTTTTCCTCTCTCAGAGTTGGGATTCTGAGAAGCTGGACCACCAGGCTGAATTCGAGCTTAGTTCTCACCAAGTCAGCAGCACCTGCTGCCATAAACTCCAGCCGCCCGGGCCTTCTCCTGTGCTCTGAGGGCTTAAGGAACCAGGCAGAGAAACCATCCCCAGAGGACCCTGCAAGCACAACTTGAAAGCGAAACCAGAGTCCTGCTTCATTCCTGCTTCCCTCAGGATCAGCGCGAATCTTCCAGCCTTCATGGTCCACACTAGGGAAGGTGCCAGAAGCCAGGGGGAGGGCAAAGCCGCTCTGGCCAGGATTAACAGTCAGCCCCATTGATGGAGGAAGCCACTGCCCAGACAGACCCGCAGCCCTTGTGGACAGTCTCCTGCTCCTTGGATTCTCAAGACCAACCACAGCTTGGACCCCACGCCTCGCCAGAGTCCCCAGACGCTGCCTCTGCCTTGCCGTGTGGATTGCAGCAGACCATACGTGGTCCATACGAGCTGACCTCCTGGCGCCCTCCTGCCCGTCCTGCCACTCCACTAGTCCAGCTCAGTGCCCACTCCACTCCACACCAGCAACATTGCTGCCAGTGACAAACGCTACTGAGCATCAAGTGTCAGAACAACTTCCCCCACATGAACTCCACCTGCCCACACGGCGGGGGGCGCGGCACAGGAGCAGAGTGAGTGGTAAAAGGATACCCCAGCAGTTGTTGCCGAAAGACCAAGTAAGAAGACTACAAGTGGGCATGCAAGGGAAAACAAGCCACAAAGCAGCCTTTCTTAACCTGCAGTCAACGACGCACCGGTGCTGTGCAGTGTTCACAGGCGTTTCCACCCCAAAAGCGCGGTCAGCTAAGTTTGGAAACTGCTGCTGCCAGAGATTCACACCTTAGCAAATTAAAGGCTCTGAGAAGGCCTGCAGTAAAGAAGGCTGTTTGTTTCCTTCTTTGGCCCAGCATTTCCTGAACCGTTTAACTACCCCCTGTCCTCTGGAATGCCTATTAATGTCTCCCAAAACCAATGTTCACTAGAACACTGACTGATGCAGTAACACGCTGAGGGTCACTGCTACTTCTCTGGCTCTGGGATCAAACAAGCAGTGTTAAATCCCCACTCTAGCATTTTTTAGTGGTATGGCCTTGGGCACGTCACTAAATCTCTTTGTTCTTTAATTTTCTCATCTGTAGGATGGGGGTGATCATGGCACCTGCTTCCCAACGTGGCTGTCACTTTAAATAAGCTAATGCATGTGCAATGCTCAGAACCAAACAAATGTTAGCGGTGATGACGACGACGATGAAGAAGATGATGACGATGATGATAATTACAACCCTGCAGTGGAACACTTTCCACAGCTTACAAGTATGCTTCTCCCAGGGGCCGGGATTCTGATTAAAATCATCTGCGGTTCTCCAGCATCCAGCACAGGGCCTGGGTGCTCCAGAATGTTGAATGCCTAAACAAACGGAAACGACACGTACAGCATAATGAGACACGAAAAGCAACAAATTCTTTGGACAGTGGCTACAGCTGAAAAGTAAAGCAGAATTGCCCCCAAGGAACAGACCCCTGTCTGTCTACCCTAACCTGCATACAGACCTCTAATGACCACCTGGAGGGCGGGACAGGACACACGTATCTCACACACACTGTCCCGTGAGCGAGAATCATACACTGGCACCTTCTTTTTTTTCTTCAGAGCCAATTTACTGATCTGCCAGGTGGCCTGGGATAAGGTCAAGGGTGGTTAACTGAACCATTCTGATCCTTGGTCTTGGGGAAAATGAATGAGAGACTTACAGAGAGGGTCAGCAGCTGGAGTGAGGGAGAGAGACAGAGAGAGGGAGACAGAAAGAGCCAAAAGCAGAAGTGGTCAGTCGGCGCAGGTGCTGAGCAAACCCAGAGGCAAGAGGCTTCACGGAACTGCTGTCGTGCGAAAGCTCCAAGCCATAATACAGCCACAAATCTCAGTCTCCCCTTATTGCACCAACTCTCGCTTCCTCCCCAGCACTGTATATCCTCCTGTGCTTTTTTATTCTTCTGTGTACACAGCTATGCATTTACACACGCATCCCGCATACGCCCATATTTTATGTACGTGGTGATAAAGCTCACTTGTAGCCCCTGCATCCCTAGTCAGCCTGGGCTTAGGCCTGCCTGGGGACCAAATGAGGGAGCCCCGCCCAGGGTGAGGGGCTGAGCGAGCAGGAGGAAGCTGAGGGCAGCCTTGGGGAGCCGCCAGTGTGCCGTGCGTGGGAAGTCAGACAGCACCTCTCCTCCAGCACAGCCTGCCCGTGGCTCCCCATTGTCTCTCCAAAGCCAATGTCCTCACAGCTCCAAGACTGCCACAGTGTGGCCCTCGTCCACTCGGCTACCCGGCTAGCCCACCTCCCTCCACACACACACCCCCCACCACCATTCACTCAGCTCCCTTCATCCTGGCCTCCTTTCTCTCCCTAGAACGTTCCAGACACTTCCTCAACTTTGAGATTTTGCACTGGCTGTTCCTCTGCCTGGGACACTTCTCCGCCAAGCGGCCACCTCCCCTCCTCCAGGTCTGTGCTCCAGCCCTGCCTCCCCAGTGAGGTCTCGCTCAGGTCCTACTGCAACATGCCAGCCCAACCCACAGGGCGAGCCGGAGCCCTGACCCAGCCTTTCCCCTTTCCACAGCGCTGGGCGTCTTTCAACAGACGAGACCGAGACTGCTGGCTCATCTGTTAGGTTCACTGTGTACCGCCTGCACCCCACAAGGGTGGCGTCGGAGCTCTTCTGATCGCCAGTGCGTCTCAAGTGCCTACAACACACTCTTGACTGAACGGGCACTGGGTAAAAACTACGTGAATGGACACGTGGATGGACGGGCTCCGGGCAAGAAGTGACGAGTTACAGCCTAGGGGAGACAGGGTTTCCCGCAGGCACCAAAGGGAGGGGCTCGAGGGATCTCATCCGGACACGAAAGACAGAGGCAGGGAGCTGGGTCACGGAGAGGGGCACCAGAGAGTGATGCTCCCCGAACCACTAACAGCGATATTCTCTGGGGCTGGGATCATGAGTGACTTGCATTTTATGTTTTATATGTTTTCTATTTTATATACATATAAAATAAATCTAAGTATAAATATAAATATTTGTTGTTAGCACCGTCAAGTGGCTTCTGACTCCTAGCGCCCCTGTGGACAGCAGAGCGGAGCCCTGCCCGGTCTTTTTGCACCATCCTCTCTCCTTCCAGTGCTGTAACAGACAACGCTCTGCTGTTATCCATACTTCACGGCCAAGTTTTTCGGAAGTGGGTGCCAGGTCCTTCTTCCTGGTCTGTCTTAGTCTGGAAGTTCCACTGAAACCTGTCCACCACGGGGGACGCTGCTGGTATTTGAAACACCGGTGGCATCGCTTTCAGCATCATGGCAAGAGGCAGCCGCCACACTATGACAACTGACAGACGGGTGGTGTGGTTCCCTGACCGGGAAACGAACTCGCACCACAGTGGTGAGAATGCCAAATCTTAACCACTAGACCACCAGGGCTGCCTATAAATATATATAATAATATATAACAAAGACTATAAATATTACATTTTTTGTATTTTATATATTATATTTAAATGTAATATATTTATAAATTTGTTATATATTGTTTGAATTTTTATAATGTGCCTACATATAACTTTTGTAATATTAAATTGAAAAAGTAAACTGAATGAATGTACACAGCAACACATTCCATGCTAGAGAGGAGACCCCAGCCCCTGAGATCTGAGCCCTGGGTCAGAGAGAAGTCACCATGAACATCAGAGGGGACAACAGGTCCTTGTGTGCAACTGCAGGACCCTGAATGCCTGACTTTGGGGCCTGAGCCCCAATCTTAACTAGTCTCCTCTCCTTGGGAAAGTCTTACACACACATGCACACGCACACTACTCCAGGGATGAGAGTGACCCAGGCCTGGTCAGACAGAGCATCATAAATTTGTTCAGGTGGGCATGTGACCCAATCAGAATTCATCTCAAGGCCCCTGCGGGAGGACTAAGAGCAAACTGCTCTCTTCCATTGGAGTTAAGTCTGCCCAGTGCTTCTGGCAGCCATCCCGTCACCATGAGGAGAGCACCAGCCCGAGGATGGAGCCAGCACAGAGGAAGGCAGAGCCAAGAAACACTGAGAGTCCCTGATGGGGACCATGTGACACCTGGATGAAGCCATGCCTGAAGCTAACATTACCCGTGTCCTGCTCAGCGTGATGAGCTGATTGTGTTAACTCAGTTTTGTTAGACCCAGTTAATACAGAGAGCCCTGAGATATAGACTCGGGTGTTTCCTGGACTCTTCCCCATGGGGAAGAAGTCTGCTCATGGGCTCTCAGAAAGAAACATGTGGTGTTTTGTGAACAGAAGACACTACTGGAGCAGACTGTGTCCCTGCTCCATCGAGACCACACCCCCACCCTAGTGCCTTTTGCTGTTTCTGGTACCCGTCCCCCACCTCCCCTGTGTTTTTGTTTCCAAAAGCCTGACCCTGCAAGAAGCGCATGGGAGTTGACCCTTCTCTGGGCAGCCCTGAGCCTGTGGCTGAAGGTCACAGGGTTATGAGGGCCCAGCTCTCTTGCTCAGAACCAACTCTGAGAGGTAAGTCACCCCCAGAGTCCCCTGCAGGATGAGGCTGAAGCCGCCCTCAGGGGCTCTGTGTAAAGTCACTCTCCAGCCTGGCTTCAAGTCCTGCTTCCCATCCCTTACTGCTTTCCCTTGAGAGCACACACTTCATAAACCAACAACACACAAATCCTCTGAGGGACCTAACTTAGACACCAGGGGCAAAACGGCCAGACCAGGGGAGTTCAGAGCACCCCCAAAGAGCAAGGGGCCAGGGCGCCTGGAGGTCATCTTTCCCCCAGCCCCAGGAGACGACATGCAGCCGCACAGAGCAGGGAGGGAGCTGCCCCTGGAATGCCCACCCCCGGGGTTGTCACACAGCAAAGGGAAACCAACCTGGCTCCCTGTCAGAGAAGAAGGACAGCACGGGTGACAAGCGACAGCCAGGCACACAGTCTCTCATCCCCACCCTGAGCCGTGGACTCGAGGCCAGCCTGCACAATGCACTTGGATCCCACTCCTCTTCAAGCCCTCCCTTGTCTCACCACACTGCCTCTGGAACGTTCAGTCACCAGTTCTACCCCCATGGTCCAGTGACCCGGATCTACTAGGCAGCTCTCCAGACCCATCTTGGATGGCCCCACAATGCCATGTGCCAGGACCACACAATGGGCACTCCAGCCTCCTCTCCTCCCGGGGGCACGCGCAGCCAGAACTGAATTTCTGCTTCTTTTGCTGTCACCACGTAAGTGTTTACCCAGAACTCAAAGAAGACGAGCGCCTCTCTCCTCTTGGTGGTGGTCACAGCACAGGTGCCCCTCCTGACTCTGTGATAGAATGACCACAAGGAGTGTGCAAACCTTGTCCCAGCCCTGAGTGGGCAATGCTGCTTTTGTGTTCACAGGAGCCACTCCCCCTCCTACCAGTAAGAACCCGCTAGACCATGCCACTTTGAAAGGTCCAACGCTGAGCAGGTGGCCCAAGAAAATCAACACATAAAACCCCGGCCACAGTGATTGGTTGGGGCTGGGCCCTGACCACAGCCAGCCCAGTGAGACCTGATGGTCGACTCGGGAGATAGAGATGCTCTCTTTGCTGGCCGTGAAGCTGGGAGCACATAAGCCTGGAAATGCCAGGGGCCACCATGGGAGAGTTTGTTGGAGAACAAAGTCAGCGTATTCTCTGTTGGCGTGGAGATTTTGCTATTGTTTTTCTTTCGGTCTTCTGCTTAAGCCAGTTTGAATTGGGTTTTTCTGTCACTTGCAACCAAAAGCATGAAGACTAATAGGGACACCAATGGATAAAGTACAAGAGAGAGAGAAAACTTCCGCTAGCCCCAGCCCATCACTAACTCATCACATGCTTTGGTCAAGGCCCTTAACATCTAAAAGGAAGTCAGCGGACGGTGACACACAGATCTCTGCCTGGCGCTGAGCTTTGCTCTGCCTTCACCTTCCTTTCCTCGGAATTCTTCAAAATCCAGTGCGAACCAGAGGAAGCCTGCCCTTCTCTGGAGACAGCCCCTGGGAATTCCTCCTGCCTTCAATTCCTGCAACACTTACCCGTGCCACTCACTGGTTCTTACGCCACCTTGGTACTTTCAGGTGAAGTCCATGCAACATGCTGTGTCCCCACAAAACTCCTAAGAAAAGCTAAGCGCATCACCATATCGCAGGCACTGGGCTAAAGCTCCCCTATGACCCTCACGACCACCCTGCAGGAGGATGCTGATCGTCTCATTACCCCCGTCTTAAAGACGAGGAACAGAGGCTCAAAGAAGTAAGTCGCTTGCCAGAGGTCACCCGGCCAGGTATGCTGGACAGGGATTCTTTGAGATGACGAACTTTGGGACCATACTCTGCTCCACAGACCTCAGCCTCAGCTCGTCACCTACCGATTCCTCCCAAACACGCTGCTGATGGATTCTCATCCACTCTGAGCAGATTTCAGGAAAGCACAGGCCAGGAACGACCAAATGGCACTTGGTGCTGCCTCTCCAGGGAGCCCAGGTCTGCAGGTGGGGGCCAAGGGCCCTGCTGAGGGCTCCCCGCCCCAGTGCCGTCTGCTCTGCCCTGCTCCATCCCCTTTGCACAGAGCCCCATTCACCTCCTGGCTGGGAGGTGAGGCGGGTTCCCAGGGCATTCTGAGGCGGCTCTGGGAGCTGGGAGGGCGGCTGGCTAACAGACGACCCATTCTCCCCTGGAACAGAAGCAGGTCAGTCCCCATCAAGAGCTCGCTCTGTAAGTCCCTGACCAAAACAACCCATACTCGTTAGCTGAACCCTGAGCTGGGCCCAAACATTAATTTTTTACCAAACTGTGAAACAAACCAAAGTGTTTTTTTCCAGAAAAAAAAAGTAGCAGACAAGTTTGAACCTGAGCTGAACCTGTATATTTTCTAAGACTACTGAACGGGAACAAAAATCAGACATCAAAATGTTCCGTGAACGAAACCAACATTCATCCAGTCCAAGCTCTTGATCTGAAAAGACATCCAGGAAGGACCATTGACCTCCCTGTGTGGCTCTGTGGGCTGCGTAACAGTGTTCAAAGGAACGGTGTGTCAAGAATGGAGGCTGGCTTTTTCAAATGCAGTAAAAAAAATGTTATTTTATTTTAACCCTCCATACAGATGAACCGGAAACTTTCAGAGCATTCAATTCCTCTTGTATTGACAAAAGCATTTCAAGAATTGATCGATTATAATAATACAGCCTAAAACATCAGCCGAGAGGACAGGGTCTGGGGTCCTGGTCCCAAGTGCCCAGGTGACCTTAGGCACATTACTCTGGGTCGTAGTCACAAACAGTCAAGGGCAAGTGTGGCTCTCGAACAGCCTGACTTGGCCCACCTGATGCTGGGCATGGGAGGTCCCCTCAAGCATGTCCCCTTTTAGAAGATGCACAGAAGCATCTGACCCCACATTTCGTGCCCCGAAGGAGAGTGCACTGGGCTAGCTGGACTGTCTGTTCTCATTCCACCCCACCCTCTGGACAAGCTGCTTGCAGGGTCCCAGAGCAGGAACCCAGAGGCCTATCTGCTGAAGGCCCCCCAGCCATAAACACACGCCAGCCATCCCAATCGTAGGGCCTGAAGAAGAGAGTGCTGTGCGGAGAACGGGAACTGACTGAATAGGAAGTGGGGCAAAAAGCCATGACCATCAGCTCCACCTGCCATCGCAGTGTAAACAAGTGAAAACAATCGTTCCACTGACCACGGGCCAATTACACCTGCTTTAAAGACCAAGGACATCCAAACGGCTAACAGCAATAACCCTGGGATGGACGAAAGGAGAGCAGGAGGCAGAGAGAGCTCTGCTGTCTATTTCACACTCAACCATCATTTGGAGCCTTCATAAGCATGCCTTGCATTTATAATATTTAAAATAAAAGCTAAAATGCACATATACATGCTATGAGCTAAGCATATGATAAGAGCAGAGACCACAGAGGGAAGAATGGATGGACCGAACTTCATAAAACGGAAAAACTGTTGTTTTACCTATTTGTAAATTTGTAAAAAATTTACAAATTTGTAAAAAAAAAAAAAAAGAAATAACCTTAAACTATATTAGGAAGGGGAAAAATTTACAACAGTCGTGACATAAATATTTACTATCCTTAACATATAAAAAGCACTTAGGGAAAAACTACGCTCCAATAGAAAAATGAGCAAAAGACATAAATAAGCAATTCATGGAAGAACTAGAAACGGTCACTGAACATAAAATATTCACCCTCACTAATAATCAAGGACACACAACGAAAGTCAGATAACATTTTTGTCTGTCAAACTCGCAAATATGTTTCAAATTTTTTTATAATACTTGCTGATAAGAGTGTCATTAGGTAAACCACCTCATACACTGTTCATAGGAGGGTAAATTGGTAAAACCTTTTTGGGGGGCAATATGGCAAAACCTATAAATAACTTTAAAATATGCATAAACTTTGAAATGGCAATTCCACTTCGAAGCATTTATGCCTAAGGAAAATCATCATGGTTAAAGATACATGCATTTGGATGTCCAGTGAAGCATTGTTTATAAAAGCAAAAAGTTGGAAATAGCCTCACTGTCCAAACAATGAAGGACTGGTTTAATATATTACGGCATTATACACAGGGAACAACAGTGCGGTGATTAAAATGATGATAGAGAAAGCATGAAACGACATGGAAATCTTCGTGATACATTAAGTGAAAACACTGGTCACAAATAGTTCGCACAGTACGAACCCACTTACACAAATAAATACAGGTATGCATCTGCAGTGAATTTTTAAATATCTGATTATAGGCTACTTTAATTTTCTCCTCTATGTTTTTCTGCCTTTTTTGTAATTAAACATCTGTATTTTTTAATAAAAAAAATACCAGTGCAGAAACACATCCAGGAATCATTTTCAAGTAACCAATCAAGGAGCAAACAACTTTAAATCAACAAGTTAAGAACCAAAGACATATCAAATAAGATAAAGTAGTATCAATTGTTCCAAATAACCCCTCCAATTAATCTTCCATGCCTTTTTTTGTGAGACCACA
Source organism: Equus asinus (assembly GCF_041296235.1). NCBI lineage: Eukaryota > Metazoa > Chordata > Mammalia > Perissodactyla > Equidae > Equus > Equus asinus. Next base: position 10,621,225 of record NC_091798.1, read on the forward strand.
GAATCTGAGCCCATAGAGATGAGGTCATTGCATTGCAAAACTTGCTGGACCAGGACCACATTCTAAAATCATAACCTACTCTTACCCACAGCAAAGAAGAAGAGAAGCTTGCTCCCTTGTCTTCCTAGAAGAAAACAATCGCATCTTTAAAACTCACGGTGGAAAGGCTGAAGCCAGACTTCCCAGGGGGCTGGGACAGGACGGTTTGGTTCTCAACGACATTGCTTTGCGCCAGTGTGAAATTCAGATTTTCAAAGAAGGAAAGGAGAATACTTGAAGAGAAAATGCTATTTGCAAGCTGCCAGATACTGACGTGCAATGCTAAGAAAAAGAGACAAAAATAACAAACAGGGAAAACCAGAGCTCCTCAGTGCCCTGCGTAGCGCTTCTGGGGCTCGAACACACGCGCGCCTGGCACATGGTAGCTGCTCAGGAAATCCCGGCTGAATAAGATTGGCGGGGCATTTCACTGGGCTTCTCCCACAACTCCTATTCGACCACACATCCTTAACTAGAAATATTTACCCTCTCAGTGGAAGCGAGCACAAAGCATTTAGGCCACAGGACTAAGACTCAGGACAATACAACATCTCAATTTAGGGGAAAGTGAGACACACGAGAAAACAGGGCGCTGATGGATTAATTCACTAATACCTCCTCTCCGCACTGTCTCAGAGGAGAGCTTCCCAGGCAGGCGCTAACCTCCAGATACTAGGAAGCACAACTGGCAAATCCATTAATTGCTTCTTGTCAGACACGTCCACGTGCCGGTAAGAAGGCCTCCTGGGTTCATTCAAGTCCTTTGGGCAAGTTAGGAAGACAAGGTTTGACTCATGTGAATTTCTATGATAATCTAATGAATGACTGTCCACACACCAGAATTATATCTCCTATTATTGTATTATTGACCCTTCCCAGGACCCAGACAGTAGCCCCTCTTGACCTTGGACCTAACACGTAGGGAGAATTTCATTTCTAACATACCATTTTTTAACTGAATAATGGGAGTGTAAAAGAAACTTATCATCACTGGGGATTTTCTTTCCACTGTTTTTGCATTTCCTACCAACCAAATCACAGACTGTTCAGATGTCTGATGTGCACAGTGCACCATCTCGCTTGGGAATGACCCGCAGCTGAGCCTCTCTTAACCATAATTCTCACAGAAGGGGGTATTCCGTTTTCTTTTAGAGACCTGCTTGGCAGAAAGCTAAAGAGAAAATTTCCTGAGGGAAAGTTTTCGTACACGAGGCGGGTTCTAGAAGGTCTTTAGAGGGATCAGATGAAAGTCTGTCCAGTGTGAAGATCCTAAGACACTATAGCCAGCAAGGGTTTGCTAAAGGGGACTATGCCAGTGTATCAGGGTTTTCAGTCCTGAGAAAAAGTATAAAGGAAAAGGACAGAGAAAGGCCTTATGGCCGGAGCAGGGGGAGGAACGGAAAATCAGACAGACGTCGGAAAGTCAAAAACTAATCCACGTCACTCTGTGCCAAATCAGGACGCCCATATTTAATGATCAGACTGGTTTGGTAAGCAACAATCACGGAGAGCAAATTGTTTAAAAGCCACTTTACTAAAAGAATATGGTTTGTTGTATAAATGTTCTTTGTCAAATACACGATGCTTGCCATTTTTGGCTGGAAATCTGGTTTATACTATTTATACAGAGATTTATGTAACCCGTAGATGACTTTTGTATATATTTGTGTGCACCCGCTCACCCTCTTTTCGCATATGGTCAGCACTGAATATATGTTTGCTGCAGAAAGAGATAAATGAATGGCTGCCTTTGGAAAGCAAACATTTCCAAACATTTGGCCACAAAACTGGGAGAAATGCTGAAGATCTGATAGGATATGAACCTGATCCACTCTCACACAACCTGAAGGATCCCATCTGGAAATCTCCCCTCTGAAGACAAGAAAATATGTAAACAAAGGAAAAAAAGAAGTGGACCCACTGGCGAGTTTAGCAAGTTGCGAATCGTGTTCATTTTCTTCTAGCTCACATCCAGGAGGGTCAAGTTCTGTCCCTGACCCTCTTCCCATGCCCCCGCCACACTCCCCGCCTCCGTGGAGGGCCAGAGGAGAAGGGTCAGCCCTTAACTGGGCAAGCCAAGCCCAGGACTGCAGCAGTCCAGGGCTGGGCCGTAGAATACAGCCAACGACTGTTCTCTACCCAATTCTCATCCCATCTCAGGGACGAGACCCCAGATCCACGGAGGGTTGGTGGAAGGACATGTGGCAGTCCACACTGCCTTGAGCTGGATTCCCTGAAGATGGCAAGCGGGCTCAGCACCGGACAGAGGCAAGATCATTTTAGGTGGGGCTCAGTTGAATATTTATTGTTAAAGTAGCTATAAATTTACTTATATCACTTAGTTATGTTTCCTAGGAAAATGACAACCAATCCATGAAACGCTGCTTCAGATGAGTGCTTTCCAAGGGGACACCCATGAGCATCTCTTTCAAAAATGAGTTTGAGGTGAGGATGTAGTTAGGGAACAAGACTATGTGGCTCTAGCTTTTGGGATTTGGGGTTTTAAATTCTTTGTTTTCCGTTCTCCCCTCCACTGGACTCCCAAGAGCCTACAGACACACCCACAGTTAAATAGGTTTTGGAGAGACTACACGCCATCGAGGTGTCAGTCCCTCGGCCATGGAAGATTCTGAGAGGGTCTGCAGTTTACAAAAAGAGCTTGCTTGCTTTGGTTTCACCTTTTTTCCCATCAAGCATATTATTATCCCACAGGACACACCTTGCAAGTTTTGCTCCACGTTTTCTAAGTTTCACCTCTGGGTAAAATCCGACCATGAAAGAGCTGCATGTTCGGGTCAGAGTGTCTTGCGTTCTCGTACAATCGTTTTTATGGGAAGGGCTTTGCTTACACGGCATCTGCCTCCACGGAGGGAGATTTTTTGTTGAGGCGGACAAAACTCACTGCTCCATGCATTGCAGCGCTGTGGTGAGGAAGACCTCAACCTCATCACAGTGTTTCCTCTGTGAACACCCAGGGTAGAAACCTGCCCAGCCTCGGCTCCAGCAAGAGCTGGGCTTCTCCTGTGCAAGCTGGCCTGGGTCCAGCTGACGGACGCAGGAGTCCTCTAGTGGATCATATTTCCTTCTTTGCTTTGGCCACCACTAAGCTCACAGCCAAATGTGCAGCTCCCCTCTAGAAATTGTGCAGAACTATGAGGCTCACATGTCTTTGCACAAGTCGACCTCTGACGTGTTCTTCTTGTCTTACCCTTGCTCCCCTTCACCCTGACATCCTTAGTTACAGGATTGTCCTGCTGTCTTCCACGTGTTTGCTATGAGGTGTCTTGAACGAAGAAGGAATGGATTCATACAGGTTTGGGCTCTCCTTTCACTCTGTGCAGACGGAACAGGGAAGAGAATCTGGACCATGGGATGGGAAAGGCCTTCCTGCACGTAGGAGAACAAACATCCTGCTTGTTCCACGGACGCACTTTGCATTTTTACATGGTTTGCTTGCTATGCTTTTGGTAGATTGTGGTTTTCTGAAATTATTTGTTTGGGTGTAAATTATCGAAAGTTGTGTTTGTATATTGCTTGTCTATTTCAGTTTTGTTTTTTTTTTTTTTTTAATTCTTGTGTACTTGGAGCCTGGCTCTGCATGTGGCCCACCTGCCATCCAAATAAAAAAGTTAGGCCACTTCTCTGAAAATCTCAGAAGCCAATCTGGCCCCCGTCCCTACTCTTAGCTGACGGCAACATCTGGCACAAGTGGATGGCGATTGACAGGCTGAGGCCAGCATCTTCCTGGCCGTCCACTCTCACCAGAACCCCTACCACAACCTCCCCAGCAGTTGCAGCATTTTTATTTAAGTACTATTGCATATGTAGGGCACAGGGCGACACCCTAATCTTCTTTTATGGCATCGGTAGGCTAGTATTTCCTTACAAATGCTGTGCTTGGTTCCTTCCATGCATATGGTGAGCACAGTTCTCTCCATTTTATCAGCAAGGAAATCCGGACTCAGAGAGTTAGGTAACTTGAGTTTGCATTTCATCCTTCGTCAATCCCTCAGTTAGTGAGCAGGAAGCTAGGAAGGTGAGAGACTAAAACTTCTGCTCAGAACTCATGGAGCTCAGGCAGAGGCAGCAGGCAATTAAACCATGGAATGCTGTTTTCAGTGTCCCTGCCCCTCCTTCCTCAGCCCCCTCTTTCATTCTAGAACTCCTCTTTCTACTCCATCTTTTCCCTCCCCAGAACCTCCCAAGAGCCTCTACTGCCCTGTTCCCCAGGGCCCCAGACCTTCTGATGCCCCAGTCACCATCCTTTCTTTCCATCCTCTGCTTCAAGGTAAAGGGCCCTGGGAGGAGAAAGGAGTCCATTACACTAATTCGCTCCCAGGTCCCTTCTTAATGTACTCCTCCTCTCAGACAGGCTGCTCTTTAAAGTAGACTGCAGGGAAGCACTCACTCCTTGACTCAAAGGAATAAAGTCTCTGGTGCAGGGAATTCAGGCCGTAAGCAGGAGTCTGGGGAAACATTCCCAGCTGCACAGGCCTCCTGGCACCCTGACTCTCCCGCACAGAGAGCCTCAGGCTGCATACTGCAGGGCTGCAGAAGACGAAGCCCAGCCCTATGTGCTCCAACAGGGCCCAGTCACCTTTTGTGGCTGGCATATAACAACCCCCCATCACTGATGGAGGACAGCCTGGGGACGGGTCTGGAGGTCAGAACTGCAGGGTCGCAGCCCAGAGTAGCTGCCCTCTCTCACCTGCCTTGGGCCAAATTAGGCCAGACCCAACTGCCCATCCTTCCCCAGGGAACCAGACCCGCCTCCAACAGGCAACTCATCAAAAGGCTTCGCCCCCATCGGGTCCCTGTGGCTCAACTGGTTCTCTGAGCCACCTTGTTTCTAGCCCAACGAATTTAACACAGGCAGCCTCGGCCCCTAGTGGAGAGAGGAAAGCCATGCGCCTCCCAGCCTGGCTCCTGCCAGGACGAGGCAGGTCGAGCCCTCCCCCAGCTGGGTACAGCCCCACTGCAGAAAGGAGAAGGAGGCCCCGCCAGGCACATCTGTTCCTCCCCTGGCCTCCCCTGAGGGTCTCTGATGGCCTTCGCTCAACGTCTTTCTGTCCTACCCTATCCACACCAAATCTTGGACTGTGAGAGGTCAAATATGTGAATGAAAATGGAAAAGCGTGTCCGTGCTCTCGCTTTCTCAATGCAAGTCCAAGGAGTTATGGGACCAGACACTGGGCGCTGTGTTCTTCCACAGTCAGCCAGATGTTTGGTCTGGCCTGGATGGCGTGGGCCCGATAGCATGCTGCAGTCCTGCTGGAGGGGGAGCCCCTGGCTCAGACACCGGGTCACGCCGCCCCATGGCTGGAACAGCCCGGAGGCCCCTAGGAGACAAGCCCCTCTCCCCCGAGAGCCAGCTGGACACCCCACCTCTGGAGCTCAGCTTCTGACAAGTTCAACACACAGAGGACCTTTGCGCTTGGTTTTGGGGTTTGTTTTTGGTTTGTTTCTCTTCCACAAATTGACAAAAATATAAGAAAATTCCATTTTCCTGAATACCTTAGGTGGACAAATTTGTGCTCAGTGACTTACTCTGACATAGGGTTTCAAGGAAAGGTGACCAGGACAAGAGGCAGCCCGTCCCACAGAAAGGGCACAGAAGAGCATTCCAGGCATTCGCCAGGTCGCCTGTTCCTTCAGCCACAGCAGTCTGGCCATCGGAACGGAAAGGTAAATAAGGCCCCCAGACTTGGCCCTTCAGGACCTCCCCCTAGTCTAGTGAGGGAGACAGACGTGGAAAAACCAGTCCAGCATCTATGCTTTGCCCCGGTGGAGGAAGGAACCACGTGGTGGAGAAGCTCAGGGAGGAGGCGTTTTGTTCAAGTCTTGAAGACTGAGCAGAAGAAATCTCCTCAGGGATGTTTTCAGAGGCATCCCCATCCTGCCACAACTATCCATACCTGACTCAGTGCTCCAGGGCGGGCCGAGCATGTGCTCCCACTCCAGCCCTCAGCCAGGGTCCCTGGAGGCTGCTGCTGGCTCATGTCCCCCACACACTCTCCGCCGCCATGTCCACTTCCCCTGGATCAGGGAGAATGACGGGGACAAACACTTGAGCCAGGAGCAAGTAGGGGAATGGCCTGAGAGAGATAAATCCAGCCCCCAGATGTTTCTTTTGGCCTCCAGAGTATTTTTTAAATTTTTAATTAGTGCCATCACTTAAAAGCTGGAATATTTTATATAAAAATTACCTTGAGGGGCTGGCCCCGTGGCCGAGTGGTTAAGTTCGCGCACTCCGCTGCAGGCGGCCCAGTGTTTCGTTAGTTCGAATCCTAGGCGCGGACATGGCACTGCTCATCAGACCACGCTGAGGCAGCGTCCCACATGCCACAACTAGAAGAACCCACAATGAAGAATACACAACTATGTACCGGGGGGCTTTGGGGAGAAAAAGGAAAAAAAAAAAATCTTAAAACCAATTGACTTCAACCTTGGGTGGCCAAAATTTGAAAAAAAAAAAAAAAATTACCTTGAGTTTTTCTCTTCTCTAGGAAAATTGGAAGATACGATGATACTGGGCGCATACTCTAGCATGGCAACTCTAGGCTGCGGCTGAGTGCGAGCTGCCCCCGTCACACGGTGCGTGTACCAATTAGCCTTTGCCACGTAAGAAACCACCCCCAAGCTAAGTGGCTTAGAACAACAATCATTTATTAGCTACGATGCTGGGTGTCTGCAGTCTGGGCTGGGCTCTGCCAAGCATTTCTTCAGTAGGTCTCGCCTAGGCTCCCACATTCGGCTGCAGTCAGAGGCTGACAGGCTGCTGGACAGAATAGCTCGATTCTCCTCCATGTGGCCTGTCCACAGGCTCGCTCGGCGCTCTTGGACCAGCAAGAGAGGGCAAGCCCCAGTAGGCAAGCATTCTGTGAGCCTCTGCCTACGTGACTTTTATTAATTCCATTGGTTAAAAGCAAGACACAAGACCACGCAGCTTCAAGGGTCAGAGAAACAGACTTCACTTCTTGATAGGAGAAGCTGCAAAGACTCTGGAGATGTTTTTCATGAGCTCTCCAGTTCACCATTAACCACACCTTGCAGAAACCGGGGGTCAGTTGCCATTTCTCCTGGAACTTGAGCTACTAGTTTTCTTCCATCTGGACTTCCTCAAAACTTCACTATACCTGAAGCCTCAGAGGCATCCAAGTTAAGGAACTAAAGCTAGAACTCTTATCCTGTGGCTTAGCTCAGAACAAGCACACCTGACCCACCTACTCATGCACATGGGAAGGCAAGATGGATTTGATGAAAATAAAACCAGAAACTCGATCCAAAGTAGTAGCTGAAGGCTCTGCTCGGTGATGCCAAAGGATGAGCAAGATCCCAGGTGGTGAAGGACAAGGCAGGGAGAGGAGGAGAAGTGCTGAGATGGACCAGAGCCTCTGGTGAGAAAGGCGTGATCATGGAGGGGTGAGGGCAGGGTGTACAAGGCAGCCCCGGGGAGAGCTCACAAAGAGGACGACTGCAGACAAGAAAAGAGGAGAAAACTCCCCTGTCACAAACAGTCAATTCCCATCACACAGGCTCTGCAGCAGAGCACCCGGAGGCAGCAGAGAGCCGAGCCCGCATGCCCGGAGACGTGCTGATGCCCCACACTGCACACTGCAGGGTGTGGGAGGATCCCAGAGGACTACAACACAGGATGCTCGGGGGTAGAGCCTAGCCTCGACGGGCAGAAGTTCCAGCACAGAGTACAGAGCATCTCCAGATGACGCAAGAGATGGCTGGGGAGGGCTCAGTGCATGGGGGACAAGCACGAGCTCTACCGGAACCAACGGGCAGCACCTGTTACAATGAAAATGGTTGTCCTTCCCACTCTTTTCATGAGAATTGTTTGGCCTTTTGTTCCCAGGGGTACAAAAGTGTGTCTCAAGTTAATAAATGCCTTAAAAGATGATGCCACGGGGCTGGCCCCATGGCCGAGTGGTTAAGTTCGCGCGCTCCGCTGCAGGCGGCCCAGTGTTTCGTTGGTTCGAATCCTGGGCGCGGACATGACACTGCTCATCAGACCACGCTGAGGCAGCGTCCCACATGCCAGAACTAGAAGGACCCACAACGAAGAATATACAACTATGTACGGGGTACTTTGGGGAGAAAAAGGAAAAAATAAAATCTTTAAAAAAAAAAAAGATGATGCCACAATTCACATGCTAAAATACACATTGCAACAAGGTGCTCAACACCCCCCTGAAGTATTCTTGACAAAAATGAATGAATCTAGTCAAGACTTTAGACTTAACTTCCAGGATACAGGAACTACTGCGGACAGAGGAACAGGTAAAGCAACACCAGGAGGAAACAGTCAGACATTCAAAAGGTGAGACTTTGCTCAACTCAACTGGCCTACTCATCATGGTTACTTAAAAAGGGGGAGGGAGGCAATAGATTGTTCTAGAATGAGACTAAAGAGATACATCAAGCAAATGCAATGCAGGAATGCTGACTGGATTCTAATCCCTAAAAAACTCAAATCCCAGCCTTAAAAAAATATTCAGGGAACTTTAATATGGGTTGCATATGAGATGGTACTAGGAAATTACTGTTTCTTAAACATGATGACAATGATATTATGTATATGTAAGAGAACTTTCTTAATCCAGGAGACATTAAATGATAAAGTATTTAGGGTTTGTGCCAGTTCTTAAAATACTGTCTCTTGGCTCCAAACTCATCTTCCTATATTTGGCCTTGAACCCTGGGTCGGGGATTCTGTAAACCATACGATAGGATCTGCCAAAAGGGGGCGCTAGAAAGGACCTGCAAGGCCAGAGGAGGAAGAGGGCACTCGCTTTGTCCTGCCTGTTTCCTGTTCCTGCTCTGCCACCCCGCGCTGCTGCTTCACCCTGGCAGCCGTCCTTCTTTCCCAAGCAGCTGCTGAATCCATCCCCACAGAGCCACCAGTACCCTCCAGCCAGCCCCCTCCTCAGAGCTCTGGCCCCAGCCCCACTCAGGGCCAGCACAGCCGAGCAGCCCCTGGCCAAAGAGATCAGAATGTCATTGACATGGAGCCCTCTAATAGGTTTCTAGATTAACAGTCCCAACCTTTTGCCTTTATGCCACCAGTCCTAAGGACGGCACCTGTTTCCTGAAACTGCCTCCTCCATGATTCCTTGGCATTCTAGTCACCTAGTTAATAACTTTTTACCTAGTTATTATAGTACATTCTCTCTACTCAAATAGCAAGTGTGGTTCCCTCTCCTGAATGGGTGAAGTGTTATAATGTTTGCAACTCGCTTTTAAAAAGATTCAGCCAAAACGAAGAAATACAGATACGCGTATGTATAGCTATAACACTCACACACGTACCCAAACAAATATCGAGACAAAGGAAAAAGAGGCAAAACTGTTGGATCTAGGTGGTGAATATAGGGGGTTCACCATATTAGACCTCCAGTTTTCTGTGAGTTTAAAATTTGTCATACTAAAAGGTTGAAGAAAATAAAGATAATAATACCTACTTCTTGGTATTGTTATGAGAAGTCTGTTGAGATACCAATTAGGAAAAATAAAATACTTTGCCATTCCGCCGAGTACATCTGTGGCCCCAGAGGCCATTTGCCCCGTGCAAGGTTGGAGTTCTGCTGGTTAGGCTCCTCTGCTCTCCCGGACAGAGACAGCATGTGTGTGCGAGCAGGAAACCAGCGTCTGCCAACAGCACCTGTGCCGCAGTCCCCGCGGAGGCCGGACTCAGCAGAGAATCGGGCTGGGGCTTTCACACAGGACACCTCAGCTCATCCCAGCAGAAGAGAGTGCGTGCCTTCATCAAAGAGGAGGAGGACTCTCCACACGCTCCCCTGACAAATCGCTTGAATAGTTACGCTCTTCCCCATCAGTTCCGAATCTCAGAGCTGAATCTCTGTGCTCCAGACGAAGCCCCTTCTTCTCGCTCTTTCCTCCACACTGTCTCCTTTTTCTATGAAAGAAGGCCTCGTCTATACCTCACTAAATCACCTGTCTTGGGGCAGAACACCATCAAGACCCCATAACCACTTCATTGTTCTTTCCCTTTTTTAAATGCTTTGTCTAGTTTTACTGAGATATAATTGACATCTAACATTGCGTTAGTTTAAGGTATACAATATAATGATTTGATATATGTATATACTGCAAAATGATTACCACAATAACGCATTTTCTTTCTTGAACACTAGCTTCCCTTTCCTCCAAGCCTCTGACCACTGGGCCACAATGCAAGGCAAGCCTCTCCTTTGGTCCTGATTGCTAGCCTCCACATGGTGTTGGCTTTCCATCTGTTGTTTCTGGGTAGAGGTTTGCTTGCTTAATATTGTTGACCGATCAGTCTGTGTCCCACTGCTGGCCATTTGGCTCGCATTCTTTCCTTCATCGGCTGCACCCTCACTCGATCTGATCTGTGGTGAGCACAGCCTTAAAACAAACATTGGGCTCCCTCAGTCCCAGTGAAATTGCACTCAGACAAGCGTGTGAATTCTAATACGACCTTAAAATAGAAGGCCAGGGAGTCAGCCTCCCATCTCTGGCAAAGCTTGTCATAGAGATGACCAAGAAAGAGGCAGCACCAGGACGAAATAGCAGGCCCCACCCCAGGGAAGCGGGGGTCCAAAGTCTGCGACCACCCGGCCCTCACTGCTCTGTGGTTTGCTCTGTTGTTTCCTACATCTGAAGCAGCCTCCCTGCCTTGTCTGCCTCCTAAAAGCCTTCTCATCCACTGAGGGCTGACTCAACTGTTATGTCCCTCGTAAAGCTTTCTCTATTTCCTCCAGGAAGAAGACAGATGGCCAATAAACACATGAGAAAATGCTCGCCCTCATTTACAATCAGGACAATGAACATTAAGACAATAAGACAACATTTTTCACCCCGAGATTGTGAAAAACAAAATGTTTCATAACACCAAGCATCAGAAAGGGGGTGGAAAAATAAGGACTCTCATATCCTGTTTGTTGGGCTCTAAATTGGTGCAGCCATTGTGGAGAATAAATGGGCAGTATCCAGTAAAGTTTTGAGCATACACACCTTAGGAACAAGCAATTCCACTTCTCATCACCCACCCTTGGAGAAATATTCCTTACACAAATGCACAAAGAGCATGGACAAGAATGTTCACTGACAGTTGCTTGAAATAGGAACAAACTGGAAGCAACCTAAACATCTATAAAAGGAGCAATAGATAAACTATTGTGCAGCCATTCAATGAAATACCAGGCAGTAATTAGAAAGAATACAAGAGACAGAAGCAATGAGACCCAGTAGTGACAGTCATGCTAGCATGCAGATCTTGGTCTATGATACCAAGCCCTAACAGAAACCAGCTTCCTTGGAGAAATGGCTGATTCCAGGGCTGATGCTGGGTCGGTACAAGATGAGCCTGGAACACTTTGTCATGCCAGACAGTAATGAAGTACTCAAAAAAATGATGCATACGTGTCACACTGATACAGAGGGAGCCTCCACTGGCCTAATCTGGGACAATTTGAGCACTAAAGTAATTAAAGATAGTAATAAATTATAGACCACTGAAAAATTAGAACCCATGAGTCCATAATAAATAGATAAATACATAGGGGAGAAGGGAGGGCCCTAGCTTATAGCAGAATGCCAAGCCCACTGGTGTATGTGGAGAGATCGTCACTGCTGGAAAATCATCATTTTGCAACCATCACAATAAAGATCGGCTCAGGCAAGAATCATCAATGGATGCTAAATCTGGGGGGAAGTGTCTATGAGGAGTGGGCTATTTGAATGGTCTTAAATGTCTTCCAAGAGACTGCATATTAATTGAAAGGGGAAAAAAATGGTAACTATATAGTAGACAAATCAGACAACACCTTGCCTAGGTGATTACATTTAGCATCACCAGCAAGGGGCAGATGGACATTGTGGTGCAGATGTGGTACCCACAGATATGGTATGCTGAAAAGGAGTCATCATCAATACAATATTCTGGCTGAAAATGCCTAACCTGAATCTAATAATCAATCTAATGCTGAGAGGACATCAGAAACCCAAAATAAGAAATAGCCCATTTTATAAAAAGTGACTATATTCTTCAAAAGTGTCAGTATCATAAAACACAAAGAAAGATTGTAAAAATGTTCCATATTAATTGAAGAAGAAAGAGACCTGACAACTAAATGCCATATCTGATCCTCGACTGGATCCTGGACTGGAGGGGAAAATACAACAAAGGACATTATTCGGTTAAGTGACAAAAATGGAATATGGAATATAGATGGTAGACTAGGTAAAAGTAGAATATCAACATTAAACTTAGAGAAATTCATAACTACTGTGACGATTTAAGAGACTATCTCTACTCATATGAAATACACAGAGAAGTACTTAAGGGGACAAGGACAGAATGCACACTACTTATTCTCAAACGGTTCAGAAAAGACAATTACATTGTACACATGATAAAATTACATTATCTCTCTCTCTAACGTGTGTGTGTGCGCATATAAATATACACACACATCTTTGAACTATTCTTATTCTTGCAACTTTTGTTCCAAAATAAGAAGTTGCTTCAAAATAAAAAGCTGGAAAAAAGGGATGTACCTATATCTACTACTATAGCAAGAGCTCCAAATTTACTGTTGAGCGAAAAAAGAAAACTTGGGAGATAATTCACTCAGTGTGATATTTCCCACATTACATCCACTTGTACATTAAGTAATACACAGAGAAAGTTCTGGAGGAACACGTGCCAAACTGATTATGTGGTTTGCCTTTGGGGGAGAGAAGAGGAGACCAGGATAGCTGTTATAGAATACTTTGGCTTCTCTGCAATATTTTTATTGTTTAGAAAAGTGTATTCATGAACTGCTCATGCAATTAGAAATGACTTCTTTTTTAAGGTTAAAGCTGCCTCCCTCTCAATTCCCATCGGTGACAAGGATCATCGCTCAAGTTTTCCGAGACAGCACTCATTTCAATATTTGAGCCCACTCTGACATCTGACAGTCCCAGAAATGACCTGGCTCTGGGGTTGAGATACCTGGTGAGGAAACAGCAGCAGCGTGGGGTATTTGCAAAGACCTCGAGCTGCAGAGTCAGACAGAGCTGGTCTGAGCCCTTCCTCCATCACTCACCTACAGTGAGGTATCGGCAAGAGACGCACCTCTCTGAACCTCAGTTCCTTACCTGTAAATGGGGAAAGGAACACCTATATGGCAGAGCTGCCGAGCTTTAGGTACAATATTCATAATTAATTTGTCCTTAGACAACATGCACACAAAATGCCGAGCCTATCCTGGGGCTCGCCTAGAGCATCTCTTTATTGTTACTCATTCTACCTCTTTTTCATCATTTGCCTGCATGCACTCTTCCCCTGAGAGCCCAGAGGCTCTTGAAAGAAGGGTCTATCCCTTATTCATTTCTCTGCTTCCAATTGCACCTCACAGAACACTCTGGACATTGGCACCTGACAAACATTTGGTAGCAGGGTAAACGAACCTTGTCACAGAAAATCTGGAACAATATGTAAGTATGCCTTAAGACCCCAGGTTTACGTTAGAATTATCAAATATAAGTAGACATGGCCTCCGAAGTCACCAGGTAGAAATCTGTAAGTGCCAAGAAGATGAAGAGGTGACCAATGACCACGTGTGCTCCTGATCAGTGGAGGTGAAAGAGCCCTGTAAGCATTCCTTGAAGCCAAAGGTGTTATTTAGTAATAGGTGTTATTTTTAAATGTTCCATGTTCGCCAACGTTTGGAAAATGCCAAACTAGAGAGAACTAAACAGGCTTATTTACTGCAGGACTTGTCAGCTCCTTTAATATGCTAATGAGCATCATGAATATGCAACAGCCAATATAATTTGCAAGACGTTCCAAGTTTGAGTATGAAATCTTGCCCTTTTTTTGAGGCTCTCAAGGCCTTGATCCCATAGAACATGCTTTGGAAAATGCTGCTCAAAGCTGTTTCTCCAGTGTCAGAGCATGGTAAGAATAGTACTTAGTGGAAATTTAACAATATAACTATAACCCAAGAGGGCAAGGGAATAAAGTAAACCAACAGTTTAAGAGTGCTATCAATTTCTCTCATATTCCTCTCCTTCCTTTTTTCTCTTTTGGTCCAAGGAACGTGTGCAAAGAATCCCGACAAAAAAAAAAAATCATGCTCATGACTGCAAAACTGAAAAGAGAGACCCCCCCCCAATATCATCATTCCAGTCATTTCAGCTTCACTTAATTCTGTGCACTCAATTCTACTCATCCATGGACTGGACTAATGGCTGAAATAGCCACGATCCTGCACTGTGGCCATGTCGTGGACCACACGTAGAGATGCTTGTCTCTACACAGCCAACTGGAATATTTAAGCAAATGCTCAATAGGATGGAGCTGAGAAGACCAATGCCACGCTCATTATGACCTTAAAATAGGCACTGTGACAGTCCAGATGATCTCCTTTTTATTCATTATCTCTGAGTAACGGAAACCTGTTATTTTAGCCCATCCAGTATCTATGCCCACGCCCCTTTGGTAACAACACACTTCTCCTTTGGGGAGTTATTCTTCCCTTCCTGCCTCCCTCCGCCCATGGCACACAGTCTTGATGGGCCTGTCAATCAGGCACCCTGGGTCCCTCACCCAAGGAGTGGGTCCGGGACTCAAGACAAGTTAGACTCTCTCTCACCCAGGAATTTCGCAGCTAGAGTAGCGAGACCAACAAAGGCTGGATCTAATGGGCTCATCAGTAAAGCCCAGGAGACAGCACTTCAGTTCCGCTCCCCAGCTCCATGTGCTGTCCTGGTTCCCCTCCTGTGCGTGACTCGGGCACTCGGCTTTTCCTTTGATCCTGTGAGTGCCCCCAATGTCCTGCTGACAGAGTCCCAGAGAGTTTCTGTAACTTGTAGCTGAAGGAACTTGCCCAGTATGCTGAGCAAAATGATCGAGCAAATTCCTACTCATCCTTCCAGGAGAATCACTGACTTAAGATCTGAAAGTGACCGGAAAGCTTCCCTAACAGCCTAACCTCCTCATTTTGCACAAAAAGGACCCTGCTCTCGAGAGGGTAGGCAACACAGCCCCTGTCCTTCTGTTCACTAGTGGAGCTCAGGATTCCCACCCACCTTCCTTTCCCGCCTGGAAATCTGACCAGATTTCCAAACTTCCATTTCGCATGGAGATGCAACCGAAACTGCTCTGGTCTGAAGATCTGAAGTGTGACTACTTTTCTTCCTCTCCCACACCAAACGTGGCCCCCCACCGCCACTTATCAAACGCTGTGCAAAAGCACATCATCCTTTAAATGGCCCAGGGAGCATTGCATCCCCCTAAATGGTCACAGCCTGCCACTCATCACAGCCCTTCAGCTCCATATCCTGAAGCCTCCTGCCTTTGGGAAGGAGATGCGAGTATGGAGTGTGGCAGTTCCCACACTAGGGATCTTGTCAGCGGCTCATCAGGGATCCCACACCAAGCCAAGGACGTTCTATTCTGAGTGTGGCCCCAGTATGTTCCATTTCATCGGCAGAGCACGTTTATTCTGGAGAGAGATGTTTTGGGCACATCTGTAGTAGCCAACGAGCAGTGCTTCCTTATATGCAGAACACAAAATCATCACATAAAAATCTGACCCAACTGCCAGTAGGGGGTTTAAAACAAACAAACTCACCCCTAAAATTACCTCTCTGGGCTGGCCGAGTTTGCACCTCGGAGTCACAGGCTGCAATGGTGGAACAGAGGCCGTAAAAATCAGCCCACAGCAATCTGCGGTTCTTTGGGGAGCGGCGGGGGCCCGAAGCCTCCATTTCTCCCTGCCGAGGCGGAGGTCTGCACTGGTCACCGCGCACGCATTCCAAATCCGCGTCCTTTGAAAAAGCAATGACAAAGGAGAGCTGGCTCAGGTTGTTCCCTGCAGCGCTGCCCAGGCTTTCAGAGCACGACTGGGAAAGGAACCCAGACTCGCCCACACTTTCCAAAGGGGTCGAGAAGCCTGCGGCCCTGCCCATGCCCAGCTGGTCAGCCCCGGCCTCTTCTCACGCTTTCCCTCTGCTCTGGAAGTCCTTTGTTTCCTTCTTCATTTCAGGAAGCATTCTCCAAACCCCACCAATTCTCCACCTCCTGACCTGAGCAAGGTGCCCACAGCCCAGCCCCCACCCCCACCCCGACCCCCTACCAGGCTCCCCTCTGTAATGGAACTCCAACCTGCGGCTCTTTCAGTGCTCATTAACATGTCTCTCTCCCCAACTGGACAACTGTGAGCTCCTTGAGGACAAGGCCTGGGGTGCGCTTGTCTCCACAGCTCCAGGGCCCAGCACCGTTCCAAGCCCACAGCAGGCACTCAGTGCAGAGAACAGAGTAGAAACAAAGCACCAGAGGCACAATGATGGCCACAGCTCCTGGCCCTGGGAGGGAGCAGCTCTGTCGACAGGTCACAGCTCTGCCCATGCCAGTCCCACCATGCCCAGGGAAGAGACGGTCCTGGCCTCAGTGTCTGCGACCTTCCACACGGCCAACATTCCCAAAGCGTTGGGATGAGTGGTACCTTCAGAAGGCTGGAGACAGTGACGTTTGACATGAAGGCGTCCAGAACCAGACAGCAGGGACCTAACTCCGCCTCCATCACTCACTAGCTGTATGAACGTGGGCAGGTCAAGCTCTTGATGCCTCAATTTCTTAATCTGTGAAATGGAGATAATTACAATACAACATCACAGGGTTGTTGTCAAAATAAGTGAGTTAATCTACATAAAATGCTAGGTGCCCTCACTATGTAAGTATTGGCTCTTAACACCGAAAATAGTGTAGGTGGTGCCTTGATTTAATCACAGTAAATCAAGGAATTATTTTGTCCTCAATTCTCTTTCAAACTTTCTTATTATGTCAAGGAAAAAGTCACAGTGACTTTAATATGTGACTTTAACACGAATATGACATTAACACATCTCTAAAATCTGCTGTTCTCCCTTTTAACAAAGAGAAAGCAGGCCTTAGCTCCAGTCTTTGGCGGGTGAAAAGATCAGCTGAAATCCATAAAGTCACTTTGCCCTTCTTGTATGATTGCTGTTGACTACTGGCAACTCATGCTGGTTTTCTATTTATGATAGTGAAATAAATCTTCCCTTGAGAATAAATCTATTGACATAAAACGAGTAGGTTCAAAGAAAAATATGCAATCATAGAGGTAGTTGCAAATGTACTATGGCAAAATTCACGAAGATGAGACCCAAATGCCTCAAGTAGAAAATACTCATATACACTAAGGGAGGCCTGAGGCAGAAGCGTGCTGTGCCCAGGGAGCGCTCGGGAAGATGACCAATGGCAATGTCCTCCCTCCAGAGGAAGCCACAGCCTTAAAGTGTCCCCTGAAACAGAACACATGACAAGAGGGCAGGCGCTGCTGAACTCGGAGGGGGCTCCTGCCGCCCCTGGGTGGAGGTCAGCAGGGGGCGGAGCAGTTCAGGGAGCTCCAAGGAAGAGGGCAGGGAGCTGCGGAGGGGAGACTGGACTGGCCGCCATCAGCATCCACTGCAAGGCCAGGAGTCTCGGAGGGACAAAAGCAGACATCATGCATCACCAACTGAGGGTCAGCAAAGCCGGATGCACTGCCCAGGAATCCGGCATCTCCTGCATTCCCTGACACCCATGCAACTGAGGGCAAGCGCTGGAAGAAGAGGTCTCAGATGGGAAAGAAGCCCACCAGGCCTTGAAAGCGGTGTCACAGAACACCCAGGGGCGTCTCCAGCAAATGGGATCCTCCACCCAGCCGTGATCCCGGGGTTTTCTTTGCGTTTGGGGCTCATCTATTTGTGCTGTTCGTTGGCGGGGGGCATCGGTAAATAGCTCGAGCTTGCTTTTCAAAGCAGCTGTGTTCCCTTTCCCTGTGACTCACAGGCCGGGCTCGCCCACAGGCACAGACAGCCCGCTCACTGTCCTCTGGCTGGCCAGCCACCACAGCCATGCCCTGGGCGAGCACGGGGAGGGGCGTGCAGAGGCATCTATGCCTCCTCCCTCAGCCAGCACGGGCGACAGGACAGAGGCCAGCGCTCCACGAGCCCCCAGCCCCCTGAGCGAGCCTTCTGTGAACAGCCGGCTCTGAAACAAGAGCTACGCTTCTAAAGGGCCTGCTCCCAGCCGGGCACGCTACCTCCACACTCACGAGAAACTCCCCACCCTACACACGAGGGACTCAGAGAGGCAAAATGACACACAGCCAGGATGTGACACGGGCTGTTTTGTGGATCCAGGTCCCTGTGCCTTAAAGCCCACTCTTGCCATCCCAAGGCCCCCACGGCCTTGCAAGGGCGTGTGTGTCATGATGGTGCCATCCAGAGCGTGCTGGGAGGACACATTTAACTCTGCTCAGGGAAACGAGGGAAGGCTCCCCAGAGAAGGTAACATTTGAGCTGAGACTTTAAAGACAAGTAAGGACTTTGATGGCAAAACAAAATAAGCTAGACTGTTTCATTCATTCATTCATTCATTCCATGCTATATTTCCAGGACTGAGCTAGGTACTAGGAACATGGTGGTAAACAGACACAGCTCCCATCCCCAAAGGGCTTACTTCCTAGTGGAGGAAACAGAAAAAAAAAAAACAAATGAGTAAAGTTATTCCTAATTGTGTGTACTGTCAGGAGACATGTAAGGAATTGAAATGGAGAATACCAGGGAAACCTATTTTAAGACGGTCAGGGGAGGTCTTCCTGAGGAGGTGACATTTGTGCCAAGCCTGAAAGATGAGGTGAAGGTGCTATGCACGCAAAGTCAGGGGAGAGAAGTGTCCTAGGCAGAGGGAACAGTGTGTGCATAAGGCCCTGAGGCTGGAAAGGGAATTGTGCGCTAATGGAATGAAAGAGGAGAATGTCTGGAAGCAGCTGAGCCCCAGGAAAAGTGCTGCTCAGGGGGAGGCTGGGGAGAGAGGCCAGAGCCAGGCTGGGTAGGGTCTCACAGACTGCGGAAAAGAGTTCTATTCTAAGTGCATGGGAAGCTCCTGAAGAGTTCTCAGCTTGGGAGTTATACAATCTAATCTATCTTCTAAGATCAGCCCTCAGTTCCCTCATCTGTAAAATGGGAGGAGGGAAGAGACTGCACAAAAAGTGCTGAGCACCCTCCCCGGTTGAAGAATGCATTGAAGATGTTCTGAAACGTGGGCTTGCATCAAGAGCACCTGAGGTGCTTGTTAAAATCAAGACCGCCGCCCCTGCTCCCAAGATTCTGATGGGAATCGACGGGTCTGGGGAGGCCCAAGAGTATGCAACCCTCAGGTGATAATACTGCTCCTGGTCCAGGCACCCCACTTTGAGAACTCTGGGATTAGAGAGAATAATAAAGAAGTGGGAGGTGCCATGGGGATGCTGTTGCAATTGTGAAGAGCTGGTGGAGAAACAGGATGTTCGTGAGATGGAGAAAAGGGGTCCAGAGCAGAACAGTCCTATTTTGGGGGTCCCAAGGACAAGAGCAGCTGAAGGATGGATGTTGGGAATGAGGGAAAAGGAGATATCAGGCAGGACACTCCTAGAGCTCCAGCTTGAGCAACTAGACAATGACAGTGGCAGGAACTGAGGGGGACACTGGAGGAGGAGCAGATTTGGAGACAGGGGCTGGGACAGCCACTTGGAGACCTCTGCAGCCCTGAAACAGCAATGCCAAGCAGGCAGGTGGAGCCTTCACAAGGACAGCAATCACATCTATCCTGCTTTCTATTATATCCCCAGATCTCAGCCTAGCATCTCCTGGCACGTAATAAATACTAAGAAAACATTTGTTAAGGGTTGACGAAAAAATGGAGCCTGAGGAACTAGGATAACCAAAGGCACCGGGGTAGCAACATTGCCACCATGTCTGAAGAAGCCACGACAGTCACTCTGTTGAGGCTAAGCCGCGAGCTCCATCACTTCCTGACCTTGACACATACGGTGACATGGGAGGCTGGGGGCAGAACAAAAGACAGAAGTGAGCTACGGACTTCACAGGAGACTTCTTCCTTCAGAGGTCAGAGATGCCACATTTGAGCCCTTCTTGGGTGGGTTTTGAGATGTCAAGGTTTGATCAGAGAGCTTAGTGAGCATGAAGGCCAGAGGACTCTTGGGTTTTTTATAATGTAAATCATGGGAAAATCAAGCTGTGCAACTTGGGGAAACAAGGAGGGAGGGATGGGGAGACAGAGAGAGAAGAAACAGAGGAGTGAACAGGAAAAGTGGCTTAAGCAAGACTGTCTACCCACCAAGGGTAGACGAGGCCGGCCTCCAGAACTTGAGCTCCCGGGCTAACCTCGACCCTGGCGTCCTCACCACATTTCAAGCAGGCACAATGGACCCTCGGCCTCCCTACTTGCCAAGTAGTAAATTAAAAGGCTGTAATTCCAGCCAGGAGTTCTGGTGACATCATAAACCACAGAGCCACAAACTCAATTCACCAGAAGCCCCAAGATGGAATTACACCCTTTTTTCCTAATCCAGGCAGCTCTGGTCACTGCCATTTTTTCATGATATAATAGAAGCAAGCAATGTTTTAACCATTTGTGTGTGGCCATTCTCCTCCAGCCACAAGGCCCCCTCTCCTGGCCTGGCTCCATCTCCCCTCCCACCCCACTGTGTGCCTTCCTCCTAAGGGGTTTCCTCCAGGGCTGCCCCCTGCTTCCGAGGCTGCCCTTCCTCCAGGCCCGCTCCTCTTCCCTTCTTCCTCCAGATCTTCTCTGATCTTCCGTCTCGAGACTCTCAGGAGCGAGCGGCGCCCTGGCTGCCCACCCTCAATCTGCTTTTCAAGAGAAGGCCAGTCTCTCCTGGGTCCAGGGCAACGTCCTGGAGAGCAGATCCCATAGCGTGTCTGGAATACTCTGCCAAAAGTAGCATGAACAGGCAGTCATGTTTTCAATGAATTGGGGAAGTTGACAGCCGAAAGAAGAATCCTTCTGAAAGCAAATGCTTGCCCCTCCAATATCCTTTTGCTTTGTTTTGGTTTCGAGTCCTAATTTTCAGGAAGTTTCGTTTAACACAAAGTCTACCTGGGCGTCACATTACCTCCCCGCCCCCCACCTCACACTGGAAGCTGACACCTAAGCTCCCATGGGAATCGCACTGGGAAAGGCCACAGGGAGGACAAGAACCAAAACAGCTACCTCTGGATGAGCAGCCCCTGCGTCTCAGAGGCTTATATTCTTCTTTATCCCTTTCACAGAGATATTATTTCCCTCATTTTATGGAGGAGGGAAAACGAGGCCCAGAAATGTGGAGTATTTTGCCCAAAGTCCCACGGCAGCTAAGTAAAGCCCTTGGATTTGACCCCAATCTGTCTGACTCAAAAAGCTATATATACATGCGCTCTCAGTGTCCCCTGAGCCAAATATTTTGAGAGCAAATATTGCATGTGACTCCAAAAGGACTTTAATGATTGATCTTCATGTAATGTGATTTTTTTTATTTCAGAAGGGATGAAAGTTCTACACCATTTTAGGGTACAATGAGAATCAAAAAACACATTCCAGTGTTCTGTGTATCAAAAAAAACAAAGTAAATTATTTCAAAAGCATTATGACTTTCCCCAAGCAAAAAACAAAAACGAAAGAGTTTAATTCCACATTGATATAATCTGGCAGAAACAAGGTGGACCAGAGACTCTTTTTATAAAGTGTCATCCACCAAACGCCGGTATTTGAGATGGCAGCTTTCCAAAGAGTTCGGACGCACAAGTCTGTCTGCCCATGCTGTGTGTGGCGTGCAGTGTGAGCCCTGGGCATCTGGGAGATGTCCCCCAGTGGGAGGGGACAGGCCACCTGGGCATCTAGGAGGTGTCTTCCAATGGCAAGAGGGAGATGAGCTACAGAGAGTCAACGCATCAGGGGTTAAATGCCATCACAACTTCGTAAGCTAGGACGTCACAGCTGGAAGAAGGCTGCAGGTGAAGCACTTCATAAAGTATCCGACACCATTCCAGAATGCTATCTGCAAAGCTTTGTGAACACAGCCGTCTTGAAGGAAAGTTGGACTAGAACAGAAAAAAGACAGCATCGGTTTTATCTTCTTCAGAAAATGCATCTCTTTGCCTAATGAAGCACGTGTTTGCACGGCTTAAGGAAGATGTGAGGCAGTGACCTAATTTTTTTCCTCTAGCATCAAGGGCAGTAAATAACATCCTCCCAGAGAATACAAGTGGGGAAATACCGTCAGCATATATTAGATGAAGTTACATGGTACAAGTGAATGCCGCAATGAGCAAGCAGGCAACTCGCTTCTCCAAGTTTAGAGTGACATGACAGAATCTCCTAGAGATGGAGAACGATTTATTCATTCCCGGCAACAAACATTTAATTACCAGATGAATCCATATCATTGTACTGCACGGTGGAAAATCATCATCATCTGCCAGATGTACAAAGACAATGAATTTGAAAACATCTTGTGGGTTTTCCTCACGGACTGAACTGAATGTCCAGGGCCCACTGGCTCCACTGTGGAGAACGCACCAACACTTCGTGTCCTGCATCCCTGGCTTCTGAGGAGGCAGCAATTAAGAATACAGGCTCTGGAGCCAGACTGCTGAGCTCCAAAGCTGGCTGTGGGATCTTAGGCAACGCTTTTAACTGTCTGTCTATAAAATGAGGGTAAGAGTTCCCTACCTCATGGGCTTGTTGTAAGGATTAAATGAAGTAATTCACATAAAGTGCTTAGAACAGTGTATAGTAAAACACTCAATAAGTGACAGATATCATGAGCCTTTTCTCTCCCCTTACCATGCTTGTGTTGGCTATAACTCCTGCCAGAGGTAGAAAATCTGACTCAAACTCAGCTCACATAACTGAAAAGTCCAGGGGAGTAACAGCCTCAGATACAGCTTGATCCAGGAGCCCTAATAGCACCGTCGGGCCCTGGACTCTCCATCTCTTCTCTCTCCTTCCTCTGGCATGGCTCCCTTCTCAGACAAGCTCTCCCCTCAGGGTGGCAAGGTGGCTGCAACATCAGCCTATATCCTCCCAGGCTCAAGTCCAGCCGGAAGGAACACAGTATACATCTCCATAGATGCTGCACAAACTCAGTAATTCAAACTAACCACACCAGCACAGATCACTGCTCTTCACTTCTCTGATTACTGACAAAGTTGAGCATATTTTCATATGTTTATTGGTATTCATATCATTAAAGGGTGTTAACTTCATTATTTTATTGAACAACTGCACATTCATTGTCCGCAACATGAGAGGAGGGTATATTCTCTTTCAAGTAAACTGGCTGACTGTAGGAGGTGTTCCCAGATCTGCCGAGATTAGAGGTGCCTCCCCTTTCAGCACAAGCCCTTTGCTCCTGTGACCTGTCAGTCTGCTGAGGTTAACTCAGTAACTCCGATGTGGCCATGCTCACGCTCACTCCACCTGAACCTGAAACCGCGGCCATGCCCAAGCCGCTTCGTGTCCCTAAGTCCCAGCCTGACACCCTCTTGGCTCCTGGGGCTGAGGATTTCCTCCAAACCCCATGGAGAAATCCTGCCTTAAGTTGTTCCCATTCCTTTTGGCACCATGTTAGATCAAGTCCCAGCTCTTTTCTAATTACTTGATGAAAACTTGCTTCCCCAGCTGCCCACAGCCCCATCCCTCAACACGAAAGTGTTGGAAGAGTCGACGTGCCGAGTGCGCACAAATTCTCTGAACACCACGGTTCCAGGGGGTTTGCTGTCTAATGTGCCTGGGGAGCTGGGAGCCAAGAATTCTCCCCACCAACACGCTTGGTGCCCTTGGCTTTGCTCCCAAGCTATTTTTGGCCTAGGTAAGTCCTGCTCTCTTTAAGGACTTGACTCAAATGTCACCTGAATCTCCAAAACTCGGCTGGTCATTCCTACATTTCTACTCCTGGGCCATCTGGCTCGTGCCGGGGACAGTGGTGACCTGAGATTGCCCGCTTTCCCAGCCACGTCTTCCCCCACCTGCCTGCACCTAGCACAGCTCCCACGACAGAGGCCCAGCTCGGCTCATGTTGGCTGAATGACTCCCCACGTGGATGATGGGACGCACATCTACACCCGCAAACCCCACCATCCTCGTGACCCCACGGCAGTGTTCCCGAAGTGTGGTGTACATCCTCATGACGCAAAGTAAGAAGCAAGAAAACCAAGATTGGGCTTTCTCTGTCTTCTTCCTGTTTTACCAAATTCTGCGCCAGCGAACATGGCCCCAAATGGCATAAGAATGCCAAGACGCCAGTGTTAGGTTTGAGGAGGAAAATAAGCAATGTGACAACATTGCTTCCATGTTGCCAACATGTTGGCTTCCAACATGCCAAGTGCTGAAAGGAAAAGGGGGACACGTATCGGTCAGGTTAGGCTGAGGCCTGCTGCAGCAACAATTCCTGAACCCCAGAGGCTTTTAAGGATGAAGGTTTATTTCTTGCTCAGACTATATGTCCGCTGTGAGCTGGCCAGGGTACCCAGGCCGACAGAGTAGCCACCATCTCGAATATGGCTGGTCAGCGTCCCAGAGGGCATACAAACTCTGGGGGGTTGTGCACTGGCAGTTAAATGACACACACCACTTCTACTCACATTCATGGGCCAGAACGAGGCCCCACCCAAGCATAAGGGACAGGAAAATACAATCGGCCCTATGTTGGAAGGCGGGAAACTGGAACAATTTGGTGAGCAGCACCCATCATTCCCGTGGGAGGGAGGTTCTGGGCCTTGGGTTTTGCCTTTGATGGAGTGGGAATAAAAACGACACCAATCATGTGCAGGAGGAAATAAAGAGGGAAGGGGGATGCTGGGGTGGAACAATCGGACCTCAGGGGCCCAGGAGTGTGTGACACAGCCTGCCCAATAGAGAGCTACCACTCGTTACGTGTGCGGTACGTACCAGAGATGCTCTTGTGCTATGCTGCTGGACCAGTTAGGGTGTTCAGGAGGTTACAACAGAAATGTACTCTGGCCAAGAAGCAAAGATGGGTGCTAGCAGAAGGTTCCAGAGGAACTCACAGAACTGGAGGGAAAGCAGATGGACCAGGCCTCCCGGTGGAAATCACAACAGCTCCGTGGCCCAGAAAGGGTTTTGGCACATCGTCAGCAAGACGAGGCCAGGGCTCTTTGACTAGCAACCCCACTAAGAGTGCACGCAGTAGGGACGTCCCCCAGAGGGAAGTCAAGGCGCTGCTTCCAGAACAAGGAGGAGTGACTGATGACAGCCCAGGCAACACAGATGTTCACAACAGCACTTCAATCCAAATGGATTCTCACAACCACGACATGGGTCTCACCATCCCCATTTTCACACAAGGGAGCGGAGCCTTAGAGCTAAGGAATGTCCCAACATCACATAGCTGGTCAGAGGCCTGACACTGTGGGACCCCAGAGACTGCACCTTTACTTCTGTTATCTACTGTCTCATGCAGATCTGGCAGCCTTTTCATTGCCATTTTTCGTGAGGTATTAAAATGAGGAGAAGCAATTTGAAATGGCCACGCCACTACTAATCATGCAACCATCACACCTGCAGAGTACTCCATAGCCTACAGAGTGATTTCACCTACGTCATCTCCTCGGGCTTCCTTAAACAGCATGAGGCGGGCAGGTCTCCATCATCCATCCCATTTATTGGGTGAAGACACAGGGCTTGGATCCCATGATTGGTGGGAGCTGGTCAGGGTGGGCCCAGGGGGCTGGAGGTGATGACCTGGCTGGGGCTTCTTCGGCAGGCATGGGACTCAGTTTGCTGGTCTGCAGTGTGGGGCTGGCAAGTCAGGGCCCGAGAGCAGGCCCGTGGCTGGAAATGACCGGGCACATGAGACGCACATGAACCCAGAGCCTAAAAAGAGCAAGCTTGGTCTCTCAGCCTCCCCAGGGGGCTCTCAGGGGCAGCTCTCTATGCTAAGTATGTGTAGGTGTCACCCAACGTTCTTAATGGAATTGGGGACGTGTAACTGCAGGGAAGCTGGGCTCCCAACCGCCCCTGTGTCCCGGCCATGCCTGACCTAGGTGGCCTCCAGCAAACATTCCGTGCTGTAAACCGAAAGCAGAAAGCAAGTAGTCATAGCTTTGGGTGAGTTAAAAGTAAAAGAATGGAGGGGCCGGCCCAGTGGCATAGTGGTTAAGTTTGGCATGCTCCATTTCTGTGGCCTGGGTTTGCAGGTTTGGATCCTGGGCACAGACCTGCACTGCTCATCAGCCATGCTGTGGTGGCATCCCACATACAAAATAGCAGAAGATGGACACAGATGTTAGATCAGGGCCACTCTTCCTCAGGCAAAAAAAGAAAAGAATGGAGGAGCTTTGGGTATTGAAGCTTCCTTGTCACTCGCCCTCAGCTTCCAGCCTGGATGTGATAAACACTGCTGCTTCTTCAAAGCGTGGAGGCAGCACGATGAGGTGGCTGGGGTTGACCAGATGTCTCTGGTGGCCCACTGTGTGGGTTCAAAGCACAGCATCGCAGCTTGCTGCTCTGTGATTCTAGGTGAGTTACTCATTTCTCTGAGCTCCTTTCTGCATTAGTGAAATGTACCCACTTTGTGGGCATGAAGACACAGTGAGAGAATCCCCAGGAAGCACCAAGAACAGGGCTCAGCACACAAGAGACACTTGGAGACATTCAATAAATGGTAAATCAGAAAGACTGAGTGACTTGTCCAAAGGTACACAGCCAGTCGGGATCCAGACCCAGATCAGAGTCCAGATTCTGAATGGTTCTTCCCACCATGCCATGCTGCCTCTCAGGGGGACTGGGGTTTCTGGTAGAAAGGGGTAAATCGGCATCTCACTTCACTGAAGCCCACTGAAGCTCTCCCATGTTCATCATCATCCCATCTTCAATGGACTTCTTACCTCCATGAGGAGAAAGCATGATCCTGGGTGTAAATTTTTCCTTAAACTCACCTAGCCTTGCAGTCGTCAGACCTGCCCCAACCTCTTACAGGGAGCTCTGCAGGCTTGGTAACAGTGTAGGAATAGTGTTTTTGTCCAGCACATGCCCACTTACACAGAGGAGAAAATTCTTCCATGGAGAATCCTCTAGCTTGACCCTCATGCAAAACCAATTTGAACAATCAGAAGACATACTATCCCTTGTAACAGAGAAGTTGAGGGCTTCAGGTATGGTATGACCAGGGCTCTATCTGAATTTCTCTGTGGCTCTCTGGGCTCAGCCCTCCTCCCCACATTGATTCTGCACTTCAAGCTGGCTTTCTTCATTGTGGCATATGGCAGCCTGCAGAAATGGACTTGCTACTTGTTGTATCTAGGGAGAGAGAGAGGACATTATACCTCATTCCAGCTTAGACCACACACCCACCCTGACCCAATAACTGTTGCTGGGGGAATGCCACGTGATCATTGGTTCCAATTCAAATTCCTGAGTCAATTATAGGGAATCGCCCTTAGGCCAATCAGGCCCTGGGGTGGCAGTTGACTCAGACTCTGTGAGACCCAAGGACCTCAGGGGAGGAGGGGAAACCAGAAAACCAGTCCTGTTGGGATAGAGAAAGGAAGAGTAGATGCTGAGTACTCAGCCAGCAAGGCCCACTGTGGGGTACGAGGATAGAGGCAGGAGGGAGCGGCATAGTAAGAAATTG
Source organism: Equus asinus (assembly GCF_041296235.1). Classification (NCBI taxonomy): domain Eukaryota; kingdom Metazoa; phylum Chordata; class Mammalia; order Perissodactyla; family Equidae; genus Equus; species Equus asinus. The sequence continues at coordinate 10,648,749 of NC_091798.1, forward strand.
CTGTACCTGGAACCCCGGGAAAAAGTCTCATAAAGTGTCATATCTTTTAAGTCAAAACTCTAACATGAAGCCACCAGATTTAATTCAGAAGAAAAGCGCCATCACAGTTACTATTCATCGAGCAGCATCAACTGAACAGGGATGTAGGTACCCTCTCTACATCACGCCATCTAATAACGGAATCCTCACAACGACCCTTAGAATTTGGAATTATCGCTCTGATCTTATAGACGAGGAAACAAGGCTCCGGGCAGTATTGTGAGTTACTCCCAGGCACACAGCTGAGAGGGACAGACAGAGGGGAAAAACAAACTTGGATTTCTGTGTGGAAAAAGCCCCAGCACCACACTTTGCTTGTTAGATTCCAAGAAACAAAAGTAGGATGTGAGTTAATTTCATGTGGTGTAGTTAATTTCTAATACCATTGTCAGAAAGCAGGAAATAAATGACCTTCAGCCTCTGAGTCCATGGGAAAAAACACAAAAAACATTGTTAAAAGTTACAAATAAAGTGCAAAATGTGACCAGGAGAATTGAGGGAATTAGTAGGAAGCTACCATGCATTCTTCTCCCCAAAACACACAGAATCCTACGTAGATTTGGGACAGAAGGTGGGATCACCTGCCCCGTGCCCAGGGCCAGCTTGTTACCTTTGGCCATCACTGTAGAAGTGACTTAAAAGCTTGCTTTATGCTAACAAGGTCTTTAGAAAGGAGCTGTCTTTTGGTCCAGCTCGTCAGTCATCCAGATGGGCATTAACAGCATTAAAATGGACGTATATACTAGCGAGTTTTCCCAGCCAGGAGCTCTAGACTGCACAGGTGATTTTGGGGGTGGGGGGTGGGGAAAGGAGAGATGTGGGGCACCTCATTGAGAAGGCGGCCCTGTGGTCATCCCTGTTGTCTGCTGGAGTCCACGTCCACGCCCCACCCCTGCAGTGGGGGTTGAGGCCGTAACAAAGGACCATGAACTTAGTGGCTTAAGACCAAATAAAAGCAAATTTATCATCTAGTAGTTTTGGAAGTCGGAAGTCCAAAATGAGCCTCGCAGGACTAAAGTCAAGGTGTCATCAGACTGTGCTCCTTCTGGAGGCCCTGTGGCAAAATCTGTTTCCTTGTCTATCCCAGCTTCAAGAGGCCACCTGCATTCCTTGGCTAGCGGCCCCTTCCTCTAACTTCAAAGAGTATTACTGCAACATCTGCTTCCATTGTTACATCTCCTCTCTGCCTTTGACCTTCTTATAAGGACTCTTGTGTTTATATTGGGCCCATCTGGATAATTCAGGAAAATCTCCCACCTTAAGATCCTTAATCACACTTGCAAAGTCCCTTTTTGCCTTGTGAATAAGACATTCCCAAGTTTTGGAGATTAGGGCCCGGATGTCTTGGGGCATTACCACAGCAGGGATAATCAAAAGGGCACCACTTTATGAAGCCATCCTCACCCACCACTGAGGACTCAGACACCGTCTCTAATGGGTCAGCTTAAAATGGAACCCAGCAAAGGAATATTCTGACTGTCGTTGCTCTCATTCAGGATTTTCAATTCTAGTTTGATAAACTTTAACAGAGAGAATTTTGAGGCTGTACATACATGTGTCTACACAGTGACTGGGAAAATGAGCAAATCAGCTGGAAGATTCAGGGTCTTAATACTTATTAGGCCTGATGTTTCCAGATAAATCCCCCTCCCACCCAGACAGTTTGAACTGAATGGCCAATTCCCTTTCCATGCGCAGACTGCAGGTGTGTCTTTGTCCTGGCTCCTCCTACCTGTGACTACTAAGAGGGTGGTCACAGGTGACTCTGCAAGCAGACAGGGAGCTGGATGAGGCCAGGGATCCGGGAGGAGGGACGGCAGGGGTGAGGAAATGGGAGCCTAGGAACGTCTCCAGTGGGACAGGGTCTCCCAGACTTCAGGCATCTGGGTACCATCTTTCGCCCTGTCTCGTGCTGGTGTCTCACCTGTGCTACTGTTTACTTAACACTGACCTTAAATTGACTAACTTTTGGTGAAATAAGTTGGTTTATCTGACATTACTTCCATAAATGAGAAAAACAGAATATAATAAAACAAACTATCAAATATTATTAAAACAAAAAAGTATTTAATATTAAGATAAAAGACGTCCATAAGCCCCCTGAAATAGTTTCATTTGTTGTACACGTCAGAACTTTTCAAACTTTAGTGTGCATACAAATGGCCTGGGGATCTTGCTAAAATGCAGATTCTAGTTCAGTCCAGTCTGAGGGGAGGTCTGAATTTCTCTATTTTTAAGCAACAAATGGTATCGCGAGGTTCAACAGACTGGATCACACACTCGTGGGCCCTGAGGCCTGTTTATTCCACCCCAGCAGCCCCTCTCCCCCTGTCCGCCCACCTGCAAGTGACTGGTACCCTTTTTATTCCCCTCCATCAAAGACAAGGCCGGAACCCACCTCCAGGGGCATCATGAGAGCTGTTCACCAAACATCTCCAGTTCGCCCATCCAGCACAGGGTATGATTGTATTTTCTGGTTCCTTCTGGTTGGGTGGGACCTAGTTCTGGCCCATGAGTTGTGAGTGAAAGTGACATGCATCATTGAAGGTGACTGACCATAATGGAGATGGCTGCTGCTCTGTCGGCCTGGGTACCCTTGCCTACCCACAATGGACATGTAGTCTGAGCAAGAAATACACCTTCATTGCTAAAAGCCACTGGGATTTGAGGATTATTTGTTACTGCAGCGAAACCTAGCCTAACCTGACCGATACACACACCCAAGTTTCACCCACTTACCCTTTAGCACTTTGCATGTCAAAAGCACTCAGTAAGTATTTTGTCAAATTACTCTTTTCCTCCCCAAACCTACAACGATCATGCTAGCATTCTTATACCACTATTAGCCATGTTCAGTGGCACAGAATTTGGCAAAATAGGACAAAGAGAAAGAAGGCCCAGTCACGTTTCCTTGCTTCTTACTGAGCCACGTATGGGCTGAAGTGGGATCCACAGAGCAGTTCTTGTAACCCTCATCAAAGGCCTACACTGTTCCAGCTCTGGTTTCCCGCCACCTTCTGCTGCGAAGTTTCATTCTGAAGGTTTTGTACGAGGCTGTTGAGGGTAAGTGAAGTTTGGTCCACCCTTCCACAGAACAAATGTTTTCCCAAACAACCTGCCTGGCTGATGTGGACAGGGTTCCATCAGTGCTGGTGGCAATTTCTCCCACATGTGATAACACCATCTCTCACCAGACCACAATTCCAGAAGCAATGTAAACTGAACAAGTGACTATGGAGGAAGGACCCAAGTGTGGTAGAAAATGCAGGGAGCTAGGACTAAGAAACGTAGGCTCTAATCTCAATTCTGCCAACACGCTTGTCCACCAGCCTCTTCTGAGGGCAAGAGAAAGAACTCAACTCACACAACTTATAGGAAAAATAGAAAATAAAAACCTCTCCAGATTCTCGAAAAATATCAAGAAGAAACTATCCCCCTCTGTGACAGCACGCTGCTGTCTTTTTGTTGGCTCTGTTCTCAGATCTGCCCTCCCCAAGTGGCCACAAAGATGAACACAGCATGTCTAGGCTTACGCTCTGGGAGCTAAGCAACCCAGAAGAAAGGGACACCCTCTGTCCAAGAGTTCCATCAAAAGTCAGAGAACGGAATTTCGTTGGCATGATTTCAGTCACATGACCATCCCTGAACCAATCACTGTGGCCGGGGAAACGCAAGTGTTCTGATTGGCCAGGCCTGAGACCCACGTCCACCTCTGGAGTTGGAGGTGGGAGCAGCCTCAGTCAAACTTCATGGGCTGAGAGTTGGGGAAGAGTAAGTTTCCCCAAGAAAATTGGGGTGCTATTTCCAAAAAGAAGGAAATAATTGCTAGCAACACAAAAGCAACTGTGAGCCACTCCACCTGCCAACCTCCTCCCATCCCCCTACTCTCATCAATTCTAAAGGAAATTCTTTGTCAGTCTCCCAGGGAAACTGCAAAGGTCCTACCACGCAATGTCATTTCAACGCAAACAGATTGCAAAGTGACACTGACAGGCACCCCAAAGATGCAAGAAGTCATGAACTGCAGGAAAGTGATGGTGGAGAGCCGCTCAAACCAAATGCAGGGCTGTTGGCAAAGGAGGACCCGGCCAAAGTCAACCCGCTTATAACTGAAAAGGAAAAGCCTGCAGGGACAATGCTAAAATAAGAGTTTCAAAAAAGAATGATTTAAACATCAAAATTTGATGTTCTCAAATATTTTTGTCAACATTAATCCGTTTTATAAGACAATGCTGGATATCGAGTAGTACTAACTTATGGTTTGGTTTAAAAAAAATTCTACCTCCAAAAAAAAAAATCCACACTTGACTCTTACTTTGTATATTCCAAGAGTGAGTGCACAGTTGCAATCATAAAGTCAGTTTGGTAAGTGTATGGTACATTTTTCCCATTAAATGGGCATAAAGGGGAATCTCATTGAGGTCTTGATCTGAATTTCCCTGACCCTAACGATATGAGAAAGAATTCATAAATGCATTGGTTTCTCGTGCTCCCTCTGCTGAGAAACATCTGCTCACGTTTTCTGCCCGTTTCTCTTTTCTTTTCTTATTGATTTGTAGGTGTTCTTTTTATATTCTTGATACTAATCTTTGGTTGTACATATTGCATGTATCTTCTCTTAGTAAGTTATTTCAATTTATTGAAGGTATCTTTTAATTAGTAAAGCATCCATCAAGGGGTTTTTCTTTGTTTGTATGTTTGTTTTAGATTTGATAGGAAATGTTAGCCCCTATTTTAAGCGGATTTACTTGAAAGGTCATTTGCCAGGAAAAGTTATCTTCAGATCCGAGGAAACTCTGCGGTTCAAAATCAAACTCTTTCTTTCAAGTTAGTGCAAGACTTTGACTTTTTTCTTTCAACATTCCTAATCAGCACCAGGAAATAACCCAATATCTTTCTTTGGGATGGGCCAGATCAGATGCATTTAAAAGGACTGGCGTTTCCGTTATGTGATATGGCTTGTCTTAAATTGATAACTTCCATAAAAGATCTTCATGTTACTTTAAATTCCTTGTTGAGAATTAGAAAACACTCTAGTTACATCAGTATCTATTACGAGGCCGGCCCCGTGGCTGAGTAGTTAAGTTCACGCGCTCCGCTTCGGAGGCCCAGGGTTTCGCCGGTTCAGATCCTGAACACAGACATGGTACTGCTCATCACACCATGCTGAGGTGGCGTCCCACACAGCACAACCAGAGGCACTCACAACTAGAATACACAACTATGTACTGGGGGGCTTTGGGGAGAAGAATAATAAGGAAAAAAAGAAGACTGGCAACAGATGTTAGCTCAGGTGCTAATCTTTAAAAAGAAATCATCAATTAGGCTAGCTGTTTTCTAAAAAGATATTTGAAAAACCAATCTTGTCGTTAGTTTACAGTGTAGAAAATGACATTATCTCTATGAAAATTCTCTAAGTACATTGGATTTTATTCATCATGCACTCAAAAAAAATTTATTTCTCCACCTGAAAGAAAAACAAAGTTAAACCTTTACCTCACACCATATAAAAAAAATTAATTCCTGACGGTGTAAAGCTCTAAATGAAAAATAAAACAATATCAGAAGGACATACTCATAAAATCTATAGGAGACCTTCCTCTTAACAGGCACGGAAGTTAGAAACCCCAAAAGAAAGAGTAGGCAGATCCAACAACACATTTTTAACTTTTTAGGGTGCAAGTTTCTTAATCAACCCAATTAAAAGTGAATAAGCAATAAGGTCATTTGACCACACACAAAAAAAGTAGGCTAAATCCTGGATTGGTTAACTTGGTTTCATTACGTCATTGAGAACCCAGGCTCTATTTTTTCACTCTGCAATCTTCAACACTGGCTTTTGGTTTTGGGCTTCTCTCAAGATGCTACAGCTGCTGCAAGCACCACATCTTCCCTCAACAACGTCCAGAGGTAAAGGAAGGAAAGACGGCAGTCCCTGGGTCCCTCTTTAAGGGGGGAAACCACGCCCCAACCTCCCTTCTCAGAAACCCCGGTGGACTCCCATCACTGGGCAAGGCTACTCCTCCCCACATCTCACTGACCATAAGCCCATCACAAGCCTAAGCCTGAACCACAGAGCTTGTACAGGGAGTGCGATGACCATGGTTGGCTTGAACTCATCAAAATCCTCCTCTGGGGCTGGGGAGAAGCCCATCCCCCACACCCCTAAAGCCCACGGCTGCCCCTATTAGCAAGGAAAAAGAGGGAACGGTTGCCCTCCAAGAGTTCATAGTCTAGTGCAGAGTTGGCAAACGTTTTCTGCAAAAGGCCAGATGATATTTTAGGCTTTGAAGGTCATTTGTTCTCTTGGGTAACTACTCAGCTCTGCCATTGTAGCTCAAAGTACCCATAGATAGTACCTCAACAAATGAGCATAGCTGTGTGCCAACAAAACTTTATTTACAAAAACAAGTAGCAAGCCAGATTTGACCTAAGGGCTGTAGTTTGTGAACCCCTGGTCAGGGGAAAGATAAGCATATAAACCAAGATCTCACACTGGCCTGCAGACATGTTTTGTTTGGCAAACCCCAGGTTTAAGCAAGACATTCACTTTCTAACTGACAGCAGTCTCCACTATTCCCTATTGCCTTATACCATGTCACTTTCACATCTACCATCATGATTCCTGAGTAAAGATAAAGGCTGTTTCACCCAGAGTTCCAGGAAGCACCTCCTTGCTTAATTACAGCATCTTTAGAAACAAATTTCTCTTGTACATAAATTTCATTAGCAAATACCACATAATGAAACCATTTGTTCCATTGCAATCCTTGGTATACTTTGGCACCACAGACACATACAATTTAACTCAATTATCTGGGCACTGATTTTTTTAGGCATGCAGTCCAGAGGAGCTCTATGATAACCCTTTCTCGGGAGTGATCAACAGCCCTGAGTGGTCCCCACTGACAAGCTCCGTGGTAACCCAATCTCTGCATTCTGCTGACGAGCCGCACTCCCGCGGTTTATGAGCTCAGTGGAATCCCTCAATAGAATTATACCCTTTTATTGAGTCCCGAACCATATATTATCCTGAGTCCTAAACCAGTTCCAATGGTCCATCCCCTCTGCCTGAACATTAGACGAAGCCTTCAGCAATTACCCTGCTCTTCAAAGAATGTGTTTTCTTTGGCACTGAATCCTGCTGAAACCTGATGTGCCCGGGCCTTCTGCACTTTACTTCCAGGCTCCGAGCTAGGCTGCCCCCGACTCACACGGGGGTCCAGAGCCATTCAGACATGGACCATGAGGAAGCGACATGCCTCCCTCCCTAGCCAAAGGATTAGCAAGGAAAATTACAAGTGTGGGCTCAACTTCAGAGAGAGTGGTCACACCCCTTACAAAGACCAGCAGGTCTTTGTCACCTGACATCTTCAGGTGACATCAAGCTCTTGAGAAGCACCCTCTCCACCCCTGACAAGCCTCAGGCTCTCCAGAAGGTGGTGCTTTCCTCGATGATTCTAAACAAGGAGACGCCCCATTTATTTTCATTCGTTCCATAAATATCGAGTTGGCACATGCTGTGTCAGAAACCATGCTGGGCACTGCAGATAAAGTAAGGAATGGAAAAGACCCAGATCCGGCAGTGTCGTGCGGTGCTAAGGGGGAGTCGGGAGCACACAACAAAGAGGTCACCTAGTCAGGGATGGGAAAGTCAGTCATCGTGAGCGATATGAGAGATAAAGGACAGGATGCTGTGTGTGTGAGTTTCCTGTCTGCAGTAACAAACTACCACAAATCAAGAGGCTGAAAACAATAGAAATTTATTCTCTCACAGCTCTGGAGGCTGGAAGTCCAAAACCAAGGTGTGGGCAGAGCCAGGCTCCCTCCAGAGGCTCTGGGGAGAACCATCCCTCGTCTCTTCCAGCTTCTGGTGGCCCCGGGTGTCCCTGGCTTGCGGCTGCCTCCCTCCAATCTCTGCCTCCATCTTCACATGGCCTTCTCCTCTTCTCCCATTGTGTTTCTCTTCCATTTGTCTCTTGTAAGGACATTTGTCCTTGGATTTAGGGCCTACTCACATAATCCAGGATAGTCTCATCTCAAGATCCTTAACTTAATCATATCTGAAAAGACCCTTGTCCAAAATAAAGTCCTATTTACAGGTTCTAGGACGTACCTTTTGGGGGCCATCACTGAACCTACTGTACTGTAAGAGATAATAATGGGGCAGCTTCCTTTAGATTGGAGCAGGCAAAGAAAGCCTCTGAGGAGATGAGAGTTAAGCCAAGACTTGAAGGATGAGGAGGAACACACCATGCAGAAGGGAGGCGACCTGGAGATATGGAGAAAGGCATCACTGATTGAGGGCACAACCCGTGCAAAGGCCCTGAAAGCAGCTGACTAAATGGGACTCTAGAAACTGAAAGGCGGCCAATGTGGCCAAAGCAGAGCCAGTAAAATGGCCGGAGATGTCCTGGGAGGGGCAGGCAGAGGCTTATCCTGAAGGTCTTGGAAGCCACCGTGAGGAAAGGGGATTTTGCCTCCAGTGCAAGGAAAAGCCCATGAAGAGATTTAAGCATAAGAAAAGCATGATTAAATTTACATTTCACCTGGAACATATTTTCAAATAGCACAGCTGGCCTCAGTTTAAACTGGGAGTTACTATTTTTATTGTAGTCTTAGCAATAACAAATGCATGGTATTTTATCATTTATGATGACATACCATTACATGCATTAACTCACTTAATTAAAAACTGCACATAACCTGAATACAAGCCAGGGCACCATGTGGTCCACTGCCTATCTGATATCACATTTTAGGAAGTACAGTCTAGAGATCAAAAATGATTAAAATTAATTGCAATCTTTACCAGCATCTCTTCTAGAACATCAAAGGGGATCTAATCCACAGTCCACAGCAACACTTAAACCCTCTTTCCCCATTGCTCTCCGTCTCATCTCTCATCTGTCCTAACCTGCAGCTTCCTCAGCAGCCTCTCTCCTCCTGCCCAGCCTTGACTAATTCCATCAAAATCTCGCCCAAAACCCTAGCCTAAGGTTCTTGACTCCTTCACCCCCACAGCCCCTCCCTGCATCCAGCTGGCAGACTTAAGGCCTCCCTGACGAGGCCGAGACGGAGCAGCCGGGGACAGAATCCAAAAGCCAGTCTCTCCCTCTGCAGAGGCAATGGCGGCAGGCGCGGGAATACAATTTTATGTCTTATCTGATTCCTTTTCACACACAAATCCTTCGTTTTAACCTGCACGAGGGCAGAAACTACATCTTACACATTTTGCACCCCCTGCATTGTCAAGGGGACCTCTTTGCAGGAAGGTCAATAACAGAAGCTTGCCTGAGGCCCTGAATCCTTGCTGTGATCGAGCTCTCCTCCTAACCTCATCTACAAAGTCACAGAGCTGAGACTGTCTGTTCTTAATTAAGCTTTGGCGACATCTGTCATGAGTGATTGGTGACATTTTTCCATCCACTCATCACTCCTAAAAATGGACTCGTTCCTGCTAATGAGGAATCAAGAGACCAACGCGGCCCAGAGCAGAGGTGAGGGAGGGTGCAGGAGTCATGCGGGGTCACGTGAGCAGAGGAAGAGGGGGAGCAGCTCCCACGCTGCGGACCCTGCTCCCAATTGCATCCAGCGTGGACAGCAACACCCCCTTTCACCATGTTCTACCAGTGAGACACAATCCTAAAAGGGAGAGAGGAAAGCAGAGAGAGAGCCCGTCTCCGGGAAAAGCCTGGAAAGGCCAAGAGGCTGTGTGCTTCACCACGGACTGCAGGCTCCTCCGGGGCAGGCGCTGTGCTTAAGTCAACTTTGTACTTCCTGCCCCCACTCCGACCTCCACCTGCAGGCTCCTAGGCTCGGACCTAGCTCGGTGTGAAGCTGCTGGGTTGGTGGCTTGGTTCAAGAGCAACTAACATTTCTAACAAGGGCCCTATATTCCCTTCCCAGGAGCTATTCCTCTGAGTCTCGGCAAAGGCCATAAGGTCACATTAGCCCCTGCTCCCTTAGCCAACCCCTCAACTTCCCAGATTGAGAAAGAAAATTAATGATTTCTTAGAATCCCAATGAGGCATAATAAAAAATATATATTTGGTCTTTGTCCTGGGTTCCTGGCACAGAGCTCCTAAAACTCTTGGGATTTTCTGAGTGATGGGAATGTCTTTTGTTATTCATAATGAGCCCCTTGGACCATCCCTGAGTTTATGCCAATGAGGTGACCTTTAGTCGGCCCCCCACATAGCTTCAGGATGGGATCGGGATGCCAGAGGAACCGACCACTGACCAGAGGGTTGGAACCTTCGGCCCCACCCTGCACAGCCCAGACCTCAGGAAAGGGGGGAGGCAGTTGAGATTGAGCTCAGTCAACAATGGCCAGTGACTTAGTCAGCCATCCCCACAAATCTTGGATAAAAATCCCAAAACAGGAAGCTAAGGGAGCTTTCAGGCTGGAGAACACATGGATGTGCTAGGAGGGTGGCACCCAGAGAGAGCACAGAAGCTCTGCCTCCCCCCAGCTTTGCCCTGTGCATCTCTCCCACTTGGCTGTTCCTGAGTTGCATCCTTTATAATAAAACCATGATTGTAAACACAGCACTTTCCTGAGTTCTGAGTCATTCCAGCAAATTATCAGTAGGGTGGGGAGTAGGGGTGGGGGTCATGGGAACCCCCCAATTTGTAGTTGGCCAGGCAGAAGTGCAAGTAGCCTGGGGTCTCCATTGACGACTGGCACCTGAAGAGGGGGCAGTGTCGTGGGACTGAGGTTAACCTTGGGGTCTGGGCTAACCCCGGGTAGCCAGGGTCAGAATTGAACTGAACTATAGGACATCCTATCGGTGTCAGAGTCAAAGAACTGGTTGTTGCTGGAAAAACAAAACACACAGAGACCCCAAAGATGCCCACAAGCCATCAAGAGGCACATGTCTGAGCCCTGCATCAGAGAATCTTATTTGCTGGAACTTTCTCATTTTAAGCTTGCATGACACTTTAAATATTATCCTTTCTAAAAACGTTTTACAAACTTCACTTAAATCCCTCGTCAAATGCAAACTTTTTTTTTAAGTACTTACTACACGTAAGGGCCACAGGCAGATGGTCTTCAAACATTTAAGCTCATATTACTCTTGAAAGAATCATGATACACTATGCAGGCCCTTGCACATTTTTGGTTGACTTCTAAAATTTTCATCATAAATTTAAATAGTACAAAGGATACAATTCCCACTGTATTGTAAATACTGACATTTTATAAATAGAAAACTGTTACTTCACTCATATAAATGTTTCCAATGGAATCTAAATGCCATAGCAATTTGAGACCCACCATCAGTTACTTTAAAAAATACATGAACACACTCCTCTTTATGAGTCACAAAAGTTTACATTTTTCCTTTTCCTCCTTGAAATCATATTTACTTGTCCTCACAGAATTTTATTGTAATACAATTTTTATGCTAGAAAGTCTTATTAACCACCCTATCATAATTCTATGCAGGAAAAAAATGTATATAAATTGAAATTCTAGCTTACTTTTTAAGTTCTGCAACCATTAGGCTCTGAGTGCTACAAACGTTTCTCCTGGAATGAGCTGTCATTACAATTATTATTTGTATATAGTTGATCAGGGCAATATGGATACATGACAAATTTTGGTGTGTGCCTGTTAAACACACAAGCGCTATTTCTTGAAAATGCTCATCGGTTGCACAGACAGCGGTATTCGGAAGGTCACTTTTGGCACTTCAGGGTGAAGGGGCTGAGTCTCTCCTTGTGAGAGTGAGAGAAGCAACTGGAAAGAGTGGGAGAGCAGTGGCCTCCAGAGCAGAGGCCTTCTCTGGCAGATGTGTTTGAGCAAAGGACCCTTAAATGGTTTCCTTGGTTTCCCTCCCCCCCCCCCCCGGGAAGTCCTCCCCCGCCTCCAGGGACACCTACACCTGGCTACAGCCAGGTCTGAGGCTCAAGTCATAGGCAAGTCAGGTAAGAAAAAGACACAACTTCAGTGTTTCAGGAGTTGACATCTGGATAGGGAGATGGGCTGAGATGAACAACTGTAAGCGATCGAAAGAATTGCCCAAGACAGTAGATGTGGTGAGCAGCACAACGTGCCCCAAAGACGTCCACGTCCCAGTCCCCACAACCTGGGAAAGTTATCTTATGTGGCAAAGGGAAACGAAGGCTGCGGACGGATTAAGGTTGCTACTCAGCTGATCTTAAAATAAGGAGAGCATCCCAGACTATTCAGGTGGACCCGTCGTAATCGGCAGGATTAAAACTGAAAGAGGGAGGCAAAAGAGGAGACCAGAGTGACGCTCTCTGAGGAAGGACCCAACCCGCTGTTGTTGGTTTCAGAGATGGAGGAAGGCAGCCTCCAGAAGCCGGAAGACGCAGGGAAATCCGTTCTCCTTTCGAGTCTCAACAGGAATGCAGCCTCGTGGCACCTGGGTTGTAGCCCAGGGAGACCCATGTCAGATTTCTAACCTACACAACACTAAGATAATAAATGGTGATGTTTTAAGCCGCTAAGCTAGTGGCGATTTGTTACAGCAGCCACAGGAAACTAATATCTTAGAGCGACGTTCCCCACACAGGACAAGAGCCCCGCTTGCTCAGAAAGAGGCATCTCCTCCTGCTGGGGGCTGGAGGGTGTGGCGGTCAAGCCATGGCCTGGAAGGCAGCCCACACCTGGGTGTGAATCCTGGCCCTCTCAGCTTGGCCCAGGGTGTGCTGCCAGTCTGAGGACACAGGTGTGAGGCCCACACAGCTGCCTGCTACTACTGACCCCATGTCCACCCTGGTGGCTGTGGGGCCCCGGGGGGTCTGAATAAAGGCTGGTCCCCACACCTCTAATCCTCCAAACAACATTGCAAGGTGTCCTGTTATCCCCATTTCACAGCAGAAGAAACTGAGGCTCAGAGAAGGGGAGGAATCTGTAACAGCCATCATCCTGAGAGCTTTTCAAACTCTAGATTCCTAAGCCCAGCTGCAGACCCTCTGAGTAAGGATCTCCAGGAATCAAAACCAAGCAGCTCTTCTCCAAGTTCCGCAAGGGGTCCCAGTGCCCAGACAGGCTCAAGGACCAAGGGATAGTGTCTCTGTGAGCTGCCAGGGTAAATCCTCATTTCTGCAGAGTGAAAAAAGGTAAACTGAGGCACATGCAATTTTGAAGAGTTTATTTGAACAAGGCAGGGGCTAGGGCAGAGTTTTTTATGGAGAAGACGCAGAAGCAAAGCAATCATTTAATTGGCTATAATTTAAACAGTTGTCTTACTTGGGAAAATCTAGTTATTTGGCTGTGATGAAGGTTGCTTTTGTTTCATTTTCTCAGATTCGGGACAATCTAGTTGGCTGTTTATAATTTGTTGTCCTTGAGTTTTGTTTTCTTAGATTCGAGGGCACTGACATGGGCTTAGGGTTTGAAACCAAACCTTTTACAGGCTACCAAGGGCATGAGGGCCACCCCAGTCCGATGGCCTCCTGCTTAACCACCTTAACAATACGTAGCTCCCTAGTACCTGCTGCCTGGCCTCACTAACAGGGAAGTACTGGAGCCAATCCAGGGCTGGGCTGGAATTCGGGATCCCACTCTGCTATGCAGAAATGGTTCTCACCCTTGGTTGCAGCTTAGAGTCACCTGGAGGAGGAAAAAGAGCCCTTCTGCCTGGGGCCCGTGATGACAAATGCTCTGATTCAGGTGATCCAGGTGGGCCCCGGCTCCAGTAGCATTTTAAGCTCCCCCAGGTGATTCAAATGTGCATCCAAGGTTAAGAACCACCGCCCTAAAACAGTGACACCTGCAAGTACTTATTCTAACTGTACTTATTCCAGAACAGACCCTGTTCTAAGGGTCCTGTGAGTGCATAGTAACTTAATCAACACAACCACATTACAACACAGATAAAATTATAATCCCTATTTTGTAAATGAGGAAACTGAGGCACAGAGAAGGAGTACGTAATTTTCCCAACGTCACAAAGCTAAAAAGCAGCAGTAGTGGGACTTGAACACAGTTCAGCTCCAGCGTCTGTGCACTTAACCACTGCCTGCTCCCTGGGAGGCGAGCCCTGCCTCCCTCTGCCCCATACCCAGGTCCCAGGGGTTCACATGCCCCTGTAACTTCCCTGGTGGCAGTAAATGCCAAGGGTAGCCAGCTGTCCATCCATCCCCTGCACCCGGGCTGAAAGCCATCTCCGGTTGCAAGAGAAAAGTCCAGATGGGAGACCCTTCCCCACCCACATCCTGACTGCAGCGGCCCCCCCACCTCTCCCACAGGAGTGCACGGTGGCTGCCCCGACACAGGTGCCAGCCGATCCAGCTCACCACCAGCATACGTCCGCCTCCTCCCCACGGAGTGTGCACGGGTACCGTGCTTCTCCTAGAGAAGCCACATTTCATCTGATTAGAAATAGCACGTTCTTTTAGAAATCATTTTAAAACACGGACAGATGTACATTGTGAAATCCAAGGGCTATTTACGAAAAGTATGGGTACAACAATTCCCATTTTTTACAAATATATATGTATAAACATGTTTGTTTGTTCTGTTTTGTTCTCCCCAAAGCCCCAGTATATAGTTGTATATCCTAGATGTAGGTCCTTCTAGTTCTTCTATGTGGGACGCCACCACAGCACGGCTTGATGAGTGGTGTGTAGGTCTGCACCCAGGATCCGAAATTAGAAGAATATGCACTAGGATGCTGACAGAAGGGTGATTTTTATTCTTTCTGATTACCCGGGTATACTTAATATTTTACAATGACTTTGCATTATTTTTGAAATAAGGAAAGGGAAAATCAAAGTAAGTATTTTTTTAAAGCAATGGGCTATAATAAATTACAATGTCTGAAATTCTAACCAGAAGTATTTTGGTACCTAGTACTGTATTAGTGAGGGTTGCTAAGGAACCATGTGATGCAAATTAGGAATAATCCCCACAATAGCTAGGGTGAAAACAGAGGCAGGCAGGCAGGAGCCTATGGATTGGAGAAAGGGATCATGAGGCTCGTGTGGAATCTTGCTAGTTCCTGCTTCTCCAGCTCACGTGGAAAAGAGAGACAGTTTGCTCCCCCAAAACAAACCCTCAGTCAGTCGAGTATAGGAGGCTAGAAGCCCAAGACAGGCAAGAGTCTCTCCAGAGAACGGAGAGGGCCAGGACGAAACCGAGCATCACCAGCGTCTATCAAATACTCACTGCGGCCAGGCACTGGGCTCAGCTTTATTTAATTCTCGTGGCACCTCAGAAAGGTGGTCTATTACTACCCCCATTTTACAGACAAGGAAACTGAGGCACAAAGAGTTAGGTGACCTGCCCCAGGTCACACAGCCAATAAGGGTCAAAGCTGGCCTGTGAACCCAGACGGCCTGACTGGGAAGCCACGAAGTGACCCCGCACCCCGAGAAGGCAGAGCGAGACCCTCCACTCTGTCCGAGCGAGAAGACGACGCGAGGGCGGCTTTCAGAGCCAGGGCGGAGCGAGAGGGAGCTGCGGCCTCGCTTCGTAAGGCAGAAGGAGAACAGAGAAGGAAAAGGGGAAATATTAACAGCTAAGGAGGGAAGTGTGAGATTTTATATTTGCATTTATTTTATTAACTTCTGCTAGGTTCATGGTTTCCATAAAAGTGTCATTCGATGTCTGTGTTCACCTGCTTAATACAGGAGCTGTGTGGTGACTGTGTGTCCATGCGTGTGTAAGCGTGCTTGTGCACGAATGGTGTGTGCATGTGTGGGGCACGTGTGCCCATGAGTGTGTGCATGTGGGAGTGTGATGCCTGGATGTATCCATGTGTGTGAGCATATGTGCATGCGGGCACATGCATGTGCAAACACGAGGGGCCACACCCCTAAGAAGCCTGACGCCCAGACCCTCACCAACACACTTGTGTTGCCCCAGCAGCAACCTGGCCTAACGGCAGCAGAATTCCTCAAGGGAAATAGCAGCCTCAGGGAGCCGGCCAGCAGCCCAGGCTCAAAGCGGCAGCAGACGGCCCCCCCTGTCCCGCCTGCGCCCACAGAGCCTGCGGACAGAGCGCCTCAGTCCCAGCTGTTGACCAGCTGACAGCGAGCGGGCTGTGGCGGAGGCAGGCCGGGCAGGAGTGCCTGAGGCACCATTAGTGGTCACTCCTTTCTGGTCTAACACTCGCCTTTCCCACATTCCTCAGATTTGAAAGAAGTAAAAAGCTTGCTTATTCCACTCTCCCTGCAGATGCATAAGGCATCAATGACTGTCACTGTCAAGCAGAGGCCCAGGCAGGCCAGCAGCACTGGCGGCCCCACGTGGCTGGGTGGCCTACGCCCCGAGAGGGAGGCCGCGTCCCCAGTCCCTCCTTCTGACGGGGTGCACAACTTAATCCACACACTCTGAGCTGGGCTCTACCGGCTGTGACAATGGCCACACGCTGTCAAGTCTGTCCCACAGATGGTACCGTTCTTGACCCCAGGGGAGGGAGTCCCACTTTTGCAGACTTTCTTGGAACCAGGCAAACAGCAGAAACTTAGCGAGCAGGGATCTCCCTTCCTAATCCTAATATGGTCAACAGCCTCAGCGCATACTGCAAGGACTAAAAAGAGCATCTCTGCAGCTTTCCTGGACTCCAGACGACAAGCTAAAGCCCTCCCCAGGGCAGCTTGCACAAGTCTCCACCTTAACCCGAGGGTCAGAATCACCCAGAAGACGGTGAAAAGGACAGGCACCCTAGACAGCAGCCTCTCCACAGATTTGGGGGTGGGGGCAGCTGTACAGAAGTTACACCTCTCCGGGGAGATCCTTGTCAGAGAACTCTGGGATCATTTCCAAAGCAAAGGGGCAAGTGTGAGAAATGAAGAGCAAATTGCAGCAACACAGCCTATGAGCCTTTAGGTTATTTTTTAAAGCATCGAGAAAAAAGGAGTCGAGTCCCCAGGCAGGCAAACTGCAGAGCAAGGAAAGGCCAGTGGGTGCTAGCTAACACAACGCTGATAGCAGCGCAGAGGCAGACGGGGTGGGGATCCAAGCATCAGAGCCGACCGAGAGACACTGTTCACAAGCAGACAACTCAAAAGTGTCGCTGAGGACCGAAATCATTCTTTCGTTCCATAGACACCTAACTGGCATCTGCTCTGGCCCAGGCCCTGGGCTGCACCTTTTCTGACTACGAGCAGGTGCCAGGAGCCAGTCAGCTCCCCAGGCCAAGCGGTCAACAAGGAGGCCACTTATACACGTGTCTCCGCCCTTCTGAGGAAGCCAGGACCCCTCAGCCTCCCAGGTCTCATCCACTTCCACAGAGACCCACACGGCCCGAACTGCTCATTTTACAGAGGAGGGACAGAGGGCCTGCCTGCCACCAATGACGGAAAGAGGCAGGACTAGAACCCAGATCTCCTTAGTCCGACTCACTGGTGGCACCATTTCCCATGCAAGGCCCAACCCCGAGCAGGTGTTAAGCAGAGAATGCTGCCTGGCTCCTGGTGCCCCTCAAACTGTGCCCAATAAGACACCCCGAAAAGCACCCAGATATAAAAGGGGTGCCATCCCAGGCTGGAGCGGACACCACTTCTCATCTGTAAATGATTTCTGGATCCCTTATCCAGGGATAAGGCAGCGCATATTCAGAGACCCCCAAACACTTCCTGGGGCCTGCGTGTCCAGTACCGGGGCATCAGGTGTGAAGTTTTACTGCCTTAAACGCCCCATGAGTGAGGCCAGCTTTATCCCGCAGGGACGGCGGATGGGGCGGGGTGGGGGGATTGTGGAAAGACCCCAAAGGGCTAACAGGGATCAGATCTGCATTTTAGAAGGAATGGTCTAGAGCCACACACAGATTAGAGAGGGAGAAGAAAGCCCGCCCCAAACCACTGTAATAGTTCAGGGGAGAGAGGACGGGGGTCAAACTGAGGTGTGGACAGCCAGCCACAGATCCCAGAGATTATTCCTATAATCAGAAAACCTCTCTTCTGTAGATGGATAATGATGATGATTGCACAACAATGTGAATGTACTTAATGTCCCTGAACTGTGCACTTAGAAAATGGGGAAAACGGTCAATTTTATGTTTTGTGTACTTTACCACGATAAAAACAAAACCTCTCCCTCTTTCAAGCAACACTTCTCATTTGTCAAAGGGTAAAAGCCATAAATTCAAGGACCACCCTGCCCTAGGCCTCAAATACACGAAGAATGAAAATGAGTAACACTGATCGAGGGTACTACTGTGTTCAGGTACTGTACGAAGTAATTGTGTTAACTCATTTAACCCTCGCAATGAAGCAGCAAGGTAGATACTGTTATTACGCCCATTTTACAGATGAGGAAAGTAAGCACAGAGAACTTAAGTAACTACCCTGCAGCTCGTATGTGGCAAAGCCAGGATTTGAATCCGGGCAGTCTGACTTCAGAGCCTGCACACTCACCCACTACACTAAATTGCTCTGTCCAGTTAGATGCTAAATATCTAAATAAGAAAAAAACATGTTGTCTACTGACCAACTAGCCCCACTATTAGATTATTTGGCTTCCATTCCCAACCAGATGTTTGGCATCACATAAAAAGATGATGTGTGTTTGGGCCGGCCCTGTGGCTAAGTGGTTAAAGTTCCGTGTGCTCCACTTCCATGGCCTGGGGTTCACGGGTTCAGATGCCAGGCACAGACCTACTCCACTCATCAGCCACAGTGTGGAGGCATCCTGCATACGAAATAGAGGAAGACTGGCACAGATGTTAGCCCAGGGCAAATCTTCCTCAGCAAAAAAAAAAAAAAAAATGATGTGCCCATGAGTGGGAGCCACTGAGGAATTAGAACTCTGTCACCAGAAGAAACTGTCTTAATGCAAGGTTATTTCATGAATTAATGTCCTATTCAAAAATGTTTGCCTAACCTCCTAGAGTATCATACTTTTTGAGGATCCATTTCTGACAGCCTTTTGCTTAACTCAGTGGAGGTTCGAGCAGTACTTAATAGACATCCTGCCCATTTCTCATTCTCCATCTCCTATTAACTGAAGTCACATCAGATTTTGTTTTTCCGCATCACGAATAACAAAAACCATGCATATTTTAACTTCATCTCTGGGATTAAAGTAAATACATAATTTTGGCAAATTACTTGGAATTATGGGCTAGCAGCATCTGGTTCCGATATTCTCAAGTAAATTATTGGCACGGTCTCTGCCACATTTTTAATTTTAACCAAAATGTTCTCAGAAACATGTGTTTTCTGTCCCTTTTGCATGTAATCAGTTTTAGAGGGCCTCGGAGTTTGAAACTGGGCTTCAGAAATTAGCGCAATACCTGGACGCTGCCTGCGGCCTTGCAGAGCCGCCCTCCCCCCAGCGCTGGGGGCGGCGGCCTTGGGTCCCTGCCTCCAGTTCTTCAGACGAGAGAGGCCCGCAGGTACTCTGTGTCCACGTCTCTCGCCTTCGCTCTGCTCCCAAATTACATACCTCGCTTTTATGTCAAGTCCAATATAGCTTCCTTAGCAGTTTTTTTTTCCTCCTTATTCCACATCAAGAGTACCCAATTACTTTTATAAATACTTGTTTTAAAAATATCACAGTGGTTTCCTGCTGCTTCAAATTCTGAAGGGCTACGCAGGATTTTAGACTTTTATAAATCTTTCAAACAGTTTATATTTTATCAACAAAGTGCATTTTTTGTAAACTCTAAGTATAACTCCTCAAGGACATTTTTTTCCCAATTATTTGACCTTTCCATAAAAATGACAAAATAAAACGCATTTTTGCCATTTCCAAGTCATTTGCGATGCCCCACCTTGTGCTCAGTAACGCCGACTCGCCCACCAACGAGAGTGATGTTTTTGGTTAAAAGAGAAAGCACGAGAGTTGTCAATTCCAAAACATCCCAGCAGAGGTAAAGCAGGGTTATGTACCGGGTCTTTAAAAGAAAATTCCAGGAAGGCCTCGGCTTTTGTTAAAACTGAAAAGCTCCCTAGCTCAAGGCAGGGCCTTGTTGACTGAATGCTCACGGTGGTCGGTGGTCGTGGTCGCAGGGCCACGTGGTGAGACGGCAGCAGGGGCACGGAAGGGTCAGCCTGCACGGTGGAGGCCGGCCTCCAGGGCCCGAGGATGCCACTGCCCTGCAGGCCACTCAGCTGTCTGCATTTCTACTGGCCCTCCTGTGCCTTTCCACTTGGAACTACTTGAAGATACCCAAAGGATGGCCACTCGGGAGGCGAATCCCAGAGTGATACTGGACCAAGAGCAAGATGCAGTTCTAAACACAGCAATTGAGCTGTAGCCACCAACCACGTGGCCGTCTGGAAGCCCAGGAGCTTTACGGCCTTGTCTCTTCTGCTCTGTCTGGACCTGGATCTTATGTTCTGGAAACCACATCCCGCAGGGAGAGAGAGAACAAGGTGAGAGAAATGTGGTCTGGGTATGTTTTAGAGCCTTAGGCCTCACACACAAGAAGAATAAACCAAGTCTTTGAAGCATGACCTTGGGTTAGATACTGTTGCATCCCCCTGAAAATCGAGGAAACCATCTGTAATCAGCTCAGAGTCGCCAACACCCCCAACTCACCACCCCATCCCACCACGGCATTTGTGCAGCAAAGATCTGACGAGCACCATTGGCAGGAACGTGCCCGGCGCTCGAGGGAGCTGGAAAGACCCAAAGCAGCACGAAATGGGCACTTCTCCTCAAGAATCCAAGTGGACGCACAGCCTTGAAGCTACGGAACCCCACCAGGCACCACGTGAGTAGGGTCAAGGAGGCACCCAGACAATCAGTGCACAAGCAACAGGTAGGAGGGCCCAGCTCCTGGCGGCTGGATGCTCAGAGGAGGGTTCCAGAAAGTGAGGTTTGGGCAAGGCCAGAGGAGGCCGGTCAGTTAGGCTTCTCAGACAAACACAGCCAGCAAGACACGGATATGTGTGCGTGTATATATTTATACACACACGCAGGCAGACTGGTTTCCTGTAAGGAATTAGCTCACGCAATCGTGGGGGCTGGCAAGTCTGAATTTTTAGGTTGAAGCGGTCGGCTGGAAACACAGGCAGGAGCCAAGGCTGCAGCCTTGAGGCAGAATTCCTCCTTAGGAGACCTCAGTTTTCGCTCTTAAGGCCCTCCGTTGACTGGACGGAGCCCACTCTCACCACGGCGGGCAATCTTCCTTCCTTACAGTCCCCTGACTGCCGACGTTAACCACGTCTACGAAATACCTTTGCAGCAACACTTAGCGTTTCATTAAACAACTGGGTAGCACAACCTCGCCAAGTTGACTCATGAAAGTGACCTCCCAGGAGGAAGCAGATAGGGAGGGAGAAAGGGCAGGAAGAGGGGTGTGGAGGCAGACTGGGCCTGGGGGAGAAGGGCAGGTCGGGGTGCTGCCGGCGTGAGCTGAAAACGGGGGCCAGGAGGTGGGAGCTCCTGTTTGGGAGTCAGCGAGGGGAGGGCTTTGAACCCTCGGCTGAGAGGTTTGCAGCCCACATCCCGGCCCCTGGGGGTCGTTAAAGGTTTCCCCTGACACAGGCAATACCGCAATCTGGCGGGAGTCTGAGGATGGTCTGGAAAGAACAGACCACTGAGAGATCAGCTACAGGAACCCCGGGGAAGGACCAGAAGCAGGCTGGCGAGCGGAGCGGGGCGGAAGGGAAAGGATGAACAGCTGCAGGAGGCAGGCTGCCCAGCCGGGGAGGAGGGGCAGACACGCGCGGTGCTGAGGGACCAGCGAGGAAGGCAGTCCCCGTGGGCAGCAGAGCGAGCAGCAGGAGGAGGAGCCAGGCTTGGAGGCAGGAGGAGGGGTCTGGGTCTCCACGTTTCGAGGGTATGCTCACTGAGACCACCGGGCACACACAGCCACACCAGAGCAGAAGTCATGGCCACGACAGAAAATCGCCGAGGCCCTGGTAACTGTCGGCATCTCCGAGGGAGAGGCTGAAAAGAGCAAAGGTCGGAGAACCAAGAGTCAAGCCGCGGAGAGTGGCTCCAAAGAGCACCAGAAACCAAGGGGACAGAAGTGGAATGTGAGGGGGTCATCAACAGAGGCCAGTCAGGCCACAGAGAGAAGTGCGGGCGTGGTAAGGACCAGGGTGTATAAGAAGACCTCAAAACAGCAGTAGCAACGCAGTGAGCGGGGGGCTAGGAAAGACCCTGGAAAGAAAGCTGAGCTGGCCCTCGGGGCTTCCCCCACGTGCAAGGGAACAGCAGAGAAGAGCCTGCAGCCAAGGGCACGAGGCCACGTGGGCAAGGAGCGGGGCTGAGGCAGACAGGAGGTTTCTCCAGTGGAGTCAGCCCTTCTGAGGCGCTGGGGGGCCAGCAGAGGGGGGCCGGCAAAGGACGTGCAGGCAGAGGACCCCGGGGCCAGGGCAGGCAGATCTGAACTAGACTCAAGGGGAAGTCTGGTTAACACCTGACACCTAGCAAGATGGGGGTGAGAGGCGGGGGTTACCAAAAGCAAGGAGTAGACCACAGGGATGAAGGACGACGGCACACTGGGAGAAAGGGCAAGGGACACGGTCGTGGCGGGAGGGCACGAGGACTGAGGGCACAGAGCCTTGTTACTTAACGGAGTTGGGGGGGCAGTAAATGCAAATTAGGTGATGCACACACAGCAGGATACAGGAGACTCAGGCTCAATCAAGAATAGAAGGTTAGTGTGGCTGTATCAGGAGGCAGCCACGGGCAAACACTACTTCAGACCCCTGCCTTGTGCAAAAGGAAGGTAGCACCCCCAAATGATGTCAATAGCTCTCACTTCTACATGCACGCTTACAACCCCCAAGACACAGCTTCTACGGGCTCTACACGCTAACATACGTCACGTCTATTAATCATCACGTCCCTAAGAGATAAGTACAGTAATTATCATCATTTTACAGACAGAGAACTAGAGGAACAGAGAGGTTAAGAACTTGCCCAAGGTCACACAGCTAGCAAGGGCAGAGCTAAGATTCAAACTAGATAGTCAACTTAGGTGTGAGAGGTTAAATGACTCGTCTGAAACCATAAAGCAAGGGGGTAAATTCAGAACTCAAACGCAGGCCCCGAGCATGTATATGGTGGCTGGTTTACCCACCTGGAAACAAACCAGCCTGGGTCACCCTCTGAGCGACCTGATCTACAGGCAGAAGATGGGGCCTCGCCAGGGGCTTGCAGTGCCCCTCCAGTCCTCAGTCAGGCAACTAGTTCTTAAAATCCTTGCAAAGACTTGTCCCAAACCAGGACGACATCTGCATAGGAGCCAGAGGCCCAAGGGCCAGAGCGCAGGGGCTGCAGCTTGAGGCATCTGCAGCCTGGACCACGCCGGAGGTGCCCTGAGAAGAAGGGAGCCACCTGCCAGGAAGGCCCCCCAGACTTAGGTTCAGATTCGGGGCATGCCAGACATGCTGGAAGTGGCTCGGCCGAGGGGCCATGAGATGTTTCACACCAAGGCCCCTTCCACCTCTGAGTCTCTCTATTGACCTTGGGCCAAAACACAGCAGATTCGGAATTTGGAGGTTTCTTGACAATCTGCTGTGTCATCTGATCGCTTAACCTGCTGAAACCCAAACTGGTGACTAAGCCAAGTCCAAATGTCCAACACGGAGAGAATGAAAGAGAATCTTTACCCGAAAAATAATCCTACTGCTTTTACGTTCGTACTTTGCCTTTTACTCTTAAAATCTCTCATCCACAGAAGGGTTACCCATCGCAATGTGAGAACCAAATGCCGCTTTTGTACTCGTCCACCCAGGCAGCACCTCAAGGCTCACAGACAAATATGCACCTTGCTGTCTTCTGTTCTCAACCAAACCCACTTTCCTGCTGCGAGGAATTAGGGTGCAACCCTCAGCACCTCTCAGGGCCCTCCCCGGCCCTCTTCTTGCTCTCTCCTCCAAGCCCAATGCCCAGCCTTTGTTCCACAGGCCCAGTTCCCCTCCCATTCTGTATGCCCTCCCCCTCTCCCACCTCCTCCATTTCCTCCTCCTCCTCCTCCTCCATCTCCTCCTCTGCAGCTGTTCTCAGGACAAGCAGTGAATGGAGGAAGAAGAAAAGTGAGTTCTACCCCAACAGGAGGAGCCTGCAACACAGCACGAGGTCAAAGAGCAGCGGGGGGCCGAGCAAACACACCAGAGCACTTCCTCCGGCCCTCTTGCTGGTCACCCAAGGGGCCTCTTCAGCGCAGACCACGACAAGTGGCAGCCCCCGGCTGCCATGTCCACAGTTCACAGAATGGGAAGTTGCCCAAGATTTGGAAAGTGTGTCCAGGGACAGCTGTCATTTCCCTAAATGTGTCCTCAGCCATCACAGAAATCAGAATTCCCCAAAGCGTGACGTAAGTATTATTGGACCCCTCGAGATGATTCACAGGGCAATGGACACATGCTTTCTATTAAAGAGGGTTGTATTTATTTTTACAATCACCTTCTATTTATAGGAAGGGAGAGTGGTTTTTGTGCACAGTCATGGTATAAAATTTCCTGCTAAAACAAATTTCCTAAGTGAAAAATGTGAGTCCATTTAAGAAAAACTAGAAAGTAAATTATTGCACGACAGGAGTGCAGGCACAGCAAACCCAGGAAGCTGATAAGCTAAGGACTGATGACACAAACTGCATAAATACAGACCCCTGCTGCAGAGCCACCTCGGTCCTTGATTAATCGAGAACAGGTCAGAATCACGAGCCAACTCAATTCAATGGACAAATATTTGCCAAGAGCCTTTGCCACATCCAGGACTGTGAGAGTCCCACACAAGAGGGAGCTCCCACAGCAAGCCCAGACTTCAGGAAGCTTACAGCTCGCCTGTTGGAAAGAACAGGTCTACGCTCAAGGAAACCACCAGAGAATGGAGCCAAACAGTACGGAAGAGGAAGCGAAGTAGACTTGAGGGGACAACCAAAGGGAGGCTGGGGGGCTGCAGAGGTGGGGCTCAGGGTGGGTCACGAAAGTTTGAAGGAGCCGGAAACATTCCTGACCTGGATCCCAGGAAGTCACTTTGGGACCCTGGTGACCTTCTTGGGGCAGCAAGTCACCAGAGGACTGTACTTTTAAAGGTGTGGGGAAGGGACAGACACCAGCGAGGCCATCCCGGTCACTCGGACAGCCGCCCTCGGAGCTGCATGGCCAGGCTCTCTGAGGTCGCGCTGAGCAGCTCAGCTCCCAGCCAGTGGTCAGGCCTGACTGACAGTCCCCTCCAGCCGGCCTGCTGCCTGCTCTCTGCTTTCCCTGCGGGCTTCTCCTCGCTGGAACTCCTGATGCTGCTCCTCTGTGGTGGCTGGGGGACCCTCTGACCTCAGAATCCAGAGGGCAGGTATTTCTGAGTGGGAACAGAGGCAGGCACCCAGAACTGCTGTCTTTTCCTCTAAATCTTGAGAGCCGACACTTCGGGGTGCCTTCAGTGCCCTGGGTAGAATGAGATTCCATCTTAGGGAACTGCTCTCCCCGCCCGACCCACAGGGTCCCAGGGTGGGCATCAGCTGTCACAAGTCACATGGTTGCCCCCTGGACCACAAGCCTCAGAGCAGGAATCTGATCAATAGGACAAAGGGAGCTGAGCACTCCCCTACCACGCTTGACACCAGCCCAGGCTCTCGCTGGGCCCTTGACCAAGTGTCCTCTCTGCCCAGCATGCCCGCCCCACCCCTTCCCCCAGATAACTCCACAGGGCTCGAGGGGGACATACACCAACAATGAAATCCATTGTTACGGACTGAACGTTTGTGTCCCCCAAAATTCCTATGTGAACGCCTAACCCCCAGCGTGAGGGTATCTGGAGATCCGGCTTTGGGACTTAATCAGGCTTAGATGACATCATGAGGGTGCAGCCCCCCCGTGACAGGATTGGTGCCCTTATAGGAAAAGACCAGAGAGCTTGCCTCCTCTCTCCTCCCACCACAGGAGCACACAGCAAGAAGGTGGCCGCCCGCACACCAGGAAGAGAGCTCTCACCAGAACCCGACGATGCTGGCGCCCTGACCTGGGCCTTCCCAGCCTCCAAACTGTGAGAAAATAAACATCCACTGTTGAAGGCCCCCAGTCTGAGGTATTTTGTTATAGTGACTCAAGCTAACTAGGACACCCATCCTCCTGACCCTGGCCACTGGCCCTCAATTACTCATCTCTTGCCACTCTCTGTATCAGTCACTACTCCAGCCACACTAAGCACCTTTTAGTTCTTTAAACAAGCTGAGCTTAATTCCAACCTCAGGGCCTTTGTACTCACTCTGCTGCTGCCTGGAAGCAGCCTCCCCCGATCTTCACATGGCAGGCTTTTTCACAACATTCGGGTTTTTGTAGAAATGATCCCTGTTCAGGGAGGCCTCCCCAGATGACCCTCGCTGACCTAGGCCCTTAGACACTATATTTTCTCATGCCCTATGTGCTGCATGCGACCAGCAACCTCGCCCATCTTACTGCCCACCAGATCTCCCCCAAAGCCCGGCAGAGTGCCTGGCACGCCAGGGTGCTCATCAGACATTCGCTAAATAAACCACCAGGACACAAGGGTCTGGCCTCCACTGGCCCGGTCAGAGCCAGGCTGCGGCCGAAGGGGGACGGGGTGACACCCCCTGAGCAAACACGGTCAGTGAAGAGCTCAGCAAAGGGAGCCCCGGGCTGGTCAAAAGACGGCCACACGCGAAAATAGGCACGACCAGATTTCGTGCACCGCGCAAGTTTATCTTTGACCGTACTTATGGAAACATTATTCAAGAACATCGTGAACACACAAAAATAAATCTTTAAAAATACCATTTGGACGACAGACACAGAGGAATGAAAGATTTTTCTCTGTCTACTAGAGCAGTCCATTAAGGCATTTTTAAGAAGCAAATGTGCCAAGTTCCCGCACACAGTAACCAGCAAATAAAAACGTACCCAGTTACTACCCACCCAGCAGCCCCCGGACGAAACCCACCCCAATCGCACCATCTAGATGGAGCCGCCTCATCCAAGCGGGGAGGAGGCAGCTGCTCCCAACAGCTTACTGCCTTCTGAGGAGCTGATGGTGCCCCACGCAACAGAAGGTCACGGTTCCTACTCCGACTCAGACGCAGGTCCTAGGGTGGTCAGAGCCCCCACCCGCTGCTTTGATCAGTGGGGAAAACAATGGCTATTCAGTGCCTGCCAGAGGCCAGGCACTGAGGATGGCATTTTGATGCACCATCTCATTTAATCCTACAACAACCCTATGAAGTGCATAGTACTATGCTTGGGCTTATGTGGAGCCGAATGAAGCTCAGAGAGGCTAAGTAACCCGGCCAAGGTCACACAGCTAATCAGCGTCAAGGCTGAGACTGGAACTCCATGGTATCTACGTCCCCACCCACTCAGAAGCTGTCCCCACCTCCACACTCCATAGAGCAGCTCTCCTTGCCCTTCTTTTTTTTCTTTTTTTTAAGATTTTATTTTTTTCCTTTTTCTCCCCAAAGCCCCCCAGTACATAGTTGTGTATTCTTTGTTGTGGGTCCTTCCAGTTGTGGCGTGTGGGACGCCGCCTCAGCGTGGTTTGATGAGCAGTGCCATGTCCACGCCCAGGATTCGAACCAACGAAACACTGGGCCGCCTGCAGCAGAGCGTGCGAACTTAACCACTCGGCCACGGGGCCAGCCCCTCTCCTTGCCGTTCTTCATCTCTGCCATCAGCAAACTGACGTCGAGGGCCCAACATCTTCCTCCTTTCATCTCTCCTAAACAGCCACCACGTGCCAGGCTGACAGGGGACATCATGTAATTGGCCACAGCATCCCCATGCTGCTCTCAGAGAGCGCCTCCCGCCAGCCTCTCCTGTTCCCCGCAGCCCCGGGGGCTGTTTTCTCCTCTTTTTTTTCTCATCAACTATCAGCCTTCTTGCTTTTGCTCTGTGTGCCTGATTCATCTCATTACCTGCTTCTTATTGTTTGTAACCTTGCCAAACAACAAGAAGAATCCAAAAATATCCTTCGCCTCCTTTTAGATTATAACTTTACCTTTGTTCCTTTCCATTTCCTTCCTCTGAGGACTTTTAGTTTCCTCTCTTTTATTTTTTTCTCTTCCTAGTTCTTCTGCCTTTCTCAAGGTTTTAAGATCTTAGGGAGGAAAAAAATATATATATACACACACATACATGTATAAGTACACACACACATACCGGGTTCTGAATTCCCCTGGCCATCAGGCTAACACTCCCTCTGATCAGCATCAAAATGGAAGCGCTTTGCAACATGATCCATGACCCTTATAGCTCATCGATGGGGATGGAGAAGTGGGGTATGACTCCCAGAAGCCCAATAAAATACAAGGATCTGGGAATTTAAATACTCAGGTCCAAATCTGGACTTGGACGCTTCCAGCTGTGTGCGCCTTGGACAAGAATCTCTGACCTTCCGCTTTTCATCTGTAAAATGGGAATAATAACTCTACTCCCTCCCGAGATTGTAGAGAGGTTTGAAGGGGCTAATGTACGAAAGCCATTTTAACCTATATATAATTCCAACATAAAGCAGTACGGGGTCAGGGCCTTGGGGAACAGCAATGTGCTGCAAAAGTTGGGAGGACGCCTGTTGACCTGTCCGTTGGACGTCCTGCCTGGACGGCCCGCTAACACGGTGCATCACCACTTTCCCCCAAACTTGGCTCCCCTCTGTACGTCCCGGTTCTGCTAATGGAATTAGGAGTCACCTCGTCATCCGATAACCACACACACACACACACACACACACACACACACACACACACACAATCTGCCACGACTCAGGGACTGTAGTGGGTGCCAGAAATTGGACACTGAACAGGCCAGACAATATCCTCTCCTTCAGGGCACTTATAATTCATCACGGGAGAGAGGAAGAATAAGAGATGCAACAAACAATTAAATAAATAAACAAGGTAATAAGTGAGCAAGGCCCCTGATCTGCAGGAACAACCTGCATTAAGGCTCGAAGGCAGGAAAGAGGTTGGTCTGTTTGTGATATAGAAAGAAGGTTCTGGAAGGGAATCAACGAGGGAGAGGGTTGTTCCCATGAGGTCTGCGAAACCAGCAGGGCCAGATCTTGCAGGGCCTTCTTGTCTGTGGTCAACAGTGTGGATTTGATTCTAAGGACTCTGGAGGTAAGGAACTGAGCAGGACGACTTGGTTTAAGGTTTATTTTCGTTGGTTGGTTAGGTTTGGTTTCTTTATCAACCTGGCCACGGTGCAGAGAATTTGGATTGGAGAGAGTGTCGGTGAGCCAAGCGGAAGCAGGAGACCAGCTGGTCAACTCTGGGATGGTGCCAGACAGAGATGACGAGGGCAGCGGAAATACAGAGAGGTGAGCGGAATCGACAGGTATCTTGGAGTCAGAAACAACATGACCTGGTGATGAGTTTCACACACAGGCGGGAAAGGAAGGAGAAAATGACTAATTTTCATACCAAACATGACTCCTGGGGTTTTTGCTGGAGCAACCACAGAGGTAGTGACAGCACTGACTGAGACAGGGGTGGAAGAGGAGAACAGGAACACGGGGCAGGTGAAGGAAGGCACGGCGAAAGGCTTAAACTGCCGCCATTTTCCCCACTTAACCCTCAGCAAGAGGTGCTTATCTTGCCTGTTTGTCCCCTACAAGCTTCTCAGAATCACCTATTCGTTTGCATCTCCAATGTGCCACCTGACTTGTCAACGTGTTCCTGCCTCGGAGGCCTCCACCTCCGATCCATCTGCTGCACCGGCACTAGCCCCACGTCCTCAAGGCTTCCTGGAGTGGGGGTAACGCACCGGCCTTGATCGTTTAAGACTTTAGCGTTGGGTTCTCCGTTACATGCAGATGAAGGCAGACACAGCAGGCCCCCGAGGGCTAACCCCAGTCAGCACGCAACCAGGAATCCTCTCCTCCACAAACATCCTTTCCAGCCACACCAAACCACCCACCTTTCCAACCTGCCTGCTCTCTCTCTCTCTCTCTCTCCTCTGTGCCTCTGTGTACGTTGGCCCAGCTGCCTGGGATGTTCTTTCTCCTTATTTCTACCCTCTAAATGCCTCCTAACCATTCTCCAAGATCCAGTTTCTATTTTTTTTAAGTGAAGGTAAAAACTAAAATTTTTCATCTTTGATGCCTCTCACAAGTCCCACAACCATTCTCCTGGTTCCCAGGGTAATTCGCCTTCATCTCTACTATAATTCCTACCACACAGTGCTTCCTCCCCTCTAGATTGGTACTGCCATTATGGCAGTGCCTGGCGCTATTTCTTCCTTGTTGCCCTGTATGCACCACCAGGTCAGGTGTACAGACACGCACAAGAGTTTGTTGAATGAATGAATGTCAGAGTGGGTTAGTGCTGGACTGAACGTTTGTGTTCCCTCAAAATGAGTATGTTGAAACCCTAACCTCCAGTGTGATGGTATTTGGAGGAGTGGTCTGTGGGAGATGATTAGGGTTAGACAGGTTATGAAGGTGGGGCCCTTATGATGGCATTAGTGCCCTTACAAAAAGAAGATGAGACAGGAGATTCTCTCTCTCTCTGTCTCCCTTCGTGCACACTCCAGGGAAGGCCACCTGAAGACATAACCAGGAAGTGCCTTCATCAAGAACCCTACCATGCTGGCACCCTGATCTCAGACTTGCAGCCTCCAGAACTGTGAGAACTAAATGCCTGTTGTTTAAGGCCCCAGTTGACGGCATCCTGTTAGAGCAGCCCTAACGGACTAAGAGAGGCTCCAAAGTCTTCGAGCAACGTGAAATCTTGAACAGCCCAAATTAACCTTAAAAATCCTGTATACCTCACACTAAAACACAGAATCCATGTTATGTGTCCTGTACAGCAAGTCTTATCCTCACTGAATTTTGAGAAGCACTGAGTTCCACCGGAGGGGAGGATCAACAGAGATGCTGTATGACAGTGTTTCTCATCTAAACCACCCTGATTTAAAACAATCACCAACGCTCGACGGTGCGCACATGTGGGAAGGAGAGGCAAGGAAGGGGATGGGAACAGACGAGGACTTCTACAGTGACCCCTACCCCCCGCACCTGAAGGACTTTACTTGATTTTTGTTTTAATATTTTGCCTCTGTAACCTCAGCTCCCGGTACACCAGGAAAAAACTGTCATCATCACTTACCATCAGGATCCAATGGAGCCTTTTTATTTTTATGAGTAATTTACAGAAGTAATAAAAAAGGGATAGTTTTTAAAACTTTATTACAAAATTTAATGATTTAAACATAGCAAATTTTCATTCCGTATTTCCCTAACTTCGAAGGCATATAAACTCAGAATGACCAACGTCTTCCACGTGCAACTGACTGATGATCGGCTGTCATGCAGGAACCTGGGGCAGATCCATCTTAGAAAGACTGACTCCAGATTTCAAGTAAATCTCTAATAAGTTCTAGCTTATCATTATTTCTGGTTCTTCTTGCATTTGCCTCATAAAACTAGTTACTTTTGAGACCTTTGATAGCTCATGATTTTGTTAAAGAGAAGATGGTCACGTGCTTATCTCCATACTTGCGAAGTATTTTCATTTTTAAATTTATAAACAACCACAGAAATGATTAGTCCAGTATTTTTTTTTCATTTGCATAGTATCTACTTCCTTTTGATCACCTTCATAAAGACATCTGACTTCATCAGCTGTCCCCTTCAAACTGCATCAAGGAAATTCTGGCAAACAAACAGCACAAAAGGTAAAAACTAACCCACTCTGTTAGCAAAACAGGATGGTCCAGGTTGTTGCAAAATACTGGGCGACGAAATCATTCCTGTTGAATGACTAACTGGATGAGAATATCATATTTTCTTTTTGTCCTCAGAACTATATTGATTATTCATTGATTCTGGAGTTTGAGCAAATTCATCCAGATTATTCTCTTGTAAGACTCAGAGTCTGAGCTTTGCATATAAAATCAATTTTACTATTATCATCAGAGGCATCACTGCTGTCTCTTCTATTTGTCTAACTACTATAAAACATATCCCTTTGTCAGTTTTCTTCTCTTTACCATTTTCTGCAGGAAACAAAAAATTCTGTATTCACAACTGAATGCAATGAAAGCGATAATAAAACTACAAAGCTGGCGTAGTCTATCTTCTTTTATACCCTCTAAAAAGACAACATAATACTCACAGCAATGTAACGAGAAACCTGAAGGGCGATGCAATAGTGATTTATTCCACTGTTGCATCATCCTTCTAGGTAGCAATTCCCTCATTCTTCCATTTCCTTATTATTTCAGTGTTTTTAGCATGACTGGCAATAACTGATAAATAATCATGAAATAATTCCTGGGACAATAAAATGGAAAATGTTTCAAGATATTAAAAAAAGTAAGGTCACTAAGATCCTACGAAGTATCTTAGATTTATAAGTGGTTCCAATGGTCCCATATGCTAAATTCAAGATAGAATGAGCTTTATTCTGTTTCTGTTAAAAAGTAAATGTTCTTTTCAATCTTTGGAAGATTGCTAGAAAAAGAACAAAGTCGTGAAATATCAATCTTTACAAAAAGTTAGAACTGCTTAGAAAAAAAACACAAAAACTAAAATTGGGCCCAATGGACCCTGAGCATATACTGATGGTTAAATCACATTAATAGATTTGGTCCTTTCATGAAGATTTTCAAACTCTAGCTCACTGGGAAACAGCCCCACAAAAAGACTCTTCCTTCACCCACTTGAAATCCAACAGGGCCCAGACCAAAGTTGAAAGCCAGTCAGAAAGAGCCCCCTGGTATCCCACACCACGGATTCCCACCTCTAGGCTCCACCAGCAATCCCCATGGAGACCACGCAGCCCTCTGCCTGGGACATCTTCTCCTGGAGTTCGTCTCAGCACACAGTGAAGACGCAAAAATTATGACCCAAGGAACAAAGAGGGCTTCTGGAATACTGTTCCGGCTTCAAAGCAAGGCACTAACAAAACTCAGACCACAATCAGACACCCAATGCTTACTTTATATTCTTTCCAGGAAATAGATTTATTGTGAAGGAGACAGTGTTCCTATTTCTTGGGGTTTTCGAAAATTCTTTTTTATCTTTTTGTATTTCCAGTCACTCCATGAATATGGTTTGACTGTTCATCTGTGACACAGAGGAACCATCCAGTTCACAAAAGTGGTGGGGTCCAAAACTTTGGGAGTTGGTTGCTTTGGGAACTCAGAATACATTTTCCTCCAATAAACAATATTATCACTGATGGTGAGCTTTCCAGACCAGGCCCACAAAAGCCTTCTTAACTGACAATGTCGTTGAAGCCTGGTACTTTCACGGTGAAAATCAGGAGATTTGTTGCAGAACTAATAAACAAACCCCAATACAGAAGACATATTCTCCTCTATCCTGAATTCTATTTAAGAAAACAACCAGTTTAATGAAAGAAGGTAAGGGGAAAGAGGGAGACGTTTTAGGGAGAGACCTCTGCTGTCTAGAATTCTGGAGGCGACAGCAGGAGTCTGGTCTTTGTCCAGTTTCACCTGGATATTTTTTCATTTTACTCCATATAGGCATGGCGTCAAGGAGCCACAAAGGAAGACGGCAAAGGATGGGGAGGAAAAGCAAAGTCTGAAAGAGATTTCCTTGACTGGGGGATGAAAGCAGGTCTCTTTGAGGAGAAGATTGCTTAACTCAGTATTAACTGATTTGCTAAGCAAATTGAGGAGAAGGCCGGAGACCCCATATTAGTGCCCCAGGCCCTGAAGTCCAGTAGAGATGGGGAGAGTCCACTGCTTGGTCAGAAAGTTCCCTCTCTGACCATCAGGTGGTGCCATCAGCCCAGCCAGCCCCAAGGGGGTGGGGCGTGCAGTGGGAGGCGCCCTCCACGTGGAGCCACATTTTCCACTCAGGCTCTGAACTCACAGAAAGCCTGGACCAGACAGAACCTATCAACCTACACATACTGCCTCATCATCCAACAACTGTTCCCATCCTCCAAGGCCCAACCTGCTCACACCTGAGCAAGACCTTCTGTTCCGCTGGGCACAGCAACCCACACCAAGATTCCAGCTAATTACCCCCCTTCCTCTCCTCCATATTTTCCTTCACCGTGTCAGCACTGGGCCCTGACCATTTCCTAACTCCAAAAGGGAATCTAGTCTAAGAGTGTCCTGGAGTCTCATCCATCAGGAGAGAACAAGATCTTCTGTGGTGAGCACAGATTTGCCACAAAGGCCCCAGGCCCCAGAGGCCCTCGCCAGCTTCATCTTCCCCTTTAACCCCAAATTGGGCAATCCCTATTCCGGATACAAATCCCACTGTAGCCCCTCTGGACATTTACCCCCCCGGGGCCTCCCTCCCTCCTGTGATGTCTCCTCTCTTCTCCTTACCTCTACTTGTCAGTATCCTCTCCCCTTTCAAAGTCTAACCCAAATTCCCTGCTCCCCCAAACCTACTCACCAAATGTTCGAATTTAACTGGTGAACTGGAGTTAGACAGAAAAACGTGGGTCTCATGCATCAACCACAGAAGCCACTAGATGTCACGAGGCAAGCCTGCCTCATCCTTTCCACAGCTGGTTGGGTCTTAAACTGAGAAGGACCATCCATCTAGCCAGACTCCCTGCTGAACCTCAGGGCAACCCCAGCTGGTCTGTCCTTGCTCCTCCCAGTCTCAGTTCCCATCTCGGGTGGACTCAGGTCTGGAGAGCCACCAAAGCCGCAAGCTCAGCGTGTGGCGCAGCGTCTGTGCTCAATCACGTTAGCTTTATAAAAATCATCACCACCACCATTATTATGACTGCCCCTTCCCCACCTCCACTCTCAGCAGCCACAGTCAGCCACAACAGGCCTGAGTGAGAGAGGTGAAAGAATGAGCGGGGAGAGCAAACAAAGTCACAGCTCGGAGCTCCTCTCCCCACACCCACCCAAGGCCCGGGGCCAAGACTGATAATCCCAGCAAACTGCCCACTGAGTGTGCAGAAACTTCTCAGCTTTGATGGGACTGACTGGGCCGGGCATTCTCCTCTGGATGTTTGGCTCTGGCAAACTGGCCTGCAGATCAAACCTTTAAGAACTAGTACCTTTACCTGCAACACCTCAAAAGCTAGCTGCTACTTCTTGTTGTTGTTCTAAAGGGGCAGTTGGTTCAGGTGGGAGCACAAATGTCCCCTGTGAAGCTGGAGCAAAAAGATGAATTTTTAAATTATGTAGGTCCTCTAAGGGCAGCCCCAGGGCCTCATGGTGGCAGTGCCCAGGCAAAGGCCACAGGCAGGCAGGGGGCCCAGAGAGCTCCTTCTGC
Source organism: Equus asinus (assembly GCF_041296235.1). NCBI lineage: Eukaryota > Metazoa > Chordata > Mammalia > Perissodactyla > Equidae > Equus > Equus asinus. The sequence goes on from NC_091798.1 coordinate 10,683,844, forward strand.
CCGGCTGGGGATCTAGGTGCCCTCAGAGTCTTCTATCAAGCAGACTCAGAGGGCTTGCATCCAGCAAAGGTGGGCTTGCTCCCAACCCTCTGGACCTCTCCTATTTCTGTGCTCAAAGAACCAGGTGAACAGATGCCCTTTTTAATGCCAATATTGCTCATGTTCTCACCTACAAAAGAGGCTCCACGGGAACAAAGCCGACCCAGGAGACTCTGGGGTTCCGCGAGGCCCGAATGCCGCTGTTTGCTATGTTCTGTCTTTTGGGATCTACAGGAGATGGGTTTTCATAAACTAATAAAGGAAGCGAAGTTAACTATGCAAACAAAGGCAGGGGGGCAACGCGAACCACCCCTATTTTAACGTACTTGGACCCCACCTCCTTCCACAAAAGATCGCAGTCTGCAAGAAGTAACTACTGTTGGAATCATGGGTGCGAGCAGTTTCCTGCCACCGCTGGAGACTCGGACCTTCAAAGGGACCATTTATTGGTGCTCTGAAAGTCGGGCGCGGATGGTGGACAGCCGCTCTCTGGCGCTGCAAGCCGGAGGAGAGGCCATTCCGAAGGCGCCTTCCCCACCCCCTCCTCCCCTTCCCCCCCGACTCAAGGCCGCTCCACCCGCCGCGCGCGCCGGGCGACTGCGGGCAGTAGCGGCCACCCTGCCCCCACCCCTGCCTCCGCCTTCCCTGTGCCGGAGTGCAGCCGAGACCCTGGAAGGGAAGCTTTGGAAGCCGAAAGGCGGCCGGAGGATGACCTGGCCGAAGCGTCTCCGCACCCCCTCCCCCAACAGTGTCACATGGCGGCCCCAACGAGGCGCGCAGTGCGCCCCACCGCGGAGACCCAGGGCCGCGTCGCCGCGGGCAGTGGGTGATGAAACCTCCCCAGAGCATTACCGCAGAGGGCGCGGGCAGGGAGCGGGGCGGGGGTGGGGGATGGGGACGGGAGCTGGTACCCGGGCTCACCTGTTCTCCAGGAGGAGGGTGGAGGCGGCGGGGGAGGGGCGAGGACGCAACAACCCGGGGTAAGTGCCGCAGGGCACTCGGCCTCAGCGCTCGCGTCCCCGCCCTCCTCCAGCCCTGCGAGCCCCCAGAGCTGCGCCGTCGGACTGACGATGCCCGGAGCAGTTCCTGTCCCCGGCCCCGGCGCCGGGGAGACGTGAGCGTGCACACGTACACACACAGCGGGAGAAGAGGCGCTCCGAGCGGCGCCCAACTTTCTCCCTGCTTCCACCGGCCTAGGGAGAAAGAAGCAGGGGCAATGCAGCCCCGGCAGTGCTTGGGGAGGGAGCTCGAGCAAGAAAGGAGAGGAGATGGAAAGAATTTCCCCAGGTTTTGTCTTTCGGTTTGGTTGGGGTTTTTTGTTTGTTTGTTTTAACCATTTCCATCCGAAGTCTGGAGAGTAAAAAAGGGAACCCGGAGCTGAGCGGCGAGTAGCGCTTTGGGAAAATGGAAGAGTGTGTTTGGAGACGCGGAAAGTTGCCTTTCAAGCGCCGGCCTCCGGGGCACGCGATGCTCCGCGGCGGGCTGACTCAGGGCTGCCTGGGCCTCCTTGCCACCCGCCTGGAAATGATGCAAGTCCAGTCTGTCACCTGAATCCCTGCAGCCCAGCCTGGAATCCGTCTGGATTGGAGGAGGGGCGAGAAACTGGCACCCTAGGTATCGCACGGCCCACCACCAAAGGGGGGCAAAAAGGAAGGGGCAAGATGGGGCAGTTTTCAGGCCAACTCCTGTATCTAGAGCTTCCGCTCCTATCTTAAATAGTTTGAGGGGTTTTTTTAATGCAAAGCGTCACAACACCAGGAATTTCCATATGTACTCAGTTTGCCCCCAGCATCACTGTGCCCAGGAAACGCCTCCAATCTGTCAAGGCCTCGGAGCTGGGAATCTCACTGAATTCCAAACGTCGGAAAGAGGAAACTTTCCCAGCACGATGCGGGTGTGGTGCGAGCCAGGGGCCCAGGGGAGGGGGAGGAACGCTGTCCCAGCGCAGAACGTCCCCTCTCGCCCTTCCTTAGCTGCAACCGGAGCCGGGATTCGCTTTTATTTTTTTAAGTCCGTTCGGCCATTGCCCTGGAGCACCCGCCCACGCGCACGCATCTCCGGCCGCGCTCACACACTCAGACACGCACGCAAACGCGTGGCCGCCGCCAGGTCGCCAACTTTGTCCGGCGCTCCCGGCGGCGCTCCGCTTCCTCGTGTAGTAGTTGGGCGCAGGCCCCGCCTCCCGGCCGTGTTGTCAAATGGGCGGGGGTCTCGGATTGGTCCAGCCGCCGGGACAACACCTGCTCGACTCCTTCATTCAAGTGACACCAGAGCTTCCAGGGATATTTGAGGCACCATCCCTGCCACTGCCGGGCACTCGCGGCGCTGCTAACGGCCTGGTCACATGCTCTCGGGAGAGCTACGGGAGGGCGCTGGGTAACCTCTATCCGAGCCGCGGCCGCGAGGAGGGAAAAGGCGAGCAAGGAGGAAGAGTGGGAGGAGGAGGGGAAACGGCGAAGGAGGAGGAAGAGGAGGAGGGGAGCACAAAGAATCCAGATCTCCGGGCGGGAGGTTTACACCAAGAACCATGTGTACCGAGCGGCTGGGCCAGTTCATGACCCTGGCTTTGGTGTTGGCCGCCTTCGACCCGGCGCGAGGGACCGACGCCACCCATCCGCCCGAGGGTCCCCAAGACAGGGGCTCCCAGCAGAAAGGCCGTCTGTCCCTGCAGAACACAGGTAAGTGCGTGCGCCCCCGCGGCGAGGAGCTCTTAGGGGACAACACCGTGCACCCACGCAGCGCGCCCCAGGAGCTTCGCCCGGAACTGGGCGCCCACCCAGGGCCGCGCAAACTCTTGGGGTGGCGTGGGACGTGCAAAGGAAAGCGCGAGGCGAGGTCCGCGCCGGGCTCCGCGCGCCCGGAATCCGCACGTGCTGGTAGGGTGATGAAATGGCCGGGGCAGGACTTGTTGCTGCCCTCCCCGGGGTTGAGGGTAAATGAGGCAGTGCCTGACGAGACCAGTTCCGGCCCCGGAGTCCCGGGATCGGTGCAAAGCTCCCTGCTCCATCCTGACCGGCCCACAGGAGGTACGGAGGGTCCCCGGAGCCGGGCTGCGCCCTGCACCCGGCGAACTTCTCTTCCCAGCCGGCGGGCCGCAGCAGGACCGCTTCTCCCCCTTCTCAAAAGATGCCCGACATCCGAGAACTTGGTAGGCGAAACAAACTGCACTGAGAACTTTCTCCTTGGAGGCATTCCTTTCGGAAGGAGGGGATGGCGCAAAGCGTACCTTTGCGGTGCTGCCGCCGTCCTCCGCTCCAGGGCAGGTCAGCAAGAGAAGCAATGGTGACACGGCCCGAGCCATGCGCCGCCTCTCCTCAGCCAGCTCTCTCCTCACCGGCAAGCTGCCGAGCAGAGCCAGGCGTGCAGGGCACGCGGCTGGCCCTTCTCCCAGCTCCCGAGAGAGTAAGAAAATCTGCGTCCAGCCCCTTCGCTCTTCGCGGCCCTCCCTTTATTCGCGGGGCCTGCGAACCCGGTGGCGGCGTGCGTGCGCTCGCCGCACGAGCAGGAATGCACGAGCGCCCATTAGGGACGCCCGGAGCGAGTGCTTCGCGGCCCTGCGCGCTCCTGCCCGGCGCGCCGGGGCCGCGCGTGGGATCTCCCGGAAGCCTCCCACCTCCACGTGCGGGCGCCAGCGCCCGGTTAGTCCTAGGACCCTCGCCTACCCTTCCCTCCCTCCACCAGCGCCTTCCCTGAGGATCGAAAGTGATTCTCAGTAGTTGGTGACCCTCAACAAATGCACACCCCTCATTCTCTCGGTAGATTTAATCTGAATGCGGATTATCTACTCCGACCCCGCCCTTCTTCCAAAATATACTTTTCTGATGTAATTTTGTGGTTGGTTTAAGTCAGGGAATTGGGTAGGGGGGTGGGAAGGAGGAGAAGCTTTGCGTAGCCTGACAGTTGACTCCCTCAGTCTCCTTTCAGAGAGCCCAATTAGGGCCACATTCTGCGAAGGACGGCAGGCTCCCGGGTCTCAGGAATCGTAGAGGCTTGAGTGACATCTCCCACCGGATCTCTATTTAAAGGGAGCCTCTCTGGGCGCGGTGGGTGCGTTTCTGCAGGCTAGCCCCCCCCCCCCCCCGACCTGATTCCCCAGGCTGCTCTCAAACCGCAGCTTCCACAGCCTGATATTTTTAATGCGGACGGTTTGGAGACGCTGCCTTAATAGGAATTTTGTTTTGATTTTTAGGTGTTGAATCATAAAGCTGAATTGAAACTGCTTTTTGGACGCTCTCATTTGGGGGTCAGGAAGGAAATAGCTGTGAGTTCATAGCAGCAGCTTCGAGTTCCAAGTAGAGAAGGGTATTTCATTGATGAGGTACCTAAGGGAGAGAGCAAACTCGTCGTTTGAAACCTGATTTTTGTCTGTGGGTTTAGAAAGCTCCCATATCTTCTGCTCTCAAACTAAGTATTCCCACTAAACCTTTAATAAGACAGGAAAGATGGAAAATGGAGTGCCGAGACCTAACTTACGGTTGTGATTTTTTTTGTAATGTAGGTTTGGCTAATTTTTTACAAATATGTACAAATACTGATATTTTCATAAGTAGATTAAATAATGACATTTCCTCTCCCTGGCTTTTTAGATCCTGAAATAGTCATTTCTAACTTTTTTTTTTCCCTTAAATTTTCTTTTAGTCATTACTTTTATTTCAGCCGAGCTCTCTGCACGCCCCAGCGTGGCTGAGAATTTTGTATATATTTGTATGTAATTCTCATTTTAGCGGAAATCCAGCACTGTTTGGTCAACGCTGGCGATGTGGGGTGTGGCGTGTTTGAATGTTTCGAGAACAACTCTTGTGAGATACGGGGCTTACATGGGATTTGCATGACTTTTCTGCACAACGCTGGAAAATTTGATGCTCAGGTAAAACCACACAGAGCAAGAAGAACATTTGGGGTTAGCGGAGCATGACTGAAATGTTTGTTGGAAAGACTCTTTAACAGATTTCCTTCGTTGATCTTTGTGGTGTGCTTTAGTGCTTGCGAGAGACATTCTAGGACATTCTAAGTGTACAGCAGGATGCCAGAGCCTCCCTACTCCACTCCTGGGGTCTGCACTCTGGAGCTGTCCTGGAGGCTAAATCCTTCTCCACTCTCAAGCTGTGTCTACACTGGCAGAGGGGAATGGAGACCAACTTTAATAATCATCTGAGGATTCTTAGCAGAGAAGACAAGTCATAATAAATGACAGACATCTTCTAAGGGGACGCATTATGTCTGACCACCCAGACTGCAAGGCCCATGATGATGACAACAGTAGGTTGAGGGGGGGAAGGGCATGAACTCCAATTATACATTCCAAAAGCTATTTTCACCTAATAGGCAAGGATAGAGGACATAAAATTCATAGAAATTCATCATCTCGTGGTGGCTGTGTGGGCAGGCAACACAGTGGATAATTCAGGGCCTCCAGAAGAGCAGAATTTCTTCCTCCTAAATAGCAGACCATCCTCTCCCAACTTGAAAAGTCAAAATCCTGACTAAGTCCTGCAATTCTGCGTGTTTCTTTTGCTCTGTATAATAAATACCGTCAGGGCCTGACCCATCTCGGTGATCCCAGGGTGGCAAGGATAAAGCCCAGTTGCTGTGTGGGGCAGGAACAGGACCAACAAGCAACCTTGTGGCTCCAGTGCTGGCAATCCAAATAGATTTCAGATGGCACACGCATTGGGCTCACCCTCTTCCTGCCCTTCCCAGCCCACATATTCAGGGTGAAGCACCCTGTTATAAGAAGGTATAGCCTTCCTCTCCCATTTCATCAGAGAGCGATGACAACGTCTGGATGAGCCCAACAGTTTAGGAGTGATTTATGAACGTCACCAGTCACCATCTACTGACATCCTGTAGAGAGCCTGACAAAGCAAGTCCTGGGAACCAGAAAGGGATGCGACCAGGCTGGCAGCCTACGCTACAGAGGATGTGGGGTGGCAGGAGGGGAAACAGAAGCCAGGGAAGGAAAGAGGTAGAGCGTTTGAACTCCTTGAGGCTCCCTAGTAAAGCATCCCTCCTGGATTAACTGGAATTAGGAAACGTAATGGGAAATCCGGAGGAAAGATGTGTGTTTAAAGGCATCCCACAGGATGGCAGGGGAGGATACCATCGCTGCAGCCCGCGCCTGCATTCATCTTCCTCTTCTTCTCAACCAACAAGAGTTCGTTCGCAAGTTAGGAGCATCCCTTTCCAGTCGGTTCTCAGCACATAACTACTTAATAAATTGGCACACCCCACCCTCCATCCTATTTGGCTCCCACTGGAGACTCAGAGGAAAGGGGGCCACGAGGAGGTGGTTTTTCAGTGGACAGATGCAAACTGTAGCCATTTCAACTGCTTCTAAAGGAGAGAACCGAAGTAAATGTGCTGGCTGGCTTCCCACCTCCAACCCAAACCCCTTTACTTTCTCAACTCCGTTACTTCCGGGTCTGTCTAAAAACACAGGGACGACCTCTCCCACAACAGCTTGTTTCTATAGCGATGGAGGGTGCTGGGATCCCAGGGTAGGTATCCCACAATGCCTCTCTGCCCCGGGAGGTTGATAAGGGAGCTGACGGCCAGCTCGCCTCCACACCCCCAACAGCTGTCTCCTTTCTAGGATAAGAACAATCTAATGGAGTTGCCAGGAAAGAGAACTGTAGGCCAGATGTATGCCTGGCTGCCGCAGCGGCTCAAAGGCAGGGAGCACGGGGGAGGGGCTGTCCATTGGGCAGCTCAGACTCCAGATGCTGCCAGGCAGGGTGCCAGGCCGGCCTTTTAGAGGCAGTAATCCTAACAGTTTAAAGGAGTCAAATCGTTTTCAAAAAGGGAAAGAATGCTCCTCCTTAAAGGAGAGGAGGAGATGAGAGTCTGGGTTGGGGGCAGCGGGAGACACTGAGGCAGATGGGGGAGGCGAGGTTAGCACCCCATCTTGACGTGACTCGTGGAACAGAAGAAAAAGGGAAGGTGTGAGATCTGGACAAGCAGGCACCTTCCACTTGGGAAAAACTCCTGCTGGGAACCACCACGGAGTCCTGGATTTATGTCTGGCCAAACTCCCCTTGTTCCAGACCAGTTGCCACCAAACAGCCAACCGTGGGCTGCCCCGAGGACAGACAGCCGCAGAAGCCCCAGGACAGGGAAACTAGTGCAACAGCTGGGGAGGAAGGAGGCAGATTGTCAGTCTCCGGAAGTAACATCCTTTTTGGCCAAATGCCAGAGGTATCATGTCACTCTGGATGTACCTCCTGATGGAGCGTCGGCCTGTCACCTGCAAGGACATCAGTCTGAGGCGGGGTCTTGGGATTCAGCTGTCAGAAAAATCCTGTGTGAGCCCAGGATGGGTAAATGGCTAAGCGTGTAACAGGGCTTGTCTCTTCTGCCTCTCTCTCCCTTCTCTGTCCTCTCTCTTCTCAGGGCAAGTCATTCATCAAAGATGCCTTGAAGTGTAAGGCCCACGCTCTGCGGCACAGATTCGGTTGCATAAGCCGGAAGTGCCCCGCCATTAAGGAAATGGTGTTCCAGTTACAGCGGGAATGCTACCTCAAGCACGATCTGTGCTCTGCCGCCCAGGAGAACACGCGGGTGATGGTGGAGATCATTCACTTCAAGGACTTACTGCTGCACGAGTGAGTGCTGCCCCACGCGGCTGGGGGAGGGGGCTCGGCTTGCACAGGGGAAGGGGCGGCCCACAGCGGGGCTGGAGGAGAGTCCTACCCGGTTCGGTTCGAGGGACTCGTTTTTAGAGGTGGGACACTCCCGTCAAATGGGGAAGGTTGTGGTTTACCTCGGAAAGCTGCACTGACTCCCCAGGGAGTCCCTTTCCTGCTGGCCTTCAGGAAAAGTGAGAGAAATTTCCAGCGTCGGTTTCAGAATCATAAGCCATAGAAACGGGAAATCTTTTTTACACACGTGAAACATGTAGGATTCAGAATTACCCTTCGTGTTGCCCTCAGCCAAGGTCCCAGCAGCTCCCCATGTCTTCCAAGTAGCTGTGGAGGTGCTCCACACACAACCGCGAGCTGACAACGTTTGTTGGGCATTTACTAAGCGCCAGGCATTGAGCCAAGGGTCCTGGATGAATTTTCCACTTGAGCCTCACAGCAGCCCCGTGAGCTAGGTACCATTTTACAGAAGAGAAAATGGAGCTCGCTGAGATGAAGATCACACGGCGATGAGAGGCAGAGCCGGGACTGGGAGCCAGCAGTCCAGCTCCGGCACTTCCCTCTTCAACGCTGAGAGCAGTGGCTGTTTTCCTGCTTCCAGAAGCTCTCCTCTCCCTCCGAAGGTCCAGTTCCCATTCTCTGACACATTAATGCCCTGTCAGAGAAAATGTAAAGCAAATGTCAAAAACTTTAATCAGCTAAACACCTTTATGCCAAAGTGAGGAAATAGGAACTTACTTATTTGAAGACTTGCTATTCAATAATAAACCCAGGACATCTCATTCCTTAAAAAAATCCCACCTCTAGGAACCTAAATTTGGCAGAGTGGTAAAGCGTGTGGGTACATAAGTGCTCTAACATGAAGCCTGGCTGACAGCCCCTGAAGGTCACAATGGCCTCTTCCTCGGAGACGCAGGGCAGAAAGTAAGCCACCAGCTAAGCAGACCAGTACACGTCACTGCCACCTTGATGGCACCATTGGTCTTTCCACAGTGACTCAATGGGCCAAATCAATACGACGTTATGAACTCTTGCTCCTAGTTCTGCTATGGCCTGCCCCAAGCTATGTCACCAAACAGGCTATCCCACCACCCACACCACTGAGATCCTGGAGGACAGCAGCCATCACCTGTCACTTTCTGCTGGTGATGAGGTTCTAGGTATCTTGCCACGCCCCTGGTGCAGTGTTAGAAGGATAAGACACTGTGCGTCTCTGCAGGCAGCTCTTGCCAAGAGCAAAAGAACGTTGCCTTTTCCTTGAATTACACTAATGCCTGATAAAATATTTTTTACTCTTCCAAATACCTGTAAAGAAACAACAGCAGCAATAACAACAGTGACGGTAGCTATCATTTTTTGAGTGGGGCAGGCCCTGGGCCAGAGACTTGCCCTGGGTCATCTCATTTATCCTTCCCAGCAACACTAGGAGATAGAGATTACTATCCCCACTTAACAGAGGAGGAAAGTGACCCTCAGAGGGTAAAGATCTTGCTCTGAGATTTGATTCCTACTTTCCAGCTTGGGAATTGATATATATGACTGAAGCCAGTTGTCAGGAATAGACCTCAAGCTTCCTTGCTCCTGGCCTGCTCTGTCCCCATATGTGGCAGGGTTTTCTTTTTTCTCAGATATACCCCTGTTGCAGAAGGATATATGCAATGAATGCAATAAGGATATATGCTGTGAAATTCCCTTCCTTCAAGGTGCCCCTAGAAGAGGCAAATGGCCTGTGGATGAGAAACTCACTGTCCATTAGAGATAGTTTATTAGCCTCAAGAATAGGTGATGGGGCGCTAGTTTCTAAGCTCCTAGAGCCAAGAAGACTTTGTCTTTTTGAAGAAAAGTCTTTGGGAAAACTGAAGGTTTTGAAATTTTTTGTACCCCCTGCAATTTAAAATGGGGTAAAGTGCTGCAGCTTTCTGGTGTCTCCTCCATGGAAACACAGGCCATGGGGCCATGAGACCCTTCTTTCCAAAGGGCCCCTCACATCATTTAGAATGAACACGTAGCCCCCACCCCAGCCTGCTCTGGAAATGCAGGTGGCCCACGCCAAAGGGAAGCCTGGGTCTCTCTTTTATTTTTTTTACTTTTTTATTTTTTTTTTGCTGAGGAAGATTAGCCCTGAGCTAACATCTGTTGCCAATCCTCCTATTTTTTCTTTTTTCCTTTTTTTTTTTTTTTTTTGCTTGAGGAAGATTTGCCCTGAGCTAACATCTGTGCTAATCTTCCCCCACTTTATATGTGGGTTGCCACCACAGCATGGCTGACTGTAGGTCTGCGTCCAGGATCTGAACCTGCAAACCCAGGCCGCTGAAGCAGAGTGTGCTGAACTTAACCACTATGCCATGGGGCCGGTCCCCTGGGCCTCTTTTAAGAACACTCACTGGAGCTGGCCTGGTGGCACAGCAGTTGAGTTCGCACATTCCGCTTCTCCGCAGCCCCGCGTTCACTGGTTCGGATCCCAGGTGCGGACATGACACCACTTGGCAAGCAGCCATGCTGTGGCAGGCGTCCCACATATAAACTAGAGGAAGTTGGGCATGGATGTTAGCTCAGGGCCAGTCTTCCTCACCAAAAATGGGGAGGATTGGTAGTAGTTAGCTCAGGGCTAATCTTCCTCAAAATAAATAAATAAATAAATAAATAAAAGAACACTTGCTATGGCTGCACACAAGTCCTCTCCCCACTGCTAAGGCAGCCCCTCTCGGCTGCTGGTCTCGCCTAACTCCAGCTCCCCACACCCTCCACTACCTTCCCTTCTGAGGCCACAACTACGCAGTGCATCAACTTGTACTTCAAGCTGAATTGCCTGAATTTTTTGTTTTTTTAATGATCTTAGCTGATTTTGGCACAAAGGATCCCATCAGTCCCCAAATATCAAGAAGACCATTTGAGAACGTGTGGCCTTAGTCACAGACAAGAAACTGAGAACCGAATTTGCTTTTCACTTTAGAGAGGAGGAAATCACAGTCACCCCAAAATCCACATCACCCCCCATCCTCAGCCCAACCCCTGTCCATGCTGACACACCCATATGCAGTTAGAGTGGCTCCCTTCAAGCTCTGCACCCCGCCTCGTTCCCCTCACCCCCCCACCCCACCTTCACATCAACCGTCTTGGCCACCACACAGCCTGTCACTGGGTGCTGGCAGCCTCCAGGCACGTCCCCCTCGAAGGATTTTTTAAAATCCTTTAGCCTTGCTGACACCCAGTTAAGGGAGCTGGGGTTTGTCATTAGACACGGGCTGAGCTTGCAGCCTGAGAAGGCACCACGCCAGCTTGAAACACAGCTCAGATTAACACACCCTCCCCACGGTTCACAGCTTTCTCCGCAGGAGAGAGCGCCAAGGGCAGAGGAGAGCGGGGGCTGGTCCAGCCTTCTCAGATCCGCCTTGGGGTTCTGCGAGCTCATGTGGCAGGCAGAATGCCCTGGGGAAGGCGGCCAGGGGGCAGTCCGTCCACTCCCAATAGTCCATTCCCCTCCCCTTACTCTGGGGAAAGAAACTTGAAGAGAAGCATCGGTTTAGTGTCCTGAAAAGACAGAGATTCTCGTTCTCAGCCACTGCCATTTGCTCATCTAGCCCCAGAGGAGTGGCAGGTCCCATCGGGGGCTGCAATCCTGACGCTGCGGCAGCAGATGCAGTCCGTGAGGCCGTCAGGAGCTAGTTCTCAAAAGATGGAAACAAACAGGCACTGAGCGTTTCCCTGGTGTGGCCCCAGGATGACAAGTTTATCACTGTCGTTGTCACTCTAGGGGCCTGCCTTAGAGGGTTGCAGCACCCTGTCCATCAGCCATGCACAGACTCTCTGACTCCAAAGGCATCAAGTAGGCCTTAAAAGGCAGCTTGATCTCTATCAGCCAGAACATTCCTCCATTGCACTGTCAGCCCAGCCCCAGGCCTTCCCAGCGCAGAAGCTTCCAAAAGCCACTTCCTCCCCGCATTTTTACATCTCTGAAATAAGGACAGTTCACTCAATTGCAACTTGAAGATTAATTCATAAAAATGGCAGTAAACGACTTCACAAGTCTTAAAACACAACCTGCCCTTCCTGTATCGCGACAACTGCCAGCTTGCAAAGAAAAGATTCAACGGGCGGTAACGCAGCCAGCCAGGTGGTCCAGGCTCACAGAGGAAAAAAGTCTTGCTCCTTCTTGTAAATGACCTCGTGGTCCAGAGTGATTTCCCTGCCCGTAGTGATGACCCAGAGCTGCGAGGCTCACGGTCAGATACATCCAGAAACTTTGCTAGCCGAGGACTGCTTAAGAATGCTGGTTAGCCTCATGAAACATTCCATACCCCCCTTGGGGCTTTTAAAAGGCCAGTGAGATATAAGAAAGGCTCAGTGAGCAGGCCATGAGAGCCCATTGCTGGGACACTCTTACCAGATGGACTCATAAATATAAAAAGCAGGCACACTGCCCCCGCCTTGGGCACACACCCCCACCCCCAGGAGGAAGGTTCCCACGAACGTGGTCATTCCTAGAGAACAGCCCAGGGCAGCTGGAATGGCCCGAGCAGCTGGCTCTCCCCGCCGGAACCAGGCGTGTTTCTTTCACAGACAGCTGGCTCTCGTTCTCCACACACAGCCCCTCGCGGCCAGCCGTCCCCTCAGCTCTGGGGAAGCCCAGCTTGGAAGAATAGGGATGCTTGGATAGCCCCACTCCCCAGCCTCAACTGCCGAGAACAAGAAGAGCTCCATGGGAAAGGACATCCCAGGGAGGCGGTCTTCCTCCCACCCACTCCACCTATTCCAGACTCCTCCAGGAACAGAGGGGAGTGCATCCAGTAACTTCCAAAAACGCCCTCTCCTCATGAGCCTAAACCAGGGGCAAACACAGACACTGGGAGAGTGGTTTCTTGGGAGCTTCACTTGGAGAAGGCTCACCCAGGATAGTGGCACCCTGCAAGGCCAGCCAGCCCTGCCAACACCACGGGCAAGGTGGCGAAGTGGGGCTCCCAAGCCCTGAATCTTCCATGGCTTCTCCTTCCCTGCCAAAAAGGCTCCTCAGTTTGGTATTTAAGGCCCTCCACCATTTGCCTCAATATTATTCCCTGGCCCCCAAGACCCAGCTCCACGCCTACTGAAACTCTCCTGGTTAGCATGCCCCACACAGGCCCCCGGCTCTCTTGCTCTCCTCGTTGTTCCCACAGCCGCCCTACGCAGCATTCCCTCCCCTGAGGCCCTTCCTTTTACCACAGGCACCTGTGAATTGTCACTGGCCTTTTTCCTCGTGATGGGCTCTGTCCCCGACCTCTCACTCTCCAGTGCGTGGCATGGAGCCTGGTACCTGGCCACCCAGTAAGTGGTAGTTGAGACCCGGATCCAAACAATATGGATAAAGGCTGGGTACTTCCAGAAAGCTCTTTCACTAAGCCAAGCCCAAGCAGAGCATTGGCCACTTCTGTCTTCCCTGGTGTTGTCCCTGCCCTCGGGGCCCCTTCGGGACTGGTTCCATTCTCGCTCTCTCTGCTCTCCAGACCCTACGTGGACCTGGTGAACCTGCTGCTGACCTGCGGGGAGGAGGTGAAGGAGGCCATCACCCACAGCGTGCAGGCTCAGTGCGAGCAGAGCTGGGGAAGCCTGTGCTCCATCCTGAGCTTCTGCACCTCAGCCATCCAGAGGCCCCCCACCGTGCCCCCCGAGCGCCGGCTCCAGGGGGACAGAGCCAGGCTCTCCAGGGCCCACCACGAGGAAGCGGGTCACCACCTCTCGGAACCCAGTAGTCAGGAGACCGGCCGAGGTGCCAAGGGCGAGCGAGGTAGCAAGAGCCACCCAAACACCCACACCCGGGGGAGAGCGGGCAGCCATGGGGCCCAGGGAACTTCTGGAAGCAGCGAGTGGGAGGACGAACAGTCTGAGTATTCCGATATCCGAAGGTGAAACGAAAAGCCTGGCCAGGAAATCTTTCCGCCACGCCGTCCATTTTCTTCTCTATGGACATTCCAAAACATTTGCCATTAAAGAGGGGGGATGTGGCTCGCAGGATTTGGTGAGGCTCGCAGACTTGATGAAGGTGTGTGTTAGTGGATGAACAGGTGAGGCGGAGACGCCCTGGGCAGCAACAAGGTCTCGGCTGTGCCCGGTGGGTTCCGCCCTTGCCCATCCTCAAGTGGGGCTGCCACGTGTCATCCCTGCAACTTTGTCTTCCTTCCACCTGCAGAGCCCTGGGCCCCGGGTCAGCGGCCTGCTGTTTACTCTGCTGTGGGGGAGGTGGAGCGGGGACGGCGCAGGTTAAGCGGCCCACCTGGGCTGGCCCACGCGCTTGGTGCCGGTCCCCACCCCCTAGCTCTGGTGCTGTCCTGGCGGAGAGCAGCCGGATTCTGGTCAGGCGTGGATGTGAAAATCTTGCGAATCAGGAGATGGGTGGCAAGGAGGCGGGACCGTGTGGGTGCTTGGTGCCAAACCAAAATTCAGTTTCTTGCATGGGACTTCGAGGTTTGCAGCTGCTTGACAGGGGCGGGCGGGGGTTCTAAGTGTAATTTCTGAGCCATTGTTCTGTCTGGAGGCCCCTGTCTGAGGGAGTGGCCCCTGTGTGTTTGTACCTTAACCACTGCTTCAAGTCTCGATTTCACTTTTTTATTTATCCAGTTACATCTGCATATCTGTCGTCTAAATAAATGGCTTTCAAATAAGGCAACTGGGTCATTAAAACCAGCTCAATGGGGAAAAAAAAGCCAGCCCATCTTTTGGGGCTCATTTTTTAAGTGCTGTTTTAAAAGGAATCGACAACCAATGCAGCCGTCCACCTGACTGCCTGGCGTGGGCTTGGAGCCACTTAGGGCAAGCCCCACGCCTGGAGGACAATGCACACACAAGGAGTACGTTTGACACGTCCCTCAGCATCTCCTTATCTCCCCTGGACCCTCAGCCAAGATCGATAAAGCAGCATGCCCTGGACTCCGTGAGGCCAAGTTGGAAGGCTGCCTTCTCTGTGCTGGAGGATTGCAAAAGGGGAGAGGAGAATGGAGACAACTCAGTAATTTCCATCAGGGAATGCCGACCTTTTACATCAATGGAGGAGACTGCCGAAAATCGCTGAGGGACGGGATATTCCAGATCCTGATTGGAAATTTAGCAACGAGGAAAGGAGTCAGAATGGACAAAGGAAAGGCAGAGAGGAGAGACAGAACTGAAAATACCAGGAGACAAGGGCGAGGATTATAACAGAAAGTGTCAGCAGCGGATTTCTGGCGGTTACCTAAAAAGTTTCAGAGAGAGGCCTTTTCTTTTCTTTCCTAATAGGCTATCAGATTATCCTTCCTTGCAGCCAGTACTCAAATAGGAGCACAGGATTGCAAGGAGTGGACGGGTGTCCTGGGCCAGGTCCTTCTAGAGCAGGGGTTAACAAACTTTTCCTGTAAAGGTCCAGATAGCAAATACACTATTTTCAGTTTGGCCGGTCATATGGTTTCTGCCGCAGCTACTCATCTCTGCTGTTGGAGCATGCAGCAAATGCATGCAGGCAACACGTAACAAATAGGCCTGGCTCTGCTCCAACGAAATTTTATTTCACAAGTGCCCAACTGGATTTGGCTCTTGGTCTGAGTTTGCTGACCCCTGTTCTAGCGAGTGGTCAAAACGTATGCATCCTCCATTTGTATCAGCTCCTAGCTCTCCCTCAAACCAACGTGAGGACAGAGGGAAAGAAGCTAAATTTATCTACTCCAAAATGATTTGTTCCGAGGAATGCCTTACCCAAAACAGCTAGTATTTAGACACCCAAAATCTCATTGCCGTGGACATGGTGCTGGAAGGCCAGCTCCCCGATCTTTCATGATCCGTGTTGGAAAGAAACTGTCTGGGGCTTGGGGGGATGTGGGCGAAATGCTGGGAGAAGCACCTAGAAAGAACTGGAGCTGCAGGAAGCAGAGGAGATGGTGCCCTTAATCCAGCTCTGCCCGAGGAGGTAGGAGGACCGGTGTGGCAGCCTCTGCTATGGGAACCGAACGTAAGCCGTGGTTCTCTCCTGCACAGGCCACCGCAGCGCGTTGACCGTTTCACTCACATCACTCAAAAGCTGGAGCAGTAACATTCTCCCGCGTTGCTGGGTCAGCCGTTCATTTGTTCGCCAGCTCCTAGGCTGGATGTGTGAAAGGCATCACTTTTATATTTTCCTCAGTGTAAATGTTGTATGTGTTCGCCTACTGACGTCCCGTTTTTTGCTTCGATTGTAACTATTTGTCATTTGTATTTATTATCTCAGTGTTTTCCCCCTGAGGCATAAAACTGCTTGCCGTGTTCATTTGAACCCCTTCACTGATCTCCATCGGATGCTTTTCATACTACCGGTTTGTTTCTTCTCACAAGTCAGGCAGATGTCATTTCAGTCTGGTTCCTAATGTTTTGAAGCATATGACAGTATTTATTGCTAAGATTCTTTTGCTCAAAACTGAGGAAAGTCCAAATTCCCCTAAGCGTTCATTTGTACCCTCTAAGCTGTAAGCGAAGTGGTCGTTAAAAATCGACCCTTGCCTTGGTCTTAATGCTTGATGCAGATTTACGCATGAGCCTTCCTTTGAGGAAGGATGTGGATTTCCAAATAAAGATACAATGTTTATTTTGAGCTTTGCATCTTAACAAGATGATCCAAACACCTCTCCTTTGTATCAATAAATAGCCCTGTTATTCTGAAATGAGAGGACTGAGTAGAGTGAAATGCTGACACCCAAAACTAAATAAATAGAAAACGCCAGCCCAGAACTGTAGTCAGACTTTGACACACACACACACACACACAAAGAGAGAAATTTAAACTTGAACCGAGTAAAGAGCTTCGCTAGAATAACATGGAAAAACAATGCTCCCAGGGCCATTTCCTAAGGAAGAACAACCTCGTCTGATCTCAGAATTGGCACCACGTGAGCTTGCTAAGTCATAATATCTGTTTCTGTTATGGATTTAGGCAACAGGATCTGTACATTGTCACATTGCATTATTTTTCTCCAAGCATTAATAAAGGTTTTAAATAAATGGCTTCCACTTGAGCAGCGTTATTGTCTGAGAGGGCTTTGGACGTCCTGTGCAAAAGGGGACGGCTGTGAGCAAGTGGCCTTTTGAGTCCTTTTAAAATGCTGGATGTTCACTTTACAGGGAGGGGAGCTAGGTGAAGCCCCTCCATCAGAGGGTCTCTCCGACACCCTGCCTGTCACCCGGACAAAGCGGAGAATGCGCTCCATGCAGCCAGCCTGGAAGTGCCAGCCCTGTGGCCATCAGGGAGGTCACAGCTCCCTCTGGTCTCCCCTGGGGCCTGGCCACACTTCTCTCAGATTGAGCCTGTGCAGACACCACCATCCTAACTGCTCAGTGGCCTGGCAGTGGCATGGGAGCTCACCCCCTCCTCCCCAGCTCTTCCTCACCACTGCAAAACCGAGCTGGAGTCCCCGATTTCCTAGGCTTTACACACTGTTAGTGTACCTTCTATGTGCCAGGCACCATGCTAGGCATTTTGTATCCTGACTATGTCCCACGAGGAGCAGATATTATCCCCATTTTACTGGTGAAGAAACCGAGGTCTTGAAAGATAAAGCAACTTGTCCCCAACCGTGTGGCTAGTGAGTGAGAGGTCTGAACCCAAATTTGCGGCTCTGAGCCAGCATGCTTTCCCCCACTTCAGGCCTGGATTTCCTGCGTTTGATTTATTTTTAATTTAAGCCAATCAGTATTATTCCTATTTTACACGCAGCTTAGAGAAAGAATAATTATGCTGTTAGATTTATAGCAGCAGGCCTCCGAGGAGTTCTGCTTTAGAATGGAAAGGAAAATTGATGCTCTCACCTTTCTTCTCGGATGAGCGAGGACCGGAGAATCATGGGGTCTCATCACTTTTCTGTGCGTGTGGGTGATTGTTTAAAAGGTTCTCCCTAAGGGCCACTGAGGAAAGCACGTCGGGAGCGGCTGGCTTTTGAGAACGTGAGGTGGAGCTTTCTCCACCAAACCCACCTGGTCACCAGCCCTGTCTGAGAAGCCAGGCTCCCTGGAATCTTCACACCATCATCACCCTCATCACAACAGTGGCAGTTTCTTGTGGATCTTTTATGTGCCCCGTGCACTGCCTGGTGCTTTACAGATATTATTTCTGAACCCCATTTTGCTCATGAGGAAACTCAGGCTCAAAGGCACCTTAATAAGCCTGGAGCCCATGACAAGGCTAGCGAGCTCTAGAGGTGGCATGCCAACCCACCCCTGGGCTCCGCTCTGCCTTACTCGCCATCTCTCACCGTAAGTGTGAAAACATGGGTTCAATACACCCAAGTTCAGAAGCGCAGCTGCCTGCCCCCAGCCCCAGGACTGCTCCAGTCCATCAGCTCGGGGAATTTTTAGGCTGTGGGAGGAAGACGGCAGAAGGGCTTCCAAATAGGCTGGTATTTAAGCAAAGTTTCCAAAGGAAGCTGGAGCTGCGTGCCCCAAAATCTGGAGACGGAAATCTGAATTTGTTCTAAAGTCAACAAAAAAAGAAAGCCCCCTGCTGAGGAGGGGACAAGCCTTGGCCAGAGAACAGGTTTCATGTGAAAGTATTTTTTTGTGGACGGAGCAGAGAAGAAAAGAGCAACAAAAGGCTTGGGCCAGGAGGCATGCGCTGCTGCTTATATGAGCAGTTCGGTTTTTATCACTCCCCCAAAAGTACACACACATACAGTCACCCCCCAAAAAGAATGGGAAAAAAAAGCCACAAAGCCAACCGAAGCTCCTTTGTGAAATGGGCGCCCCCAGGATGGACCCTTCCCTTTGGCAGAAGCCGAGCCTCATGGCACTGGAGGGTATGCACCTGCCCAGCCACCACCCAACGTTGGGGCTGCCTGGGAGAGCTGAAAGCTGGGGGAGGCCAGAAAAGCTCCTCTGGGGACTTCAGCAGGCAGGGCAGTTGTTCACAAGGTACAGAGGAGAATCAGCTGGCTCCATTTCCCTTTAGACAGTTTCCAGACTATTTTTATGGTTCGTCAAGTTAAGGGGGAGCACCCACATAAGAGAAGTGGCATGCTAAAGCGGACGGGGACCGCCTGCCGGCTCACCCTCTCAAGTTGGGAATCATGCTCAGCCAAGGACCCCAGGTGCCAGAAAGCGCTCTGTGCAGGAAGAATGCCCAGGCCCTGCAATGCTGTCCCTGGTGCTTATGGCCATATTAACAAACTACCCCCAAAATTTAGTAGATTGAATCAACCATATTACTTTGCTCACAATTTTGAGCGTCAGAATTTAGAAGGAGCTCAGCTGAGTGAGTGATCTCTTCTCCATGTGGCCCTGGTTGGGGCAACCGGGATGGAGGGTCCCCTCCCCAGATGGGCCCTTCAGGATGCCGCCTCAGTGCCCTGGACTTCCTCTCTGTGTGTGTCTCTCCACGTGGCACCTCATTCCCCAAGGCCTCTCAAGGCAAGGCCAGCTCCAGGCAGTTTGTCTCCCTTCTGCCACGGGGCCCAGCTTCCCCAAGAGGGGCCAGAGGATTCTGCAGCATAGTCTTCAAATCTAAACGAGGGTTTAGACGTCATCCTGGGTACTGTAATAACCCAGGGTCTAAACACCGTGAGGACAGGGATGGGGACACCTTTGTACACAGTTTCCTGTCTCCCCAGCAGCCCCGCCACAGCACAGTTTGAATAAATGAATGAATGAGTGAAACCTCTTGTCTAAAAGAGTGCCGAATTGTCAAACCAGATGTTTCAATTCACTGTGGCGTCTAAAGCAAATATATCCTTGTGTCGCAGTGAGGGGCATGGGCATGTCATAGAATCAGTGAGTGGGCGTCAAAGTTAAAATCATAGAAGCCTGTCATTTTGGAGTCAGGAGACAGACGGGAATAGGGATCCAGCCACTTACTTATCCGGCACCAGGTAAATGTCTTTTTTTTTAAATAACAACTGAAAAAGTAAATTGGGACTGGCCCTGAGACCTTGGCAAATCATTTGAACTTTCTACGCCTGTTTCCTCTTCTAAAAATAAGGAATCTGACAGCTACCCTGCTCCTTTGCGGGGGTGGGGAGCATGAAATGACTCAAGCTCTACGGAAGTTGAACACAGAGGAAATGCTCTGGACACTGTGAAACACCATGTACATGGCAGGTATTTTTCTCCTGGCCATTTTGGAAGGTTTCCGCCTAAAGCCAAGAGCACGGACCAAACCAGCTGCCCCATCCTTTTCGCTCTGTTCTGGCGGTTCTCTGGGGCGGGAACGGAGTCTTCACGGCCAGGATGGGGGGCCCAGCCCTGCACCCTGGGAATTTGAGTCAGGCATGAGGGGTCAGCAGCTAACCAGCTGGGAACCCTCCCTAGGGTCGGAAAGTGACTTCCAAGCAGCGGCGTGATGCTGCGGCTCTCGCCAGACGTGAGGTCCAAGTGGCAAGCTCAGCCGGGCAGCAACGCGGCCATGCCGGGGAGCAGAGCGCCTTCCTGCCAGGCTCTCTGCAAACCTCAAGGGAAGGCACCCACAGAGAAGCCGGTTCATAAACCTCTTTAATGAGAAAGGAAGGCAGAGACTGACAGAGACCAGGGAGGAAAGGCATTCGGGGCCAGAGCCCACTCCACTCTGTGCCAAGCTTCCTGAGAGCTTGACATTTGGAAAAGATCTAGCCTGAAGGAGCCAAGGATTTGGGACAGAGCTCCTTCCGGCTCCCAGGAGTGTCAAGAAGAAGAGGAGGAGGAGGAGGAAAATGACTCAGCTGAAATGAAGAAAAATGTATTTTTAAAAAGCGAAACATTGAAAGGCACAAAGGGATAAAGCCGAGCCCCAGGCTGGGGTCCAAGTGCCTTCTCAGAGGACGTGGGAGGAATCTGCAAAAGCTAGAGAGCTCGCGAGGGTCTCTAGACCAAGAGTAACACCACAAAAGTGAAGAGAGTTCTCGGCTGGCCAGGTCCACGGCCTTCGGAGCCCTCCCAGGTCCAGGTCCCCGAGGCTGGTACACACCTCTGCAGAAGAAAGTGACCCAGAGGCCCAGAAGCTTCTCCACACTTTTGATTCTGAAAATGTAGTGAGTTCTGTAACAGAGGACTGGGGTAGAAACTCATCTCCAGTTCAGACTCACTTTCGCCCGGCGGGGTGAGGCTGGAGGAGGGGTGCCCCGCCGCACCCCCCTTACTCCATTCTGTGCACAGAACCTGAGGGGGGCCGTGAGGGGAGGGAGGTGGAAGGAGGCTCCCTCCCCAGGAGCTAGCACACCTCTGTCCCTCCAACAGCGAGGTCAGATGACCCTGACTGCAGAAGTGTCATTTTGAAATACTCAGTGGAGAACAAGCGTGATAATGAGATGCAATATGAAAATAAAGAGTCTCCCTTCCCCGGGTCATCCAGTGCGTGTTGGGTTCACGCTGGGGTTCCACCTCCTCCCTAGCATGGAACTCGGTGGAAACCCACATTTCTAGAAAAGGGAAGGCTGGGAAGAAGCATTCAGCTCAGCACAGCCCAAGAACTGTGAGCCTCACAGGGGCATGTCCGCCCTGCCTGCCTTTTTCAGAGCCTCCCAGCTACCCAGAGCCCCCGTCACTGGGAAATCCATCCCCGCATGTCCTCCTGGGAGGATGCAGAGCAGGGAGGCCCCCGGGAGGGCTCAGCTGATCACACCTCACTGCCCCACTGTCCTGGAGCAGGGCTGGGGTGGGAGGCCTCCCCCCATCCTTGGGAAAGAGCTCCTTGACTGCATCTCCCACGTTCTGACAGAAAATAGGAAACCAGCAGACGAGTCCCAGCCCGCAAGACACTGGGTCATCTCAGCACCTCTGAGAAGGCACTCGTGTGGCCCATTCAAATGCCTGCAGCACCTGGCAGGGGCGTCTCCGGCCTCCTAGCAGCTGCAGCTATGCAGAAGGAACGGGGCCAGCTGCCCTCTGAGGCCCCTCTGCCAGCCGCGACTGTTCTGCAATTCCTTTACCAACCTCTGCTTTTCTACATAGACACCCACAGGCAGAGATGGAGCCAGCCTCCACAAGTGCATTTGCAGGGCCTGGGGCCTTAGGAGCTGTGTCCGTTAAGGAAGCAGGGGCAGAATTAAGAATGCCAGAGATTTGTTGGGGAAACGCGGGGAAGGATCAAACGGAGAGCTGGAGCGGGCAGGTGGAGGCTCAGAGCACAGTGCAGGCCTGACAGCTGCGTGGGGAGAGAGGGAAGGAGGGGGAGCTAGGCAGGACCGCAGTGGAGTTCTGGGGAAGTCCCCGCCAGGATGATGGAGAGCCCCAGGGCAGAGTGTGCTGCTAGAGGCCTGTGTCAGGGAGGAATGGCTGGCTCCAGCCCTCCTGTGTGCTCAGTTATCACTGGGAACAGCCTAGGAAGAGCGTGGCTCAGCCTGAACATGGGGTGGGCTCTGAAGGTATGGCAGGTGGAGGCCCTGAACTGACTACATGCTCCACAGCAGGGAGACCTGAGCGGTCCACTTCCATGGCTACCGCAGAGCCTGTGCTTTGTTAAAAAATCTTTAAACAGAGCACCACACTTCGTTTTTGAGACAGGATCTACCCATGACCAGCCCTTTGGCAAGAGGCTTCACAGGGTCGTTGTGAGAAACAAATAAGAGACTGGATGTAACAGTAATTTGCAAACTAGAAGGCCTACACTATTCGCAAAATGGTGGCTCACAGGCCAAATATTGCCTGTAACTGTGTTCTCTTTGACTCACATGTTGATTTTTTTTTTAGGCCAAATTAGTTGCCAGCACATACAAGCCACAAAAATCCAGATTTCTAGCTTCTTTTCAAGAATAAAAACATCCACTGATATCAAGCCCACATTCCAGTTGGCCACAGTCCCCACCACTCCCTGCTGTCTTATACCCTACCTGCCTACTCCTATCCTTGACTAGACTGGCCCTTACAGGCCTCCTGCCTACACTGATGGATGTTTCTAAGCACTTCATGGTCATTCCATTTCCTAGGGGGATATAAAGAGGAACATTTAGAAAACTGAAAAAGAACTCCAGGAAATTAAAATATGAGAGGGGAAAATGAAAAATTCATAAAATGATTGGGAGATCAATTTGAGAAAAATCCCTCAGAAAGAGATGAACTATTGAAAAGAAAAGATAAGAAAGAGAATCAGTCTAGAGATTTAACATTCAACCAGCAGGAGTTCCAGAATATGTAGGCAGAAATTTATCAAAGAAATAGTACAGACCCGAAGGACATGAGTTTTCAGACAGAAAAGGCACAAAGAGGACCTGAGACAGTGAAGGAAACTCCCTAATAAGATGCATTCTTGTGAAACTTCAAAACTCCTAGGGGAAAGAGGAAAATCCCAAAAGCTTCCAAAAGGTGGGGGGCGGGGGGAGAATCACAAAAAAAGGATCAAGAATCAGAGCCAGCCCTGATGGCCTAGTGGTTAAAGTTCAGTACACTCCACTTTGGTGGTCCAGGTTCAGTTCCCAGGTGCAGAACCACACCACTCGTCTGTCTGTGACTGTGCTGTGGTGGTGGCTCACATACAAGAACCAGAAGGACCCACAGCTAGAATATACAGCTGTGTGCTGGGGCTTTGGGGAGGAAAAAAAAAAAAGAGGAAGATTGGCAACAGATGTTAGCTCAGGGCCAATCTTCAAAAAAAAATTAGTGACAGGAAACTAAACAAACCAAAACTGAGCAAAAGACTTGAAGAGACATTTCACAAAAGAAGATGTCCAAAATAGCCAGTAAGCACATGAAAAAGGCCTCGACATCATTAGTCATTAGGAAAATGCAAATTAAGATGACAAGGATCCCTATCACCACCCACCCCACAGAACAGATCAAATTCAGAACAACAGACGATCCCAGGTGCTGGCAAGGCCATGAGGCAACCAGACCTCTCAAACATGCTGAGGGGGACACACATGGTACAGACACTTTGGGAAACTCTTGGGCAGTTTCTGATAAACATATACCCATCCTACAGCCCAGAAACTTCACTCTTAGGAATATGTCCAGAAAGACGCGTACATACAGCCACCCAAAGACTAGTACAAGAATATTCAGAGTCACTTTATGCAGAATAGCCAAAAACTGGAACCTGCCCAAATGTCCGTCAAATAGGGAATGGATAAACACAGTGTGGTATTTCCAACCAAGGACTACGACAGCTTTAAAAAGGAATGAAAGGCTGATACACACAACCACATGGATGAACCTTGAAAACATGATGAGAGTAAGAAGCCAGACAGAAAAGAATACATGTGACATGAATCTATTTATATAAGGTTCAAACACAGGAGACACTAAACTATGGGGTGAGCACCAAAATAGTGGTCATCTCTGGGAGTCGGGGACAGGCAGGTATTAACTGACAGGCTCACAAGGGAAACTTCCAGGATGACAGATATGTCCTGGTGTCACAGGTACCTCATATGTAAAAGTCATTAAGCTGGGCACTTAAAATATTTGCGTTTTACTACATGTAATTGATTCCTCAATAAAGAACTGAAAGAAAACTAAGCAAACCCAAAAAGATGCATTATTAATTCCATGAAAAGTAAAAACTTACATTAGAAAAGAAAATGTGATCCTAGGACACTCCCTGCAGTATGGACTTAGCTCAGCTGTGAACAATAATTACACAGTTGTAACAATAGAGAAATACACCATCTATGATTCAAGTAGAAATCTGGATTGGCAGGATGGGCAGAAGGGCAGTGTTCATGTGAGCAGAGGGCTGGGGGTGAGCAAAGAGAGCTAAGTCTTAACATTTTATAGTAGGGAGTCAATAGATAATGTCTAAAATCAAATAAACAAACAAGAAATAGCAGTGAGGTGTGTTATTCAGACATCTGGAGGTAAATACTAGAAGAAACAGCTAAAGGGAAGCAAGTAATTGTCTCTGGGGAGTAGAATTTAGTGGTGGGGAGGTGTAGGTATGTACTTTGGATCTGTTGGAATTAGGTTTGGCAGACAGAAACAGAAAACCAAAACAAAATCCTTTCATTAAAGCAGCAATGTATTTCTGTGTCAGGTAAAAGTCCGGAGCTAGACAACTCAGGGCTGCTCCACAAAGTTCTCAAACACTCAGGCTCCTTCTTCTCCTTGCTGTTCCGTATGTGGCCTTCAGTTCCAAGACCACCTTGTGGTTCAGTATGGCTGCTCCAGCTCCAGTCACCAAATCCACATTACAGCCAATAGGATGGAAGAAGGGAAAAAGATGAAAAAGTGTGCATACCAGTTGTCTTTTTAGGATGTTTCCCCAAAGCTACCACCCACCACTTCTGCTTAAATCTCACTGGCTAGAACTGAGTTGCATGGTCACTCCTAGCTGCAAGGGAGGCTGGAAAAAAACCAACTCTATTTTGGAAGTCACGCACCAACCGTGGAAGAGAGGAGTCTCAGCCATTAGGACTTGTGTTTAAAATCTTTAACTATATACAGGTATTACTTTGATTTAAAAAATTAAAATTTAAACAAAAAGAAATAGCATAAGCAGCCAACAGACAAAATGAAGAGCAGTTCTGCTCAGTGAACCAGCACTGCAGGCTGCGTTGATCCTGGGCACACACCTGGGAACACCTGATGAGGGCACAGCCGCCACCTCAGGCCTCCCGTCAGCCGGGGAACCGGAAGCAGGGCCCGCGGAGAGAAGACTAAGAAGCTGAAGTGTGGAATTAAGGTATTGGGTGGCACACACAGAGCAAAAACCTACCATGGGGCCAAGTAACTCCGTGACGACAACCTTGCAGACGGCCCCAAGCTCTGAAATCTTTCCTATCCTTCCACATCTAGACTGTGTTTGAAAGCACGAAATCGCACAATGCCCCCAGAAAGGTGGAAATTGTCATTCCTGCTCAACAGATAAGGAAACAGCCTCCAGAGGTTATAACTTCCCCCAGGTCGTAACTGGAAGAGCCAAGACTTGACCTCAGGAATCCCCAAGACCCAGTCCCGGTTTCTCTCCTCCAGGACCTCCAGGTTTTGCTCCTCCAAGGGGTCAGGGCAGCCACGGCAGCTTTCGGATCCTCTGCAGGGCCACATCAGTCCTGTCGATAAGTCACAGGGAGCAGTGACTCATCTGCAGACAAGATAAACACTGGGGAGGCCCAGGGGGATGAGAGGTTCTGTTTCCTAGGAAGTCGGCTTCTGTGGGGGCTGAAAGAGTACACAGTTGGCAGGCAGGACCCCCTTCTGCAAACACCAGCACAGCAGTTTGCAGACAAAGAGAAAGTGCTGCTGGGACTAGAGATGGGTGGCAAGCTGGGAGCGCAGTTACTGCAATCCTGAAAGGGCTTTTGTCAAGCCTGGGCCAGGAGCCTGAGCATATAGAATTCCAAGTCTTTCCTTTCCAGTTCCTCCAAAACCAAAAGGGAAAGTCATTCTGCACTGCTCGAATAATATTTTCCTGCCATGTCCCATCGGAGGATCCCAAAATGCTTCACCAACCTTTCTGGCTGAAACTGCAGACCCTCCGGTGACCCTGAGGCAGTCTCTTCCTCTCCCCACACCCCAGGTCTCAGGGGGGAAACAGATGGCTCTCAGGGAGACCGAGGCAATTTGGCAGAAGGCAGAGGGAACGTCCTGGCCAGGTCTGTCTGGATGCAATGGGTTCATGGGCACCAGCCAAAGCCCAGAGCGCAGACAGTCCAACAGGAGCAGGGCAGGCGGGTCAGCGAGCCCCAGGCAGGCAGACAGAAGCGGAGGGCAGGGCAGAGCTTCAGAGCGTGCCGAGGCCGCAGGAGGGACCCAGCCGAGGGCTCAGGGACAGGGCTCAGCTGCTGCACAGACTCGGATCCTGGCGGGACCCCATCCCCAGAAGAAATCAGCTCTCAGGCGAAGGATGCAGGTAGAGCCCACTTAAGTCTTGGCCATCGGAAAGCAAGACAGGAGACGGCCTGCTGGGCTCCAGGTCAGACTAGGGTGACGTAACGCTGACTCAGCCAGGGGGACCTCAGAGGAGCTTTTCATACTCCCTGACGGCCACGGAACTGATGCCAGAGTCTGCAGCGGAGGCAGCTTGAAAGTTCAGGGACTACAGGACAGGGCACTTTGAGGCCATTCAGGAAGCAGTTGGCCTAGGCCCCTCCCTCCTGCACCCTGCTGAGAGGCCTGTCTCCTCCAAATCATCAGAGCTAAGCAGGTGACCTTCCAAGCAGCCTGGGACACTGTGACAGCACCCAGAACAAAGCCTGCTCATCCCTGGCCCCTTCCCAGACTCCCCCAGCTTGAATGGACCTTCCTAAGGCGTGAGTCCCATCTCTGACCCAGTGCAAATCTTCTATTGTTATTTTTAAATGACTTACTCTCACTCTGCCCCAGCACCCAGCACAATACTGGGTACTCAGAAGAGCTCCATCAATATCTTTGTGTTTGACTCGCCTTGAAATTAATCTAGTTAAGGAGATTTAAAAAGAACTATATAGGAAAATGAGTATATTCAAAAAAGCACAAAATGATGCCATGAAAATAAGTGATAGGTCCTGAGGGAGCATTGAAAAATAAGTAAGAGAGAGGGAGAATTAATCTGGGAAGGCTGCTTGGAGGAAGTGAGTTTTGAACCAGCTTGAACCAGAGTTTGGGCTTATATATTAGAATTATTTTGGTTACAAGCAACAGCAATCTAATCCAAAGTAGCTTAAGCCAAAAAGGAAAAGAAAAAGGAAGGAAAGAAGGAACGAAGGAAGGAGGAGGGAGGGATGAAGGAGAAAAAAAACCAGAGGGCACTGCATTGGCTTAAGCAATAATGGGATGTAGGCATGGCTGGATCCAGGTGCTCAAATGACCTTATCAGGAATCCTCCTCTCTTCATTCTGTTTTCCTCTGTAATAGCTTCATTCCAAGGCAAGCTCCCTCTAGGGTGGCTCCCTAGACTTAGATCCTACAGCTTTGCAACCCCAGCAGCAAGAGAAAGCTTCTCTTTGCCAGTAGTTGCGGGGGAATTATTAAAAAAAAAAAAAAAAATGTTGTGAAGAGATACTGAGGGAATTTATTTGATACTGCAGCTTAACCAGGGCTATCCCAACAAATACATGCCACCTTGATCTAACTTGGGAGCAAACTTACCCCCTGTGGTCACAGGGAATGGTGCTCTGATTGGCCAGGCCCAGTCAGGGAATGGTGCTCTGATTGGCCAGGCTCAGTCAGGGAATGGTCCTCTGATTGGCCAGGCTCAGTCAGGGACTGGTGCTCTGATGATTGGCCAGGCTCAGTCAGGGAATGGTGCTCTGATTTGTCAGGCTCAGTCATAGGACCAACCGAGGAACCAGGGACCTGAGGCCACCCTACCCTAATCTCGTGGTCTGAGATTTCCCCAAAGGAAAATCAAGATGCTGTTACCAAAGAGAAGGAGGAGTCAGCGGAGCTCAACGCGCACTTGGCAGAGGGGCGGAGGGAAGCTGGGCATACTTCATACCAACTGCCCCTGCGTCTGGGGCCCACCGTCCTGCCTGATGACACCGCCCTCCCAGGCACCCCCTGCCTCTCCAGAGAAGTTGCAGAAACGGAAGCTCGGGTTCCTGAAGAGAGCTTGGGGTGCTCAGAGCGGGAGTAGGTCTGCCCCTCTCCTTGCTGCCCACCGCCCGCCCTGACCAAGACTCCCACTGTGAGCGCTCCTGGCCCTGCGGGAGGCCTGCAGGTGTCTAACGGCGACCTGGAGGCGCAGGGCCCACTCCTGCAGCCCCTGCGGGCCACCACATCCCGCCAGGACCCTCCCAGCCGCGGCGCAGGGCTGCTCCCTCACTGCAGCGGGCCGATTCTTCGGGGAGCTGAGTGGAGCCTGCAGCAGCTTCAGCTCTGCTATTCCCCTACGTATTTCTAACCTCCTGGACGAAATAATACAATCCGGCTTGTCTGCCTCTCCTGCAGACCTCAGGATCCTGCCGGAGTCAGCACATCACACTTCCTGCGGCAGCCCGGGGGGTCAGGAGTTCACCGGCTGAACCATCGCCCGGGAGCGGGGGTCCTAATAAGCGTTACATCCTCCCCCCAGCTCCATTGCGACAGCTGTGCTTCCCCTCACCAGGAAGGGAAGAGACCAAACACAGCAGCAGGAGGAATTATGCTGTGCAGAAATGCTTAGGGTGGGACTCGGAGTCCCAAGGTCAGACTCTCAGTTATGATTTCAAGCAGGTCATCTTTGGGTTTCTGCCTCAGTTTTCCAAACAGGCAAAATCGGGGTGAAAGGGATCATTTCAGGAAGTGAGCCAGTCTGATCCAGTAGGAGCTTCTCCATCCAGGTTCTGCTGGGTCCCAAAGTAGGCCGAAACCAAGCCAACCCTTTTTATAGAAGATTTTCTTGACTCCCAGGTGCTCCTGAGGAGAGAGAACTGCAGGCTAGCAGCCCTTGCCTCCTCCTCAGTTCCCTGTCCAAGCTGGGCCCTGGGTGGAACAGAAATCCAGAGAGCTGAGCTGCCTGCTGTGGGTGTTCGGTTCCCCAGGCATCTCTCAGAGGTGACTGGGGGCTGGCAGAGGGGCAGAAACTCTGGGGCCTGGCCTCCTACGTTATACCTGGGAGCCCTGAAGTAGAGGACGCCTCGGGGGACTCGCAGCCTGCCGCTCAGAGCATCACGCGTGTATAAAGGCAACAAGGACCGGGAGCTGGGGAGGCTGCAAAGCTGGGGAGGGGGTTGAAGACAACTAAATCTATGACCAGGTCAGAACAGGCAAGTGAGAGGCGGTTCCTGGCTCTTAGTCTAGAACCCAAAATTTATTTATTAAAAAAAAAAAGTAGACAATTAAAAGAAAACCAAATCTGTATAAAGTCCCTTCTATGACTAGGCTAGGGAGCCTACGGCTAAACATAAAAGACAGAGCCCACTTTGGGTAAGACTGACTACAAGGCCTTTGTATAGAAGGTGTTTCAAAAGGACAAATCTAGCAAAATCACTTAAATGGGAATTAGGGCAAGTCCTGGCAATTGTATTAGACGATTCTGGTTGCCAGCGGCAGCCACCCAGTTCAAACTGGCTTAAGCCAACAAGGGTAATTTATTGGCTCGCTGGACTAAAAAACTCAGGGGTTCCAGCTTCAGGCAGAGTTGGATCCAGGCTCAGACAGTGCCATGAGGGCTCAGCCACCTCCTCTCCATCTCTCAGCCCTGTCTCCCTCCTTGCCAGCTTCATTCTAGGATGCCATGTGGCATCTCCTGGAGGCTGCAGGCCTACGGCCTCCTTTACTGGCAACCACAGAGGAAAAAAGTGCTCCTCCTTCCCAAGCTTCTCACTGACCTGGTGTGCGTCACAGTCACTGTGGCCAGGGAAAAGAAATACACTGACTGGTCAGCCCAGAGCTGTGTAGGGAGTCTCCTGTGAGGGTGTGGAAGTCTGGGAGGAAGGCCTGGGCTGGAGACAAAAAAGGGACTCACTGGGATAAAGACGAAGCCAAGGTTGCCAGCTTTGCCATTGCCCAGCTCTGGGGCCTTGAGCGACTCAGTGTCCCACTGTGAACCACTGTTTCCTCATCCATAAATGGGGTAACATATCTACTGTAGATGGCTGCTCTTGACACCAAGCAAGATCATTTATATACAGTACCTAGCCCAGAGAACTCAACAAATAGTAGCTACTATTCTCTTTTCTATTTATTCTGTTTGTCTCTCACTTTAGTTTCCCTTTTCCCTGTTTCCTCCTTAAGCTGCCAGAGGCTCACGCTGCGGCCCTACTGAGTGTCCTGGGAAGAGCTGGGGTAGAGAGATGGGAGGGGCCTGGGGTGCACGGCCTCATCATGCCCATCCCTCGATTCCCTTGGGCTTGCTCCAGCTGCAGCTGCAGGCTGGGGGACACAGTCTGGGCCTGCCAGGTGACCCGAGGGGCCAGGACTCAGGCAGGAGGTTCTGCCAGAGGCGTCGTGAGTCATCAAGAACTCCGGGCCCAGGAAAAGGGCCACCTGGAAAGCCAATGCAGAGCCTCCAGGAGTGCACCTCCGGTTGGAAGCATCCGGGCAGGACCGAGATGGGACTGCCCTGCCGGTGGAGAGGGTGGGAACAGGAAAGCGAAGGGGCAGAGAAGTGACCCTCAGAATGGAGTGCTCACCCAAGGCCGGGGAAACAGCCTGGGCAGCTCCCAGCAGGCCGAGTCAGGGGCACCCCTGAGTTCTAAGAGATTTGAGGAATTCTCTGAATTCAGAAAAACATCAGGATAACCCCACACACAGTTCCTGGAAAGGGCCACACGATGACACCAGCAATGATGGCCCTGATGTGGGTGGGAATCCAGCGAGGAGCCGTCCCAAGGAAGACAAAGCAGGCCACCAGTTTCAGGAGGCCAGCACAGAAACCTCTGGTGGCCTTCATCCTCTCCCCTCTGCCTTTTCAAGACCTCAGCCCTGGGCCCCTTAGCCCCACTGGCTGCTCAGACATCCCTCAGCCCTGGGCCCCTGAGCCCACTGGCTGCTCAGACATCCCTCAGCCCTGGGCCCCTGAGCCCACTGGCTGCTCAGACATCCCTCAGCCCTGGGCCCCTTAGCCCCACTGCCTGCTCAGACATCCCTCAGCCCTGGGCCCCTTAGCCCCACTGCCTGCTCAGACATCCCTCAGCCCTGGGCTCCTGAGCCCACTGCCTGCTCAGACATCCCTCAGCCCTGGGCCCTGAGCCCACTGGCTGCTCAGACATCCCTCAGCCCTGGGCCCCTGAGCCCACTGCCTGCTCAGACATCCCTCAGCCCTGGGCCCCTTAGCCCCACTGGCTGCTCAGACATCCCTCAGCCCTGGGCCCCTGAGCCTGCTGCCTGCTCTGACATCCCTCAGACCTGGCAGGTGCCTATATAGACAGCGGCTCCTCCAGGCTCTGGACAAGGCAGGAGGGTCTGGAGCTAAGGCAGCTTGATTTGCCGGCTGCCCCAGGGACAGGCGTCTTGGACCTGACTGCCCCGCGGCCTGCACAAGCCCCCGCACTTCAGCTGGGCTCTTAGGGCTTCTCATGTGGTGCCCCTCCCTCCTGGCCGTTCCAGCCTCTCACTATTCTCCCAACACCTGTAAGGCGGGTCCCTACACACACCCCATCCATTCCCCCATTCCCACCTCCAGGCTCTTGCCCATGCTGTCCCCTGAGCACAGAATGCTGGGACTCTAACCTCCCTATCCACTTTCCTCGTGTTCCTAAGGCCCCACTCAAGCCCCACCCAGCAGCCTTCCTGGACCCCCCATCTGACGGCCTGAAGTAGTTACCGTCCATCTCACAACCTGAACCCCGTGGTCATGCGCTGTAGTGTACACTCACTCAGCTGATTCAAAATGACACAGACTATGCTGGGCACTTTCTATGCACAAGGCAGCAGGCCGGGCACCATGCGGATGCCCCGATCCTACCCCCATAAGCACCCTGAGGACCGTGACACCCTGCAGAAACCTCAGCTAACTGCACCCTCCCAGCAGGCTGTGTCCAGACAGGAGCCCCGTCCTCCTGTCCCCATCTGCCCTGCAGCCCAGACTCGCAGGCTCCCGACCGCACAGCCTTGGAGAGCCGGGTACCCACCCTGACAGCGCCCCAAGGACGGCCCATTTTACAGAGGAGGAAACTGAGGCTCGGAATCAAAGTGACTTGCTGTGATGGCCCCGCGAGTGAGTGCCTGCACCTGGATCCACACCGGGCCCGTGGACTCTGCACCACGCCATCCTCTGCAGGGCGTCTCTCTCCTGTTAGGTCTCAGCGACAACATGGTAGTTGACTCCTGACTGCCGTCTCCTTCTTCCCCAGTGTGTTTCTGCTTCCGGCTGGGGTCGCCCCTTCCCTTCTCGCCCTGCACGGTGCACTCTTGGTAGCTGCGCGTTTTCAGCCCGCTTCCTTCTTTCCCCTGAAGATCAGCTTCTCTGCCTTTATTTCCCCTTCCACACCCGAGCTGCGAATCCGTTTCCTATTCCATAGCGGCCCCTGGCGGCCGCGGGGAGCCCGCGCGGTTTTGATGGAGCGGGAGGAAGCCTCAAGTGGCCTCGGGTTCTGCGGCTCATCTCAGCGTCACCCCGACGGCCACGCAGCCCGCGCCACCGCCCCGCGGACTCGCGTTTGCACTGCCTCCGCGACAGCCCGGCTGCCCACGCAGGACAGACACGGAAGCCTGCCCTTCATGCCCGAGTGGTCTCCTGTGGCTTCAGGAGGCTGCTGGGCAGTCTGGCACAAACCAGGGGACGCCCGCCCCGGTGCAGCCCCGCCGGTCTGCGGCCCCAGCAGCAGAGGTGCCACGCGCAGCCCTAAACTGCAGGGGGACAGCCCTAGGTCCACCCCAAGCCTGGGCGGGCGGCCTCTTTCCTCAAACTCGGGAAGACACATGGAGAACAGTCCTCGCTCTCATGGCATCACTTTACATGATAAATGCAGAATATGAAGCTGTGCATTCTGGGTGATCCTTTATTCTTTTTACGTAAGTGTTCATATGTTACAAAATGCACTAAAAATCTGGAAGTGTGTTAAATGTTAATGAGGGTTTTTTGTGAGTGGTGGAATTTTTAATAGACTTTTCTGTATATTCCAGCTTTTTCACAATTATCCTGGAATGTCTTTATCATGGGGCGGGGGGCGTGGAAGACGTTTATGCTCTTTGGGAAATTGATGATGTTTCCATGAGGCAGCGGGGAGCTGTGGCGTAGGAACTAGCCTGGAACTTGAGGTTGAAAGCCCAGGGCATCCACTCACAGGCTGGGTATCCTTGGGGAGGTCACCTCCCTAACGCCCCATCTGTCCTCCATAAACTAGAAATAATTATAGCTACCTACCTCACAGTGTTCCTGTGAAGACTAAATGAGATCATGTCTGTGAAAACACGGGTATGGAGTGAGAGCTCAATGAATGTTCTTTGAGTGAATAGTGTTTTATATACTTAGGATTCAGCAGTTCCATGCAAGTGGCAAAAATCCAACTCAATCCAGGTTAAGAAAAAAAAGAGGGGACAGAAATATTGAGTTACAAAGCTGAAAAGAATAGGGTTTCAGGGACAGCTGTATCAAGGTGCTCAAACAATGTTAGAAATCTGCTTCCTCCATCTCTCAGTTCTTCTTTCCCCTGTACTGGCTCAAATCTCAGGCAGGATCTGCCTAGAAGTGGCAAGAGGGCCCCCCACAGGCCTCAGCTCACATTTCAGGGTCTCAGGTCTCAGAATCCTCAGCAGGGAGAGAGCTTCTCTTTCCCAGTAATTCCAACAAAGTTCCTCAGCTGGAATCCAAACACTGAGGCGAGAGTCTGACTGTCAGACCTGGGAAGTCATAAGCACTCCCCTGGGAAAGGGGGTCTGGGCCTGTCCCACCCACACCATGTGATTATTTGGGGTGTTTCCCCAAAGGAAACTCTGGGTACAGTTTTACCAGAAGAAGGAAGAAAGAGTAGGCATTCAAAACACACACGTTAGTCAAACAATATAACACAAAGGCTGTCACAAAGCTAGGCTCAGCCTCCTTAGCACAGATTCTGATGATGTGCTCGGTCAGCTGTGTGAAGAGCCACACGGCAGTGGCCCAGCACTGGGCTGGGGGTCGGAAGACGGCATTGTATTCACAGCCTGTCCATGTGACCTCGAGTGAGCCTCTTGGCGGGGCTGGTCTCAGTCTCCCAATCTGTCCCAGCAGGGGGTGGGACTAGGAGCAGGCTCCCACCCTCCCACGCCCCCAGGGCCAGGCAGTTGCAAATGGGTGAGGTGAACAGGTCTGCGTGACAAGGAGGGGAGCCCTGTGAGCACAGTGCCCTCAGAAGGCCAGGCTGCGGGGTTGTGCTGTGGGGCAGGCCCGAGGTGACCGGCCTCCTGGGATCTGAAGGCAACTGTGGAATCTCCTGCGTTTTCAATGTTAAAAACTGATTTAACCGTGGTGATGGGTGCACAGCTCTGTGAACTGTGCACCCTGTTGCAAAAGCCATTGAATTGTACGCTTGAGTCGGTGAACTGGACGGTACGTGAATTATACCTCAGTAAAGCTGTCATAAAGTAATTCGAGAGCTTTCTAAACCAGTCAGCCTTGACAACACATGAGGTACTGATGGGCGCCGCAGCGGGCGAGCCTCGAAAACACGCGCAAAGTGGAGGAGCCTGTCACAGAAGGTCACCTACTGCAAGATTCCATTTATACCAAATGTCCAGAATAGGCACAAAACAGGTCAGTGGTTGCCAGGTCCTCCCCCATTCTGTCTCCTTGAAGCAGAACCTCTCAAAGATAATTTGAGGCCAGAAAAGAAAAGTCTGCTGGAGCTGGAACCTGGCCAGGGTTTTCGTTTTCTCCCGACTTCCCTTTGCCACAATGAAGGGCTTCGAACTGCGTCTGGGGGACAGCGAGCGGACTCTGTTGACACGGCCCAACTTTAATTTTTGTGAAGTTAATAATTAGGCTGTCATCCCTCAGCTCCAGAGCAATTAGTGGCCTGCCGAGGGGATGAATGGGCCCTATTATCAGGGGAAATTATAAATAGAAGAAAGTGCAGGCTGGCTGGGAGCTCTGCACAGCGTCACCCCTGCCCTCTGCGCGCACCAGAGTCCCCACAAGCCCGGCTGTGTTGACTTGCCTCCGGCTGACAGCTTGGATCCCAGCTGCCATCCAAAAGGGCTCTAAATTCTGCCTCTGTCATCTGGGCCTGACTTCTTATGCTGTCCAGAGCAGGGCCGCGCAGCCCGGCTGAGAGCAGGAGGGCCCGAGGGAGATAAACGCCTTTGTTCTGGCTCCTCTGACTCCGGGGTCTGAAGGTGTCTGGTGCTGGGCAGAAGGAACTGGGCTCCGCCTGACAAGGTGTTGGGGACGCTGAGTGACAGCCTGCACAGGTTCCCCAGGTCAGCGCAGGCCTCCAGCCAGGAGAGGCAGCCCACAGGGGCCGGCTGTGGTGGGAGGAGGTCCAGGTTCCCACTGGGATCCTCTCTCTGCCTCCCTGTTTCTTCCAGCATCTCAGGCAAGTTCATAACCCTCTCTGCAAACTCTTCTATCCATCAGGTCAGATCAAAGCAGAGTTTGTTAGTTCAAGAAGGAAAAGTATCTGTCACTGTAGGGGAAAAGCAGCAGTGGAGAAAATGCAAATACCTACAGCCAGAAAACCATCATAATGACAACTAACATTTACATAATGTTTTCCATGCACCAGGCACTTTTTATATATTAGCTCATGTAAGCCTCCCAAAACAGTCCTGTGAGAGAGGTACCACCATTGCCCCCATTTCACAGGTCTGTAAACTCAGGCAGCAAACAGTCAGCTAATTTGTCACACGGCCAGCGGGTAAAATTCAAACCCAGACACTCTGGCCCAAGTCCACGCTCTTAACTGCTGTTTCTACAGCTTGTACGTCAGTCAACAAGTGAAGCAGACGAGGGGTAGGAGACAAGAAGGAGTGGTGGGGACCGCGGGGCCCCGGAAGCAGCACACCCAGACGGGGGGCGCAGCAGACAGCCCATGGGTTGCCGTACAGGGATGAGGGCTTTAGTTTTTTCAACAGAAGCTAGAAATATGAATTTCACATAAAATTTGATTTTCAAATGTTGGCAACTAACTGAAAGCTTTCAAAAACACTGCATGCACAATGGAATACTACTCAGCCATGAAAAAGAATGGAATCTTGCCATTTGCGACCAGCATGGATGGACCTAGAGAGCATTATACCAAGTGAAATGAGCCAGGCAAAGAAAGACATACACCATATGATTTCACTTATATGTGGAATCCAAAACAAAACAAATGAACAAACAAAATACAACAGAAACAGACTTAGAGATACGGAGAACAAAGTGGTGATTGCCGGGTGGGGGGTGCAAAGAGGCAAAGGGGATCAAGCAGTACAAACCTCCAGTCATAAAATGAGTAAGTCACGAGGTGTCATGTACAGCATGAGGAATGTCGTCAACAGTCCTGTAATCACTTTGTGTGGTGACAAGTGGTGACCAGACATATCGTGGTGATCAGTTCATAATGTATGAAAACATCAAACCACCATGTTGTACACCCGAGACTAACATAATGTTGTACATCAAATTATACTCCAATTAAAACCAACCAACCAGCCAACCACTGTGCAGCCCAGACACAGGCCTCTTTGGGCCACAGCATTGCAATCCTGACGCAAAGCAATGCTCCTGCCTCACAGGGGCCACCTCTGGCCTCACCGGGATTCAGTCAGAGTCAAGCCCAGCCTCTTCACTCTCCCAGACATCTTTCCACTGGGACAGAGGGGAGGGTGGTGGGGACGACCCCCCGTCCAAGCACCTGGGCCGCAGGCTGGGCTCCACCAGCAGCTGTGTCACTTTGGACAAGTCACTCACCCACTCTGGGCCCCAGTTTTTTCATTTATTAAATAGAGATGATAATCGTTTCTGTGTCTCCAGGTTGTTGGGGGTCTGGATTAAGAGGAGGCAGGAACCAAGCTTTGTAGACTATAAAGTACCTCACAGATGGGCCCACCTGGCGCAGGTGGTCTCAGTCTGTGGTCTGCCAGGACAGGGAGAAGAGAAGGAGCCCCAACCCGTGCAGCCAACTGCCCATCTCACTGATGCCCCCCCGACCTTCCGTCTGTCCACCGACCCCCAGCGACGTCGAGACAAACACACACCGCAAAGCCTGCGTGCCCCACGTCCCTGCTGACCTCGTGTCCACACCTCCCGGGACGGAGACCACCCGCGCTGGCCAGCAGACATTGCAGGCCAGCCTCTGACTCCTGCACATGACACAGAATTTCAAACTAGGGAAATATTAAAAATATAGAAAACGAACAACCCCCCTTGTCTCCATAGATAATTTGGTGCATATTCAAATAAGTAGTTATTTGTAAACATAAAACAGAAATTATGGATGGTACGCTTTCAGGAATCTGGACTCAGATGCACATTGCAGCCCTTTTTACTGAGCACACCTTGGAGGGCCTTCCACGGTTGCATACGCTACTGTGTTCTTATTAATGGAGTTCCATTACTTTTTAAACCAGTCCCCTCTTGGTGGATGTTGCTTCCAGTTTTTTTGCTGATACCAGCAGAGCCACCAAGAGCATCGTGTACCTATAACTCCGGGCACTCGCTGGGGAGTTTCCAAATGGCGAATTCTTAGATGTGGAAACACTGAGTCAGAAGGGCTGGTGGCATTAGGAGTCCTTCCATTTTCTTTGGCTTATTCAAGTTATTTTAATTTTTTAAAATTCGTTTACTAAGAAAAGTGAAGAAATCTAAAGGAGACAGCACAACCTATTAAAAATATCTTTGCGACCCTCTAAGAGATCATGACTTATCACAGTAGGGTGTGTGTGCTTACTTTAGAGACTCTGGGACTAAAATTCAGAGGTTGCACTCAGCGTTACCTTTTAAAGACAGGGAAGCCCCTTATGCCCTCCCTGATAGAGAGGGGGTCTCAGGCCAACAACACCGAGGACTCAGTAATGCAGAAGTAATCGGTACCTGGAGCTGAACTCCAGGGGAGAAGAGGGAGAGAACAGAGGATTTACAGGGGAAACCCAGTGAATCAGGAGGCCTGGGTTGGGATCTACTAGCTGTGTGGTCCTGGGCAAGTCATTTATCCTCTCTGACCCTTGGTCTCTTCCTCTGAAATTGGGTGTAACAGTCCAACCTCACAGAAATGTGAAGAATCCAGCACAATACCCAGCAACATAAGTGTCCAATAATCATTGGTTAAATCAGAATCCTTGAAACCTCCCCTGCAATCAATCCAACAAATTCTGTCTGGGTTCACAGGGGACTACTGGAGCAATGTCATTGCATGGATTTTGCGATCAAGTGACTGATTAGGGCAGTAAGAAATGGCTGTGACCGCTTTTGGTCTCACAACAGGCTGGCTGCTTCACTGGCTCAGGAAAAAGGCTGTCTTGACAGCGCCCACCACCGTTTTCTCAGCAGGTGCGATGGCTAGGGGGCTGAAGACACAAGTGAAACCACAACAGGGCACTTCCGGGGAAGAAAATGCTTTGGCTTGTGCGTTCCCTTCTTCCTGACACACCCTCTCATCTTCTCTCCAGCAACACTGACCCAAGGGCTCTCAAGAGAGCCTGACAAAAGAATCATCTCTCCAAGAAGCCCACCCTGGACCACCCTCAGTTTGCACTGCTTCAGCCCACGGGCCTACAGTTTGGACATATGTGCGCATGGACACACACACACACCAGTCTTACAGTATTTTGTGCTTGCTAAAACTCTTTACTGGTTTATGTACCTACATCAGGTCTCCCCAGCTAAAGTGTAAGCTTCCAGAAAATTAGGCATCTTCTAATTCTCAGATCTACTACATGTCACTCACTGAGTATATATCATGTCCCAGGTGTTTCACCGACATTATCCCATTTAATCCTCCCAACAACTCTGCATGACTTAAATGTCATTATGTTCAATTGAAAGATGTGTAAACTGAAGTTCAGAAAGGTGAAGTAACCCACCTAAGGTTACAGAGCTTAGCGCTCAAGGTGCACAGGTCTGCACTCAACAAGTAATTTTCAATGATTGAAAGAACGGATGGATAGATGAATGGATGGATGGATGGATGGGAGATGGAGGGGAAGATGGGTGGATGGCTGGGTGGATCGGTGTGGGGGTGGATGGGTGGGT
The DNA here is from genome assembly GCF_041296235.1 of Equus asinus. Classification (NCBI taxonomy): domain Eukaryota; kingdom Metazoa; phylum Chordata; class Mammalia; order Perissodactyla; family Equidae; genus Equus; species Equus asinus. Next base: position 10,722,877 of record NC_091798.1, read on the forward strand.
GAGTGGATGGATGGACGGATGGATGGGTGGATGGGTAGATGGGTGAATGGATGGTTGGATGGATGGGTGGATGGATGGACGGATGGATGGCTGGATGGGTGGAGGGTAGATGGGTGGATGGATGGTTGGATGGATGGGTGGATGGATGGACGGATGGATGGCTGGATGGGTGGAGGGTAGATGGGTGGATGGATGGTTGGATGGATGGGTGGACGGATGGATGGATGGTCGGTCGGATGGATGGGTAGATGGGTGGATGGATGGTTGGATGGATGGGTGGACGGGTGGATGGAGGAATAGACAGCAAATCAGTGGTACAGCCAGGTTTACCTGACTCCAATAAGACCTTTCCATTTGAGCATAAGAGGACTCCTGCTTTTAGCACCAAAGTAGGCACACGGCAGGACCCAATCAGTGTCAAACAGTTCCCCAAACAGGCAGTGGCAGCCAAGCATGCTTGTTCCAACCAGTTTCCAAAGTTACCTCACCAAGGCAGGCTTAGAGGTGCTGAATTCAGCCACAGGCATAGCTGAGCCATGAGGGGTGATGAGCAAAGATTCTCCTCCCTCCCTCACACCAGGACAGGCTGATGAGCTGAGGTTTGGTGTGGAGGATTTGGGTGGAATTCTGGTTTCCTAGGACTCACCTTCGCAAGAGGCTCCCCCTCGCCAGGCCACAAGGGGGCAGCAGTTCGGCATCTCTGGGCATCCGCCCACCCCGGTCAGGCGGGTGGTCAGGGGCTGCTGCAGGTAAGCGAGCCAGCTCCTGCAGGTGCCCCACTTCGGCCCTCGCTGCTGCTCATTCCCGCACCGGCTGTTGGAGTGGGGGGACTATGGCTGGGAGCACTTCAAAAAGCACCGGAACAACCCAAATATCAGGACCTGCTTTAGGGGGCCACTTAAAACGGAGACAGCACCTGCAGCTCAGCCCTGCACAGCCCTTTTGAAGATGGTGGCCCCACAGTGGCGGAGAGGCCCCCACCTACACCCAGCGAGAAAAAGCAAGGTGCTGAACATGCATGTAGTGTGACCTCGTGTGTACACGTTAAAGACGTGAAAATAATTGTAGGCACTGTTTGTCTGCTGGTCTAAGCCAAAGAAGAGGCACAAAGGAAACCCAAGCCGCTGTTTTAAGGTTGCCTTTGGAAGAGGGGCTTTTGCTTTTGTTTTCTGCCCTTTGGTGCGGTTTGAATTACTTTTTTGCCATTGGGATGTATGAATTCTTTTTAATCAACGGGCTATCTGGAAATTGGGGTTTGTGGAGATTTTTCGTTCTTTTGCTTGCTTTTCCTCTTTTACACTTTCTTGGTTTGTTAACCTAATCAATACGGTTTAGAGAGCAGGAGGGCAGCGTAGGGCTTGCTGCTGGCCCCGCCTCCCCAGCCCGGGGCAGAGGGCCAGGCTGCAGGGTGCCCCTCCATCTCCAGGGCAGGGTGGCAGGCTCACCCCAGAGCATGGAGCCCAGGACACTCAGAGCCCCAGGGAGGCTGGCCCCATCTGATTTTCTGAGGCTGCTTTGGAGGACCCAGGACAGGTCCGTGGGGGGCTGAGAGCTGGGTGCTTGGTGCTAGAGTCCTGACCGGTACAGCCCCCGGCCACTGACACAGAAAATGGAGCTTCCCGGTGGGGCCTGTGAAGCAGAGCTCAGAGAAGAGCAGGGCCATGGAGCCGTGAAAGGAACAGGTATGACCTGGGATTTGCCGTCCTACCTGGGCCCCGGTCAACGCTGTCCTAACAGTTTCATCAGCAGACGGGCCTGCGGAGTAAAATGGGCAGGGCTGTAGAGTCCAACAGACTTGACTTTGAACTTGGCTCCTGCATCTGACAGCTGAGTGACTTTGGGCAAATGACCTCTCTGAGCCTGTTTTCTCATTTGTAAAATAGTAGTTATAGGAACATTCTTATAAAATTTAGCATTGATTTATGTAAACCTCTGAACAAAAAGATTGGCATATAGTTGGCATTTAATTAATGGTGACCACTAATTACCATCATCATCTTCTTCTTCTAGAAAGAAGATCAACCATAAAACTGAAGAGAATGAAAACTGAGTCCAGACAGTCTGCAGCCTAGGGCTTGCCATCTAACTGCCCCAGGTCCATCTCTAAACCAGATCTGTGTCCCTCAGGACTGGAGAGGACCTGCTGCTCCTCTCTCAACCCTACATGTGAAGCCGTAGCGCCCCGTCCCAGCGCGGACCCCAGCTCCCCACCCTGCAGTTCCCGCGTGCTCTCACTTGAAGGCAACATTGAGCTTCGGATCACAACCTGCCCGGGAGCGCTCCCCTCTCCTCGGTTCTCCAGCCTCGACTGTCAAGTCAGACTCAACCAGGCTCCTCTCACCCTCAGAGAGCCATTCTGGAGACAAGGAAGACACGCTCCTTCCCACTGCCCTGAGCAACGAAGGGGGACCGGCTGAGGATAAACTGGTTTCAGTAGCTCAGGAGATAAAGGACAAGGTGGGGCGTGGGGACCCAGAGCATCTTTACAGACTCATCTATGAGTCACAGGAATCACAAACACCAGAAATGACTGATAACAGTAAATGACAATAGGTCCGCTTGAGTGAACATTTAAATTCTCATGATGAAGATTATGCAGCTACTTGGGACAATTACATAAGTGGAAAGAAGAATGCAGATTTTTTCTATTTTTTTCTTTTTTTTTTTCTTTTAACTTTCAGTGCATGTCATGTGTCCTAGTTGTTAGGTTTTTTTTAGTTCTCTGTGGGAGCCGCTGCCGCAGTGTGACAACTGACAGACGGGTGACAGGGTTCCACAACCAGGAAACGAACTCAGGCCACAGCAGTGAGAGTGCCAAATCTTAACCAGTAGACCCCCAGGGCTGGCTCAGCAAGTTTTTTCTACATTTTTATTGCAGCCGTCTAAAAATTATATCTGCCTGTAAGAAAAAAAAAAAACAAAGGAGGGAAGGAATAAATAAAAATTGAATTGCTGAGGTAAAGAGCTACAAGTTATTGTCACATATGTTCTGTTTGCCATTTGTGTTGCTTATGCCCTATTTTAAAGTCAGGACTGTGGATGGGGGTTGGTGCAGCGTGCTGCGGTAGAAACCCCCGGATTCTGTAAGAACACAGTCCCGACGCTGCTGGCCACTGAAGTCATTGAACACCCACCATGGAGATGCTCCTGGGGGTTAAGATGAAAATGGTCTCTAGAGAGCGCCTAAGAAATTGTCTGGTGGGAGGGGACAAGCACTGGTCCACACTTCACTAAAACACATGAGAAAATACAAATGTGTGCGTTTATTAGGTTCTGTCTCTTTACTACACAAAAGCGGAATTTCTCATTGAGGGGAAGAGAATGGGAGAAAATGGAAAGAGATACTATTCCATGATAATAACCCCATATTTGAGCAGACCTGGTTTACCTACTTGTGTCATAATAATAATAATTTGCCATTTCTTAGGTGCCAAGCATTACACGGGGCGCTTGCTGTATGTTCTCCCATTCAGTGCACTCAGCAAGCTCACGAGATAGTAGGTTTTACTCTCCATCTTTTACAGATGAGAAACAGAGGCTGCGAGAGGTCATTTGCCCAAAGTTGTGTGGCTTGTTAGAGGCCAAGCCAGGATTTAAACCCTGGTGCATCCCTTCTCAAAGCCTCTGCTCCTTGTATCCCACACACAACCAGATGAGGGGACTGGGCATGGCCCACAGTGAGCAGGATCTGGGCTTTGCCTTAAACACCAACAAGAGGCAAAAAGCTTCACCAGAGACCCTTGTCTTCGTCCCAGTGGTGACACGAGTGATATCTGTGTGCCAACAGGTTCTGGACACTTTTGCTGCTGGGGTTAAAACAGAGCTTTTGGTTGGCGGGAGGGCAGGGGGAGGTCTTCAGAAGATGCTCATGGGTCCTAGTCTCCACCCTTTGCTTTTCAGCTGCTCCTTCTCTCTGGTCTTCCTGCCTCTTAGCATCAACAGGTGAGAGGCCACAGCCCCCAGCACATGACGTCCGAGTCCCTGACCGTACGTGAAAGCTCCAAGGTCAACAACTCATTCAAACCACATTTCCCCGGAACTCACATGAGCAGAGCCCGTGGAGACGGTGTTGGCCAATCTGCAAATGTGCTAAAAGAAAGGATTTTTCATGAGGCCTAATTTCGCGTGGATTGGGTTAGGTTTTTGCTAATACCTATGTGTTAGATGGGGCCCTAACAAGGGAGGCACTGTTATTTCACAGATGGGAAAAACCGAAGCTCAGAGACAGGAAGGAACTTTCCCAAGACCATTGAGCCGGGAAAGTGTGACAGACTCCAGAGTCCAGGCTCGATGGAGCCCAAGCTCTCAATCACTACAATAGAACGCCTTTCACTCCGCCAGACCACTTGCAAGGAGAAAAGAACAAAAACAAAACCACAGCAACCTCTCTGAGCCTCAGGCTCTTCATCTGTAAAATGGGATAATAATACTAACAATAATTAATAATAATAATATCTACCCAAGAGAGTTGTTGTGAGAAATAATTAATACATGTAAAGTGACCCATGGCCTGCACTCGGGTAAACATTAGTTGTTAATTATTATTGAGATTATAGAGTTGAGACTTGGAAGGACCACAGTGACCTGGTCCAATATCCCTATGACACTTCCCATCCCTGCTTGATCTGCGAAGGAGCCATCCTTGCTCCACGAGGCAGTTTCTTCCTTCATTGAGACGTTCATGACTAGAAAAGTCTTCCTCACATATGTGGCTAAATCTGGCCCGCACAACGTCCCTTCTCCTCCAGGTCTCTCTCTGCCCTGGAAGAGGGACAGAAAGAAGCCAGTCCCTCTCTCACTTGGCAGCACTTCCGAGCTGAGGAGCCCACCACGCCTGGGCCCTGGGAGCCCTCCTGTCACACCCCCTCCAGGTCCCCTCTCCCTAGAAGCCCAGACTAGGACGCAGGTGTCAGCTAGGCCCTGCCACTTCCCCGACCCGGGCTAATATTCACGCAACAGGGATCCCCTTTGAATTACCCTGACAGAACCTGGAGAAAAGACCTGGAAAGCACAACATTGAGAAATGAAAAGGGCAGTTGTGTTTGGAGCACTTTGTGATAAGATGAATCTCAGTTCACGACACTTGTCGATTTCTTCCCTTCTGTCCCCCAACTCATTCTCACCGACAGGAAAGCTTTCCTCCAGTGAGGCCTCTGTCCTGGTTTCTGTTCTAGGGGCTTTTGTACTGTACTGTCCTCTTCCGGTGCACTCAGGCACTGGGAATAAACCAGGCAAACAGGGTTGGGCTCAAAACACATTTCTGTCCACACACCATGGACCACACGGGCCAGGCCTGTCTGGAAGCCGGGGCCCTCCTCCACCAGCATCCGTCACTCGCCCCGTGTCCACATCACATCCAGGGGAGGGCTAGGCTCTGGGCCAACTTCCCACAGAAGGAGAGTCGATGTTTTAAGTATCTCTATCTCCCAGAGGCTTCGGGAGCTGGGACCACTGAGGGAGCCCTTTCCATGCCAAAGGAAGATGTTACTGGACAGCAGGAAGGATATGACACAGGCTTGCTTTCTCATCTAAGAACTTAATGGGGATTCTTTTGAATGTGTGGGAGTGTTTGTGAAAGTTGAAGCTTACTTCCAAGCCTGGGCTAAGTGTGTCCCCTGGGTGCACTCACACTCTGACCTGATCATCTTGGTACTTACACTACTTTGCAACTGTCTAGACTCGTCTGGCTCCCTCCCTAACGTGGAAGCTCCTTGAGGGAGGGATGTCTCTCCCGTTGTCCTCTGGCTCCCCAGGACCTAGCTCGGTGCCCAGATACAGTAGGTCATCAAGGGCTATTTCTTGAATGAATGGATTAAATGAATGGCTCTTTTTAGCACTTACCATCTGATCCACACGCTGTACCTTAAATGAAGCTGCACAGCCTAATGAAAGGTGTATCAGGGGACCTCTGGTTTCAAGATGGTGGAATAAACTTTCCTCTTGGAAATCACACAAGGACAAGAAGAAGAAGAAACAGGCACCAACTGCATCTTCAAGGAAACCAGAAGACACCTGCACCCCCTAACCCCAATGTGTAAAACCACAAGTACCCAGGGAAATGTGAGTGACCCTGCAGAGAGGAAGCAAGTCAGACTCAAGGGCCCACAGGGTTGGGTGGGAGGACCCACAATTTGTTCTACACAACCCCCCAAAAGGCTCAAGAATAGGAAGCAGCAAGTTGTCACATAAGATAGAAGTTGAACAGGGAATGAAAATAGGAATTATTTGAAAAATCTCTTTAAAAAGTACACAGAGTCCACCAACTGATGAATGAACAAAAAAATGTGGTATATCCATACAATGGAATAGTATTTAGCTGTCAAAAGGAATGAAAGACTGATTCATGCTACAATATAGATGAAATTTGAAAACATTATGCTAAGTGAAAGAAGCCAGACACAAAAGACCACATGCTGTATGATCCTGTTTATGCAACCTCTGCCTAACAGGCAAATCTACAGACAGAGAGCAGTGGTCACCAGATGCTGGGGGAGGGTGGAATGGGGAGTGACTGCTAATGAGCACAGGGTTTCTCTCTAGGGTGATGAAATGTTCTGGAATTGGATAGTGGTGATGGTTGTACACCTTGTAAGTACACTAAAAGCAACCAAACTGTATACTTTGAAGGGATAAATTTTACAGTGTGTGAATTACATCTCAATTTTTTAAAAAAGAGTACACAGAATTTCCAATCACCTTCTTCTGATTTAAATATGAACTAAGAGGCAAGGATCACCAGAATCTTGAAGAACAGCTTGACTATGAAGGACGGAGACCAAAAAATACAGAGACAATAAAGAAACTCAGAGCAAACAGAGCTAATGCAGGGCTCAGAAGAAAACTTCAAAGAATTATAGTTAATATCCTCTGGGTAATAAGAGAAGATAGTGCTCCCATGAAACAAGAGCAGTATACTACACAAAAGGAAAAGCCAAAGAACAAGAAATTTCTCAGAATAAATTTTGTGTTTAATTATTGCTGAAATAAACAAATCTTCCCAAAAAAGGATTAGAAGACTAAGTTAAGCGTATCCCCCTGAAATACTCTCTCCCAATGAAAAGTCAAAAAAATGACAATAGGTGAGAAAAGATTAAAAAGAAATTAGAGAATCAACTCAAGAAGCCTAACATGAAAATCCAAGTACTAGGTGTTCCAGGAGTGAGAGCAGACAAAAGGGTGAAACAGAAATTATCACAAAATAATACAAGAAATTTTCACAAAGATCATAGGACATAAGTCTTCAGATTTCAAAAGCCCTCAAAGTTCCCAAAACAATAAATGAGAGTAATATACCAAGATACATCATTCTGAAATTGCAGAACAGCAAGAATAAAGAAAAGATGCTAACAGCAATCCACAGGGGAAAAAAATCACATACAAAAAGATCAAGAAATAACATGGTAGCCAACTTCTGAACAATTAAAGAAAAATGGAGAAATGACTTCAAAAATCTTAGGAAAAAATAATTGCAACCTCTATATCCAACCAGGCTATAAGCCAAATGAAAAGATTCAGATTAAGACATTTTAAGCACTCAAGATCTCAAGAATTCACCTCTTGTACACCCCTTCTGAGAAAACTATTGAAGGATATTCTCCAAGAAAACAAAGAAGGTAAGGATCAAGGGAAAAAGGAACCAGCACGAGAGGAAGCAATTGGATATCCCAGGAAGGAGTGAAGGGAAATAGCAGGACAACCAACAGCTGTGCAGAAAGCTCAGTGAGCAGGAGGAAGAGGGAAAACTTTGAGAAAAATATTGAACTGATGAATTACCTGATAGGTTTGACTATATAGAAAATTATATGGAGAGGTTTCCAGAGCTGTTGAAGAGTGGGGCATGACCTGTCAGATATTCAAAGAAAACTAAGCAAACAAAAAAATCATACAAGAAAGGAAATTTAATCACAATAGACTATCAGATTCGACAATCAGCAATGCTTACAAAGTCATGATAATGTAAATACTGAATAAGAGATTTCATAAAGCATTGAGACAAACTATTTTGGAAGGAAAGGGAAAGAGGAGATGTAAGTGGGCTAAAATCTTCCTCTGCCGTGATTGGACGTCAAGCAATAATGGTCAAATTGATGAATCCAGAGGTAGTTTCATACACACATCATCCAGAAATATGGAAGCAAATGCCAGAATAAACAGTTAAATGGGTTGAAAGATGTTGTTTCTGGGAGAATGGGGTCAGAAGTCATCGGGCAGGCTGGGGAGAGATGGCAAGATAATTTGATAAAACTTCTTAAACTGTTTCAGTGCACCAGCTTCGAAGTCAAGCCCTGCATTGACCTGGTTCTGCCACTTCCAGGCTGGGTGGCCTTGAGTGAGTTCCCTCTCTGGCCTCCATGTCTCCTGTGTTAATAATCTCTCCAGCACATAACAAAGAGGCAATGTCTTCTTCGTAAACGGTAAATAAATGGGAGCCACCTTCTCACTCCAGTTTCAGGTGAGTGTTGTCTGATTTCTTCTCGGGCAGGGGCTGTGTCCTCTGCTCATCTTGTAACCCACTCAGCACCCAGCAAAGTACGTGAACATCATCTGACAAAGCTGCCAAACTGAATAATTGGCTGTTATGACACATTGGTCATCTGAGAGAAGGTATTTCATTGAGGGATAATTACGGGAAAATGGAGATAATACCGTTATAATAATACCATTACGACCATGTCCTTTTAATTGTCCCCACAATAACAGAGTTGTATGGGTGTGGTTAAAATAAAAGACTACAAAATCATCTTGTACAGCTAGTAATGTCTAGCCATTCTTTTTTAATAAAAGCCCCCGCAGCTGAAGCCATTAATTATCCACCAGTCTCATTTTTCCCTTGTTCCTTTTAATCATAGACCGCCCCCCCACACCCCTACCCTGGCTGCCCAGGTAGAGACCACATTTCCCGGCCTCCTTTGCAGCTAGAGGTGGCCCCTGACCAAGTGCTCACCATGAACATGAGAAGACAAGACGTGATGTGTGGGAGTTCCACATCGCTTCCTCGGAAGAAAACTGCCTACGCTCCTCTTCCTCTCTCTTTCCCCCATCACACAGGCTGGGACCTGGACATGGTGACTAACAAGACAGAAGGAACCTGGGGCCCCAGAGGACTTAGTGGAGCAGAGCTCCCTGTGGCCCAGCCCCTGAGAGCCCGCAGCCTATCTAACCCAGCTGCTGACTATGAGCACGCGGTGCTGGATGTGACGGGAAAACATGAGAGCCCGTTCTAGACGGACTCCTGCTTCAGTCCTACAACCAAGCAGCAATTAGGGTTTGCCCCTAATTAATCTTTTATAATATATACACACGCTTCAAAACTCAGAATATGGGGGCTGGCCCAGTGGCCGAGTGGTTAAGTTCGCGCATTCTGCTTTGGCGGCCCAGGGTGTCAGCAGTTCAGATCCTGGGTGCGGACATGGCACCGCTCATCAGGCCAGGCTAGGGCGATGTCCCACATAGCACAACCAGAGGCACTCACAACTAGAATATACAACTGGGGGTTGGGTGTACTGGGGGGCTTTGGGGAGAAGAAGGAAAATAAAGAAAGAAGATTGGCAACAGATGTTAGCTCAGGTGCCGATCTTTAAAAAAACAAACCCTCAAGATATGCAAAAATGGGGGCCGGTCCCCTGGCCAAGTGGTTAAGTTCGTGTGCTCCACTGCAGAGGCCCCAGGTTTCGCTGGTTCGGATCCTGGGCACGGACATGGCGCCACTTGTCGGGCCACGTTGAGGCGGCATTCCACATGCCACAACTAGAAGGACCTGAAACTAAGATATACAACTATGTACCAGGGGGATTTGGGGAGATAAAGCAGAAAAAAAAAAAGATTGACAACAGTTGTTAGCTCAGGTGCCAGTCTTTCAAAAAAAAAAAGCAAAAATGTGTACTATGAATATCTCCCTTGATTATGAATTCACCTGGCCATACCCCACCCCACCCTCAGCCCCCAGCTAACTACTGTTACTGGTCTCTTGCGGGGTCTTCAGTAATTTCTTTAAGCATGTACAAACATAAGTGCTTATATTTGCTTCTTATTCATACAAAACATAGTTTTCTATATTCTACATTCATCAGTCTACGCTAGTACCGTTTCCGGGCCTCTATTCTTAGAAAATAACTAGAAATTTTGCTGTATGACCAAAGATATTAATTGCGGCACTATTTATAATAGTTTTTTTAAAAGGAACTCTTAATGCACAAAAACAGGAAACTTAGCTACCAAGATTAAATTTGTAAAGAGTATTTCATGGCATGGGAAAATGCTCAGAATTTCATTAAGCGGAAGAATCAGATGAGAACTGGCAGACACTGTGTCTTCGGCAATGTGAAAGACACGTATAGAGAGAGGAGCAGAGAGCATCACACCGAAATATTGGTAGTGCTTTTTGTCAGTTGGTGAAATTATTTTTTCTTCTGCTTCTTTATTTTCCAAAATGACCACGATGAGCTTGTGATTCTCTTATGGAATGTGGGAGGGGAGGAGATAAGAAGGGGAGGGGTAGAAGCCTGTCTCTCACCTCCATCCGGAGGCGCTTCCGGGCACCATCACAGGTAACGGTGACTCTGAATCGGGAGAGTTAGGGGAGGGCTGACTTACATCTTTCTTTCCTCCGCTTTGGACACAGGAACTCCTTGACCCGGGTCTCGATGCTGCCAGTTCTTTTGTGTCCAGCTTGCTCCCCTGATGATCTCGATCCCAGTGTAGCCGGCACTGGGAAGTTACCATCCAGGTTAAGAAGGCCACATGGGGCGGAGCCTTTGTACGAGTAGCATGGAGCGCTAACCTAACCTCTCCTTTCACCTCGAAGAAGAACGAACGTTGCCCAACAGAGATGAGAGGCCGCTCGACCTCTTCCTGCCGATACCATCTCCTGTCAATCAAGAGTTTCTCCTTTGCCACCCACCTCTCTCCCCCCAGCAGCCCTAGCTCACCAAAAAGCCCCCATCCGGGCGTTACTGCCACCCCCCAACCCCATGCCAGCCCACCATGGCTCCCTGAATTCTCCACATTCTCCCATCTTTCTTTTAGCTAGGCCAAAATTTTTCAATCATGGTAGTACCTGGATTTTAAAAAATTAATGCATATTTACTTTAAAATATAAAGACAAAGTACAACTAGGGTCTCAAACCCATGATTTCTGGTATATTATTCTTGGGGCAAGGCTAAAATAAGTTTTCAAGTAAAAAAATATATATATTCATTTCAATAAATATGTTACTTATTTAATATGTTCATATATCTTTATTTATATATCTTTATGCATCATTTATCTTACCTGCCTATGGCAAACAACTGCAGTTTAGGAAACTCTGCATTAGGGTATTCATTTCTTTTAATGTTTTACCACATACCTGAGAGGGACAATTCACTGCCACCCGTGAGAGTCCCACCCTGAGAGGTGGGCTGGGTGGAGTCACACGGGCGGAGGCGAGCTCCACCACGCCCAGCGGAGGCCAGCGGCACCCAGGCAAGGCCACACTGAGTGGACCGTTTTCCCTGGTGGAGTCCACGAGGGCAGCATTCCACGGGCCTCTATCCAGAGCATCTTCCTGACCGGGTCTGAAAGCTCCCAAGCTGGGCAGCCAAGGCCTGGCCTTGTCCACTTTCTCCCGGGAAAGGGAACGAGTCTGCAAGCAAGCACCATGGAAGAAGCCCCGCTCACCAGGCACCAGGGCCAGAGCGAATCCCACTCCTAAAATAAGAGCCTGCATTTTTAAGCAGCTTGCTGAGGTGGTCCAGTCCAATCCTAGCGAGATATAACATACCTTTGAGAAACCTCTCCACCTCCTGACGAGCCAGGATCTCCCCATCTCCTCCAAGGAGGGGGAAAAGAGATGGAAGAGAGGTGCAAACAAGATGGACCCAGCCAAACAGAGCAGGGCCTTTTAATCCCCTGCACTTAAGTGTGGGACTCTCGGGCACTTGGTGCTTTTCTGGGCAGCCTGAACTAAGGGCCCTTCGGCACTCCTCATACGCACACATGGGTGGGAGTGGAGCAGGGGCGGGGGGCAGGAAGAGGCTTCCTAGACTCTGAGACTTCAGGGGATTAGGGAAGTGACAGGCATCTCCTGCAGGAGGCTGGCCAGCCCCCTCCCCCCTCCCCGGAGCCTGGGTCCGGCCTTCACCCTGAATGCCCAGCCTCTCCCTATGTCTCAGTTCACAACTCCGGACATTTGGGGCGGGGGCAGAGGGCTTGGCAGGTCTGGTCCCCACCAACTGCCACCTTGCCCGGCATGAGCAGAACAGCAGGTGGGTCCAGAAGGAAGGCGCAGTTTGCCTATGTTGGCATCTGGCAGCATCACCCTGCAGCTTCCACGATATAAATACAGGGAGCGAAAATAGCTAATCCAGATAACAGCAGTGTAATCACCCAGCGCCCGGCCTGGAATCCTGGAGAATTTGGAGGGAGCAGCTGCTGGGGCTGCCCCCATCAGCAGCCCACTGCCCCTGGGTGGCCTGGGCTGAGAGTGTAAGCCAGAACAAAGCTGGGGGAGCCAAGAGCAACGGGAAGAAAGACATCTGATGAAAAACGCCTCTAATCACCGCCCTGCCTGGGAAGAGATGATTTTTCTAGAAGCCCCATGAAAACTCTGAGCTGGCAGCGATGTGAACCCGGTCTCCCAGCTCTTAGTTGAGACATGATGACACACATGGAATCATCTAGTTTTGTTTTGTTTTATCTTCTGGGTATTATTATCGTATTGGTATCATTGTTGTCCTGAAGCCTGGGAAGGTGGGGGCCTCTCCCATGCTCCTCCCACATCCTGGTGCTGAGCACCAGGGTGGTCAATCTGTGGCCACCAGCCCCAGGCTGCTGAGCTCAGTTCTGACATGCTGGCCATGCCAAGGGGTTATGCTGAAGTTGCAACAGATGGCCCATAGCCACTGCTCCTGCAGACACCACCAATCGTCTGGGAGAAGCTGCCAGACTTGGGTCTTCGGCCATTCTGTTCAAACAAGACATTGAATGAGGGCTCCCTGAGATGGTGCAGACAGCTCAGGCCTCCTCTGTCCTGTTCAGCGTGCTCCCTGAGTCTCTGGCTGCCGCTTGATGGACAGGCGATCCCCAGCCGCCAGTCACGTCTGTCCTCACGCTCCCTGCCGTTTGTCCTGGCTTCCCCGTTGCGCTTCTGAAGGGCCCTGGACACTGTAATCCTTTCTGACGAGTCATGAGGCACTCTCTCTCTCTCAGACACAGATTGCAGATACAGCCTGGCAGCCACAGCTCAACATGGCTGAGCCGCAGTGGAAGGACGCAAATAGGGTGAGGCCCAGAGGTACCCCAAAGAAAGGTGGGGCTGGGCCTCAGAAATATGCCCTTGGTGAGCACCCGAGACCTTTGGTTCCCTTCGGAAGCATCCCCACCATCCTCTGTATATGCAGGGAAAGGAGAGAGGAAAATTCCAGAGCAAACCAGAAGGAATGGGAAATGGAAGCATTTGTCATCTCTGCACGGTCTAGAGGTGGCAGTGAGCAAGACTCCTCCTGCCTGGTCTCTGAGAGGCTGCTCTAAGTCTTCAGATTGGAGAAGTCGGCTTACTATGAATCATGTTATTTCTCTTTGGAGTTTCATGTCACTTCACACAAGAGTTTCGTACAGTCAACCACAGATGAAAGTCACCTGCATGTGCCCTACCCCAATAAGGTCTTAAAGGTTAGCCGCAAAAGTTTCAGTGAAGAGCAAAATGTGAGCGCCAAAACAAATCTCTGAGCCCCAAGCTGAAGGAGGCCAATAAAGTGGATGAAACGTTTACCCACCAGAGTCCCCTCAGCCCACAGGAGATGGGAGCCTGTGCAGCTGAAATGCCACTCCGGGCCACCACAGGAAGCTCAGCCACCGAGATCAAATTTAAAAAGAGTATTTGATGACACAGGGAAACACTTACAATTTTATATTAAGTAGAAAAATCAGGACAGAAATTGCATATGATATGATCTCAACCATATAAAAATATACATATATTAAGGTAATGGAAAGCCACACACCTAAACACTGTGCATACTTTCTGTCACTTACTTAGATTACAATTTTTTTCTTCTTTCACGTGAACTCACCATGCCATGGGTTTCTCCCCAATTTCTTTTACTTCTAAAGGAGGGACATTGGACCTGACAGTCACCTGTGCGTTAAAAAAAATCTATGATTTCTTGGATATGATCGCTTAGGTGAAGGCTGAAAAAAGTTTCAAGTTAAAAAAAAAGTGAATTTAAATTAAAATATTAAATAAAAATAATATATTGCCTCGTTGTGGTAAATAACTGACGTGTCGGAAACTCTACATCAGGGTATTAATTTCAAAAAAGAAAAAAGCTTTAAAAATATGTACAAATGTTTGACTTGGTGCGGGATAATCCATTTCTACCCTTGAGATTCCTGCCCCAAAGCGGTCCCCACCAGAGAATCCGAGAGAGAGACAGAGCTCCAGCAGAGCCGAGGGGAAGGCCACAGGCCCCTCAATGGAGGGCAGCCCTGAGCTTCCTATCCAACCCCCGTGAATCCAGGAGGCTCTATCTGGAGCCTCTTCCCAATGCAGCTTCAACCTCGGTCCTGATGCTGCGCACCCAGCACAGATCCTTGGTAACCGTCAGCCGAAGACCGAGATCAAAGATGACAGCTGGGATCGTAACTACAGTGCATCCTAAGTATATCTGAATCTCTTACTCCTTGTCCAAAGTGTTTCCTTATATATTTGACTGGAAATGAACCCTAAAAAAGAGAGAATAAAAAGAGAAGGGAGGGGCCAGTCCCGTGGCCAAGTGGTTAAGTTTGCACACTCCACTTCGGTGGCCCAGGGTTTTGCCAGTTTGGATCCTGGGCACAGACATGGCATCACTCATCAGGCCAGGCTGAGGTGGTGTCCCACACAGCACAACCAGAGGCATTCACAACCAGAATATACAGGTATGTACTGGGAGCCTTTGGGGAGAAGAAGAAAAAAAAGAGAAGAAGATTGGCAACAGATGTTAGCTCAGGTGCCAATCTTTAAAAAAAAAAAGAGAGAGAGAAGGAAAATGCCATTCATTGAATGCATACTACTTGCCCAAAATTATATTAGAAACAGGATGTATTTTACTTAAGGCAGCCCTCACAACAACTAAGAGATGGATATCACATTGTCCGTTTCACTGATGAGAAAACTGAGCCTCAGAGAGGTTAAGGAACTCACACAAGGTCACCAGCTAGAAGGAGTCAGGCAGAGATTCAAATCTGGTAAATCTGACGCCAAAGCCCAAGGTCTTTGTACCAAACCTCACCACTCCCCGTGTCTGCAAGGACTTACATGTGCACAGAAGGCACTGAGGGGGTACGAAGAGGAAAAGGAACAGGAGCTGAGACTGACACGCTTCCAGGTGGTTGACGACCTTGCTCACAGATGTTTAAGCATGGGGGAGACACATGAGCTCAGAAAAAGAAAGTCAGAGAGAGAAGAAGGAAAGGGTAAAAAGCAGATGCACAGGGCAGCACGCAGAGTCTGCTTCCTGGCTCCGTGCTTGTTGGGTTACCACCTCCTGCTCCAGAAATGAACCCTCCGGGCCAGGGAGTAAATGTGGGTTCCACCGCATATGAAATGAACGGACCAGCTCTCGCGTCTCTGCCAGACAGGCAACTCCAGCTGTAATCTAATCGCGCCCCTTGAAGCCCCAGCCAGCAATCTCTTTCCCTCACCCTGTCACAAATGCCACCACGTTGCATCACAGATTCCCCTCACACGCACAGCCCCGGCGGGGCCCTGGGACCTGTCTCGGCCACACATCCACAGATCGGCAGGGTCAGCCCTGGTTCTGCACAGTTCACAAAGGCCAAAATAAGAGTGAGCCCCAGAGGGGCCCTGCGGGGGCAGGCCTGGCTGGCCGTGGGAGGTCAGGCCTGGAGGCTTTCTCTTAGCAGAGTCCTGGTCGTTGCTGCTGCACACTGTGGGTCTGCTCACAAAAAGTCATTAGAGACAAAAGCTAAAGAAAAACAAATAGTCCAGGGATGCGTCCCAAGATGCAATTACTTGGAAAAAGAAGTGAGAAAAGGTCAAATAAAAAGTCACCTGATGATCCAGACTTAAGATCTGACTTCTCTAGTGAACAGTGTGACATTAACAGGCCTGATGCTTAGAAAGTCCCAGAAGGGACTGTCTGATGCAAACTGCTTTGGGCACCGCCACCCGGGGCTGGGACCCCCCTGGGCCCTCCTTCCCAAAGAGGTCACTGCCTCTGGAAGTTCTGGGGTGAGGATCACGGGAAACAGACTTCAGCACTGTGCATTTACATTGGGTTCCGTGTTGCCATGTAGCTTACCTCACCTGTTCCTCCCGTAATCTGTGGGGCAAGCAAGCCCATGTCATTGTCCTCTTTTGACTAATGAGAAACAAAAGCACATGGACCCACGGTCCCAAAAGCAATTGGTGACAGAGCTAAGACTAGAACTAAAATCTGGAAGAGTGAACTCCCAGACCAGTAACGGCAAAGTAAGTAATGCAGACTAAACTCCCTTCTGCTGAGAACAAAGGGAAAAGCTGCAGACAAGCCGATCCTTAACTGAACAAATGGAAGAAATTCATGAATTTTCTTGGCGTATATAAAAAATAGGAATATATGGGGGCTGGCCGGGTGGTGCAGCGGTTAAGTTTGAACATTCCGCTTCGGCGGCCCGGGGATCGCCGGTTCGGATCCCGGGTGCGGACATGGCACTGCTTGGCAAGCCATGCTGTGGTAGGCGTCCCACATACAAAGTAGAGGAAGATGGGCACGGATGTTAGCTCAGGGCCAGTCTTCCTCAGCAAAAAGAGGAGGGTTGGCAGCAGATTTTAGCTCAGGTCTAATCTTCTTAACAAAAAAAAAAAAAGAGGAATATAGCTCAGCTCTATCTGTTACTTCCCCTGGCACATTTAAAACTGGGAGACTATTAATAGACTCAAAAGCAGTAACAAAATTATCCTGCCTCTCTTCTCAGTAAATGTGAAATAATAATAATAAGCTTTTATTATTATCATTAGTCGTAAATAGTGACAGCTTTGCCTCGGATGTGAGGATGTCACTAAGGCATGCAAAGGTAAAATAAACTGAAAGAAAAATCTACCTGGGATTTTTTTAGAAGTGGTTTCTTTGTGAGAATTTTGTCTGCCAGAATATCTTTTGAGAAAGAAAAGGGATGAATCCAGTGAAATATATTGTCCGCTTACTTTGTTGTTGTTGTTGTTTATAAACATTTGTTTTATGCTTTTAGTGAAGTTAATGATTATTCAGGGTAAAAAACAAACAAAAAGAACCTGCATAAAGACACTAGAGAGCTGACAAAATAATGAAGAACTTCCAGCTGGGATCCTAGGGAAGAAGGAGGCAGTGAGCTCATTCTCTGAGCCGCTTTGAGACACGGGGCATTTGCTAATTCTGCAAGTGGTGGCTGCGAAACTGAGTGACACTTTTGACAGCCTCACAGGGCCGAAGAGACAGAGATAGAATCTGAGGCCCACCAAGACGAGGACTGGGACTTGCTCTGGATTGGGCCTCCAACTGGATGCTCTCTACATGTACGTATGAGCCAGAAGTAGACAGGCAAGGACTGCAGCTCAGCTTCAAGTATTCTAAAGCCCTGAAATTGGAGTGAAGTAAGCCTGGATTGCTGATGCCCCAGGAGCCTGGCAGAAGCAAACACAGAGCTTCCTAGGAGCAAAATAACATCGTTGGAGGCCTCAGATTAGTTCTGCAAGCAATTTTGCAAATACAATAACCAAAACAAAATAAAAAATAAGGCACAAGGATACAAAGCAGTATTTTTTAAAAAGAAAATATAGAAAATCAGCAAACAATAGAAACAGACTCACAGAGGCTCTGCATATTGGAGTTATCAAAGACTGTAAAGTAACTGTGCTTACCACATTCGAGGAAATAAAACAAATAAAAGATGAGACTGAGAATTTTGGCAAAGAACTGAAAACTGCAGAAAAAGAACCAAAGGGAAATGTTAGAACTGAAAAATATAATAACTAAAATTAACAACTCGAAGGATACTTTCAGCTTTGAAAAATTGGTTATCTATGTTAGGTCAGAAGAAACTACCAGAATATAGTAGGAAAGACAGAAGAATTGACGATACAAAAGACAGGGCAAGAGACATAAAGGACACAGAGAGGTCTAACATGTTATCAGGGGAACAAGATAAAGACGGAATATGTCAGAAGCAATATTTGAAGAGATAACAGCTGAGAATTTTTGAAAAGTGATAAAAGACATCACCTCACCACAGATTCAGGGAGCCCTGCAAATCCCAAGTGGGATAAATAAAGAGAGATCCACACTTAGGTACATTGTTTAAAAAGTCTGCTGAAGAACAAAGATGAAGAGAAAATCTTAAAAGCAGCTAGAGGGTGAAAAAGATGGATTACCTTAAAAAGGAGCAGGAAATAGGCATACAGCTGACTTTCCACCAGCAACAATGGAAGCCAGAGGACAATAAGACTGTGTCTTCGATTTGCTGAACGATCTCGTCGCTCCTGACTCCAAGTCTATCTCTCTGTCTACTGTGCTGTGCTACCACTCAAGCTTTCATTTCTTAGTGGCCTCTAGAGCTGGACAAACCTGAGCTCAGACACTAGCTGTTTGATGATAAGCCTCTGCTTTCTCTCTGTACAACATAGACAGCAAAATTTTAGCAGAAAATTTACATAAAGCATCTGGCACTTAGCAGCTCAACCAAATTGAATCCCTGCTGCCTCATTTTTTCTTCTCCCTCCCTGAGACTCTGATATCTCCTCAAATAATTGTCACTGATAAATTTTGTTCCCCTTCTCTGTTTTTTCTCTTGTACAGTTCAAGTCCTAATGATCTGCTGAACAATAGTTATATTACACACATTTAAATCATCTAGGGGAATGGCCTGCTTTATCCCATCTCACTATCCTAAATGGTTCTTCCTTCCTGGGCTCTCGCCATCTGTCCCAATCTGGATCACTCAATGACAGCGCCTGTAAGCCAGAGCTCACTGCTCTGGCCACCTCACCTCCTGACAGCCACACATGTGAGGGTGATGACCACTTGTTTTTTCCTGCAGTGAGGCATCAGATGCCTGACTGCCCTAGGGCTGGAGCATAGCTGTGTTCTGGAAGTCCAAAAGCATAAACTTGACCGTGGCAAACCTAGAGCTCCAGGATGACAGTGGTTCCTCACTCAGTTATACGATCACATGACACCAATTAGCACTCAGTGAGAATCCACATCAATCAGACATTGCTTTGAGTGTGGCAGCTGCAGAGACAAGACACAGTGCCTGCCCCCAAAACACTCCCAGTCTACTGAGGAACAAACCATTTCAACAAGTACCAAACAGAGTGTGACAGAGCTGGGAGGAGGGAAACACTAATTTGAGCAAAGAAAAGACAAGCCCTGAGCCCTCTTTTTCTTTCTCTACACTCTCTCTTCTTAATCTCATCCATTGCCATGGTTTACATACCATCTGTACACCGATGGACTCCAAGCCGTATCTCCAGCCCAGACCTAACCACCAAAGTCCAGACCCGGAAAACCACTGCTCACTAGAAAGCTGGATGTCTATAAGAATCCCAACCTTAACATATCTCTAAGAGAGCTTTGAGTTCCTCCCTGTATCCCTCCCCTCACTCCCACCCCCCCAAAAACATGACTTTCTTCAAGTCTTCCCCTCCCCAGGAAATGATGCTAGTTGCCTAAGCCAGGCACCTAAGTACTGAGGTGTTCTCCTCAATTCTTCTCTTTCCTTCATCCTCCAAAACCAATCCATAAGCATGGCAGGGGGCTCTACTTCCAAAATGATCTTATTTATCTGTTTAGGTCTGTCTGCTCATTTTCTTCCACCAGAACGTTATCTTCTTAAAGGCGGGAACTTTGTTGTTCTTTTGGGTTTCGTTTTATTTATTTTTGTTGCTGCATCCCCAGTTGCTTGTGGACCAGTGACTGTCCTTTAACAGGGCTTCGATAAATGTGTTACCAGCTAAGAATGTCAGGGAATGTGTCCCAGGGGAGGTGATACTTGAGCCAGGTCTTGATATATAAGTAGCTGTTCTCCTGCTGGAGAAGGAGGAAGGGAACACCCAGAGGAGGGAACTGTGTGAGCAAAGACAGAGAAGCAGCAAAAAGCGCAGAGTGTCTGAGGAGCTCCTGCTTGGAAGTCAGGTGTCCTCAGTTCAAATTCTAGTTGAGCCCGGGCTCTGCAAACTTTCGAAAAGTAGTTTCCCAATCTGAGCAAAACAGAACCAATATGAGTATGTTCCTCACAGGGCTGTCCTGAGAATTCAGTGAGAATGGGCCCAGCACACTAGGAGTATGCAATAAACGGTAGTTTTATTAATGTTAATATTAATACACATGTAATTAGTAGCACAGCTTTAATAATTTGGTACGACTAGAATGTGAGTTGCATAGAAGTTTCTGGAAGATGTGACTAGATGGTCAGGTTGGAGTCAGATCACTTGAGGCCAGGGAATCGCGTAGCAGCCAAGTGACCACAGCTCTGAAATTACTCTGTGACTCGAAGCACCAGGTGCTCACCTGAGAACAAGCTTCTGCTCTCCTGCTAGCTGCACAGCAGTCGGCTAGCACAGGGCAGCCCTCAGTTACGAGAGCTGGTATACTAGTTATCTATTGCTGCATAGCAAACTACCCCAAATCTTGGCAGCTTAAAGCAACCGTGAACATTTATTATCTCATACGGTTTCTGGGGGCACAGGAACAGCTTAGCTGTGTTGTTCAGGCTTGGGGTCTCTCGTGAGACTGAAGTCAGTTGTGGTCATTGGAAGGCTTAACTGGGGCCGGAAGATTCACTTTCAAGATTGTTCACATGGTTGGCAGGTTCAAGCTGACTGTTGGCAGGAGGCCTTAGTCACTTGTCACATAGACCACAGGGCTGCTTGAGCATCCTCGCAACATGGCAGCTGGTTTCACCCAGAGCAAGTGATCCGAAAGAGAGCAAGGAGGAAGTCACAGTGTCCTTTACGATCTAGCATCAGAGGTCATACACAGTCATTTCCACAACACCCTGTTGATTACCAGGTCAGCTCTACTCATTGTGGGAGGGGCCTGGGGGCCTCAGTTCTTCTCCTCGGGGCCTCTTATCTTTCAGTCCCAGGAAGTGAGGGTCACTAGGGGCCACCTTGGAAGCTGGTTACCACAGTTGGCTAGAGTGGAACTGAATTTCTCCTTACATCCCAATAGATGGAAACAAATAACGATACTGAAAGAGAAAGTCCAAAAATAGAAAGCAGAAGAACAGGACTGCTGAAGGAATAAAGTAACAGTAATAGCATAGTGTTAACAATAAAGCTATCATTTCTTGAGTGCTTCCCTTACGCAGCGTGAAGGCTAAGTTCTTTCCATGCTTTATCTCAGAGGCCAACAAGCTACGGTCCGTGGGCCAAATCCGGCCCATCACCTCACTTTGTGAATAAAGTCTTAACGGAACAGAGCCACACCCATTCGCAAACCTACTGTCCACGGCTCCTTTCACCTACACGGCAGTGGAGTACTTGTGACAGAAACGACATGGTCTGCCAAGCCAAAAATATTTATGATCTGGCCCTTTACAGAAAAAGTTTACCAATCTGTGCTCTATCTCATTAAAATCTCATAAAAAACTCACAAAGTAAAAAAAAAAAATTAATTTAAAAAATTTAAAAACCCATGAGGTGAGGGATATCACTTTCCTTATTTTGTAGATGAAGGGACCCAGGATCAGATAAGTGAAGTGACTCTCCCAGGATGGCGTGTGGCATGAGTAACAGAGTAAGGTTCGTGTCAGCCAGCCTGACCTCAGAGCCTCGCTTACACTGGGCTGGGAATCAGAGAGGCGGGCTTTTCAAGGAGCTATGTGACCTCGAGCAATTATTTAATGTCTTGCCCCTCATTTTTCTCTGGTAGGGATAGATTTTTAAATGTCTGACAACTACTTCATGGGAAACTCAAATGATCGATATAAAACGGGAGTGAAAAGGAGCAGACGCTCAACAGAAGGGATGAGTGTCTTAGCGTGTGATGCTTAGGCTTACAGAGGGGAGGAGCGCTGGGAGGAACGACCGGAAGAGAAGCATCTCAGTTGCTGTGAAACAGACCACGTAAAGCTTACAGGTTAAAGCAACAAGACTTCGTTGTTCTTCACGACTTTGTGGGCTGGCCGGGTGGTTCATCTGCTGGTTCCCCTGAACTCACGTACGCAGCTGCACTCAGCTGCAGCAGAGCTTCTCACCAGGGCTGATCTTCCCCCCCAGGGGACATTTGGGAATGTCTGGGGACATTGTTGGTGGGTGCTTTCATCTAGCGAGTAGAGGGCAGGGATGCTGCAAAACATCCTATGGTACACAGGACAGCCCCCATAACAAAGAATTATCTGGACCAAATGTCAGTAGTGTCAACGTTGAGAACCCCGAGCTAGAGAGTCAACTGAGCTGGAAAATTCAAGATGCCCTCACTCTGGTACTGATGCTGGGAGTCGGCTAGGGGCCTCAGTTCTCCCCACGTGGCCTCTCATGCTCCAATAGGCTGGAATGGCTTCCTTACATCGTGGTCTCAGGGCAGAGTACCAAAAGAGTCAGGGTGGAGGCTGCAAGGCCTCTTGAGATCTGGGCTCTGGAACCCACCCAAGGTTTCCTCCCTCACATTCTATCGACCAAAGCTAGTCGCAAAGTCAGCCCAGATTCTAAGCAGTAGAGGAATCCACTCCACCTCTGCTGGGGAGGAGCAGCAAAGTCACGTTCAAGGTGTATGTATACTGAGATGGGAGGAATCTATGACTATTAAACAATCGACTGCAAGAGGTAAGATTAAATATGTTTCAGCTGGAGCTCCATAGCTGAGGGGACAGCTCTAAGCCAGTGGTTCTCAAAGTGTGGTCCCCAGACCTGCAGCATGAGCGTCACCTGAGAACTTGTTAGAAACGCAAATTCTCAGGTCCTGTCCAAAGCAACTGAATCAGAGACAGAGGCTTGGCAACCTCTGCGTGTTAACAAGCCCTCCAGGTGATTCTGACGCTCGCTCAAGTTTAAGAACCACTGGCCTAAAGTAAGCGACCAGATCAGAGCCCCATGCAGGCCCAGGACACCGACTTGAATGTTGGTAGAGACCAAAACACCTCTCCCCACCTCTGCCCAGCTCTCCTTGAGTTTCTGGCCACTCACCTGAGGACAAAACTCGTCTTTAATGATGGAGTTTAGCAGGAACACCCCTTGCATTCTCAACAGAAACATAGCAGTGGTCAGCAAGTGGGCAGGAGGCTGAGTGGCAGCTAGTGCCCAACAGAGAGTGCAGCCGAGCGGGGATGGGGAGCACAGGGAAGCCAACACCGCTCAGGAAGGCAGCCAGCCCTCCCAGGGAGCCGGACAGAGAAAACCAGAGGACTTTTTTGGTTTTGTTTCTGCTACTAAAAATACTAGCAGAAAATAAAATGGGGAAAATGTTCATGTTAAATAAAATTAATAAAAATTTTTTAAGGCTAAAAACCCCCACAAATGCTAGCAGAGCCCGTTTAAAATCTTTTATCCTCAGCCCAGAACCTAAATTTACAACATTGGCCAAGATGTAGAATGGGCCTCAACCACTGATGACCGCCAGCTGAAAGCACAGGGAAGGTGGCAGAAACGCCGTCTCCCAACAAGGCTGTGCTCTGCAGCTGTCAGGCGAAACCAGAGGTAGGACACGGTCAAGCTGCCAAGCTACCCTTGAGTCCCCTCTGATGACTACGCCTCTGGTTTGTGGTTTTTGTTTTTGTTTATTCTGGAAATTACTGAGATAGGTGGTGATCTGGATACTGCCCACTGAGAGCGCTACGCAGGGGAACACTGGAGCCCAAGGCTGTCCCCGGGCACCAGGGAAGCCTTGGGCTAAAGGAGTTAGTGCAAGAATAGGGTGGGACTCAGAGCCTCTCTTACCTTCCTTTCCAGAAACCCTCCCACCCAGACCCAGCCAGGTCCTCAAGCTCTTGAAGGACGGGAAGACCTGTGACTCCCAAAAGCCTCTTGCAGTGTCCGAGTCAATCCAAGTCAAGAGGAACTTGACTAGTTCCCCAATAAACCATGAAGTCCAACTAAAGGACTCAGTCATTGTTTAGCACAAAAATGGCTCAGCAGCCTGAGATATTCATCACCTCCAGGATGGGTACTAGATGGGCTCCTGGAGCCTCCGGGGGACCCCTATGGATGCAAACATACAGTGTGCAGCCTTTGACAGATTTGGGAGAGGAGGGGGTAAGAGGGTTTCACTGCGTTACAGTCAGTCTTTCTGACCATTGGCCCGATCTTAGAGTAGGAGGGGCTGCCTTCCAAGGTAGTGGGCTCCTCCGCCTGGAGTTACGCCAGCAAGAGGCAGGACATCAACCACCAATCGCTGGGGGGGCTCCAATAGGGACTTAGGGATGGGATAGAGAATTTAAACACAGCAGTTTCCAAACAGGAGCTACCATGAAGACAGGAGGACTCCCCTACACTCAGTCCTTCTACTTTACGAATTGGAATTCTGCATAAAAAGATCGTTTGCTACACGGGTTCCATTGCTTTAAACCAAAACTTTGAAAACAACTGAACTGGATGACTGCTAATGCTCCCCCCAATGCTCGGATTGCAGGGGTCTGTGTATTAAGTATCTAGGTGCGCCGAGTATTCAATACTCCTAAGCCATAATCACGCTCCTTGTTATAATCTCTAAGGTGTGAACACAAACTATCACTATAGCATAAACAACCCAACATAACACTAATTTCCCCTTCCACTGAAAAATCTAAGTTCATCTTCCTCGGTTTGAACAGGGGAGGCAGAGCTGTTTCATTATTGACCTTTTACTCTTCGTCGCTATGAGGAAATGGTGATGACATCTTTTTGGCCAGATGGAACTGATGGGAGATTTATGGAGCAGCTGAGAACTGTCAAAGGCAGGCCAGGCAGATCCCACAAGACAATGACCATGGCCTTTTCATCAAGGAGCATGTTGCTTTCTGGAATCCACTAACACAAGAGGTTCATATCTACCCAGTCATCAGCAAGATTATCCCAACACCCCACCAGCTGCTGCCACCCAATCCGAAGGCCTCCGTTTCTGCTCTTGAGGGATGGCATGTGACCGCACAGGAGTCTTACCCCTCACCCACCATCACCCCCCTGCCCCCGTCTGGCACCCACAGCCCTCCCAGAGTGGGAAACCTCATCCAATGCCTTCTCCGTTACAGAGATTTGAGAAATTAGTCACAGAATGGAGGGCGGGAAGAGAGTGGAGTTTTCCTGAAGGAACTGGTAACAAGATCTGGGGTGTTTCACCTCGAGGTCATGGCAGCTCAGATGGTCCCTGAGTCAGCAATGAGTGGTCAAGAATCAAACCAACCTTTGCAAACCCTCTGCTGATTTGTCCCCCATTCACTGGACAAAGGGCTTCTGTGAAGCAGGACTTCCAGAAAACAGCTCTCCCCACTCACTGAGCTTTCTCTTTGGAGATTGTGATCCATTCCCCGCCCCTAGCCTCAGAAGACAGCCCCAGGGCCCACCAATTATCAGACAGAAGGAAGGAGTGGAACTGGACACTGGAGCCCAGCATGTATTTGTGGCAAGGGTTTAGACTGGCTTCTGATGCTCATCTCGTAAAGTATCCACCATTGAGATGCACACTGGGACTCCTTCCATGGCACTGGTGGGCATGTCCTGCTCTGCACAGGGCGGTCCCAGTTTACACCTCCTGTCGTCCCAGAAGTCTTACTGACATCACTGCCTTTCACTCTCAAAGGTCCCCGTTTGGACAATAAACTATACAGTCACTCTGTCTTTGGCCCAGTCACCACCGATGCTTTTCAGTAAGACTCTGCAAAACTCCAGGTCGGCCTGAAGAGGTGTGGGGATTTAAAAAAGCCAAAGAGAGCAAATATATTTCCATTTTTAAAAAAGTGCCAAAGGATGGCCATGTTCATTGGTTGGTTTGTGACAGGGAAAACATAGAAACAAGCCAACTGTCCATCAAGAGGAAATGGTTTGATAAATCAAGGCTCGTCAACGTGGAATACTATACATCAATCCCAAAGAAAAAAGTGGACCCATACGTCCCGACCTGGAAAGATCTCCAAGGCTGTCTGGTAAGAGAAACGGCAAACTGTTGATCAACACAACACAAATGATCCCAGTTATCTTTTCTTTGTAATTGTACATGTAGACATACAGATAGATGTATATAAATGCATGAGAGAAAGGTCTAGAACAACACTAATAGAAATATAATATAAGCCACATATATGTAATGTAAAATTTTCTAGTATCCATATGTTTACTCAGTGAAATTTATTTTATCCCTTCCAATGTATCCAAAATATTATGTAAATCAATATAAAAGATTGTTAATGAGACATTTAACTCTCTTTTTGGTACTAAATCCTCAAAATTAGGCTTACGGCAATCTCAGTTCTCACTAGCCACGTTTCAACAGCTCAGTAGCCACGTGTGGCTTCTGCCTAGGGTATTACTGAACAGCTCAGGGCTAGAAGGACGCACACCGGATAACAAGAGTTACGGGGGGAGGGGGAGTGGGATTAGGGAAACAGAGTGATTTGTATAGAATTTGAAACGTTTACAATAAGAATATATTCACTACTTACGCAATGTTATAAAACAGTAAAAACTTGAATTTTTTTAAAAAGGGGCCAGAACATGAGATGTGACACTAACAAAGTCTATAATGAGCTATGAAAAAACACATTACTAAAATCAATGCATCAACCAACAGGTGTTCGCATCTTTTTGTTTGACTCCCATGAGCCCCAGGGGCTGGCCGGTGGCCATGGGGCTACACGGACCTGCCCAGGGGCCCGAGGCAAGCTTCCTAAGGGCCATCTCCCTTGCCTCCCCATCTGGAAACAGGAAGCCCTGATGCGTCCCTGAGGAGTCGGTCACCTCAGGGGAACAGGAGCGTGCTCCCCAATACTCAGATTGAAGCTTCGTCGAAGTGCAGGTGGGAAAAGCAGTGCTATCCAAATGGCCGGGGGTGCTGTTTTAAAATGCAGACTCCTTAGCCCTACAAAACAAGAATTCCTGAGGTGGAGTCTAAGAATCTGCAGGAAACGAGAACTCCGGGAGACTTCTAAACCCAACTAAGATACAAAGGGATGTCATTCTTTTCTAGCCAACTTTCCACTGCCAGATTCCTGGCTAGAATCTGATTCCACCCAGAATCGTGCTGACAAAAACCGGCAGAAGACAGGAACCCCAGATACTCAGGACTCCCCCTGCCCCATCCTAGAGGAAGACTCTGACTCCTTGAATGATGCTTACAAGACCCCACAGAATGAAAGCCGGCCATCCCTTGGTGAGGACTGCCTGATCCACAGTCAGCCCTGCTTCCAATCCTCCGAATCAGAGAGAGCCCAGGCTGGTGGACCAGGCCTGCCCTCGGCCCCGGGGCCTACTGCGGGAATGGAAAAGGTACTTCAGTCTACTTCCACCACCTAAGAGACAACACTGGGACATGTGGGTGGAGGGTTTTCTGCAAGGTGAGATCTCATATCTATTTGGTTTTATTGTTGTTTACATGTTTTCTCTTCTTTCTTTTTAAATAAACCAAAGGTGTTGTTTAAAAACAGGGAGAGGCAATTTCTTCAAAGGCATATTGTCAGTAGTGAAAAATAATTGCTTGCCCGTGTATGACATCTTTCATATGCACTGAGCCGCGTGAACGTCTCACAACCAGTGAAGTTGATGGGGTGATTGTGCCCATTTTACAAAAAGGATGGGAAGCCAGGAGGGTTGGGGGGATCGCAGGGAGAAACTAACCTTTAGGGGCTCCCTCTCTGGGTTCAGTCTTCAGCTAGGTAGTGTGTGCAGGGGATCACAGTTCATTCTAACGACGACCGACAAGCGGATATTGTTACTTTTCCCACTTTCACAACTGAAGGGAGGGGATGGGGCTCACAAAGCCAGGGAGGCCCACACCATCCACGGACCCCTCCGCTGGTGCTCTCTGCCATGCTTCACACAGCAGAGTCCCTCACACACCGAAAGACTGGCTGCTCACTCCACCCCCACTCAGGCACGTTTAGCGATGAAAAGAAAGGCCCTGTCTCAGCAGTTAAACAAGCAGATGAACGTTCTCATCAAAGCTAAGCGTCCTTTCATAATCTGATGCCCATTCTCCTCCCTGACACCTGGCCACTGTCAGTCTCCATGAGAGAGAGAGCAGAGACAGAGTGTGCAGAGTTTTTCCTTCTCCCTACAGGCCGGGCTGGGCTGTGCCCTCAGGCTTGAGCTCCCTCAGGAAACTCTACTTTCCCTTAAAGGTTCTCTCCCTCTCTTTCTCTCGCCCCACTCACCTCTCTTTCTTCCCTCTTTCAGTCTCTTGTCTCTCTCTCTCTCTCTTCTCTTTTAGTTTCTCTCTCTCTCTCTCTCCATCTCTCCTCTTTCTCCTCTCAATCTCTTCTCTCTCTGTATCCCTATCTCCATCTCTCTATCTCCATCTCTCCTCTTTCTCTCTCAGTCTCTCTCAATCTCCCTCCATCTCCCTCCCTCTCTCTTCCAGTTCTCTAGGAAAAGCAAACTGCAGCGAAGGCAGCAAAGCAGAATGAGGAGCGGGCCGGGCGGGCGGACCTCCGCGGGGCACCCTCCGCAAGGCAGAAGGTCACAGCAAGTGCGGGAGGCGCCTGGGGGCGCGGTCGTGGCCTGCGGTCGCGCTCTGGCCCGATGCTCCCCGCCCGCCGCTCTGCGGAGGGAGGATGAGCCTCCTGGGTCCACGGAGAGCTGGGCGGCGCTCACCACGGCAGCCCGAGAAGATTCGCACTCAGCCCCAGGCCCAGGTCTGCAGGAGCCCCCGAGGAGGCTGCCGGGCCGGACACCATCTCCAGAGAACAGTGAAAGGGCAGTGCCGCTGCCGCTTAAAATTCGACAATGTTTGCTGCATCCCAGGGTTTCCCTTCTGCAGGTCTGAGGCCCCAGATGCAGCGTCCCTTAGTTGTCTCCCCTGAGCGCCTGGGGAGGGAGAGACAAGCGGCCGAACTTGCCCCGCGCCCACCCAAGGGCTGAGTCACGCCCGCGGGCAATCCCGCTCGCTTGCGGGCGGCGCTGCGCACGCGCACGGACTTGTTGCGCAGTCACCGGTCGATGTGTTTCATATTTATCAATCTGCAAGCATTTGTTGTACACCCACGACCTGCCTAGAATGTGCTAAGAATGTATCCTCTGCCCTCAGATGTCTGCGGACAAGGCAATGCGTGGGAAGACAGGCACTTAAACTGAAAAGCGGCGCACTGAGGAAAGAGGTTACTCTTACTCTGCATGATTGTTACACGAGCAACAAAATGGTTCCTGACACTTCCTCTGCTCCCTGCCCCCACATTCCCCAAGCTCCACTCCCCCTACACCCCTTGCCGACCCCCCTCTAGAATTCATTTAAAGGAAGAGCATGATGCAAAAAGAGAAGATGCTGAGGCCCTCACCGCCTCCTTCTGTGGCTGTTTGCGGTTTGGAACTCTGGACGGAGGGGGAGGGTGTCTCACACTGGAGCCAAAATAAAGACACAGCCCAGGTGGAAGGCCTGAGATCATCTTGGGATCAACTTTCCTACGGCAGGCCTGCCTGCTTTTTTTTCCCCTAACAGACTTTCGTTCTCCACTCTGGGACAACTCAGTCACCCATAATACCAAGAGCCACTGTTTATGGAGCACCTACCAGCAAGCAAACAGTGTGATAAACTATTCTGCTTAAACACTGTTCAGGGTGTCTATCGCGCACAACAACAGACAGTAGACCTAAAACTTAGTGGTATGAAAACTACCGTTTTATTATGTTCACTGATGTGGTGGGTCAGGACACAGCAAGGATGGCTTGTCTCTGCTCTGTGAAGTCTGGGGCCTAAGCTCTGAAAACTGGACCAGTTGGGTGCTGGAAATCTTCTGGAGGCTCCATCACTTGCAGATCTGGCACCTAAGCTGGAATGACCAGAAGGCTGGTTCCTCTGGAACTGCCACCCGGTGTCCCTACATGTGGCCTCTTTGTGTGGCTTGAGCCTCCTCACAGCGTGGTGGCCTCAGGGTAATCAGACTTCTTCCATGGTAGCTCATGGCTCCAAGAGCAGATGTCCCAGCAGAGGGGAAAGAAGCTACGTGGCTTTTTCTGACCTAGCTGCAGAAGTCACATGGGGCTACTTCTAGAGTATTCTATCGGTTGTATTGATCAAAGCAGTGGCAGCCCTCCCAGACTCAAAAGGCAAGGCAGAGACCCCCACCTCTTCATGAGAGAACAGTCAAAGAGTCCTCGGCTGTGTTTTACAAGACCAGCCTCTTTAATTCCCAAACAATCTTTTGAAGAATCCAATCTTTTGAAGAAGTCAGAGTATTATCCTCATTTTACAGATGAGGACATTGAGGGAGGGTGAGCACTTCAAGCAGCTCCCCTCCAGGGCCTGAGCCCCAAGTCACTGTGCACAAGTCTCACCACCCATCATTTCTGATGCCCTCCTTTGTTCTTGATGCTCCCCGGTGCCCCCAACCCACGCTCCAGGACCCTTCCTTCCTAACCGCTTACCTGCGCCAAATTTCCTTCTGCCCTGGGAGTAGCCAGGGATACCCCCTCCTCCATTCCATCTTCACCTGGAGCCCAGGACAGAAATTTCAAGGAAGGCAGCCGTCTAGGCTATGTCCTCTACTTATGGACTCTTCATGCTCCACAAGGCCAGAGTGGGAATGGCTTTTGTCCTCTGGAGTCTCCACTGCCTGCCTCGGGGCAGCTGCTATGATGGGCTGGGTCCTGATGCGCCCAGCCTGCACTCTGCCATTGGCTCATGGCCGCTCCCAACTGGGAAACAAAACCCACCGTGTTTGAGTATCTCCTTTATACATTATCATCAGGTGCCTTAAAATAAAAATGAAGGTTTTAGGAAGACAAATAGGAAAATGGTAAAAATATTTGCAGCACAAATAAAATGAAATAAAAGGGTTATCAGCTAATATAAAGAGCTCATAGAAATCAATAAGAAAAAACTAAGATCTCAATAGTCAGAAGATGCAAACAGGTGATACATTTTAAAAAGAGTAATACAAATGGATTACAAACATTTGCAGGTAATCAAAATAATTAAAAATAATTATAATATCCTGTTTTAACCTTATATACTTGCAAAAACTCTTAAAATGAGAATTCCCAAATTGCTTTCTGGAAAGACGACCTGGGAGAGGCAGGGCAGACAGCACTTTAAAGGGGGTGGGAGGGCTCAGGGATGCTTCCGCATTCACACTGCCTAGGTTTTAAAAACTCATGGAATTTAAATGCTTCCACTTAGATTGCTCCGTAAAGATTTGACCAATCACTGTGTATAAAAAAGGACACATAGTAGGGAATTCAGCCTTCTCCTTTAAATCCAAAGGTTCTATTGGGGTTTCCCCTATTTAATGGATGACTAAAATATTCTTGGAAAAAACAGTCTCTGGCAACTATGAGGAAAACAAGCATAATCACACCTGGATTCTATCTTCAAGGAGTTTACCATGAAAGGCAGGGCTGGTTGCCCAGAAGGAACGTGAGCCCCAGATGCCCCAGACGTATAGACTAGCAGGGCCACTACCCCAAGGTCAGAAGCGTGTCACTAAGCCAGAGCCAAAAATGGGTGTCATGGCACTGGAGAGTAAAATGCAAGCCACAGCCTGGGAGAGGATATTCACAAAAAGCATTTCTCCAACAAGGGACTCACATCCAAATATATAAACAAATCTCACAAATCAGCAAGAAAAAGGCAAAAGATTTAAACAGGCACTCCACAAGAGAGAATTTTCAAAAAGCCAATGAGCATTTGAAAAAGTGCTGACTTTCATTAGTCAGCAGGGAAAGGCAAAATAAAACCACAATGAAATATCCCTACTTCCACCAGAATGGCTTAAAATTAAAAATTCATAGTTCCAAGTGTTGACAAGAATGTGGAGCAACTGCCGTTCTTGTACACTGCCAGGATGGGTGCCAAGTGGGACAACGGTAAATTGCAAGACTGTGGAGTAGAATCTACTAAAGCTGAATTTATGAATATCCTATGGCCCAGCAATTCCAGCCCCAGATATATACCCAATAAAATTGGGTGTGTGTGTTCCTCAAAAGACAGGTACTGGAGTGTCCATAGCAGCTCTCACTATTCACAAGTCAAAAACTGGAAACTACCCAAATGTGCATCAGGAGAGAATGGGTCAACAGTAGTGTATTCATACAACGACATGGCATTCAGAAACGAAAAGGAGCAAGTTTCAACTCACAGCAACTACAAACAATGTGGACGCATCTCACAAACATATACGGAGTAAAAATTGCCAGACACAGAGTCTACATACTGTCCGATCAGATATACGGGAAGTTCAAAAACAGCCCAAACTAATCTATGTTGTTAGAAGTCAGAATAGTGATTATCTTGGGGGAAAACGAAGGGGGCTTTTAGGTGCTGGTCATGTTCTGTTTCTTGAACTGGGTGCCAGTTACACAGCTGTGTTCAGTTTGTGGAAATTCACAGGGCTGTTCACTTTTATTTTGTGCACTTCCATGTTATGCTGGAAGAAAAAGTTTCCCCAAACTAAGAAGGCTGCACAGCTGCACACTCCTGTTCAGTGAGGGGGAGCAAGTGCACCACTGGGCTGGGCCAGGGGCTTAGGGGACCCCCCTGGTTTGTCACAGGAACAAGCAAAACTCACTTGCTTACCCCAAGTAGCGTCCCCCAGAGCTCGGAATCCAGGAATCGGCTAAGAACTGCTCCCAGTGCCACCTGGCCCCACTTCCCCTCTTGTCACATCTGAGGAAAAGCAGTGTAGCTTCCCATTAAGAAAAGAACCTAGAGCTTCTAGAAGATGGCAGTCACACTAGGTGGAGGGCAAGGCACTCCTGATCCCACCCTGGGCTGTTCTCACCACTTCAATTCTAAATGCCCCAACTTCCCCATCTCTCACTTCACACATCTTGCTAGAAGAAAAGAAGCACCCTGGGCTCCTTCTAGAAAAGTGTTCCTCCTTGAGGGCCACCTGCAGGTCCACCCAGGACTGAATAACTAGGTCACCAGAGTAATTCAAGAGGCCAGGAGATGGGCGAGACTCTGCCATTGGTTCAAAGATGGCACAGTGGTATCCAGGTCTCATTCTCTAGTTTCAACATGGCACACCGTACACAGGATCCATCCTGCAAGAAAACACAGCTTCAGTCTCCCCTCCATGGCCACCAACCTTGGTTTATTGATGATAACCAAATTCGGGATTTTTCAAATCAAGGCTGAGATAATATGCAAAGGCCCACAGGGAGCAGAGGGCCCACACCAGGGTCTTAAAGGATGAGAAGCTTCAGAAATGCCCCGTCCTCTCCATGAGGGAGAAAGGTGATACTTTCCCCCACTTAATTGCCCCACAGTAGTTTCTATTCGGATAAATAAACCCTGATAAATGAGAACCCAAATTTTCCCAAGGCCTGCATTTCCTCTGATGTGTTTGGGTGGGTGGTCCTCTCTCATCGGTTGGAGTAATCCAGATGATCCTGGGCGAGCTGGAAGGGAGCGAGTCTGTATTGAAGCCAAGAAGTAATGTTTCCCCTCCCGCTTCCCAGGAGAAGGGACCCTGTGGGTCTTGTGACACTGGAAATAAAGGGGGGCTGATCCCACATTATCTGGATGGTTGGTGGTTTTGCTCATGTTTATGGGGTGAGAGGAGGAGGGGATTAAAAGGTCTTTGTTATTGTTATTTTGATTATTTTTCTTTAAAAAAAAAGCTGAATACAAATGACTTTGAATATAGAAAGACAAAAAGGAGAAGATGCAGGTAACAGTGCTTAGACATCAGGGCCCACCGGCGGGTCACCGCACCTAAAAACACTTCTGCCCAAGGCCTGGCCTGCAGAAGATCTCCGCGGAGGGTTCACCACGGGAGGGAAAGCCGGGTTGGCCACAGGGCCTTTGCTAAGCCTGGACGACCAGCCTCGGGTTGCGCTTCTCTGCTCCGCCTTGTCCTCAGCTCACACTGCAACTCGCCGCAGGCTGGGGATGCGAAGCCGCCAGAGGGTGACGGCGGCCGGCTCCGGAGGTGCCACTGACCCTTAGGGCTCCTCTCCCCAACATAAGTCGTGAGGAAGCCGGCAAAAAAAAAACCCTCACTTTACCGCACGGCGAAAGGTAACCTCGCGCCCGGCAGGCGCTCCCCGAAGCCCCGGCGGCCCTCTCCGAATGATAAACCTGACTGTCCCCGGACGCGGGCAAGCACGGTTGCCCACAGAGCCGCCAGGGCGCTGCTCCCAACTAGCCAGTAGCCCAGATCGACTATTTTCGCGGTTAGGAGAAGAAAAAAGAAAACAAGCACCCCACTGAGTTCACCCGGAGGCTTCCCCCAGACGGGTCGATTTCAGCCGGTTTGGGAGTTCCTCCTCTGCCGGGTTGCGAGCTCCCGCCCCCCCGCACCTCCATCCGGGCCCCCGGCGCTCCTCCCCACCCGCCCGGACCCGCAGGGGCGGC
The DNA here is from genome assembly GCF_041296235.1 of Equus asinus. Classification (NCBI taxonomy): domain Eukaryota; kingdom Metazoa; phylum Chordata; class Mammalia; order Perissodactyla; family Equidae; genus Equus; species Equus asinus. The sequence continues at coordinate 10,757,296 of NC_091798.1, forward strand.
GGGGCCTGGCGAGGGCGCTGCGCGTGACCCCGAGCGGAAGGGCCCCAGTCTGGGTCCTAATGCGGGTGGCGTCTCCCTTGACAGGCGGCGTTTGGGGACAACAGCGGGGACGGGAGATAAGGTGACATACCAGAGCAGATTTGGTGTGCGCGCTGATACTCCTCTCCCGACAGGAAACGCGGAGCTATTTAAAAGACCCTATCGATTACTTTATCTTTCCCGGAGGAAAGCTTCTTGCCGAGAGACAAAAGATGTTCCCTCCCTAGAGATACAAGGCCACAGCCCTCCACACACAGCGGAGGGCCTGCACAGGCGACGCCCAATTAGGGCGCAGGGAGAGCAGAGTCACGTTGACACCGCAGAGCGCAGAGACGCGCGTGTGCCCAGAACGCTCGGAGGGCAGCAGGAGCGAGAGGGGCAAGGAGCGCTTCCCAGGATGATCTTCTGTATCCTTTGAAATTTTTTTGACCGTGTGCACTTAAAATACACACAAAGAAAGTGACTGTGCATTTAAAGTACGTGCATGGATACCCGTGTCTTTTCAGCATATTTAAAGCGCACCAGCGAGTGCACTCAAAGCGAGTTACTGGTCGCAGTGAATGTATTTCTCAGATCCGTGTCTCAAATGTTAACGCTCCCCTGCGCTCCTTTTAAGGGGGCTTGAATGTCTACAACTGTCATGTGTACACGTAAAATGCGGAGATGTGTCAACACAATCCTTGAGAGTGCGCTCATTTCGTATCTGAATTCCCGAATTTCGCCAATTTGTGGGGAGCGCAGAATGCCACCAGCGCTGTCCCGCTGCTGACAATGAATGTGCTCCGGAATCCCGAAGCTTGTTGGCCTCTGGGTCCCTGCAGCCTACCCCGGGGAGGCTCTCGATAAACACTAATTGAACCGAATTGCGCGGAATCGAATGGTTCTTCATGTGCAGCCATTTGCCATCTACTCAACTGCGATGTGCTCCGCCGGGCCGTAGAGACCTTGCAGGGTTTCCAGAGCAGGTTGGAGGATAAGACAAGGAAGGAAGATGCGGAGGAAGGAAGGGTGGCGGGCCGAGGAAGGTTCAATCGCCCCCTGGCCGGCCATTTGCAACCTAAATTCAACACACCAGTGCGCAGCAACCCAGGCTGGAAGCTCCGAAGGCCGCACGCCTCTGGGCGCGACTCTTGTCCCTCAGGGAAGCCGCGGCCCCGGCGCTGCTGTAGGCCCCTTTACGCTCCCCCGCCCGAGCCCCCGAGCCCCGGGCGCTTTGGGCAAAAACTGGCAGCCGTTCGCCCAGCTGGGCCTGTCCCAAACCTGCGCCAAAGGTTCTTGCAAAGCCGCAGCTCCGCAAACTGCACGCCCGCCGGGCAGGTGTGGACCGGCCCTAGAAAACCCATCTTTCTCTTCACCGTATTCTGAATCGTGGTCCATCTGACTCGAATGTCCCCTGATTTTTCCAGCTGACGGGATCCCAAGGGACTGATTCGAGTGTCTCTGGTCTCTCTGCCTCTCCGCGCTGTTTTCGCTGAAGCGGTTTGCAGCCCTGGGGTGGGGGGGACCGGGGACAGTGGGAACGCAGAGGAGAAAGCGCCAAATAAACGCGAAACGACAAAGCAAGTCTGAAAGCGACTACCTCCGGTCTGGCAAACGCTAACACGAGTTTTAAATCGGGTCATATCTACTGACGCAGGATAAATTCGGTTTTAGAAACATAACCCCCAAACCACGAGAAAGTGGCTTACACAAAGATGCTAACAACAAAAATTAGCAACGGCAAAAATCCGAAGGAGTCCCCCAAAGATAGTTGCTCTCAGAGGAGAAAAAAAAAAATCCAATGTATAATAATACTTAAATTTGCAGAGAACGTCTCTAGAAGGACATATTTTTTAAAAGCCGGTGACCACCTGGGTGGGGTTGGGAATTGACTGAGAAAGGACAGACGGAAACCTTTCGGGGAGATGCGAATGCTTTTGTGTGTTCACTGTGTGGTCGTCACACGGGTTTATCCATGTGTTTGTCATCGAACTGTTCACTTAACTGCATTCATTCTGTTCTAGGCACAGTGTGCCTCAAAAAAGCTGATTTAAAAAATAAATAAACCCACTAACAACTTTGCCTTTAAGTAAGGAAATTAAATGGCTGCGGGAGACGCCTGGGACGCTTTACACGTATCTCCTTTTTACGTGTTTGGGTTTTGTCGTTGTTTTCTTTTTACAGTGTATTACTTATTCATAATACGCAATTAGGATATTCGGTGATGTGGATATAAAACAATTGTTAAGGAAACCGACAAAAGCAGGAACAGGAGACGCTTGTACACCCCGTTGTAGGGAGAAGAGAAAGCACGCGCTGTCCGAGCCCTGAAACTATTTTAGAAAGGGGGATATCTTTAATGTTTGAGTTTGTTCGATTTGGGTTTGCTCATATGTTTAACATATCAACGAAAAATGAGGACTGAGAACTTTTCCGGTGCTTACGTGTGGTCTGGGTGGCTGCCATCTCCTCGAGGACTCGTAAGGCAGGCCTGCCACGGGAGCGCGCGCCGGAAGGTCACGGGAGCGGGAGGGAGGGCTCCCCGGACGCTGCGCCCCCGGCTCCCGGGAGCAGCACCCCATCCCGCTTGGAGCAAAGACACGGTGGCCCATCGGGGGAAGGCCAGACCTGGCGAGCTCTAGACCCGCCCGGAAGTGGAAGCCCGACCTCCCAAAGGCTAAGCAGGCGGGCAGGGTTCCTGTGACCTGAGAGGCCTGAGGCCGCGCCGCCTCTGTGGACCCAGAGCTTCAGGGCACCGCGAGGCCCACTTCTCCATGGGGCAGGCAGTCTAGGACTAGTGGCTGCAAGGGTCCCAGCCCTGTCGTGGCACCAGGTATGAAGTACCTCCCTCTATTGCCCTGGAAGATAGGGAAGAGTCACTTAGATTCCAGATCTGGTTCACATTCAGATCTCTTCCCGAGAGGGTTTTGGAGGCTGGCCCACAGAGACAGAGGGACAGTGGGCCAGGGGCCGGGACCAGGAAAACTAGGAGCTGCCAGACTCCTCTGCTGGTCTGGGGGCAGGGCTTGGGGGGGAGGTTACCAAGCCCACAGGCCAGCCTCATCAGCTGCCTCACTTACAGCACCTTCAACCAGCAAGCCAGTGCACTGATTCACGTGAGGGCGTGTGCCCAGACCCCAAGACTTGGTCTGCTCCTGAGACCAAAGCACAACTCAGGGAAGTCATGAGGGCAAATTTGCTGGGTGGCAGTCAGGACCACTGAGGTCCTGTCCCTGGACAGAGCTGGACAAAGGCCACCCCTCTCCCCTCTCTCCGGGGCTCTGCTGACCACTCTACTCAGACTTCCTACCGCTGATGGCTTAGCTCCAGTCCCCTCTGGGAGATTTCACTGGATTTCATTGGGCTGCTGTCTCAAACTCTGCCCACCTTTGATTTGTAAACTCCAAGATGAGGGGTGGAGCCCAGAAATGTGCATTTTTAAGGTGTACCCCAGGGGATTCTGGCCTAGATTATTTCCACAGCCCCAAGAGTCTCTTCCCCTTCTGTGAAAACATAACATTATTCACTACATTTAGGGTTTATCTTGATTGTGGTTTTTAAAAATCTCTTTAAGGCAACACATGGATATGGTAACAACAACAGCAACAAAACAAAAAAAGGAAATTGTCCTAAAATATGTATTATGGAAAGCATGTGCTTTATTTCTGACCACCCCCCTTTTCCCTAGAAGCTTTCATTACCATTTTGTTTATCCTCCAAAAAAAACCCATAGAACCGTATATATGTACATATGGCTATATTTAAAATACAAATTGTGCAACTTGGTTTGACATTCAACGTACCTCAAATGTATCCATAAGAGTACATATAAGGGAAATTCATTCTTACTCAGGGCTGCTGGTATAATGTTCTATCCGTGAACATAATATTTTTAACCCGTCCCCAAGATAGATATATTGGGGTTTTTTAATTTTTAAACAATCAAAAACTGTGATGAAAATACTTTTCCTGTGTGCATATACTTATAGAATAGAGTCCTAGAAGTGGAAATACTTCTTCAAAGGGCTTACATATTTTTAATTTTTTTAAATTTTATTTTATTGAGTTGACATTGGTTTATAATATTGTGTAAATTTCTGGTGCACATCATTATATTTAGGCTTCTGCAGAGACTGCATCGTGTTCACCACCAAAAGGCTAGTTTCCATCCATCACCATCCACACATGCCCCTTTAGCCCCCTCCCCCAACCCCTTCCCCTCTGGTAACCACCAATCTGTTCTCCTTATCTATGTGTTTATCTTCTATATATGAGTGAAATCATAGAGTATTTGTCTTTGTCTGACTTATTTCACTTAGCATAATACTCTCAAGATCCAGCCATGTTGTCGCAAATGGCACAATTTCCTCTTTCATGGCTGAGTTGTATTCCACATCTTCTTTATCCATTTATCTGTTGAGGGGCACTTGGGTTGCATGGGCTAATTGAGATAAGATGCTATCGAGAGAAAAAGGACTATCTCATCTATGAGAACTTTCATACAAACCTCACGGTAACTACAAAACAAAAAATCAGAGTAGAGTCACAAATCATAAATAAAGAGGAAACCGAGAAAAACATCACAGAAAACTACCAGCTGAAATGGTAGACAGAAATACAAGGAAAACAAAACAAGAGAAATATAGAATAACCAGAAAATAAAAGATAAAATGGCAATATTAAGCCCTCATATATCAGTAATCACTCTAAATCTAAGTGGGTCAAATTCACCAATCAAAAGACACAGAGTGGCTGGATGGATTAAAAAACAAGACGCAACAGTATGCTGCCTCCAGGAGACCCATCTCAGCTCTAAAGACAAACATAGGCTCAGAGTGAAGGGATATATCTTTTTAATTTTGATAGTACCAAATTTCCCCAAAGAGATTTACCAGTTTACACTTCCAACCAACAAGGTAAAAGAACGACTAGGCAGAGTAATTATCAAACTTTCTGATCTTTGCTAATCTGATAAGTGAAAACATTTGCCTTTTTGTTTTAATCTTCTTCCTTCCTTCCTTCCTTCTCTCATCTTTCTACCAGCAAGTTTCTGTAACTCTTGGCCAATTCTTCAGTTGTTTTCTTGAGTCATTTTCTTATTGATTCACAGGAACTGTTTCCATATTGAGTAAATCAGGTTTTTGTTGTCATTTTTTCTAGCATTTAATTGTAGGTTGTTTTCTCTTTGATTCTATTTATCGTATTTTTTGCTGTGCATAAGTTTATTTTTATGCCATCAGGTTTATATAATTCATCTTTTATGGTTTCTAGGTCTTTAATTCTCCTCATCCACCTTCCCAAATAGATACACATTCCAAAATCATTATCTTTTTTCTTAAAGATTGGCACCTGGGCTAACAACTGTTGCCAATCTTTTTTTTTTTTCTGCTTTATCTCCCCAAAACCCCCCTGTACACAGTTGCGTATCTTAGTTGCAGGTCCTTCCAGTTGTGGCATGTGGGACGCTGCCTCAACGTTGCCTGACGAGCAGTGCCATGTCTGCGCCCAGGATCTGAACCCTGGGCCGCCGCAGCAGAGTGCACGAACTCAACTACTCGGCCATGGAGCCGGCTCCCAAAATCATTACCTTAATCATCTATAACATTTTATGTTTCATTTCTTAGGTTTAAATTTTTAATCAGTCTGGAATTGAACGTGTTTGGTGCAAGAATAAGCCATGTCCCCTTCCCAAACATGATCTTCACTTTATTTGGAATGTGTATTATTGTATGGACCACAGTCCCCAAAATAGCATAATACGGAAATTGGCAGGGATCTTAATTTCCCATGTTAATCAGTTTCACTTTGTAGGTTAGACAACCACCAATATGGCTCACCACCCCTCCTCCTGCCCAGGTGGGTCCAGGTAACAACTTGAGATATTTCCCAGAATAGCACAGCTGGGAAGGGACCTTAAGTACACCTAATGCCACCGAGGAGACAAACGTGAAACTGGTGACTGGAGAGGATAAAGGATGTGCTCAATGTCAGCCAATCAGTGATTGAGGCAGGACCAGAACACTGCTCACAGTCCAGCACTTTTTTCTGGTACAACTCTGCCTCCTTCAGGGGCTGTGTGTCTTGGGCTGTGCAACCTCAGCACCTGGTGCATGGTGGGCCCCCAGTCAATGTGGGTAAAAAGATGTAGGAAATCAGGCCAAGCATAAATGACTAGGCTATGGGGTCACTTGGAGGCTGGGTGCAAGTTCTGGCCACTCTTTCAGCCTTTCCCCTCACTGCCCCCCCCTCCCCATACACACACTCACACATCTACATACACAATACCTATCAGCCGGGTGGATCTGCTCTCTGCTTTCCCCATCCGTGAGCCCCAGGCCTGTCCTATGGCCAGCAACTTTGGATAGACAGCCCTTAAAGCAGTTCAGGGGACTTCCTGCCTGTCCCAGCTGAATAACAGGGGCCAGACCCTGGGCCAAAGGAAGCCAAAAGCCAGATAGATTACAGGGGCTTTGGAACATGAAGATGGTATTTCCAGGACTCTGTTCAGACTGCCCAGAAAGCAGGACCAGTTCCATAATTTGTGGGACCCAGGACAAAATGAAAATGTGGAGCTTCTTATTCAAAACGAGTCAAGAATTTCAAGACAGCAACAACAGAGCACAGGGTCCTTCTAAGCTCAGGCCCTGTGTGACTGCACAGGTGACCCATGCCCATGCAGCCAGCCTTCAGGGAAGGATAGAGTTAATTATAGGGGGAGAGAGGAGAAGAATCTTCTTCAGGCCTCTAAAAGTACAGATTTCTAGGGTAAAGTGGGCTGGGGGATTTTTCATAATAGCCAAAAAGTGAAAACAAACCAAATGTCCATCGATGATGAATGTAGAAACAAAATGTGGTATATCTATAACAACAGAATATTATTCTGCCATAAAAAGGAACAAAGTACTGATATGTGCTTCATCATGGATGAACCTTGAAAATATTGTGCTAAGTGAAAGAAGCCAGTCACAAAAGCATACAGATCATATGATTCCATTTGTATAAAATGTCCAGAAAAGGCAAATCTAGAGAGACAGAAAGTAGATGGATTAGCCATTATCTAGAGCTGGAGATGGGAGAAGGGGGAGAGAGTTTCAGTTGATGGCTTAAGCCTACAGGTCTCTTTTGGGGGTGATGAAAATGTCCTAAAATTAGTTGTGTGATGGTTGCACAACTCTGTGAATATACTAAAAATCGTTGAATTGTACACTTTAAATGGATGAATTACATGGTATGTGAATTACGCCTCTTTTATCTTAATAAAGCTGTTACCAAAAGAAAAGGGAAAGGAGAAGGTGCAGGAGGTGGAGGAGGAGGAGGTGGAGGAGGGGATGGAGGAAGAGGAGGAGGAGACAGAGGAGGAGGAAGAATCTTAAATCTCTCTCTCTCTCAAACGAACTTAATGCTGGAAGCCCCCTTGTCGAGGAAGGTTTCAGAGAACCCAGCATCCTAAATCCGACAGCCTGGTCCTCTTCCCCAGCTGAGTGGGCTGTACGCAGGGGAGCGCCGCGCTTCCTCGCCGGTTGGGATGGATCTAGGAGGCAGCGACGCGCCATAAAAGAGAACATTCCCAACTCGGTAGTCAGTCCTGTGTTCCAATCCTGACACTGTCACTTCCCACGTGGGTGACTTTGAGCAAGTCACTTCACCTCTCTGAGCCTGTCTCCTCTGCCCAGCAATCGAGATACGCGGATCAGCGATGACACCGGTGAGACTGTGTGTTAGAAACGGCGGCATGAGGAGGATTTGGTCCCGGCTGAGTCACCCGAAAAAGTCGCGTCCCGCAGCAGGGAAAATCCGGTGCCGCGGAGGCCGACGGACTTCTCAGGAGCCACGGATGAGCCCTCCGGGCCGCCCCTGCCCCCAACCCCGGGCCGGAAGGAAGCCCGGGCGGCGGAGGGGCCCCGCGGCCGGGCCGGGAGCCCGCGCGGGCCGGAGCTGGGCGCGCAGCCGCCGCGGCTCATCCATCAGCCGGACGAAGAGCAGAGGCGCGCTCTCGGCCCTCTGTTTGCTTTCTCGCCAATTATTGCCGCGCCGCAGCCCCTTTGTTGATACAGTAGTCCGAAAAAGTGCTAATGTTCATTTATCAGGGGGCCCGCCGGGGACTCCCACGAGTTGCGATTCTTCCCAAAATATAAACACGGGGCGAGCGTCCCAGACAGAAACCCCATCTGTTTCCCCGGCGCGGGCCGAGAGCGAGGCGTTGTTGAAGATAAAGCCGCGGATAACGCCGCCTGTCTCCAATGGACGTCTCCCCGGCGCATTAATGACATTCCCGGTGATAGTTCCAGCTTATCTTTCAATTAATCATATATACCTTTTGCGGCCGGCCCTGCTGATTGCAGGAAAGGGGGGGCCGGCTCGGGCCGCGCCGATTGCTTTTCAATTAATAATATTTTATGTGCGCAGAATGCGTTCGAGGCATCCTGGAACCTGGCTCGTCTGAAAGCGCCAATTCTTTAAAAGGCAAGAAATAGATGGATAGATTTTCGATCTCTCCACTCGGCCTCCTTTTGTCTCTTTCTGTCTCTCGCTGGTCTGAAGGCTGTTTGTTTGTCCTGCTAGTTTGGCCAAAGTGCGGCTTAGAGAGGCGGCCAGGTTGGGTCGGCGCCCTCGGGAAGGAAGATGCGTCCGTGGTGGGGCCGCAGAATCAAGTTTCGTCCCTCCCCACCCCCAACCATTGCAACTTCTATTTAAAGCAAACTAAAAGTTTTTTCTCATTCAAAAACAGTGAGGACTACAAAGAAAAGTTAGAAATTGCTCTTGGACATTTCGCTGCGGAGACCAGCATGGGTCTCCCCAATTTCAATTTTGCTCGTATTTATCCGGTTTTGCCCCGGTTTCCTCTCTGGCAACGCTAGGGCCTGTTTTAGAGCCAAGAGAAATTATTACCAGATTCACAGAGCGGGTGGGAGGTGGAGAAGTCACAGATTTTGTCCAAATAGGGAGGGTTTTCTTTCCTCTCCTTTTCATGACACCTGACCCGCGGGTCTATCTGTCAGCCCTGGGAACCCCCAGCCCCGAAATAGGTGATAAATCTTCGGTGGGTGATTTGGAGAGGAAATGCTTTTTTTTTTTACTTCCTCCAGAACTATTTCTTTTTTAAAAACACACACACCAAAAAAAAAAAAAAAAAAAAAAAAACTAAAAACAGGGATCCCGGATGCAGCCTCGATGTCCCCCATTAAACGGTAATATTTCAGGCGTCGGCTAACACTAATCTTTCAAACTGTCATCGCGAGCAGCCAGGCCAGCCAATTCACTTAACAGCGCTCCCAGGACCCTGCATCTGAGTGCTTTTCAGCGAGACGTTTAATTGAATCGGATGTGGCTCGTTTGCCAGACGTCACCGCCTCGGCGATAGGCATCCTCTCCCACTCCCCAAAAACAATCTTCAAAGGCGAGGCGGGCTCCCAAGCTAAGTTAGTTGAGAGCAATAATTGTAACGTTGGCCAAAAAGTCGAGGCGAGGAAGGGCCAAAGAGAGGCCACAGATCTGCAGATCCGTCCAGGCAGAATGGGTTTTGGGGGTAGGGAGGGGGGCGGGTGGGAAGAGTTCCTGGGGCTTCAGAGCCCCCTACATTTGGAAAAAAGCTATCTCTCTGCAAACCGAGCTAACATTCCCAGAACCGCGCGTCGTCCCTGGCTCGAAAACTCGACGCGAGATTCCGCGGCGGCGACTGGGGCCTGGTCCCAGCGGCTGGCGCCTGGAAGCCGGGGTCGGAGTGCTCCGAGCCTCCCGCACCGCCGCGCGGGGTTCCGCTCTCCTGCGCCCCAGCCGGAGGCCACAGGCTCTGGGAGTGTGGGTCTGGAAAGATCCCAACATTAGGCCTATGCTTGACTCCACTCGCGCCCTTCCTGGTGGCGCTGCCCGACGGCTCACCGTCCCGCCTGATCGCCCTAAGGTTCGTGTTCTTGACAGACACCACCTTGTCCCCCTGCTTTGTGCGTTTCCCCGGCGCCTTGAGCGCACTTTCTGGAGTCTCGTCCGGAGCCCTGTCCTTAGCTTGCCTTTGGTTCTGCGCGCCCTTTTTCTACTCCCAAGCGCTTCTTCTCCAGTCCTCAACTCAGTCTCCGCAAGCAAATCCGCGTGCCCCACGCGCGCCTTCCCCGCACAAGCTTGGGTCGTGGGAATTCAACGCTTTTCCCCAGACAATCCTCGCCATCCCCAGAGATAGGGTAAGGCGATGACTTAACCTGGAGCCATTCTGCCTGCCTCCATCCTCCCTGAAACTGTACACAAAACAGAGTGCCTCTCTGCAGTGTTCTGGGAGTGAGGGGAAGGCCCGAAGCTTTCATCAGATCTCCCAAGGGACCCAGAGGGATGCGGCGGACCGGTGCAGGATCTGGCCGGGTAGCTTGCGCTCCTGAAACACTGGCAGCTTTGTCTGACAGAAGATTCCTACTTTACTGCCCCTGGGCTGAAAATTAACGCCCTGCCTGCCCTGCCTGCCCTGCCCTTCTCCCATGCGCCTGGCCCCGTCCCCGCCCGGGAGCCCTAATAGGAGCCCGTCCAGAGACCTCAGAGAAGTCTCGGCCACGCCGGGATCAGAGGAGCCCGCCGGCCAGACAGCTAAATCCGGGCTGAGGCCCTGGAGCTGGCAGAGGCCTGGAGGCCTTGCTGCTAGGCAGGGAGGGCAGGGTAAGGAGGGAGGCAGGAAGGGTGGTCTCCATAACAGGATAATCTAAGGCGCCCCGGAAGACAGACCTCTTCTGGGAAGCTGAGCTTCCTGACTGGGATTCTGGGCTTGTTTCATTATTACGGGGAGCATCATGTCTCTAGGAGGAGACCGGCAGCAACTGGTGCCCCCTGGAGTTGTGCTTGTAGAACTTGCATTACTGTAGTAGATGGCCACTCCCCACCTGGCAACTACCTACCTTGCCTTTCAGCTTGACTCACCCAGGAGCCCCCAGGGGACTACGGGGGTATGACTGGCCCTGTAGGACAAGCCAAACAGAAACCCAAAATTGTCCCCTTCCTGCCATCACCCCAGCAAACTCTCTCCCCCAGCTTTCCTTATTCACACTCTTCCCAGTAAGACACACTTTCAGTAATAAAGCCTTTAAGACTCCTGGGAATAAGTGCCCTGCGCCAGCCCTGCGCCCAAGCCTTCCCTCTCCCACCCTGTTTCACTGGCTGAGGAACATTTCTTCAAATCCCAAATCCATCCGACGCGGCCCAGAGGCCAGATTCAGAGAATGAGGTCCTTTCCTGTGCATGCGCCGTAGTGGGGTTTTCGGGCTAATGGTGTGGAGAAATCTCAGGCTGTAGGAGCAAAAGAAGAGCCTTCCAAACGCGTCGCGGTCCCTTTAAAAAGCTGGGCAGGATTTTTTTTTTTTTTTAGAGCCGTATGACTATATTAGGTGACACGAAACTGCTCATCGCTCCTGTCAACGCGGCCCCTGGCCCAATGGCAGGCTGAGTCCCCCTCCTCCGGCCTGGTCCCGCCTCTCTTGCCCCTTGTGCTCCGCACTACCTGCCGCCCGGCCACATCCCGAGCAGGAAGGCCGGTGCGCGGGCGAGCGCCGGGCACCATGCAGGGAGGCTGCCAGGGGCCGTGGGCAGCGCCTCTCTCTGCCGCCCACCTGGCGCTGTGAGCCGCGCGCCGACACCATGTTCCCCAGCCCTGCGCTCACGCCCACGCCGTTCTCGGTCAAAGACATCCTGAACCTGGAGCAGCAGCAGCGCAGCCTGGCCGCCGGGGAGCTCTCGGCGCGCCTGGAGGCCACCCTGGCGCCCGCCTCCTGCATGCTGGCCGCCTTCAAGCCCGAGGCCTACGCGGGGCCGGAGGCCGCGGCGCCCGGCCTCCCCGAGCTGCGCGCCGAGCTGGGCCCCGCGCCTTCGCCCGCCAAGTGCGCGCCTGCCTTCCCAGCCGCCCCGGCCTTCTATCCGCGCGCCTACGGCGACCCCGACCCGGCCAAGGACCCTCGAGGCGATAAGAAAGGTGAGGAGGAAACAGAAGCTCCTTCTCCGCTCTGGGGTCGCTTTTGTCCCCAAACCCCGCCGCCAAGAGACTCTGGCCTGGGTGGAGGAGACGCGAGTGCCTGGGCGGAGGGCCGAGCGCGGGCGCTCGGAGTGTGCCAAGCCAGGGTGTCGTTAGGTCCCTCGCGCCCAGCGTCCAATCGGAGGTTTGGAGGAAATGCTGGACTGAGATGATCAGAAACGAGACAAAAGGGAAAAAAAAGTTTTTTCCGGCCTAACAAAGCCCCAGGCGGCAGCAGCCGTGCTCCTGGATCTAAGTTGAGCGATCAGTTTGTGGTAGGCAGAACAGAGAAAGAAAGATATTCTCTATGTCAGAGGTTTTTTTTTTTTAATCTCTTTTGAATTTAAGAGTCTTTCGAGGATCTGACGAAAACCGCTGAACAGAAATTAAAATGCTGCTCACCAGACATGCTTTTGAGCACGACCGGAGGAGGGTCCAGGACCCTTCTGTAGCTCACCTGTAACCCGTTTCTGGGGCCTTTCCTCCTTTGTGCCAGCAGAGTGAAATCTTTGGGAACAGGAGTCTTAGTCTAAAAGTGGGGTTCTGCGGACACTCAGGAATCTGACTTAGCAGCTTTATTTTTCCAGCACAGTTTCGCGACGCGGCCAGGGCCTAGAAGTTCTCTCCTGGAAAAAGTTAGAAAATGCCGCGCGACTAAAGGCGCGGGCAGTGGAGGAGATGACTGGGGAAGGCGGCCGGACCGCCGCGCGTGCAGCCCCGAGCTCCGCGGGGAGGCTGGGGAGACGGCTGCCCAGCGCGGGGTCCGCGCGAACCGGGGGAGGCCGGGGTGGGCGAAGGGCCGCTGTGAGCCCAGAAGGGTTTGTCTGGGAGCAGAGGGAAGGCCCACGAACAGCTGCTGGCTGGCACGGCGGGCTGCATTGGTCGCTACCAATTCGAATCCAGCTCGAGCACGCGGGCAGGTTTTGAGTCTGCAGGCCCAGCCGCGGCTTCTCGGGCCCCGCACAAATCCTGCGGCGGCTGCGCGGGAGCCGTCGATCAGCAAACCGACGCCTCTTGGCCTTCTGCTTTTTCAGTTCCATGACTTTGAGACAACGTGACCGACCCTGGGGTGAGGCCTCGGTCTCCCTTCATTTAACTTCTCAAACCGAAGTAGGCCTAATCTAATTCATCCCAGCGCATCACTTGGTTTTGTTTTCTTTGCAACCTGAAATCTTAAGTCACTGTCCATCTTCTTTACCAGAATGTGAACTCCCCGAGGGCAAGGGCCTCTCTTGTTTTGTTTTTCCAGGGCCTAGAGCTATGCCTGGCACATAGTAGACGTTCAACAAATGCTGACTGCCCAGCGGAAACCGAGCGGTCCGTGGCGCCCGGTGCCCTCGGCAGAGCGGGCCGCAGCCAAGCTGGGCGCTCCAGGCAGTACAGGGTGGCACCCACCAGCGGCCACTACCCAGCGGGCGCTCCGCGGGTCGGGCGCCCTGACCGAGCGTCTCTCTGCCTCTCTGTTCCCCCTCAGAGTTGTGCGCGCTGCAGAAGGCGGTGGAGCTGGAGAAGCCGGACGCGGACGGCGCCGAGCGACCCCGGGCGCGACGGCGGAGGAAGCCGCGCGTGCTCTTTTCTCAGGCGCAGGTCTACGAGCTGGAGCGGCGCTTCAAGCAGCAGCGGTACCTGTCGGCTCCGGAGCGCGACCAGCTGGCCAGCGTGCTGAAGCTCACGTCCACGCAGGTCAAGATCTGGTTCCAGAACCGGCGCTACAAGTGCAAGCGGCAGCGGCAGGACCAGACTCTGGAGCTGGTGGGGCTGCCCCCACCGCCGCCGCCAGCCCGCAGGATCGCGGTGCCAGTGCTGGTGCGCGATGGCAAGCCGTGCCTAGGGGACTCCGCGCCCTACGCGCCCGCCTACGGGGTGGGCCTCAACGCCTACGGCTATAACGCCTACCCTGCCTACCCGGGTTACGGGGGCGCGGCCTGCAGTCCTGGCTACAGCTGCGCCGCCGCTTACCCGGCCGGGCCGCCCCCGGCGCAGTCGGCCACGGCCGCCGCCAACAACAACTTCGTGAACTTCGGCGTCGGGGACTTGAACGCAGTACAGAGCCCCGGGATTCCGCAGGGCAACTCGGGAGTGTCCACGCTGCACGGTATCCGAGCCTGGTAGGGAAGGGACCTGCCCGGGGCGCCCCAGACCGGTCCCACCTCTAGAGAGGGGCACTGACTCCCGGGGGCGGGAGGGCTCCCGACACGTCTCTGCGTCCCTCGGATTTCACCTTCGCTCCCGCGGAGGCCTCGGAGCGTGTTCTGCCCCTTGCGCCTTTGTCCCCCTGAGCGGGAGAGTTTGTGGCCGAGTTTACGCAGCTTGCGGGCGAACAATCCCGCAGCCTGGTGCCTTACCCGTCGGCCCCGGAGCGCCCTCCGAGCGCCCACGGGCACCCCCGTCCGGCCGAACACCGGCCAGTTGGGACCGGGAGCCCCAGCGCGCTGGGCCTAAGACCCGGCCGCCTTTCCCCGAGCCTGGGCCCGGCGCCCGGGCCCTTGATGCCTTGCCGCCGCCCACCCACCCGTATTTATGTTTTTACCTGTTGCTGTAAGAAATGAGGATCCCCTTCCCATTAAAGAGAGTGCTCTGATCCTGCCTGTGTGCTTCTTTCAGCCTGCGGCGCTTGCGAAACGGAATTTCGAGGGCGCTGGTCTCGAGTTGCATGCATAGGCATTCACTGAGCAAGTTGAAAATAATAGTAAACCCGTGCTGGGTCCTTGTCAGGCACTTTCTGGGATTGTCTCCTGTCCTCGTTAATAACCCCAAAAGGGAGGTCCTTTTTTAAAGTGTGGCCGACTGAGGTCTGGAGAGGTCTAATGCCTTGCCTGTGACCAGGCAGCCAGGACCGGTAGAAGTGAGGTTCATTCCGAGTCTGACTTCAAAGAGGGCACTTGCCCAGAATGCCCAACCTCACCTCCTTGATCCCTACTGTGTGCCAGGCACTGTTCCAGTGCTGGGCATTAAACGAAGAGCAAAGGGGCCCGGGCCCTGTGATTGGAGCACACTATAACTCATCTCGCTTAGAAGAACGCCTGAGCCCATTTCACAGATGGAATAGCTGAGAACCATAGCTCTTGTCAAGCTTTCCTGAACTGCCCAGCCCAGTCGGGATGGAAGAGGGCATGGGGTCTGGTTGCCCAGGCCTCACCAGCTGCTCGGCTCAATGCGGCTGAGCCCAGAGCCTGCAGACCTGCTCATCTCCTGCTGTGGCTAAGCCACCTGAATCCCCAGGTCAGGGAACCCCTCCCCCGGACCCAGCCACGGTCCTCCCCTCTCAGCGTTTGATGAATTCCTCCATAGTCCCGATCAATGAATGATATTGCTGTACAGGGTTTTACAGACGAGAATATTGAGGCTAGGCGAAATCAAGCTAAAATCCTGCTGGCTGGGGGACTTGCTGGCTGCACACCTGCTTTTTTCTCTGTAAAATGAGGATAACCAGAATACCTTGCTCTGAGCCGCGGTGGGGCCAGTCCACAGGGGCCCGGAGCTGACCCGCAGCTCCTCAGCCCCCAGGGCCCTGAGGGAGTAACCTGCGCTTCTTAAAAAGGTACGAAAGCGGGAGGGAGTCTGGGCGTTGTGTTCCCGTGGAATATGGGTTTTTCAGAGATTTTGCGCGGGGTGGGGGGGGGGGGGGCATAGGGCGTCAGGCCGACAGCTCCCTGTTGCAGACAAAACATTGCTCGTGGCGTTCAGGGGCCAAGCGCGGCTCGATGTGTCCCTGACGCCCTGGGAAGAGTCGCCAAGCCAGGCCTGGTGCGACCAGGAGCTGTCCTGCTGCCGTGCAGGGACAATGCAGCGCTGCCTGTACCGTCCCTTCTCCGGGTAAGTGCTGCCCCCCAAGTTCGCCCCACTTGCCCGCTGGAGAGGGGAAGATACCTAGAGATTCTAAGGGCCACCGCTTGCCCGGAGCCACGCAAGGCGCAGAGCTGCACGCCGCGGGCGCTGTAGGGGCTCTGGGATGCACGCTGTCGACCCCCGCAGGGTTATGGGCTGGGCTCTGTGAAGGAACAGAAAAGGGCTGAGCTCTCGGCTTGGCTCTGGGCCCCTGGGCTTGAATTCCCTCGGCTGTAAGGTCCAAGCCAGGCTGTCGAGATCCAGAGGGAGAGCGATGCGCCCAGCTCAGCCCGCATTCCGCCTCTTAGGCCTACGACCCGGCTGCGAACCTTTAGTGAGCACGCGTTCAGCGCTCTCTGCCCATCACCGTGACGCGCGCTGCGGTCCCAGCTCACGGACAGGCACACTGAGGCTCTGCCAGGCCGCCAGACCGGCTCGTATGCCAGACTGCGCTCTCCTACCAGGCATCCCGGGCCCGCAGCCCTAGCAGTCGGCCTAACGCACAACCGCGGAAATCCTTCTATCTGGAACTCACCCAAATTCGCGCTCTGGATCAGATCGAGCGCGTTTGCCCATGACGCCCTGAGGTTCCGCACACCCGCGGGCCTTTTTCTTCTTACACTGTCTACAGTAACGTTAGAGATAATGTTTCCTTCGCTTAACGTTATACCGCAAGGATTTTTCTATGATATCTCCCTCTTTGTCATCTCCCTTCCGGGACCAGCTGAGTGACCCCAAGGTCTCTGACAGACGGATAGCAGCGGCTGGCTGCCGGACATTGGTCTCGCCAAGTGCCAGGTCTCCGGGGTAAATGCCTTCCAGTTCTCTAATCCATCTTAATTTGCAGACCAGGAAACTGAGGACCAGAGGTCATGTCAACGGTCAAGGTCATACATTCCCTAAGCGCGGAGCTGGCGAACCCACGCGGCGCACGCTGAAGGGCGGAGGGGGCGTGTCTGAGAAACCAGAGCCGGCCGGCAGCGTTGGTCTCCGGTGCCGATGCTGCAGGGCCGCGCTCCCGGCCACGCGCCGAGCCGACCCCACGCTCCCCTCCGCCGGGCGAGGAGCTCACGCTTCCCATCCAGCCTCCTGATGGGGCAAACGGTCGAGCGCGGAGCTCCGGAAAACGGCGTGGACCGCTCTCGCCCGGCGGAGGGGGTCGGGCGCCAAGGGCCGCAGGGTCAGAAGTATCCTAAACTAAACGCCTGCGTTCACCCTGCGATCCCTTCCCAAATTAAGTCGGCAGTATTTTTGTTTTTCAATTATTATACAAACGACATGTGCGGAGTGAGAAAATTCAATGAGGACAGAAAAGTCGGAAACGAGAAGCGCGGGCCGCCTCCGAGGTGGCAGGGCGCGGAGACCGGGTGGCGCGGCCGGCTCCGCAGGCCCCGAGCGCCAGGGAGGCACAGAGGGGACTAGGTACGTGTAACAATTTTTTAAAAATCAAATGAGCACACGCCGCTGTTAAAAAATAATGAGAGGTGGGCCCTGACATTAAAAAGAAACTAGCTGGCTTCCCGGGCTGGGGTGCAAGCCGGCCAGGGCCCCCCCCCCCCCCCCAGGGAGACGCCCGGCCACGGCGCCCCTCCCGGCCCGCGCGTCCTCTCGCTTCCCCAGCCAGCAGACACAGATTCTGTCAAATCAGAATAGCTCCCGTCGTCTTGTTTTGTACTGATTTCCCCTGCTCTCGACGCCATGTTGTGTCTCCACGCGCACCTGTGTTTAAAAGAACCGCAGAAGGCGCAGGGCTCGCTCTAGCCCCGCGAACTTGACAGCAGCCCGGACCCCGGCCCTGCTTATCGGGGAGCACGCCCTTCCTGGGCCGGGCCGCGCCTGCTCTGGAGGCATTCTGGGCTCAGGCCCCCGCGCGTGTGCCAGAGGCGACAGCTCTGCAGCGCCCGGGTCTTGCTGACTTTCACGCCAGACTGGGTTCCTGGAAAAAGGGGCCCGTGGCTTGGATTTCATTTATTTATCGCTCCCGGAGTTTACCGCGTGCCAGGCACTGTCCCAAGTTCTTTCCAAGTGAGCCATCTAATCCTCTTTCACACTTCTGAGTTCTACTGAGGAAATAGATGAAGAGTCAGTCTTAGGACCAGAGAAGAGGAGTAACTTGCCCAAGGTCACACAGCGGGCCAGTGCCAGAGTTTGGTTAAAAGCCCAGGCAGTCTGGCTCGGGAGTCCAAGAGCACTGTGCCTTCCCAGGCCCGATTCAAAGAGTGGGCACAAAGACATTTTTGTCAATTGATTAAAGAGTACAGCAATAACATCAGCTAACAATGCTTCAAAGATTTCTGTGTGCCAGGCAGAACAAGCCCATGAGGTAGGTACAATTATTCTTCGCTTTGGCCAGGAAAGGAAACTGAGGCACAGAGAGATGTGATCCACCCAGAATCTCACAGTGGGGTAGGCATAGCTGCGATTCCGGGGGGCAATCTTCTGGGAGTGCTTTCCACAGAGTGGGGTAGGAAGTGAGCAGGCCTGACAGGCTGGCCACCCAGAGCCACCATGAGCGCCCACCCCCAGCGGCATGGGATAACAGTACGGATTGTGGCCTGACATCTCTTCCTGCTTCCTGTGTGCTAGGGCCTGGGCTAAGTGCTGAACCTGTGAATCTCCTTCTGTTTCCCAAGGAGGAAATTGAACTCCAAAGAAGTTAAGGACACTGCCTACCAAGGGCCACTCTAGTAGTGTGGCCTGCGGGGGCCTGTGCTTGAATCTGGATGATTCCACTGGAGCCCTGGCTCTTTGAACCACTCTCAGCAGTTCTCAAACTTGCTGAAGACTCAAACTGCTGGGGGCTGAGACAAACCCAACCCCTGCCTGCCCCAGCTCCCTGGATTGGACTCCCTGGGGACAGGGCCTGCAAAGCCACATTTGTAACCAGGTGATTCTCATCATCTGGCAGGTTGGAGAACCGCAGAGCCTTCAGGCTCCGGCTCTTGAGGGCCTGGGAGAAACGGGAGGCAGGTTTCCCTCTCTAGGCCCGCTCCTCCATCTCAGGGTCACTGTGTGTTTGCCGGGATCCAGTGGCTGCAGCACAAGCCAGGTGGTCCTGGGAGCCCCAGGAGCAGGGAGGAGGGCAGAGGGAGGGAAAGCCGATGGGTAGAGATTGGGGGAGGTATTTTGAACACTCTTGTCTTGGCCCAGGCCACAAGGCCATCCCTGTGCCTGCCAGTGTTGCAAAAGAGAGAAGAGGGATTTGAGGGGACTATTCAGAGACAGTCCGTCTGTCCTGCCCAGATCCTAAGCTCCACCCTGGGTGCCACGGGAAGGGGAGCAGGGACAAACCAGCTGCCAGGGGTTTACAGCGTGCCAGGTTTTCACCTAGCCCTCTGTCCTTGTGAGGTCATCAAAGTGCCACAATTACCTGGCCATCGTAGATTCCATTTCACAGATGAAGAAAATGAGGCTTAAAAAGGTTTTGTCACTTTCTCTGTTCTCACAGTTAGGAAGTAGCCAAGCTGAGTTCTAACACCAAACTCTCTTCTTTCCGGTACACGTCCAGCTGTGCCCACCTGACCCAAACTCCAGCCTGCAGAAATCTCAGTTGCCGCATTGGCTCACGTTAGCTCTGCCTTCCCCACCCCATCAGACTGGTTTCCTCTGCTCTCAGCTTTTTAAGGGAGGCCTTTAACAGAAGCTGCTAGATAGAAAGGAGTTCTCATTTTCAACGAATGCAACAGTTGCATTCATTATTGTTCTTCCGAGGCCCTTCACCAATACGGGTGCAATTTCAACAAAAGGCAACATGTCTCACTGAGGACCTTAGTTTTAGCCTTCTGCATACAAATTGAAAAGAATAGTTTTGGGGCCAGCCCGGTGGCACAGCAGTTAAGTGCCCACATTCCGCTTTGGCCGCCCGGGGTTCGCCAGCCAGGATCCCGGTGCGAACATGGCACCACGTGGCAAGCCATGCTGTGGTAGGCGTCCCACATATAAAGTAGAGGAAGATGGGCACAGATGTTAGCTCAGGGCCAGTCTTCCTCAGCAAAAAGAGGAGGATTGGCAGCAGTTAGCTCAGGGCTAATCTTCCTAAAAAAAAAAAATAGTTTCTCCTTTTCTCCAACTCCAGGCAAACGTGGTGCTCAGTTGTCACATTTGTCCTCACTGGTGGCTATTTGACTTCTTTCCGTGATCTGGATTTCTTAGACACCTAGGTAAGCAGCTCAAGAGCCTTTTGGAAAGATTTAAAGTTTAAAACATGTAAATAAAGAAATGATGGTTTAAAATGTCTCTGTTATATAGGTTCAGTGGAATCCCAATCAAAATGCTGATGGCGCATGTGCGTGTCGTGTAACTTGACGAGCTGATTAGAAAACTCATATGGAAGTGTAAAGGTCTAGGAAAAGCCAAGATGTTCTTAAGTGAGGAGAACAAGGTGGGGGCTTCTTCCCCATCAGAGGACAAGGCGTGTAAAGCAGGATGGTTAACAGTGTGGCACTGGCACAGGGCAGACGAACAGACCAACGGAGCAGAACAGGGAGTCCGGAATCAGACCCGTCCACGTGTGATCCAAGACAGGGCTGTTTTTGGAGATCACTGGGGAGGCGTGGGCTTTTCTATAAATGCTGCTCCACAAGGCAAAAAACAAATTATAATTTAACCCCTACCAAACATACAAAAACCAAATCAAGATTAATTGAAGACTCGTCTGCGAGAAGCAAACCTGTACATTTAGGAGACAATGTAGGAGAATATTTGTATGACCTTATGGTAGGAAAAGGTTACTCAAATGTGGCACCCAAAAGCACAAACCTTAGAGGAAAAGATTGACTACATTAAGATTTAAAACCCATACTCACTAAGACACCACATAGTGCAAAGACAAGACAAGGAAGATACTTGCAATGCATATAGCCAACAAAGCATTAGTATCCAGAATATATAATGAAACCCTAAAATTCTGCCTCCACTGCTCTCTAGCCTCTCTGGCTCCCTTGCTGTTTGTCACGCGAGCCTGGCACACTCCTGCTTCAGGGCCTTTGCATTGGCTGCTCTCTGCTCAGAATGACCCTCCCCCAGATATCTGCCTGGCTAATGTCACATCTGTTTCAAGTCTTTGTTCAAATGTCACCTTGTCATGAGGCCCACCCTGACTACCCTATCTAAAATTGCACCCCCATACACATACTCCTGGAAGCCCCTGTATCTTTTTTCCTTTAGCCCTTGTTACCTTTTAATATCCTGTTTTGCTCACTGATGTGTCCCAAGCACCTAGAAGAGTGCCTGGCAATTGTAGATCCCTAGTAAAATGTGATGAATGAATGACTGAGTGACTGAGTACCAATTACCCAAAAGGGGCAGCTAGGCAAGAGAAATGAACAGGAATTTCATGGAAAAGGAAGCACAAAGGGTCCAAAATTATATAAATATAGTCCATCTATTCATTAGTCAGCAAAACAAAAAGTCGTGATGAGATACTGTAATTTACCCACCAGACCAGCAAAAATTCGAGAGGTTAGTACCAGAAATTGGGAGAGTAGGCGTGGATATGCACTCTCCCCCTGGAAGAGGTGTGACAAACACAAAGACTTGAGAAGACAGTTAGGCACAGCTCAGTAAAGTCAAATAGGAGCCTACCCTGGATCCAGCAAGTGCACTTCTAGGCACACAGCCCAGGAATATTCTTGTGCATGCGCACCCAGAGATATTTGTAACTAAGCCCAAAAAAGCCTTGAAGGTGATGGTATAGACTGGAAACCCCCAAAATGCCCATCAACCATGGATGGGTAAATAAGTCACAGGAGAGTCACACAGTGGAATATTATACAGCCATGAAAATGAAGGTGCCTCAGCCACACTCGTCAACAGGAATCAATCTCAAAGATGAGTCACTGCTCAAAGGAGAGCAAAAGAAGTGTCACTGAAGAATAAAGACAATGAGACCCCATTTACACAATGGTCAAAATGGGCAAAACGAAATGATGTATTAGTTAGGATGTGCACCTAGATGTCGAAACTGAAAAGAAAAGCAAGTGAATGATTAACTCAAAATTCAGATGGTGGCTGCCTCTGGGGGAGAGAAAGAGGATGCAATTAGGGGGAGCTTTCAGTGGGGGCTTGTGGGGTATGGTCATGGTCTGTTTCTTGGTCTGGGTGATGGCTACTCATGAGTTCATTGCATTATCTTTAAACTATACATACATATGCTCTTTATTTGTTTATTATTTACCTTTTTCATTGAGATATAACTTATACACAGTAAAGTGCATAAATCTTAAGTAGTCAGTTAACTAAATTTTGCAAATTATCGTACTCTTTTGTGTATGTATATAGCATGCTATATTTCACAAGTTTGAAACGCATCCCCAAAATCAATCGTGGTGTCCTCAGTTTCAGGACTTAGCCTTAGAATAAGGAGGCTCCACTCTTTTAAAGTGAAAGAAAGCAACGGGGCTGGCCCGGTGGCTCAGTGGTTAAGTGCGCACGTTCCAATTCGGCAGCTAGGGGTTTGCCGGTTCAGATCCTGGGTGCAGACATGGCATCGCTTGGCATGCCATGCTCTGGTAGGCGTCCCACATATAAAGTAGAGGAAGATGTTAGCTCAGGGCCAGTCTTCATCAGCAAAAAGAGGAGGATTGGCAGCAGATGTTAGCTCAGGGCTAATCTTCCTCAAAAAAAATAAAGTGAAAGAAAGCAAGATGAAAACTGTGCTTCCAAGAGGATCCCAAGTATGTCAAAAAAATCATGTTTATTTATAAATTATAATGCATAACATATGATTATTTTATATCATCTAATAACCGTCATTTTCCCAGCTGTCAAATATTATTTAGCTTGCTGTGCACTGAGCCCTTTAAAGTCATTGCCCATCTCTGTGAGAGAGATCCAGGTACTGCTTACACTGAGGAAACAGAAGTGAAGTGGATCCTGTGAGTTACCCAGCTTGTCGGAGCCCAAGTGAAAACGGGAACTTACATTTCTCTCACTCCCGTGCCTCTCACTCCCTCATCACACAGAACCGGGGCTGGAGGCGGGAGGAGGTGAGAAGAAAATACGTCAAAATGTGCCTGGCCAATGGTACTCTCGAATTTCACACCAGGAGGGCTTCCTCAGGTAACCCCAGTCTGGTTTGCAATAGGATTCAGTGGAAAGTACAATTCACACAGTGTCAAGTTTTGCACTTAAAAGGAAACAGTCTTTTTGGTATTGTACCACTTCAAAAGCATATGATTCAGATTTATATACAGTATAAAATATAAACTCTGATTTCTCTATATGCTAAGTCTTCTACAGTGAGCATCAGAAACAAAATCAAAGTTTAAAAATATAAACATAAGTGCCCATCAACAGATGAATGGATAAAGATGTGGTGTGTATATATATAGAATACTACTCAGACATAAAAAATGACAAAATCATGCCATTTGTGACCACATGGATGGACCGTGAGGGAATTATGTTAAGCAAAATAAGTCAGACTGAGAAAGACAAATACCATATGATTTCACTCATATGTGGAAGATAAACAAACATGGACAAGGAGAACAGATTAGTGGTTACCAGAGGGGAAGGGGATTGGGGGGAGGAAAAAATGGGTAAAGGGACACATGTGTACAGTGAAGGATAAAAACTAGGCTCTTGGTGGTGGGCACGATGCAGTCTGTACAGAAGGTGAAATATAATGATGTACACCTGAAATTTACACAGTTATAAGCCCATATGACCTCTATGAAATAATTTTTTTAAAAAAAACTGCCACAAAACACACACAGAGCCTGAGCCCATTTATTAAATGAAATGTTGCGTGTGACGGGCTTAGCAGCATGCTAAGATGCTAATTATTGTTATATATACAATAAATGTTAATTATTGTTACATACATAATAAAAGGCTGGAAGGCGTAAGTATATATATATAAATAAAGAGAGTAGTGAGTGTGTGGAAGCCCTTTCACCGAGAGGCCTGGAAACTATGAGCTGGAGGTCAAGGCTGGAGAGAGAAAAATCGCCATTCTCCTTCCCAGAAATGATGGCGCTTTTGTTCTTTGTCTCCGATGCTGCAAAGGAAGCTCCGTGAGGTCAGGGAGTTCGGAGTTCTCAGTGCCCGAAGCGGTTCCTGGCAGGATGTGGTCTATACACTGACCACTAAGTGCCTTACATTCATTCTCGGGTTCCTGCACTTGCCGGTCACCCTGAGAAACTTTTCAGAAACACGGTTCCCAGGCCCCTCTCCTGTCCTGCAGGTGAGGCCGGGAAACCAGGCTGATCCCAGTGTTCGGGCAACACTGCTTCTGTTGTCCTGGAACCTGGATGAATGTTTGAGGCCGTGACTCCCGCTACCAGGGACTTCAGCCTCGGTTCTCTTAGAGTCAGAAGATGCCCTGTCTTGAAAGTGGCCTTGAGAGGAAGGGAGAGTCGTCTGAGTTTCAAAAGAGGAATTTAAAAAAACGCTGCCCCGGTGTCCTCTTCATCTAAGTATTCATCATCCAAATCACTTGGCCTGGGTTTTGTGGGAAAATAAAAGTCCTGAGAAAATAAAAATAATCACTAATGAACAGACCACTGTAAAAAGAAGGCCCCATTGAAACAGTAATTGCACATCCAGATACATTCTTTAAAGGAATTCTTGCAAATGTGACCCAGGAGAACCGAAGCCGTCCAGTCGAGGTATTTGTCCCAAGCAGCCTCATGTGGCAGGTCCTCAGCACAGTGCAACTCTATAAGGCCATTCAGTTGTAAAATGCAACAATAAATCTCGCAAAAGACGCAAGATTTCACTTTAAAAATGGGCAAAGGGCTTGAATAGATATGTCTCCCAAGAGGATATACAGATGGCCGCCAAGCACATGAAAAGATGCTCGATATCATTAATCATTAGAGAAATGCAAATCAAAACCACAAGGAGACACCGTTTCACACCCAGTAGGGTGGCTATTATCAAAAGAACAGAAAATAACAAGTGTTGGGGAGGATGTGGAGAAATTGGAACCCTTGCGCACTGCTGGTGGGAATGTAAAATGGTGCAGCCGCTGTGGAAAAAAGTATGGCAATTCCTCAAAAACTGAAACATGGAGTAACATTTGATCCAGCAATTCTGCATCTGGGTATATATCCAAAAGAAGTAAAAGCAGGGACTCAAACTGATATTTGTGCACCAATGTTCACAGCAACATTATTCACTGTAGCTAAAAGCTGGAAGCAACCCAAGCGTCCATTGACAGATGAACGAATAAACAAAATGTAGCATGTACATACAATGAAATAATATTCAGCCTTAAAAAGGAAGGACATTCTGACACATGCTACAACAAGGTTGAACCTTGAAGGCATTATGCTAAGTGAAATAAGCCAGACACAAAAGGACAAATAGTGTATGATTCCGCTCACATGCGGTTCCTAGAGGAGTCAAGTTCATAGAGACAGAAAGCAGAACGGAGGTTGCCAGGGTTGTGGGAGGGGGGTGGGGGGTTAGTGTTTAATGGATATGGAGTTTCACTTTGGGAAGATGAAAAGAGTCCGGAGGCGGATGGTGGTGATGGCTGCACAAGAATGTAAATGTGCTTAATGCCACTGAACTAGTACACTTAAAAAAGGTTAAAATGGTAAATTTTATATTATGTATATTTTATCACAATTTTTAAAAATTAAGTCCCAAAATTAAAAAAATAAAAAAGGATGCAGGCTTTCTGGAAGCTGAGGAAAGCGTTGTTCCGTTTACACCCAAGGCAACAAGCAAGTGAGGACGTGGCACAGTTAAGTGAAGAGAGAGAGAAGCAAGCAGTGAGGACAGGAGAAATGGCTCCAAGGAGAATGACAGCATATTGAGGGATTAAAAGTGGTCTTGGGACGATTGAGGAAGCTTTGCAGCCCAGCTGTCTTCATGACAGGTCTGTGAAAGCGAAAATGAAGGATGGCTCGTGCTGTGATGTAACAGCATCAGAAAAAACACGCCCCCAAGTCCTAATCAACTCCTAAGTCATTTTTTCCTTTTAAGACTTAGAATATAAATTCAATTATAACCAAATCCACAAGGCAAAATAAGAACGTTTTCAAAATTTACTCAAATTTTAGTCCTGTTTTCAATACGTTCACATTACATGACCTTCCCCCCCGACCCCGGCCCTGACCGCTGTCTTCAGAAAACAAGGAATTCAGGTTTGTGAAAATGGATTTTGACTATTTCACAAACCTGAATTATTAGACCAGCGGTTCTCAGACATTTTGGTCTCAGGAAACCTTTACACTTCTTAAAAATTATTGAGGACTCGCGCTTTAGTTTGGGTCGGTTATATCTATCCATTTTATCATATTAGAAATTAAAAGTGCTGATTTTTAGAAATAGCTATTAAGTAATTTAAAAATTGCAATAAGCGTATTACATGAAGTCTGGATAGAAGATGAATGAAAAGCAATGAAAGATGTAAATATGTGGGCAAATGTAAGCAAACATTGACTGCAAGCTGCGGGTGAAAAAGAAGGAGAGGCTAGAACGACGAGAGCAGGCAACAGTGAGGCAGGAGCGGTTAACTGGAGTTACAGCGTGTGAAACTCCAGAAAGAGGGTGGAAGTCTTGATCAATTGTAGATTTTTCCAGCAATGTTATGTTTCTTGACCTGGGTGGCAGTCGCGGGTGTTGCTGTATGACTACAAGTAAAACTGCACACGTGTTAATGCCTCCTTCTGTCTGAATGTTGTATCTAACAGTTTAAAAAATGTTTAGAAAAATTTCACGAAGTACGAAAGGATATAGAATAACAAAGTGCATCCTTGCAGAGATTTCTTGTGAATAAAGAAACAAACACGTGGTGTTCTCTTCTTTCTTTCCCCGCTTTTACAGAAGTGGTAGATTTTAGCCTCACTGTTCCACACCCCGCCTTTTTTATTTAATAATTTTTGGAGATTGCTTCATATCAGTTTATAAGGAGCTCTTCATTCTTTTTATTATAACTACACACTGTTTCAGTCCATGGAAGTACCATTTCTTTAACCACTTCCTTATTGATGGATACTTAAGTTGTTTCCAACTTTTTTGTCTTGCAAATGATGCTACAGTGGATACCTTTGTTAATACGCCACTTTGTATGGTTACATCTATAAGATAGATTATTTGAGGTCTTTTTTTTTGCTGAGGAAGATGTGCCCTGAGCTAACATCTGTGCCCATCTTCCTCTATTTTGTATGTGGGATGCTGCCACAGCATGGCCACCGATGAGTAGTGTGGGTCCACGCCCGGACCACCTAAGCAGAGAACACCAAAGTTAACCACTAAGCCACAGGGTCACCCCCCCATTTGAGATTTTTAGTGATGATATTTTGCCACAGTGACTTGAGAACTTTTTTTTACTCTGCCAACTGCTATCTTAACACAAAAGGTTTCTTGATTATATGTTTAAATAGGGTCTTTCAAGTTACATCTACAGAGACACATGTTTCATAACCACAGCTGCATATGGAGGCTTTTTAATTTTTGTAATATCTTTTATCATTTACTTGCAGCTGTAAGAAATGAATGGCACTGGCTTAAGGTTCTCTGGTAGCAGATGACAGAACCCGACTCTGGCTAAACAAGCCAGAAAGGGGACTTCATTGAACAGATCTTAGAGTAGCTCACCAAACCCAAGAAGGAACATCCAAACACAAGGTCCAGGAGGTGCAGAGCCAGCCCAGCCTAGAGGCCCTCCTGGGGGAGAAGTTCACAGCACAGCCCTCCTCTCTAGAGAGCACCATTAAAGCCACTTGACCCCAAAGATGGCAGCCTCTGAAGCCCCATCCATAGTGAGGTTCCTGGGAGAGAGCAGCTGACAAGTTGAGCGTACGTCCACGTTTCTTTCCCTGGATAGATCAGCTGGGCCCGAGGGAGCTCAGGTCCTCCTGGGCCTTGAGACTGTTCCCAGGAAGGGGGCGTCATGAGCCAGCTGGCCCTGCCAACCAGCACCTGGAGCATGGAATTGTCCAAAGGACCGTGGGGTGGCCAAGAGCAGCTGGCAGGGACGTAGTTCTTTCCTCTTCTTAAAAAAAGAAAATGCCCAATCCAAAACCCGGTGACACCAAACGCGGGTGAGGGTGTGGAGTGACAGGAACTCTCATTCATTGCTGGTGGGGGTGCAAAACGGTCCAGCCACCTTGCAAGACAGTTTGGCAGTTTCTTACAAAACTAAACACGCTCTTACCATTCCAGCAATCATTGTCTTCGCTGTTGACCCAAATAAATTGAAAACATGTCCAAACAAAAATCTGCACACTGATGTTTATAGCAGCAATTATATAATTGCCAAAACTTGGAGGTAACCAAGATGTCCTTCAGTAGGTGAATGGATAAATTGTGGTACATCCAGACAATGGAATATTATTTGGTGCTGAAAAGAAATAAGCCATCAAGCCATGAAAAGACATGGAGGAAGCTTAAATACATATTACTAAGTAAAAGAAGCCAGTCTGAAAAGGCTACAGAAGGTGTGATTCCAACTATATGACATTCTAGAAAAGGCAAAACTATAGAGATAGTAAAAAGGTCAGTGGCCGCCAGGCGCTGGGGGGTGGGGCAGGATTTTCAGGGCAGTGAAAGTGCTCTGTATGATGCTATAATGACGGATTCATGTCATCATACGTTCGTCCAAACCCATAGAATGTGCAACACCAAGAGTGAGCCCTAACGCGAACCACGGCCCTTGGGTGACGATGTGGCTTCATCAAGTGTGGGGATGGGGCTATACGGGAACTCTCTGTAGCTTCTACTCAGTTTAGCTGTGGACCTAAAACTGCTCTAAAAGATAAAGTCCTTTAAAAAGTGTTCCTTATTACAAAATTAATACATTTTATTGCAGCAAATTTAGAAAATACAGGAGGCAAAAATTACTCATGACGCCATGCAGAGAGAAGCAGGCAACATTTTTCCCTTTCAATGTTTTTTCTAGGAGTATGTTTTTTTCTTCACTTTTTTCTTTTTTTAAAGAAAATAAAAACCAGGCATGTCTTTTCACTTAACAGGACATCACAAATGTCTTTGGGAGCCGATCAGCATGCCTGGTTCCAAATCCCAGTTCTGCCTCTTACAGCTGTGTCACCTTGGGCAGCTCTCTTAACCTCTCTGTGCTTTAGTCTCCTCGGGAGTAAACAGAGGTAATAATAGTACCTACCTCTTCAGCTGAGGGAGGATCAAATTGGTTGCTTACATAAAGCACAGAACAGTGTTTGCTATCATCATTTTTCCACAATATTCGATATTCTTCTCTAAGACAACGACACCACTTTTTCGGGCTCATACATTTCTTTTGTTCAGATATAGCATAATTTGTTTAATTAGTCTCCTAACCTAAAACCCTTGGGGCCCTTTTGTTTCTTTTAACCAACACTGTGATGAACATCTTCATAGCCACGTTGAAGCAGAACGGTTAGACACCGTTTTAAAACTGGAACCCCAGGTTGCCAAGTTGCCCGGGAGGATGCTGTACCAGTCAATGCTTCCTCCAGCAGTGCGGGGGGGCTCCCTCACCACAGAGGACGTCACCGAACGCGAATACCTTGTCATCTCTGCCCGCCTGACAAGCAGCAAATGGCATCTCTTGTTTTCCAGCAGGTAGAGACGTCCCCTGGCCTGAATGCTGGCAGCGCCTTCCGTCTGCCCCAGGCAGGCGGGTGGAAGCCAAGTCCGCTCTGCCCTTTACATCCAGACCCGAATCCTGTTGAAAACTTGTCCCGAAGACAGATAGCAAGGATAACCGTCTTCCATCCTCTAACCACCTGGCATGCTCCAGCCACAATTCCTGTTTTTATTACACCACCCTCTGTTTTGACGGCAAATGCTCTCTTTATCGCACATTTATGCCGCAGTTGTTTTCTGACTGCTCCGACAAAAGCTCCGGGGTGGACAGGGGTGCGCTCCGTGCCTTCACCTGGGCAGTGTGGTCCCACGTGCTGGACGGGGAGGCCTCCCCTCGCTCACTCCACCTGTGCCGGGGCACAGCGGGGCTCTACAATGAGCTGGGGCCTCTCTGGCTCTTCACTAACTCCCCAGGAGGCAGATACTGTTGTTCCCCTTTCTTTTAAAATATATTTCTTTATTGTGGTAAAATACACATGACAAAATTTTACCATTTTAAGAGTACAATTTGGTGGCACCAAGCACACCTACAGTGCCAGGCAATCATTACCACAATGCGTTTGTGGAACTTTTCGTCACCCCAAACAGAAGCTCTGTACTGTTAGGCAGTGACTCCCCAGCCCCCTTCCCCAGGCCCCGTCACCTCTATTCTGCTTTCTGTCTCTGCGGATCCCCCCCGCTCTACACACGTCCTACAAGTGGAATCATACAGTGTTTGTCCTTTTGTGTCTGGTTTATTTCACTTAGCATAACGTCTTCAAGGGTTATCCGTGTTGTAACACGTTTCAGAATTTCATTCCTTTTTGTGACTAAATAATATTCCATTGGATGCATAGAACTGAATCTTGTTTACCCAGTCATCTGTCAGTGGGCACGTGGGTCGTTTCCCCCTTTGGCTGCCGTGAACCTGAGTGTACAGGTTTCTGTTGAGTCTTGCTTCCGGCTCTTCTGGGTGTATTCCACCTAGGAGTGGAATTGCTGGACCGTATGGTAGTTCTATGTTTTTTTTGAGGATGTTGTTCCCATTTTAACAGATAAGGAAACTGAGTTTCAGACAGGCCATTTTCTTCAAGACAAAATCCCAAAGTAATCTTTTTTCCTAGAATTTGTTTTCACATTTTGGTCTCCATTTATTTTAAATAGCCCTTTTTCTGGCGTGAGTTTTGTTTAGAATGATGAGCCCCTGTTCTAACTGTCTCAAGGACAGAACTTTCTCTTATATACACTCACACTCTAGTGTTTGCAGTGCCTCCTTTGTACCTGGTGAACTCCTATTCATCCATCAAGGTCCATGTCACTTGGCCCACCCTTTCTGAGAAGCATCCCCCACTGTTAGAGAACTGACTTTGTATTTTGGTAATTACTGTTGTGTCTGATTCATCTCTACGCCACAGTGCTTGATACAGAACACTCTCCATAGTGAGTGCTCACATCTGACGAATGAGTGAGAGAACAGGGAATGAGTGGAGCCTGCGTCTAGAAGCTGTGCGCCAGCACATCTGCCATCTCCTGCATGTCTTGTCTGTGACAGTCATGGCGTTGGTAAATACTGCTTCCGATTCTGCTCCGCTGCTAACCTGTGGGCTCGGCGGGGACTGTGTCTGCACAAGGCCCTGCCCAGAGCTGCCTCATAGCAGGTGTGTAACAGGTCGGCTCTGCCCGAGTGGAAGGATAGACGTATTTGTTTCGACTTTCCAGATAAAGAAATGCACTTCTAGGGACGATAAAAAAAATGCCCTTTTGCACTTTACTTGTCAACTTTTCAAACTGCCCTCCTCTGCTCCCCGCTGGCCGCCCAGAAATGCACTCAATACACATTTATTAAACAGAGTGAAAACACTGGGGAACCCGACAAGGAGCAAGATCCCTGCCAGCACGAGTTTTCGGTTCTGCTGGGGACAAGCAATAATTAAACAAACGCATATACGAGACTGTTTGAGACAGGATCAGTAATGAGAAGAGAATTCAGCTGGGTGATATGACAGAGGGTGCTGGTCGGGGGTAGGGGGTGGGGGGGGTGTTTTAGACGTCATGGTCTGGCAAAGCCACACACTGGAGGTGATGTGTGGGTTAAGTCCTTAATGTTTAGACAGAGCAGCCGTGGGAAGATCTGAGGAAAAGAGTTCAAGGCAGAGGGAGCAACTTGTACAAAGGCCCTGAGGTGGGAATGACCCTGGCATGTTCAAGAAACGAGAAGTGTGGTCAGTGCTTGGAACCCTTAAAGGTCAGGTTGGGGGTGGAGGCATGCGACGTGGGGTTGGAGAGGGTTGATTTGTCGGTCATGGGTCTCCATTCCCCTGCATAGTATTTACATCCACACCTGAGCTTCCCTGGACCTTGACCTTGGGCCCGCACATGGGACTTGCTTTGATGAATGGGATGTTAGCAGATGTGACACATGCAGAGACTTGACATGTGCCCTCACGGTGGGGCTTGCTCTCTTGGGCTTCTGCCATCACCATGGGAAGAAACTGCTCTGCCAGCCCAAGGTCCAAAGAGAAGGAGAGACACCGGGAACAGGCCTGACCCAACCTACGGCCTGGGCCGGGCCCCAGCCTCAGCCAAACTCCAGCCGACCCGAAGACGTGTGAAGAGAAAAGCTGATGGTTTTAAGCTGTGGGTCGGTGGGCGGGGTGTGTCACAGCATTGCGGTGACTATAATTGACTAACAGAAAGCCGCTGTGGGAAGGGGAAGGAGAAGCCGCTGGGTGGACGCCGCCCCCCATGGCCCTTCGCTCCGCTGCCTCCACCGCAGACGTGGCGGCCGTGGGGGCAGTTCACACACACTCGGTCGTCCTCCTGCGGGGCACGCGCCGTGGATGCATTTCCCCACCACCTTCAAGTTATCGTGGCCACGTGACGTGTGGGTAGGAGCGATATGAACGTGTCACTTCCAGACGAAAGCTGAAAGGGCCAGGATACTTCTCCCCCTCCCATTTTTCCTCTGCCAGGACAGCAGTAAATCCCTCTCTGTCCCGCCGGCTGCTCTCCACCTCCACTGCTCCCACCTTGGTCCCGGCTACTGTCTCTCGCCTAGGTGACCACAGTGGCCTCCCGGCCCGTCCCCTCCTTGCCACTCTTGCTCCCTGTGTTAAACGCATAATGGCCCCCCAACAACGTCCACGTCCCGATCCCCAGGACCTGTGAATATGCTGCTCTATACAACAAAAAAAGGCTTTGCAGGTGTCGCTAGGGTAGGGGTCCTGAAATGGGAAGATTATCCTGGATTATCGGGGGCTGGGGGGCAGGCAATGTAATCACAAGGGTCCTTATAAGAGGCAGGAGGGTCACAGGAGGGTCTGAGAAGGAGATGTGACCATGGTGGCCGAGGTTTCATGATGCAGCCTCTGAAACCAGAAAAGGGAAGAAACAGATTCTCCCCAGCGCCTCCGGAGCAAGCCTCCTGTCGACCCTTGATTGCAGACCCTCCAGCTTCCAGAACTATAAGACAATACATTTGTGTTGCTTTAAGGCACTAATCTGTGGGAATAGGAGGTGAATATAATTCCCTACAGTTCATTCTCCACACGGTGCCAGAGTGACCTATGAAACACCAGAAATCGGACACTGTCACTACCCGCACAAGGCCCTGGGGTTCCCGGTGCTTGTGGGGATGCTGAGCTCCCTGGCCCCCTCCAGCCCCCTCGCTCCCTCCCACTCCCCAGCTGCAGCTGAACTGGCTTTTCTGGGCTCTGCAGGCAGACCTCTTCCTTCTGCTCCTTCTGCTCCTCTCCTCGCACGTGGCCTTGTCTCCTCTTCCCTCAGGACTCGGCTTGAAGGCAGCTGTCTCAGAGGAGATCTCCCGGAGCCCTTGTCAAAATTGGGTGCGCCCACGTCCTTTGTTTCAGCGCCTCTCATTTCAGTCTGCTCCTATGCCTTTGTGGGTGCATTGGTTTATTGTCTTCCCTTCTAGACGGTGAGCACCGTGAGGGCAGGACTGTGTGATCATGGCCAACACGTATCGAGCAACTACAAAGTGTCATGCTGCACCTGCAACACCACATTGATCCTCACCCCAGCCCTGTAGATGGACACCATCATGATCCTCGGTTTGATAAGGCCCAAAGTCTCAGCCACAGGACACGGAGAGGAAGGGACAGACGGAGCCAGGACTGAACTCAGGACCCGGGCCAGTTCTTGTATTCGCTGGACTCTATCCTTCTGTTTGGCTCCCCACTGCCTGGCACACAGTAGGTGCTCCATAAACGTGGCCATCAGAGGTGCAGCCACGGCACTGAGAACGTGCTGTGCCCTTCTTAAAGGGCAGTCATGCGGCAGAGAGCCCAGCTGCCTTGGCTAAAATAAAACACAAATGCAAATCAAAAGATGACAACACCAAACTATTTGGGGCCATCTATGGCCCACCCTGTCCCCATTGAGTGTCAAGTTCAAGGAGTTTCATCTTGTTAGAACTGAAACCAAGCCCCCCTTAATAGTGTTTACAGACGAGGAGAGAGCCACTGGCCTCACTGGAAAATGACGGCTTTTAAACCTGACAGTGTTTCCTCTCAAGGAAATGGACCGTTTGGTCCTGCTGGAGTCGGCTTCAAAGCCAGAGAACCTGGGTTAAGCACGGCATTTAGAAGAAGCTCATCATGCCCCCGGCTCCCACCAACCAGATGGCCGGCGTCCTCCCCTTGTGGAGCCAGGGGCCCACATCGCGCAGCTGTGCGAGCTGCGGGCTGAAATCCAGATGCTGGAATTCATCCTCTTTGCTCTTTCATCCGCGGCCTCTGGGGCCTGTGGTCCCGAGTCACGTGTGGGGTGAGCCACGGGGCTGCGGCAGGCGAGGCCTCAAGCAATCAGCTCCCTGCCCAGATGCTGGCTCCTTCTTATGTTCCTAATCTCTTTACCAGAAACTGCAGTCTGCGCTGAGCCGGGCTGGGCAGCGCCCTCCTCGGAGACAGTAGAAGTCAGGCGTTTTCAACGCCAGAGCAGTCAGGCCAAGCTCTGTGGACCCGCGGCCAGGACAGACAGGTGAGGACAGCCGGCGAGGAGGAGAGACGACAGAGCACGACAGGAGGATACCAGGAGCCAAGGGTGGAAACCAGAACATTCTATTCGATGAAGAAAAGGTCCTTGGACCTATCAAATTTCTTCGATGTTTGAGGGGCAACCTGATGGGGGACCAGAAAAGTGGGGCATGTGGGGCAACGTTGCTGCTGTGGAGAAGAGCTGCTTTCCCCTGGGCTCTGAGATCGTGAGCCTGGGCCAAAATGTCTGGCCGGCGTCAACAGTGACCATCCCTGGTGGGATCATGTATGTCTCTTTTCTTTCCTGCTTTCTGAATTTTCAGAATGAGCATATATTTCCTTGAAAAACTGAAAAAGTAAATGGTATGTTGAAAAATAAACAAAAAAACTGTGGGGCTGTGCCTGCAGGATCCTCAGAACAGCCTTAGCAAGCGCTCAGCACGGCGTCTGGTAACTGCTCTGCCAGCGAGGGCCAGGTCAGCCCCTGAGCGAGGTGGGCCCCCTCTTGGAGCTGTTTGCAGAGAGAGCACCCCTGTGTCACCCTGTCCCTAACAGCCAAACACTGGCCTTGGAGTCGGTGCCTTGGCCGGTCACCTGACCTTCAGGCTTTCTCATCCTCAAAAATGAGGGTAAAAAGATTTATTAGGCAGACTGGTGAGCCATCAGGGACCTGATGTGTGTGCAGATGCCCAGCCAGAGTCCAGCACAGGCAAAGCAACCAAAAGAATAAAAAATTAGAGGCCGGCCCGTGGCGCAGCGGTTAAGTTCACACATTCTGCTTCGGCAGCCGGGGGTTCGCCGGTCTGGATCCTGGGTGCAGACCTACGCACTGCTTGTCAAGCCATGCTGTGGCAGGCGTCCCACAAATAAAGTAGAGGAAGATGGGCATGAATGTTAGCTCAGGGCCAGTCTTCCTGAGCAAAAAAAAAAAAAAAGAGGAGGATTGGCAACAGATGTTAGCTCAGGGCTAGTCTTCCTCAAACAAAAACCAAAAAGAATAAAAAAATCATTGGTTGAACTGGAAACTGGAACTCAAGCCAGCTGTGTCACTCAAGTCCCATGGTCACAGCGTCTACTGTGTCCACTCCCCACTCAGGTGCTTGTTCATATTTTCCATTAAGTTCACTGTCATTGGCTCGCTGCTTTCACTCTCCTAATCCTCAACAATAGTACATGGGAAATCACAGCTTTGACACGCCAGTTAGATTTCCCAAAGAGCCATGAAAAGAAGTGCAAAACCATTGAGAATAAACGTTTTCTGTGCCCCATCCAGACTTGTCCCTCTTGCCTGGGGGCCTTAGAGTCGCACCGTGGACAGTGCTGCCTCCCCCGAGCCAGCCCCCGTCTGGCTTCCTCACAGGCCCATCTCAGAGAGGTGACAGTACAGCAAGGGTGAGGCAGGGAGAGGTACCCTTGCGGCCAGCAGCCCGCAGCTTCCTCAGCCGCGCCACAGAGAGGGAGTCGGAGACCCCCAGGCACAGCCAGACGCCAGCAGAGGAGGTCAGTGCGCTCCGCCCCACAGCAGCCCTGGGCCCGTCCTCTCTGTCCCCACGGTCACCTCCCTAGTCAGGCTCCATTGCCTCCTACCGGCCTGGAGCACCGACCCCCCCTACCCCGTCCAGTCCATCCTCCACACACCTCTCTCCCCGGCACGTCCCTGTTCAACTCTATGATGCTCTCGGTCCCTAGAGCCGAGGTCATCAACTGGTGTGTTTAGCCCACGCAGGATTAATTTTTTTAATGAACACATTGTACGTAATTTGCATGAGTATTTATGTATCAGTTGTAAAGATCACACCAGGAGCTCAGGGAATGTCCTGTAGTTCCTCCTCACTGTCACAGCGCGGCTCAAGGAGATTGGCTCTGTGATGGTCCGGGCTGGCTGCTCTTTTGTCCCACGTCATTTTGGTCCCAGGTGGCCTTGTGTGCAGCAGACTCCTGCTGCTGTCTGGAGGAGCTACAGAGCTGCAAGACCGTCCGTCGGAGCCGAGCTCTTCCCTCTGAGGCTCTGAGTTGGCTCTGCTTTCTCAGGAAGCTCTGAGCTCCTCCTCTACGTGGGCTGTGCTCAATTTAAAAATCCAGATCATGAAACTTGAAAAACTGGGATATCTGGCCATGGGAGGCTCGTGTTCCCATGTGGCAGCAACTAGGAGAGGCTGAGGAGCAGCCACCCCTGACCTGAGGCATCTGTTCTCCAATTTGCCACAGTCCCCGCCACTCTCTATCGATCCCCAATAATGAAGTGGCACCACTTGTTTCTCTTATGGCAAAGTTGAGAATAGAGAAAGATTTCTCCTTTTTTTTTTTCTTTTAAAGATTGGCACCTGAGCTAACAACTGTTGCCAATCTATTTTTTTTCTGCTTTTTTCTCCCCCAATCCCCCCAGTACATAGTTGTATATTTTAGTTGTGGCATGTGGGACGCCACTGCAACATGGCATAATGAGTGGTGCCATGTACGTGCCCAGGATCCGAACTGGTGAAACCCTGGGCCTTTGAAGCAGAGCACGTGGACTTAACCACTCGGCCATGAGGCTGGCCCCTAGAAAAAGATTTCTTATACTTGTGTCTTGCAAAACTGGGAAAATGAAAGATAGATGAAGAAGATCTTGTATTTCAAAAAGAAGAGAAAAGAAGATATTTCTTGGTGAAAAGAAGCACCCATTCTGCCTTACTCATCTACAGGGCTTGCCTGGCCCCTGTAGGCCTTTGAGTTTTCAGCCCCTGATCTGAGGATAAGACTGAACTCCTCTGCATGGCGTAGTGAAGCTGGAGGGTACAGTGATTAGGGTGAAAGCCAGGCGGCTGTAACAAAGAGACCCCAAACTAGAGTGGCTTAAACAAGTAAGAATTTGTTTCTCTTTCATATAAAGTTTGTTCCAATCTATGGTTTAACAGCATTGGGAGTCCAGGTTCTTTCTATCTTGTTCTGCAACTCATTCTCTACGTGCAGGGGCCACCTCCTCCGCATCCAGCCAGGGGGACAGGGAAGAGCAGAGAGGGGCGCTGTTCCTCCTTTAAGGGCATGATCCAGAAGTTTCACTCAGAACTTTGACTCCTGACCCATTCTCTGAAAATAGCCACTTCGCCATACCGCCCCAGCTGCCAGGGAGGCTGACAGACGTAGGGTTAAGCGAGTCTCCATGTTTACGCCCGTCTAAAAATTACGCTACTATGGAAGGAGGAGAGAATGCGCAGTCTCTGCCACGTGATGTCCTCGCTCATCCTTCTGGCCTCACCTCCCGCCGGTCTGTCTCTGGAAGTTTGCTCTCCGACAGCAGTCTCCCGACAGCCACACTCTGTCCCTCCGTCTGCCTTTGCATATGCCTGTCCCTCTGTCTGGAACACCCTCCCCAGACTAAGCCCCTGGTAAGTCCTCCTCACGCTTCCAGCCCCAGGGCAAAGGATGCCTCCGGGATCTCGCCTCTGCCCCCGGCCCCAGCTGAGCTCAGCAGTGCCTGCCCTGGGCTCACTCTCTCTTTTGTAGGAGCTCAGACTCCGGGGCCGCTGCCTAGGCTGTGTTCTGACTCTCACTTTCACAACCACGTGACCTGGGGCCGCTTACTTATCGGGTCCGGGCCTCAGTGCTCTCATCTGTAAAATGGGACTATCAGGACCTACATCGCAGGGTTGTTAAGAAAATTAAATAAGAAGATAGAAGTCAAGCTCTTAGCACAGTGCCTGACACATAGTAGGTCTCACTAAACATTAGCCCTTACTGTTAACATCTATTGAGAACCTGTTCTGTGTCCAGCCCTGTGCTGGACCAAGAACCCAGCAATCACGAAGCATCCCACTGGAGCCCACGGTGTAGAGAGAACGTGTGGCGGATCGTTCACTGTTCCCACATATTTACTCTCATCCGCCTACTTCCACGGACAGGGAGTACCTTCCTGGCCCCTGACTCTGGGCCAAGCCGTGTGACGTGCCTTGGCCAACGGGACGTGAGCAAATAAAACGGCAGCAGAGGCTGGAGGAGCGCTTGCGCGGCTGGGCTTGTGCTCCGCGTTTCAGCCCGCGCCACGGGAAGAGCGAGCCCAGGCTGGCCTGCTGGGTCTGGGAGGAGGGGGGACGCGTGTGGGGTGGAGCCAGCCAGGGAGATCAGCCCACCCCAGCCGACGCCGATGCCGATGCCGATGCCGATGCCGATGCCGAGCTGGCCCAGAAGAGCTGATGAAGGCTTATTGCTGAGCGCCACTCAGCTTCAGTGCTTTGCTGTTGTTTGCAGCATTATTGTGCACAGCTAACTCATTCAGAGAGAAGAGTTACAAACGGGGAATAGAAGATGACGTGGCAAAGCCTGTAACAGCAGAATGACAGCTACAGGAGCCAGAGTGTGACCCAGGCGGTCTGGCTTTAGAAGCCGGGCTTTGAGCCTCTGAACGCGCCCTCTGCTCCCCGTCCCTCCCCTCCGCCCTGTGCTTGGTAAACATTTGGTGAATGAGGTGCCCCCTCGAGCTCAGGGGCCATCTCTCAGGGTGCCTCACCCTGCGGCCCTGTCAACCTTCCTTGGTTGTCTGCAGAGCATCCTCACCCCGACTCTACAGCAGAGGCTCCTGAGGGTCATGGTCACCTGGGCCTTGGCCAGTGTAAGGGCTGTTGTCATCTCTAAATGCCACGCAGCCCAGCCCAGCAGTCCCCACCTCTTGTCTCCAAAGGGCGCAGCCCTG
This sequence comes from Equus asinus, assembly GCF_041296235.1. Taxonomy (NCBI): domain Eukaryota; kingdom Metazoa; phylum Chordata; class Mammalia; order Perissodactyla; family Equidae; genus Equus; species Equus asinus. The sequence continues at coordinate 10,796,309 of NC_091798.1, forward strand.
GGTGGGAGGACCAGCCACACCCTATAGCTACAGGCAGGCAGGGCCGGTGGCTGACCCAGGCGGGTGGAACCGGAGGTCGGTGGTGGTGCAGCTGGAGCACAGGCTGAGTGCAGCTGACCATCCATGTGACCTTGGCCAAGACCGCTTCACCCCTCTGTGCTTCACACTCTTGTGCACTGTTGGGGTAACGACATCCTACCTCACAGAGTGTCCGTGAATGGGCACAGGGACCCGAGGCGTCACTGAGCGGTGGCTGTTAAGAGATTCGGAAGTCACCGAATGGGGTTCATTCAACATGGTTTGAACACAAAGATGATGTTTACTCTGCCCACTGGCCAGCAGCCAGCCGGTGTGACTGTTTCTTGCAAGAGGTTTGCCAAGCGCACACGTCTGAGGGCTGTCACTGTCCCTGGTCACCTTGGCCACATTCAGAGACCAGAAAGAAAAGTTGTAGTGGGTAAGAGAGGCCTGGAAAAGGGCTGGTGAAAGGCCTCGCTGGGCCGTGTTTGCTGGTCGCACAGTGGGAGGGAGGGCTGCCTGCTCTCCTGCGGCTCTATATTTACCGTGCGGCTCCGGCCGCTGCCCAGCGCCTCCCTGGCTCCCAGGGGTGCCGTTATCACTGACACGGGCGCCTTATCTCCGGGAAGGCTCAGGCAGCTATTCTGCTTTCAGGCTGAAACCTCCACAGATCAGTTCCCCAATGCTTTCGAGGCGACAGCCTGAGGCTGCGGCCACCTCCCTCTGCCCTCGACTTGGGTCTCTGCCCCTCCGCAGTGCTTCAAAGGGAGCTTTCTGAAACCTACTTTTCCTCCGTCTCCATTCCTGCGTTCACTCGCCCTCAGTCGATGTTCATTGACACGTGTGCTGGGGGCTGGGGTGTAGGAGCTAATGAGACACAGAGGAACCCTGCCCTCGGGGAACTTACAGAGACCAGAACGACGACACGTGGTAGTGAGTGCTGCCCTGTGAAGAGACTTGCAGGCTGACAATAAAAAGGCGACAGCCTCTGGATGGGGCAGTAAGCTTATGCTGTAGCTGATGCATTGGGGTCCCCAGAGGTCTCTCAGGGTGGAGGAGGGCAGTGCTCCATTGGCAACCTGGTGAATGCCCCCAGGCTGGGTTCTCATCCTCGTCCTGCTGGCTCAGAAGTCTTTTGGTCACTATCCTGAGAGCAGGCTCATCTCAGGGGTAGACTTACATTATCCAAGCTATTATGGGTTGGATTGTGTCCCCATAAGATATATGAAGTCCTAACCCCAGTACCTCAGAATGTGACCTTGTTTGCAAATAGGGTCATTGCTGACGGAATTAGTGAAGATGAAGTCATTAGGGTGGGCCCTAGTCCAGTCTGACTGGTCTCCTTACAGAAAGAGCAAGTTGGACAGGGGCGCGCACGCACAGGGGGAAGACTACGTGAAGACAGAGGGAGAGGACGGCCTTGTGACGACGTAGGCGAGGATTGCAGCGATGCATCTACCAGCCGAGGGTGGCAAAGATTGCCGGCAACTGCTAGAAGCTAGACGCAGCAAGGAAGGATTCTCCCTCCAGCTGGCGGAGGGAGCGTGGCCCTGCCCACACCTTGATTTCAGACTTTCAGCCTCCAGAACTGCACCACAATAATTTTCTGTTGTTTTAAGCCACTTTCTCACGCACCAAGTCCCTACTGAACAACTACAATGTGCAGACACTGCGCTAGGTCTTGGGGACGCATCTGGAGGCCGGGTGGCGGCGTGGATAAGCTGGTGAAGGGCCTGGGAGGGGGGTGGCGGGACCAGGGTGCCACCATCACGGAGAGGCATTTGTGAGTGAGACTGGAAGCAGAGGCGGGGAGGTGACACCCAGCTCTCACTGATGGACGAAGCGGGGACCGTGAGGTGAGGCTTCCAAGGGGCAGCCCTTTCCTATCCTCCCGGCTGCAGCAGTCTCAGGTTGTTTCTCTAGATGGGCACGATGTAACAGATGGGGCTTTTGCTTCAAACACCACTGTCCCTTTCCTCGGTTGGTCCTCCCTGAGATTGCCCTAGATGACATGGGTTGGAGTTTGCAGTGTCCCCAAAACTCTTCATTCACACTCACTAAGGTATTACTGGTTTAATCCTGATGTCACAAAGGGCCTCTCCCAAGGCCATCAGGTGGGCATTCTGTTTGCAAGGCACAGTGTTTTTGCCCCAGGCCCCACCACTCCCTCACGAGGCCCCATTATCACATTTTTACCACATATCCTGCTCAAGTGAAAGCGCCTGAGGGGGCCGTCCCCGTGGCCGAGTGGTTAAGTTCGTGCACTCTGCTGCAGGCGGCCCAGGGTTTCATCGGTTCGAATCCTGGGCATGGACATGGCATCACTCATCATCGAGCCGCGCCGCACTGAGGTGGCGTCCCACATGCCACAGCCAGAAGGACCCACAACTAAAAATATCCAACTATGTACCAGGGGGCTTTGGGGAGAAAAAGGAAAAAAATAAAATCTTTAAAAAAAAAAAAAGAAAGAAAGAAAGCGCCTGAGGCTCAGATCTCTGGCTTACTCAGATTATCTGTAAAGCTCCAGTACCTACTGCTGTGTAACAAACCGCCCCAAACCTAGTGGCACACACAGTGTGGATGACTCATGACTGGGGTCCCAGCTGAGGAGACGGGAACGGCTGGGGGCTGGAACCCTCTGGAGGCTTCTTCACTCACTTGCCTGGCGCTGGGCTGGGATGGCTCTGAGACTGGCCTGGGCTTGACCTGACAACCCAAGTGTCTATGGCAGCTTCGCCATGCGGCGTGGGCCGCCTCACAGCACGGTGGCCTCAGGGAAGCAAACTTCTTACACGGCGGCTCAGTTCTCTGGGGCAAGGGCTCCAGACAACCAGGTGGAAGCTGTCCGGCCTTTGTCACCTAATCTTGGAAGTCGTGTGGAGTCACCTCCACTGTCCTCTATGTGTCAAAGCAGTCCCAACCCCCCTGAGTTCCAAGAGGAAGGACACGGCACCGCTGGGCATGGACCCGGACCCTCCCCAGATGGGCAGTGTCAGCCTGCGGCCAGGCCTCAGAACCACCACAGTCAATCACGTCCACCAGGTGGGGCAGCGGATTTTCCTCGGATCTGGGCTGACCGACAACACCTGGCCCTCCCCTCAAGCACAGGATGAGGTCCAAACCCCTTGGCACGAAAGTCAAAGTCCTCCATAGCCTGTCCCAGGCTGCGTTCCCGCCCGCTCCTCCAGCCACCTGAGCTTTCCCTGAATACTCTCACACACAGGTGCCACCCACTGGCCAGCCGAGGCCTGAGGCCCCATGCCCCTCAAAGGGCACTCTTTTCTAACTCCCCGAAGTGCCATCGAGGCTGGCGGCATCCTGGGATTGTTCTTCAGAGGCTCGGAGCTCCCCGAGGGAACGCTGAAACCCACCTGGAGCTCTGGATGCTCTGCCTGGGGATGCTGTGCCCACGTCCTCCGCTAATGGCTCAGCCATCTGTCTTCCTTCCTGCACTCCGCTCGCCTGGAAGCTGCGCAGACGCCCCAGCTGGGGCTTCAAAGCCCAGTGGATTGAGTGGCGCTAAGCACTGGAATCGGAGCTGCCTGCGATTCTCTGGAGTTCCCGCCCGAATTCATAGCTATTCACGGGGCAGGGGCAGCTGAGCCTTCTGCTCCCTTAAAAGGGATGCCTTTGAAGCCAGCGGTGGGCTGCTGAGCGGCCTCCCGAGTGGGCGCCACACCCAGCGAGGGGGAGACAGGGACCACACCTGGAAGGGCCACTCTATTAAAAGGACCCATGGCCTCTACCAGGAGAGAGACAGGAAGGATGTGCTTCCGTCGTCAGTGACCTCTGGTCCCCAACGAACTGGATGACCGTGGGATGGGAGGGAACTGAGGGTCCAGGAACAAAGCCTCTTCTCGTCTCAGCTGACAAGCTGCAGCCAGGTCTTCTCCTGGTGGACAGTGACGACTAGAAGGAAAAGGGCTCTCGCTCTTTGGAGCTCCTTGAAGAGGGAGTTCTTTCCTTCCTCGCACCCTTCCTTCGTTCACTCATTCATTTGTTCTTTCCATCATTCAACACAGTCACTGAGAGCCCTTCCACCTTGGACAAGGCCTTGCTGGGGTCAGTATTGGAGGTTACCAGGTGACCAGGACAACACCCATGCCCTGTCACTCCCACTCCAGCCTCCAGATCATCAGACCCGCCTGAGTTCACATCCCGGCCCCACTACTTGTTAGCCGAGTCTCCCTGGGCAACAGGAGCTCAGGAAACATTGGCCGTTTTTTTAATTGTCCCCCTGCCCCATAACGTGACTCTTGGTCTCTAGTGAATTTCTAAGTAGGGCCCTGAAGGTAAACATGCGCGACTGGATTCTGATGCCACTCGAAGGTTTTAAAAGGAGCTGCTCCTGCTTTTGTCACCCCGAACCGCCTGCATTCCGTGGTATATTGTCTGAGGGTCCTCCGGCTCCTGGACAAGAATGAATTCTACAGGGACCAGACAAGTCAAATTCACGAGCACATAAGCTAAATGACCCTCTGCACTTGGACCTGTGCCCTGAACGGTACCCAGCGAGTCAGGGTGAGCAAACCCAACTCCAGTGTCCAGCGTCCAGCGCGAAGCTTGCTTTTTTGATTCATATTCATCTGCAGTAACTCCTAATGTAGGGTTTTTAAAAACTTTTTATTTGGAAAGCATTATAGGCTCACAGGAAGTTGCAAAAATAGTACATTGGATTCCGTGGACCCTTCACCCAGCCTCCCCCAACAGTGACATCTCAGAGAGACATCTGTCCATCAGAAGGAGACTGACAAGCGTCTGTGAACTGGACCACCGACCTGATTCCCTTCTCACCAGTTTTTACACATGCTCATTTGTGTGTGTGTGTTTCTATGTAATTTTATCCCGTGGGTACATTGGTGTAACCACAGACCCATCCCATCACCACATAGGAATTCCCTCATGCTCCCCCTCATAGTCACAGTGCCCTGGCAAGCTCTAAGCTGTTCTCCATCTTGTTGGTTTTGTCATTTCGAGAATGTTATATAAATGGACTCATAGAGCATGCAACCTTTTGAGATTGCCTTTCTTCACTAAGCATCATTCCTGTAAGATCCATCCAGGCTGTTGCATATATCAACAGTCATGCGCCACATAACAACACTTGGTCAACGATGGATGGCATATACAATGGTGGTCCCATAAGATCAGTACCATGTAGCCTAGGTGTGTAGTAGGCTATACCATCTAGGTTTGTGTATGTGCACTCTGCAATGTTTGCACAATGACAAAATCCCCTAGTGACACATTTCTCAGAACAGATCCCTGTCGTTAAGAGACGCGTGACTGTAGTTTGACCTTTTTCCTGCTGAGTAGTATTCTATTGCAGGGATGTACCGGGATTTGTTTAGTCATTCACCTGTCGAAGGACATTTGAGTTATTTCCGGTTTGAGGCTATTCAAGCCACTATGAACATTTGTCTACAGATTTTTGTGTGGACGTACCTGAATGGATGCTTAGTTTCAATCTTCTCTGTCATCTGGCACACGTCTGCTAAGGAGTCACAGTCTGCCAAGACTTCAGATGTTGTGTTTTAAGATACCGTATTGTCAGTCACCTTTCTAAAGGGGAATCAGCTTGTTCTCACACGGGTTTTGTAAATGGGGATCTATACAGAATTCCCATATGAGAATATTTATGTGTCAGTTTTATCCAGGAGATAATCATGTTATTCTTATAACCAATTTAAAAAGCAGAGAAGAGACAAACATTTTACCACCATTCCACATACAGTGACACTGAGATCAGTGGTCCATGTGCTTGTTTTCTGGCATGTCTCTACGGGGCTTAAGGAAAAACGTGACCACACCTTCACAGTATGTAACTCCGATTTAAAAATAAATTACGAAGAGTAGAAGACATTTTTAACAAGAAACTTGCATGAGCTGTTTTCCAGGGTCTGAACGAGAACCCCTCTGTGACTGTGGCCTCGTGTCGGGCTTCAGGTTCGCGGCCGCCCGCCCTGCCTGCTTTAATGATGACAGCTTCAAATTCCTCATGGCCATCATCGCCAAGAAATTTTTCTTGGCAAACCGCTTACTCAAGTAAGTGGTTAAAAAAGAGTTTAGAGAATTTTGTTTTGCCACTTCAAAAATTTACAATGGTCAAAATTGCACTTAAAGAATCTCTCTTCTTTCATTGGCAATGACAATACAGGAGCTTCCTGGGAGTTTCAATCCAGTCGCACTTCTTCGTACAGAGCATTTTGAAGTAATGCTGAAGCTCTAAGTTGTAAACACGCATGCAGGGCTAGGACGGCCGCCTGCAGGTGGCACGGTTGCCCCCACAGGGGACACATCAGCCACACCTGCAGAAGTGTCTGCTCGAAGACAGAGCTCACGCCGGCAGCCTGGAGCTGAGCCTTCCCTCCCAGCCCTGCGGGCCCGGCTATGGGCTGTACCCACTGCACCTGAGCACCTGGAGCATGAGCCCCTCCGGCCCCATGCCCCTCGCCCGGCTCAGGCTGTGGGCACTCTGGGGCTGGCTACTGTTGTCAACGGCCACACGGCAGCAGCATCTAGCCCAACCCAGAGCATGCTGCTGAGGCTCACAGTGCTCTTGAGGCCTTTGGGGCCCCACAGGGCCACCATCAGGCCTGCCCATTCATCTGGGCTCCCTAAAGTTGGCTCACAGCCCAGGGCCTACCAGGCTCTACCAGGCTGCCCCCAGGACTGTGGCTGTCAGTGTCGCAGGCACATCTGCACGTCCAAAGCAGCACACCTGCAGCCGGGTGCAGCACACGTGCTCTGGCGTAGAGAACAGCACAGGGCATCTCCAAGCAACCCCGCCACCAGCTTAGGATGCAAACCATTCCGAATCCCAATGAAGCCTGTGACACTGTGATTTATAGTAAGAAATACGTGTTTGGTTCGACACCTTTCCAAGCATAGACCTCCCAAAACCTTGGAATTTCCTAAGAGTTGAGATCGATAAAGATGTCTTTTGTCATGTTAACGAGGTTACTTTTGCAAAGTCCCTCATTAACCCAGGGGTAGGGGCTGGCCGCCAGGGGAACCAAACCTGTGACTAGAGGGTTGGAACTTTCAGAAGCATCCCCTTGACCTCCAGGGAGGGGAGGGGCTGGAGACGGAGTTCAATCGCCAATGACCAATGATTTTATCGATTGCGCTGACGTAATGAAGCCTCCATCAAAACCCAAAGGAGGGGTTCGGAGAGCTTCTGAGTTGGCGGACACGTGGGAGTGCTGAGAGAGTGGCATGTTCTGGAGGGCACGGAAGCTTGCCCCTACCTGGCCCTGTGACTCTTCCATCTGGCTATTCCTGAGTTATATCCTTTATGATAAACTGATAAGCTAGTAAGTAAAATGTTTCAGTGAGTTCTGTCAGCCACTCTAACAAATGAGTCGAACCCAAGGAGGGGGCGGTGGGACCCTCTGATCTATACCTGGACATCTGAAGGGGGGGCCAGCCTTGTAGGACTGAGCTCTTAAACTGCGGGATCTGACGGGTAGATAGTATCAGCAATAAGCTAAACTGCAGGACACTCTTCTGGAGTCAGGGAATTCCTCAGTGCTGCGGAAAAAATCCACAGACATTGGAACTGGGTGCAGAACACTAAGACCCCCACACACCCCAGTTCCGTCTGCCCTCTTCCCTGCAGAGGCAGCCACCACCCCGAGCTTAGTGTTGATTGTTCCCATGCATTCCTTTATATTTTTACTACCACCTGTGTATGTATCCATAAAAATACAGAATTGTTTTGCATGTTTAAAACTTTACGCAGGGGCTGGCCGCATGGCGTAGTGGTTAAGTTCAGTGTGCTCCATTTCAGTGGCCTGGGTTCACGGGTTCGGATCCCAGGAGCAGACATACACCAATCGTCAGCCATGCTGTGGTGGCAACCCACACACGAAGTGAAGGAAGACTGGCACAGATGTTAGCTCAGGGCTAATCTTCCTCAGCAAAAACAAAACAAGACAAAACTTTACACAAATAGTTTTTGACTATAAAATTCCTTCTGTAACTTGGTTTTTTCGTTAACATTGTGTGATATATCCATGTTGATACACACAGATTTCATATATTCTTTTTCACAACTGCATAGTATTCCATTGAGTAAATATACCCCAATTTGTTGTGTAAATGGACATTTAAGTCATTTCTGGTATTTGCTATTACAAACAATGCTTTAATGCCCCTTCTTGTATATGTACGTGCTTAGAAACCCATCCAACAGATGCCATAAGGGAGCAGAGCAGAAGTGTGCTCAGAGGAATCCCGGGATCCCCAGGGTATTTCAGGGGGTGTGTTTTCTAACCACATATCTGCTCGAGGCCAGGTTTTCTTTGTATACGTCACCCAGAACAGCTTATTGCAACAGAATGAATGCAGCAGCAGATATGAGAATCCAGCTGCTTTGAGTGAGCAGGACATTAAAGAGATTTTCAAAAATGTAAAACAATGCCACTGTTCTCACTATTTTTGTTTTGAAAAACATGATTATTTTTCATTAAACTTCATTGTTTATGTTAAATTATATTGGTTTATTACCATTGTGAATGAAGTAATAAATACATACGTAGTTTTTCAATTTCTCAGTTTTCATTTCTAATACACCCACAGAAGCCACGACTCTGTGGAGTCCTCAGTCCCTTGTAAGAGATAAGAGTCCTGACCAAAGTGTTTGAGAAGCCTTACCCTCGTGTCCACACCTTGGTGTGGCATTCCCAGGGTGTGAGCACGCACGAGCGCAGCTCTGCCGGGTACCCCGAGACGCACTCCCCAGCGGCCCTCCCGCATGCACACAGCAGCACATGCTGTCATCAGACTTTTCACGTTCTTGCCAATTTGTCGAGTGTGAAATCGCAGCTCACGAGGGTTTTCATTTGCGTTTCCCTGATTATGGACGAGGTTAAGCATCTTGACACAGGCTCATTGGGCTGCGTTCGAGTCCTTTGCCCATTTCTCTGTCGGGTGATGTCTTTCTTATTGACTTCTGAGAGCTCTTTAAATAACTCTCGATGGGCATTCACTTTGGTGAGTTGCATAACAATGCCCTTCCCCCACTGTAGCTGTTGCTTCTCCTTTCTCCCATAGTGTCTCTCTGTCTCTTTCTAATTGAGGTATAATTGACATGTAACGTTATGTTAGTTTCAGCTGTACAACATGATTCACTATTTCTATTCTATGGTGTCTTGGCTGATGTACAAGTTTAGTTTTAATGCAGTCAAATGTATTCATCCTTTCCTTTAGAGTTTATGTTTCTGTTTCTTCTTTTTTTTTTTTTTTGGTGAGGAAGATTAGCCCTGAGCTAACATCTGTTGCCAATCTTCCTCTTTTTGCCTGAGGAAGATTGTTGCTGAGCTAACATATGTGCCAATATTCCTGTTTTTTTTTTTTTGTTTGTGGGATGCTGCCACAGCATGGCTTGATGAGCAGTGTGTAGGTCCATGCCTGGGATCCGAACCCATGAACCCTGGGACACCAAAGTGGAGTGTGTGAACTCACCCACTATACCACCAGGCTGGCCCCCTTTTTTTTTTTTTTTTTTTGCAGAGGAAGATTCACCCTAAGCTAACATCTGTTGCCCATCTTCCTCCTTTACCACTCCCTCAAAGCCCCAGCACACAGCTGTGTATAGTTGTAAGTTCTTCTGGTTCTTTCATGTGAGCTGCCACCATAGCATGGCTACTGACAGACAAGCGCTGTGGTTCTGCACCCAGGGACCAAACTTGGCCCAGATCTGGTCCCAACTCATTTATTCCTGAGTCTTTTTTCCTGCTGTTATAAGTGGTATTTTTTTTTTTTGATACGCTTTCCATTTGTTGCTTGTATTAGGAATGCGATCATTTTTTATATTGATCTTATATCCAGAAAGCCTACTGAGTAATAATAATAATTTGTAGACCCATTTGAGTCTTCTGTATAGCCAGTTATATTGTCTACAAATAAACAAAACAAAACAACAAAGGTAGTTTTGTTTCTCTCCCAGTCTGTGTTTGTTACGGTGTTACGGTCCCTTCTGAGCAACGTTCCTGGAGAGCCAGCAGCCAGGGAAGGCTGCACTGACCCCACACCCCTCGTGAGGCCAAACTGTGTGCATGCCTGGCACTAACTCCCACCCCCACCTGGGATCCACGTTCAGGCCAGGGCTGTTCCGGGAGCCACCCCTGCTCAGAGGACCTCTGGTTTCTGGCACAAGTTGCCTCCCTCTAAAGTCATGTGGTCATTGCAGTGTTGTTTTTAACAGTAGAGGATTGATTATGTAAACACAAGACATCCATAAAATGGATTACTACCATGCAGCCATTAAAAATGAGGACGTAGAGGGCCAGACCCGTGCCTAGTGGTTAAGTTCAGTGCACTCCGATTCAGCGGCCCGGGTTTGCTTCCCGGGCCCAGACCTACAACACTCCATCAGCAGCCTGCTGGCTGGTGGCCCACATACTAAAAAATAGAGGAAGACTGGCATGGATGTTAGCTCAGGGTGAATCTTCCTCAGCAAAAAAAAAAAAAAAAAAGGGAGGGGGACGTAGATCTATAGTTATTGACATGAAGAGATGTTCAGAATGTATGGAGAAATTTTGGTTATTGAGTATTTGTTATTTATTACTATGCAACACATCATCCCAGCGCTGAGTAACTCAAAACAACACTTATAATCTCACACTTTCTGCGGGTCCAGAACTGGGCGCGACTTAGCTGGCTCCTCCGGCTCAGGGGCCCCTCAAGGCTGCAGTCATCCCAAGGCCCGAGTGGAAGGATCCGCTTCCCGGCTCACTCACGTGGTTGCTGGCAAGATGCAGCTCTGCCCCAGCTGTTCACAGGTGGCCTCCTGTGGTTCCTCCCCACGTGGACTTTGTCACAGGGCAGATCCCAACGTGGCGGAAGCAAGCAAGAGGGCAAGAGAGAAAACCAGCAAGACAGAGAGAACTAGCAAGACGAAGCCACAGTCCTCTGCAACCCATCCCTTTTGCTGTGTTCTGTTTGTTCGGAGCAAGTCGCTGGGTCCAGCCCACATCAAGGGGAGGGCTTACACCACGGCCTGAATACCCGGGGCCGCAGTGATGGGAGCCAGGCCAGACGCTGTCTGCCCCAGAGCAGAAGGTACAGCAGGATCTTGCTTTGTTTAAAAAAGAAGACGAGAGAGCTCACCATATCTCATCAAAGCTAAGGGCCCCACCAGCCCTGTGGCTGAGCGGTTAAGTTTGTGTGCTCCACTTCGGTGGCCCAGGGTTTGCCAGTTCAGATCCTGGGCACCAACCTAGCACCAGTCATCAAGCCATGCTGTGGCAGCGTCCCACACAGTAGAACTAGAATGACCTACAACTAGGATACACAACTATGTGCTGGGGCTCTGGGGAGGGAAAAAAAAGAGGAAGATTGGCAACAGATGTTCGCTCAGGGCCAATCTTCCTCACAGGAAAAAAAAAAAGGAAAGAAAGAGAAAAAAATAATCTAAGGTGCCCTAGATTCTAACACCACCGTTATTTTACGCACCACAAAGAAAGAAAACTTGCTGCCATTTAAACTACAACACAGGGTTGATTGTGAGACACATCCTCAGTTCAGAGATGTTCAGATGTAAAACCATGCGCATCTTGGAACTGATGGAATTCAGGACAGGAAAAACCAAGATGCCCTCTCTGGAATGGGTCATATTCCCTGTGTGTGCAGTGCCCCATCCTCACCTGGGGGACTTCGACTTACTCTCAGAGCTCAGCTCAGATGTCTCCTCCCCAGGGGGATGTCCCAGGACATTTGGACTCTATTCTGGAGCCCAGAAGTTGCAAACGGATGGCATGCAGGTCATCTGGTCCAGAGATGTATTTTTTTTGGCTCATATAGGATTTTTTGTTTTTTATTTTTGTTTGTTTTTTCTTAATTAGTGGCTAACATTTAAAAATCAAGAGAGTCATGAAAAGTTCAAATATCTGGCTTTTCTAGAAAAACCTGGAAGTGTGGCGTCACTGGGCCCGGGTCCCCGCTTGGCCTGAGGCCGTTTATGGTTTATGACCCCCTGACCACTGAGGGTTTCAGGAGGGCGAGGCCGGAGCCTCGGGAAGAGAGGGATGCTGTGGGGCCTGACCTAATGAGGGACTGCCTGGGACCGTCGGAAGCTGCTGGAATGAGCCAAACAGGAGACAGGGGCCTGAGCGAGGCAGAGGCTGAACGCAGGAGCAGGGCCTCAGTGACTGACCCCTCAGAAGACACAAAGACGAAGGAGGCTGAGTTTCTGACGTCGCCGTCGCGGCCAGTGCTGGGAGGAGCTCCCAGGGGCAGTTAGGCTGCAACCAGAACGAGGAGCCCCGCGGCCGGTCAAGGTTCTGACACCAGCTTCTTTATTCTTGGTCAACGGTCAGGTTTAAGCGGGCAGCCCTCACCTGCCCTCTGCGGTCAGGTGGGGCTTTGTCTTGGGCCAGAACCCTGTGGTGAAGCCAAAGATCAGGCTTAATGTCAAGAAGGGCCAAGTCCCACACTTCGGGGCGATGTTAATCCCAGCTCTGGGTAAGACCAGTTCACAGTCAAGTGAACAACTGGTGGCGAAAGTAGAAGTGAGCCACGAGGTCAGCGGCCTGCACTGGGGCCCGGGACCTTTGCAGGGAGAAGTCTGGATGGAAACACTTTTGCTTTTGGACATACTGATGTGGAGAGCACTTCTCTGACAGTCTTCTTGGGGAGGCGGCTAGCCTGCTAGTCCCCTCCCTCTTAATCTTTCCCTCCTCCATTACATTAGTAAGCACACTTTGGGTTGCAAGTGACGGAAACCCAAAGTAAAAGAAGTTACTTTTTGGCTGACCTAAATAGCAAGACCAGAGATAGATTCAGTGTCAGGCATGGCTGGATCCAGGAGCTCAGGTTATGTCAATAGGATGCTGACTCCCAGCTATCCTCCTGGGCAGGGTCCCCCAAAGATGACCTCCCAGTAGCTCCAGGATCCCTTCCTATGAGCTTACTGATGCCGCACAAAGAGAATGCTTCCTTCCTGAGAATTCCAGCAAACATCCCAGGACTGAGCTTGGTGGTCTGGCTTTGGTCATGTGAACCAATCAGTGAGCCAGTCACTCTGACCCTAACTGTCCAGGTCACATCTCCAACCCCAGCATCGAGGGTCGGGTCAGCTCCACCCTAACCATGTGGACTGAGAGTGGGGAAGGGTGGTTCCCCCAAGGCAAACCAAGTGGGTATTCGAAGATGAAGGGGGGTGGATGCATGACAGGCAGACTCCACAGAGGCGCCCCCCAGGGCATGCCTCTCAGGACAGCCCTTCCCGGCTCTGCAGGTCCTTCTAGACTGTTCCTACCACAACCAAACCACCTCATCTTTGCCTAGCTAGACCCACTTCCCCTATCTCTAAAGAGAGGCGGGAAATACTTCTGGTTGGCCAGGGAGCCCCCGGAAACTCTGCTCACACCTGTTTTTACCAGTTACGTCACTGCCGGGAAACAAGAGGACGGAAGCAATTTCGAGTATGTTAAAATGCGTACAGACAAACTTACCCTTGTGAGCAGAGTCTTTCAAGTCAGAAGGGACTGGATATATTTTGGTCGGAGGGTTAACAAAATTCTGGATCACAGAGTACCTCTGCTATTTGTTTTCCAGGTTTTTGGTTCAGAAAATGGTTATAATTTGGCTTCAGTTGCTGCCACATTCCCTGTAGGCCCTGGGGTTACACGACCACATTTGTTCCTTCAAGTAGCTGATGGCAACGCCTATACTTGCTGGAGAGAAGTGTTTGAAGTCCGGGTGACGCTGAGTAATGTGAGCAGCGCGATTGAAAGATGGATGTAAATATTAGCCCGAAGGCTCCCCTTCCATTGTAAATCCATTTTCCAGAGGGAAAACGTTTTGCGATCTCTTTTCTGACCCGGCTGAGTCAGTGCTCCTGATGGGGGAAGCTGATGGCTCCAGGAAAGGCTTTTCCCCCTGGGAAAGATGAATGCTAAGGTTGCAAACCTTGGGGCGGTTGTCTGACTTGGAGTTGCTGTGCCCTGCTTCCTCTTACTCAGCACGGCGAACTCCAGAAGTCAAGCATCTCCCACCTAAAAACCTGCAAACAACCTAAATGCCCAAGAATGGACAGAAGGGGGTCAAACCCAATATCTTCTGCCCATCAGGTTCGTTCACGCGCTCTGTGGTCTTTCCTGGGGGCCCGTGTGCCAGGAGTCACTGCCAGGAAACAGGTGTCCGGTGATTCTTTGGTCTTCTTTAGAATTTCTCAGTTTTCCAAATTTTCTAAAGTGAGTGGACATCACTTTTATCATGCTCATTTAAATAAAATATAAAATAAATTTAATACAATATAAAATAAAAATTTAATAAAATTTTTAAAAAATAAAGGAAAAAAATTAATGTTCACTCAAAAAGGACAAAATTGACAAAAGGAACTGAGTTCTGGGAGTGGTCTGGCAGCATGCACCAGTTACCTACTGCTGCATAACAAGTCACCCTAACAGAGTGGCACAAAACAACACCATTCATTCATGATTCTTTTCTCCTGGTTCTGGACAGCGACAGGCTCAGCCTGGGGTCTCCGCCTCGGGGTCTCTCATGCAGCTGTAGTCAGATGGTGGCTGGCTCTGGAGTCATCTTGAAAGCTTCCTCACTCACGTGTCTGGCATCTGATGCTGTTGGCTGGGCCCTCGGTGGGCTACGACACTAGCAAGTGGCCCCCCGTGTGGCCTGGGCTTCCTCACAGCCTGGGGGCTGGGTTCCAAGGGTGGGTGTCCGGAAGCACCAGATGGACGTTATATTGCCCTATGACCTAGTCTTGGATGTCATACCACGTCATTGCTGCAGAAGTCTATCATCAGAAGCAAGTCACAAAAATCAGCCCATATTCAAGGTGGGGGGACTTAAACTTCACCTTTGGATGGGAGGAAAGTCAAGAAATTTGCAAACATCTTTTAAGAGGATGGCACACTGTTTCCTGAATCAAAGGTGCCAAGAACCTCTGCAGTGCTCTACCACCACCCGCCATCCTACCCACGGCCCCACAAGCCCCGATCTTGTCCATCTTCCCTGCAGCCCCAAACCCCACCTTGGAACCCCTGCTCTCAGCAGAAGACCTTATCTCCTCATGAAAGGAGCCCATGGACAGCAGATGGCCCCACGCCTCCACTCTCCCTCTAAGTGCTCTGAGAGCTAAAGCTGAGCTCCTTCCCAAGGCGACCCTCTGACATCAGCTCCTCCGTGACCTGGCCCAACCTACCGTTCCACCCGTCCTCCCCCTTTATCCTCACATCTCAGAATGTGCTAAGTTTCTTCACCTTAAATGAGCCCACCCTTCAGCAGTGGGATAGGGAGACAATTAGAAAGTTATTGCAATAAGCCAGGTGAGGTGAGATCAGGGCAGCGGGACAGGCAGGAAAAGGGATGGCCAAAGGAATGTTCACTTTGGATGCAGAATGGCTGTCCCTGGGAAGTGATGACACAGGGGTGAGGGAGTTTTTGAATGTGACTTTGAGGTTTCCAGCTTCCTCATCCCATGAATCCTTCTCTAGTATCTTTCTTACTAAACATGGGAGAATTCCCTCTGTCCTCTGAAATCCCACGGCAGTGAGCAGCCGTGTATCCTGCTGTGAAGAGGCTGGGGAGGTGAAGCCTTCCAGAGCAGAGCAGAGATGGGAGGCGGCCGGAGCAGAGTCCTGGGGCCGTGAGAGCCTGGATCAGGACTCCGTCCCAGAACTGCCCAGGCTCCAGAGCTCTCCTTTAGAGCCACTCCAGTGGGTTCCCAGTAAATCCACTCTCCCTTTTAAAAGTTTTTTTTTTTGTGGTAAAATATACATAACACAAAATTTATCACTTTGACCCTTTTTGAGTGTCCAACTCAGTGGCATTGAGTACACTCACACTATCGTGTGACGATCACCACCGCCCATCTCCAGAACTTTTCCATCATCCTACGCTGAGACTCTGTCCTCATTAAACAGTAACTCCCATTGACCCTTCTCCCCTCCCCCGCCCCAGTGTTCTCCTTTCTGTCTCCGTGCATTTGACTATGCAAGGTATCTTGTGTAAGTGGGATCATACAGTATTTGTCTTTTTGTGTGTCTGGCTTATTTCACTTAGCGTAATGTCTTCAAGGCATGTCCCTCTGTGTTGTAGCATGTGGCAGAATTTCCTCCCTTTTTAAGGCTGAATAGTGTTCCACTGTATGGACATACCACATTTGTTTATCCATTCACCATCAGTGGACACTTGGGTTGCTTCCACCTTTTGCTATTGTAAACAATGCTGATATGAACATGGGTGGACAACTGTATCTCAGAGTCTCTGCTTTCAGCTCTTGGGTAAATACCCAGAAGAGGAATGGCTGGATCATACGGTACTTCTATGTCTAATTTTTTGAGGACCCACCATACTGTCTTCCCAGTAAATCCCCATTTATTGCTTTACAAAATGTGAGTCTCCTTTTCCCACAGCCCCTCTCGAGCAGTCTCTCCCCTGCCCACCTGGTCTTGACTTCTCGACACGTGGTCCACATTCACTGCCTTCGCAGACGCACTTCCTGTGCCCACCTTTGCAGGCTGCCTTCTGCCCTCCCAGCCACTGAGACCACACCGAGTGGGTGAGCAGGGCCCCCAGGTCTCTCCTGGGACCTCGGCCTCCCTGGCCTCCTCTAGCCCCTGACACTGTGGACCCTTCCCTCCTTTTCTCCACTTGCCTCCTGGGCCACCTTGCTCCCAGCTTCCTCTCCAGCGTTTCCCTCTGTGCCTTTGCAAGTCTTCTCTGCTGGGTCTGTTTCACCGCTGTCCCTAAGCGTCACTGTGCCCAGAGTGAAGCACAGAGCCCTTTCTCGTCCCACACTCGCTCCAGAGACCTCATCTACCCATGAGGCATCGACAAGGTCACACACATGTGGACATCCCCTAGGTCTGTCCTGCCCACTGGGCCCCACTTGTGTCAGAGCTCTGTGTCCCATCCCCCTGCAGTCTTTCCACGTGGACTTGGCCTAAGAGACCAGCACGAACTGAGAGCTCTGGGGCCAGAAATGGGGTGGGAAACAGGGCCCGGTTCTCTCACTCTGCGCCAACAGCCTGCCAGGTGGCTACTTCCGTCCCATCTGTCTGTTTTGTCCTTACATTTTTGCTTACTAATTAGTTAACTAATTAAAATGAAATGGCGCATGAACAGGCTATCATTATAAAATGTCAATAAGACAGAAGCATATAGAGTCATAAAGAAAAGTCTCCTTCTCTCACCCCAGCAGCCACTGCACCCTTAGAAACAGCTGCACCAAGAGTGTAAGTGTGTTTTACAGCCCTCCAGACGGTTTTTACACATTTACACACACACACATCCAGACAAAGACATACAGCTGTGTTTAAACGTGGAGGATTTTCCATAAATGGCTTCCTTCTAGGTGTGCTCTGCAGCGTCCTCTGTTCACTGAAGTGTGTCCCCGAGGGCTTTCCCGGCTCCCTGCTCCCCGCTCAGATTCCCTCGCGCCTGCTGGCTCGGCCTCGTCTCCCCCCAGTGCAGATGTGCCCGAAGGTACTGGAGGAATCCCTAATGTCCCTGACTAATGGACACTCAGGCTGTTTCCAGTTTTTGCCTGGTACAGTGTGGCACATGGCCCTCCCTGCACACATGAGGATGCTTTTTTGGCCTGACACCTAGAAGTGGGATTCCTCGGGGGAAAGAGTGCACATTTTATATCTCAATAGTTATCGCCGAATCGCCCCCCTCAGAAGCTGTATCAGTTTATCCTTGCCCAGAGGAGAATCAGGGTGGCAGCTGTCACTAGCCATCTGTAGGCTGTGGTGGCTTGCAAAAACGTTACCCCGAGTTCACCAGATAAATGAAAACCTGGCTCTCGCGAACCTGCAGGCACGCACCAGCAACCGCATGGGAGCAGGGCGGGCCTGGGCAGAGGACGGCGAGCCGCGGCGGTCCCCGCTCCACTCTTCAGGCTCACAGTGCAGGCTCACGGTGTCTAAAGGTGCTGAGCATTAGCATATCAAACACCCCATCAAACAGAGTCGAAACGTCTTCTTAAAAAGTAGAACAGCTTCAGAAGAAAGTGGATCGCCTAAGAGAGCTAGAAGAGAAGTTGGAAGTGACAAAGAATAATAAACTAATATCAAAACACACAAATAAATAAGGCAAGGGTTGTCTGCATTGGATACCGTATGGTACTCTTTGCATCGCACACATACTCACTTTCCGTGTGAAGCAGCTGTTGAGAGCCCAGAGCACTAACCATTACACGTGGGGCCTTGAAGCGATGGCTTAAATGTTTGATACTATGGAGAACTTTCCAATGAGTTGTGTATATAGGTGTCTAAGACTGCATATGAGCAGTGATATTTTGGGAAATGGGTTGGGATTTCTGGATGAACTGGAAACGCAGTCGTTCCCATTTAAGTAAAGGATTGCATGGCCTGTTGCTCTCTGAAATTCATGACCCAGCAAATTTCAGGACTGGGATAATGAGGGGTGCTTGTTCCCATTTACCCACATCGTTGCCAACACCGAATCATTATGGGCCTTTTGCACGGTTGCCGCTCTGCTGGGCAGGACATGGTGCCTCGTTCTGGTTTCGTATTGTGGAGTGCGAGGTGAGGGGGGCGGCTGTTCGTCCTTTATTGGCTGTGTGTTTCCTGACTCCCAACAACTGCCCGGGGAACCTTGGGGGCTTCTCGGTTCACAGATGGCCCTGCCTTTCACAGAAAGACATTCACCTCTGGTCTGTGCTCCAAACTCCCAGCAACGCCCTGCCCAGCAGGCTAACCTTCGGGGGTCCCAGATGCCCATTCTGAGAAGTCTGAGCTTTCTGAGAGGGTGTCTGGCCCAGGACCCAGAGTGCCCTCTCTGGGCTCCCGCTGCCTGCCTCCCCGAAGATGAGCTTGGGCTTGCTTAGGGAAGTGCCCAATAAAACACCATCTGGCATGGCCACGCTGAGTGGACGTAGCTTAACGCTCATGACCAAGGGGACATGACACTTGCTGGGGCCTTTGGGAGAGTTTTCCACACTACGGATGCCACGTGTCATTTGGAAATGCCATAAGGAGCCGAGAGGCATGATCCATCAGGGTGGACCACTGTCTCCAACGTGACGTAAGACCACGTGGCTATGTGTGACCACAGGCTTCCCCGACCTAGGGAGCCAAGTTTGTTACTGAATTGCAGTATCGAGAGGGCCTGGAGCAGGGACCCCGAGTTCCAGACAGTGCTGGCTTTCTCGTCGGCTATTTGTCTTTATGAAGAACAGGTCAGAGAAGATAAAGACACCTCAGTGTCTCCTGCTCCTCAGTGTTTTGGTATGAGGGCAAGTCCCCTAAGTCACAGAACCAAACACATACACTTACGATTCAGCCAAAAAAATTCTTTTAACACAACTTACCCTCAGAGCTACTAAAGAACTTCTAATTCGTAAACTGCCCTCACACCCATTTTTTCATTTAATTCTCCCCCAAACCCTATGAGTTGTTAGTCTCTTTTTATGGCTGAGAGTTGCTGAGTCTCAGAGAAGTTTAGGAACTTGCTCAACATCACACAGCTCAGAAATGTCAGAGCCTGGGCACGTAAAATGGTGCAGCCACTTTGGAAACCAGTTCAGCAGTCTGTCAGAGAGTTAAATCTAGAGTGACCATATGTGCCAGCAATCCCACTCCCAGGTAAATACTCAAGAAAAATGAAAACAGATGCCCACACAAACACTATTACATGAATGTTCATAACACACCCACAATAGTCAAAAAGTGTAAACAACCCAAACGTCTATCAACAGACAAACAGATAAACAAAATGTGGTAGTTCCGCACGCTGGAACATTATTCAGCCATAACGATGGATGAGGTTCTGACACCCGCTACAGCACAAATGAACCCGGAAAACATCATGCTAAGCAAAAGGAGCCAGTCACAGGAGACCACATCCTGTATGATTTCAATCATATGAAAGTCTAGAACAGGGAAATCTATAGATACAGAAACTCGATTAGCGGTTGTTTAGGGCCGGTGTGGGGGTGGGAGATGGAGGAGTGATAGCTCAAGGGTACTGGGTTTCTTGTTGAGGTGATGGAATGTTCTAAAATTGGCTGTGGTGATGGCTACATGTATCTGTGAACATACCAAAAACCATTAACTTGTACACTTCAAATGATAAATTGTACAGTATGTGAATTACATCTCAACACAGCTGTTAAAAAGAAGTCACAGCCAAGGCTTACAAGGTGAGTTTTGGATTATAACTCCACCCACTCCTTCCACATCCCAGGCTGCATCTCCAGAGGGTTAGCACAGCACGCGGCTGCTTCTCCATGAGCCACAGAGACAAGGGACTGGATGGTGAACGCTCACAAGCAACAATGTTAGTCAACAGCCTGATTAAACAGCTGAGGCTGGGAGCAAAGATGTATGTAGAAAGATATTAACCAAGCACGGTTCAAACAGCAGAAACAGTTAATGGCTGACATACCCTTTCAACTGCGGAATTGGTTAATTGTATCGTGGAATATGATGCAATCATTAACAAATGATGTTACACTAGAAATAATCTTGACGTCCACCAACAGAGAACAGAGTAAATCATTTAAAGTACGTCCCCAGAGTGGAACACCACACAGCCGTTTGAAAGAATGTGGTAGCTCCATGGGAACCGAAATGGGAGGATCACTAAGACACATCGATGGAGGTGCCAAACTGTGGGCACAGGATTCTTCCATTTGTATAATTTTATATACATATATGTGTACATATATTACATACATACACATAAACTCCTACATATATACTTGAATACAGAGGCAACATGCAAAATATTTAGCAACTGGTAGAGCAGGGTACCACCCGGCTGGCACGGATGCTGGTGGACAGGCCACATTGCTGCATCCCTGTGAAGGCTAGGCCCGCTTTTGTGGATACGTAAGAACATTTTTTGGAAGGAGACAGAAGAAGCTGATGGCACTGATTATGGAGTAATTATGGAGCTTTTGACTGAAAGTAAGATAATATTCAACTCTTACAACAACAGGCTGTAGCCAGAGCACACTCAATAAGATTCTGGAATGGGTTGGGTGGGGGTCGGGAAGGTCATTCCGGAAGGCAGCCAGGGGCTTGCAGTTCTAACAACACACTGCTCCTCTAATCCTCGGGATCTCAGACCTGTTCTGTGGCGGCATAGAACGCCGTGCAGGAGGCGTCTCTCGCAACTAGGAACACCTTTCTTAAGAAGGATGACACTCCGCCAGGAGCGCTCTTGTTTTCCGTACCAGTCAAGTTCAGATTAAAACTGACTGGCTATTTCCCTATTTTTCAGCCTGCATTCATTTGCTACTTTATGGCTTCATTTTATCCAGGAGCGCTCTTTGCCAGCAAACAAGATTGTAGGGGGAGGAGAAGAGCAAAAATTTAAGACTAATAAAAAAAGAGAACATTTTACACTGAACTCTACCCATTGACTTTTTTTTTTGATGGATTGGGAAGGATGACCAATTTGCCCTGGCCAGCTCTGTCCCTCTCAGCCCTTTGCCACTTGAGAAACTCCACCCCGTCCTTAGGTCCTGATTCCTTGCCAACCCTAGCATCCTCTTCTTTGCCTAAGCACCATTCCCCAAAATAAAGCCCCCGAGAGACGGAATGAGGCCCCGGCTTCTGACTAGGAATGAACGCAGTGGCGCAAGGGTCACTGGGAGGCACTGGTGAGCTCTGGGTCGAGTTCTGTGCTTTAATCCTCCCAGCACCCTAAGAGGTCACCGCTGCTGGCTGTCCCTGTGTTCCAGATGAGGAAACAGGGCAGGCGATCCCTTGCCCCAGGGCCTATGGCCAGGAAGAGTGCAATTAGAACCCGGGCCTCTCTGCCACCAAAGGCCACACTTTTGACCACTGTGCACTATGGCTCATTGAAAATGCAAGTTGGCTAGTACCATGGGCCCCAGGCTTTGCTGTTGGGGACGGAGCAGGGGAGGGTTGATAACATCCACCCCTCCAGCAGCGCAGCCTGCAGCCCTTCATTCCTGACAACCCTGCTCAGACTCCCATCCGTATCTCTTAGATTAGTCTCCAGCTATTTTTACTCTGCCCTCGCCAGGGAAGAAACACAGCTTGGGCAAACCCTCAGGCAGGGCCCCAGGGGAGACCACCATGAGCCAAGGAAGAAAAGTGAGCTTATTTTACATTTTACTTTTTTTTTACTCTTTTTTTCCTTAGAAGCATCTCCAAATCGAGTCACCCTGCTAAACGACCTCCAACAGGGCCTTTCTGACCACCTAAATTCACCAACACAGGAACCCAGCAAGGCGAAATGGGAGGCCCGTCGGGGAAGATGGGAAGCCTGGAGAAGGGCAGGCTGTGCATGGGAGGGAGAGTCAGGGACACACTGAGCTGGAGGGCCCTCAGCGCCACCCGGATGGAGCTGATGGAGGGGTCCGGAGCTCTCCTGAGAGGTGCGGAGTGGAGACAGAACTCTGGAATTAATGACGATCATCCTCTAGATGATGACTAGAGCTGTGGGGACATGGATGACCCGGCCTTGGAGAGAAGATACAGAGGGAGAAGAGGAAACATCTAAGCCAGCATTTAAGGCTGAAAAGAAGATGCACAAAGAAGAGTGAGCAGAGTTGCCAGAGAAGCAGGAGGAAAACCAAGAGAGGATGAGTCACAGAAGTGGGAGGTTTCTGGGGAGAAGTAATGACCAGCAGGGTCAACAAGCGCCGAGAGATGAGGGAAGGGGGGAGCAGCTTGAGATGAGCAGCCTGGAGGTAACGATGACCTCAGCAAGGCTTGTTTCGGGAGGGTTGTGGTAGCAGCAGACTGAAGTGGCCCAGGGAGTGGGAGGTGAGGAAACGGAGACCCATGTCACAGGGTGGGCAGCGAAGAGGCAGCAGTGGCCCAAGGGAGAAGCAGTCTCCTGAGCCCTGTCCCAGAGGACCGCTCTTTCGCCCTGCAGATCCTCTGCGGCAGCCAGCGCACAGGCACCATGACCATCGTGTATGGTCTGGAGGGCGCGGGGCTCACAGGGACGTGCAGTCCTCGGTGTCTAGCACGGAATGGGAACCCAACACACATGAGATGCTTTTGATGACAGTGATAATGACAATGATGATGAAAAATACAGATTCTTGAAGATCAGAAAATCTTTCTCTGCGATGAAAAGAACAGCCAGACTCCCCAAGAAGGAGCCGGGTAAGAGCGTCGCCTCAGTCCCCAGTCGTTCCCTCTCAGGCTCACTGGCTGGTTCCTCTTCTCTCTTTGTCCTTTTTCTCCACTATCTCTACTCAAATCTCTGGCTGATTGCATCCACCTCACGGCTTTAAACTCCATCTATATCCCAGAGACCTCAAAGTTTATCCCTCTGTCACCCTGACCGCTCCCCCAAACTCCAGGCTTATGCAGCCACCTGTGTACCTGTCACCTTGACGAGGGCATCTAATAGAATCTCAGCCCAACGGGTCCTCAGCCCAACCCCTGATGGTCCTCCTGCAGCTACTTAGGCTAAAAACTCCATCGTTTCTCACTCTCATTCCTTCAAGAATGACACCCATTCCTTCGGGAAACCCTATCCTGTTGGTTCTATCTTCAAAATATATCCAGAACATGACCACTTCTCCTCGCCTCTACTGATGTCAGCCTGGCACAGCCACCATCACCTGCCACCTGGACAGCTGCGTCCCTCTGCTCCGCCCTCAGCCCCGCACTCTGTTCTCAATCCGTAAGTCCTATCAAGTCACTCGGCTCAAAGCCCTCCAGCGGCTCCCTGTGCCCCTCAGAGTACAGGACAACCCTTCCAACGACCTACAAGGCCTGTCATGATTCTGCCCACCACTCTCTCTCTGGCCTCCTGGGTTACTTCTCTCCGATTCCTCACACTCTGCGCTAGACACACTGGCTCCCTTGCTGTTCCCCAAACGTGCCGGTCATGCTCCGATCTGCACCTAACTGCAATATGGAGTTTTCTTCCACATCACCAAGCAATTCTCCCACATCAGCTGGTGTCCTACAATTCAGCTCAAGTCTGACACGGTCTACCTGGAGATAGTGTCAGATCCCACAGGCTAAGGGCCCAGTCCTCCAAGACTGCCCCCACCTTCAGAGGCCAATCGCAATCTATAGCTTTTGACCAACAGGCTTTAGATTGGAGGTGCTCATGACCCCCTCTTCCTTGGATTTGACTAATTTGCTAGAATGGGTCCCAGACCTCAGAGAAACATTTTATTTACTAGACTACGGGTTTATTATGAAAGGACAGAACTCAGGAACATCCAGACGGAAGAGATGCAGAGGGCATGGTGTGGGAAAAGGGGGCTGAGCTTCCCTGCCCTCTCCGAGAGCTGATTTCCCGGAGTCTCCCTGTGTGCACCAACCCGGAAGCTCTCTGAACCTTGTCCTTTTGGGTTTTATGGAGGCTTCATTACATCAGCGTGATTGGTTAGATCACTGGCCACTGATGCCTGAACCCAACCTCCAGCCCCTCCCCTCTCCCCGGAGGTCAGAGGTGGGACTGAAAGTTCCAACCCTCTAATCACAGGCTTGGCTCCCCCAGCAACTAGCCCCCAAAGTCACTCATTAACATAACAAAAGGCACCACTCTCACGCCCATCACAGGAAATTCCAAGGGCTTAAGGAGCTCTGTGCCAGCAATAAGATGAGCACCAAATAAAAATCTCTTATGATAAATTACAACAGGCCTTTGCTCTGGCTGGTTCCTCACAGCTGTCCGCATGGCTAAGTGCCCCCTCCTCAAGCCGATGCTCAGATCTCACCTTCTCAACGAGCCCAGGTCTGCCCACCTCACTTAACATTGCAAACCTGCCTCACGCCTACATCCCAGCTCGTCCTTAGCCAGCTCCACTCTCGCCACAAACACTTACTTTCTACTGTAATGAAGGACTGACTTAGTATGCTAGTTGCTTCTCACCTGCCCGCCTTCCCCCATCTACTATAAGTTCCATGAAGACAAACCCTCTTTGTTTTGTTCACCGTGAATCTAACAAAGTGCCTGGCACAAAGCAGGTGCTCAGTAAATACTTCTAGGATGAAATCTCCTGACGCTGCTCTATACGTCTGTTCCCTTGACTGTCAGCTAACAAAAAATGTAGAATACAAGTTTGCCTGACTGTTTAACACTGAAAACTCAGGTCATTTATGAAATGTCTTCCAACAACAAGACACACAGGTAAGCTTTGTATGTTTGTATGTTTTTTAAAACCTGCTGTTAAAAAACAAACAAACAGAAGTCCATAAGAGCATTTCACACGGACTGATGGGAATGGTCTTACTCACAGCAAGACCACAGAGCGAATGTGAGCACTGCCCCCTCACGGTTCAACGTGGAGATGCCGCCTCCCACACAGCCGGCCGTGTGAGGACGACTTTTAACCCTGGTGGCTGACTGCAGTTGTAAGATAAAATGTTACTGATGACATTTCAAAATGGGTCAAATTCAACCCTATTTTCAGGAGGAGGCAAGTAAAAGAGGAATGAAGTGTCAAAGGGAGAAGTTTTAGGGAGTACAGAGCCCACGCGTTTCCATATTGTGAGGAGGATGTTGACAATTAGTGGGAAGTAGTAAAGAAAAATGTTAAGACAAGAAAATCCGAACTTGATAACATCCATCTGTTGCACTTACAGCTGGAATCCGAGTGGGAATTTCCCATCTGTGCTTTATTCTCAGCTTTAATTTGACTATAAATAAGACACATGCGTGCACAATGTGCAGTCTTCTGGGGCCAGAAATTGTTTAAGGATGATATATATAGTGCACACACTTTAACTCAGAACCCACACATTAAACCAGTTAGTCCGAGGTGTGCAGTCGCTCTCTTACAACTTGGTCCCATGATAATCTGGCACTCCGTAACCACGGCCTTAACTGTTGACACCCTCTCCTCAAACAGATCTAAACAGAGCTGCCAACGCCCTGGCCAGCTTCCCCTGAAGCCCCTGGCTGTCTGCTGCAGGAAACCCCGGGGCCAGTGTCCTGGAGGTGGCCACACTGGGGAAGCCCATTGCTCAGTCAGACAGAAGATGCACTTGCTACTTTATACTCTTGTTTGATTCTCAAATTGACTCCACGAGCGTCTACGTGGACTATCACCTCCCACTTTACAGGTGGGGAAACTGAGGCTTAGTGACATAAAGTAACTTGCCCACGGTCATGTGGTCCACTAGTAATAGAGCTGAGACTCAAAACCAAGTCTTTGAGCCAAGCTTCAAAGTCCATGTTTGTTCCACTTTGCCCTCTGCCTCCACACTCCCTCTCTGGGGCTATAAATAGCGGGGCAGGCTGGCATTCCATGTACGAGGTCAGCCGGGCCTATAGCACAAGGAGAAACGAACAGCTCCGGCCTGGCCTAGCCCAGGCCCTGGCCCCCTGGCCTCAACAGAACTCAGGCCCAGACAGGCCTCAGCTGATCACTAGATTTGCTCTCCTTGGTTATATTTAGTTCTGGACCTCAAAGAGAAAGGCATGGGCTGGCCCCTGAGACACTGCACACCCCCAGGCCAGGCCAGGCCACCGTGCAGAGCAAGAGGAGAAGCTGTCTGTCTCAGCCGCTTCAAATGTTGGGCGGCCACCTCCAGCAGGGGCTGTTTGCATGCTCCTTCCTCAGAGTCTGAGGCATCTTGTTCTTCTTGCTCCTTGAGGGAGGGACCATGGCTGCTTTACCAAGGGATCTGTAATGGTCAGCAGTGTCTGTAATCCACTGTGTGTGGCTGTTGCTTAATAATTCTTTGATGAATGAACAAATAAGTGATCTAAGTTCACGTCCTACAGATCTGAACATCACAAAAGAGGCACACAAATTCCCGGGGGACAGCTTATACAACCAAATGCATGTCACTCTGTTAAACACAGTCAAGTTTATTCAAGGAATGGACGTGGGTTTTCATCGTCTTTCTTCCCCCTTCTCTCTTCCCTCCACCAGACCTGGCAACAAAACCACAGTGGGAAAGAGAGCATCACATGCTGGAGGCTGGCCTCGGGGTGCCCCATGTGGCAGCCACCCTTGGTGTCGACGGCTCTTGGAGTCCATGTCCCTGTAGGCATTCTAATGGCAGGCCTCACCTTGCTCTGCTTGCCCCTTACAAGCCAGCCTCCTGCAGAAACCTGGGCAGCTGTGTTTCCATCCGACTTGCTGAGCAACTGGAGTTGACTGGGGGGACACGGATGGGTTTGGCAGCCTGGGCCAGAGCTCAGGAGCATGGCTGGATCCTGACACCGGAGCTTAAAGGGCAAAAGTGGCAGCTCTCAGATGTTACAAAAATGGAAAGAGCCGCTTTTTAACAATATAGAGGACTGTCGCAAGAAACAGGGCCAGCGCAAGGAAAATGAGAAGCTTGTCCGTCAGTTCTCGGCGATTATATTTTGTGATGAGCTTCCGGCCCAACTGGATGGTCCCCGACATGGACTTAAATTCTTCATTTGCATCCAGGATAGTCCGAGAAGAATTGACTGAAAGAAAAGAGGGAGGGAGCCTGACTCAGAGACGGCAGAGCACAAAATCCAAAGTCTCTGCTCTGCCGGCTGGGTCACCAGGGAACGACACTGCTCTCCAAGGCAAGCTCCTCCCAGACGCACAGAGTGTGAACGGACAGTCCAGAGGAGCAAAGGGGGCCAGGATGCAACAGGAAAGGCGCCTCCCGAAGTCCCAGCCAGCTCAGAGTGACGTGGTTGCTCACATACAACGTCACAGGGCCATCGCTAGGAGTCCTCTGACATGGACAACACCAGGGAGAAGGGCAGAAGAGGGTCCCTTTCCTCACTGCCAACCTCAGCTTTCTGAAGCAGGCAAGTGCTGCTGAGAACATCCACGAGCCACAAAACTAACCTGGGTGACTGTGGACGCGCACTGCCAGGTCTGCACAGGGGCAGAAACTGGGAGCCACCACGACTTTCCACCTGTGAGGTACACCCTGCCAGGACACCTGACGGTCAGATCCACTATCCGTGGGACCATGAAAGGTCGGGCTGAGCCCTGCCACAAGCCCTCACCTGTGCCAGCCCTTCTGTCCTGGGACACTGGCTGTAGCCTTAAAGATGTGACACCGGATGCTAGCCATTGTGTGAAGCCTAAGACGAGGCACATACCGCCTAAGGCTCGATGTGCCCAGGTGTCAAATTCACTTCTGAGGCTGGATATCTGGGCCTGAACTTGGGGATGTTTACCCAGCAAGATTCTCCTACAAAGCCTAACGGGCACCATCCAGACATCCACAGAACGAAATGCGTGTTAAGGGACAAGGCAAGCTGTGAAAGTGTTTGAGCCACGTCCCCACTCATGTAAGCAAGGGGGGAAATCACTCTTCATCTGCCTGTGCTGTGCGCGCTGGAGGGTCTCAGAAGCATATAAAAGAAAGTGGCAACAGCAGTTGCCCCTGGGGAGTTGACCTGGCGGTCGGGGGGTCAGAGAGAGAGCTGTCTTTCTGTTTCCCTTTTGTCCTGTCCAGGGCTGTGCAGCCCAATACGGCAGCCATTAGACACATGTGGCACCTGAGCATGGAAAATGTGGCTAACCCAAATGGATATGTCTCTAAGTGTAACACACCGGCATGGTTTCAAAGACAGTCTGAAAAGAAAGGAATGTACAGAGCCGGCCAGGTGGCATAGCGGTTAAGTTTGTGCGCTCCACTTCGGCACCTGGGGTTCATGGGTTTGGATCCTGGGTGTGGACCTACATATCACTCATCAAGCCATCCTGTTATGGCGTCCCACACACAAAATAGAGGAAGATTGGCAGAGATGTTAGCTCAAGGACAATCTTCCTCACCAAAAAAAAAAAAAAAAAAAAGGGAAGTAAAATATCTCAATAATTTTTAATATTAATCCCATATTGAAATGGTAATATTTTACATATAATTGGTTAAGTAAAATATATTACTAAAATTAACTTCCTAAGTTCCGTTTTACTTTTGTTAACGTGCTTACCAGGAAAATTTTAAGTTACATATGTGGCTCATAGGATGTTTCTACTGGATAGTGCTGGCCTAGAGGTTTTTTCCTGAACCATGTAATTTATATTACCTTTTCACAAAATTAAAAGTTAATAAGTAAATAAAAGAAATTACCAGAGGAAACAGAGGAGTGTTCTGAAAAAGGCAGACTGGGGGAAATCAAACAGGTAAAAATCCCTCTCAGCCCTCTTTCTGTGTGCCTGCTGCCATTTCAAAAGCCTATGCAGGTAAGGAAGGACCTGTTCAGTAAAAACCTGACAGGCCTTTCTTTTCAAACTTTCTTACAGAGAATTCTAAACCGTCACAAAAGCAGACAGAGTAGTACCAGGAAATGCCGTGTGCCCATCACCCATCCCCAAGACCCACCAGCTCCCTGGCGACCCTGTCCCTCTGCCACTCCCACCCAATGCCCCTGCCCCACGATTTCACAGCAAATTCCAGACATCATACCCCTAACAGCCTTTTTAAAAAATTGGGGTCCTATTAGGCTTTTAAATCCAGCTGAATTTGGGAGCCATAAGGAAAGGATTGAGAACTGCCCCCTTCTTTCTTCAACAGCTACCTCTCCTACAAAACGTGCCCCGAGAACAACACTCAACGCCCCACAAACCGTCAGCACCTGCGCACCCCTCTCACCACTTCACTGCATTGTGTTTCTGCACTGGGGGTGGGGTGTCCTGTCACCGCATCGGAGCAGAAGAGCCCTCGACTCAGAGGCCAGGTGGTCTCTTTCTCGTGTTCTCCGAAGCCTCCCCGGAGGCGTGGGCCCACCCCCAGCGCACACGTACGGGGCGTGACCCGCGGGCTCTAAGCCTAAACGCCCAGGTAAGTTTCCAACACAGGCAGTGACCTTGGGGACAAGCTGCTGGCTGTCCTTTTGCTTCGGCCTGTTTGAATAGTGCACTGAAAAAAAGTGGCTCAAAATTACAGGTGATTTTTAGGGGTGATGATGGTATTGTGGTTTTGTTTGGTTTGGTTTTTGTTTCAAGATTCTCTTATCTTCTAGAGAGACCTACTGAGATATTTGCAGACAATGTTTGGGATCTCCTTCAAAATAACCCAGACGGGGGCACAGCAAGGATAAAGTTGCAACAAGATTGGCCCTGAGCTGACAACTGTTGAAGCTGGGTGATGGGTTCGTGGGATTCACGCACCATGCTCTCTACTGCCGTCTCTGTATGAAACCTTTCAAAAGTGTCTCAAGGAGTAAACGCTCTTCGTCTGTTTTCCTATACTGAGGACCCTGGAGAGAGCCAACTCTCTCATGCATTACAAGGGAGACACCATGGAATACTGCTGCAGAGAACCAGATGGTCTCCAGCAGCTTCTGCTCTGGCTTCTGACTATATCCTTTAAAAGGAGCTCACAGTAAAAATAACGTTGGGGAGTATGATTGTAAGCTGGGGTCCTAGCAGACTAGCTGGCAGTCAATACACTAAACATCGCTTGGGGCAATGATTCTCAAACCTGCCCAGCCACATGCGTCCCCAGAGCCCTTGAGAAAAGACTCCAGGCCCCTCCCCCGCACTGCTGGCACCCACTCTCCCGGAGAGGGCCTGGGGGTCTCTGCTTTTCACACCAGCCCCTGGGAGCGCTTCTGCTGGGGAATCATTCTGACGGGCATGTGCAGGTGCTGCAGCACAACTATAAAAACCAAAGAGAAGTAAGAGCAGCACGCCCCACTCTGGGTAAGACCACGCTGCCAAAGAAGTGAGGAGCCACACACACAAGTCAGTAAGCTGAGGACGGAGTCAGCGGGCAGAGAGGAGGGCCCGGGGCAAGGGCTCTGGAGCCTGAGTCTCTGGGAGAAGCGTCCTTCTCCAGACCCGGCTTTACCTAGCGTCTGCATGGCTTCCTCGCTCTGCTGGACCTGCTGGGACATCATCCTGCTGATCCCCATGAGGCTCTCTGTGATGGCACTGGACGTCTGCGCCAGGCTCTCTTTGGTGGTTTTCCTAAAAGCACGGGGTGAGGGGAGGAATGTCAATACAAGCATGGCTACAAGAAAGCCCACACACAAATGAGATCCCATTTTTTTAATCCCTCACATTAGTACATGTGTTTTAAATGACCATAGTCAATGCTGACAAGAGTGTGCTGAGATCACACCTTTATTTTTTTTTTAAGATTGGCACCTGAGCTAAAAACTGTTGCCAATCTTTTTTTTCTGCTTTTTCTCCACAAATCCCACCAGCACATAGTTGCATATTTTAGTTGTGGATCCTTCTAGTTGTGGCATGTGGGACGCAGCCTCAGCATGGCCTGACGAGTGGTGCCATGTCCACGCCTACGATCCGAACCAGTGAAACCCTGGGCCGCGGAAGCGGAGCGCGTGAATTTAACCACTTGGCCACAGGGCCGGCCCCGAGACCACACTCTTAAAGACTGCCTGTAGGCACATAAACTGGCGCTCCTTTAGGTAAAGCAATTTGGTAACACACATTAGGAGCCCTGGGAAATGTTCACGCTTTTGACCCAGTAATCTCAACCCTGGGAATCTCTCCAAAGGAAAGATCCAAAATGTGGACAAGGCCCTATGTTCTAAGATGTGCCTTGGTGTGTTATTTACAACACTCAAAAACTAGAAACGTAAACACACACAAACAGGGGATTAGTTAATACAAAGGAATAGTATGTGCTGTTACAATTTTGTTTCAAGAGTTTTTAAAAAACAGGCAAGTCTTTGTGCTGTAACACTACATGAAGAAGAACAGGATATGAAATTTTACATATGGTACAATTTTGACTTTGTAAAACATATGGAAGAAAAAAATAACAGGAGGAGGTAATATATTAAAATGTTTTAAAGGGAGCTAACATGAGTAACACGATTATGGCTTATTTTCATCTCGTAATTCATATTTTTCTTTAGTGTACCAATTTACTAGAAATAAGCACATATTTCTTCCATACTTCGAAAAAATATTACTTACATAATAAAACTAAATACTAACTTTATGCTGAAGACAAGAGGGGGTTCCCCACGTGGCTTTGCGCCCTGCCAACTGTTATCTATTCTATCCTCACAGCCCAGAAAGAGAAAAAGATGGATACCTTTGCCTTAAGAGGTCTCCTCCCCGGAGAAGTTCTGCTTTCTCTAGATTGTCAATGGCAATTTTGCAAGTAAGGTTAGCCTTCCTCCAGGAGGTCTGATTGCTGGAATTAGAAGGATCATGCGTGAGTCTCTGCTGACTCTACCACGCTGTCGGTCAGTTCAAGTCATAGCAGTGCTTCCTTCCGGCGGGGAGGGACGGAGGAGGGCATCTGGGAGGGGCCCACTGAGTCCATCCCCACCTTCTGCCGCTTCCTCCCCTTGGTTGCCCCAGCAACTGCCACTGTGGCTCCAACACCTCTGCCTGGACCCTGGAGGCTGCCCCTGGGCCATTCTCCTTCCCCCCGCAGGCAGCCAGAGGGAGCAGTCTGGCCAAGGGACTCCTCTGTTTACAGCCTGCAATGGCTCCAGACTTCAGGGTAACATCCCAACCCCGCAGCTGGGCACATGAGGTTCCATTCTGTCAAGTTCTAACACTCTACTGCTCTGCCCCCCGGACTGGGGGGTGTGGTTCCTCAAGAACCACCCCTTACTCATCTCTCTGTCTCCAGTACCCAGAACAGCAGCCTCTGGCCCAATAGCTATGCAACCAATACAGGTTCTACCGAGCAGAAAACTCAGAAAAAGCCAGTTTTCCTCCGTGTTTCTTTGAGAGCTGCTGTCCTCTACCCGCCACACGCCAGTCATGGACAACACGAGAACACTGTGTTAGCAGGGCTCATCTGACACGATGATTTACATTCTTTACCTGACCTCCCTGGTGGGAGACAGCTCAGACTTGGTGAGCAGCTCCCTGGAGGGAGCAGTGAGGCCTCTGTGGACGGACCATCAAGAAATTAATTGGGCCCCTCAGAGCATCAAGCCCATGCTCTAGAACTCTTATGCACCTGGCTCAAATCAATTGTGCTGACCCCTGAAATACTTAAAAAGTCAGACACAGAGTGTGTGAACTGATAGGGTGGTTTTCTAAAAGCACCTCTACACTTAAAGTATTCAGATGAGCGCTCTGATGCCGGAACTGCGTCGGCTAGGCCATTTCACACCCAACATTCAAAAAGAATCAATTACATTTTCAAACTGTTTGCAAGGGAGTTCTGCGGGGCCCTGTGATGCACAGATGAATGAGCAACAGTACCTGCCCTCAAGGGGCACACATTTATTGGGGAGAAAGACAAGCAAACAAATATTTACTGTCCAATGTAACAAGCAGGATAACCCAGGCAGACACAGGTACTGCTTCAACACACAATTGCCAAAGTATTACTTCACTGCTTTCTCCACTCCAGCCTGCAACTCCACATCAGGAATGGCCATTCTCAACTTCAAACCCATGCAGAGCTGAGTTCGTGTGTGTGACTTATTATACTTTATACAAGGGGTCCTCTTTACTCAGTGTTTATAATTTGAGTTCTCTTGGTGGCCTAGGGAAGCAAAAGCCATCATGAGACAAAGTGTCAACACTGAGCCAAGCACTGTAACACTGGTCACCACTTACATACCCCCCCACTCACACTAGCCTCCACCATGCTCGCGTCTTTGTCAGTGCATCTCCTCCTGATTGTTGGGGTTATAAACACAGCTGCTGTCGGCGAGGATGCTGCTGGAGAACCAGAAGCAACGCCATAGACAAACGAGGCCCGGCAGAGTCAGACCAATCAACAAGGCTGAGGACAGCTGGGAGGAGGATGAGCTAGCGGGGTCTTCAAAAGAGAACGATCTTGCTACCAGAGGATTGGGCAAGTGGACAGAGCCCTCAAATATTTTGGCAACAATAACCCTCTTTATGAATTTGGTGCAAAAGCCAAACGTCAAGGGACAGATACTGTTTCACGCCCTCAGACAATTTTGTTGGAAGAGTCCCCCAATTCAATACCAAGAAATAGCACATATTTCAATTATATAATCAAGGATTAGCACATAGCTGGAATGATAACCTCAATTTAATTTAACATAAGCTTATTTATATTTTTTTGTTTCATTTTTAAAGATAAAGTCCTATTCAAAACTTTCTAAATTTGGACCATCTTAAGTAGGTTCACTTTCAGTGGATTTTTCTTGTATCAATTCTCCTTTGAAAAAAGGACCCCAGTATTACAAAAGCAACCATTTTTGGGTTTTGTTTTAAAAATATGAAATACAGTGTAACATTAAACAAGCTTTTATAAACTATGCCCAGTTCCACTTACCCTGTAGCCCTTGCTTGCCCCCCACTTTGAGAGCTACTGATTTAAAGAGAACATTCAGTGTGTGTATAAATGACACAATTACGTCACTAAACCCAGGTTTGTTAGGCAAACCCAGGCACAAGCCTCCCAGGGAGCGAGTGGCCCCGTGGAGGCCGCCGGCAGGAGACCAGGCCCCACCTACCTGAGCATCTGCTTTTTGTGATTCTCCACCTCCTGGAGCAGAACTTGCTTCTCTGACTCTCTGTCTTGCTCTTTAGCGGACTGCTCAAGCTCCTTTGGGGGAGAACAGCTCTACATTAAAATGATTTTAAAAGCCAACAGAGAAGCCGGAGAGCACTTCTATTTCTAGCCAGGTCACACGACGGCACTTGAAACCCGCCTAGAACAGAACTCCCAGTAATGCCATGTAACGAATAAACATCCTTTTAAATACACAGCTGAGTTTGCAAGGAAGTAAGGACAATCCCCAGGGCCCCAAAGTGCGGAGGGAATTAAGGGCGGAGCGGTCAGCCTGTGAGAGACGCGTGGCTGTCCTGCGGCGGGAGGTGCGCTCCTGGAATCCAGCACACGCCTGAAATGGAAAGGGAAAAAAGCTACTAACCAGGGCCAGGCCCCGCTCTCAGACACCATGGAAATATCAAACTGCTGCACGTCTCCAAACGCTCACTCCCACTCTCTGACCTCTTTCTTCAGGGCCTGGTAACAAGCAGTTCAGGGGGTTTAAAGCCCATGGAGGGACAGAAAAATGAAGCCTTGGCCACCCGAGGCTGGGAATCGGAACTGAGACCACCACAGATCCAAGACGCACGAAGCCGTACGCCCTCCGTGGAAAGGTGACCCAGGAAACCGTCTGTCAACCAGCCAGAGACAACATGGAAGCTCGTCTTTTTGCGCTGTGGGCTGTGGCTAGAGGGATATGAAATACCTCCCCTGAGAATTTATAACCGTGGAGTTATCCTGACACTGATTCGGGGTTCAAATGCACCCTCCCTGAGTGGCTCGAGACCCTCATGAGGAGAAATTAACATAAAAAGTGCCCCCAGACTTATGATAATCCCAGGAGACCAGGCAGAAGCAAGTGCTAACACCTCTGGAGAGCCCTGACTTCCTCCCAGGCTGCACAAACGTCCACAGACACGGCTTGCGGGAGAGGAGCACCCACAACGCAAGAACCAAACACCAGGAAACACGCGGCCCACCACAGGGAGGGAGGTGCGGCAGACATAGCAACCAGCAGGCTGAGCCCCAGGAACTTCAGATGACAGAACCATCAGGCAGACTATAATTAAAGACGTCATTACACCTCAAGGCTCAAGTCATTGTTCTTTTTTTTGGTGAAGAAGATTGGCCCTGAGCTAACATCTGTTGCCAATCTTCGTCTTTTTCGCTTGAGGAAGATTGTCCCTGAGCTAACAACTGTGCCAATCTCCCTCTATTTGTGTATGTGTGATGCTGCCACAGGATGGCTTTACGAGCAGTATGTAGGTCCACGCCCGGAATCCGGGCCTGCAAACCCCGGGCCACCAAAGCAGAGGGCATGACCTTAACCATTACACCACTGGCCAGCCCCTCAAGTCAAATTTTTTTGTTTACAAATTAAAACAAGTTCCAGTTTTAAAACATCCATGTATCAGCTCATGTATACACTAATTTATGTATTTATATACTCATTTGACATGCTGGTCTGTGGTGTCTGTTCACCATTGCAACAGCTCAGAGGTGGCTTCCAAAGTATGGCCTCAGATACCGCTGAGGCAGGGAAAAAAGAATGTGAACTGGAAAAAGTGTGCGGATGTAATCAGTTAATCCCTGGTTTAAAATCTAGATTCCCTAGTAGAATGTAAACTCTGCGAGAGCAGGACTGTACCCAGCGCTCATCACGAGTGCCCCCTGCACCTGGCACATACGAGGCCCCAAACCACTAGATGGAAGAAGGGAAGTGCAGGAAGGAGGGAGGGAGGAGACAGGGAGAAACGCACGGCTTCCTCAGGAAAGGCTGCCTGGAAGTTCTGTCACAGAGAATCAGAGATAGTTCCAGAAGAGAAGAAAGGGCAAAGCAGCTCTCAAATTCCAGCTTGAGAACCATATGCAAAGACACGCACACAGATATTTACACATCGTTAACCCTAACGCTTACTGTGAACACAACACTCTATTTTGAGGATAGGAGGCCCATTCTCCTAGTATCAAGCTTGTTGCAAATATACAGAGAAGACATTTATGTAAGATCTAAAAATATCAAACAAGGGGCCAGCCCTGTGGCGCAGTGGTTAAGTGCGCGTGCTCTGCTTCGGTGGCCCGGGGTTTGCCAGTTTGGATCCCAGGTGTGGACCTACGCACTGCTTGTCAGGTCATGCAGTGGCAGGCGTCCCACAAATAAAGTAGAGGAAAATGGGCACAGATGTTAGCTCAGGGCCAGTCTTCCTCAGCAAAAAGAGGAGGATTGGTGGCAGATGTTAGCTCAGGGCTAATCTTCCTCAAAAAAAAAAAAAAATCAAGTGCCTGCCCGGTGGTGCATCAGTTAAGTGCACACGTTCCGCTTCGGTGGCCCGGGGTTTGCTGGTTCGGATCCCGGGTGCGGACATGGCACTGCGTGGCAAGCCATGCTGTGGTAGGCGTCCCACATATAAAGTGGAGGAAGATGGGCACGGATGTTAGCTCAGGACCAGTCTTCCTCAGCAAAAAGAGGAGGATTGGCAGATGTTAGCTCAGGGCTAATCTTCCTTGGGAAAAAAAAAAAATCAAACAAATAAAAATCTTGTAGATATCTCCAGGTATAAACGTTTAGGACATGCAGATTAAAACTGGGATGGGGTTACTGGTTCACAGACCATGTGCTTAGTAGGGCCTTCCTAGGTGCCAGGGATACACTGGTGCTCAAGGAGCTGATTTTGGGGGAGGGACATAATAAGCATGTGAATGCCCTGGTGAGGTCATCTTCATTAGTGAAGGAAATAAATACCAGGTGAGCATGCAGATACTTAGAAAGAACAAAGAAATACTTATACTTAAGGAGAATTGATGCCATGTGAGTTGAAGAAAAGTCTTTTAGGGAATAAACTAGCTTTAAAAAGCAAAAAAACATAGAAGCAGTCCAAATAAATGCCCTGATGACGGATTGAAGTGAATGGACGGGAGAGAGTGCTAGGGAAGAGAAAGCAGTTCAAGTGGCTTCAGAGTTTTCAAGTTGAAAAATTCCAAGGACAACAGTGTCCCTGCCATCCATTGGTTACCCCAGCTGGCAGTGTTAACTTGCTGTTAACTTGTTAACAAAACTGGCTCTGCATTTAAAAGTTCTTCATTTTTACCTTGATACCAGGTTAGTACCGTTACCCTTGCTGTCTAAACATTTACTGAAGCACCCGGACGGCGTTCCAGCAGAGCTGTCCTAGGACTGAGCCCCGTGCACTGTGACCCGTTCTCAGCGTCTCCCTTCTGCAGCCACTCACCTGTATTCTGTGCCGCAACTGTTGAAACTTCTCTTTCACTTTACTATTCAGTTCA
The DNA here is from genome assembly GCF_041296235.1 of Equus asinus. Lineage (NCBI taxonomy): Eukaryota > Metazoa > Chordata > Mammalia > Perissodactyla > Equidae > Equus > Equus asinus. Next base: position 10,833,925 of record NC_091798.1, read on the forward strand.
GTAAGTGCACTCAATGGTCCTGAACAGTCTCGAATATCCTAGAAGACAGCGAAGAGATGAGGGGGCCCTTCTCGAGGCAATGAAACGAAATGACACTATCTGTACAGTGAGAGACTTGGCTCAGACCACACCTAAAGCGGGCCTACTGACTGTAATTCATCCTGATCTTTGCTCTTTACTCTGCAACACAAGCAAAAGCATTATCATTTTCATTTTCCTCATCCATCTTTAGATTAATTTTGAGCAGGTAATAGAAAAGCATAAAAAGAAACACAACTCTATATACAAAGGAATACTACTCAGCCATACAAAAGGAGGAAAATTTGCCATTTGCAACAACACAGATGGACCTTGAGGGTATTATGCTAAGTGAAATAAGCCAGATGAGAAAGACAAATACCGAAGGGTTTCACTTATACATGGAATCTAAAAAATAAAACAAACGAACAAACAAAACAAAAACAAACTCATAGATACAGAGAACAGATTGGTGGTACCAGGGGGAAGGGGGCTGGGGAGTGGGCGCAGTGGGTGAAGGGGGTCACCTGTATGGTGAGAGATGTTGACTAGACTTATGGTGGTGGCCACGCTGTAGTGTACACAGATGTCAAATTATAATGTTGTGCACCTGAAACTCTTATAACGTTATAGACCAATTTTACCTCAAAAAAAAAAAAAAGAGAAGAAGAAAGAAACACAATTCTGTCTTGACTCATGAGTTCCTAAAGTTTAACAAAACGCCACCTGGCCAGTATGAAAGGCTTAAAGCCGCCTGTATGTCCCACAAGAATGGACATCCAAAGGTGATATTATAACTTTAGATCTTTCCAACTTGAAAACCAGGATGTGAAATTCCTGGCATCACATGACAAAATTAACATCTTATCTGATTTTCCAAACCATCTGTTATAAATCACAGCGTTTCTAGACATGTTCAAGGGCAGATTTAGAATTTGTTTCTGGACATTCAGAATTACCAAGGTCAGGTTTTAGAGCAGACTCTGGAGCCAGGTGATGTGGATTCAAATCCTGGCTGAAGCAATTTATTACTTGTGAAACCTTGAAAAAGTCACTTGAGTTCTCTGTGCCTCAGTTTCCTCATCACAACATCACCTACCTCACACACCATGGATGTGTGTGACCTGCCTAGCAGAGGAACTGGTACAAAGTAAGAGTGCAATAATCTAGCTATGATCAATCTTTGTCATAGCAATCACGAGAACCCAAATGTTGGAGAGTACAAAACGGGGCTTAAGCAATTTGGATTATGTGCAAAAGGCGATTTCATTAGCACGAATCCTAAGTTTATTTTTCTAGAATTGGCCCAGCAGTTTTGTAGTTTATACATGGGAGCCGTGAAGTTCAAGAAGTGGAAATGTCTGCATCAAGCGGCTTACTCACTAAACACCCTTCCTTGCACCCGAGGATGAACGGCTGCTTTGGCTTCTTTAGCAACTGGTTTCCCTGAGAAGTCCTACTTTTCTTCACTTTCTGCCACAGTTGGCTGCAAACTCTGGTCTACATCTAATGTTTTGTAACATTTGTTGGAAATGGAAACGACTTTCCCTAAACCACGGTTTCGGTCTCTTGGTTGCTTTTAGCTAAACTCAAGGAACCATTTCTACATTCCTACGTCTTGCCTACGCCAATCGGCTCATCGCCCTACTGCCTTCTACCTAAAACGGCCTAGGCATTGCACCTCGATCCCCCATCTGTAAATGCAGGAGCACAGCGACTCCCTAAGGCCCTTCTCCAGGCTGACTTTCACTATCTGCCTTCTGATGCAGGCCTTGGCACTTTACCCGATTTCCACATTTACAAAGTCACAACTACGGCCCGGGTTACGTTCATTCCCACGGTGCCTCCACTGCCAGGTGGCCTTGGGCACACGCCCCGGGAGCCCGGGACCCAGCCGAGTGGGCCAGCGGGGGCGGGGCGAACGGCCTCCAGGGCGCCACGAGGCGCCGGGGAGGCGGCGTCAGAAGGCGGGGCCGAGCAGGGTGACAGGTGTGTTCCAAAGGGCTCCAAACTGGACCGCAGAGCGGAAGCCTGGTCAGGGGCGGGGACACGGGGCTGTCCCGGAAGAGGGCGAGCCGAACACCTGGATGGAGAATCAAGGCCAACGATCAACGGGACCCAAGCGGGACAGCAAGGGGGTAGCCGGCCATGGCGGGGGGGCGACCTCGGAGACTTGACCAATGGGGAAAGCTCGGGAGTGAGACCGCCGAGTTCCCAGGAAGCCGGCGGAGCTTGGGCTGAGGGCGCCTGGAGCCCGGCAGGGTCCCAGGAGTGAGTACCTGGATAAGCGCCTTCACCTCCAGGTCGAATTTGACGATCTCTTGGTTACAGATCCGGACGTGGACATCTTGGGGAGCCGCCATGTTGGAGACGCCGGCTACGGGCCGCGGCGGTGCCCAAATGCAAGCGCGTTCTCGCGCCGCCGGCCTCACGGCAGCGCCCCCTAGAGCCCGGCCGGGGGCGAACGAGCAGGCGGCGCCCAGGCCCGCGACCCTCCCGACGCGCGGGCGGCCCGGCCTCGCCTCCTCATGAAAACGAGAGGAAGAGGAAAGGGAAGACCTAGAGTGTTTTGACAGGGGCCCCTCCCCATCCTCCGCCTATCAGCCATTCTAAGGGCTACATATTTTTTACACAGAGGGAAAAAAACAAGGCTGGAAGAAAAGTATCAATTGGGATGTTTCTGGAAGGTGGAATTAACAATTTTTTATATTTCTTTAAACTTTCTTGTATTTTTCATATCTTCTACAGCGAATAGAAATTGTGGAGTAAAAGAGAAAATGGTAAACGTGTTAGGACTTTTTTTTAATGTATGGGACCCCGCCCCCCCCCCCCCCCCCCCCCCCCGTCAGACCAGCACATGGTCCCACGGATCTTTCTAAAATGCATACCTGATCAAGTCACCTCCCAGCTTGCACCCCTTCTTTGGCTTCTGGGGGTTCCCTTTATGTGTACAGTTAGATTTGTGAAATCTACCTCGCCGATTTTTTTGTTTTGATGTTTTGTTTTGATGGATTAATGTAGTTTTGATGGAAATAATTAGGAGCAGACCCTCAACAAATGGAGGCTCTTTCATTTTATTTTATTATTAAATAGTCCAAGTTTCTTAGCTGGTCCTCAAGGCCATCAGCCACCCTGCCCAGCCCCACCTCCCTCCTGGATTCTTCAAGCTCTTTTTGGATCTGTAGCCGTGGAAGCTGCTGTTCCCTCTTCTTGAATGCTTTTCCCCACTTGCCCCCAGCCCCGTTCACTCTTGTTCACTTCACTTAAGCAAGCGTAGATTGTGAGGTCCTGAGTGCCTAGCTGTGTATTTCTATTAAACCTCACAACCGCCCCTGAAATAAGTAACACCCCAGTTTTACAGACGGGGAATGGACTAAGAGTAGATCAAAACCAAACCAAACCAAACATCCCTGCCCCAAGGTTACCCAACTTCAAAGTGGCAGTGCCCTACCTCAAAGCCACATCTTCCCTCAACAGCCAAGTATGGCCCTTGGGTAGTGTACCAGCGGGGCTGTGCGCTTGCCCATCTGTGTTCCTCCAGCACCCCACACTCCCACCCTGAAGGTGCTGTCACCCCACCCCACCTAATAGAGAGGCGGCATATTGCAGCCTGGGGCGTCTGCCCTGGGTTGAATCCTGACCACAACCCACTTCACGTCTCTGTGCCTCAGTGTCCTGAGAGGCTAACTGGTGGTAGTCACAGGGTTGGCGGGACGGTTAAATGAAGTAACACATGAAAAGCACCGAGAACAATGTAGTAATGTGGCATGCAGTAAGAAAATGCTTACTAATTGGCATTTTTGGAACACTTCTTATGTGCCAGGCACTTTGCACTAAGTACTCCATGGGCATCATCTAACTCTCACAACAACCCTGTGAGGTAGGAGTAGCCACGTTTTACACAAGGTAACAGGCACAGAGAAGCTAATGGCTTGCCCAGCACCAGTGGAAGTGCTATGTCAAAGGATATGTGCATCTTAAAGTTCTGATACACGTTACCAAATTGCTCTTCATAGAGCTTCTATCCGTTTACACTCCCACCAGCAATGTGGTATAAATGCTGCTTCCCCACCCCCTCACCACGGTGTGTTAAACACTGGGATTTTTGCCAGTCTGATTAAGTGAAAAATGCCATCTATGAGTTTGCATTTCTCTTATCATGAATGAGGTTGAGAGCTATTTGTATTTACTCTGTCGGCTCATTTCTCTATTGGGTTCTTGGTCTTTTTCATATCAGTTTCCAAGAGCTCTTTAGATATTAGGAGGAATAGCCCTTAGAGATGAGCTTTTTCCTTGTCTATAGGCTTGTGTCTTGGCTTATGGTGTTCTTTGGCCTTAAAGAAGTTTTATTTTAAATTTTTTGTTTTGTTTCACATAAAATTTATCAATCTTCATTTATGACTCCTGGATTTGAGATCCAAGTTAGAAAGGCTTTCCTCCCACTGTAGGGGTTTAAAGGAATTGCCCACATTTCCATCTAGGAAACTGTTTTTACAGTTTTTTTTTTTAACATTTCCATCTTTACCCATTTTGAAATATATGTTGGCTTATGGTATGAGGTATAGAGCCAACTTTACCTTTTTCAGAGGGTTACCCAATTGTTCCAACACTATTTTCTGAAGAATTCACCTTTCTCTCACTGATTCTGGATGTCATTTTTACCATACTGAATTCTTTGGTTAGAATCTATTTCTAGACTTCCGATTCTGTTGGCCTGTCTCTTCATTCATGCACCAAAATGAGTTTTAATTATTATAGTTTGTGTTTTAATATGTTAGGATTGAATAGCTCATTTATTTTTTAATCCCCAGCATCTTCCAGGTATTATTTTTTTCCCCATGTAAACCTTAGTTTTTTGGGGTTTTTTGGTATGTTTTGAGATGGCACTAAATTTTTTATTTAACTTAGGAGGAGTGACAGCTTTATGTTACTGACTGCTCCTGTTCAAGAACTTGGTCTGTCTTTCCATTTGTTCAAATCTTCTGTGTCCTTCCTAGTATTTTAAAGTATTCTTTATCTAGACCTTGTGCATTTTCTAAGTTCATTCTTGGCAATGTTTTAAGATTAAAACCTTTTAAAGAAACTGAGTTTGACATTTTTCTGGTCACTCAACTGTTCTGGATCCTCAAATAGAAGCTCCCTATTTAGGACAGTGAGGAAGCCCAAAGTCTGCAAGCAGCAGATCTGCCCACATGACCTTGGGTCCCTTCCCATCAGGCTTCTTGCTGAAAACTCCTGTGCAATCAACAGTCCCCAGCTGCCTCTCTAGGCAGCAATTAAAGAAAAGATGGCTCCTTTTTTCTCCACATTCCAACACCCACTCCTTTAACAGCCCCAATTCTAAGCCCTTAAGCTAGAGGCCATCTTTGAGGGATAGATATGCAATTTGGTGACCCACACCCCCAATTACTGACTCCGGCCGACGCTATTTTGCTCCCATCATCTTTCCCACTGATCCTGAGACCAGCTTTTGGTTACTGCATCTGCTAGGTTTTGGCTTTGGTTCTTTCTGATTTTCAGATTCTAAGCCCATTGTCTTCCTCCTACACTGACATCCATCCAATTTGCTGTGACTTGGCCTGGCCCCTCAGAGATGAATTGAATTGTCTGTGCGTGCAGCAAGCAGACTGGAGTTTGAATTAGAGTTCTCTATCTTATAAGCTGGGTCTGGGGTGAGGCCCCTCACGTGTGTCTAGTCCGACTCTTCTGTAAAGCAGACACGACTGCCTACCTCACCACGCCATTCAGAGCAGCGGCTGAGTTCTCTGATGGGAGACCACTTAGCAGGGGCTTAATGAATGCCACCCTAGCCTTCTAGACTTCCCAACACCCTCTTCCTATCCTGAACCTTTCAGCTGGGATATTAAAGTATTTCCCAACTATCATCTTTCTTTCGGGCTCAAGAGCTCTCCTGGTTCTGAAATCGCTGTCGGTGAGGAGGGCCAACTGAATGACCGGTATAACTGGGGGCTACCCACAGGTTTAGTTTCCTAAGGACTATACTGACCTGGTTTGTCCAGCTCCTTAAAATTCCGACCATGACAGAGGCGCCTGTAAGGAATGGCCTTGAGAGGGCCGGTCCTGAAGCAGAACCAGCCCAAGAGAGGCCATGTGCACTTTGCTTCCTGATGGCCCCAGGTCACTCACATGAAGCAAAAAGGGCTTCATCAAGGTCCCAGGAAGTCGTGAACACAAGCCTGTCAATTCTTCTCTAACATACCCCACTGGATGTGGTACCTGGGTCCTTGCAAACACCTCAGCAACAACATACCTAGAGCTCTTTGCACATGTAACAGCTCTTGTGTTGTTCTGCAATCCTGTTCACGTGCCACCTCCCTCAGCAAACAGGAGGTCTCCTTAATCTCTTATGGCCCAGTACCTAGCACAAGTGTAGACGGAGTATGTGCTGAACAAATGTCTGCTGGCTGAAGGAACACACTGCTACAGCACTGTTCACTCAGGTCCCAACTTACGACTCTATGTTCAGAGACTGACTTAGAATTATTAAACACACGAACGCACAAAAATGTTTAAGTCAGGAGAGACTAAAAACATTTTATTTCTCTCAGAGAAACTACTTGCCCAAAGAATCAAAGAGGGGAAATAAGTATAAACTAAACTATAAATGATGCAAATGTTTCTATCGACAAATAATTCTACAAAATAGCTAAATTTCACTAAAGTATTCAAAAATCAGCCCAAAGTGTCATAACGGGTAGTTCTGTGTACACTACACCAAGAGACGGGCGGCGGGATCAACAGTTCACTGCTGTCTCTAGAGTGGAAGTTCTCTGCAGTGGGTTATCTGGAAGAGGAGCATATGGTTACCTTGGTAAGCAACACGAAAGCAACAGAGGAAGGAAGGGCAAAAACATGAGGCAAACGATTCCAAACTTTTTCTTTTCATCTTTTTTTATTTTAAATTACAAAGGATGTTGCATACACTGATGAATCTGTATCTGACTAGAAGTGCTGAGGAGTTGGAAGGTGACAGAAAACAAAGGCAACCTTTGAATTGCCTTTTCTTCTGAAAAGAAAAACTGCACAACTATTAACCAACATTTAATAGAATAATTTTTAAACAGCTCATGCGTCAACAAGATAAAATTCTTTCTAGACAAAAGACAAGACTGAATCCAATAAAAAGTTTCATAGCTCCAGTTGGGGTGGGAGGGGAACAAAACTACAGAATATTTATGATAGCATTACAAACAGGATCCTACGTGACTATGCAAAAGAGGCTGCCACATTGTATGAACAAATGCTTTGAATTCTTGCCCTTCCGCTCTTCTCTTGTGACTTGTCATGTGCGGTCAGCCCTAGGATCACTGTTAACCACAGATGCTAAGTTATAGGACAAATCCGAGGGAACAAAGGTCAAAAAAGCAGGCAGTGGAATACAGTGTCATAAAAATGTGGTGGAAAGGCAGATACAGTACACACATACACAATTCTGTTATTTGGTTCTGAAAAAAACAAAGGGCGAAGAGCAAGACACAGTAATCAGTCCCGCTCCCATCCACCCAGAATTTAATTAACTACACCATTGTGTTTACATTATTATGAAAAGGCAAACCTAGTTCACCCAAACTTGGCACACTGAAATACCCAACTGTGATGTCTTCATTAGCCACCAAGTCTTCAATTCTAAAATACTATTTGGAAGTAGTTTTAAGGTTCTATTCCCTCATTACTACCCCCAAACCTCTCTTTTCTAAACAAAAATGGCAATTTGGCATAATTCAGTTCCTAGGTGTAATTTCTACAATTTCAGTCAGTTTACTAAGCACGAGGATTATGCTTCAACACATAATCCCACCTGCCTGTGGAAGTGTAAAACTTTCAGTAGTACGTTTTCGTCATCTTTCCCCAACATGCTTATTCCTTAAAACGAAACAACCATTCCTACAGTTGACATTCATTGTTACATCCCAATGTGTTTGAAATATTAAAAAAACATGGAGTCATCTTCTCATAATGCCCTTATTAAGATTACAAAGATTACAAAAGAATCCACAAGTATTACGGCACTGTGTGAGACTTATTTGTCATGATCCAGGGAAGAACAAGACTGCAATTCTGTGCAAAGTTGTGGAAATGGCCTCAGTTCCATGGGAAATGGTATTCCACAATAGACTTCACTAGAAGGATAATTGAAACCTTTACTTTAACACTGAAAGCATAATTCAATGCACTCTCAAAATTCAAGTTTCAAGATTTGGAGAGATGCTAACATTCTGTTACATAATTAACTAGAAAATACTTGAACAGAATTTTCGGAAGACTATATAAAGAAAGGGAACGAAAGTTTTCAATTCCTGCTGAAGGCAACTTGAATTCGTTTCTTAGAAAGTTAACTAAATCTTAGCAGCTAAAATATTTTTAAATGTATGGAATAAAGAAAAGCACATCCATTCTTGACATTTTGGTGAATAAACTAACAGCTTTATTAATGAAGGCAAACATCAGATAATTGTATGAATATTATATATAAAAAAAGAAATCCAAACTAACAGCATTGTATTTCAAAAGTACTGTACTTCTGTTTCTTTTAAAGAGACTTGTCATCTGTTTTATAAAACAAACAAAACGGGTACTCTTCTCCTAAAAAATTCTGGAAAAATGAAATAGTCAATTTCAAGCTGATGAACTGAACACACCTTTCTTTAAATGCAGACTATTGCTAAGGAGCAAATAAAGTCAAGCATCAGAGAGAAGATGTATGACAAATTCATGAAAGTCAGGAAAAAGGGATGTAGTGAAATTACCGCTAATCTTTCCCCCTCATATTCAAAGACCACTCAAAACTGGTCTTTCACACAAATATAAAATAACTATAAAGAGAGGGAATTTGAAACCATACCATCTGAAATCCTTCATGATGTTTTTATAATAGCTCTGATTCTCTTACCAAAAAGGTCAAAGTGAAAGATTTAGGAAGTGGAAGGGAATGAAGACGTTTTGTTTAAATGTACAAGTAAGGCACAATATAAAGCCACATCATAATCTGTCATGAAGGATCTAGGAAAGGACAAGAATCATACATGGTACAGTAGAACAAGCAATCATATTGACTGAAAAAGTGTGGCACCCAATTCAAACTCAGACAAGATCTTAACAAGCACAACTGGACAGCATGCTTTCATATGGAGACAAACTCTATAAAGAATCCAGTGTATCTGAAATGAGGAAGAACGTTTTTTGTTGTTTCTTTAAAATCATAGTAGTACTAGAGTCAAAGTTTATAATTGCTTTTGGAACAATGGGTTTATTTGAGGTGAATTCACAATGCCTTCACTTAAAGTAAGATTCTGGACTTCATTATGAGCTATCTGTATACCATGTATGAACACAGAAAACCTTTAGAGAGCTCTTCTCTAATGATCTTCACCCAAAAATACATGCCACAATTTTCAAGAACAGAACATGTACAATTGTTGGGGTTTTTATGTTACCCTTATAAGATTTGTTGTGTGATACACTAAACGTATATATTTTAATGACAATAGAGGAAGCAGATTATTACTGGCATTAAAGTACAACCATTTCTAGACGGTTTTAAATGCCACAGAGTCCCCTGGTTAAAATGTAAAGCTGCACAGCTTGCCTATGTCATCTTTACGATAAAGTTAAAACAGCAAGAGGATTTACCCTTCACTCTACATTTTACCGCCAGGTTTTGTTTAGATCAAGTGTCACTGCAGCATTCTGACCAGCCCAGATTTAGCAGCAAATGGCAGGAATCATATAAAATGCAATTTTTTTAACAAAGTGCTTTTCTAAGATATACATACATATATAAATAGGTACAAAATAAAGTGTCAACATTAAAAAGCTCAACTATTTAAAAGCTTTTAACTATTTAACTTAAGTAGTACATATAAAACACTGAAATGCAAGGATATGGAATCTACTAAACAGATTCAAAGTCTTTTTTTGAAATGCAAGACCAAAAAATCAAATTCTGGTTTGCAGACAAGAAAAAAGTATCAAAAACCAGAATTCCTAACAGAGCAGCTAGAAAGGGGCAATTTTATAAACCTCATCAGCTGAATCTCTATCATGAAGTGATTTTCACCTGATTGCAAACCTGCCATGTTTTGGAACACGTTTCCATTTACCAGACATGCGCTGTCAGAACTTCATATACTCCCAAGTTACGAACCTGTGCCTTGCCTTCTCCTGCCTAAAAAGGAAAAGCTTTAAACAATGAACTTACAGTCTCTGAAACCATTAGATCTGAGCTTATCATCTGTTTAGCGTGAATGCACTAACCAGGTACGTTTCCATCAGATGCTCAGGAAAATCTCATGCATCACAGTTCAGCTAAGGTGTTAAGACAATCTTTCTCAGAGTTTCTTTTTCATGATGTCAAAGAAGCATGTAAGCGCATTGTTCAGTTGTTACTATGTGTTTTAGAATCAACCCTTTATAAGCTATAGCTTCAGGTGCTATCGCTTACAAAGAGGGGGGATAAGGAGAAAGTAAAAGAAAAGGAAACACACTATATAAACAAAATAGAATTAAAGAATAAATTCTCCAAGGGGTAAAGGAGAAACCGTTTGGAGAAATAGATACTTTCCCAGCAGCTAGGTCTGAAATTTTTGGTATTTTTTTTCTGGCTAGATAAGATTCTTTTTTTTAAGTATAGTTTTTAAGCCACCAGTTTTCCAAGTTCAAAACACAAGATCTGAGGATAAAACAGTAAGAGAGACAGGATGGAAAGATATGTGGGGAAGGTTTATAATGCTGCCTTGACACAAGAAATTTCTCATCAAGAGGTAAAGCTTTAACATAGTTGAAACACTGACTAGTGAAGCTGTTTTATGTGAGCAAAAAAGAGCACCTAAAAACTAAACGTGTTAATATTTCTCAGTTCTAGAAACTATAGAAGAAGTCACATGTAAGTTTGAAGAAGCTAGTTTGAAAATACCTGTACAAAAATATAAAAATCTATAAATTTTTTTGTTTTTGTTTTAAGCTTGTGTTGATCTTTGAAAATATTACATGCACAATAATACATCAATTGGAAAAGTGGCAACTAAAGAATTAGATATTTTTAGCTTTTTTCTTTCTTTACATATATATATATACATAATACAATAAAAATAATCTGTATTTTGGTTGTTTGGTGGAAGTATACTACAATAAGCTAAATAAACTTTTTAATTTTCAAGGTCAAAAACTATTTTACCAATAGCTTACTAAAATGAAATATATTAAAATTTCCTACAATAAGTGCAGAAATAAAAAGACTTACAGACACCTAAATGGCCACCAACTTATCTACTATGGAAGCGAACTAGAGGAACAGCAAAATAATATTTGTATGTGTGGATGCTCCTTCTGTAGATAATTGGACCCAAACAGAAATAAAATTCACAGTTCAGTAAGATCCCTAACCCTGACCTTTTCATTTTTCTTTTTTTTCTCCTTTTTTTCATACATTCATACAGTATCATGTAAGCTGTGCAAAACTTTACTTAGACTGGCAGTTCGCCATATCAGTTGCATTTGTCTTTGGTACAAAAAATAAAACAATCGCAATAATGTGCAAGTATTTGTCTTCTTCCGGTCAAGTACCGAAATATGAGTTTTCTAGAGCCATCTTTTTTTTGTGTTTTTGTTTTGTTTTTTATACAATACACAGACTCTGTGGCATATATCTACATTTCAACATAGTCCTATATACATTCAAAAAACTTGAAAAAGAGTTGGAACAAAAAAACATTTAAACCCCATAATTTTTCCATCTATATATCTTGTTTTTCCTCATTAGGGTTTTCATCATACAAAATATTACCAGTTTTATAGTTTCCCCAAAATACAAGGCACAAAGAATATGCTTTTTTTTCTTACTTGCACAGACATTATATATATATTTATATATATATTTATATATACCATATTGAGCTCGGAAAATGAACATCTAATATGGCACATGGGCATGAGTGCTGGGTTGTGCCATGTACAAGTGAGATTAATGGTTGTGGAAAATTAGAACAAAAAGCAATAATTCTAAAAACAATCTAAACTGACTGTTTAAAAAAATGCTTCCTCAATTTTTTTATGTGGTTCAGAGCATAAACCTGCCACAATATTTGGCATTTACTAATATATTCACTCCTCCAAAATGTTTTGCTGTAACAGATTTTTGCAATCTGTATCTAAACATTTACTTAAATTTTTAAGTTTCAATTCTGATGCCAGCAGCAGTTTTAACCGTGATTTATGCTCTGAAAATGCAATAATCAAGTATTTTGGATCATGCTTCACTTATGCTACTTAGTTCTTAAAACAATGTAACCTAATTGTAAATGTTTACATAATGCTAAACTGACATGCAAAACAGAATGAAAATTTACAATGAATAACATGACAAACACAGACGTTTCTGACCAGTGGTCCAATGAAACTGATTACACTTTTGATGTTGGTATCCTTAGTCCTACAAGGCCTCCAGTGGGATTGCCTTCTGCAGTCTTCTCTAACACTTGGTTAACAAATTCTGAGGTTTGTCCAGCAACTGGGAGACCTGAGGAAAAGAATAAAAGGCACACTTAGACACAGAAATGGAGCGGGCATGGATGGAAAATGAGGAATAAGAAAGTCTGGGGGCCAGGGGTGGCCCTCAGCTTGATACTGCTCCCAGATGAGTGCTCTGCTGCTTGCGACTGCAGCCCAGAAAATAGTTCCATCCACCACATTAGAGCCTATGATTTTAAGATTAGAAGGGTCAAACCAAGAATAATCATGAAGAAGGGTTAATTAACATTTTAAAGAGGGGGAAAGGACAAGTAATAACGGTCCAATTAATAGTCCGAACCCAAAGCCCGTGCGTGCGGACATGCACTGTCCCCTACGCCCACGGGACAGGTTTCCCCGTTCTCTCGGCCAGTCTCTTCCAACTGCTCCAACCTCACTACATCGCATGTGTGGGCTTCACCACGTGACTGACAATATAGCTCTGAAGAATATTTTCAGTCACTTTTATAATTACTGTATAAAATTTATGTTCCTTTTTCTTCATTTTAAAGAAAAGTGAATGAATAAGCAAAATTGAAAGAGAAGAGGGAGAAAAGGTGGGAGACAGAGGAAATACGTTGATTTTTTTTGTCTTCCTCATTTTCTAGCTGAGATCAAAAGACACTTAAAATCAATAAATTAAGTAACAGGTATATTTTTAAAGGAATAAGAAAAATAACAAATAATTAAAAAGTGATGGAAGCAGAAAAATAGCCATTGCTCATAGGAAGAAGACAAAAGATACCGTAAAAAATAGAGAATTGACACTACCTTAAAAATGTGATCAAATTTAGCATACCCCATAATAGGACAAACTGATATATGTGCCTCTTGACTGATAGAATGAGAAGGATACACTGCCTATGATGTATTCTTGCCAAGGAAATTTAACTGCATCCAATGAGGAAACAGACAAATTCAGATGGTGGGATATTTTACAAGATCAACTGCCTGGATTTTCCATGGAAAAAAAAAGGCTGAGAGACTGATCTGGATTAAAGGAGACAAAAAGACATAACTAAATGCAATACATGATCCTTTATTGATCAAAAACAAACAAAAAGTCTATAAAGAACATAACTGAGATAACCAGGGAAATTTAAATATGGACTCCATATAGCTGTTATATCAATGTCAATATAAAAAGGCAAAAAAGCCATATGAACTAACCCTAACAGATCTTTTGATGACAGAACTAAAATCAAACATCTCTCAATAAATAAAAATGAGCTAAACTCATCTATGAAAGAAAAACTCTCAGACTAACAAAGAAAACCCAACTATATGTTACATATAAAAATCTAAGAGTGAATTTTATGATATGCAAATCAAAATTAAATTAAATTTTAATTAAAAATGTTTTTTAAAGAGATGTATCCAATAGAAAGTGATTCAGAAACATTAAAAATAAAAGGGTGAGCAAAGGGGTAGCAAGCAATCATAAAATAGTAAGAAAGCTTCGTTCACGATTGTAATACCAGACAAGACTGAATTCAGGGAAAAAGCCGTAATCAAGCGTGTTCGTAAAAGCAGCTGTAACAGAAGTGTGCCTCAGGGTGATGAGGACTGTAACGCACAGGAAGAGCCCAGTAATGGGTCCTATTCCAACAGCCCAGCATTTAAAGGCAGAAACCCAGAAAATACGAGAAGAAACTGAAACACATTAGTGTGAGGTTTTCTCAGTTCTACACAGAGTAAATGGATACCACCTACAAAAATAAAAAGGAAAAGAAGACATAATTAAGATTATCTAATTGATATATAATGGAGTCAATATAAAACAGAAAATATACCTTCTTTTCAAATGCCCACAAAACATTTAAAATTGTAATCATATATTAGGTAGTGAAAAAAAGCTCAATAATTCACAAAAAATAGAAGTTAATAAAACTAGAAAATAGTAATCCCTACCTTCTAGAAAATTTTTAAATCTCTCTCAAACAATTCTTGGGTCAAAGAGTGAATCAAACCTAAAACTTCAAAGTATTCAGAAAACAATTAAAATATGACATTAAAATTTATGAGTTATAGCTAAAGCAGTGCTTAAAAGAAATCTCAAAGGCTTTTAAGTATGTCAATGAACAAGAAAGAATAAAAAGAAATGACTTAAGCATCTAACTGAAGAAATTAGAAGAATTGATAAACTCAAGAGTTGGTTCTTTGGGGGAAAAGGTAGACTAGCCTATAACTAACTGATTCAGGAAATAAAGGAGAATACAATAGATAGAAAATAAATAAAAATGGAGCACTAGCCACTAACACAGAAGAAATGTAAAAACAAAAATAATTTTAATAAATTTAAGTGGATAATTTTCTAGGAATATATAAATTATCAAAACTGATTCCAGAAGAGCTTGTAATCTGACAGGCAAATTATCATAGAGGACAGAGAGAACGTTTTCAAAGAGTTAATCACAGAAAACACAGCGGGCCAGATAATTTCAAAGAGTATTCCCCCAAACCTTTAAGAAAAAGAAACTCTAACATATTTAAACTGCTCCAGAGGGGAATTCTGGGAAGACAGTTCCATGGCAGCATAGATTTTTAATCTCAATTCCCCATATAAAACCAGCAATTAAATAGTAAAACCATAAGCCCATGGAAAACATTAACAAGTGACAAGGTATCTCCATGAACCTCAAAATTCAAGACAGTGGGAAAAAATTACCCAAAGCTATAAGACCTGCATAGTATTAACATTATCAACACTTGTATGGGATGAGTCAAAAGGAAATAATAGACCTGAAAACAAGTGAAGTCTAAAATAGCCAACAGGTTCCTCACTGGAAGGCACAGGAGGCCAACATGAGAAGGAAGAGCTGAAGCTGAGAGAGATTTTGCCCAACTGAATAGTGAACACAAGGAGCCCACAGTAAGATGTGAAGAGGCTGGAGCAGTCTAGCCTCTGTGAACTCAGAAGACTGACCAGCCAGGACTCCCTTGCAGGACAGGAGCCAGGATGAATAAGAATCAAAATTAGCAAGACAGGCACAATAGACAGGAAAGAAAGAGACGGTCCAGATAAAACTGTGGAAGGGTGCAGGACAAGAAATCTCAGAAAGCAAGCTGCCATGTGCCCTAGTGTGATAAGGCTGTCCCCCGCCACACTTTCCACTTCTTGCTCTCACCTGACTGTGGCCCAGTGACATTCAAATGCACCAAAGAAATGCCCTCACACTGTTTGCACTTCACCTTGACCTCCAACAAAAACACTTGCCCTGGGTTCATTTGTTTCTCTGTCTCCTTCCTACCTGCTTGATTGAACCGCTCCCTTAGCATGCCCTCCAGGTGTCCTCCTTGTGGCATGCAGTGGCATGCAGTGACTTTGTCTCTCTGGGATAAACTTTCTTTTCCCGCTCCTCTCGTGTGTCCCCTCTTGTGACTGGACTGAATGACTATCTCATAAACGAATACAAAATATTTTTTTATATTAATTGAAAACAGGGGACTCTGAAGTTTGAAGTTAGGAAAGCTACTCGGAACCAAACTTTCTTTTGAAAAACTAATTTCACATACAGATGACCAACAGAAAAGAATCAAGATCAAAATCCCATAAAAAGTTATTGTAAGAAAAAAAGGCAAAAAAGAAGATTCCTACAAACAATCAAAGTGTGCCTGAAAGATAGAACCAAAAAATGGTCAGATCCCACTATTATTATCCCAAATGGTCATAACCCACTGTTATTTCAAAACGAACTAAATATTTCAAATGAACTAAAAGAGATTAAAGAAAATGCTAAAAGACATCAAAAAACAACATAAATCAGAAAGACAAAAACTCAGAAACAAGGTGATAGAACTCAAAAAAGAAACAGAATTAATTAATTCCTGAAATTAAGACAAAACTAAAAAGAATATAAGAGCAGCAAATAAACACACCAGATAATGTTTTTAGGAGAAATGGAGGTGAAAAGAAGGAATTTTAAAATAAAAGAAACTAAGAGAGAAAAAAAGATTTGAGAAAAGGTGAATATCCTTCAGAAAATACTGAAGATAGGTAAAGAAGATTCAACCCACAAATAATGAGTCCCTGAAGAAGAGAACCAAAGAAAGAGAAGGGGTCAAATACTAAAAAGATTTGAAACTGCATATAGAAACTAAGAGATAAAAAAAGATTTGAGAAAAAGAGAACATCCTTCAGAAAATACTGAAGATAGGCAAAGAAGATCCAACCCACAAATAATGAGTCCTTGAAGAAGAGAAACAAAGAAAGGGAAGGGGTCAAATACTAAAAAGATGTGAAACCGTGTATTGAAAGAGCACAATGCATACATGAGAATATCGACCTAAAATGACCAACTCCAAGACACAGTCTAATAAAATTATTGGGATTTAAAGAAAAAGAAAAAATCCTGTTGACATCTAGGCAAAAATAATAAATGACTTATATGGAAAGAAAATTAGGCAATCATTAGCTTTTCAATAGCAATACTTTATGTCAGGAGAAAAATGGAGAAACATATTTAAAATACTCAAGGAAAGAAAATGTGAGCCCAGGATTCTCTATCTGATAAAACTGACTTTCAGTTGTAAAGGAAATAGACAAGTTTAGCAACATACAAAGCCTTTAAATTAAAAAACAAAAAGGTAGAAAGAATTTTTACTTGTAATATTAAATTCTTCCCTCTACCTAACAAAGGATGACTGCAAATGATTTTAAGGAACAAGAAAGAAAAGAGAGAAATGCACTGAAAGAAGACATTAGAAATAACATCAATCCATTTGAAGAAAAAGCCAAGCAAATTCACCATTGTTATTCCCTGTTTTGATTAATGTTTGGGTATTGAATTAATCTACATAGAGGTAGGAAATAATCGGTTGTTTAGGAAAACACTAATATTGAGGATCTACTCTTCAGCTAAGATTGTTTTTAATTTAAATACAGTTTTGTTCAAGATAAACTTTCAACCTTTTATAGTGCTGATAAATTTTTTGTACAAATATACTGTTCTTAATTTTGTTTCATTTCATATGTACTTTATTTTTATATGAATTTGCAACTCTACTTTTGAATAAAGTAATTCTGCAAATATAATAATTGCATATTCAATTCATTTTACTATTCTATCAACTTACCCAATTACTATTTTTGAATCATTTTCCAAAGCTTAGCGAAAGGAATTGATTATTAACTACTGATAAAGCAATAATCACTGAAATGTTCTACCATTTGGAACACTTAAATAGGAAATTATATCTATTTTCTTAGCAAGCTATATTACAAATAATCTTCAGGTTAATATTATGTTGTAAGTGTGCAATTTAGGCATTTAACTAATTTTAATTGGCTTTGTCACGAAAAAAAATCTTCAATTTGCTAAAATATGAATGACGTAGTTCAGGAACAATGTGGAAATAAAATTAAGAAAAAAAATCCAAATATTTAAGATGTAGTATAACATCAACAGCTAATGCTTACTGAGTATTGAGAATTTATATGTTCAGCAGTGCGCCGAGTGCTTTATATACACTGTTCCCATTTAATTCACACAACTGTCCACATTTTATAGATGAATAAAATTAGGATGAGGGACGTGAACTCACTCTCCTGGGGTTCTCACACAGCGAGTGGCAGGGCTTGATCTAGAAGTGATTTCAAATGCTCTGATTTTAACCACTGCACTAAACGAAGTTTGTTTTTTGAAAACATAATTTCTGGACATGACCAGTGGGTATTGCTAGAGCCACAGAGAAACCACTAGCATTTTTGGTAAACATCCATGGTAAACATGTAGAACCTAAAATGCCTCAAAATAAAGAAAATGCTTCAAGAACGAAGATAAATGCTCAAAAGTATCAAATGCTACACAGAATGTCAAGAAAAATAAATTCTCAAGTAAGCCTATTGGATGAGGCAATTAGTGGGCCACTTGTCAACTATACAGTTCAGAAACTATACAGAGATAAACGTCAGATGATAGGGCTAAGTGACAATATGTGGGTACAGAGTAAACACTGGAACTAGGAGAACTTAGTTCTGCTCCTAGTTCTGCCACTTATTGGTTGTATGACTAGCAGCAAGATACTTAATACCTTGCTGGGCTTCCAATTACTCATTTGTAAAACCAAGATAATAATACCTCCTTCACAGAATTATGGAAGTAAATGACTAAACACCCTTAACAGATAGGTCCTGGATCACAGTAAGTACTCAATAAATTTTAGCTGGTTAGCCCTTCCTAATACACCTAAGGAATCCTTTTTTCCTGGCTCTTGATCTCTCTAATATCTTCTCCTTTGGCCTTGAAACATGAAAGTTGTCAAATTTCATGAAATTGTTGGGTCAAAATCTATATGCACTGCTCAAGTTACCAAAGATTGCAAATTGTCATCAAAAACATTAGTATATTTTACATTCAGTATTAACACAATGCTGATAAGAGAAACTAGTAAGTAATTTCAAAGACAATGAGAAACTTACTAAACGCATGGAAGCATTCAATGTGCATTTATTTTTAATTAAAGAAAATGCAATCATTTGGGTAACTATGAGAAGTATAAAGAGAAATAAACAATTCTTGCTCACTCCACTCCATCTAGGTATCTTTATTTCTTCAAAGCATTTATCACAATTTATTACTTTTGTTTTTCTGTTTATTCTTTGTCTTCCATTTTTAGACTATAAGCTTCATAAGGATAGTGATCAAGTCTCTGTTATTCATTCCTGTATCCCCCAATACCTGGTACACAGTATGCACTGAAAAAATTTTCTGAAATGAATGAATTTATAGTAACTAGAAGTCAGAAAAATTGTCAACAGAAATGTAAAAAAATTCCAAGATATTTACAAGTAAAAAAAATAAAACAAATTATAGCGCTTGTTACTCTAAAATTCAGGTAAATAACTAATCAATGATTGAAAAGTAAGCTCTAGGGGTCTTCCCCATTTGCCGAGTGGTTAAGTTTGTGCACTCTGCTTTGGCGGCCCAGGGTTTCACTGGTTCAAATCCTGGGCACAGACATGGCACCACTCATCAAGCCATGCTGAGGCAGCATCCCACATGCCACACCTAGAAGGACCCACAACTAAAAATACACAACTATGTACCAGGGGGCTTTGGGAGAAAAAGGAAAAATAAAATCTTAAAAAAAAAAAAAAAGAAAAGTAAGCTCTAATTCTTTTAAGTGACCTGATTCAATAAACAATCAGCATCCTGGGGAAAAATGAACTGGAAGAAAATTCTCAGGTAACTGAAGTTTACCACTCTACACAATGACTATGTAAGAACCAGTTTGTAAGAGACAGTCCTAGAATAAATACTGTTAAACAAAGAATATACAATATAGCTGAACCAATTTTATGATGCTTCAGGGTTTTCATGAATTGCATTAGGCTGCAATGTCCCTAGATGCTACTGATCTGTAAGGTGATTTGCTCCTATGGCAGCTAAGCTCCTGGGCCTCTAGAGTTCTCATGTCTATGTCTACACGAGCTATCTCTGCCTTCCCTGTCGGATACCACTCTGCCTGACTTCTGGATGCCTTCCTCTCTGTTCCTCTGCACGTTGTATAATTAATCTGTTCAGGGATGGAAAAACCAGATAATTAAGCTTGTTAGAATCCTGTGAAATGTATTACTGAGTAAAACAAATAGGTAAGAACCTCCACTAAAGTATAAACTGCAGGCCTGACAGCTCAGGGTTCTTTACTTTCCCCATAGAAGGTTAAAGTTTCTAGAAGTTTAGCTTTCCTGAGTGTTAAAACAGTTCAGTGATGAAATCTAAATAACAAACTGTAGTAACCAGCAGTACATGTTTATGAATGTTCAATCTCCAACGACAAAATTACTTGTAAAGGAGAGTAACTACAGTGAGAGTACTTGAGTTCTTCCTTAAAAGAATTTTTAACTTCCCCTTGAATCATACATCTTACACTGCATGTTATTATTTGTTATTAATTTATCCAATATTCTTCTTACCAAGAGTATCTTTAATGAGAATTTCAAGCTTCTGCCCCATGTTGGGTCCTCTCTCCTCTCTTGGATTCTGTACTCGGTTTACAATCTCTTGCTTGATGGAGTTGATTACAAACAATAAATTATCTGTAAGACAGAACAAGACACTTGGAACACGTCACTAACATGGAAGAATTTGCTTTTAGTTATAAATATTAATATCGAACAGATATTCAACTAAAAATGAAGAATGTGTAAGAAAACATTAAGGAGTAATGGTTATAAAAGCTTGCTTATCCAAAGAGACTAATTTCAAATAATGTTCCAGTTTTGATAACACATTGTAGACATATCCATGTCCGCTATCCTGTAAGCAACTTGCCTTACTTGTCTTCATAGCTTTCAGACCAATGATAGTGCCTGGTATATCAAATCCCAGGATCTTAGTAAATGTTTATTAAATAAATCAAACAAAGCCCTTCAAAGGCAAAGGTTTAAAAACAAATTTTCCCATCTTATGAAGCTTAAAAAAAAGAGAAAAATTAACCAAAATTAAATAGGAAGAGGGAAATAATAAAGATAACAGCAGAAATCAATGAAACAGAACACAAATAGAGAAAAACACAACACAGAAACTTAAAGCTAAAAGCTGATTTTTGAAAAGATTAACAAAATTGATCCCCACTCCCACCCCCATCCCCATCTAGACCAATGAGTCACCTATATCTGGAATGAAAAAGGGGTTATCACTTCAGAATCTAGAGCCATTAAAAGGATAATAAGAAAACACTACAGTAACAAATTCAACAAATTGGATGAAATGAACAAATTTCTTGAAAATGCAACTTAACAAAATCAACACAAGAAGAAATGGGAAATCTGAACAGCCTCTCTCTAGTAAAGGAATTGAATTCATCCAAAAACATTCCCAAAAGAAAAATCTAGGAGGTTTTAATGGAAAATTCTATCAAATATACAATGAAGAAATAAAATCAATCTTATCAAACTTTTTCGAAAAAGAAGAAAGATCATGGCTCAATTCATTCCATAATGCCAGTAAAGCCCAAATACCAAAACCTGACAAAGACATTACAAAAAAAGGAAATCACAGAGCAATATTTCTCTCTTATACAGACACAGGAATTCTTAAAATAGTAGCAACAGAATCCAGCTTAAAATATTAGAATAGAACCTTACAAAATATTTGCAATAGACTCTAATATAAAAAGGAAAATACATCATAAACAAGCAAAGTTTATTCCAAGATGCAAGGTTGGTTTAATATTAAAAAATCAGTTAATGTAATTCACCATATTAACAGGTGAATATGTGATATATTACCAGAATAAATGAGAGCAACAACATGATTCTTCTGGTAGATGCAAAAAAAAAGTATATGATAATATTCAACACCCATTCATGACAAATCAAACTAGGAAAAGAAGAGAATGTACTCAAAATGACAGAGTGCATCTCATCTACAAAAAAGCCTACAGTCAACATAATACTTAAACGTGAAGGATTTCCCTCATGAGATTGCAACAAGGCAATCACCACTTCTATTCAATGTCCACACATTGCAATGAGGCAAGAAAAAGAAATAAAAGGCATAAAGATCAGAATGGAAGAAATAAAGCCATCCTTATGTGCAAACGATGATTGCTTAAATAGAAAATACCAGGGCATCTACATACCTACTACTGGAACTAATAAACAAATTTAGCAAGATAAGATACAAAAGTAAAGTACACAAAAATCCATTTATATATTAGCAGCAAAGAATTTGAAAATAAAATTTCAAAAACATTCCATTTACGGCAGCACCAAAAAATACAAAACACCCAGGAATAAGTCTAACAAAAGACATTCAAGTATTCTACACTGAAAACTATAAAATGAGGCAGAGAGAAATTAAAGACAACTTTAACTAGACGGAAAGAGAAACTAAGCTCACGGATTAGAAGACTCCATTTTGTTAAGAAGGTAGTGCTCTCCGAATTGATCTGCAGGTTAAAAGCAATCCTAATCAAAATCTCAGTAGGCTTTTATGTAAAAAGTGATAAACTGATTCCAACGTTTATATGGTCATGTGAAGGACCTAGAATAGCCAAAACAACTTTGAAAGAAAAGAACAAAAGTGGAAAACTTACAAGGACCATCTGTCTTTAAGATTTACTATAAACTACAGTAATCGAGACAATCTGTATTCACATAAAGGTAGACAAACATGAACGGAACACAATGCCAGAGTCCAGAAGCAGACCCATACACAGAGGGTCAACTGATTTGACAAAGGCGCAAAAACCATTCAATGGGGAAAGTTTTTTTCAATGAATGGTGCTTGATCAACCGAATATTCACGTGGAAACAAATTAACATCAACTCTTATCTGACACCATACACAAAAATTAACCTAAAATGGATCATAAACCTAAATGTAAAACCTAAACTATATGAATTCTAGGAGAAAATACACAAGAAAATATTTGCAATTTTGGAGTTGGCAAAGTTTCTTAGAACACAAAAAATACGAAATATAGAAGGAAAAACTGACAAATTGGATTTCACTAAAAATGTTTGGTCTTTGAAAGATGTCAATGAGAAAAAAAGGGAAACCAAAGACTAGGATAAAATATTTCCAATACATATCAGAGAAAGAACTTGTATTTAGAATAAACAAAGAATTTTTAGAAGACAAATGTTTTAAATTGTAAAATATTTGAACAGGCACTTCACACACGCACGAAACATATGAATAGTCAACAAGCACAGTAAAGATGTTCAATATCATTAATCAAATACAAATTAAGACCACAATGAGATACTGCCACACACCCACTAGGTTGTTTAAAATTAAGAGGATTGACTCTACCAAGTGTTAGCAACGATATGGACCAACTAGAACCCTCCTACACCGTTTCTGAGAATGTAAACGGTGCAACCATTTTGGAAAACAGTTTGGCAGTTTCTTATAAAATTAAATATACACCTATCCCATGATCCAGACAATCTACTCCTAGGTATTCAACCAAGAGAAACTAAAACATATGTCCACCCAAACATTTGTACAGGAACATTCATAGCAGTTTTGTTACAGTAAAAGCTAGACAAAACCCAAGTATCCATCAACAAGTGAATGGATAAACAAATTGCAGTATATCCAATACAGTGGAATACTATTCAGCAATGAAAAGGATCTAACCATTGATACAAGTAACAACATGGAAGAATTTTTAAATAATTACGCTGAGTGGAAGTAGCCACGCAAAAAAAGAGAACATATTGTAGCATTCCATTAATATAAAATTTTACAAACTGCAAACT
Organism: Equus asinus; assembly: GCF_041296235.1. Lineage (NCBI taxonomy): Eukaryota > Metazoa > Chordata > Mammalia > Perissodactyla > Equidae > Equus > Equus asinus. The sequence continues at coordinate 10,857,686 of NC_091798.1, forward strand.
AATCTATAGTGACAGAAAGCAGACTGTGGCTACCCAGGGATAGGAGTGAAGAGAGGGATGCTTACAAAGGGGCACTAGGAAACTTCCGGAGGTAATCAAAATGTTCACTATTTTGATTGGTTTCACACATATATACATTATATTCAAACTAATCAAACTATACTCTTTAAATATGTAGAATTATTGTACTTCAATTATACCTCAATAAAGTTGGAGGAAAAACACATTTCCAATTTCAACACACAGGATTCTTATGGTCTGAAATAAATCTCTGTCTCTTCAGAGACTGCTCTGAAATCAGTGCACTGCTAACCCTCAACTAGTAATACTGAGAAGAGACCACTCTAAACTGATGATGAAGAGGGAAGTGAGAAATAATTCGGGGTGGGGGCAGTTTAAAACTACATGCAGGGACAATGTTGGTAAAATGTGCAACTAAGTAAGAAAAGCACAGCTGACCCCTAAATCACATAAAACAAAAATTTTATGCTGCTTCTCGACGAATAACAGAGAGAACACCATGTACTGAAATATTAATAAAGTCATGCATCATTTAACAACAGGAATATGTTCTAAGAAATGCATTATTAAGCAATTTCTTCGTTATACAAACATCATAGAGTAGACTTACACAAACCTACATTTTGTAGCCTAACACACACCTAGGCTACATGGTGTAGCTTGTTGCTCCTAGGCCACAAACCTGTACAGCTTGTTACTGGACTCAATACTGTAGGCGATTGTAACACAATGGTATTTGCATATCTCAACATAGAAAACGTACAGTAAAAATATAGCATAAAAGATAATAAATGGTACACTCGTACAGGGTACTTACCATGAATGGAGCTTGTAGGACTGGAAGTTGCTCAGGGCGAGTCAATGAGTGAGTGGTGAGTGAATGTGAAGGCCCGGACATCACCACACACTACTGTAGTCTTTATAAGCACTGTACATTTAGGCTACACAAAATTTATAAACAAGTTTTCTTTTTTCAATAAATTAACCTTAGCTTACCTGTAATTTTTTTACTTTATAAGCTTTTAATTCTTTTAACTTCTTGACTCTTTTATAATAATACTTAGCTTAAAACGCAAATACAGGGGCAGCCCGGATCCCGGGTGCAGACATGGCACTGCTTGGCACACCGTGCTGTGGTAGGCGTCCCACATACAAAGTAGAGGGAGATGGGCACGGATGTTAGCTCAGGGCCAGGCTTCCTCAGCAAAAAGAGGAGGCCTGGCAGTAGTTAGCTGACGGCTAATCTTCCTCAAAAAAATAAAAAATAAAAAAATAAAACACAAATACACTGTACAGCTGTATAAAAATATTTTTTTATATCCTTATTCTATAAGCTTTCTTCTATTTTTAAAACTTTTTTTTTTTCACTTTGTAAGCTTTTCTGTTAAAAACTAAGACACAAGCACACACTTTAGCCCAGGCGTACACAGGGTCAGGATCATCAATCTCACTGTCCTCCACCTCCACATCTTGTCCACTGGAAGGCCTTCAGGGGCAATAACATGCATGGAGCTGTCATCTTCTATGATAACAATGCCTTCTTCTGGAACACCTCCTGAAGGACCTGCCTGAGGCTCTTCTTGAGGAGGCGTCACTCTTTTCAGAAATACATCCATGGTGGTTTACTTGGTTTCTTTCTTTTTTTCATGATAGATTTGCTTGTGAGCAGATAATGCACCATGAACATTCCTCTCTATTAATGAAAACCTTTTGGTGTTGGGATTCATGTTTTCAAACTTTTTAAGGAGCTTGCTGAAGTCTGCAAAAGCTTCTGCTAAAGCCTTCACTGTGAATTTCCTTGGAGGTTCTTCATTTTCTTCTCTTGCAGTTTCCTTTCCTCTTGCCTCTTCTACAACTAGGCATTCCTATTCCAGTTCCAACAACTCCTCATTAGTCCATTCTTCAGGAACCACCTCTAGAAGCTCCTCAATGTCATCCTCATCCACAACAAGGTTACAGTTGTTTGCCATCTCAACCACAGCCTTGTTGATTTCTGCAACCTCCTCATCCTTGGCAAACCCTCTGAAGTCATGGACAAACCTCTTGAGTATCTTCCAGACGCCATTTATACATTCCTTGGTGACATCACCCCAAGCTCCAGCAAGGTTCTTGATGCAGCACAGATGTTATAATCCTTCCACAACTGCATCAGTGTCTTCTCAGTGCCTTCCTCAGTTGCAGCAATAGCCTGCCTGGGCAAAGGTCCTTCTCGGGTAGTAGGCCTCTAAAAGCTCCTGTAACTCCTTGATCCATTGGTTGGATCAAAGAGGTGGTATTTGGAGGGAGAAACACTGCTTTCATATTGGGATGAAGATCATCAATAAAAGGAGCTACTTGGGAGCATTATCAACAATAAGCAAAATCTTGAAAGGTATGTCATTGTACAAACAGTACTTCTCCACTCCCCTGGCACAGCAATTCAGGAGGGCATCTGGGACGAGGCACTGGGTCACCCATGACTTCTTATTGCTCCTGTAGTACACTGGCAGTGTGTGCTTTATTGATATGTTTGAAGGCCCTCGGGTGCTCACTGTGCCAGATCACAAAGGGTTTCAATTTGGAGCCTGCAACATTGCCCCCAAGCATGGCTGTTACCCTGTCCTTAAGAGTTTTTAACCTGGCATTGACTTGGCCTCCTTATGGATAAAGGTCCTTTCAGGCATGCATTTCCAGAATAGGGAGGTTTCATCCATATTGAATATTTGCTCTAGCAAGTAATTTTCCTTCATAATCAGCTTATCTAGAGTTTCCAAAAACTCTTCAGCTGCCTTCACATCAGCACTTGCAGACTCGCCACTCACTTTCACATTATAATGAACAACGATTCTTGAATCATTTAAACTATACAGAGCTAGCAGTAAATTCAACATTGGAGTCGGGTCCAGTCTTTTCTTTCAACAATACAAACAAACTTTCTGCTTTGGCTGTGATCGTCATGTTGCCAAGAGGGATACGCTTCTGTGTCTGATGTTCAATGCAGGTTATTAGAAGTTTCTCAATGTCTGATATAGGGCCTCCTTGAATTTATGTTAGTCTCGTTGCCTTCAATGAAGCAGATCCTTTCACAGCTTATGTCACTTTGTTCTTGTTCTTCAAGCTCATAGCTGTGGTGGAATGGGACATGCCTGACTGGAAAGCAATAACCATCACTAATTTTTCCACCTTCATTGTCCTTAATCACTTTCAATTTCGTTTCCAGGCCAGTCACTCAATGTGGCCTCTTAATGGCAACATTAACACTGGATTTTCTATGTTTAGGGGCCACGACAGACAAAACAACATGAGATTAAATCAAGCACAAGAGAAAATGATGCGATCAAGAGACACAGTAAACTCAAAATGTATGAGGCTGCTGCTGGTATAACAGCGTATACTGCTTTACAGTAAACATTTTTTTATATAAGTAGAAAAAATATACTGTAAAATAACAATAAAAGTATAGTATAGTAAATACATAAACCAGTTAAAGTTGTTCATTATCAAGTATTGTGTACTGTACATAATTGTATATGCCATACTTTTATAGGACCAGCAGTGCAGTAGGTTTGTTTACACCAGCATCAACACAAACATATGAGTAACACCTTGTACTGTGACCCTTAGGATGGCTACGATGTCACTAGGCAACAGGAATTTTTCAGCTCCATTACAATCTTATGGGACCACTGTCATATACGCGGCCCATTGTTGACCGAAATGTCATTATGTAGCACATGACTGTCAGGACATTAATATACAGGCTGAACTTAAGAGAAACAATGAGCTTCCCACATCCTCAACAGCTAAAGTAAATGACATTTCTTAAAAAGAAAAGGAAGAAGGGGCTGGCCCCATGTCCTAGTGGTTAAGTCTGGTGCACTCCTCTCAGCAGCCCAGGTTTGGTTCCTGGGCGTGGTCCTACACCACTTCTCAGCAGCCATGCTGTGGCAGTGACCCACATACAAAACAGAGAAAGACTGGCACAGATGTTAGCTCAGGGCAAATCTTCCTCAGCAAAAAAATAAATAAATAGAAAAAAATAACACTATAAAATCAAAATTAAAACAGAGTAGAACAGTTCTTTTCAAACCTGGGCAGTGTCCATCCCAGCATGCCGGGGGCAGGGAGGGCAGAGGTGAAGGTCTCTCACACTACCAAAACCTTCTCAAGCAGGAAACGGAGGCATCTGGCTCTCAGAAATTGAGGCCAAACGTTAAATCTATAAACATATCCCTCCTGTTCTGATTCCACGTTCATTCAAGAATCTTCCAATTTTAATTTTCCCATACAGCTTGCTTAGGGACAAAATACGTCAGTCAGGGTGAAGTTCCAGTCCTCTCAGTTGTTCTATTTCCCGTTCTGAGTCAACAAATCTACATTTGAGTCTACAAAGCAGCTTCTTGTGAGCTTTGGTTGAAGGAATAAACAGAAGGAGGTTTGGTCGGACAGAATGAGACGAGTAGTATAGTACTAGATCCCTAAAGCTAGTCCCTCAAACAGTGCTAGTTCATGATAAGTTAAAAAGGAGAAGGAAAATAGAGTAAATTTTTCATAAAGCTAATTTTATTCTATTGTGAGATTATACCTGTCTCGATTTTTTACTGCTAAAATATCCTTCCTTGTATGAAATTACAGCAATTGTAGATGACATTCTTTTTAATGTCTTCACCTGGCAAAATATAAAGTTGGCACACCTACAGTTTCCAACTCCCAAAATGTTTTTCAAATGTCACTGATTTGTGAATCACAAATACTAGAAACCACTGGGTTAAGAGATAGGTAATGGATAATAAGTTGTCCACAGAACAATAAAAGAGGCTCCCAGATATTTAGAGGAATCGAGGGCACCATACCCTTGCGAGATGTACCAGAAACTCTAGGAAGAATTTTCAAACTACATGTGGCAAAGTACACAAGAGCATCTCAGTGGTTCTGAGATGCCTTCTAAACTAACAGTTGAGGCTCTCTTTCACAGAGACTGGAGAAGAGATGCTGGTAAGACAGAAGTGGAAGAGAAATAAACGAATGAGAAGGCCCTCCTCCTCCACGCTGACTAAGTGAGAAGAAAATGCTGCCTTCTAAACATAAGCCTTTTCCTGCATGAAAATATCAGAGGCTTTAAGTTAGCTTTGGAAACAAGAAAAATTTCAGGCAGTCATCAAAACTCAATTTGCGATAGAACAATACATTCAGAATCACACATACTCCTGGACCTTACCAACTTCTCAACTGTTCCCCACTCTAGAATATATTTACATCACAAACACAAAGCATATGTTTGTGGGCATACAGCTGCATATATACAAATGCAAAAATATATAGCCACACAGATGTACATAATTATGGATAAATACATTAACTTCAGTTTTTCAAAACACACAGGTAAGTGCCAATATGTGTCCAAAGAAACATAGACCCAGAAGGCTCCCAGTGGCCCAACACACCTCCCTGCAGTGTGAATCAGCTGGGTTCTAAAATGAAATGTGAATGCCCAGAACGTTGCAATCACTAAATATACAGCCACGCTCACAGAGCTCAAGGTCAAAAATGCTTCAACAGCAAGAAAGAATAATAGGAAAATGGGTAAATTTCCATTCCAAGAAACCAACTAAGGTTTAACCTAATTCATTTACCTTGATTAGAGCTCCTGAGTGGCCATTAATAAATAAAACCATCAGTTCATTTCACAAGTTGTAAACTTCACAGTTGGAAATCCTCTATCTGCGCTCACAAATGGAAACAAGATAATCAAGGTAAAGGATTAAGAAAAATTGCACAGCTTATTGAGCACCTACATGCCAGACATCATGTTGGACTTAAGAAAATCTCTAGAAACAAATAATAATTGATCTTTTTACCACCGTTCCATTTTCAGATACAACTTAGCCCAAGAGCTAGACAGTGAAGAGGACAATTTTAGAGGCAAAGGAACATACAAACACTTATGAGGCTTAAGGAATAGTACCAGAGCAAGGGGGAAAGGAAGTTAGTTCTTACTACAAAGATCAAAACCAGAGCTTTCCAAGTCGCTAGTGTGCTGTAAAAGGGTTCCAGGTGTGTGAGATAATGATACTCTCAGCCCATAGGGCCTCCTCCCATGTGCTGCCTACTCTGCTGTATTCCAGGATGCCTTAGAGATGATAATTTTTTTATGTACCACGATGTGAAAGATTGGGAAGCACTCATCTAAACCAACAGTTCCCAAATATGCGTTAGGATGGTTGCATAAGAATAATCTGGGAAGTGTTAAAAATATGGATTCTTGGGTTCCACTTGCATAGATTCCAATTCACAGGATCTGAGGAGAAGCCTAGGAATCTTTATATGTACACAGAAGATTTTAATGAGCAATCAAATTTGTAAAACAAATCTAAACTATCCACTCAAATGTTGAAATAAATATTAGTCAATAAAATTGGCTAGAGGAAAGGTGTCAAGATGGTGGAATAGGTAGACTCTGAAGTCGCCTCCTCCCACAACCAATTTACAATGACTCTGGGAACAACCACCCCTGAGAGAAAACTGAAAACTGCATAAAAAGTACCCCCATAACAAGGGACAGTCCTGACCGAGGTGAAAGAGGCAGAAATTCCTATCTGGAGAGAAAAGAAGCCATCTTTGCAAGCCATGGTGCTTCATGGCCGGCCGGGAGCAATCGTAAGGTACATAGTCTTCCCTGGAGGAGTGGGGGACCTGAGCAGGGGAGCGTTACACCTATAAGCATCCTTTGGACTCAGCACAACCGAGACAAGTCTCATAATATCTGGCTTTGCTTGCTACTAATAACAATGGGAAATACCCCCAGAAAAGCTATTGGACATAAGGGGAAAAAAACCCCAGCTCTTAAAGGGCCCATGCACAAATTCACCAGTTTCAGAAAGCAACCTAAAATCACCAGAAAGAAAGCTGCACACTTTTGGTGAAAAAGAGACTCACGTGATAGGCTCTGGGTGTATCTTGGTGAGAGATGAGACCCCTCCAGGGGCTGAGACATTCGCAACAGCCATTACTGTGACCTAGTACAGGCATGCTGACACAGACACTGGCAGACACCACTGGAGTTCTTCCCCTGGCCTGTTAGCCTAGGGTCTGTCCCACCCACTAGAGCACCAGTTTAATCCAGCTCAGCCAGGACAGAAAGCCTGTCTTAGGGGCTGGTCCCAACAGTAAGCCCTTGGGGAACTTGTGGGCCTACACAGCCTGGGTGCCTGGATCCTCTGCAACCAGGCAAGTGAGTCTCCCTCTGCAGGGCAGCTGTGAGCAAGGAGTGGGTAAAGTGTATCGGGAGTTGGCAGAGTGTGTGTGCCACTGCAGTGGGGCAACTAGTCTGCTTCAGGGGGTCAGGAGACACACGCAGGGCAGGACTGTGTTGATGGTATGTGTGGCCCTGTGTGCGGTGGAACTTGTCAGCTGCAGAAGACTTGTGCTTCTTAAACAGTCACATAAGGGATTGGCTCCACCTTCCAAAGCATGAAACAATTGGGTGCCCCCATGCCTAGGGCCACGTCCACTCAGCTGCAACCATGAGAGAGCTGACAAGAGCCTTGCAGGCCAGAGGCCTACAGCAACTGTAAGTCCCTGAGCCTAGCAATCAGCCACGCTGGGGGCCAACTCACTTAACATAAAAACTGCAACAGGAATGTGCTATTAGATCTTGCAGCCAACTTTGCTGGCGTTCCCAACACCCAATAAAGTGACTGAAGGGTCCATAGTAGCCACACACAGCTGAGAATTAAAACCAGCTGGCAAGGGGGACAGACTAGCATCCCTGAGCACCTGCAGCAAGAGCAACTCTGCCACAACAGAAGGACACATGTAGCCCACACAGGGGTGACTTCTGGAACATTTGGAACTGGTGATGAGAGGGAAGCACACTGCTGGGCCTCATAAGGCATCTCTCAAGGCCACCTCTCCAAGATCAGAAAACACAGCTGACCCACCTAATACACAGATATAAGCACAGAGAAAGAGGAAAAGGAATACGTTCTAAGTAAGGGAACAGGACAAAACCCCAGAAAAAGAACTAAATGAAACAGAAATAAACAATCTACCTGACAAAAGAGGTCAAACAAAAAGTCAAAAGGATGCTCACTGATCTGGGGAGAAGAATAGATGAACTCAGTGAGAACTTTAAGAAAGCTATAAATATAAATATAAAAAGGAACAAATCAGAAATGAAGAATACAATACTGGAAATGAAGGGACTCCACAGCAGAGCAGATGATACAGAAGAACAGATCAGGAAGCTGGACTAAAGACTAGAGGAAATTACCCAAGTTGAAGAGATAAAAGAAAAAAGAATTTAAAAGAATGAGAACAGTCTCAGGGAGCTCTGGGACAACATCAAGTGCACTAACATTTGTATTATAGGTGTCCCAGAAGGAGAAGAGAGAGACAAAGGGGCAGAGAATCTATTTGAAGATAAAGTAGCTGAAAACTTTCCTAACCTAAGAAAGGAAATAGACATCCAGGTACAAGAAGCAGAGAGCAGTAAACAAGATAAACTCAAAGAGGCCCACACATATATAATGAAAATGTCAAAAATTAAAGATAAAGAGAGAATCCTAAAAGCTGAAAGAGAAAGGCAACAAGTGGCACACAAAGAAAACCCCATAAGGCTATCAGCTGAATCTCAGTAGAAACTTTACAGGCTAGAAGGGAGTGACACGATATATTTAAAGTGCTGAAAGGAAAAAACCTACAGCCACGGAGTACTCTACCTGGCAAGGTTATCATTCAGAATGGAAGGAGAGATAAAGAATTTCCCAGATAAGCAAAACTTAAAGGAGCTTATCAGCAAGAAACCAGTTTTACAAGAAATGCTAAAGGGACTTATCTAAGTGGGAAAGAGAAGATCACAAACAGGAATAATAAAACTATCCCCCAAAAAAGGCAATAAAATCACTGATAAAAGCAAAAATACAGTTAAGGTAGCAGATCAACCAACTATGAAGACAATATGGCAGTCAAAATACAAAAGTACTAAAATTATCTGTCTCGCTGATAAGAGGATAACAGATATACACACACACAAAAAGAGGCTAGATATATCAAAACACAAAATGTGGGAGGAGGGGAGTAAAATAGCACAGCTTTTAGAAGAGGTCAAACTAAAGAGACCATCAACTTAATATAGACTGCTATATACATAGGTTATTATATATGAATCTCATGGTAATCACAAACCAGAAACCTATAATAAACAGACAAAAAAATTAAGAGAAAGGAACCCAAACATAATACTAAAGAAAGCCATCAAACCACAAGGGAAGAGAGCAAGAGAAGAAGAAAGGAACAGAGAAGAACTACTACAACACAGAAAAAAAGTAACAAAATGGCAATAAGTACATTCTTATCAATAGCTACTTTAAATGTCAATGGACTAAATGCTCCAATCTTAAGGCACAGGGTGGCCAATTGGATAGGAAAACAAGACCCAGATACATACTGTATACAAGAGAGACACTTTGGACCTAAAGATACTCACAAACTGAAAGTGAAGGGATGGAAAAAGATACTCCATGCAAATGGCAATGAAAAGAAAGCTGGGGTAGCAACATTTATATCAGACAAGATAGACTTTAAAACAAAAACTGTAACAAGAGACAAAGAAGGGCACCACAATGATAAAGGGAACAATCCAACAAGAGGATATAATGCTTGTAAATATCTACACACCCAACATAAAAGCATCTAAAGATACAAAGCAATTATTAACAGACATAAAAGGAGAAATAGTAACACAACAATAGTAGGGGGCTTTAACACTCCACTTACACCAATGGATAGATCATCTAAACAGAAGACCAATAAGGAAACATTGGCCTTAAATGACACATTAGACCAGATCGACTCAGTAGACATATACAGAACATTCCATCCAAAAACTGCAGAAAATACATTCTTTTCAAATGCACATGGAACATTCTTCAGGACTGATCACATATTAAACGACAAAACAAGTCTCAATAAATTTAAGAAGACTGATATAATACCAAGCATCTTTTCTGACCACAAAGGTATGAAACTAGAAATCAAGTACAGGAAGAAAATCAGAAAAGCCACAACTATGTGGAGATTAAACAAAATGCTACGGAACAACAATTGGGTCAATAAAGAAATAAAAAAATATCTGGAGACAAATGAAAAAGAAAATATGATATGCCAAAATTTATGGGATACAGCAGCAGCAGTTCTGAGAGGGAAGTTTATAGCAATACAGGCCTACCTCAACAAACAAGAAAAATCTCAGATAAACAACCTAACAGTGCACCTAAAGGAACTGGAAAAAGAACAAAAAACAAAGCCCAAAATCAGCAGAAGGAAGGAAATAATAAAAAGCAGAGCAGAACAAATGAAATAAAGACCAAAAAAACAATAGAAAAAAAATCAATGAAACCAAGAGCTGGTTCTTTGAAAAGATAAACAAAATCGACAAACCTTTAGCTAGACTCACCAAGAAAAAGAGAAGGCTCAAATAAATAAAATCAGAAATGAAAGAGGAGAGGGCCAGCCTCACGGCCAAGTGGTTAAATTCATGCGCTCTGCTTTGGTGGCCCAGGGTTTTGCTGGTTTGGATCCTGGGAGCGGACATGGCACCACTCATCAGGTCATGTTGAGGTGGCATCCCAAATAGCACAACCAGAGGCAATCACAACTAGAATATACAACTATGTGCCAGGGAGCTTTCGGGAGAAAAAGGAAAAAGAGAAAGATTGGCAATAGCTTTTAGCACAGGTGCCAATCTTAAAAAAAAAAAAAGAAATGAAAGAGGAGAAATTACAACAGACGCCCCAGAAATATAAAAGATTACAAGAGAATACTATGAAAAGCTATACACCAACAAATCGGATAATCTAGAAGAAAAGGATAAATTCTTAAGAGTCATACAACCTTCCAAAACTGAATCAAGAAGAAATAGAGAATGTGAATAGACCAATCACCAGGAAGGAGATTGAAACAGTAATCAAAAACCTCCCAAAAAATAAAATTCCAGGACCAGATGGCTTCCCTGGTGAATTCTACCAAACATTCAAAGAAGACTTTAATACCTGTCCTTCTTAAACTCTTCCAAAAAATTTAACACGAGGGGAAGCTTCCTACCATATTCTAGGAAGCCAACATTACCCTGATACCAAAACCAGAAAGGACAAGACAAAAGAAGAAAATTACAGGCCAATATCACTGATGAACATCAATGCAAAAATCCTCAACAAAATACAAGCAAATTGAATACAACAATATATTAAAAATATCACACACCACGATCAAATGGAATTTATTCCAGGGATGCAGGGATGGTTCAACATCCACAAATCTATCAATGTGACACACCACATTAACAAAATGAAGAATAAAAATCACATGATCATCTCAATAGATGCAGAGACAGCATTTGACAAGATACAGCATCTTTTTATGATAAAAACTCTCAATAAAATGGGTATAGAAGGAAAGTATCTCAACATAATAAAGGCCATATATGACAAACCCACAGCTAACAGCATTCTCAATGGAGAAAAACTGAAAGTTATCCCTCAAAGAACAGGAACTAGACAAAGATGCCCACTTTCACCACTCTTATTTAACATAGAATTGGAAGTCTTAGCCAGAGCAATCAGGCAAGAAAAAGAAATAAAGGGGATCCAAATTGGACAGGAAGAAGTGAAACTGTCACGATTTGCAGATGACATGATTTTACATATAGAAAACCCTAAAGAATCCACTAAAAAACTTTTAGAAATAATAAATGAATATGGTAAAGTAGCAAGATACAAAATCAACATAAAAAAATCAGTTGCATTTCAAGTCATACATCCAACAAAGGGTTAATATCCATAATATATAAAGAACTCACACAACTCAACAACAAAAAATCAAACAACCCAATCAAAAACTGGGCAGGAGACATGAACAGACATTTCTCCAAAGAAGATATATGGATGGCCAATAGGCACATGAAAAGACGCTCATCATCGCTGTGCATCAGGGAAATGCAAATCAAAACTACACTAACATATCACCTTACACCCATTAGAATGACAAAAATAACCAAAAAAAATAGTAACAAATGTTGGAGAGATTGTGGAGAAAAAGGAACCCTCGTACACTGCTGGTGGGAATGCAAACTGGTGCAGCCACTATGGAAAACAGTATGGAGATTCCTAAAAAAATTAAAAATAGAACTACCATACGATCCAGCTATCCCACTACTGGGTATCTATCCAAAGAGCTTGCAATCAGCAATTCCCAAAGTCCCATGCACCCCAATGTTCATTGCAGCATTATTTACAGTAGCCCAGATGTGGAAGCAGCCTAAGTGCCTATCAACTGATGACTGGATAAAGAAGATGTGGTATATACATGCAACAGAATACTACTCAGCTGTAAAAAAAGAACAAAATCATCACATTTGCAACATGGATGGACCTTGAGGGAATTATATTAAGTGAAATAAGCCAGATAGAGAAGGACAATCTCTGTATGACTCCACTCATATGAGGAATTTAAAAATGCAGACAAAGAGAACAGATTAGTGGCTACCAGGGGAAAGGTGGGATGGGGATGGGCACAAAGGGTGAAGGGGTGCACCTACAACACGACTGACAGACAATAATGTACAACTGAAATTTCACAAGATTGTAACCTATCATTAACTCAATAAAAATTAAATTTAAAAAATAATAAATTAAAAAAAATTGGTTGCATTTCTACACTAACAATGAAGTAGCAGAAAGAGAAATTAAGAACACAATCTCATTTACAATTGAAACAAAAAGAATAAAATACCTAGGAATAAACTTAACCAAAGAGGCAAAAGATCTGTATACCGAAAATTATAAAACATTGTTGAAAGCAACTGAAGGAGACACAAAGAAATGGAAAGATATTCCATGCTCTCGTATTTGAAGAATTTATATACTTAAAATGTCCATACTTCCTAAAGCAATCTACAGATGCAATGTAATCCCTATCAAAGTTCCAACAACATTTTCCACAGAGATAGAACAAAGAGTCCTAAAATCTATATGGAACAACAAAAGACCCTGAATAGCCAAAGGAAGCCTGAAAAAAAAAGATCAAAGCTAGGGGTGTCACATTCCCTGATTTAAAAATATACTACAAAGCTACAGTAACCAAAACAGCATGGAACTGGCACAAAAACAGACACACAGATCAACAGAACAGAATTGAAAGGCCAGAAATAAAGCCACACCTCTATGGACAGCTAATTTTCGACAAAGGAGCCAAGAACATACAATGGAGAAAGGAAAGCCTCTTCAATAAATGGTGTTGGGGGGCCGGCCCCATGGCCAAGTGGTTAGTTTGCACCCTCTGCTTTGGTGGCCCAGGTTTCAGATCCTGGGCACAGACATGGCACCACTCGTCAGGCCACGCTGAGGCGGTGTCCCACCTCGCACAACTAGAAGGACCCACAACTAAAATATACAACTATGTACTGGCAGGATTTGGGGAGAAAAAGCAGAAAAAAAAATAAAATAAAATAAAAAAATAAATGGTGCCGGGAAAACTTGACAGCCAGGTGCAAAAGAATGAAAGCAGACAATTATCTTACATCATACACAAAAATTAACCCAAAATTGATTAAAAACTTGAATGTAAGACCTGAAACCATTAAACTTCTAGAAGAAAGCACAGGCAGTACACTCTTTGACATTGGCCTTACCAGCATATTTTGAAGCACCATGTCTGACTGGGCAAGGGAAACAATAGGAAAAATAAACAAACAGGGCTACATCAAACCAAAAAGCTTCTGTACAGCAAAGGAAACCATCCAGAAAACGAAAAGAGAACCTAACAACTGGGAGAAGATATTGGCAAACCATATATCTCATAAGGAGTTAATATCCAAAATATACAAAGAACTCATACATCTCAACAACAAAAAAACCAACAACCCAATTAAAAAATAGGCAAAAGATCCAAACAGATATGTCTCCAAAGAAGATATACAGATGGCCAACAGGCACATGAAGGATGTTCAACATCATTAGCTATCAGGGAAATGCAAATCAAAACTACAATGAGATATCACCTCACTCCAGTCAGAATGGCTACAGTTAACAAGACAGGAGATAACAAGTGTTGGAGAGGATGTGGAGAGAAGGGAACCCTCATACACTGCTGGTGGAAGTGCAAACTGGTGCAGCCACAATGGAAAACAGTATGGAGATTCCCCCAAAAATTAAGAATAGAACTGGCATATGATCCAGCTATTCCACTGCTTGGTAATTATCCAAAGAACATGAAAACATGAATGCATAAAGACACATGCACCCCTATGTTCATTGCAGCATCATTCACAATAGCCAAGACTTGGAAGCAATGTAGGTGCCGATGAAGGGACAAATGGATAAAGACGACGTGGTATATACACACAATGGAATATTACTCAGCCACAAGAAACGATGAAATCTGGCCATTTGTGACAACATGGATGGACCCTGAGGGTATAAAGCTAAGGGAAATAAGCCAGAGGGCGAAAGTCAAATACCATATGATCTCACTCATAAGTAGAGGATAAAAACAACAACAAACAATCACATAGAGACAGAGATTGGATTGGTGGTTACCAGAGGGGAAGTGGGGAGGGAGGGGGGTGAAAGGGGTGATTAGACACATGTGTGTGGTGATGGATTATAACTAATCTCTGGGTGGTGAACATGATGTAATCTACACAGAAATCGAAATATAATGATGTTCACCTGAAATTTATATAATGTTATAAACCAATGTTATAGCAATAAAGAAAATTAAATTAAATTCATAAAATAAAATTGGCTAACCCAGCAATACAATCATAAAATGGAAGAAGAGATGACTGTGGTTACAAGTGGATCAGCTCTTTAAGGTAGAGACGAGATTTAGGGGAGAGATGCGACTTGCGTAGCCCCAGATACAGACACTCACACTAAAAGGAGGACATGAATGAATAAAGTGAGCATGCAGCTTACTGCATGGACAGGAGGCTGGACTAAAACTGGGCAGAATACAGGGAAAGCAAACAACAAAACCAAAGAAAAAGAAAGGGGTCAGCAAGGTAACAGGAAGTTAATCAAATTCTTAAAAGTTTAGGTTTACCATATTCTGTGTTGAGGCCCCATAATTTCACTTTATTAGCTTCATACTGGGCTTTTTTCTTTAACCGACAAGCCCTGTGAAAGGAAGAAGCAATTAGTTCACCTTTTGTTTTAAGTGGTCATTTCATGAATACTCCTTTTTGCTGCTGTCAAACATCTTCCAATAGAATAGCAACAAAAATCACTGCCTACTGATGTCTCTATCAAGGAACTCAGTAACCAAAAAACACAACATAACCATTTATCCAAACTGGTTTTTAAAAAATTTTAGTACACATTCAAAAATAAAGCTATGACCAGTACACCCAAATAAACAAACAAAAATTGAAAATAGTAAGTGTTGTAGAGAACGTGAAGTAAGAGGAACTCTCATATGTTGCTGGTGGGCATGTAAACTAGTACGTACAGCTACCTTGGAAAATAGTAAATATTTTTTAAATTTACTTTATTAATTGGGAAATAGCTACTTTGGCAGTTTTTTATAGAGTTCAACATACAGTCCTGGGTATTTACCCAAGAGAAATGAAAACGTATGTTACACAAACACCTATAAGTGAACGTTTATGGTTGCTGTATTCATAATTGCCAAAAACCGGAAACAACCCAAGCATCCTTCAACTGGTGAATGCAAAAACTGTAGTATATCCTCACAAAGGAACACTACTCAGCAATAAAAAGGAACACACTATTACTCCACGCAACAGCATGGATGAATCTCAAATGCATCACGTTAAGTCAAAGAAGCCAGACTCAAAAGGCTACATTATCGTATGATTCCGTCTATACGTCATTCCAGAAAAGGCAAAACTGTAGGGAGAGAAAACAGATCAGTGGTAGTGAGGGGTTAGGAGTGGAAGAAGGGGTTTACTTTTACAAAGAGACATGAGGAAACTTTTTAAGGTGAAGAAAATGTTCAATATGTTGATTGTAGTGGTGGTTACATGACTGGATATGTTTGTTAAAACTCATAGAAGTGTACATTAAAAGGGATGAATTTTACCGCAAGTAAATTATACCTCAATAAAAAACCCTAAACTACTACAAAACAAACAAAAAATAAAGCTATGACAAGTTTTTTCGTATTATCCTACAATATAATGCACCTGAGTCCATTCACTTGTCCCCTTTAAAAACTTTTTCCGTGAAGCATAAATACCATCTTCTACTTTCAAAGGAGAAATTACAATACTCTCATTATCATATTTGTAAGACAAAAGTATATTTCTGAATAAATGGTTAGGGATCATCCCTGCTGCACAAGCTCACTGAGAGTCTAACCTCACCTCCAATACCTCATTCACATGAGCGAACACGATTAGCACTTACCTGGAAGCCAGCTTATTTTTTTCCTTCCTTGACCTTGGCCGGGCTGTTAAGGGAAGCTCACTGACTGGAGTCAGATCACTAATGACCTTATTCAGTTTCCGTAGCTCATTGCCTATCTGAAGCAGCTTTTTAGGATTTGGAGTCAGGTCTTCTACATCAGTCCTCCGTGACTTCTTTACTGCATATTTTCCTATAGATGGTTCAAAAGGAGTTTAAGTTAGAATATCTTCTTTAACAAGAGAGATATTCTCTAGAGCTGTATTTTAAAACCACATTTCTCCCCCTGCCCCTTTTCTTTTCCTGAAGTCTTGGCATATTTCAGAAGTCTCAGCATGCTAACCACCTGTGCTGGAAGGGCTAGCTTCCTCCCCTCTCCACATTGTGACTGCAAGAAATGGGGGTAATATGGCCTCCTCCAGCCTGTTCCATCCTTCGCAACCTTAGCTTTCTAGCCCTGGTACGACAGATTCTTAATTATTTGCATGGCAGTTAAAGCATCTCAAAACTCAGGATTGGAGTACAAGTTCAGCTGCACACAAAAATCAGGGCTAGGGTATAATTTACAGTCAGAAAAGAGTCAGGAGATTTTACCTAAACCAAGATGCTTTCATGCTATGACTGAAAATTTGTCAGACATACATATTCTTGTGTTGGACTCAAAAGTCCATCAAATAAGGATTGCCTTTTTCGAAAGCGATTCTTCAGTTAGTTTGAAAAATAACATTATGAAGACTCAAAGGGTCTTGCCTTATCACTGCAGGCAGGATGGACGGCTCTGTTCTCAGAACTACAACACACCAAACAACTTGCCTAGTATTCACCACAGGCTGCCTTAAACTAATTATTGGACCTGTCTTCTCATTTCTGGTAGAAAATTGATCTGGAGGCAAAAACTAGATCTTTACTCACTGAAAGACAGTGGAGTGCAGACCTGGGTGCCAGTGGAAAAGGAAAAGAAGGCACAAATATGCTTCTGATACAATTCCTGTGTCAAAAATGCTTAGCAACTTCAATCTGTAGCATGAGCGATGACTAAACTTTTTACTGAGCACAAAACTTACTACTGCCCTCCCCTCTTTCGGTAGAGACTGGATTAACCTAACAGTAACATTTAAGCAGAAGAAATTCTCCTTAACTACATCTCCCTAGGTTCACAATTCAAAATGTGGCCTTCCTGAGATTACAGACTTCTCCTGATCACTACTATTCAACTCTCCTCCCTCTAGTCCTTTCCCTCCACAACTATGCTTGCTTTCTTCTCCTTCCCCTGCTTTTGTCTCCCCCCAACTGCTTCGATCTCAATCTCCTCTTTTACATTTCAGCCTGGAGACAGGATGAGAATGGAAGAGAGAGATGCTGAAGCCCATTCTCTTGCTCCCCAACCCTTCTGGTTTATAGTAACTGTGACAGGTCAGGAATCAGCAGTCTCCTGGGCATTTCCTGAGTAGGATAAGTAGAATAAGAAGTGACTAGAAATCATTTTTACACAGGCCTTCGTCCCTGTTTAGGTGATGGCTCTTAACACTGGTAAAAGCTATTTATTTGTGAGTATATCTGTAGTCATAGCAAACACAGCAGCTCTACTGTTCCTCTCTCCAGTTTACTAGAAAGGGTTGAATACGTAGGTACACTGAGTAGGTATTATGGTTCAGTATCTCTATTTAAAGTGACACGAAATATTTGACTGCAATCCCCTCTTACCATGATGTAAACCATTTTTCTGATACATATTACTTGGCAAGGTGTCTCGGTTCCATTCCGAGGGCCTGAGCATCCTCTCTTGCTGTGATGGTGTGAGTTGTTCACTATACTCCCAGAAGTACCTTCTTTTACCTCTCTTCCGAGAGGATATTGACGTCATCTCCTTCAAGTCTTCCACGGAATCATTTTCATAGCCTTAAAAAAAAAGAAAGCCCCCCCAATCACAATTTTTTAAGTTCCATAAATTTCAATAAACTAATCAGAACAAACAAAAAGATCCCTTCTGTTTGTCACTTGATACATTTCCTTTCATCTGAAAACATCACTGGCATGTCAAAGATAATAAACCAGGTCTATAAAGTAACTTTTAATATGGAAATCTCAAACTTTTCAAATATTCAGAGATGAATAAACATAGATGACTACACTGTTGATCTTCCTTGGGTTTCCCTTTGGTTGTTAAAAGTTAGCATATGACACATTTTTTGTTATCTTCACACAGGATTGAGAGAATAACGAAATATAGCTACAGACTATCCAAAGTACCATTAGATAACGATACTCAGCCACTACACTGTGATTTTAAATGTCTTCCTTCTAATATGATGCATCGGAGGCATTCCCAGGCAGAGCTGTGGGCATGTCCATGATGGTACCCCACTAGGCAGCATGGTGCGAGGCAGCAGCAGTCTTCTGCCTACCTCCCACCTTACCTCTTCCTTAAAGGGACAAAAACGACAGTTCTCACACAGGCTATCAAAAAACACATATGCCCAGCCTAACAAATATTTTACTGAAAGCAATTTGCATTTACTTCACTTCTTAAGAAGTTATTTTTCTTACTAATGGGAAATTTCATAAAATACTTAATTCTGAGCTGCTAGAACTGTTGGTCACACCCAATACAGGATGACCTATAAATTTAAAACACTCCCCGAGAATGCCCATCTTAGATGGACTCCGCGTCATTAGTCTAGGTACACGGAGTAGTGGGGAGGGGGCCATGCACAGGATGTATGCAACCCTAAACCTGAGGTGGCCAGGAAATACCAGCCCGCACTAGCCAAGCAAAATGACCACTTTCCCTCCTAAAAACATGGCTCCTCTGGAACTGACACTAAGAAAGTGATGACATCTGCATGTTTAGAAAAAAGAATTTTATCAGGTTTTCTTCAGATTAATAATTAACCAGAAATATGATTCCATTTATAGGACATTCTGGAAAAGGCAAAACTATAGAAACAAAGTAGTTGCCAGGAGCTGGAGGTGGAGAGAAGGGCTGACATGAGGGAAATCTGGGGGGTGATCAAACTACTCTGTATCTTGACGGTGGTGGTGGTGATTACATGACTACATGCACTTGTCAGAACTCACAGAAGTGTACACTTAAAGAAGGTTGAACTTTACTGTGTGAAAATCATACCTCAATAAACATGACCTTTAAAAAAGAATCAATTCAGAGAGCAGAATGATTTCAGGGCAACAATGAAGACAAATTTTTGTAGCATTGCTGGCATTAACAGCGTTAGAGTACACATGTGGTACTTGAAGACAACGTGGCAAGCAGTGGGACAGCGTACCTCAGGTTCTTCTTAAGAAATGATACACAAGATGAGTGACACAATCATTTCTAGGAGCCTGATTTTTAAAAATTGTGTTAGACATAAAGCACTAGCTTTGGCCTATTGATTTGTGCTAATGTTTCACTTGAAATTAAAGGATTTTATCTTATTCCAGTTATCAAACTAGCTTTGGAAACGGTGCAAGGGCCACCTTGTACCACTCAGACCCCATGACTCAAGGGCCTTTTTAAAAAGGCCCTTGCTCCACCAGGCCAAGCAAAAATTACTGGCTCACAGAAATTACTGGCTTACAGAGACTATCCTTGTATGGCTGGAAACAGCTCAACACAGGCTGATGGACCAACCACAACACTCCCATCTTCCTACCAATGTCAAGACCTAGTGTTCCACCTTTAAGTCTATCCCAGCCCTAAGGGAAACAGCTTCCTCAGGCAGCCCATCCCCCCGACACTTAATTTGACATGCTCCCTTAGCTAGCAACTCTCCTCAAGTGGCTTGGATTTCTGGCAAAACACTGTCCCTCTCACATAATATACTTACGTATTTCACTTACAGATATTTAATTTGAGACTTTTAAGAACCTGGTAGGAAGAGGTTATTAACCCCACTTACACAAAGAAACATGCTCATGGAGGCCTTAAGTGATTTCGCAGAGCTGGGACTGACTCAGGCCCCATGCCTCAAGGAGTCTAGCTCCGATTGGGCTTCCCACTTTCCCTGTACCTATCCAGTTAAATGGTCTAAACTGATTTTTTAAATCTATACTCCATGTTAAACTCAAAGAGTCAGGCAGATTTCGATTTCTTCTGTCCCACTCAAATTAGTTACAAGTTTTATTTACTTATATATGATCAGTGTTTTTCCAAAGAAAACATTTAAGGCCCGTCAGTTTTCTTTGACCCAATATATTGACATTTTCTAATAGTATACACCATAAATTCACCAACACACACACAGAGACACACACACAATGGATTTGTTAGTTAAAGCCATCCAACTTTCAATACAGACTACTGTGATCAAGTAGAAGGCAGGAAAATTATATTCCCAGATCACTGGTCTAGAATTTAAGGTAATCAAATATTTCTCATAGTATGTTCTAAGGAACACTATTACTGTAAGATACGTCTTCATCCCCAAGTGACTTCTGTGGTCAAATAAGTTTTAAGAGACTCTCACCCTGAATCTCTCTTGCCAAGTCACAGTACACACAAGCATACTAAAAGGCTGAGAAATCATAACACAGTAAATAAAGCCGCTCAACGCTAAGCTCCATGAAAACAAGGATCATGTCTGTTTTGTTCATCTCTGGATAGCCAATACCTAATACACACGGTGCCTGCACAAAAGTGGGCACTCCCTCCAAAATGTTTTTAACAAATCAATTACTTGTTTGATGCAACATTTCCCGTGGAGCCTTTTCCCTTTTCTTTTCATTTGGATCACCATACTGATCTAACTCCTTCCTTCCTGACATGATTATCAAAAAGCTGTTAAAAAGGCCACATTTACTGCCTAAAATTCTAAAATAAGTCTTTGGTTAGTGCAGACTACTGCCATGAAGCTGATAAAGTCAGTCGTGAAAATGTTTAGTAGGGATTGCAAAATAAAGTCTCATTCTGAGGACTTAATTCTTCGTGTTACAACCATGTAATTCCATGACCCCAAACAGTGGTAGCCTGTCCACAGAATAGGCTCTATTAAAACTCGGGAGCAAGTCCAGAGCAGGGACTGAAACTCCATTTTACACCTTTCCAGGAGCTTTGTAAGCTCAGGCACTGTTGTAGCCAACTGCCAAAAAAACAGCATCAAGGGAGCTAGTCATCACAAAAGGGCCTTTGTAAACCGTCTGCCGCAAATTAAACCAATCAACCCACCCTAAAACAAGCATTCTGAAGAAACTAGAACTATCCCCACTTTTCTGCTTCAAAGAATATCTTCCTGTTTCTCACCAGTAATTCACTTTTGCATTCCTGAAGTCACTTGTTCAGCTCTCTCTTCCAAGGAAGAGAGAAATTTTCATCAGCAAATGTAAATAAACCCCAAATAATACCAAAAATCGTGTTGTTTTTGTGGTTAAATCACGTCACTCCTTCACATTTGTGAGATGTGTCCAAGTAATACTAACCAAAGAAGTTGTATCTCAAGTCAACTGGAAGTGAGTGAATTAAATGCCATCCAAACATTTAGCATTGTTAAATAACGCCAGAAAGAGAGGTTTTACCCTGCCGAGTGCCAGCTAATGCATCTCTGTTTTAAAACAGTGTTGGTTATTTACCATTAACAAGCTCACAGATCAGGGCTCTTCTGAAAGAGACAATGCAAGAGAATGGGCATGACAGGACAACACCAACTATAACACTGGTTCCCCCTCCCTTGAGAGTCAAAAGGCTGAGAAAATGGAAATGAGAGTCCACATACCAAGTGGTCTCTCTTCATGGACCTACTCATCTCTCAACACATTTATCCAGGTGAAACCAAGTCAAAAGATCAAGGACGAATTTAAAGTGGAGTTAAAAGGCAAGGAAAAGCAAGGGGCCAAGCCAGCGGTGCAGCAGTTAAGTGCGCACGTTCTGCTCTGGCAGCCCGGGGTTCACCGGTTCAGATCCTGGGTACAGACATGGCGCCACTCAGCAAGCCATGCTGTGGCAGGCGTCCCACATATAAAGTAGAGGAAGATGGGCACGGATGTTAGCTCAGGGCCAATCTTCCTCAGCAAAAAGAGCAGGATTGGCAGCAGTTAGCTCAGGGCTCATCTTCCTCAAAAAAAATAGATAAAGCAAAACTACAACCAGAAGTGGGGTAGACAGTATAGCCCTTGCCGGCCCTAGTTGGTGATGGCGGGATTTACTGGCTCCCTCTGACTTCTGTATTCCTTTAAGCACCAGCTGGTAAAGGTATCTCCTTGCCTACACTTTCCATTTCCCTTCATTATTACCCATCTCCCCTTTGTCTCACCCTTCCACTACTCGCCTACCCTAATCCTAAACATGGGATTCAAAGCAACAGGGCTATCTGTCCGATTTTAAGGACCACTCACAGACAGCACTCTGGTCTCCCTATGGGGGAGAGAGAGAGAACTTACCATTAGCTACAAAGACAACTTCCCTTGAAACACCTCAAAGCAGATTTTACTCATTTGTTGAGAGAAAAATTTCCTGCTAGGTAGAAGAGACAATGGTTCTATCTAGACTGTACAGGGTTCTAAAGTAAACCAAAAAAGGCATAAGCCCTTTTCCCCCACATTAAACTTAAAGTACCTTTTCCTTACTTGAAACTCCACCCAAGTCAAACAACTTGGTTGTATCAAATACATAAATCTAAGCATTTGTGTAACAGAAAGATTTCACTAAAAGGAAAGTCTTTCAGCAATAACAGTGCTTCAGTGGCTACAATATAGCTACTATGGATTAAAATCTTTCTGAAAACTAAACATCAGCATTCATACTGCCAGAAATTCCAGCAACCATCATACAAAAGGGCTTTCCTTGACAATTTATAAAGTTTTTTTAATAACTTAGTTTTTTTATGTAGAAGTTACAGTATCAACATTATTTCTAGAGAAAACTTTTGCTTAAATTTGAAGATCTTCACTTCTTTACACATTTCTAACTGTGTGCCATGTGGCAATACCATTTTCATAAAAAAACTACACAAGCCAACAGTGAGTGGCAACAGCCCAAGAAGGTAAATGCTGAAGTGAACCAGTTCCCCACAGGTTGCAGAGTCTCCTTTACACTCATTTAATCATAGAATGTATTTTTCTTAAATGGAAAAATACTGTGTGAATGAAAGATGCAGCAGATACAAAGAAAAAGCTCTCTCTTACATTATTCATTAAGCAGGCTTTGTTGGTTATAGGCATGAGTAATACAAACCATCGTCACTTGGTTCACCTTTCTAGGGACTCCTAACTTACTCAACTGTGATAGAGAGACACATGCAGAAATTGGAAATTTTTTTTTTTTTGAAGATTAGCCCTGAGCTAACATCTGTCAATCCTCCTCTTTTTTCCAAGGAAGATTAGCCCTGAGCTAACATCTGCCAATTCTCCTCTTTTTGCTGAGGAAGACTGGCCCTGAGCTAACATCCGTGCCCATCTTCCTCCACTTTATATGTGGGATGCGTGCCACAGCATGGCTTGCCACACGGTGCCATGTCCACAGCCGGGATTTGAACCAGCGAACCCCGGGCCGCCAAAGCAGAACATGCACACTTAACTGCTGTGCCACCGGGCTGGCCCCAGAATATTTTTTAAACCAACCAATTCTTGGCATCTTTGCTGAGCTGCTCAAGAGAGTGACAAATCAGGTCACTTAATATAAGATAAAGTAAGGAGAAGCCCTCGAGGAATCAGCATATGAACCACTATATGAGCAAAAGTGATTCTTTTTTTTTTTTTTGGTGAGGAAGATTGGCCTGAGCTAACATCTGTTGCCAATCTTCCTCTTTTTGTTTGAGGAAGATTGTCCCCAAGCTAACATCTTGCCAGTCTTTCTCAATTTTGTATGTGGGAGGCTGCCACAGGATAGCTTGATGGGCAGTGTGTAGGTCTGTGCCCGGGATCCAAATCCACAAACCCCAGGCCACCAAAGAGGAGCACATGAACTTAACCCCTATACCACCAGGCCAGCCCCCAAAGTGATTATTTTAGAACTGCCTAAATAGGAAAAAAAGCAATTACATATCTGAGCCAAGATATTCAGTCATTTAATGCCTAAACTAAGACGAAAAAAGCACCCATGGCAAAACTTTCTATTTCAAGATAGTAGGAGAAAGGTCAGTTTGGCAAGCCTCCAAGCATTACAATACCTGGTTCAGAGAAAGTGTCACTAATATCATCATCCTTGTCATCTTCATAATCCTCTTCCTCTTCTTCCTCCTCCTCGTTTTCAGAAAGTTCGTGCTCACTGCCAAACCCTTCATCATGGTCCTCATCATCAACATCCTCCTCATCCTCCTCATCTTCTTCAGGACTGCATTTGGTTGGCTGCTCACCCAAGTTATCAGAGACGAAAAGAGAATAATTGTGCTCTTCTTTTTTCTGGGATGAATCTGAGACCGATGTGCTGGCAGAAAGGCTGCTACTCTCTCCTGCTGCAATTGACCCAGGACCCTCCTGGGGCAGGGGACTGAGTAAGAGTTCCTGGGTTTCTTTAAAAGGCAAAGCTGGAGTGGCATGACCCTGAAGAGGCTCCGTCCCTTTTTTCTCTGGTCTCTTGGCTACTGCCCCACAGTAGCAGGTGTTCTCCTTCGCCGCATCTGCGTGCACCTGGCTCAACAAGGGCCGGCTCTGCTGCACTGGGTTGATCTTTACCTTTGCCTTTTTTACATAGTCTTTACATTCAAAATGAAAGTTCACCTTTTCGTTATGATACATGTTGGTCTTCACCATGATTTGTGTACTTGAAGTGGGTTTACTTGCTTTTTGGACACAGTCTGACAAAGGGACCTCAGCCTGAAGCGTCTTAGAAGAACACACAGGGGCAGCGGCTCTGCTTGTGATCTTTTTACCAGGGAATGAAGAGGGCAACGGGTTTTGTTTGACACTGAAAAGTGAATCAGGGTAATAAAGGGAATCAGAAACAGACTGAGAGTCCTCACTATTAAGCTGGGCCAAAGTTGGAGTTTTACTTATGACCTCTTCATCTTGGTAAGGGCTAGAAAAGTCATCAAGACCCAAGTAATCCACTTCTTTTGTTCCCCAGATGTCACAGCTGGTTAGTTTGGTGTACTTTGTTAAGTCTTCACAGTATGTATCCCACTGTTCCCAGTTTGAGGTCAAAGCACCCTCATTATCCAGGACATCTGTGAAAGACTCCAGATTTTCAATGTCTTTGCAGTCCTCCAAAGAAAGGAAGTTGTCTCTCGGATTCTGTTGGTAGTTCATCTCTCTATCCTGAGAAGGGTTTAAAAAAAAAATCATATACTATATTTTAGGAAAGAAATATTCCTCTCCATCCTCACTTCCATATATCAAATTGATAAATCAGTACTCCATCTCTGGTCAGTTTTATTTTAAGATAAAGACTACTTATATGATGTTTTACCATTCCATATAATAGTTCCTTGGGCAAGGGAGAAAAAAGAGGGGAAATGTGTCCCTTGAGAGGTTTAGGTATGGTCCAAACATCAGGGGCTCTTGAACTTTACTACAAACACTCTTTCTGCAAAAAAGTTTGTATTTCCTGATCTTTGACTTAGAAGCGTTTTGGGATCTCCTTAGAAACAAAGCTTCAGTTATGAAGCAAATAATGAAGACCTTACCTTCATCACAGAAGAATCTGTCTTCTTCAGTGAGAACTTAAATAGAGAGGCAAAGAGCAATCCAAAGGAAGTTGGAACTCAGCCACAGAAAGATAGGATCCTTGTAAGACCTTGTAACAACTCTTGGGCATGGGGAATAAAACACTCCTCACGCGTATGAGACTCCTCATGAGTAGAGACGTGATTTTTAAAATGCCAGTAAGACGACACAGCCACTAACAAGAACCCAATGAAGCTCTAAGGTGCTCACACGAAAGGCTGCTCCTCATACACTTTTACATTAAAAAGAGTAAGCTACAGAATACTGTATCTATAAAGATGATAGCCAATTAAAAATATTCATATATTCACATATGCAAAGAAAACTCTGTTAGTAGTAGTTACGTTTGTGGAGGAGGTTTGGAGGGTAGAGGCTCAGGAAGGAAACGAGGAAGTTTTCAGTTTGTTTCTGTTCTGTTTTGATTTTTGCATTTGTTTGGGTCTTTTTGTTTTGTTTTGGCTTGTGTGTGGGTGTCTGTGTTTTAACAGCTTCACTGAAGTACAGCTCACATACTATAATATTCACCTGTATTAAGCGTACAATTATTTTTAGTAAGTGAACAGATTTGTGTACTTAGTTTTCCAGTCTTTATATACTTCTGTATTGCTCAAGTTGTATGTAATTAAAATTACTTTAAAAACGTTTTTCTTAAGAATCTTAAGTGTCCACTTACCTCAAGAATAAAGGATAAGTACGTTCAGACACTGCTTGGAATTGCTATTTTTGTCTCACATTCTCTGAGTCATACACCTTGCTCAATGTTATCACTCCTAAATTTTCCAGTTGAAAAGTCCTTTAGCAGTCAGGCATTTAAAAAAAAGACAGCTTCTCATCCTCATCATCAAAAACTGGACTTAAAGATATGTAGAAAACCTTTCCTCTTACTATTTTCAATGGGTTCTTATAGCCTTCTAAAATTATGAGACCAATATCAGAAGAATCAAATTTGGCCTAATCTCATCTTTTTTTCTTCTCACCCATTTATTTAAAAAAAAAACCTCTACCACAAAACTTTTACCCCAAATCAAGTAAAGCAGAATCCAAGAAAATGTTACTTACCAGTTCATACATGAAATCTGGATCTGAACTGTTTGCTAAGAGATCTGTGCTCATCAGAGTCTGTTCTGAAAAGGTGTGGCTTCGAAAGGCATCCCCAAAAGGCGGATCCATTCCGCTTACACTAGGCTACAAGAGTAATTTAAATTTTAGACAGTTAAAAGACAAATTCAAGACCAATTTATTACACACAAGCCCCACTCCCACGCCTACTAACATTATTTTCAGAACACAATTCTGTATTTTTTTCTACTCTTTAGTACATTTAAGAGACTTAACTACATTAAACTATGGACTTAGGAAAATTACTAGGATGCATTAAAAACAGAAAAAGAAATAGAATGGCAATTGTTAATAATACCTAACTTCTAAAATCTAACACTTATTTTGCCACTACAGCCAGCATACAGTACCTAATGAATACTTTTACCTAGCTATACAACATTTCTTCAAAGCCATCTCTAACAGCACTCCCTGAAGTGGAGAATTCCCTGCCATTTCCTGGAGTTTGCAGAGGTAGCAAGTAGTCTCACTCTGCACTCCTAAGTGAGTCCAATGTCTTAGTTCCCCAAACAAGCTGGAAGACTGATTTCGGCATCTCTGGTCCAACAAATGCCTTCAGGAACGTGATGGACACAGGATCCATCAATTAGCCAAAAAACTCCTGAGTGGGACCAGTAATTTGGGCATGAGCTCAGTAGCCTTAATCCTGATCCCTGAAAGGGTACAATTCATTCCATAATGAATAAGAAAGGGAAAAAAGACTCAGCACCCAGAATTAATGTTCCTTCTTCTTTTCTCTTCATCTCCCTTTTCCATTTCTGATGAAGTCAGGAGTGAAGTCAGGTCTGAAACTCCTAAAGTGGCCCAAACAAATGAAAAGCCTCACCTTGAAATCTAACTTGGATGAAGAAAGAGGATGGGAAAGAATAAAAATTTCCTCTTTGCCTTTTTGTCCTTCTTCTGCAAGTTTCTGTCGAAACTCTTAAAAACTATATTAGTCTATTTGCCTATATTTCACTATCCATATACCTTCTACATACCACAGACTGGCCTTTTCACATACTCTCTCATCATATTTTTCTTCATTGGTACTTCTCATCCCATTCTTTTCTTTCTCTGATTTCCCCCAACCCTACTAGGCTGCAGAAACTTTCTTCCTAGAAAAATTTAGCTTGAGAAAACAAGTGTTCATTAGCTCTAAATTCAAGTATTCAATAAACAGCAAGTTAAACCTTGAATGGGAAAGAATTGTAAATGAGTGTATGCAGTCCACTTGGCACAGAGGTTGGGGTGGAGCTGGGCCACTGGTCTTTCTAATACCAGCTAGCCTATTCCCTTTCTTTGCCTCTGCTGCCTGCCTCTGAGTCACTGGACAGTCCTGGCAAGTTGCTGATCCCCTGTGCTCAAGAGAAGTTCTTCCTGGCCCCACATAAAGCCACCTAAGAGTCCCTGTCCTCTCATTAGTTCTAGGTTTCTTCCCAGCACTGAACACAACGAGGGGAGGGGAAACACCTAACCACTGGAGGAGGAAGGGAAGAAGTTTGGACATGCAGAGTGGGGACTAACAGGGCTCCACTTATTGTTTCAGTGGTTATTACCTCAAACCAAAACTGATCAATTCAAAGTAGTTATCATAATATAAATAGATATAATTCTTAGACAGATTTTGTGGGGAGTATACAGACGTGTGAATGTGTGTGAGAGTATGAAAGAGACGGAGGTTGAAGTGCCTCAGCATTTCCTAACAATTACTTCTAAACTCAACAGGCATAAATGGAAAGGAACAACTGGGTAACAGGGAGGAGATGGAGATGGAAATGGGCTTTCTGTGGCAGATTAATTTTCAGGGAGTTGGTCTAGCCTCCATAAAGCCAGCAGATGTCCAGTGTCTAACCAACTTTTCATTCACCATATTCCTCATGTCAAGCTCATTAAACTTCAAACCTGTAGCAGAGGAGCAAACAGAAGCAATGGAAGGAAGACCATGACATGTATTCAAAACTAGCTGAGATCAGAAGTAAAATGTCTTAAAAAGGTAGTTAGTATGTCAAGTTGTGTTAAGATTCAAAGAATTTACAGAACCAATGGTACTTTCTGCAGTGGGAAAATATAAAATTTGGCACCTACTCTGAATGATTTACCTGAGGCATTTCCAAGCCCAGATCCTGTGAGTCCAATCCCAAACTTCTTTTCTTTCTCGTTTGTAAATTCCTTTCCAGCTTTACTTTTAATTTCAAGATCAAAGACGATTTTCACAATAAACGGTAGGTTTCCCCCGAACACCTTCAATTCAACTGCTTGGATCACTGCTGTTTTTAAAAAAATAATAATAATTCTATGTGAATCTGTCAAACAACAACACAAAGTAACTTCACTGAGCTCCATTAAAAACAAGATGACCTTTCAAAAAAGACATTAACGAAGAACACTTTAAAGGAGTAAGTCTTGCGGTTGCAATATCAAGAATTTGGTTGCTTCTTAGTACCAACTGAAAGTCACCATTCCTCCTTTTATTTGTTTCTAAAATAGGGTTAGTCAATAACCAATTGGCAACACTTTTTTAAAAAACAGCCTGACACAATTAACATAAGCCCATCTGTCCTGTGATCTGAAAGCTTCCATTCACTTCATGTTCTGTATGAGAAAACATCTCAGCTTTAATTCTATCTATTGTATAATCATTACTGCTAAATTAATCTACATTTTATCTCTCTCATAAATCTACGTAATAGTCAATGATAGACTATATCCTCTACATTAAACAGAATCTCCTATTAAACCAATACTTCTGTTGGTATATGCAACATTATTGAGTTAGAAATGAAAGCTTCCCTTGAAGTAATAAGTATTCCATTTAGTTTTTAACACACATTTGTTGAGGGGGAGAAAACGGAATAAGGGCTACTTTGCAGAGTGGTTTCAAGAGTTAAGCAATGATTGCAAATCACCTGGCAGAAGGTCTTATGTAGTAGGGACTTAAATGTTAGTTCCTTTTTTCCCCTCTGTGAAGGCCTTAATCAAGAGGAACTAAACAGCTATACCCTACTTCATCTTTTCCTAGATCAGTGGTCCTCAAAGTGTGACCCAGGATCAGCATCATCAACATCAGCATCAACCTGGAAATTTGTTAGAAATGCAAAACCCTGGGCTCCAGACCAGACCTACTAAAGCAGACACTCTGGAAGTGGGGCCCAGTAATGTGTTTAACAAGCCATCCAGGGGATTCTGATCCTCCCTAAAATCTGAGAACCACTGCCCTACAGTT
Source organism: Equus asinus (assembly GCF_041296235.1). Lineage (NCBI taxonomy): Eukaryota > Metazoa > Chordata > Mammalia > Perissodactyla > Equidae > Equus > Equus asinus. The sequence goes on from NC_091798.1 coordinate 10,888,028, forward strand.
GACCTCCTTGCTCTCATTCAGTCTAGATGCAGTATCATTTCTTAGATTGGTAGAAAGAGTCAATTTAAGATGAGCTGCCTTCCGTAGTTAACACATTCTCTGGGCTAGAAGCTTTGAGTGTCCATTATTTCAATTTCAAAGACTTCTTGCTGAACAAATAAGAGCAAGTCAACAAGGGACTCAATAACTGTTCTATCTAATTAGATTACTAAATTGACTACCATTTGTATTTCCTGGATCTTTGGTAGGTTCTCCCCTCTGGTGGGCTGTCATTCTCAGCTCACTGTTCTACCCTAAGAAACACCATCAAGGGTCCAGTCTGGGCCTAGAAACAGAATTAACTATACGTCTCAATCCAGTGCTACAGTCTAAGTGGATTGATCCCTGCTCCTGCCAAAGGCCAGTTCTGGCCCATCTTCTCCTCACATCGCTTCATGCCTTAGTCCCACTGCTGATTTGTAGTCTCAATCTTAACTCTTCCCCTGATTCCTGTGAGAAACAAAGTCAGTTGCCTTTTCTACTCCTATTACTTAGACCCCAAAAAGGCAAATGATTCAAGTGATGCATTTAACAAAGTGTACAGTGTAATCCTGGTTTGATACTCTCTAAAACCTGAAACTTATCCTTACCAGCAACAGAGCTGAAGATTCAAGAAGAGATTGAGCTCTATTCGACATATATTTATTGGCATCTACTAAAGACACCATCTTCCAACAGCATGGTTGATCAGGAAACACTGGACAAAAAAGGGCTAAGTTCAGTTGCAGCTCTCACTTGCAAACTGTCTAACACTGGGTAGGGCAGTCTTCCTAAGCCTCGTTTTTCTTACCTCTAGAAAGAAAACAATACTACTCTCCCCTCCTGGCTACTGAGTTTTATATGCCATAAAACTTCCATACAAATATAAGTATTTATTTAAAATCTTATTTACACTCTTGGCCTCAAAACAAACTTCAGTCAATGCAGCTAGCAAAAAGAGCACTTGTTTGGGAGACAGGAGACCTGGATTCCAGTTGATCCCATAATTAAACCTAACAGCCTTGGGGCTGGCCCCGTGGCCAAGTGGTTAAGTTTGCACGCTCTGCTTCTGCAGCCCGGCCCAGGGTTTCGCCAGTTCAGACCCGGGGCACAGGCATGGCACCGCTCGTCAGGCCATGCTGAGGCGGCATCCCACATGCCACAACTAGAAGGACCCACAAATAAAAATACACAACTATATACCTATGTACCAGGGGGCTTTGGGGAGAAAAGGGAAAAATAAAATCTAAAAAGAAAACCTGAAAAACTAAACAGCCTAAATTAGAGCAAGTTACTTAAATTTTTGCCTTACCTCCTAGTCTGAGGAATTACAATTATTCTCCCTTAACTATGTAATAGGGATGTTATCAGAATTGAATGAGATATTAAATTAGGATATAGTACTAAAATATATCTGAAAGGTGATTATTATCAATAGGTATAATTTGCCAATCCTTTCTTTTGTCCCATAGCTAGTCCAGCTCAGAAACTCAACATCTGTGACAGCTGTTGGCAGCAAGGCTAAATGCTTTAAAGACAACAATTCCCAAAGTGAGGGTATCCGCTATGTAAAGGGTTGAATTAGTTCACTTGGGACAGTTGAAGGTCCTTAGTTGCTTCTCCTGCTCTCTCAGGTAGCAGCAAACAGGAGGGGGAAGGGGCCAATTCTACTCCAAGCAGTAGGACCTCTTTTCAGGGGTAAACACTTTCCATTCTCTAAAACTAATGACTCGAGTTCACAACAAATTATCCTCATCCCCAACGTTTTCCAACCATTTTCCAAAAATACTTGGTACCGTTCCAAACATTTATTGTGACACAAGCATAAAGAACAAAATTCCTCACCCAAAAGTGGAAGAAAAAAAATTATATAGGCTTCTACAGCAATTACCATTACATAGACTCTTCCAACATGATACATTGCTCCATAACTATATCCTATACCAGGGAGCCACACACAAAGGGTACAGTAATGCTTAGACACCTGAGTAACACTGAGTAGGAAGATGTACCAACTTGCTTTTCAAGATGCCTGCACACTTCTTTGGGCTAAAGAATATCCATATTTTACTCAAAGCTTTGATATTAAAGTACATAGAAGGCAATGGTCTAATTTCCCAATGTGTAACCTAAGGAATATCTGTTCCAAGGTATGTTAGATGGTTACTCAACAACAGGGTTGTGAGGTTTGGAAAACACCACGTCCAACAAAATTGTTATAGTGCCTCTATGCAGGACTTCTTGGAAACTTTAAAGTGCTAGGTGCTAATGCATGTTATAAAGCATTAATAGGTAAGCAGAGCAGATATAATTTCCCAAACTTATTTGATCATAAAATCCTCTACCCTGTCCTCAGGCCGACCTTAAGACTAGTGTTTCTTCCAAAAAAAAAAAAAACCCAAAACACTAGGTGAAAGGCTAAATTAATTCCCCTAATTACTACTTCCTTGTATTCACAGCTCTGGCTCACCAGTTCGCAGTACAGTTTTGTGAGTCCTTCAAGGGAGAGAGGACTGTAGGTCCATCAGAAATAATATTTACCAATAGATTTTCTGTACCTGGCCTCATTCAAAACTATTCAACAACAGCTCTTAGGCACAGGAAGATACTCTGGTAACAGAGAACTAACTCCATGAAGCGATGAGATGGGGCAAACGATAGGTTTATGAGCAGCAATGGTACCACTTGAAGACAGCTGCAGCTTCAAAGCTCTTTCATGGCCCTTTCCACCCTATGTTCCACTCTATGTCCTACCCTACGTTTTTTTCGGTTCTCCATTTGAAAATATGTTGATGCTTACTACGTGTGTTAGGCAAGGCAAAAAGTAAAGTAAAACAATAGGTAAGGTCAAAGGACTTCTTACGAAAGCTCATCCTTGGGACTGTTCAAACTACTAATCCAAACTTTATTTTTTTTTTGAGGAAGATTAACCCTGAGCTGAGGAGGACTGGCCCTGAGCTAACATCCGTGCCCATCTTCCTCTACTTTGTATGTGGGATGACTACCACAGCATGGCTTGCCAAGCAGTCCATGTCCACACCCTGGATCCGAACCAGTGAACCCTAGGCTGCCGAAGTGGAACATGCATACTTAACCGCTGCGCCACCGGGCCGGCCCCTAATCCAAAATTTAAAAGCCAAACCCAAGAGCTGCCTGGTGGGGCCGAGCAGTTCACACATATCCAAGAGCTCCTACATCATTTCCCTTCTGAAGCTGAGGGTTTCAGTTGATCCCTGAGAGCCCACATATAAAAAAAGGTTGACATCAAGAAAACTAAACCTCTTTATAAATGAAAATGTCTTCTGAATGAGCAGATCCTGGATACGATGGCCAGAATCCCTGCAGCTCTCCTTTTATATGGCACTGGCTTAGGCCACTGCTCCCTTTCTGTAACTTGAGGGAACTGGTTCCTCACAATGATAAGCAGTGCTTCTGAATCATCCAACATTCACTAGAGTAAATGTTAAAAACTCTTTGACACACCCATTAGGATGACTATTATCCAAAAAACGGAAAATAACAAGTATTGGTGAGAATATGGAAAAATTGGAACCCTTGTGTACTGCTAGCTAGAACGTAAAATCATACAGCTGGGAAACAGTTTAGCAGTTCCTCAAAAAGTTAAAATACAGAATTACCATATGACCCAGCAATTCCACTTCTGGTTGTATACCCAAAAGAACTGAAAGCAGGGACTCAAACAGATAAACGTACACCCACGTTCACAGCAGCATTATTCACAATAGCCAAAAGGTGAAAACAACCCAACTGGCCATCAACAGATGAATGGATAAACAAAATGTAGTACCCACATACAATGAAACATCATTCAGCCATAAAAAGGAATGAAATTCTGACACATGCTCTATCATGGATGAACTCTCAAAGTATTGTGCTAAGTGAAACAAACCAGACAGAAAAGGACAAATATCATACGATTCCACTTACATGAGCTACCAGAATAGGCAAATTCATAGAGACAGAGAGTAGAACAGAGATTACCAGAGGCTAGGAGCTTTGTTTCATGGGTAGAATTTCTGTTTGGGTTGATAAAAATGTTGTAGAAATAGTGTGATAGTTACACAAGATTGTCAATGTATTTAATGCCATTGAATTGTACAACTGAAAATGGTTTAAATGGCAAAATTTGTTTAATTTACCACAACGAAAAATATTTAAATTTTTTTTTGACATAAGAAATGCCGACACATTTATACTGTTATATAATTGATATATCATGGTTTATTTTGATCTTTCCTAATCTTTGCTGGTTCGTGCTCATCATTTCTTTCATGTGGGCAGAGTTCTTGGGTTCTCTCTTTGTTGTCTTTAAACTGTACCAGACCCACAACTGTAAGATGTGGTTACTGTCCTGACCCCTAATTTAAACAAATCATTTCTCCTGAGGTTTAATCTCCAAGCAAAGATGAAAGAAAGGGAAGAGTGGGAAGGGAGAGGAGGGAGAGGAGGGGGGGAGGAAGGACCACTGACTTGGTAATTTAACAGTTTATACAATGGGCATATCCCATGGGACTCCCTTATTTTAGTTTATCAGTTTGCCCAAGCTCCATAGCAGACCAGGACCCATCGCTACACATTCCACCCATCCTGCTATACTTCATAAGTCCTACTCAGTAATTCTTTTCCTTTTGAAAACTACTAAGCAAGCATTGAACAAAACAGGTTTTCAGATGCTTACTAAATCAACCTGTTTCACGGTGCAGCAGAAATCAGGGATCCCCAAATCTCCAAACTATTGAGGAAACAGAAGCCGCCTATGCAAAGAACACCCTGGAGGAAAGGTGGGGGCCACCTGCTCCCGTTATCATGTAATAGAAATCTTTTGAAAACAACTGCAGGCAAATCGCTATTCTCTACCCTTCAATAGCAGCTCTCTAGACTCCAAAATTTAGAAAACAGGCAAGTAAACTTCAAACCAGAAGGTTACAGCTGATGTCAGGAATTATTAGCAAAAGACTCCCATTATTGATTTTCCAAATCCTGAGGCTGCTGGTCTCTAAGTGGGGAAGAGAGGGGGTAGAGGAGAGTAAGGAGGGAGAAGACAGGACTTTTCCCTTAGACTGGGTGAGAAAAGATCATTTTCCTAGCCAAATAGGACTTATCACCACCTTATAAGCAGATGTGCTCTTTCTGCCACACCACCTTGTGAACTTGTTATCCCTGGGTCAATTCAATAGTCTCCTTTTATTCTCACACTCAGAGAGTTTAAAAAATATGGAGTTGAAGGAGATTTGCCACAAAAATTTAATTAAGCAAAGTAATTAAACTACATTTTACTGAGAATCCTGAGGAGCTAAGAAAAGATACTAAATCTCAAAAAGTGATCTCTCCTTAGAATGAAGTCTTGGAGGAAGACACAAGTCCTCTCAGAATTTTATTCAATTTCTTTCCAAAGCCTTCAGCCCAAGTTTAATCTTTGAGCTACAGAGACAACATATGGGAGCTTAGTTAAAACCCTTAGGGAACCAAAAAGAAAGACCACTAAAGCAGGTTTTGGATCAATGTGAGTTGAATGGGAGGAGCTATTTTTTATTTCTCAGAACTATCAACTACAAGATATTAGGGGCTTTCTGCAGCCTTGATACCTGCCAAGTATTCAGAGCACAAGAATAAGAGCATGGGACAGTTTTGGACAGAACCAAAGAACACATTTCTAACCCCAGCCATCCCTGGTTACCACTGGCAACAAAATACTCAAGAGTTCATATTTGTGTAGCTCTTTACAGATTACAAAGCACATTGCTACACCCTGTCATTTGATGAAACAACTTGGATAAGTGTCAGCATCATTACCATCCTCTACCCTCTGTCCAACAGTTTTTACATTAAGAAAAGTTCAGCAAGAACAAGAGAGATTTGGGGGCCAGCCTGGTGGCACAGCAGTTAAGTTCACACATTCCACTTTGGCGGCCCGGGGTTCACTGGTTTGGATCCCGGGTGTGGACCTAGCACCACTTATCAAGCCATGGTGTGGCAGGCATACCACATATAAAACAGAGGAAGATGGGCACGGATGTTAGCTCAGGGTTAATCTCCACCCCTCCCAAAAGAATAAGACATTTGTCCAAGGTCATTCTGTAAATGGATGCCTCTGTGCAAACCTATCATCAGAGAGACCACTTCTATTCTCAGTGCCTTAAAGATCATCTCTAGAGGACTCCAAAATCTACATCTTCAGCCCAAACACACAAGTGCACGAGCCCTACCATCTGAGATCCAGGATTTCCATGTTCACTCACATCCCATGACCTCAGACACAACGTGCCACGTTCCTATCCAAATATTCCTATTCTGTCAATAGTACCATCACTCTCAGACATCCAGGCATGGAACACGCATCTCAGCCTTGACTCTTTTCTTCCTCCTCACTTGCTTTGTTAAATCATGCCAATTCTAACAAAGATATACTGACAACTTACCTTGTATCGAGCACAAATGCATGTGTATGACTTTGCCCTTCCCACCTTCTCAACCTTTACTTGGCCTCATCATTTTATACTTACCATTCCAATATTTGCCCTACAGATCTTTCCATCTCCCACCCCTCTCTCCACTTCTTATGTCCCATTATAAAATTATTCTGTGCTCGTATGTTTTCAGCAACTTTGAAACATCTCTTGGATAATGTTCAAAATACTCAGACACAATCAAACTACCTTTCCAACCCCATCTTCCACTACTCTTCTATAAATATAACACTAATATTAGCTTGATCTTACAACTTCCCCCAAATCCTTGAGGTACGTAATTACAGTCCCACTTCACTCCACTAAGGATCTCCAATAGTGAGACTCCAGCCCTTTCATGCCTTTGCTCACAATATTTTTCTTCTTCCTCCTCCCCAACTCCTTTCCTCCACTAACCAGATTGTAAAATCTTTGGGAATGATTATTCTCTCTCATGTCTATTTCACTACAGTGCCAAAAGTAATGCCTTGTTCTTGGCATCCAGACAAGAGTTAAATGACAATCAATGGAAATCCCCTGAGACCACAGTTCCTTCTGGATAAGGAGTCAGAGGTGCAACATTCTTCACATACAAAGAGGACAGTACAAAGAAGTCAGTCATTCAATAAATATTTATCAAGCATCTTTTATGTGCTCCAAAGTATCTTGTAGTAGCTTGTTAATTTGAGTCTTGAATCACTGTTATATAATACAGTAAAAATATTTAAAATTGTACTCCTGAATTTTTGAAAAAATTTCCAGGAAGAGTACTGTTTGAATTTCAGCCAATTTTAAAGACCTAGGATAATTCTTGTCTAGGGAGGAGAGGGTAGAGGAAGGAGTGAGATTAAAAATTATTTAAACCCACTGAATCCAGGCACTGGGATTGATACATGTTATACTGTTGTCTTTCTCTCTCTCCCTCTCTCACACACACATTTTTAAAAATTTTATTGAGGTCATAATAGTTTATAACACTGTGAAATTTCAGTTGTACGCTATTATTTGTCAGTCACCACATATATGTGCCTCTTTACCCCTTGTGCCCACCCTCAACCCCCGTCCCCTCTGGTAACCACTGTTCTGTTCTCTGAGTCCATGTATTCATTTATCTTCCACATATGAGTGAAATCATATGGTGTTTGCCTTTCTCTGTCTGGCTTATTTCACTTAACCTAATAGCCTCAGGATCTATTCATGTTGTTGCAAATGGGTCAATTTTGTCTTTTTTTATGTCTGAGTAGTATTCCATTGTATATATATTCTCACACACGTTTTTTAATTAAAACAAAATATTTTATGATGGTTAAAGATTTGAGTTTTAAAGAATCATAAGTTTTCCGAGCTGTTCTGTAGAAATCTACAAATGTAAAAAGGGAACAATACAATTAAAGGCAGCAGCATAAAAACACAGTGGCGCAGGTGAGAACACACTGGAGTTTTACAGCAAGATTCCAGGGAAACATCCATCACAGGACACTCTGGACATAGTGTAATAACTTTGGCACTCTGTTATCAGGGATGTTGGCTCTTTTTCAAAATGTATTGTCTCCTCCCTCCTTTTCCAGATTTGACACTTCTTCAAAAGTAGCTTGAATAATAACTAGAGACAATTTTGAAATTGCCTTCAAATTCCTTCCTCCTGTGTGAAATGGGCTATATACTAGCCCCCTCTTATCCGTGGGGCCTTTCAGACTCCTAGTGGATGCCTGAAACTGCCGATAGTACCAAACCCAATATAGTCAATCTGATAACCAAGGTGGCTGGTCGCATATATATAGCGTGGATATGCTGGACAAAGGGATGATTCAGCCCCTGGCGGGATGGAGTGGGATGGCACGAGATTTCATCATGCTACTCAGAAGTGCACGCAATTTAAAACTTACGAATTGTTTATTTCTGGAATTTTCCATTTAAAATTTTCGGACCACAGATGACCGTGGGTAAGTGAAACTGCGGAAAGTGAAAGTGCTGATGAGGGACTACTGCACCCCCGGCACAGCACTACAGAACAGCTGCCATAGAGGCTATAAGCAGACAGCTACAAAGAGGGTTTGAATACCGTTTTGCAGTCATTGCTGGCTGTCCCTTTGGCTCTAATACTCCTAAAAGGCTTGGTCTATGAGAAGTAAACTCTAGATTCAAGATAAAAGATTCTGCCTTATAACCAAATATTTGGAGTTTCACTCCAGATTCTCACTTGCCTTCCCTTATGTATAAATGCAAGAATTCCCCCTCTTACTTTGTAGGGATATTGTGATTAAAGTATCTAGCCCTGGCACCAAACAGACACTCAATAAATGGTGGTTATTTTTATTCTCAGATTCCTTCCTTGTGTAAGATGTCCCTGAGATGTTGCTGCTATGAAGGTATAAACCCAAACTCAACTCAGAATCCTAGACTGTCTAAATTCCACACTTAATTATCACAAAAACCCAACTGCCTGGAACTAGGGTGAATAAAGGATACACAGGTCATTTAACACCCTTGCCCCCGGCTTTATGAGGGTGAATGTCAATTATGCTGGTTTAATCAGCAAAAGAATCTTTGGATTCACAAAGAAATTCATAAAGCTAGCAAACTAGTCATCTGTATACACAATAAAGAATTGGCAAATAAATTACAAGGGGACAGGGCTTCTTAGAGAGCTTATTGCTCTTACTGTTCAAACGACGACATTCAATTTCTCTCTTTTTTCTAGTCACACCGGCTTCACCACAGATTCCAGGCAACTCGAGGGAATGGACTCACAGAAAATTTATCTTTATATCCACTATACCTTACACAGTTTCTAATAAACAAACACACTGTTTATACTATACTTGTCTCAACAGGGTTCAAAATAAATCAAACAAAGGAGGCAGACTATCCGAACTGCCAGGAAAACAGAGCATCGAATAGAAGCAGTAGCTATTAGAAGAAAAGCACAGAGTAACCAGAACCCAGTCCCGCCCTCCCATCAGACACTCAGTAGTCTCACATCCCTCCAATCAGAGGAAAGAATAAAATTCATTTACAGTAATTCATTAGTTTTTAACTTGGGAGTTTACACAACCAGCAAGTTATTACGCTAAGCCATACAACAAAGGTAACAGGGTCCCAACAAGTTTCCTCTACCAGGAGTACCTACATTTTAAAACAAAAGACAAGTTAACTGAAGATCTAAAGCAAAGGTCTCACACTGAACTGCAGCCACAAAACAATGCCTGTAGTATGGGTTTTGTTCTGCCCACCCATTAGTGTTTTTTAAAAAATTAAGTTTTAACTGCCAGCACTTAAATAGGAAATTTCATATAAAATTTCTGATTCCTAGCATCAAATGCCATTCTCTTGGGAAAAGAAAATCAGACGTGACAACCCTGGGAACATATTCCCAGCAAAACGATTACTTGAATTAAAGTGAGAATTATCCCTGTAAACAGGCCTGTGCTCTCCAGCCTGCTCCCATCTCCATCCAGTCCCATTTTACAGACGGGGAATCTAAGCTTAGAGACTCTCAAAGCCACAGAGCTAGCAAAAAGTCTGTGAATATAGCTAACTCCAGGACTTTCACTCTTAACCATCTGCAACTCCATCTTCAAATAAAAGGTAGTTAATTTTAAAAGAGATATTTAAAAGACCTGTATATGATTGTTTATAGTAGCTTTATTCACCATAGCCTAAAATTTGGAAGCAACCCAAATATCTATCACTGGTAAATGGATAGGCAAATTGTGGTACATCTACACAATAACAAGTACTCAATTGATACTTGAAACAACATGAAGAAATCTCAAAAGCATTAAGTAGAAGCAGTCAGATTGAAAAGACAACACATTCTATGATTGCATTTATATGAAATTCCAGAAAAGACAAAACTATAGTGATAGAAAGCAAATCAGTCATTGGAGCCAGGCGTGAAAGGGGCATGAGGGAACTTTCTGCAGTAAGGGAGGAAATGTTCCACATCATGAGTGTAGAGGTGGGAGATGACTGCATACCTTTGTCAAAACTAAAAGTTGGGTGAATTCTAGTTTATGTAAATTATACCTCAATAAAGCTAACTTTTAAAAGAAGTGTTTATAAAATACTGTAAAACGACAAAGAGAGTACTATCATCTCTACCTGGGAAACACTGGGAAAGCTTCAGGAAAAGGTGAGATTTGAATTGGATCTCATCACAGAACAATTTTAAGGTACATAAGAAGTAGAAAACAGCATATAAGTAGTCTTATTCTGCATTGTAGCCTATGAGAAGTGGCGTCTCTGACTACAAAGGAAAACGCTTCATAAAAGGAAATTCATAGAGATGGATAATTAGTACTTGGACAAGTATCAAAGACAAGTTGATCTTACAAGATTTCCCAAGACGGAATCAACTGAGACATATATTGCTGTTCACAGGGGAAATAAGCAAATAGGGTGAAAGAATTTTTGTGGTTTTTTTGAATTTATAAAGCAAATGAAAAGGAAAAGCAAGAGTTAAAAAAAGGGAAAAGAAACCCAAAAGGAATAAAGGAAAGGATGGAGGCAAGGAGGTGAAATACAGGCAAGGGACACACTACGTCAGAATCAAAGGTACCTTGGTACCAGCAGATTAGAAGAGAGAAGAAGGAGGGAGGTGTGTCAGACTTTAACGAGGGACTAAAAGAAAAACTAAAAACTAGGGGAAAAGAGATCAACGAAACCCAGAGCTACAGAGAAAAGAGATGGGAGACCTGACAGTATAGAGCAAGCCCAGGAGAATGAGGACAAGGGCAAAGTAAAAATGTTCTTTCCTCCTAAACCTCACAAAGTAATCACCTCCTCTTCCATCTACCCCGCTCCCCACGCCTCTGCCTTAGTTGAAGCCTCCTCATACCAACCTGACCCCACACATCTTGTATACATTTTACACCTTGCTGACTGGACTAGAATGCTTCCTTCACTATCCTTCAAAACCCAGTTCAAGTGCCACCTTTCTGTGACCCTTCTCCAACTTTCCCATGCAGAGCCAGTAGTCCCTCTTCCACATTTTCAGAACATTTTGTTCTAAATAGTATCATAATGTTGAACTGCAACGTCTGTCTGCTCTACTAGTCTACGCACAACTCCAGTGGAGGCTCCAACAGTAAGGACGAAAACCCTTACTAAAAAGCAGTTGAAAAAACTGCGGAGTCTGCCTCATCTTATACCACGCTAGCAGAATGCTAGAAGCCCTGCTGCTTTAAGGGATTCGTCAACGAATCTTTTGAACCAAAGTACATCCACCCTATCCCTATATCCTCCCCCTACCATCAAGGACCTTTTCTTACGTTTTATTTTTGTAATGCTTTAAACTTCTCTGTGAATGGCAATCATATAAGAGAGAAGAAGGCAAACTGCATCAGGAACGGTATGTAGCAGTCAAAGAAGGGACTTGCTCAATAAAATAAAAGGAGCACCTTAAACTCTCAAAGAAAGAAGATTATACTGAAGAAAATCAGAGTACAAGAGTCTGAAGGACAAGAAATCAGCAAGCTCGTGAAGCTTTCATGGGAAACTGTCAAAGCCAACAATACCCAAAGATAAACGAGTAAAAATATAACTTTGTAACAGAAGATGTAAAAGTGGTTTTGATGTTAAAAGGACAGAATGATGGGATGACAGAGTTGCTGGGAATTAGTAGGGAGAAGAATAGTTTAGAAAGCTGTTTAGGGAGGAGAGCTCCCATACAGATTTTGGAAGAGAGGTCATTAACTAGAGAAAAGGCACACACGGCTTGGCTGGCGGTGGAACAGGATTGTACAAAGTATGACGGCAGCCCCCTGCATCAAACTCTCTCAAGTACAGCCCTTCCCACTGGAGTGAAGTAGACTCATCAGGAAGAATGATTTTACCAAAAATCATTTGCTTCCCCCCAAAAAAAGACCCTTCTATACCCATGAACAATTATCCCAAACCTCCAAGAAATAAGAGGTTCCACTCACATTTGCCAAACACCCAGAGATCAAGTGTGCCAAGAGCTAATGACAAATCCAAAGGACAAAGCACAACTTTTTTCGTGCCTGGAAGGAATATTCAACAAGTCTAACTAATGGAATGTATCTGAAAACAAATTAACAAAAGAATGCAAGGGACTTTCAGACATCATGAAAATAGCTTCTCACACACACAGAAATAGCTTCTCTATAAACTTTCTTAAAAGAAAGGGTCAATTTTAAAATGAACGTTTCTTGCTCAGATGGTTATTAATTCCTCCCTTCCAACTAAGAAAAGCCCAACATCTCTACTAATAGTAGACTGACTTTGTTACCTTCCAGATAAGCAGCTTTCAGCAATTCACTCATTTATTTAAACAGTTCAGAGGCACTAAAAGGATTCAGGCACAGTGTGAGGCACTGGGAATACAGAAATAAGAGGCACACTCTGACCTCAAGTTGCTCACTACTAAATGGATAGAGAAATACTGTAGAGTGGGGCAAATGCTAATAAAGATAAACTGAGAGGCAATTAAGCTAAGAGAAAAAAAATCAAATCCAGATTTGAGAGGTAGTTCCAAGTAGCCCGAAGTATTAGCATATTCAAAGCACAAAAGCTTGAGAACACAATAACTAATAATTTCCCAATATCCCTCTATGAGGTAGAAAACATCATTAATCCCTACTAGTACAAATTAATAAACTGAAATGCCCATGCTCACCCAGCCAAACAGTAGGTTAACCAGAACCAGAAACAAGATCACCAGCCCCGTGACGCCTTCCAGTTTTAAGAGGTCAATATATTCTCCTTTCTAAACTTTCATGCTTGCACTTGAAATCTAGTTTAAGTCAACAAAACTGGTGAAATACCACATAAAAACACAGCAAAAAGCTACCCACAAAAAAATTAAGTATTTGCCTGCATAATATTTTTAGGTTATAGCATCTCTGCTTCAGTGGGCACTTAGCACCACTTGACATTTTCTGAGGACAGGGAGGGGCGGCAACCTGCTATCTTTTGAGTCTTGTTTGAAAAAATATCCTACCTTATCTAGGTAATTCTATAAACATTTCAGGCAATGGCACAATCAATGTGGGCTTCCAAATTAAACGTCTCTAAGAGCTATGTGTGTTGACTAATCACTTGACTAACATCTCTCGAAACAGATGTACACAGTTTGATTAGGAAAGATATGCTAAAAGCACTTTTAAACCTAAACAGGACCATAAGTTTGAATATATTAAGGTTCTTAAGTATCATATCTTAAAGCCAAAGTCTTTTCAATCAGAACGCATCTCTAAAATAAACAGGACTTAATATTCTAACATTTGCTTTAAACAGTTTTTCAGGAGAACATCTATTTGTAAATGAAATAAAAATCTAGAATACAACGTTGCCATGTGCTCTTACTCTAAAAACTCTTCAAGGCAAGAGATATGTACATTCTGCAAGTGCTCAAATATTACCTTAAGGAAATGTGTGTATATTCTGCAATATCTTAACATCTAAGTACTTAAAACCCAATGACTGATGTCCTGGAACAGGGCTGACAAACTACAGCCTTCGACCATAGCCTGTTCTTATATATAAAGTTTTATTGGAATATAGCCCAAACATACTGAGTATGGCTGTTTTCATGCTACAATTTCTAGAGCTGAGTAGTTGTGACAGAGACTATACGACCGACAAGTCTAAATACTTACTACTTGACCCTGTACAGAATAAGTCTGTTGACCTCTATCACAGAATCATCAGAACCAATGATCTGACAAATTTATGTCTAGCCTAAGAGTTTATCTGCCCTGCAAGATGAACTACTGCATACGGTGAAAGAGAATTCTTACCACAAATATCCAACTACAAACCCACATAGAAACAAACCTCTGCTGATTCATTCAAAGTCATATAATTGTCAATCTTGACTAAAAACTAAACTTTAAAGGCAAAAGGTGAATTCAGTTCTCTTAATCTTTTCAAAATTGTGCTACGTTAATAGAAAAAACATACAAGCTCATTGTACTTTTACTGTCACTTGTATTTAGTTCACCAGCACCAGGAACCATACTAGTTATTCCCTTACTCTTTAACACTGGCATCCAAGAACCCACACACCATGAACTAGTAAACTAAATAGGACACAGTCTTTGTAAAAGTTTGTCTTCACCTGCCATAACAGATAGAGAATGGGATGTTAAGTGGAGCATCCAAAGTCTCTTCTTCTGGATCTATTCAGCCTCTTCTACGCTTACTAGCCTAAAAATTCCAAAGCTGCCGTATCAGTCATATAAAAGAATTTCACTCAAATAAGTCCTGTTGGATCTATTTGCCATTCCCAGAATAAGAGGAAAAATGAGCTATTATTTTCATTTGCTGCAAAAGTTGTATTTAAGAACTGAAGTCTATCAAATTATCAGGGACTATGTTTTTACATATCATTCTTAACAGAACTGTCAGTCAATCATATCACGTCAAATTAATAAAGAAATCGACAAATCATTTATTTACCAATTATTATTTTTCCCTAGTTAACAAAATAGGAGATAACGCAAATTTCTAAATAAATATAGTCAACTTGAATAGCCTCTGCATGCTACAGCTAAGGCGTGTTCCTACCCTAAGTGCTTAACCAAAGATGCATCAAAAGCCTGATACCCTTGACAATATCAACGCAATCACAGGTTGTAATCGGATGTTAACATAAAGCTAAACTAAGCATTTAATAAGGCTAACATGATGCCAAAATAATCACAAAACAAAGTAAAACAAGTGATTTTCTATTCACCCACGTCCACCCTCATCTTTGGTGTTTCTCCTAGCTATTTTGGGTTAAAAGAAAACGAGAAAAAAAAATTTAGAAGTACAATCAAGTGACAGTTTATCACAGCTCATAAGATTTACACAAAGGTCTTATGTTCTGCTTTTTTTAAAAGAAATAAGTCAGATCTTGATCCTATCTCTCACCTGCAGGGTATTCGCAAGACAAAATCCTAAAGAACCTTCAAACTTAAATAATTTTCTCAAGGCTCAGTTTTCTCAAGTTGATTTACGTTCGCTACCAGTTTACACGAGCAGTAGGGGCAAATCACTACTAAGACTAGGGCAAGCACAGAGGCCTGATCTTTAGAAGGTATTCTGATGAAAACATGGAAACCCCGCCCAGCCCTTAACTTTCTCGGCTTTTCTAGTCTTGGTTTTCTCCGTGCAAAATCCAGAAAAGCAGAACTTCCTCCTCACTGCCTGCCTCTATCTGAGGCCTGGTGCAGAAATTCAGACCGCTAGTTATCCAAGTACCTTCTTAAGGTAGTCTTAAGGCTCAAGCCCGCTCAGAAACAGCAGAAAGGTTTGCTTTCTCGGGTTAAAGGAGGGCAATTACAGGGTTTGGCGGCTGGGTTTGTCAGGAAGCGTAGGGCCGAGAAAGAGGGAGAATCCAGAGACTGAGCTTCATCTAGTCCCAGGAACCACCCCCAGGGGCGGCTAGACTGCCCTCGGTACTTCCCTGCCTCCTCTGCTCGGGTGGGGAGAGCGCTGGGTCGGGGTCAGGCTCCCCTGTGCTACTTCCTGGTCCGATCGGACTCGCCTTCGGACACCCGAAACGCCCCCGGCCCGGCTCCCTCGCCCTTTGCCCTGTCTCCTCCCCTCTCAGTGACCCACCACCATAGGTCCCCTCCCATCTAACATGGCCGCCCCACCCGGCCCACCCCCGGCACAGCCTAACCAATTGGGGGCCCGCGGCACCGCCTCCCCCACGTCCATTGGCGTGGCAGCCTCCGCCAGCCTGCCCCATTGGGCAGCATCGCCTGCCACTCCGCTCCGAGGGCTCCGCCTACGAGCCGCTTCAAGCTGCTTTGAGAAGACATATAAACAAATCCCGGGAGGGAGGCCCCTCTCGCCTGTCGCTGGGGCGGGGACGGGAAGGGGGAGCGGCTACCCCCGAGACACCCCTGCCTGGACCCCCCCAACCCCAGCCCGCGCCTCCTCGTCTCCTGCCAGCCCGGGTCCAACCTTCGTGGCCCCGGCCCTTCCTCACACGCCCCTCTCTCTCCTCCTCCCCCGCCAGCCTCGCCTCCCCTCCCTTCCCCGGCCCCTCCCACCCGCTCGCTTCTCTGACAGGCCGGTTGCCGGCAGCCACGGCCCCGGGCTCGGAGGCAGCGGTGAAGGGCCCAGCCTGGCAGGGCGGACGCCCGGCGCTGCCCACCCCTGGCCTAGCCTGCCGCCCGCCCGTGGGTCCCCTCCACCGCCGCCCCGCGCTTTTATATAACCGTCCCAGGCCGGGGGTGGGGGAGGGGACCGGAGCCCCCGTGACCGGCAGGCGGCAGCCTGCGGCCCGCGCGCCCCCAGACTCGGCCCTGGTCCCGGCCCCCGCCCCGCGCCGGCCCGGCCCAGAGCCCCGGCGCTGCTGCCTCCTAGGCCAGCGGCCCTCCTCCGCCCCCCGCCCGGCTCGTTCCCCAGCCCAGGCCCCTGGGGCACCCGGCGGCAGGCAACGGGGCTCACCTGTGGGTGTGGGGGCGGCTCAGGGTCTGGGTCCGGTTCCGCTGCAGGGGCCGCGGCCCCTCTCCATGCTGCCTCGGGTTTGTTTTGTTTATGTCCTTCCTGACGGGTTCCCGGAAATCGCGTGACTCGCCCCCCTCACGTGGGCCGCGGCGAGGAGGAGGAGGGAGGCGGGGGCCCGCCGGCCTTGGGCCAATCGCGAGGCGTTCTGCATCCCGGCCAATCAGGAGCTCGGCCCGGCAGGGCACCCCTGTCACATGACACCGGAGGGGCGGGTTGCCGGGAAAAACCAGGAAGAGGGGGCGGAGCGGGGGCTCGGCGCCTGCCACTGCGGCGTGGGCGTGGGCCGTCTGTGATACGGGGCCGCGCTCACGTTTGTAGAGAACGTTCGTTTACAAAGGTTTTCACGTCTAGCACTTTATCTGATCTACAGCTGCGCGGTGAGGCCTGACGTGTCCGAATGCCCATCTTACAGTTTACGTTCACTGAAAATTGCAGGGGGCTACGGGGACAGAGGGCGTTAACTTCGGAGGCGGAGTGTATCAACCTTCTGTTTCATGAATGTCCTCCCCATCTGAACCTCTTAATTCACTGAGAGGCTGACCTTGCCTTCAGTCGTTCGTTTGTTCATTCATTTATTCAACTAATATTTATTGCGCACGTATGCCCTCACACTGGGATCAATCAGATTGCACGCACCTTTAAGACAGAGAAGACCGGTACACAACTGTACAGACAATGCTGCTAGAAGCGCCTAGACAAACAAGCCTTCGTAACACATGGGCCTGAGGTTTTCTTGTGCTCCCTAATCCTGTTAATAGCAACAACGACCCTTTATTGTTGACCGTATACTATGTGTGGGCTTATCTCAGTTAGTTATCCCTACAAGTGCCCACAATGGTAATATACCAGTTTTTCAGACGGGGAGACTAAGGCTCAGACGGGTTATGTTACTTGCTCAAGGTCAGGCAGCTAGTAAATGACCCAACTGGAGAACCCAGGACTGTTATCACAGCCTGTGCTTCCAGACTGTTCTTTATACTTCTTAAGGGCACGGAACTTACCTTCTGAGCACAGAACAGAAATCTGATTTTAGTAAGCATAGAGAAAGGAGGATTGGGGAACAGAATTGCTTGGCCAGATTCCTTTAGGGTTTCAGTTTTCTCTTAGGAGTAATTGCCTTTGAAAACGTGGCTCCTGTTTTCACAGATCTAGGGGAGTAGTATAATGTCAATGTCAAAACCGCGGACTTTGGAATCAGAAAGACTTTTCTAGATCGTAAGTTTCAAGAGGGCAGGGACTAGCAGTGTTGTTCAGCCTCTACCTTTCATGCCGGGCACAGAGGCAGTCATTAAATACTGGTTAAATAACAACCTGGATTTGAATCCTTGCTCTACCACGTGTGAAGCAGCACAAATTATTGAACCTCTATGAGGCTCATCTTAAGTACCCTGTAGGGTTGATGTGAGAATTGAGTGAAAAAATTCACAGAGCACTATGGTAAGTCCTTCACATGTAGCGAGCACTTAGTGAATGGTGGTGGTATTCAGTTGTTCAAGGACATCATTTAGAAGATCTACTGTAGACTAAATAGCAAGTAAGGATAACTCTAGACTTTAGCAGTTTAACAGCCACTAAAATAATGCTTTTGTACACAACATTAATAGGTAGGTATATGTAGATACCTCAGAGGAAAGTAAAAGCAAATCTCATCTCTCTATCCTTCACAACACCTTAGGGTCTCAGTACCCAATGAAGGAATGAGTATTTTCCCTACTGCACAGGAAGTAGCAGGATTGTAATTATTTTCTTTTTTTAGTCTAACATACCATATTCTAATTTTCCACATAAACCGGAGTTTAAAATTGAAACTCCAATAGAAAAACTACCTTGGGAAGTTTGAGCAGGGTTCCTCTCACTTGTTCATATGACACTGATACATTAAGTCTCCATGGAATACATCACAGACTATCTTCTCTTGTAATACTATATTTGGAAAAACTCCACCAGATGGTTATTTCTTCCACTGCCCTCTGGACACAGGCATTTTCATTGCCTCGGCTGGGCAACAGTTCCTTGGGATCAAGGAGCAGCCCGATTCTTCTCCTAGCACGAGGCTCTGCCCGTGGACAGCGCTTACTAATGAATTACATTGGATTCCCGCCTTTGCATCTTTCGTTGTCTTGGAAAGGACAGAGTTTTGGCTAACAGAGACCTTTCCATCAAGGTTTGTGAATGACTATATCCTGCTCTGAAGTGAATGAAATCACTGACTGCTAATTGATTTGTGTTTCCCTGGGTGTTCTCCTGCCAGATTGTGCCACAGTCACAGTTGGCAGGAAGTTGGGACTCTGGAATAGCATTGGCTTGAGGTTCGGGAGGCTCTTCTTGTTCTAGCCACAGAGTAGTCACCACCTGCCATCGCCACTTCCAAAGTGCTTAAATTTGCTCCTGCAGCATCATGTACATACTGGGATAGCCGCAGTCAGAAAAACATGTTTTACCAAACGTGAGACAATGGGGGGAAACAAAGCAGTACTTAGGATTCCATTGAATTCTTAAAAGTAAATTATTTATTTTTTGATTAGGTAACATATACATGGTAGAAAATTCAAAAGACATAAAAAGGTATTCAGTGAATATTAAATCTCCCTCCTACCCCTGTTTCCTGGCGACTCATTTCTCCTTCTCAGAAGCAACCAGTTACCCATGCTCTGTGTGTCCTTCTAGAAATATTCTTTGTATATGCAGACATTTCACCCACTTTAACTATTAAACATTTTAAACCTTGATGTATTTGGAACACTGTTCTTGGAGCCAAGACCCCAATTTGAGCTGTACCACCAACTATGAGATCCAGGGTGAGGGGCTGGATCTGTCTGGGTTCCAATTTCTTTACCATAAGGAATCTGGACTAGAACTGGATGTTCTCTGTGATCCTTCTAACTTTAACATTCAGTTCTCCTGAAAAAATTAAAACAGTTGCCACAGGTCCTCACTTTCCTTATAACCTAGAGTTTGCACAGTGTATAATTCTTCATTAGAGCACAGACTGAGCCCTGCCTGCGGATCATGTGTATGTCTTCTAAATGAGTGTTATCCTTTCGAGTCCAAGTGTTTTCTTTCCCAATCCCTCTGGACCTGTGTGATATGTTAAGATCTCACAGCTTCAGAAGTGAGATTAATTAACTCAAAGCTGGAAAATCTCCAGGAAAAGCTGTGTCCTTCTGACACTTTTAAAACCCAATTTTCTTCCTGGGAAGACTGGAGCATTGCTGAGGGTAAATCTAAAAGAGATACTAATTGATGGTTGGCAATTGGCAGCGATCCCTCACTCACTTCTCCTAAAAAATATTCTTTGGGAGAAGAAGAAAGATTAGGTCCTCCCATTGCCTTAACCTCTCAATAGGATGCAGTGTTCTTTATGTAACAGCTCTGAGCTTTGGTTTCTTACTTCTCCCAGAAAGCACCAAGTTCAGTTCCGAATGCCCTTCCCTAGTCTATCATTTACTTATTTACCCTGATTCCTCACTCCCCATGCCCAGAACCAGGCCTGCCATGGGATAGGAACTTAATAACCGCTTGCGGTCTGAATGCACAGATTAACATCCAAATCCTGCCCATCCTCCATGGCTCAGGATCCCACATCGTATGAAGTCTATTTCTACCGTGTCTATTTCTGCCCTCATTAATCTCCTTTCCTCTCCCACCCAACTGAGCACTTAATATAGTTATTGTTTTGTATTATTTATATTATGTGTGTCGATATTTCCTTGACTAAATCAAGTGGCATAAACTCTGACATATCCTTGAATTATGCAGAATGCTTGGCACATCATTAGACAGCATAGTCAAGCCTGTGTTTAGTGATGAGTGGGGAAGGGAAAGGAGAGAAATAAAGAGACTGACACTTGTTGAGTGCCTAATGTGTACGTGAAGACACAGTCCTTGCCCCAGAAGAACTCAGAACCTGGTGAAAAAGACTGACATGGAAAGCTGAAGGTAGAGCAATAGAGTTTCTAAGAGGGGCGGCCCTGGGGCAGCTGTTCTGAACATGATACGTCTGTGTTTCAGGGCCACTTTCTTGCTAACTTACTTGGGCAAGTTACCAACCCATCTGTTTTTTGATTTGTCATAACCTACCTCACAGGTTGATTTTGAGGATTAAACGCAGGACCTGACAGTGTTGGCTCCTCCGCCTCCTCCTCCAGTCAGGAGTGTGACTGGAGGCTTCCTAGGAGAAGCAGCAGCAGAGAAGGGCGACGGGCATGGCAAGAGGAGGCAGCAAGCGGCTCAGACCGTGTGATGACTCTGTTATCTTCCAAAGCAGCATTCCTGTCCAGATTGTTTTGTCTGTTTCACCAAGACTGAAAACTTCTAGGACAACTAATGTGGTTTTTTGTGGTTTGGTTTGGTTTGGTTTTTTTGTCAGCACTGAGCTGAACATACACCGTTAGTATTAGCAACTCTAACTGATAGCAAACCAGGAAGCCAGGGGGTGAGAACAATCCAGTATTTGTTGTAGGAATGACTCCCAAAGGACAGGTACAATGAGACATTCTTGTTGGGGAGGCCAGAAGTAGGACGATAAAAACAGAAAGTGGAGGACTAGGCTGATAAGAAGCAGGAACCAAGACCTGTAGGCGTGATAAGAGTTTGTCCAACTACAGACAGAGGCACACTCCAGAAGACCCAACCTCGTGTCAAACTGTGAAGTGAGATTTCCAAATACAGGAAGTAACAGTCCAGAGAGGTTGCTAAAGGAAAGAAATAATAATAAAAAGTTCAGAGAATTGAGGGTGAAGTGAGGAGGTCCTGTATATCCAAGGTTTTTCCCCCCACAAATCCATGAGGTCATAAATTTCCCTCTTGCTACAGCAAAACCAAGGATAGTACCTACCCGTTTTGAGTTTTCATCCTGTTTGCACAAGGCGCAGCCCCAGAGTGAGATGTGTAAACTAAATGGGTGCAATGTTCTGCACCTGCATTCACACTCCAGTCACTGTGAGACAGAGAGCACATGAACGAAGCTGAATGCCAACTGTCGATTCTGTCCCGTGAGGAGGAGCAGCGCCAGGAGGAGGCCTCGCTACGCAGACCCCGTAACTCAGCACCTACCCCGAGGGCACCTGCTCCCTGCCAACCTGGGCGTGCCCCCATTGCTCAGGCTCCAGCCAGAAGGTTTCTGGCTGCAGGAGTCCCGGTGAGCTGGCTACAGCTCTTTCCTGGTGCCCCTACACCAGATGCTTGACATGAGGGGGCTTCTTGTCCACTTACCCAATTGCCTCTTTCCAGCTTGGCAAAAGAGGAAGTCACCTTTGGGAAAACTGGGAGCAGTGGTGGGAATTGAAGTGGGATTAGGACAAAGTAGGGGGCCGTTCTCTCCTCCTCACAAAGCAAGTAACAACAGGTTTAGGCTCCCGTAAACACCACAGAAGGGAGGGCCGGGTGGGTGGTTTCTTTTCTCCTCTCTAGGTGGGGCACAGACAAGTTGGGAGCATTAGAAAGGGGAAATGTGCAATGCTGCTCTTTACCCTGCCCCAACCCAGTTACAGTCTGATGAAGGGTAAAGCAACAAATGGAAAGTCCTTAGGGCCCGGCACATAACAAGCACTAGGAAAAGGTTAGCTACTGTTGTCATTATTACTAACAATGGTTCTGAACTTTTCTTGGGGTCTGATGAAAGCCATAGACTTACTTGCTCCCCAGAAAAATGTACACAAGTATCCACACACCTAATTTTGCAGGCGACTTCAGAGGGTGTGCAGGTGTTTGTGTAATACCCTGATCAGGACCTGCTGCGGTCAGAGGGACACACTCCAGTGTGCAGGAACAGCCGCCTAATCTGGAGGTCCAAGAGCACAGTGAAAATGCAGGGACCCTCGTTCAGAAATTAAGCATTTCACGACAACAAGAGCAGAGCATTAAACCAAGTACAGGGCCCTTTTAAGCATGGGGCCCTGCGCGACTTCACAGGTCCCACACCCATGAAGCTGGCTCACCAAGACCTCAGAGCTCTTGGTCAGACAGCTGTACCTTTGCTTTAAGTAAACTCAGTATTTAGAAAATGGAATTTACAAAATGTACATTTTTTTTTTTGAGGAAGATTAGCCCTGAGCTAACTCTGCCAATCCTCCTCTTTTTGCTGAGGAAGACTAGCCTTGAGCTAACATCCATGCCCATCTTCCTCTACTTTCTATATGGGATGCCTACCACAGCATGACTTTTGCCAAGTGGTGCCATGTCCGCACCCAGATCTGAATGGGCGAACCCCAGGCTGTGGAGAAGCAGAATGTGCGCATTTAACTGCTGAGCCACGGGGCTGGCCCCACAAAATGTGCATTTGAAAGCTGGCCTCTCACAGGACTCTCAGTGAATGAACACTTATTGAGCACCTACTTTATGCAAGGTTGTAGGGAACAAATGCTTGAACAAGCCAGAGATCGTGCCCAGCAAGGCTTTTGCAGCCTTGGGGAAAAGACCTGTAAATCATACGGTGAGATGACAGAAATGAGCAAAGGTTGCTGTGGGACCCCAGAAGGGAGGAAACACCATGGAGACTCGGCGACAGCCCTGGAGCCTGAGACGAGACTCCTCTGGGTTTAAATCCCATTTCATCTACTTAGCAGTCTGTAGCCTTGTGCCTCAAATTTTTCATGTGTAAAATGGGGCTAATAATAATATTTACCAAATGTGAGGATTAAACGTGAAGCATTTAGAACAATGTCTTGCTTATGCAACTGCTACATAAGTGTTAGCTAGTATTAGCAACAGGGCTGATAACAATGAAGAAGAAAACAGCAAAAAAGAAAAAGCTGTAAAAGGGCCCTAGGATCTCAGAAATGGGAGGCGGCTTGGGTGTGGGTGAGTGAGGAAGGGCAGGCTGGAGGCCCTGTAGCCATGTCTGCTGAAGGCGCAGCAACACCTTTGGAAGGAGTGGGAGTTTGATGTATTGGAAAGACAGACTTCTGGGTGAAGTTGGGTAAGCCGCAGAAACTTTGTTGACCTCAGTGTCTCCAAATGTAAAATAGGAATCCTACCTGTCCACTAACGTCACAGGATAACGTATGTAAAAATCCGTAGTCAGCTGGAGGTGAGGGCGGTGCTGACTGCTGTGCAAGCCACACTGTTGACCATGGATCTCCTTCACAGGCGCCTCTTCATCCTTTGCCCACCCCTCCGCAGGGGCTGCTGCTCGGGTCTCCAGCCGAGATGCTTCTCTCCCCACTCTACATACTCTCTTCCTGGCCCTTTATCCACACCGACAGCTTCAGTTATCTCCATGCTGGTGCCCCACATCCCCACCTCCAGCCTGGTCCTCCTTGTCAACTTCCAGACCCATATAATGACTGCCCACTGGGTATCTCCTCGTGGATGCCTCAGGCAGCTGCAACTCCCACTGTGCATGACTGGACTCATCCGTGTGCCCCCATCTCAGGGAAGTCTCCACGGTCCACCCAGCTGGGAACCTGCGTATGATCCTGGACTCCTCTCTGTCCCTCACCCTCCAACATCCAATCATCTGTATGTGCTAATATGGCCCAATGCAGCTACTTCTCTGACCTCATTTCATTCCTATTACCATATTCCATGACACTTCTCTCTCCTGGACTCCTGCAACACCTCCACCACTGGTTGGCCTAGAACACCTCAACCACTCCTCTTTGCCTAGGTCTTACTCATCCTTTGGGTTTACCCTTAAAGGTCATTCCTTCAAGAAGCATTCCTCCACCATTAGTTTAGCATTTCTAGTGCTCTTACCCAGCAACCTTACTTCCTAAGATTCCACACCAGCTACAGCGGCGTCCGCCCACCAGGAACACCTGGGAGCTGTTTGACTGTCTTCCTGCTCAACTCTAAGCTCCAGGAGCTCAGGGGCTGAGTCTCTTGTGCTTACCATTGTTTTGAGCAGCTTACATCAGGACAGAGAATAGGGGCTGAAATACCTGTTGAATGTTGCTGAAGAACTTTTGTGGCTTGCAAAATCACACTTAGCTTCTTAACTCACGCCTCCTCAAATGCAATGCTTACTTTTACAAAACATCTGCTCTGCTTGTTCCGTTTTGGGGTGCAACCCACAGCAGTACCACACTTTGGACAGTGTAAGGAAACAATGGAAACCATGTCAAAATCCTGACTGCAATTGAAATGGAATCCTCACTTGATTCACGTGGCAGCAGTATCAGTCGCCGTGCATCCTCAGCTACTAGAATACTCTGGTTTTGGAGTTGGCATGGGGGGTGGGGAGTGGGAGTTGGGGGAAAAGGGGCGAATACATTTCACGAGGAGAGGGTTTTAACTGAAGCAGTGACACCACCTGAATGAAAGCCTTGCTTGGAGCAGTTAGGTGCGGAAGAACAGTGGGGCTTTTTCTAACCCATGTGGAACCCCAGAACAGTAACACCCCAGGCTTCCACTTTCCTGTGTGGGCAGAATTGGAATCAATGCTCCCTTTTCATTTCCCCATGCTGCCACTGTGAGCACCTATACAAAAGGAGCCCAGAGTTTTATAAGCTGAATGCTCTGCACTCGGTCCTGCACAATGGAAACAGTTAATCAGAAGTGCTGTGTGAACGCGCTGGTTTTCATTGATTCAGAATAGCTTCAGTGTTTTAATAAATCTAGCTGACTTCATTTCCCCAATCCTGAATTACTCTAAAAAGAAAAGGGTGTGTTATATAATGTTTGAAAGAAGTACTAACACTAGTCTGACATTGGTGCCCCCCAAAACACCATTTTTTTCTTGACTATAAAAGTAACACATACTCTTGATGGAAAATACACAAATTTGTAAAAGAAATAATCATTATGAACACTTTGGTCTCTTTCCTACCAGGCTTTTTTCTGTGTACATAAGAGTAAAATCCTGGGTTTTTTCTCTTAATATAATGTTCTATTATCTTTTGTTATTAAAATAACTTTTACTGTTTCTTCTTTTTACTGAAGCATTACATTTTCATTGGAGAAAATGCTGAAAAGGAAAAAAAAAATTAAATCATTTGCAGTTACCATCCAGAGGCAGTATTAATAGTCTGTTGTCTTTTCAGTTTCTTTCCTAGACATACAATCTGGAAAAATGAATTATTTCAGGCACCATGACACTTCTTTTTTTGGACGCAGCATGGCTTACGTAAGCATCTCCTTAGGTTGGGCCTCAAGGTTGCTTTCCATTAATTGTGCTATGATAAATATCCTTTACAATGGTATTTCACACTGTGTTTTTTTCCTTTGAAAATTATGAATTTTCTATAATTAATTTCATCCATTCAACACTTGAGAGGAAGTTGAAAGAAGGGAGCAAGGAGAAACGTAATCCATAACTCTTGCTCAAGAGTTCATCTCCATTTCAAATATCTTTGTTCTCCCAACAGAAGAGAGCTCTTGAATAGAGGGATGGGATGATGACACCATTCTACAATGCCTAGATATGTATTTAAAAATACAATTTAAATAAAATTAATAAAGGAGCAATTGACTCTTCAAAATTTTTGGAAGATGAAATCGAAGGCCAAATGTGCCATGAGTCTGAGCAACAATTTAAAATCTCTCAGTTCCAAATATGCATCAGCATGGCAGAACAGTCACCATTGCTAAAAAACGGGCTGGAAGAAATGGACAAATGAAGGCCACTTCTGAAGCAACACCAGAGAAAGATATAAGAAAGTACTGCTGGGTCAGGGATGAGGGCGTAGACATCACCATACATTACAGAAAACGACGACCCTCAGACTACATCTTCAGAAGCATGCCAGAAATACTCCCATTCCGGTTGGAGAGCTGGTAGAACCTGGAAGGGCAGGAAGGATGTGGTCCAGACACTTGTGCTATGATTGTTTCTAAGAGATCCCTCTCCCTGCTCAGAGTTCAGGCCTGGAGCCTGGTGCGTGCCTTTCATTTTTCTGTAACCCAAGTACAAATGACTAATCAAAAGGGAAACCAGATGTAGAAAAAAAAAATCAGCTGGCTGCTCCTCTGGGGCCTATCTTTATAGAAAAGTATTGTCAGTGGGTCCTAGAGACTTCGTCATTTCTTTGGAAAATACCCTTGTGTATTATTTTATTTTTTTTTTTTGAGGAAGATTAGCCCTGAGCTAACATCTGCTGCCAACCCTCCTCTTTTTGTTGAGGAAGACTGGCCCTGAGCTCACATCCATGCCCATCTTCTTCTACTTTATATGTGGGATGCCTGCCACAGCATGGCTTGCCAAGCGGTGCCATGTCCACAGCAGGGATCTGAACTGGCGGACCCCAGGCCACCAAAGCAGAACATGTGCACTTAACCGCTGTGCCACCGGGCTGGCCCCACCTTTGTATATTATTGTGATTTACAAAGCACCTTCACCACCACCACCTCATTTGGTCACAACCTCGTATGGCAGAAAGGGTAGGTGTTATCCCGTTTTATAGATGAAAAAATGTTGGCTCAGAAACTAAATGGTTTGCCCAAAGTTACATAGCTAGCAAGTGACAGAATAAGACTGCAAGCCTAGGGCTTCTCCTAAGCTAACGATCATCCCAGGAGGCCACATCATGTTCACCTGGACAGGCTTTAGAGGAGAAGGACATTTCCAGTATCCTTTAAGAGCTGAATGGAGCTCCTCCAGTCTGGGCCCCGGCAAGCACCAGAGCATAGGGACTGCTAAAGGAAACATGATTTGCAAGCACCCATCTCAGATATCGGGGCACGCTGTAACAAAATGGTTCAATTATCAGGGATGAGGTGAGGAGACAATGTACATCTGAGTTTACATATTAATTGCATTTAATCTTCTCAACAATTTCAAAAATGAGGAAACAAGCTCAAGGGTTAAGTGACTTCCTGGGCAAAGGGAACTTGCCGAGTTCCCTCATAGAGAGTTGCTCCCTCATTTCAACAATAGCAATGCAGCTGAGTGATGACAAAGTACCAGTACTTGGCCTTTAGGAGCTTGCAATCAATCTTTCTGGGAGGTCTTTAATCTCTAATTTGGCTAGGAAATGAGCTCCTGTCTTCTTCATAGGCTTCATGCTGATGCCATGAGGGCCTCATTAAGAGTAAGTCCCAGGAGGTTTGGAGAGAACCTTCTAGGTTCAGACTTGAGTTGCTGCCTTTTTAGGGCCTTTCACCTCCCTAGAAGGCTTACTGAACAGGATGTTCCCTGCTAGGGGACAATGAAAACCTCCCTGGCACAGCACCAGGTGCACCAGTGCTCACAGCCCTGTGTTTCCCACTGTTGTTAGCGCAGTCAACACACTAATCTTCCTTACTCCTGTCTGAAGGAATTGGCTCCCACCAATCAGCAAGCGAGCCTATGTGCAAAAGTAACGTAATTCAGTTTACTTCCCAATGTCTAATGTACATCACTCAGAGTGAATGAGAAGTACAAAAATGCATCAGTATAAAGGGACAGAATAAGCCAGAACTCAGGGACTTGGATCAGCCAGGGTCATGACCTCGGCCTTTGACTATGCCATTAAACGGGAATGTGCCAAACCATGATGGTGAAAGAGAAGCGCTCCCAGAGCTGCCCTCCAATACTGCTGCAAGCACGCCCCAGCCAGGGTCTGCTGTGCTGAACCCATGCAGGCTCCCCATCAGCTGAGGCCACACGCTGAACTCAAGACAGGCAAAGGCAACACTCAAGGGAAGCGCCACCACATTAGGGACATCATGAGGCTCAGCTTCAAAAACACAGTGGTCTGCTGGGAAGGGTTCACACCGACCCCCAGCGATAATGAGCTGCAGAGCTTGACGTGAAGAATCCAGGTACACAGCTGCAGAGTGCCAAGACTGTGGCATCCTTTTACGTACCCACAGTAACCACCAGCATTGCTTTCTTAGATGGCAAATATTGATTAAGGGTCAAACAAGTTACTCTGATGGGAGACAGCTTGGTCATCCATAATGGCAGAATTCTTCGTTCCCATCCAAGCCCAAGGGCTGGCTTCTGGCCAGGGCAACTCTGAGAGGCGGGGTGGCAAGTGAGAAGTGCCCTAGAGTAGAAATTAGAAAACAGGGACCCTACTCCCCAGGCTGCCCCTGCGCAGCTACATTAAACTGGGCAAGTAATTCTCCGTCTGATTCCTTATCTATAAAACGATGCGTATATCACTATGGTCCCTTCAACTTCAGATCTTCAGGTTTATGGATTCCATGAAATTAGCTAAAGAGGCCCTTTTGCTGGAAATGTAGCGTGGAGCTGCCTAACTCTCAGGAAAACTGTAAATTCAAAATGAAAGTAAAGAATGGAAAGAAAGAAATGAAAGCACGAGAGTCTCTTCAACTCGAAACTCTCTGGTCATAAGAATAGCAAAGCAATGAGTTCAGATAGTTTGGGAGGAATAAAAATGCAAACTGCAAAACAGGAAATCCACTCTTGGCTGGCTGTCAAAAAGCCATGGGCTGGTGAAAATTTTAGATCCATTTTAGTTTTTAACTTCTTAAAACCAGTAAAGTGCCCAAATTAGTAAATTCTTGAGATGCCTGCTACCAAAACATGGCACTACTGTCCCCGTCCCAGGCTTTTTAATCACTCTCGATTTCTTCAGTCCTATTTCTGAGGGTGTGATGGTACAAGGCACTGCTGGCCCCACCTCGTCCCGTGGCTGGGACTGACCCTCTCCCTTCACCGTCATAACCACTGTTTTACGGACAATGGTCAAACATGGTCTTGTACTGTAGCTCTGCGTACACTGGCCTCACCTCTCCAAACAGCACATCAGCTCTGAAGCTGCAGGGACCCCACTTTCCAGATCTTTGACTCCTCCAGCGCCTTGGCTACAGCAAGCACTCAAACGTTGACTGAATGATTCAGAAAAGGACTTGCCAGTCTCTTCAGATATCTCAAACCACACGGCAAGGTTTATACATCTAACCCGTTTGTACTACAAGACCATTTTTTTAAAAAGGCATTATTATCTAGAGATAGAAAAAGCTTACAAAAATGAGCTTAACAAAAACACTGAAACCAGATTTCCATAGAAAGCAGAAAAATAATTTTATTCAAAAAGATGGCAGAAATAAGAAATTTATCCTGAAAATATACTTTGGTGTCATTCTGCCGGGACAGATCTCCCCTCTGAGCATGCCCTCCTACTGACCGCCCCATGGAGTCCTGCTGTCTTGTAAGTTTTTAAACACTTTGCTGATTCCCACATCGTGAGCAGGCAGGAGGCATCTTCAAATCCACAGGTTCCAAGGAGAGACTACCGTATTTCTCAGAAGAACAGCACCTTCTATCTCAGAAGAGTGCATAAACATTTTACGGATTCAGCACAGTTTGGGTTAAGTAGGCACATAATTCATCAAAGTGTAAAAAAGGCGACAGGAAAAAGACTGCATGGTAGAATAAAATATTCAAATGCGGCGTGATGTAAGTAAGGCAGCTGATGGTCAAAACAGGCAAGTCAAGGGAGGTGGTCTGGGTTTGGAGGGGATTTTGCATGTAGAGGAATTCTCTTCATGACCTGCAAAACAAAGCCATTCTAGTAACTGGTCCTTACAACTTCCTCAGGAGGGCAAAAGGTTAACATCAAGAAAATCAATCAGGCCAACAATTTAAAATATATAGGTGTTCAATAAACACTTGGATGAAAAGTCGCTCAATTAATGTGCAAGTGTGGGTGGGTTTTGCAGGGCTGTGACAAAACATTACCAACGACACTGCTGAACTGGGAATCACAAGTCACGGTTTGACTGTGTCCTAGGAAGCAAGAAGAACGGAGCTGACTAAGTCTGATCACACTGCAGTCTCAGGAGTTCACTTGGGTTTCAGGAATCTGTATGTTCCTGCGCCTCTTACAGCAGGGACGCAAGGTTCCCACAGGCATGGCACGCTTTTCTCTACGTCAGACTCCTAAAGAGCAGGCTCCTTGGTACTCAGGGTTGCTCCTGGTTTGCTCCCCGTTCTTGCCACAAGTGTAGGTGACAAACTTCTAGAAGCTTAAAGGTGCGACATCACTTTTACAGAGCTAACAAACATTTAAAACAGGCATCTTCACACATCAAACTAACAGTGGTCGCATAAACTCATTTATTTAAGGCTTATTTTATAAGGTTTATATAAATAAAGCCATATATGCTACTTTTGAAACTAAAAAACCAATAAAGAGAAAATATAAATTAATAAATAGTGTCTTTCAGAGGCAATTTCCACACAAGGTTTGAGTTGGTTGTGCATATAAGAAAACAAGCTGGTTATGACACATAATTTGCCAGAATGTTGAAGTTAAGAGCAGGTAGGGTGAAGGGCTAGTTAAGTTGGATGCAACGTGGTTTGTGGCAGGCAGATCTGAGAAGAGAGAGCTGATGGGCCTTGAGGTTTTCCAAATCAAGGGATACACCAGCAGAATCCAGAGGGCAGTGTGATAAAATGATAGGTTTCCCAAGGCCCAGGGCCCAAGGTCCAGAAGTAGGTGGGAGATGCTGCTACTCAGCCTTACGGTGCAAGCTGGGGTAGTCCAGCTGCCCTTGATGGTGGAAAGCACCAGACTGCTGGGGACGCTAAGGCAGGACACTGCAAACAAAATACATCCAGCTCAAGATGTAATCAGAGGACCGTTTTTACAATGCACTAGGAAAATAACCACACTGGGCCAGGGAGGTGCAGTTACCAGAGCTACTGGTTTCTTGTGGCCTCACAGCCTCATAAAACCTTTCCTCTCATCTAATGATCATTTTCTCTTCTCCTCCTTAGGCCAGCAGAACAGCGCCTCTGCACAGACAGTTCCCGGCAGATTATAAATTTCACTTGAGAATAGTGAGGTAGTGGACACAGACGTTTTGTGTGTTAATTTTCTTTGAACAGCATACTAGTTAGACCTCCTGATTGTTTAGGCCTTTTGGACAAATGAACAATCACAAAAAGGAAAAAACAGGTCTTCACTTTTCAAAACCACACTGAAACAGAGGGTAATTTTCACTCGAGCTCAGGGATCCCAGTTTAAGAAAAATGTCAGTGACTTACGTTAAATGGTACAGACGTGGTTAGATTTGGAAGTGAATTAAAGAGCACATGTTCTAATCATCTCTCTGACATGCAATAGCCATTTGGGGGTGTGGGTGAGGAACTCAACCAAAGGGTTCATGTTCTCGTTTTTGTAAAATAAAGGAATCACTAAGACTACTTTCAGATAAAACTGCGAATGAGGACAACATAAAAATATTAAGGCCAGAACCAGGAAATCTGTTCAGGGAAGGAAGACTGAGTATATTTCTTAATCAAAGATATGTTTCATTTTTATCTTTATTTTTTCAGTTCAGATATTCACAAAACAATGCCTTCTTACTATTATGTGTAAGGTATGCATTTATCATAGATTAACTATAAGAGGTATTTAAGCAAACTAAAGGTATGTCTATTTAACAACTCAAGGCAGTGTGCCAAATGAATGGCAAACACTGGAGAGTGACATACCTTGAGGGCCAGAAGAAATCACTGAGAAACCAAGTGGCCGGAAAAGGAAGGGCAAGGATGTGCAAGCTGGACGCTCAAAGAGAAAACATCAGAAAGAATTAAGAGAGAATGGGTAAGCAGGGGCAAGAAAGCAGAAAGAATGTTCACAGAATAACCTGCTTTCTAAATTAATGACTGTAGAGGGATGTGAGAGGCAGAAAAAGCTAAGTAAAGCTAATTAGGTCAAGAACATGAAAATATACATCAAACTAGAAAGTTTCTGCACAGCAAAGGAAACCATCAACAAAACGAAAAAACAAGCTACGAATTGGGAGAAGATATTTGCAAACCATATAGCTGATAAGGGGTTAATATCCAAAATATATAAAGAACTCAAACATCTCAACAACAAAAAAACTAACAACCCAATGAAAAAAATGGGTAAAAGATCTGGACAGACAGTTCTCCAAAGATACACAGATGGCCAACAGGCACATGAAAAGATGTTCAACATCATTAACTATGAGGGAAATGCAAATCAAAACTACAGTGAGATATCACCTCACTCTCGTCAGAATGGCTACAATTAACAAGACAGGAAATAATAAGTGCTGGACAGGATGTGGAGAGAAGGGAACCCTCATACACTGTTGGTGGGAGTGCAAACAGGTACAGCCACGATGGAAAACAGCATGGAGATTCCTCAAAAAATTAAGAATAGAACTACCATACGATCCAGCTATTCCACTGTTGAGTATTTATCCAAAGAACATGAAAACACGAACATGTAGATACACGCACTCCTATGTTCACTGCATTACTCACAGTAGCCAAGACTTGGAAGCAACCTAGGTGCCCATGAAAGGATGAAGGGATAAAGATGTGGCTTATATACACAATGGAATACTACTCAGCCATAAGAAACGCTGAAATCTGGCCATTTGTGACAACATGGACGGACATTGAGGGGATTATGCTGAGTGAAATAAGTCAGAGGGAAAAAGTCAAATACCATATGATCTCACTCATAAATAGAAGATTAAAAACAACAACAATCAATCACATAGAGACAGAGACTGCATTGGTGGTTACTAGAACAGAAGTGGGGAGGGAGGGGGGCGAAAGGGGTGATTAGGCACGTGTGTGGTGATGGATTGTAATTAGTCTCTGGGTGGTGAACATGATGTAATCTACACAGAAATCGAAATATAATCATGTTCACCTGAAATTTATATAACGTTTCTAACATTATATATTGGTTTCTAACCAATGTTACCACAATTAAAAAAAAAAAGAACATGAAAATAGTAGGGCTGGAATCAAGGGGTCATGGAGGAAAGCAGTGGAAGGAAAGGCTGCGAAGGGGGTCTGAGTGAGGGCAGACTGGGAAGGCCCGTCCAGAAAGCTGCCAAGCTAGAGAGCCGGACATAGCCTCACATTAGTCATTCTTATCTTTTGTGGCTCATGGGACCTTTCATGACTCTGACAAAAGCTATGCTTACAACACGTTACACGGCATTTCAAGGGCATGTACCCAGTAAAATCTGGGACCTCAGGTTAAAAAATCCAAAACCCTGCTGTAGCCCATGGAGAACTACTGAGCGTTTCTAGGGCAAGCAGGGATGTGTTTCGGCAAGTGCTCCGTCAGGAAGATAAACAGGGTGGTGTTTTGTAGACACACTGCCGGTAGAGATGGGGGGACCTGATGAGGAGCCGCTAGAACTCAGCACCGCAGCTGAGGGTCAGACGTCAGGGTGCCCAAAGGAGGAACGGAAGGACGGACAGACACAGGAGACACAACAGGATCCACTGGACCGGAGGAAGAGGAGAAAGAAGTGATCGGGTAGGTGCAGACCCTAAGTGACAGGGAAACTACGGCATTAGGAACCTCAACGGAGACGTGACTGAATTTGGAGCGGCAGCAGAATATCTAGTCAGAGGTGCCAGAGTGAAAGATGGGCTTTCTAACCACCAAATGCCTTGCGCTGCTTAACTTTTCACAAGTATGGCTTAATTTCAACCTCTCAACAGATCACAACCCTTCGAGAGCCCACGGCCTCCCCTGGAATCCCCTCTCAGTACCATGAATGTCATGAGCACTCAATTATTTTTGGAATGCCTAGAAAAACAGCTCCCCCAGAGAGAGGCCCAATTACCAACACCCTCTATTCCTCTCCTGTCCAGATTTTGTAATAAAATAGCATTTCTGCCCTTTTAGGACTGCGGTAACCCTATTAGCTCACCTAACATATTACAATCGTGTGTTAAACCAACTAATTTACAGGACACGGGGTGTGAAGCCAAACCCACTCCAAGGAGATTCCACACAAGCATCACACCCCGAAGGCTGTAGGGAAATGGGACATAGACAAAAACAGCAACCTTGATGTGACAGTTCCGTAAACATCTTAGGAATCTGGGAGAGGCAGTGAAGGCTGGCAGGGGGCACAGATGGAGTGAGCAGTGTTCTTGGAGTCCTGGGCAAGATTTCTAGCCAATGAACACAACGTGCTATCACTCAGCCTATCAGCAATAACCATGGCTCAGCTCCTCAATACATAAAAACAGATCAGGGTAATTACAGAGGCTTCAAGTAGCACTCGATCGGCGGGGTGTTTAATGTGTTGAAAGACCAATTCAATTTCATCTGTATAAAATCATCCTACAGCTTTCACGACTGCTCCTCATTTTTCTCTGCTGAATACCATGTCTGGCTTACACCTCCTACTTTTCAAATCTGGCCTCTTAAAGAAATCATGCACAAAATCAAACGCCTTTTCTCACCAGGGGAAGACAGGCCTAAATCCGGTCTCCGCACTCTTCTGTCACCTCAGAGTTGTATAAAAGTACAAAGTTCAAAAGGGAATCTGGCTCAATCGTTTCATTTTACAACCAAGAAAAGTGAAGTCCTATCTCAAGAGTTCTGTTTGCTCCACTGCTAGGCAGAGACAGGATCTCTGATGGGACCCAGCGTACGGTCCTGCTGCAGTCACCGCCTCAACTGAGGAATAAAAGTGACATGGTGTCCCTAATTAGGGTTTGCCTGGCTGTACCCTCCTACTTCCTGGCATTTTGCTTTTAAAGAAACAACCTTTAACAGAAGGGTTTCAAGCTGCCCCAGTGTGTGCTGTGGCAGAGTGCAAGCGATAGGAATCGGTCTGTCAGGCTGACAGACACGTGAGACTGAAAAGAATGGGCAAATGAAACCTTCAGACCCACACACGCAACGTTATTTAGGGCCAAAGGGCCCAGTTCTCGTATTACAAGGGAAGGAAATGAGGCTCAGAGAAGTGGAAGGAAATACTGGAAGGAGATCCAACTCTGAGGCCTGAAGTTCTCAGCTTTAAACCCCAACCAACATCCTTACTCAACACTCACTAGAGTTAAAAGGAAGGCTGGGAAACGAGAACTTGATGGAAAAAGAGGCAGGTAAAAAAAAAGTCTTATGAATCGGATTTAAAACTATCTACATAAAAAGGAAATTAAACCCCTTTGGGCAAAGACAGAACTCTAAGGAAAAAAAAGCTGACTACTGACCTATCAGGTTAGCAAATATCCAGGTTGTGAGGAAACAGGCACTCTCCTATATGGATGGTGGGAATGCAAAAATGGTACCATCCCTATGGAAGGGAATGCAGTAATATCTAGAAAAAGTATATATACGCCTTTAACCCAGAGATTCCATCTTCAAGGAATCTAACACAAAGATCACTGGAAAAAATATAAAATGTCATATGCAAAGGCTGGCACTATGGCTTTATTAACAACAACAAAAGACTGGAAACAATCCAAAACCACATCAATGGCTGTAGAAAGAATTGAGGAGGGTCTCCATAAGCTGATAGAAGCAATCTCTAGGATATATTGTTCAGTGACAAAAGCAACATACAGAATACTATATATAATAATGATATCTTTGTTGTAACAGCTGTGTGTGTGCAGGGAGAACGGAGATACACACATACACACACACACACATATATATACGAATGTAGGTATGTATTTGCTTATCTTTGCAAAATGAAAACTGGAAGAATAGATTTCTCTGAATACATCCTGTTTATAATTTTGACTTTGGAAATATGTTTTACATATTTAAACAATAATAGCAAATAAAAAAATACTATGAATTGAACACAGAATAAAACAACTTAATCTATATATCAAATTGATAACCACTTAGAGGAAATCATCATTTCACGTGACCACAGAAAAAAGCATTTTGTTCTTCATTTGTTCTAAGGACACCTGAAGCAGCAAAGAAGTCCTAAACTGCCGTCAATAAACTTATAAATTGCATTGGTATTATTTTGAAACTATTTTATATGTACTGTAGGATAATGAAAGTAAGTAATTAAGTTATTATCTTTAGGAGCCAAGATTTTCAGCATATGTGAATGATATTCAAGTATAAAACCAAAAACGTTAAGTAAAAACCCTGAAATGATAAATGTGAATTAGAAATACTAACATAAACTCATGATTTATTTCTTCTTAGAAGTACATACTTCCTGGCACTGTCCAACAACCCAGCAGAAATGGACGCACCTAGCCACCAGATCTTGGTTTTTAAATACCGTTCTCACTGAAAAATCCAAGGCCCACTGGGCTCGAGCACTGACTAGCGGACTTGGGTCTTTTCAGAGGGCACTTTAGAAAGCAACTGCAGGAACAGCTGATTTCAAGTCTGGGACAGAAAAAAACACAAGATGGATCTGGGACATCTCGATACTGCCAGAAAGTAAGGAAAATAGCAAAAGACTATTAACAGAAGGATATAGAAGCCAGTCTAGACAGGTTCCCACAGGTCAAAGAAGGAACAATTGGATATAAAAAGGTGAATAAATTAATTGACTAAAATTAAAAAGGAAAGAAAAGAAAACCTCACTGGATACCCGGGAGGTAACTTGGGCACCAACAACTTACTCTGAAAATTAAAAGAAAAGAATTAAATATGTATTTTGCTTTTCCTATATGATCTACATTTCAAGGTTACTAAATAACCCTAGTTGATGAGGGAAAGTTCATCTTTATAGAAACATTTCATCTAATCAAATGCAGAAGTAATGACAGAACCAGAAAATCACCATTTTGCAATTGCTACTGAAACGCTTAATTCAGGCTAAGATCCTCAATGGATAAAATCACTGGATGAGGGTTGACAGAGAACTTTACAATTGGAGGGACCAGGCTGTCATTACCCGAGCCCATTGATCATCTTAGCATCACTCAAGACAAGAGAGTCAGACACTGCCTCCTGATGTGAGACAATATAAAGGTCACATGCCATCTAAGAAGTATGCTTGCCAGAAAGGATGAACCAGAATCTAGACAAGCATTTAGCACTAACTTCCATTTATTGAAAGAATGGAGGTAGAGGAACACACCAAATGACAGGTTTTCTGACTCTCAGCCAGTGAATAAATCTTTCCACTATACCATTCCTCCTCTCTCTGGTCCTCAGAACCCATAAAACCTGCAATTTTAAGGCCAATTTTCAAAAACCTCCTGTCTCTATCCAAAGCATTCAGGAATGCTTTTATACCTGTCAGCCAGTTCTTAAAGTTGCTGAATCTTGCAATACCAAGTATAGGTCGTCCTGTTCCTGAGCTGTGTCTGAAAGACTGCATGCGAATTTAATTTATTTAGAGGGCAGGGTAATAGCAGAATTTAAAAAACTCTTACGGATAAATCCTTTGATAAAGAGAATGGCCTAAGTTCCAAATTTATTTCTGCTCTTCAGATCAAGTTTGCTTTCAGCAGCCTGCCCTTGCCAAGTGTTAAAGTAGCCATAAAATTCTGAGGAAAAGTCAAGGCTAACTCTAGCTGACTGACTGACACACTGATGAGAAAGGTCAAGGGTATCGTCACCTCAATGACTGAGCACTGGAGAGAGGGTCTTCTTCCTCAAGGCCAATGATGCTTGAGATACCAGATGGTTTCATTTTTCAACTGTGGTCCAAAGAGAGGGTTGAGTTGGGCCAGAATTGCAATCAGC
Source organism: Equus asinus (assembly GCF_041296235.1). Taxonomy (NCBI): domain Eukaryota; kingdom Metazoa; phylum Chordata; class Mammalia; order Perissodactyla; family Equidae; genus Equus; species Equus asinus. Next base: position 10,926,291 of record NC_091798.1, read on the forward strand.
CAACTAAAAGAATAACAGGGGAGAAACAACAACGAAAGTGGTGAAATCATGTTGCAACCAGACCATTTTCAATTAAGATGAAAAAAAGTGCTTTAGTAAAACAAATCTATTCTGTTCAGACCAAACCTTTAATACACTTAAAGTTCATCACACATTGTGCTGATGGGAGCGAGTCTTACAACAAAATGCTTCACAGAGCAGCACCCTGCCTTCATTTCGATACATCTTAACAGAGCGGTGAGGCTCATCAGAGGACATCCTGGTCTTTTCTCTCATTTTCTTAATCTAAAGTATCCCAGGTTTCCTGGATTCATACAGTCTTACCTCAGAGTGTTTTTACCTAATCTCAATTTATCATCATCACAACTTCCAGGCTCAGGGAAAACGGGTGTTAACGTTATCCATTCTCCAGATGCTAAGACCCACAACAGACACGACACATCCATTTTCACTAGTGCAGCCAAGGTTACATTTCAGCCCACATCTCAAAATTAGACGGTAACACTTGAGCTCCCCTTCTCTAATCACCATCACCACTCAAATATGTGACACATTTTTTGAGCCTCAGTGAAGCTGAACCAAGTGGGCATTTAATTTCTCCTGCTTACTTCAGAATCTAGGTAACAAGGTATTCCTCTGTACTGTAGACTAGTTATGGAGGAAGTCCAATGATGTTACATATTACCTCAGGGAGAGAAGTGAAAAGCAGCAGCAAAAGCAAAAAAAAAAAAGGGGGGGGCCCATGGCTGAGTGGTTGAGTTCACACGCTCTGCTTCGGCAGCCCAGGGTTCCACTGGCTCGGATCCTGGGCGTGGACATGGCACTGCTCATCAGGCCATGCTGAGGCGGCGTCCCACATGCCACAACTAGAAGGACCCACAACTAAAAATATACAACTATGTACTGGGGGGATTTGGGGAGAAAAAGCAAGAAAAAAAAGGCAGCAGAGTCAAAATTGTCTTTAAAATGTTCTTATACTGCTCACAAAGTTCTGAATAAACGGCTTTGTATCTGATAGAGTAATTCATACACTTAATGAAGTTTCAGAATCACTGAGTTAAGACCAAAGCAAAGACCAAAAAGAAAAGACTGTAAGCAAATGTCTGGCCATTCCAACCATTCTATATTTTACTTATCAAACAAATATTTGATGAGCACCTACTAGGCTCCCGGCCCCAGGGCTACAAAGGAGAAAATGAACTGTCACTACCCTCACAAAGCTGACGTAACATAAGGTCAGGAAGGGAACAAGGCAGGGTGGAGAACAGAGAATGCTGGCGGTAGTGGGGGTACAACTCTGACAACGTGGTCAAGGAAGGCTTTTCCAGGAGGCAGCGTTCGAGCGTGGACCAGAATGAAAGGACACACACTGCCTTTAACTCCTATTTGAAACTTAGGAACTGACCACAATTCCTCTCATTTTCTGGGAGGAGGTGTGGTAAAGAAGCCCAGCCTCCATCTCCTGATCCGGGAGGGCAGCTTTTAGTAACAAACTGATGCCGCTATCCTCTCAGCGTAGGACATAGGGAACGGCCTTCTAAGGAAAAGGATATATTTCTACAGCAGTCTCCTCCTAAAATTTTAGGGCTTGAAATTCCCCTATAAGAGGAGAACTAGCCGAAACCAACCAGGCCATTATCGGATTGGATCCCTTTTCTTTCATTTGCTGTCATTTTTAGAACTCTTCCAATCAAAGGATCAAAAGGCTGACTCTGATCACCCGTGATCAGACTGCCGGAGAACCTGCCAGCCCCGCACCAGAAGCTTGCACCTACAGACACAACGCCCCACCCTCCCCTCCACACCCCACCAAAGGTGGTTTTGCGACAGGAAGCATGACACCTGAGGAAACTGGGCCAAAAGAGATACCTCAAGCTGACTCACTTTATAAACAAAAAGTTAATTCAGATGAGATTCTCTGATCTGTCTTTAGAACCAGAGTATTAAACGCAAACAAGATACCAAGACTTGTATTTGAGGTTTAACATCTCTCTGTCACTGTAAAAAGGAAGAGGAGGAGAGCACAGGCAGACACACGGAAAAGCTCTGTGACTGCAGGGCACACTGACGGTGCAGAGCCAGGAGTCATGGAAAATTCCACACAGACCCAGGACTTCCCCAATCCCAGCAGGCAACAGAAGCTGACTTTAAAACAATTGTCCGTCTTTTGTTAAGGCTGAAATAACTGGCCAATGCTTAGAAATCTGAACTAAAAATATGTTAGAACCTAAACTAGTCTCTGTCTCCTTTCTTCATCAAAAATGTATAGTACCGAATAAAAACACCATCTCCCAGCACTGTGCATGATGCTGTCTAGCAGTGGTTCTCAATCCTGGCTGCACATGATCATCACCTAGGGAGCTTTTAGAAAATACTGATGCTGGGGCCGGCCCCATGGCCAAGTGGCTAAGTTCGCACGCTCCCCTTCGGCGGCCAGGGTTTCACTGGTTCGGATCCTGGGTGCCGACATGGTAGCGCTCATCAGGCCACACTGAGGCGGCGTCCCACATGCCACAACTAGAAGGACCCACAACTAAAAAATACGCCACTATGTACCACGGGGATTTGGTGAGAAAAAGCAGAAGAAAAAAAACAAGATTGGCAACAGTTGTTAGCTCAGGTGCCAATCTTAAAAAAAAAAAATAATGATGCTATACTTCACATATAACCTTTCTTCTAATCCCCCGAGACACAGTTAAGGAAACTGAGGTAGAGAGAAGCTAAATGATTTGCCTATGGTCACAATACTAATTAGAGGGGAGTGGCTCCTGAACCAAAAATCAGGTCAGACTAATCTTCCCACGACAAAAGTGACCTTCTGAAACATGTTAACTGACAACATTTCAGAAGGCATCAACTTAGCTAAACCTAAACTGTCTGGGAGTTAAGAAAAGAAAGAATCCATCTGCTGCTGACTGATGAAGTGCATCGCAGCCTTTGGTACCCGAGGGAAAGAAGAGAGACCCAGAAGAACAACGTCCACTTTGCTTGCTCAGATTAGGACTCAGGAACTTTTTGAAATTTAATTTTACATACTATTTTTAACGTTTCAAATCAAGCAAAACATCTCACTTAAAAAAAACCCAACAAACCACAGTTTAAGAAAATTCCTTGGGAAACAGCCCAGGCCAGTTCATTTGAAATTTCATGGAGGAATTTTCCCCCTCTAACCAGCTGAGCTCTGTGCCTGCCCTTCCGACTACCACTTGACTTAAAATTTCCCTTTAAAGCTAATAAACATGACGGAGAACTGGAAGGAGAAAAAAAATCCATTCTGAATTGATGGAAGTGGGTAGTGGGTGGAGGAAGAGGTCATATTCCAATGAATCTATTACTTCATGTGTCCAAGAGAACTAAATGTACCCTTCATATTTGCCCAAACTGTTCCACGTCTCCATAACCTGAAGTCCAGACTGAAAACTAACCATCTGAGATCATTCAAACTACTGAGGCAGCTATGGTACAGTAACATCTTTCAAAGAATTACAGAACTGGAACGGACCAGAAGTCAAGTCTCGGTTCCTCATTTTAACAATGAAGAAACTAGGTCCGAGGGAGCTTAAGACCCCACAGTGAAGCAGGGATCGAGCTGGAAGGGGAATCCAGGACTCCCGAGGCCCACTCCACCCCGCTGCTCCCATAGGGTATTAAGGACAAGACAAATGAAGCAGCCTAGCAGTTCTCACTGATCCCACGATCATTTACGAGTGCTGTGCTCCATGTCAGGCTCTGAGGACAGGGGAGGAACCGGCAGGGACCAACTCCCAGGGGTCCATGAGCTTGTGGAGACAAACCAAGGATAGTAGTAGCGTGTGCTTCGATACAGACCAGCACAGGAGCTTTAACTCTACAAACACTCCCTGGCCACTTACCATGAGCTCAGCTCTCGGTTGTTAGAATTCGCCAAGCAGAAATACGCCCTCCCCGCAGAGCAGCCTATGCCCCGCTCTCTCAAACCCTGCTTTGTTCTTTCGTTCCACATTCAGATATGAGAACAGGGAACAAAGGCACGGTTACTTCCCGGTGACGTGCAGATCAAGCGGATAACTGTCCCGCTTCCCTGCTGGAACGGAGAAGTCTGGCTAGGACTTCTCTTCTGATCCTCCATCCCTCCAGGGAGAGCCATAATAGGAGTGATCACCATCAGTGGGCTCCTTGAGAGACAGCAGAGATGCAGGAGGGCACTTGCCCTATCTCCACCAAGACGGACCTCTGTCCAATCCCCTCATCCCCCTCCAATGACACAAATCCTTTCAAGGGCAGCAATGTCATTACATGCTACTGGAAAACACAGGATTCAGAATTACACAGGGCTGGATTTTAATTTCAGCTACACCAAATATTAGTGGAGTGACTCCAGGCAGGTGCCCTTATATCATGAGCCTCGGTTTCCCCTTTTGTAAAATGAAGATGATAATCCCTGTCTCGAGCTGTTTAGAACTAAACAGAGAGTACATAAAAGTGCTCTGTGCAGTAGCTGAAAAAGAGATGTTCAATAAATACTAGTTATTTTCTCTCTTTGTGAGACAGCTAAAAATGTATTCAAGCCACGGCAAGACATACAACCTAATTACTTTACAAAGGAGTTTCTCACATAGCACTGAGTAACTCGCGTCTCCACCTCCTCTCTTGCCCGCACCCCCTCGGTGGTAGGCAGAATTCTAAGATGTTCCCTCAAGGCTGCCATCCCCTGGCATACACACCCTGTCTAAAGCCGGGATGGTGAATGTGATGGGACAGCCACTCCTGGGATTAGATCATGTTATATGGTACCACTGGCTTTAAGAAAGGGGAATCATCCTGAGTGGACCTGACCTAATCAGGCGAGCTCTTAAAAGGGACGAGACTTGCCCTGATGAAAGGCATTTGGAGTGTGTGTATCACTTATGAAGTCACTGCCGATCAGCCCGGAACACACCCTTCAATATGTGCTCTGTAACGCACAACTGAATTCCTTTTTCTCCTTTATAGAGAGCACGATGTGAAGCTTTCTCAGTAGAGGGAGCTGGAGGGACACTGCAGGTGTGGGCTGGAAGTCGGCAGAGTGGGTGTGAGGACATTCTGTGGAGCCGGCACAGGCTCAGGCCCAGAACACGGTCGCTCTTTGATCTTGTAGTCTCGGCCTGGAAGTAACCCTTCTGCGGTGCTCTCGACTCAGAAACCAGAGCCCCTGCATGACCTACACGCTTTGAAGGCCTCCTGCTCACACTGGCACAGGGACTCCCACTGCATACCCACGCCACTGATCGCCTGACCTCCTGCCTGTACTCTAGAGGGTGGCTTAATGCTTGCCCAGCACCTCCACACTAACTCTAGTCTGGCCAAACAAACAAACTTCTCTGCATCTAGTAGGCTAGACCACCCTTCTCCAATGAGGTCTGAATCCCTTCCAGTTTTGTCCTTTCTCAGGTGCTCTCCCTCAGCCCTAGGGTACCACAGACTTTCCTTATATCTTACTAATATGTCATAGTTGATAATAATTATGTTAAACTTGCTCTGTTTAACCTACTGTGTGGGTCCTTATTGGACCCAGACTACAGGATGAGAAGGCTATGATACAAAGGAGAATCTCTGTGGCTGGCTTTGAAGACGGAGGAGCCATATGGCAAGAATGTGGGTGGCCTCTAGGAGCTGAGAGCAGCCCCCAACTGACAGGCAGCAAGGAAATGGGATCTCAGTCCTACAACCACAAGGAACTGAATTCTGCTACAGCCATGGGGGTTTGGAAGAGGGTTGCAAAGGAAAAGGCACAAATCTATTTTCCATTAGCCTTATGCCCACCCCATCTCTACTATGGCTCTTTCACTATGTAGGAATATGCCTTATTTTTGCCAGCTCTAATCTTGAAACATCTTTCCCTTTTTTCCTCCACACTTTCTATACCAGGCCTTTTGGTTCAAAGTCTGTAACAATCCTCTTATCTTCCAAATTATAAAGGAAAAGATTTAAAGTCAGAATAACAAAAATAAACTTTTTCATATAGCAGATAATATATTATGCTGGGCCAGGCACCCAGATTTCCCTTCCACTACAAACAGCCAAGATATTAAAATATTTTAAATGTAGCCATGACAGAAATGTAAGCACTTCTCAGACCTAAGAACTAAGAGAAGGCAAGTACCCACAGAGCAAAATGAAGTGACTGCAGGTTGCTTTCCACACCTTGCGAGCACAGACTAAACCAGATGAACCTGAGCTTTTGTTTTCAGACCTCACAGGGCCTGGGAAACAGTAGACAAAACCCAGGAAGGGAGTCTAATAACAGTTTCATTCCCCACCCCACCCCCCCAAAAAAGCTGAGACTCCCCAAAGGGTTCTATCTTAAAGTAAGGATAAATTAGACACAACTACCTCAAAAGGAATGCTAGGAAAATCAACTCTCTCAAATATAAGCATCAAGAATGAAGGAGAACACTGCCACTGAGAACTGACCTTCATAAAGGTTTGCAACTCAAATTCATTCTACACAGTTTTTTAAAAAACCACATACCAAGAATTTTACTTAATTTAATCCCACACTGGTGATGGCCTTAGGCATCTGGCAGAAGCAATGTAAATCCTTTCTGGAGGAGCCCACCTTCATATCAGGTCGCAAAGAAGTCACACACATAAAATTATAAGGAAAATGAAGAGCTGGCAGTCAAACATAACTAAACACATATGGAAACAAGGCACCATGAGTGTGAGTCAGCAAAGACAGCAAAGAGCAGACACACACCTACAAGGACTTCAGATACTGGAATTATCAGATACGAACTAAAACTAAACTACGTCTAAAGAAATAAGCTTAAAATACGTGCAGGGAGAAAGAAGGAAAGAAACGAGGGAAGAAAGGAATAAGGGAAGGAGGGGGAAACAAAACCGTAAAGGAAGTAAAAACAAGTTGTATAGAAATGAAAATATAATACTTGAAAATAAAAAAGTCAATAGGTGAGGTTCTAGTTCTGGTAATAGCAGAATACTTGTATCAGACTCATTCTATACACAGTAACTGTGATCCCTGAACAAAACGAAAAACACCTATTTGATGATGCTAGAGTGTGTTCAAACGCAGGTAGAAACTGGAGGGGTTTGATCCTCGAAAGAAGCAGGCCACACTGGTACCTTGATATAGCATTTCCCCTGAGGACACCATCTAGGTCAGGGGTGGGGCAGGAAAACTGGAGCACAAGCAAAAACCTGCAGTCTTACTGGCTTGAGGTATCAAAAGATGAAGCTCAGAGCTGCCAGAGCAGTTGGAAATTAAGAAGGAAAATCTCAAAAAGGAGGTGATGCAAAGGGGAGCCCCCAAACCTGCGTATAAATTCCTCTTAACTCCTTGGCTGATCCCTGAACCATGAATGTGCCAGGGAAAGGCCAAGGACTGGTGGAAAACACTCAGAAGGCTGAAAAAACAGAGCAGAGATTTCAGCAGCTGCCTACCCCTGCGGAAAGAAAATTTGGAGCCTAAAGTTAGAGGGGCTCAGTAAACACTTCAGGTTTTCCACGGAAACCCCAGAAGGGCCACACCTTCACGGAGAGCTCACTCTAATCTAAGGGCAAAACTGAAATAAATCTGCCTCAACAAAGTGTAAAATCAATCCTCCAAAAATTTAAGATGATCAATTAATAATTTAACTGCTTGTGAGAACAAAATGTATCCTTTTTCAGAGGAACAGAAAATCCAGAGTCTTGATCCTCTAAAATATCTAGTACCGTAGTCCCCCTTATCCGTCGTTTTGCTTTCTGCAGTTTCAGTTACTGCGGTCAACCAAGGTCTGAAAATAACACTATGTCATCCACCTCATTTCATCCCATCGTGTAGACACTGTATCATCTCACACCATCACAAGAACAGAGGGTGAGCAGAGTACAATATTTCGATAGAGAGCACCCACATTCACATAACTTTTATTACAGTATATTAATTGTTCTATTTTATTATTTATTGTTGTTAATCTCTTACTGTGCCTAATTTATAAATTAAACTTTATTATAGGTATATGTATAGGAAAAAACAGTATCTATAAGGTCTGGTACTATCTGAGGTTTCAGGCATCCACTGGGGGTCCTGGAACATATCCCTCACATATAAGGGGGACTACTCTATTTAGTAAAAAACAGACACGCAGAAAAAAAGAAATGTGATCAACAGCCAAAGACAAAGGAATCACCAGAAACTGATTCCAAAATGACACAAATGTTGCAGTTAAAAGGTAATGACTTTAGGGGCTGGCCCTGGGGCCGAGTGGTTAAGTTCTCACGCTCTGCTGCAGGCGGCCCAGTGTTTCGTTGGTTCGAATCCTGGGCACGGACATGGCACTGCTCATCAAACCATGCTGAGGCAGTGTCCCACATGCCACAACTAGAAGGACCCACAACAAAGAATATACAACTATGTACCGGGGGGCTTTGGGGAGAAAAAGGAAAAAATAAAACCTTAAAAAAAAAAAGAAAAAAGCTAAGGACTTTAAAACAGCTCTTATACAACAAGGCTGGTTGGAAGATGGCAGCATAGGAGGATCCTGAGCTCCACTCCTCCCACAGACACAGCAAATCTACAACTACATGTGGAATAATTTCCTCAGAGGGAGATCTGGAAACTGGCTGAAAAGAACCTCCATAACAAGGGACAACACCAAGAGGAGTGGAAGAGGCAGAGATACAGTCCTGCTGAGGAAAAGAGCACACCTGGCCACGGTGATTCACGGTCAGGAGTGATCTCAAAGGTAGGGAGCTTTTCCTGCAGGAGGGATTCAAGCTCCACATTAGATCCAGCACAGGAGACACAAGACCTGAAAACACCTGGCTTTGAAAACCAGCGGGGAACATGCCCAGGAAAACCAAAGAACTTCAGGAAAAAGAAAACCTGGTCTTAAAGGGCCCAGGCACAGACTCACTCAACTTGGAGATCAGCACAAAAACACCAGGTAGAAAAGTGCATAGCCCATTGGTAAAGGAGACTCACTTACTAAGCTTAGAGCGTCTCCCAGAGAAGCAGGAGACAGCTGGGACACCCCTAAAAACTCTGAGACAGTGGTGGCAACCATTTTTGTGACCTAGTTCAGCTCTGCTGATATCAATGCTGGCAGGTGCCATTTGGGAATCCTCCCTTCAGCCTGTTAGTTGTGGATGGGGCAGCACCCCTCTAGGGCACCTGAGGCAGTCATGTGCAGCCAGGCAGCAGGGCCAACCCATGGGGGCTTGCCCTGCCTGCCCTGCCCACCAATGAGCCAGTAGCAGTTGCCCACAGCCTAGCAACCAGCTACACCAGGGGCGTTCCCTGCCCACAAGTGAGCTCACAGCAGTCCTGCACTACCAGAACTCACAGCCAGGAGTGTGCTCCTCCCAACAACACACCCACAGCAGCCACATGTGGCCAGGACTCGAAATCAGCAAGCCCATGGGCCAGCCCTGCCTACCTGCGTGTCTGCAGCAATTGTGGTCTTGCCAAAACAGAAGAGCACACACAGCTCACAAAGGGGACACCCCTGGAACATTTGGCACAGATGATGAGAGGAAGCACACTGCTGGGCCGCAAAAGACATCTCCTAAATAAGACAACTTTTCCAAGATCAGGAGATGCAGCTGATCTACTTAATACATAGAAATAAGCACAGAGAAGTAGGAAAAATATTTGGAACATATTCCTCTGTCTCCTTAAAGGAACAAGACAAATACTCAAAAAAAAAGAACTAAATAAAACAGTGATAAACAATCTACCTGATAAAGAGTACAAAGCAATGGTCATAACAATGTTTACCAAACTTGGGAGAGGAACAGATGAACAGAGTGAGAACGTCAGCAGGCTTAGAAAATATAAAAAAGAACCAACCGGAGCTGAAGAATACAACAATTGAAGTGAAAAATTCAACAGAGGGAGTTAACAGCGGAAGATAAGATCAGCAATCTGGAAGACAGAGTAGAGGAAATCACCCAAGCTGAAAAGAAAAAGGAATTAAAAAAAAAATGCAGACAGTTTAAGGGACCTCTGGGACAAGATCAAGTGTACTAACATTTGCAATATAGGCATCCCAGGAAAAGAGAGAGACAAAGGGGCAGAGAACTTATTTGAAGAAATAATAGGGGGCTGGCCCTGCGGCTGAGTGGTTAAGTTCGTGCGCTCCACTTCAGTGGCCCGGGGTTTGCTGGTTTGGATCCTGGGTGCGGATCAAGCCAAGCTGAAGCGGCGTCCCACATGCCACAGCTAGAAGGACCCACAGCTAAAAATACACAACTATGTACCAGGGGGCTTTGGGGAGAAAAAGGAAAAAAAAAAACAACAAAAAAGATGAAATAATAGCTGAAAACTTCCCTAACCTGGAGAAGGAAACAGACATCCAGGTACAAGAAACACAGAGAGTACCAAACAAGAGGAACCCAAGAGAAACACACAAGAACACATCATATTAAAAGGTCAAGAATTAAAGATAAAGAGAGACTTTTAAAAGCTTCAAGAGAAAAGTAACAAGTTACATACAAAGGAATGCCCATGAGACTGACTTTTCAGCAGAAATTTTACAAGCTAGAAGGGAGTGGCATGATATATTCAAAACACTGAAAGGAAAAAATCTACAACTAAGAATACTCCACTCAGCAAGGTTATCATTCAAATGGAAGGAGAGAGAAGGAGTTTTCTAGACAAGCAAAAACTAAAGGAGTTCATCACCACTAAGCCGGCCTTACAAAAAAATGTTAAAAGGACTTCTTTAAGTGGAAAAGAAAAGGCAACAAATAGAAATAAGAAAATTATCAAAGAAAAATATCACTGGTAAAGGCAAATACACAGTAAAGGTAGTAGATCAACCACTTACAGAGCTGGTAGTATGAAAGTCAAAGACAAAAGTACTAAAATCATCTATATCTACAAGAAGAGGTTAAGGGATACACAAAATTAAAAGAAGTAAAATATGATGTCAAAAACATAAAACGTAGGGGTGGTAAAAAACGTGAGGTCAAACTGAAGAGACCATTAAATTAGTACAGACTGCTAAATACATAGGTTGTTACAGACTAACCTCATGGTAACCACAAACAAAAACCAATAGATACACAAAAAATGAAGAGAAAGGAACCCAAACATAACACTAAAGTCATCAAATCACAAGGGAAGAGAGCAGGGAAAGAAAAAAGGAAAAGAGAACAACTACAAAAATATCTAGAAAACAATTAACAAAATGGCAGTAAGTACATACCCAGCAATAATTACTTTGAGCTTTCTCTCTTTTTTTCTTAGTGAATCTAGCTTAAGGTTTGTCAATTTTGTTGATCACTTCAAAGAAGCAGCTCTTAGTTTCACTGATCTCTTCTATTGCCTTTTTAGTCTCTATTTCATTTATTATCATTCTGATTGTAAATGGACTAAAGGCTCCAATCAAAAGACATAGGGTGGCTGAACGGCTGAAAAAAGCCCAAGACCAATATATATGTGCCACCTACAAGAGAAACACTTCAAATCTAAAGACACTCACACACCAGAAGTGAAGGGATGCAAAAAGATATTCCATGCAAATGGAAACAAAAAGAAAGCTGGGGTAGCAATACTTACATAAGACAAAATAGATTTTCAAACAGAAAGCCTAATAAAAGACAAAGAAGAGCATTTATCTAATGATAAAAGGAATGATCCAGAAGAGGATGCAACACTTGTAAATACCTATGCACCTAAATACATAAAGCAAATGTTAACAGACATAAAAGAAACTGATAGTAACGCAATAATAGTAGGGGACTTCAGCACCCCACTTATGTCAATGGATAGATCATCCAGACAGAAAATTGATAAGGAAACACTGGCCTTAAATGACACATTAAACTACATGGACTTAATAGATATATACAGAACATTCCATCCAAAAACACCAGGGGGCCAGCCTGGTGGCTCAGAGGTTAAGTGTGCACGTTCTGCTTTGGCGACTCAGGCTTCACTGGTTCGGATCCCGGGTGCGAACATGGCACCACTTAGCACACCATGCTGTGGTAGGCATCCCCCATATAAAGTGGAGGAAGATGGGCGTGGATGTGAGCTCAGGGCCAGTCTTCCTCGGCAAAAAAGGAGGAGGATTGGCAACAGATGTTAGCTCAGGGCTAATCTTCCTCAAAAAGTAAAATAAAATAAAATAAAATAAATTGTAAAAAAAATTTAAAAATTAAAAAAAAAAGAAGAAAAACAACAGAATACACATTCTTTTTGAATGCACATGGAACATTCTCCAGGATAGAGCACATGTTAGCCACAAAACAAGTCTCAATAATTTAAGAAGACTGAAATCATATCAAGCATCTTTTCTGACCACAATGGTATGAAACTAGAAATCAACTACAAGAAGAAAGCTGGAGAAGTCACAAATATGTGGGGAGTAAACAAAATGCTACTGAACAACTACTGGGTCAACAAAGAAATCAAAGGAGAAATTAAAAAGTACCCAGAGACAAATGAAAATATGACATACCAAAATCTATGGGATACAGTAAAAGTGCTACTAAAAAGGGAAGTTTATAGCATACACGCCTACCTCAAGAAACAAGGAAAATCTCAAATAAACAATCTAACGTTACACCTAAAGGAACTAAACAAAGAAGGACAAAGCCTAAGATCAGTAGAGGGAAGAAAATAAACTAAATAGAGACTAAAAAGACAACAGAAGAGATCAATGAAACTAAGAGCTGGTTCTTTGAAGAGATCAACAAAATTGACAAACCTTTATTTAGCTAGACTCACTAAGAAAAAAAGAGAGAACGCTCAAATAAATAAAATCAGAAATGAAAGGAGAAATCACAACAGATATCACCAGAAATACAAAGGATTATAAGAGAATGAAAAAAGCTTTTCCTATGAAAAGCTATGCGCCAACAAATTATATAACCTAGAAGAATGGTTCAGTATTAACTCTCAGTAGACTATGAAAAGTTAAGAATGCATATTGCAATCTCTAGAACAACACTAAAAAGGAAAATACAAAAATGTATAGCTAAAAAGCCCTTAGACGAATTAAAACAGAATACTAAAAATAGCCAATCTAAAATAAGGTATAAAAAGAAGAACAGAGGAATAAAAAACAGATGAGACAAACAGAAAACAACAAAACAGTGGACCCAAACCTAGGTATACTAATAATTACAGCAATTGCATATGGAAAATCATTTGCCACTTGAAAGGCAAAAACATTCAGAATGGATAAAAAAGTAAGACCCAGCTATAGGCTGTCTGCAAAAAGGCACATTCTAAATATAAAGACAGGGATGCAATAAGCATAAGAAAGGTGGTATGATTATTAATATCAGACAAAGTAAAAAACGAGTCAAGGAGTATTACCAAGGATAAACAGGGATATTTTACAATGATAAAAATGTCAATTCATCAAGACATAACAGTCATAAATGTGTATGCTCCTAATAACAGAGTTTCAAAACATATGAAACAAAAATGGAAAGAATTAAAAAGAGAAACAGAAAAATCCACAAGAACAGCTGATGATTTTAATACCCTCTCTCAGTAATTAATACAAGTCGACCAGAAAATTCAGTAAGGAAATAGATGATTTCAACTACCATGACCTGATTTTTATAGAAGACAACACTCAACAACCACAAAATATACATTCTTTTCAAGTGCACACGATGGGCATCTACATAAACCGTATGATGGGCCATAAAATAAGTTCAAAAGATTGGAATCTTATAGAGTGTATCTTCTAGAAAAGCACCAAATATCTGGAAATTAAACACCACATTTCTAAAAATGAAAACACAGCATCATCAAAATTTGTAGGCTGTAGCTAAAGCAAAGCTTAGAGAGAATTTTATTCCATTAACTGCTTACATTTAAAAAGAACACAGGTTTGAAATCAATGATCTAAGTTTCCACTGCAAGAAGCTAGAAAAAGAGCAAATTAAGCCCAAAGTCAGGAGAAGGACGGGAATAAGAAATAAAAGAAAATCTAAATAAATGGAGAGAGAACCATGTTCATGATTAGAAGACTCAGTATTGTTAAAATGTCAGTTCTCTCCAAATTGATCTAGAGATTGAACACAATCCCAATTAAAATCTCAACAAGCTTTTCTCTTTTTAGAAACTAACAAGTTGATTCTAAAATTCATATGGCTATTTTAGAACAGCCAAGTAATTTTGAAGAACAAACATGGGGGACTTACGCTTCTTGATTTCAATATAAAGCTACAATATTCAAGAGAGTGTGGTATTGTCATAAAGCCAGACAGAGATCAATGAACAGGAGGGGTAGTCCAGAAACAGACTCACATATACATGGGCAAATCATTTTGAACAAAGATGCCAAAGTAATTTAATGGAGAAAGGAAAGTCTTTTCAGCCAATGGTGAAGCAACAACTGGGTATCTGTATTGGGAAAACAACAAAACAAAGCTTGACCCCACCATTCTAGCGCCTGTGGCCCTCGGAAGCGGTCACGCCTAACTGCCAAACTCTCTCCACTGCCAAGGCATTGTGCAAAGCCTTCAGGACCGAGTCCTTGCTTAGTAACAGGAACTAGGAGAACTAAGTTCAACAGGTCTCATTTCTTAGTTTACCTCAACTTTTGCCAGAAAAATTTTTTCCAAACCTCCCAGAACCATTTATTACGGCCCAAATTCTATCACCACTTGATCCAACTTCCTGTCCTTCCCTTTCTTCCAAACCCTTGCACTGTGTTTTCCATCACTTGCTCAACTGTCTGCCACTCACTCACACACCTCCTATTCACACACTTCCCGTGTCGCCCACAGCTTCACTGAAACCTGGCTCCCCCAGAGGCTCTCTCAAGCGGAGAAGGCTGCTTGTTCTTGCATCAGCTAACTCAGGCTTTGGCAACGGGGTTAGCAACTTCCTTGCTCTCTCTGTGCTGCATCCAGACACTCTCTCCCATCCTTGTGGAAAACTGACCTCTTTGGGGTGTACGCCTGCTGATTTTACTACCCTCCCATCCCTTTTTACAGTCCAGACACTCTCTCCCATCCTTGTGGAAAACTGACCTCTTTGGGGTGCACGCCTGCTGATGTTACTACCCTCCCAGCCCTTTTTACAGTCCAGTCACTTGCCCTTATTTAACAGTGGAGGCTCGAGGCTGCCCTTTTCTGGCTCTTCCTCATCTGTACACCTATGTTGGCACTCTCCAGATTTGGCCCTATCCTCTCGTCTCTTCTCTCTCCATCACTTCCCTTAGGGTAGGGTTTCTCAACCTCAGCACTATTGACATTAGGGGCCAAATTATTCTTTGCTGGGGGGAGTGCACTCTCCTGTGCAGTGGAGGATGGTCAGCAGCATGCCTGGCCTCTACCCACTGGATGCCAGCAGCAGCCCCAGTAGAGAACGACTGTCGGAGGAAATTGCATAATTCTCAGGGCCTCAATTCTCTCTCCCTATTTCCACTTTCCCACTTGACATCTTTTAGAAGTCTCACAGTATCTCAATCTTAGCATTACCCAAGTGAACTTTTATTTTGAAATTCATCCTAACCCAAGTCTCCATCTTAGTAAATGGTTCAAACCAGAAACCTGGGAGCCATCTGACTCCTCCCACATCCAATCCATTGGCAGGACCAATAAACTGTACCTCTCAAATCTATGCACCTCGCTTCATCTTCACTACCATCACCCCAGACCAAACCACTGAGATTTCTCACCCTCATGAATCTAAGAACCTTCTAACTGGTGTCCCCGCTGCCACGCTGGCCTCCAAGCAGTCTGTTCTCCACAGAGCAGCCAGTGATCATCCCACCCAATCTCTCCTTTATTAAAAACCTGGAAAGATTTCCTATTCACTTTATATAAAACCTAAAGCCCTTACCCCAGCCCATAAAACCCGACACAACCTGGCCGCCCTGCCTAAATCCCAAACCTGCCACTCCCTGCCTCACCAGTAAACCCCAGTCACACAACTCTCCCAGAACATTCCAAGGTCCGGACCCCTCAGTGTCTCCGCATTTGCAAAGACCCTGACTGCAGTTCCCCCCATGGCTGACCCCTCCACAAACAGGCTTTCTGTAATCACCCTAAATAAATCTCTTTCTCTCTCCCACTGCCCCTATTGTTCTCTGTTCAATCGCAGCACCCGTTTGGCCCTTTAAAGCACTTTCTCACTTTATTGCAACTTGAGAACGACTTGGCTGCTGCTGCTGTCAATCTGCTTGATTGACTCCCCTCACTAGACGGTCAGCCCAGGAGGGCTGGGGTCCGGTTCCCTCCTGGATATCCAGGAACTGGCACAGAGTAGGTGTTCTATGAAATGCTTATTGGATGAATTCCAGGTGAAGGTGGATAACAAGCTGCGCAACAACCAACCAACCATAAATAAGAGAGACAAACAGAAAAACCCAATGAAAGGAACACATAAATTAGCTAAAACAACACACGGCTTCCTTTGGCTGTCCATGCGGGAGCTCTAAGCTGAAAGGAGCAAGGGCAGAAGGGCCTCACATTTCAGGAACAAGTTTAACTTGAGTTACGCACTGCTTTCCATTACTGTTGCCGCTGTCTCCTTTTATTAGCAGACATCACCAAATGAGATAGGAGAGACACACACACAAATTACCAATCTGTGGAGAGACAGAGACGGACATTCCACCTATACAAAATACATTTTCTGTCCTGAAGGAGCTTCAAAGCTAGAGGGAAGACAGAGACCACCAACCAGAAGGTCAACAGAAGGTCAAATAAAACACAGTGCTTCCACTGGCCAAGACAGGACAATCTGAACCAACAAGGCCACTAATTATACTGGATTGAAACACATCAAATATGTTTAAATGTATCAGATCATAACGATACTACCACAAAACAAAAATTGTTGTTCGCCATTGGAAGATGCTGGGGAACCAATTCATTATGTTGAAAACTGGTAAGGAAAGAGAAAACCACATATATATCCTAGCTTTCCTTTATGAACTGTTTTCAGTTATCTGGATAACGAAATAGTTGATGAAGTAAATCTTTATTTATGGACATATTCTAGCTAATGAATAAACAAGAAATTTAAAAAACAGAACATCATTAATGATGTTAACAACTCAAAGAAAAATCAGACATTATGGGGGCCAGCCCCGTGATGCACAGGTTAAGTTCTCATGTTCCGCTTCTCGGTGGCCTGGGGTTCACCGGTTCAGATCCCGGGTGTGGACATGGCACTGCTTGGCACGCCATGCTGTGGTAGGCGTCCCACATATAAATTAGAAGATGGGCACGGATGTTAGCTCAGGGCCAGGTTTCCTCAGTAAAAAAGAGGAGGATTGGCAGTAGTTAGCTCAGGGCTAATCTTCCCCAAAAAAAGAAAAAGAAAAAGAAAAATCAGACATTATGTACCTCCCAATGAAAGCCTCAACACCATTTATGAAACAACTTACCAAAAAGCTGAACCTGAAAAGTGACCTAGCCCCTAGCCATGACTACCAACTTAGAGCAAACACAGAAGAAAGAAGAACATGTTAAATGACACCATGGTTATGCAATTAACGAGGACTAGACTCTGGAAAACTAAGGGGCAAACACTCAGGTTTTTCTATTAAAATATGCAAGAAAAAAAAGAAAGAGATATGGCGAAGAAACCAATCAAGAAAGACTTGGAAGACACATTCACCAATCGCAATGCATGGTCTTTATGTGCATCTTCAATGAAACAATAAATGTAAAATAAATAAAGAGACAACCAAGGAAATTTAAATATAGGATATTTGATGATATAAAGGAATTAACTTTTCTGTGTGTGATAATGGTATTGTGGTTATACTTGCAAAAAAGAATGATTATCTTTTAGAGATATATATTGCAATATTTATAGATAAACTGATATGTCTGGGGTTTGCCTCAAAATAATCTCAGGCAAAGGGGGAAAGTATGTGGATGAGACAAGATGGGCCATGAGTTGAAAATTTTTGACAGTGGGTGACAGGCAAATGAAGGTTCATTATACTATTCTCTCTACTTTTGTAGAGAGCATACAGTAGGTCTTAAAAGTCCAAAAAAAAAAAAGTTTAAAAAAACCCCCAAATATGCTATAGTAAAAAGCATCCCAGAAACTGACCAGCTTGTGGCTACCTGGTTGGAAACCAAAGTGGAGGACCCTGGCCCTAGGAGGTGATCCTGTCCTGTGGCCAAACTGGTTCCAGAGCCAGGACCAAAGCAAAGCTGGGCTCAGCTGTGGATCTGCAAATTCCTGGACAAGTGGGCCAAAGTTCCTGTAGGCTGGGCAGGTCCTTGTGTGATCGCGAGTGTTAGGAGGCTGGAGGGGTGAGTGAGGGGGGAACTTGTTTAGGGTCACAGGGGTTTACGGGAATGAGTAGATGAGGGAACTTCTCTGGGAAGTGACTGGGGCTTCCCTGGCTCTTTATTTGTTTACCGCCTGTCTCCCCTCACTAAGGAGGGCAGGAAGATATGTCTGTTTTATTCATTCACTGCTGTATATCCAGTGCCTGGTACACAGTATACTCTAAATACATACATTATGTGAATGCATTCTAATAAGGCCCAACAAAATACATGCTACAACAGCCTTGTAAGTAAACTGTGCTTACAAGTAACATACAGTTTTTTGAATCAAAATAATTTACTAAAAAAAAAAATCACTGGTAATGTTACTTTACATTTTTCTTGTCCTTCGTACGTTTTTACACACAGCATCTTATTCAAAAACTCACAAAGCTATTGTACAACGTAATCAGACCAAATATTATTCACCCCAGCAGAACAAAGTCACTACTTCTTTTTCTATATCACTCTGCTGGTAAGATTTATAATTAGTCAAGTTCTACAAACACAGCACATTTTCCAAAAAGGAAATGTATCTTCACAATACAAAATTTCTAATTTACCTTGAAGATGATGTGAGTTTTGTGACTCTGGGTAAGCCACAACATAATTGGACATTAAAAACTGACTTAAGACCAAGAGAAAGTATAGAAATAGTGACTAATAGGATTGTATGCTTAAGAAACAAAAGTGATCTTGTGCCTCAAAAAGGGAACCAGATGTATAATATTCAGACCTGCCTCTGCTGAACTATTAACATAAACTGGTTCTACTGGCAGAGATCCTGATTTATTCAGAGCTCAAACAAGTTATGCCCCATGGAATCAAATCTTAAACTAGAACAAACTGGAAAGAGAAAAAAATTGCCACAAACAGAAGGCTATTTAAAAGTCCATGAATGCATTTCAAAACATGACTTTGTTTAGGAAATACAAAGTCTCTTTGGGTGTGTCTTACTTCAAAAGAGGTGTTTTAAGAAAATATATTTACTAGTGCCAAACAGTGAAGCTTTCTTTGAATTTCAAATTTAATTTCTTATAGAATCTCACTCCTTTGTGGAATGAGGTATGTAAAATATTTGGTGTTAGAATTCCACTCATATGTTTCAGGCAAATATTTTGCTAAACAGAATATATGATCAGGTTTCAAAGAAACAAAATGAAAAAATAATTTCATAGTCTGTACTACCCAACTCATTTCCCCACAAAATGGCCTCCAAAAGCATCTAATGTTGGAACACTGTACTACCTTTATTAACACACTGATGACACTACTGATCCACTGTCAACAGAGCAGTCACCAGCCCTGTGGAACAAAGGAAAAAATGGTCTAAAATCCAGACAGCAAGAGGTAAGGGTTCATGGAGTTCTCAATCGAGTCACTAGGACTCAAAGGGAAATAATTTCCAACCAAGTCCAAATATTCATTTTACGCTTGAAAATTAAAAATGAGGCTAATTGGAAAGGTTTTTTCCTCTTTGTTTTAAAGAGAATATCATAAAAATTAACCAAATTTCAAAGATGATGGAGGACCAGAAAGTTACAAAACATCTCTGTTCCGTCTCAGTTTAATCTCAGGTCGTTCTTCTGTGTGACCATTTTCTCTTTTTTAAGACCTCACCATCAACCTTACTGCTCATGCCGCAGAGAGCTTCAAAAAAATAAAAACAAAGGCCTTTTCAATCACAGGACCATTCCCTGGCTCCTGGATGGACACAGAGCTCCCTTGTTCGGATTTCTACGGGAGATTCAGTAGGACAGGCTGGTGTTCAGTCACCCTTACTAAAAGCATGAGTTCTTATGATGCATGTACTTCTCATTTACTCTTCAGAGATGAACACGGCTGGTATAAGAGTTCCCTTCACATGTTACCTGTCAGACACCCATTCTGGAGGCTGAGCTATCACCTGAAAAAGCCTCTTACCTCTCCAACCAGAAGAAAGGCTAAAGAAGCCCAGTGGAGAAAGCCTCATCATCTAAGCCCCAGCGCTGAAGCAGCCAAACACCACCATCACCGCTCAGCAAAGCTTGTACAGTGCATTATGACTCAGCTGTAAATTCTCAAACCTGCTCTTAAACACGTGACTGAATGATGGGCCAGACAGCCAAAATTCATGGTATTAACTCTGTCAGGGTAGATTTTGATCCAGGCCAAGAACTAGAATTGGCTCATCCCCACATTCTTCAAAAAACCTTAGTGAAAAGCCCCAAGATATAAGAAATTCATAGACTCAGAATCACAGAGAGCCATGGCCTTTCACCACAGGAACAGAATTGCTGCTTCCTACCTCATTCGGGCATTAAACAATAGTTTGGCCAACACCAATACTCTCCATAGAAGGTGGCCTTGGGAAACTAGAAAGCTTTCTTCTAGAAAAGAGAATCACTGGTTCAAAACTCTAAAAAGAAATCCCTAAAAGGATACATTTAATGGCATGTGAAATATACTTCAATTAAAAGAAAAAGGAAAAACAGAAATCGTAAGGCCTTTGAATACCCTGAAGTGGTTTTCTCCATGAACTGATTAATACTGTTTTTTCTGGAGCTTGACTCATTCCATTCTTCAGAGCTGAAACCATCTTTAAAACAGTTCAACTGCAGTTCTGCCATTGCTGATGCTCATGAGGATAAAGAACAGTATTCCAAAAATGTGTTAAGCAATTACCTTACATATCCCAAATAGTTTTCATTCAATGGTTTATATAAACTATATAATCTTTTCAAGTAGATGCTAATTATCATACTTTGACATAGTGTACAGTGAATTGTTTAAAAAAGTTATCCTTACTGTACTTGATTACAATTCTAACTCAACTTCTGTTCACCAAATAAACAAAAAACTCACAATAAAGAAGGCTTTATTCAAACACATGGATAAAGAGAAGAGATTAGTGGCTACCAGAGGGGAAGGGGGTGGGAGGATTTGCAAAAGGGGTAAAGGGGCACATATGTACGGTGACGGATAAAAATTAGACAACTGGTGGTGAGCACAATGCAGTCCACACAGAAACTGATACATAATAATGTACACCTGAAATTATACAATGTTATAAACCAATATGACCTCAATAAAATAACTGGGGAAAAAAAAAAGAATGGCTTTACTGGCTTCCTAGTGAGATATTTAAGTGAAATGAGCAGGCCTAAATACTTCACAAGAGAAAAATATAAAGTAGTGCAATGACCATTTCCAGCTGATTATAAGCTTTAAATTTATGCCAAATAAATTACACTTGTAATACCAGAAGAACAAAGCATCTGCACAGTTCTTATGTAAATATACTGAACATAGGAAAAGTGTGCTATTTCCAGCTCTAGGACATGATTTCTAGCTGTTACATGAGGGACACGGTCCAATGAAACAAAAGTGTAAAGCTGCACATCAGTCATGCTCCACTGATCTAATTTTCAATCACACAAACTACAAATACAAAGAGTAACTGCTTATTATGCCAGGATAAAACTACTTATAAGAGAAACATACTTACAAGAGATAGCAGCAAACTGAACAGGTCACCAACATGGTGATGATAACTCTAAAAAAAAAAAAAGAAAAATGCAAACATCATTAGATAACCAGCAAACTACGCAGACATGGTTGAAATCTCCTCCCCATGTTATCAAACTGGCAAGGACGGTGCACCAAGAAAATGGATCTGAATCTGTTCAAACACTGGCAGACTGCAGTGGGCCCCGGGGGCACTAGGTAGAAGTTTAAGAACGTAACTAACATTTGTATTTAAAGGGATGTGTATTGGGGCCAGCGGGGGAGGCAGGGCGCGAGAGTGCATAGTGGTAAAGTTCGTGCACTCCACTTCAGCAGCCCAGGGCTTGTGGGCCCAGTTCCTGGGCGCAGACCTACATACTGCTCATCAAGCCATGCTGCAGCAGCATCCCACATACAAAATAGAGGAAGACTGGTAACAGATGTTAGCTCAGGGCCAGTCTTCCTCACCAAAAATAAATAAATAAATAAAATAAAGGGATGTGTATTGATGCCACAGCTTAGAGGTCTAATCCAAACCCATCTGAAACTGAACAGAAAAGGCTGCAGCGACAATCAGTTCTGACTTCCAAGGAATGACCCTCTTTGGTAGTATTCTCTGTAACGAATACACTTCTAAAAATATGACTCCCTAGCGTTGACCTCTCCCCATCTCCATTCCTGTCTGAAAACAGTTAAACTTGGATCTCTAATCAGCTGAATTTCAACATTTCTAAAATTTAACTCTCTTCCCATTTCTCTTTGCAGAGGCTCTCTTTATGAATCTCTGACTCCCCAGCAGCAGCTCTGCCATCTCCACCCAGCCGACCCAGCCTCAAATCCGTCACCTTTTTGCTCATCCCTTCTCTGTACCCTCAGTCACCAAATGCTGTGGATCAGTCCTCTGAAGCATCTCTCCCTATGCAGATTTCTTCCTTTCTATTCCACTGTTAGCACTCAAATTCGTCAGGTTTGCCTGGCTCAACTAACTGTGAGAATATTAAAAACTTTCTTTCTCCTCCTTTCCACAATCATCTCGGATTAATCTTTCTAAAATGTTCTTTTCATCACAGCACTCTGCAGCTTAACACCTTTTAATGCCCCCCATCATCCACAGGAGTAATTTCCAAAGAGGGGTCTCCACACCCCACGGAGTAAGCAAGACTATCTCCTAGAATGCAAGAAGCAAATATCAGAACTCCTATTTATTTTTTGACCCATCCTGTAGAAGTTCTGTGTGTATTTTATGTGGCTAATGTATTGGCATATTCATTCATTCAACAGGTTTTCACTGAGTGTCCAGTATGCACCAGGCTCTGGTGAGAGGGCAGTGAACAAAACGGATGAAAACCCCCACCCTCCCGAAGTTTACACCAGAGTGGGGGAGACAGACAACAAACAAGATGAACAATAAACAAACAACAACTACCTCTCTATCTATGGTCAGTAGCCAGATTGTCCTTAAGGGCTGATGGAGAAAATAAAGCAGGAAAGACGAATAAGGGAGTTGGAGGGTGGAGTTGCAATTTTAAAGAGGGTGGTCAGGAAAGGACTCTGCGGAGGTGGCACGTGAGCAACATGGAGGTGAGGGAGTGCTCCAGGCAAGGGACTAGGAAGGGCAAAGGCTCCAGGGGAGAGGGGACCTGGCATTCAAAGGGGAAGAGGCCTGTGTGGCTGAGCAGAGCAGGCAGAGCCCAGCAGGTGAGGTAAGAGGCACACTGCAGTCCCTGAAAGGAAAGGGGAAGGTATTTGGAGGGATTTGAGGGGAGAAGCGACAAACCCTAACTCAAATTCTATTGGGATCTTGACGCTGGGTGGAAATAGACTGGGGGAAGAGGGGCAAAGGGAAAAGCAGAGAACCAGTTAGGGGGGAACCGCAATCACCCGATGGACCAGGCTGGTAGCCGCGCAGGTCATGAGAACTGGTCAGAATGGATATATTTTGAAGGCCGATTCTTCAAAACAGAACTTTTACATTATGCTTATAATACATAAATAACTATGTATGAGGTTTGTGCTAAAAGCTTTGACAGGTGCACAATAAATCTGTTTGATTTACGGAATCAAGTCCAGCTCCTCACTTGCAGTCAAGTCCCTCCACGCACGCTCCTCACCTCTCTCTACTCTCAAACAGCAGCTCTTCATTCCTGAACACAGGTGCCCTCACAGTCCCCTCCCCCCTACAGGTTTATCACTCTCCATTCCAAGCTTTTGCTCATCTTCCTTCAGTCCCTTGTCCTAAACTGGAATCCCTCGTCTGTCTTCTGTCTTCCTCAAAGGGCCATCTCAGCGCTGAAACAGCCGAGGCTCCGTTGTATTACCTGCTTAACAGTTTCTTATCAAAGCTCCCTCACTGAAATAGCGGCTCTGAATGTCCTGCTGCTTAGGTAATGCTCGCTGAAGGACTTAGAAGAGTCAGCATGACTGTGATTTATTTGCAAACAGTTCAGCAAAACTGTGTGTGTGTATAGGTGTATATGTGTACATATAGGTGTGCATGTGTCCATACAGGCGTATATGTTTACACACGTATTCATGGACAAAGCAAATGTGAACGCTACCAACTACTGAATGGAGGAGCTGGTGTACAGCGCTTGTACTCCTCTTTCTACTGTGCTGTATGTTTGAAAACCTGGAGCTGACTAAACTTCCTGGCACCCGTCCCGGTGCTCCAGCCCACCCCTCCCCGACACCGAGCACACAGGGAGCCCCCTGAGAAAGCCTGAAGTGTTTAGAGAATCTGTGGATTCCTAAAGAGAAGAGAGGGACATCATGGAAAACAGGACTGGTCAGCAAAGCTGGTTCCAGGCACAGACCAGGTTTTACCTGCCCTTTTCAGCTGCAAGCAAGAGTGAGCGAGAGGGGCTGGATGAGAAGAGCTCTGGCTCTGGCCGGTTCTTCTCCCTGCCTCACCCTGTTTTCTGCAGTGACGCACAGGGGTCTCACAGGGAGGGAACCGAACCTCAGTCTCCCTTCTTCCCCGCTCACACAGCACCTTTACTTATCGCTTTAAATAAGATGTTTCTAATCCTTCAAATCAGAAATGCTCTCAGAAATTAAAAATTCATCATAGTCCTTGAAGCAATTCAGCTCCATTGTGTATTTAAAAAAAAAAATTGATTTGCAGTCTTTTCAGGAGGCAAAGGGGAACTGGTACTAATATTTCCATTTTACTTGGAGGAAATGGGAACATGGAAAAGTTAACTAAACCGTCCAAGGTCACAGGGATCAGAAGCAAGGCGCAGTGTTTCTCAAAGTGTAACACAGTAACTCCTAGGAGACACTCTGTGTTTTAAGACCTGCTCAATCCTGCCAAGAGCAGGAAATGCAAGGATGGGGGTGGGGGCTGTGAATGAGACCCGGATAATATTTCACCAGCAGGTCAAATACCTGAATCATGACACTAGGGCTGGAAACGGAGGGGCTCACATAATACAGGAGGGGTTTCACAACCCTGGATAACAGTAGTGGCATCAGGCCCCAAGGCTGGGTATGGTGGACCCCAAATCAGGTGGATTGGAGCCTTTAAGAAAGGAGTGGTCAATGCCACCAGCGCATTAATAAATGCTTTTCTGAGTATGAAGGCTGGAAAGGCAGACAGTACAGTAACGAAACAACTGAAGACAGAAACACAACAAAGAAGTACTTTGCTGTTCTCTAACTCCAGTAGGAGAAAAAAGTCTGAAGAAGTGAAATTTGGTTAATACAAATTAGTTTAATAACCCCAGAATTCTGACACTCTCCATCATCTATTATAGGTTGGAGAGATGAGCACATATAACTGCTGTTACGGGGGGAGGAGAGTAAAGGAGGACCAAATGCTACCCTAGAAACTCATCTACCATTTTTCCTTTTGAAACAAATTATGATTTACTTTTAAGCTAGACAGAAGTAATAGGTCTAATATAAGGTTATTCCAGAGGGCAGAAGGGGCTCAGGGCACAAAATATTAAGGAAATAATAGCCTTTTCTTCCTTTAATAAAGCTAATAGAATTATCCACTCAATAGATATGTGAGTGCCTACTGCGCAGGCAAAGGACTGTGAAGCCACCAATTAGTTTCAAAGAATAAAGCAAGAGATGGTGTTTCTGACAAACTGAGACTTCAGTCTAAGTTTCACCACCCCCCGCCCCGATCTTGTGCTGAGAAAACATGACTAAAAGGCAAAAGAGGAACCAGAAAGAGGGTGTTCCAAAGCCCCTCTGAAGATAAAGGTCTATTTCATACTACAATAAAAAGTCTACTTACAGAACAAATAAAGCTCCATTTAACAAAGAAGTCTGGGGAAAAGTGTCTTTCTTAACCCGTCGTTCTAAGAACTTGTTACACTCCCTACGCGGGCGGGAGCGCCCTCCGACAGGTATGACGCAGGGCATGCTCAACAATACCTCCTGCTGTGCCGTAATTAATCTCGCTTTAGATCAGGCCCCAAGGACCTCCTGGCGCCCACTAGATACAAGGCCTGGGCTCAGCGTCGTTGCACAAGCTTGTCCTGTGCAACTGCGACAACATGTGGAGGCAGAGAGGGCGACTTCTGCTTTATTTATTGGATCCTTTCCTTTAAGTTTAGACAAATGAGGCCTCACTCGGGTGGAGGGGCAGGGCTAAACGGGGAAAAGTCGTCTAGGGACGAACCCCGACTTCTCCTAGGGTCGCTAAAGAGCCATTTCCGACTGCACGCTCCCCACACATGACCGTGATGAGAAAAAACCCCCCTAGAACTCCTTCCCCAGCGGGTCCAGGAGGTCCCCTGAGCAAACTTGGGCCGGGGACACTGACGCTGCTGCGACCACGAAGTCGGGGTGCCGCACGGGGGTCGGGGCCTGACTCTAGAGTGGGGGCCACGCCAGCAAGGTCGCCCCCGCCCCCGGCCGGCCGGTCCTCCCCGCGCGTCCCTCGCACACTCACCCCCGGTTGGGACCCTTAGGGATGAACCAGGGCACCAAGAAGCCGACGAAGCCCCAGAAGACGCTCATCACGATGAGAGGCACCGTGAGGCCGCTGTACGCCATGGTCGCTGCCCCAGCCGCCAGCCCCTGCCCGGCGGCCTCACTCCGGTCCCACCCGGAAGTGTCAACACCGGGCCGCGTGACCTGCGCGCGCAAGGCCCCGCCTCCCGCGCCCCACGTGACCCGAGCGCCGACTCCACCCCCGGCGCTGAGAGACAGAGCCCCGCCCCCACCTGGCCGGTCTCGGGGCTGCAGCTCCTTCGGGGGACGTCGCTCATCCCCGAGCGCCGGAGCTAAGGGTCAAGTCATGGGGGGCTCAGCAAAGTTTTCTGATAAGAACATGGCCCTTTTAGTAAGAGAATGTAGTTATTTACAGCTTTATCGTCTTTTTATGCAACAGACAGATATGGAGAACTTATCAATAGTTAAGTTACTCTCCTGAATTCCTGTATGTCAGGCACTGGGCTGTGAGCTTGAAGTGCTGGAGCTGATCGAACACTTCACTACAGCCTATGAGGTAGTTATAATTATTATCCCCACTTTGCAGTTGCAAAAAACAGGCCTAGGGAGGAGGTCGAGGATCTTGCCCACAGTCACACAGCTAGTTAGTGGTAGAGCCAGGATTCAACCTGAGGGTGTGATATTCCAGATCAGTGCTCTTACTACTACACTACTGTATATTTTGTGCACTGTGCCAGGTTCTGGGGTTACAGAAATCAATGAGATCCCCCTCGGAGTTCACAGGCTGGTGAGGAGATGGACTCGCCACCAGGCCGCTGAGTGCAGTGTGAAGGTAGAGTGGACCAGAGTGCACAGCTTCCCACCCCAGCCGGTCCTGAGCTGAGCCTTGAAAGCAGTAGAAGTTAACCAGAGTAGTAAGGAAAAGGTAAACATGACATTTCTAATGCTTGCCAAGGATTTTCGCACATGTTAATGATAGTTTGTGACAACCTTGAAACAGAGGAGGAAACCAAATCTCAGGTTAGGAGCTTGATAAAGCTCACCGACAGAAGCAAGATGGAAACATCTATAAACTAAATGCAGCGTGCTTTACCATGGACTGCAGTGTCCCTGCGATAGTCACTTTTCCTTACCTCGAATGACTTCTTGATTTCTTTCTTCACCAATAGGATGGATTCCTGGATTAAATGAGAAGTTGGACTAATAATCTTTAACATCTGTAGCGACTCTTAAACATGATTCCAAGCCTTTACTGACCAACAAGGTGGGGAACTAGTCATCTTTGCGCTCATACTGCTGCCCCAAAGACTCAGCGTCCGCAGAAATTCCATTGTCCTTAAGTTCCAGTCCAAGCCCTGCCGTTTCCAAGGCCTGTTTCACCCCGTTCATGCGTCTCCTGTGTCCTTGTACTGATGTGTGTGTGTGTATCTTAACCAACCCTCTACCAGAGGGCAAACTCCTTGAGAACAGGCACTGTTTTAACTGATCTCTGCTCCTTAGGAGCACTTTATACATAAAATGTCCTCAATAAACACATGTACAACTGAATTGAATAGTTAAGAAAGGGTGAGACCAGCCAGAGCTAAATTAGAGAAAATAGTTTGCTCCTGCTTTCTTCCCATTCCTTTTTTTAAATTTATTTTTAATCGTGGTAAAATATACATACAATAAAATTGACCATCTTAACCATTTTTAAGTGTACTGTCCAGTAGTGTTAAATATATTCATATATGCACCTAATGTCAGAACTTTTCATACCCACTAAGCAACCACCATTCTTCCTTCCCCTAGCACCTGGCAACCTCCATTCTACTTTCTGTTTCTGTAAGCCTGACTATTCTAGATTCCTGGTATAAGTGGAATCATACGGCATTTGTCTTTTTGTGGCCGGCTTAGTTCACTTAGCATAATGTCCTCAAGGTTCATCCATGTTGTAGCGTGTGTCAGAATTTCCTGCCTTTTTAAGGCCTAACAATATTCCACTGTATGATATACCACATTTCGTTTCTCCATTCATCTGTCAATGGATATTTGGGTTGCTTCCACCTTTTGGTTATTGTGAATTTTTTCCCGTTTCTTAAATAAATGCAAATATTTGAAGTTGATCTAAGTTAAGTCTAACTTTTGTTTCACCGTCTCAGCAGCATCTTTGAGATGTCAGGGAGCACAGGGATGATACCAGTTCTGTCTAAATCTGTTCCATCCTCTGGGAAATGAGAAAAATCCTGAATCTCAGTGTTATATTTCTGGGCTGGTATTGGCCAATAGCTCCCTCTATCAGTCAGCCTGTCAAAAACATTTTATCACATGGCCTAAATGAAAACTGGGAGAGAAGGAGAGAAACTGGGATTCAGTCGCCCACCGAATGGAGAAATATTCTCTGTCTTCAAGGCACTCAAAGTCTACTTCAGGAAATAAATCCGAGTCTGGGCAGTGTGCTCCGCGGACCCTTGGGGAGTCTCTGACTCTCCCAGCAAGGCTGTGAGGGCCTCCTTTTCTACCTACCAATCTGTGTGAGGCTGAGTTTTCTTCCTGTGCTTCCCTCAAAACAACATATTGCAACAGACTGAAGGCAGAAGCATTATAAGAATCCATCTGTCTTCTATCAAGCCAGACATTAAGGAATTTTATAAAAATGTAATGCATCACTCTTCTTGCTACATTTTTTGTTTTGTTTTGGAAAAGATGGTTATTTTCCATAAAAATGTTATTTCTAGGGGAGTGGCCCAGTAGTGTAGTGGTCAAGTTCACATGCTCCACTTTGGTGGCCTGGGGTTTGTGGGTTCAGATCCAGGGTGCAGACCTACACAGCATGGCCACCAACAAGTGGTGTAGATCCATGCCCAGGAACCGAACCAGGGCCGCCAAAGCAGAGCGTCCCAAACCGAACTAGGCCACTAGGCCACAGGGCTGGCCCCAAGACTAGCTGTTTTAACTGACAAACTGGGATTTGAATGTCAGTCTTCATAGCTCCCATTCTTCCCACAAAACCATGCTGCCTCTCCTATTTCAAGTAGTAAGTCAACAAAAAACCCTAAGTTATGCACTACTTAACAAGAAGAGATCTTAGAAAACCTGCTCTAGACTCAGCTGCCTTCCTACTAGTGACAGGCTAGGGCGTGGCTGATTTCATTATTTCTGATGGACAAAGAATATTTTATTTATTATTTGTGCGCACTTATACTGTAATTATGGCATTCAGGCAATAAACCAATCTTATATAGTTGTTTAAATTTGAACGATGTGCTTTCCTCACAAAGACTTCTTCATGGGTCAAACTTTTAGAGAACACCCGATCCTATATGCATAGACCATTTCTGGGAGGATACAAAAGAAGCTGGGAACAGGGACTGCTTCTGGGGAGAACGGAGTGACTAACAGTCAAGGTGACAAGGAAACTTAGTTTTCACTGTATGCCATTTTTAGGTTGTACCATATATAAGTATCACTAATATTAAAAACCCCCTAATTTAAAAGAACGGTGGATAAAGACCGGAGCCACCAGCAGATGGGAACTGCTCACTGCCTGCAGCAGCAGCGGAGTGTGGCGGACTCCGGGTTAGAGTTTTGTCTGGGTCCCGGAAGATTCAATTCCTTGCCTACCCAGCTCACACTGAACGCTCTGTGCTGAGCACCTCATGCCTGAGCGCCATATGAAAGCAGACATTCAGAAGCAGTTATCTGAGGTTAAAAAGTTTGGAGTCTTCCCAAAATAGCACAAGGGGACTCACTCAAGTGAATGGACCTCTGCAAATTTGATGAAAAGGTCAGTAGGAAACTGCTTAATTCAGTCATTCCAGGAAACATGTTCAAACCCCAGGGCCTGAAGCTTGACAAGCAGGCCCACCCTCTGGCATTCTCCAGTTCCCATTTCCTTCACAGCCCAAACACAATACTGCTGCCCTTAAATCCTTCCCTTCATTCAAGAACCAGCATTTGTCTGAACTCCCTTCAGAAACACTTCTGCCTCTGCTCTTGAAAGCAAACCCACTGCCAATCTCCTCTGAAAGACAATAGCTAGAATTTGCTGAGCTCTCTGTGCTTTATATGCACTATCTCAAGCAATAAGTCTGACAACTCCATGAGGTAGGTACTCTTTTTATCTCCACTTTAATAAATGACAAAACTGAGGCCCAGAAAGGTTAAGTAATTTGCCCAAGGTCACACAGCTAAGAACTGATAGAGCTGGGATTAGAACTCACATTTGATGCTGAGTCCCTGCTCTTGATCATGCACCAGTATTCACATGGCTTGGTATAAGCAGTCTCGTATGACTGGATGCCTGTGGAGGGATTACAGTTCTCAAAGCTCTTATCTATCACTTACATTGAACAAGTCGCTGAAAACAAGTCAAGTCTGACTCCTAGGAAACATTGTAATTTAAATTCACTGATGAGAGTAACAGGGCCAGACCAGGCATCAGAATATGTCATCCTTACTGTAAATTTAATCTAGTATAAAATCTTTTATGCAAATTTTGGGGTCCTAAAACACTTTGGTCGAGAATAAAGACAAAACTCGTTAGAAAAAGCAAACTACACACCTTGCTGGTTGACCTACTCCTTTTCCTCACTAGACATACAGCTCAGCATGCTAATGCTAACAAAGCACCCTGTGTGGCCCACCTACTCTATTTTATGTGCTGTATATATACTTTCCTACATCCATTTCCACAATTCCCCAAACTTACCCGGTCGTAAGCATCACATGAGAGCCGTGTGAGAAATACACATGCACATGAGACCTGAAGAGGTCTCTCTTCAGACCTTCTGCATCACAGAATCTCCAGGCAAGGGGCGGAGACTAACGTGAGCCAGCACCAGGTGACTCCTCCAATCAGGCGAGTTGGGTGGACTGTCACTTTAACTTTCACAGCCTTGAAGATAAGCATTTTTAGCTTCTTACCTCGGTAGGGAAACAGAGGTTCCTAACAATGACTGCCCAAGGACCAGAGCAGGATGTGAACCCAGACCCATCTGGCTCCAGAGACAGGACAGTATTGTTTTGCCTACTCTTAAATCAATGCCAAAAAGTCAGAGAATGTAGATCAAATTTTGTGGTTTGCGATCCCTTTGATTTCTTTTGTGAAAAATCATGACCTCTTTGAGTGCAGAATGAATGTCAGAATTGGAGATACAAGTGAACTGAACAATAATAGTGCTATTAGCATTCGCATAATCACAGCTTTCAGAGGGCTCAGAAACAGCCCCCTGACCCTGACGCTTTCCATGAGACAGGAAGGCAGTGCAGGTATTACCGTGTTTTACTACTTAGAAAACGGAAGCTCGGAGATGAGTGATTTGCTCAAAGGCTTATGATCGTCCAGTGGCAGAGCTGGGACTGGAGCTTAACCGCTGGTGACGATGCTTTTCCCACTAAGCAGTACTACTGCTGCAAATACACAGGTTCTTCTGTTCCATACAAACGTCCAGTCTCTTATCAGACTCCAATACAGGGCTGACAGTGAGGGAACACCGGCAACAGCTGGCTAAGGTGGGAAGCGGTTCAAATCCTGGCTCCATCTCATGTTCTCTGAATTTGGACAATTGACCTAAGTTCATTTTCTTCATCAGTCAAAATGGGAAATAACTCTGATTTAGTCAACATTTGAGAAACTCGTGTGTCAGATAAGCTCCGTGTTACTAGAGAGCCATAAAAAGCTCAGTTTGATCTATTTTAGATTATTTATCACAGAGGCAAGGGAAGATTATAGATGTGGCTCTGGAGCTAAATCTTGAAGAGTAACTACAAGTTTGACCTGGAGTCTAAAACTCAGATGCCAGCGGGGGCCAGGCAACAAGGTTACATGAGCGGAGAGCGCAGACTAGGGTGCAGCCAGCCCCTGGCTCCATACAACTGACACTGTGCAGGATCAAGACCCCACGCGGCCAGATGAAGCCATCTGGATTTCTCTGTGGAATCCCCCAAGTTTTAAATGTTGGAAATTGACTTTTTTTTTTTTAATTGTGAAAACAACAGAAAGACAAACAGTATCTGTCTGATATCACCTACTGGCCATGGGTTTCCTGAGTTAGCCTCAGGAGAGAGGAGGGGCATTTCAGTCACATGGAAACGGCACTTGCAAAGTCAACATCTTGGGAAGGGCAGCCTGGTCAGGGAGCTGCACACTATTTGGCTTGGTTGGAGCAAAAAGGAGAAGCTGGCCAGAGAGCAATCTGTCAGGCCTGAGACGTGGCTGTGAAAAGCAGCACCATTGCTCAGTGGGGCCTCTGTGCGTGCCAGTTCACAACATGACCTCCACTGAGTGGGACGAACCCCTGCATCAGGGACCAGAGCCCTGGCCTGTCCATCCATCAGCATGAGGGCCAGGCTGGAGCAGGGCTGTCCTACCACTTGCCATTTGCTGCTCTGCAGATGAAATGTATGAAAGACTGGCAATCGGGAACCGATAATACGATGGATTGTGTCTAGAATACAATGCGAATTCCACTTGTAATTGGGAAGCAGTTCCAATTTTTATTCATAAAATTATTAATCAAAACAGTAAAAGTAGATTTACAGAGTCACATATCAACAACAAAACAGGAAGGAAACAAAATGTTCCAGAGACACTCTGAAAAGTTTCAAAGGAATACAGACCAGAACAAAAACCTATTAGTTAAACCACAGCTACAGAACAGGCTATATTCACTCCTGCATTTTCTCAATAAGTTCTTCCTTATATTTGCCTTTCTCTTTTCCAACTTGTCGAGATTTGGCTTTGCGTTCAAGAATTTTTTTCCGATCTTTGTCTAGTTTTAATCTGGTGATAACCACCTGTTGGGAATGAGAAAACAAACAGATTTTTACTTTTCCAAGTGGAAAGGATTTCTAACAATTATTTTGTACAGCAGAGCTTCCCTCGACAACAGCAGCTTGAGGTCATTCTTCTGTTACCCAAACTCCCACCCCCTGACTCCTGAGGACCTAGGAGACCATTTAGATAAGTCTAGTGATATGAAATCTCATTTAGGTTGGAAAAATAGTATTACTAACATGTTTCCGGTTTGTCTATTATCTCTTGGGAGGCAAAACGGATTGTTTAAAAAACACCTGCATTCCCACCAGTTACTGGGCAATACAGTGATTGTAAGGCTAAGTAAGACCCCAACCATTCTCCCCTCGAGGATCTGAAACTCTGGAGGAGGGAACTCTGGAGGAGGGAGACCCTACAAGACAGTGCATAAACTGGGAGTGCAAGGGAGGAACAGCACATTCCATAGGTGGGTGTGAGGGCCAAAGAAAGAGATGCTCTCTCTCCTCCCTCTGGACATAATCTAGTGTGGAAGTGATGCCTGAAGGCCTGGCACTCTCTTGCCACCTGCTTGAAGAGGGAGCCTTCGCCAAGGCTAACAAAACAGACCAGGAGAGAATCTGGATCCTCCATGATATCATTAAGCCAGTGAATCAGTCAAGCCTGCCTGACCCACCTCTGGAAGCCCATGCCAGGGCCACCTGTGTCAACAGGACCAACACGTCGATACCTTGCTTGGGTGAATGCCCACGTGGACGGTCGTGCCGTTTGCCTTCTCCCGCTGCACCCGCTCAATGTAGATGACATATTTCTTCCTGTACACCTGGACTACCTTGCCAATTTGCTGACCTTTGTAGTGTCCTCGAACCACCTAAGAGGAAATGCAAAAGAGAATTCCCCCATTTCTAACGCATGACTATCATAGCGAGGAAATTGATCATCAGGAACACACATGCTAACACACAACTTTTTCCACAAAAGCAGGTTAATCCTGGCAGCCAAAAGTCAGCTATTTTTTGGGTATAAATCTGCTTTGTGTTATTCTAAGTCAGGTGGAAATTCACCTGAATTTTTTTCTTCTTTTATCTGAAAAACAAAATGTTCCTTGAATTAGGATAGCCATCAGAGAACAAGTCCTAAGAATTAAAAAATATAATTACTGTACATCTGAAACTAATACAAAGTTATATGTCTATTATATCTCAAAAATAAATAAATATGGGGCTGGCCCGGTGGCACAGTGGTTAAGTCCGTGCGTTCCACTTTGGTGGCCCAGGGTTTGTATCCTGGGCGTGGACCTACACACCACTCATCAAGCCATGCTGTGGCGGCATCCCACATACAAAATAGAGGAAGATGGGCACAGATGTTACTTGAGGGCCAATCTGCCTCACTAGAAAATAAACAAACAGATAAATAAAATTTAAGAAAGAAAAAATATTATTATTCTCAAGATCTAAATAAAGAATGGTTAAAGACATTATACTCAGACTCTCATGTAACCATTTAAAATCCTATTTTCAAAAAGTAACTTATGACCTATGAAAATGCTCAAGATATGATCTTTAGAGAAAAAAGGAGAATACAAAGCTATATATAGAATATAGTCTGAATCTTGTGTGTATGTGCTTCATATATGTGGCATATAACACGATGGGATGGAAATATATCCAAATGTCAATAATGGTTGCTATTAGGCATGAAGTAGGGTTACAGATGATTATTTTTCTAATTTATATTCTTCCAAATTTCAATATTTCTAAAATTAACACAAATATTTTATAGCCAGAAAAAAATTAAAATGTCAAATTAAAATCTAATGGGTTGAGCCAGCCCGATGGTCTAGTGGTTAAAGTTTGGCACCCTCACTGCTTCAGAGGCTGGGGTTCGTTTCCCAGTCACAGGACCACCCCACCCATCTGTCAGTTGCCATGCTGTGACCATCGTTACACAGAAGAACCAGAAGGACTTACAACCAGGATATACAGCCATGCGCTAGGGTTTTGAAGGGGGGGCGGGGGGAAGAGGAAGGCTGGCCAGATTTTAGCTCAGGGCAAAGCCTTCCCTACCAAAAAAAAAAAAAAAAATCGAATGGATTGTTTTTGCGTATGTACTAAAATTCCGCTCACGTTTCAACTGTGTTAGAAAACCAACTAGATTATGGCTTCCCTGAAGACAAGACCCTTCTAAATAGCTGATACAATGCAGGTGATGTTGATTAATAAGCAGAGAGGAAGTACCACATATAGGGAAATGGCGAATCTCAATGCTCCTAAAAGTACCTAGATTGCCCAGCTTACTCACTGAGGCAATTTTCAGGTTGAAAAGAGAACAGCCAGGCCTCACTGAAAATCCACCACCCTCTGTATCACCAGAGACTCTCATGCAGAAAAATCTGTGAAAAGACCCTATTACGTATCCTCAAGACTGAAGAAAGACGTTAGTAAAACAAGTCTAAAGGAACAGTGGGTTAAAGAGAAGTGGACAAATGCTATACCCAGCGAGCAGGGGGATGGGATAAGACTAAAATGACTTAATGGAAAGGTGAGGGAGAAGAGGCAAGAATGATACCCAGTCCGGCTGGGCAACTGGATGGATGGATACGCCTCTGGATGTTCCATCCCAGAGGCATGGAACATTGGGGAAGAATTGGGCATTAGGAGAAAACAGTTTAGTTTGGAACATGTCGAATATGAGGCACCTAGTGACATTCTAGTGGAGAATTCCACACAGAGCCGGAAGGCCAACCAGGTCGGCCACAAAGATGTTGGAGTCATCAACAGCGACGGCAATCGAAGCCTAATTTTGCTCAGAGATCTGGTGGTATAAGAGGGCAGAATGAAGAAATCTGAGAAAGCCAACATTTTGGAAGACCTTGAGAGAGAGACTGAAGTGGCCAGAGAGAATGGGAAAATGGGGGAGCGTGGCCTTGGAGCAGCCAAGAGGGCCATGGAACGGTGAACTACAGGAGGGGTAAAGGAAAAGACGTGACAACGAGCTGGTCATTGGTGACCGTGGCTACAGTGCTCTTGGTGGAGCGGTCAGATGGAAGCCAGGGAAGTCTACAGCAGGGCGACAAGTTCACCAGAGGTGAGGAGGAGGTGGTGAGAAGACAGTCCCAAGGAGCCTGGCTCTGAAGATGATGAGAGAGACGATATATGCTTGAAAGAGATGTGAAGTTAAGGGGTCAGTTTTTATTTTCAGAGAGGGGAAAACCTGAATGTGTCTAAATGCTGACGAGAAGGGACAAGTATGGAGGAAAAGTTAAAGCAAACCACGGAGCACAGGGATAACGGATAGAAGGATCTCAAGGGGAGAGGAGAGAGTGGAGGACCGCAGCATATGACAGATGGACCAGCCCTAGAGAAACAGCGGCATCTCTTTCATTGTAACAGGAGAGAAGAAAGACGGAGGGGCGAACTGCAGGTAAATCAGGCTATGGAGCCAGGAGTTCTGAAAGTTCCTGGATGATAGCTTTAATTTCCTCTGTAAACAGGAGAATAGTGACTGCTCAGAGAAAGAGGTGAAATTCAGAAGAACCCAAATGGGACTATTTCATTCTCCTGGTGGACACGTGTTTATCCAGTACAGCCTTTGGAGTCAGACCTGGGTTCACTCATTTTCTGAATTATTTCTTCAATATTTAACCCGAATTTCAGTTTTTTCATATCTAAAAAGGAAACAATTCCTACCTCATAGGCATTCAAAAATGGCAGCTCCTTCTCCCCACCCTCCTTTTCTTTACCTTACCTTCCAATTCTATCCGGTCAATAATTTTTAATTCATCCAACAAATATTGACTGTGCCCCTGCTGTATGCCAGGCTCTATAATGAGGTCAGGCAACAAAAAAGAGAAGTTCTCTGGCATCATGGGGCTTACTCTGATGGGTAGTAGGCAGATAACAAGTAAACATGCAAATATATGATCACTAACTGGAATATGGCACATGGGATCTTCCCAGGATGATAAAAACAGTCCATGTCATAATTAGGATGATGGCTACACATGACAAAACTCACCTGTACCTTTTACTGTTTGTACATCATGCCTTTTTTTCTTTAAAAAAAAAAAGATCTCAAACTGTGTTCATTGTTATGAAGGAAAAATAAAGGATGCTATGCTATAACATGATTAAAGTATCTGGGAAGGCCTTTCTGAGGAAGTGATATTTAAGATAAGACCTGAAAAATGAGGAGCTAGTCAGGGAAAGGGGAAAAGGAAGAGCCTTCTACACAGAAGCAGCATTCTGGGCGAAGACACACAGAGGGAAAACAGATCAAGGTGCATTTAAAGACCGGAAAAGGCCAGGGGGTCTGGACTACAGAGCACGTGGGAGATAACAGGGTGAGATGAGGCTGGAGACGCAGACCAGGACTGGGTCACCCGGGGCCTTGTTGTCAACGCTTTTAGATTTTACAATAAGCACACCAAGGACCACTGATAGATTTTAAGCAGGATCTGATTTGCAAATAATAGCCCTCTGTGGAGAATGCCTGAGAAGGGTAAGAGTGGAAGCTGGAGAGCCTTGAACTAAACTGGAAATGTAAAGAACTGGTCAGATTCAAGACTTATCTCAGAGGCAGAATCAGTAAGACTCAGTGATAGCCTAGAAGAGGCGGTTAGGGAGAGGGTTGTTAAGGATAACTGAAAGGTTTATGGCACATGCAGGTGGAGAAGTGTTGCTTATCGAGGTGTGGAAGACAGAGGAGAACCCGATTACAGAGGAGTAGGAGGGCTAGGATCAAGAATACTCCCGTATAAGAAATTTGAGATGTCTACAAGATACCTAACTAAGGATGTTCAGCAGGCAGACAGATCTACAGGTCTACGCTCAGGAAAGTGGTCTGGACTGGGATAGAAAAGAGGGAGTTGTTAGCACAGTGCAGACCTTTAAAGCTCCGGAACAGATATCATCTCCCTGGTAGACAATGTAGGCAAGATGAGATGTTAGACCAGGTGCAGGCCCTCACAAACTCCAGCATTTGGGGATCAGACGGAGGAGAAAGCCAGCAAAGGAGCCTGAGCCTGAACCATCTCAGAAGCCAAAGAGAGAGACTATTTCAATAAGTAAGTAAGTAATAATAAGTAAGGTGGAGCCACCTGTGCCAAATGCTGCTGGAAAGGTCAAGGAGGATGAGACCAAGATGTGTCCACTGGATTTAGTCATAGAGGTAACTGGTGACGTCAGGCAGAAGCAGTTTCTATAAGGTAGTGAGACAGAGATCAGTCTAGAGAAGATCTTAGAGTGAGTGGCAGGGGAGGAAGGGCAGACAACTTTTTGGAGGCGGCTCGCCATACACGTGGCACAGAGAATAGTAACTAGAAGAAAACGTGGGGCTGGGAAGAGAATCTAAATTTTCCACTTCTCTTGAAAAATCAAAGAATTTGACAACAATGAGCTTGCATTTCCCTAAGGCAGCAATGGGCTGAAGTACAAACAATCTCCTTTAAAGGCGGATGAGCTCTCCAGTTGCCATTTTCTGGTCATCAGCTCATTTGTCTTATTTAATTTGCCTAACTAGCCCTGATACACATTTGCAATTCCTCCATTTTAGAACATTCTGATGGGAAGGATCCAGGAGAGAAGTTCAAACTGTTGATCACACCTCTGAACTACTCTTCCTACACCTTCCTGTCACACCCTCTGCTTCCAATCTTCCTCTAAAAGTGCTCCTCACACCTTCAAAAAGTCTCAATGCCTTAGATGATCCACAATCTCCCTTGACCTTATCGCATCTCATTCTCTAAAACAATGGTTCACAACTAGGGGAGGTGTGGCAGACAGGGGGATTTTGCCCCCCAAGGCATTTGCCAATAACTGGAAATTTTTTGCTTGTCACAACTGTGAGGAGTGCTACTGGCATCTAGTGGGGAGAGGACAGGGATGCTGCCAAACATCCTACAATGCACAAGAGAGCTCCCCACAAGGTAGAATTATCCAGTCCAGGATGTCAGCACTGCTGAGGTTGGGAAACCCTGCTCTAAAATGCGAGCTCTGTGATAACAGGAGCCTTGTCAGTCTCGTTCACTGCTAGTGTCTAGAACAGTGCGTGATAAGCGCTCAGAAAATATTCCTTCGATTTGGGAATCTAGCCGCTGCCTATTTCCCTCACCCCCTACCCGCCACTCCCCTTTCCCGACCAGACATCCCGGGATCCAGTCAGGGAGAACAGAGAGCTTACACTCTCTCACAGGGGCCATGCGCTTTCATACTTCCATGCCTCTGACTTGCTGCTGCTTCTCCCTCCTCTCTGCCAAGCTCAGGACCGTCCAACGCCCACACTCCACTAAAGCCAACGATACTGCACACCGCTCTTACCACAGCACCATGCCCTGCACATTCGAGGTCAAAGAGCCACCCCGAGCCATACCTGGGAAACCAGCGCCCCAGCAAGCTAGCAGCTAAATCCAAGGCAGAGTTTTGCTTAGCTGGCATACTGTTTTTAAAGAAATTATTATGAAAAAACTGAACTTGAACGCTCCTAATGAAGCTGGGCAGGCACTTCCTGCTGGCTCTGGGGCCCAGCTTCCGTCGAACACATCTGCAGGTCACGTTCCTTGCCAGGGTCCTGAGGGCACGTGAGTCTCCCAGGTCCAAGCATACACAACGTCCTCAGGCTAAAGCGGCGCCCGAGCGCCACGCGGCTGGGCAACCAGGGCCGAGGGAGACGTACCTGGACCTCGTCGTCCTTGCGGATGGGCATGGAGCGCACGTTATACTTCTGCCGCAGCTCCTTGGAGAGCGGCGACGACATGATCTTCCTGCGCACGTGCGAGGGGGCGTTGAAGTGGCGTTTGCGGTTTTTGCTGCGGTCCGAGGTCACGAAGGGGTTGAACTTCATGGTGACCGTCTGCACAGAGAGGGGCGAAGGGGCGCTCGGTGGGGTCTCAGGGCTTGCTCTCCACCCAGGACACTCCTCCCCACCCCTGCGCAAGCGCTCTACGGAGGCGGCCGCCTCGGAAGAAGGCGACCGAGGGGGAAGGGGGGATGTGAGGGGTCTAGGGGATACCAGGACGCGTGCGTGCGGGCGTGGGGAGAGGGCGGCACCGGGCCTTGAGGCTGGCCGGGGGAGGAAGGCTCGGGCTGGAAAAGGAGGCACGGTCAGGGGCCAAGCGGGGATCTGGGGAGGCGGGGACCCCGCAGCACGTGGGGAAGGGTCCTGTGGGGCGGAGAGCGTCATAAGCGGAGAAAACACTAACTTGCACTCACCTACCTGGCGCTGCGCGGCTCAGAAGGTGCGCGCGCAGGGTCGGAAGTGAGGCGTCCCTGCCGCGCAAGCGTAGAAAGGAAGCGGTGCCCCATTTCCGCAGGAAGCAAACTGAATGGCGCCCCCCGCGGCTTGGGGTGGAATCGCAGTGCCCCGTTCCGAGAGGTCCCCCGGCGCTACCACGAGGCGTTGGCATCGCTGGGGAGAAGGGGCGTCCTTCTGTAGGGCCTGCGACAGAAGCTTATTGACGTCTTTTTTCTAGGTACACCAATAGTCTCTTTGCTATCCCGAACTCTTTCTTTGCTTCCGTTCCCCTCCACAGAGGTCTTTCAACATCATGACGATCCAAATGCAATCTGCAGACTTGCTTCTGCAAAATCACGGAGGAGCCTAATCAAAACGCAGATTTTTGTGCTCCGTCGTAGTCCTACAAGACCAAGACAGTGGTAGGTCGAGGTCAGGATTCTGAATTTAAAGCAAGAACCATCCCCCAAAGATTTTGAGGTGCACCCGTGTTTGAGGATAGTTTCGAACCAAGCACTTCGTCTTGCAAAACTTCCCCGTAGTTTTTCAGTCCTGTTGCTAAGAGCTGGGTTGTAGAGTCAGACCTGGACCCAAGCGCCTCTTCACGTTGCTGGACCGTGGAGAGATGTCTGCTTGTTTCTGAGCCTGTTTGCTCATCTGTGAAATGGGGATGATCTTAGTAGGTGCCTCACAGAGTTGTTACGAGAATTAAGGGGCTCCTTGTCGAGTGTTAAGAACAGTGTCTGGCACATAGCGGTCAATCACGGTCAGCCATTTTTCCTAATAAAAGCAGAGGCCTATGAGTGCGGCTTGCTCTAGGGCAGCCCTAAGGCCGGCCTCACACTCACCAGAGTTCCCCCATTCAGACTTTTCCCATTAGCTCTCCGGAGGGAAAGTGTAGGCTTTCCGTGTTTGAAGAAACACGTGCCATGTGCCAGGCTGGCTGGAGCTCGGGTTGTGCTGTCTCTCCCTTCTCGACTCTGCGAGTCTTCGGAAAGGCCCTACTCGGTGCCGGGACTCGGCGGCCCGAGGGCGCCTGGGGTTTGCGGCTTCAGCCCCCCGACCCCACCCCCGGCTCCCCGAGGTCCCCCCAAGCCCGGCGCACAACCCCGCGCCCCGCTCCTTCACGCCCCGGTCCTTCACACCCCGCCCCCCCCCCCACCGCGCCCGGCTCCTCCAGGCCCCGTCCACCCCGCCCCTCCAGGCCCCGCCCACCCGGCCGCACCTCGCCTCGCGGTGTTGTGCTGAGCTCCGCCTCCCGCCCCCGCGAAGACTGCCCTGAGGAGCTGGCGCCACCCACGGATCCTCAGGCTGAGACCCCTGCGTGGGCCCTGGGAATGAAAGGTCTCGGTCCTGGCTCGGAGACGCCCACTGATTGATTCATTCTGCGCGGAATGAATTGATTCATTCAATTCATATCTATAGATCTTCCTCGACATAGGATGGGGTTAAGTCCAATAAACTCACCTTAAGTTGAAAATATCGTAAGCTGAAAATGCATTGAGTAAGAAGTTGAACAAGATCAACAATTTTCAAAGATTTTTTTTTTTGAGGAAGACTAGCCCTGAGCTAACATCTGCTGCCAATCCTCTTCTTCATTTTTTTTTTTTTTGCTGAAGAAGATTGGCCCTGAGCTAACATCTGTGCTCATCTTCCTCTACTTTATATGTGGGACGCCTGCCACAGCATGGCTTGACAAGTGATGCATAGGTCCTCACCCCGGATCCGAACTGGTGAACCCTAGGCTACTGAAGCAGAGTGTGCGAACTTAACTGCTAGGCCACTGGGCAGCCCCTCAAAGATTTTTTAAGGAGTAGAAACCTTTATGCACACACAGTGTCATTTCACAAGATGATTTAAGTCTATGTATATTTCAAAAGAAAAAAGAAAAAAAGAAAAAAACCAAAACATTCATTACAATGTAGACATATTCATCCTAGAGTAAATCTTTAAAGTAAGGTGAATCCCAAAGCCGACCTCATCTGAGAGCTGTGCAATACAACAATACATGGAACTCCGTGCTGGAACCCACCATCACAAAGTTGAAATCTTCTAAGTCTGGAGCAGTGTGTATTGAGCACCTACTTTGTGGCGGATGCCAGATAGAAGAGTTTGTGGCTAACCTTGAAATTCAGAAAGGGGGATGCTTGCCAGACTCAGGCACGTCCTGTGCTCTCTCCGAGTTTATTAGTGTCCCCTGACATGTGATGTGAAGTTGTCAAACACGTGTTTACTCTTGATCAACCAGCGCACCTGGCCTCATCCCGGGGCTTGCTGGATTCCAGACCCCCTGCAGTCAGTGCTGGAGACCTCTGGCCTCGGACTCAGGGAGGATGGCCACACCTGGACTGTTTGCAGAAGCCAGGCAGCAGAGTATGCAGTGAAAGTCGTTGACGCAATAGCAACTGTAAGGCCACCCATTACGTGTGTGTCAGGCTCCAGGAGGAAGGAGGTGGGGGAAGAGTCCCAGGAAGGGAAGATCTTCTATGTTCTCACCACAATAGGTGCTGGAGGGGTTAGCTAACACTGTGGCAATCATTTCGCAGTACGTAAGTGTATCAGATCAATGTGTTGTACACCTTAAACTTACA
Organism: Equus asinus; assembly: GCF_041296235.1. NCBI lineage: Eukaryota > Metazoa > Chordata > Mammalia > Perissodactyla > Equidae > Equus > Equus asinus. Next base: position 10,969,497 of record NC_091798.1, read on the forward strand.
CAATGTCATAGGTCAATTATATCTCAGTAAAGCTGGGGGGGGGGGAGGGAAAGGAGGCCATTTCCCATGGGCATGGCAGGAGCAGACGCTGTTATGACCGAGTGCACAGGAGGGTCAGAGCAGCTTTACACTTCTTCAGACCCAAGCCCGCTGATGAGTTTGTTCATTCATGCATTCATTCATTCACTCACTCACTGGCTCCTTCTCTGTTCATTCATTCACTTCTGTATCTCACTCATTCGTTAACTCACTCACATATGCATTCATGCATTTGCTCATTAAATTAATCATCGTTTATTTGGTACCTGCATGGAGCCACAGGTACAGGGCTAGATCAAAGGGATCCGGGGGGGGGCGGTGAGGTCTCGTCCCTGCTCCCAAGGAGTGAGAGCCTCCTCAGCACAGGGCACCCATGTGAGGGCAGAGCCTCACAACCCAAGATCATCAAGGTGTATTCATGATCCACCAGGGTGATGAGACATTTTTTTACCCCCAGTGTGGATCAGGGAATTAAGACAGGCGCAATGACATCACCAGGTAAAATGCCTAGGCTCCGTCAGTCTAATGAGGATTTAGTGGGATTGCCCACTGTCTTCCCTCATGCCCACCCTTGGAAACACGAACAGGGACTGGTAGAGAAGCCCCAGGACCTAGCCCACGGCTGGCACAGAGGAAATGCCCAGGGAATATTTTCATGTCTCTGAGGCAGAGGCTGATGTGGTGGGAAGTACCTGGGCCCTGGATTCTGACTGCCTCGGTCTGGATCTCCACCATTTCCTGAATACACTTTCGATAAGATATTTGGCCTCCTGGTCACTCACTTTCCTCATCTGAGAAATGGGAATAATGATAGTACTTACCACATCGGTTTGGTGTCAGGATTAAATGAACTCTTAGCACAATGTCTGGCACAAAGTAAGCACTTAGTAAGTGGTAGAAATTATTGTTTATTAAGTGAATGAATAACAATGGCCAATCTGGGGCTGGCCCTGTGGCCAAGCGGTTAAGTCGGCCCGCTCTGCTGCAGTGGCCCAGGGTTTTGCCCGTTCGGATGCTGGGCATGGACATGGTACCACTTATCAAGCCACGTTGAGGCGGCGTCCCACATGCCACAACTAGAAGGACCTGCAACTAAGATATACAACTTTGTACCAGGGGACTTTGGGGAGATAAAGCAGAAAAAAAAAAAAAAAGATTGACAACAGTTGTTAGCTCAGGTGCCAATCTCTAAAAAATAAAAGGTCAATTTTATTAGGCTGAGCATTTACTGTCAGGCATTGTGCCAACAACTTTACAAACATCACCTTATTTAATCTGGCAAAGAACCCTCTGAATTGTCCCCTTTATAGCTGAGAAAACAGAAAGAGATGGGAGCAGAATGTGAACATGATCCACCATTAGATACTCAATATGGCTATTGTTATCTTGCAGCCAATATAGTATTGAGATAATGATGAGATTCATAGTCATTAACGTAGAAAGGTGTCTATTAAGGAGGAAAAAAGTAATCTGCAAAATAATATTAACAGCACGATCCCATTTTGTTTATGGAAGGATGTCAGTAAAATGTGAACAGTGATTATCTCAGATTAGTGGCATTATGGGTGACTTTAATTTTCCCTTTTGCTCTGATTTTCCTCCAATGGCACTATGAGCATGTATCATTTGTGTAATTAAAATCATATTTTAAGGGTTTTAAATTCTTGTTTAAGAATATCCCCAACTTTCAATTTAGCTTTTCTCTGCAGGCTGTCTAAAGGAAGAAAACAAAGACAGAAGACCCTCGCTACTTTCAATTTTCCCTTTTTCTGGTGGCCGGGACGGGTGGGAGGGGGTGTCGGCTTTCCCTTTCGACACAGACAAGACGATCTTGGAGGGGGCCCGACCGGATGCGCGGCGGTTAAGTTCGAACTTTCTGCTTCTCAGTGGCCTGGGGTTCGCCGGTTCGGATCCTGGGTGCGGACATGGCATCGCTTGGCACGCACTACTTGGCGGTAGGCATCCCACATATAAAGTAGAGGAAGATGGGCACGGATGCTAGCTCAGGGCCAGTCTTCCTCAGCAAAAAGAGGAGGACTGGCAGTAGTTAGCTCAGGGCTAATCTTCCTCAAAAAAAAAAAAAAAAAAGGTGATCTTGGAGATGAGGTGGAACCACACAATTCCTTGTAACCCTGGAGTGAGGCGGCCGGACATGGGTTTGAAGTCCAGCTTTACCACCAGCTGGCTGTGTGATGGAGACAAGTTACTAAATCCTGTGTTCCCCTTCCTAGAAAGGAGGTCACACTCACTTCGTAGGACTGCTTGAGGATTAGGAAAGGCTGGGCCTGAACATGGAGAATGCCTGGTACATGGAGAATGCCCAACCACTGGTGCCTGCTACTACAACAGTTAAGACAAAAATAATTTATTTTTGCCAGAATAAAGTGCATGGCTTCATTGTTACATGACTGACAGAAGACACCCACTGGGGAGGGAAAAGGGTCTCAGGTGGATGTTCTCCTCCCCCCGGGCCCCCTCTCACATCTCTAGACAGCTGCATCTACCTGCTGGAGCAGCTAATGACCCAGTTTCCTCAGAATGGGTTAGGACTACCAGTGGTCTGCCACATTGAGAAAATGTCTTTGTTTCTGGCAAGAATCAAAAACTAACTGATGATATATGGTAATAAAAACTACAGCTGCCACTCATGAGCCCCATGCTGCACCCCACTTCTTCCCAAGGTTCACATCGCGTCTGCGGTACCCGCGCAGGTAGTGCGGCCACAGCCCTGGGGCTTCTCTCGTCGCCGACGCACCTCTTTGGCAGCTGCAGCCTCCACAGGAGGAGCCCTTGCTGCCTGAACCAGCACAGCCCTAGCCCATCCCCTGCCCGCTGTGGGTCTGCGCTGTAATCCCTGAGGGAGAAATCCTCTTACACCAAAACACCGCAATCTGCACTTGGCTAGATAACTGAATTGGTTTAAGAGAGAAATCATAGAAAGGACACATACATACTTTAACTGTTTTACGTCAACTTAAAACGTATTCGCCAATCTTTTGACCCTGAAGCAGGGCTTTTTCCCTGAGAGACCTCTATTGGAGTCCTTCTTCATTATCCTTACATAAAGCGTGTCCTTAAATAAAGCAACCAGAGAGTTCCAGTTTTCGGTTTCTTTAATGTGGAGCAAGGACTTAAGACACTTTCAATGTGAATGCACAATCCTCAAGGACCTCCCCCACCCCCTAACCTTTTCGGTCGTCTTGTTCACATCTAATTCTAATTTTGAGGAGGGGGTGGCAACTCACTTTTACCAGGTCTCTCCAAAGTATTCAACTCAGTTTTGTAGCTGCTTTCATTGTCAGTCATATTTCATGGGTTAACTAAGTCACATCCCTACAGCATAAAGCACAGCTGGCAGAAACAGGTTTGGGAAGCCACAAAACTGACTGACGGTAGGCACACTGCTCTTGACTACCAGCTTTGAGTGTCACAAAACTCAGATATCAGACAGGATGTTAGAGAGAGAACGGGGAGGCTCAATGAAGAGTTTCTTGCAGACCGCTGGCTCCCACTTTCATCCCTGATGTGCTTACCCACATTTGTGCCGTTGGGGGAAGGTCCTCCAAGGACTGCACAGCGGGATGGTGAGTACCAGCATAGCTGATGATCTGCCTTTGCTGAGCTTAGGGCTGAAAATGGAATGCCAGGTCCTCAGAAATCAAGAATTTATGAAACACCTTTCATTCATGCAGCCCTTGGCTCAAAGCTGGGAGAAAGGTTAGTGCTGTTCTCAAGGAGATTATATTGTATTTGGGGGTTATGTGGAAACGACTCCCATTTTTCAAAATTTACCATGTACCACTTTCCTGCATCCATGAGCTCGTTCTGATCCAGCATGATTTACTTGCACATATGATAGACTTAATTTCCACGACAGCTCTATGTGGGGTAATTACTTTTCCCCTTTTTACCTGAGGAAACTGAGGCACTGAGAGGTTAGGGACCCGGCCTGAGGCCGCACAGCTCAAAAGTGACAGATCTGGAACATTCGGTAGGGACTCCATAAAGGAGGGGCTGCATCCAAGGGGTCTTGACTTTCTGATCCTCCTCACAGATCTTTCCCACATTTCCCAATTTCTCTCCTCTGGAATGAAATCCCATGCTGACTGTGACCCCAGCCTCCAGGCCGCCCAGCCAAGATCAGGTAGAAAGAAACACGCAGCAATATTTCTGAAAATTAGCCTTTTAATCTATTTGAACCTGATGAGTGGGGAAAGAACTAAAACACTTTTTTCCCTGGAGATTTTGTTTATAAGAATAATGGGTCAGAGGTGTCTCTTCCATAGGAAACCGACATCCCCTATGTCCGCAAGTTTTTTTTTTTTTAAAAATGCATAAAAGTGGAATTCTAACTCATGTGCATGCCGCCCATTTCCCCACCCCGCCCTGCCCACCCTCTACAGGCACGTGTATTCACACACCAGAGGGACTCCTTCTGTAACTGGGGAACAGAATGTGAAAAAAAATCCATCAAGTGGCCACAGACACCAGAAATAACCAAATGCAGTTTACATTCACAACATCAGTCAACCTATATGCAAAAGGGGAAGCTTTTCTAATTGGAATACGGAGCCAAAAATTACAAATGGCAGAGACTTGAGCTATCCATAGAGATATAATTTAAAAACTCCTTCCACTGGACACTCCCCTTAATTACAAAAGTATGCAAACAATCTTGATATAAATGGAAAAGAGGCGGGCGGCTCTCTCCCTGGGACACGAGGGCATACCTAAAATTCCCTGGGTGGAATTAGTGCCTGCACCATTGCTCCTCCCTTTTGGGACTAACGGGGAAGGACGCGAGGGAGCAGTGGGGTAGGGACCCAGGCCAGGAGCAAGTGGGGAGACAGTGGAGCCACCCAGGGACAAGGAATGTGTTGGTGTGTGGCCAGCCAACAGGGGAGCTCAGTGGCAAGTGGGCCACAACCGAGCTGCAGAGAGGTGCCACCGCTGTGCACCTCCTGGGCGCCCAGAAGGTGGACGTCCACAGATGGGAGGATGCTGGTCTGCTTTTCTTCCCCACCTAAGGCCTTGGACTGATGCTGGCTGTCTGGGACAGGCTGAGACCTGATGATTTCAGGGTTGCCGAGAAGGATGCTTCCCGTCTGGACATAAGTGCACAAACCATGTCTAGTTCTCAAAGAAGGACCTCCCGGTCACAACCAGCCCCTCCACCAAGAGATGCTCTTGCCACACAGCACAGGGGCCGGCCGAGGCACATTGGCACAGGGTTCAGAGGAGCAAGGTGAAGAAAGGAAGGGGAACTTGCCACCTGCCCAGGGACCAGTGGGCAGATTTCAGTCTCCACCGCTGCTGCTCAGCAACTGGGCATCTGCTTCTTGGGAGAAAAAGAAAGGGATGGGGATAAGGGACTTGAGGCCTGGGTTCTAGGGCAGGCAGGAAGGGATGGAGGGGTAGCGAGGGTCCCAGCTACAATGCCATCTCTCAGGGGCTTGCCTGGGCAGTACCATCCCTTGTTGAGGGCGCCAGGTGGGAGGTACCATTGGGCAGCCTGGTCCAAAGCTGAGAGCCCAGGTCTGCGGGTGATTAGAGCGTCCCAGTGGCGGGGGCTTTGAGATTGTCAGAGCCTGGATGAGAGCTGGTTGACGTGGATTCTGAGCTATTCCCTAAGAGGGAAGGGACTGTATCCTTCAGGAGTGGTCCCCAATATCCTCAAGACCCCCTTCCCTGACTCTGGTCTTGGGGCTCCCCAGGGAAAGGGGCACCACTACTTCAGGCAGTGTAGTTTGTCTAAAATTAAACTTGGGGAAAAGAGGTAGCTGCGAAACCATGAGCCACCTCCTCCCTCCCCCCACCACCACTTGGGGACGCAGCCAGATCCTGGGCCAGAGAGAGGGCAGGAGGAGACAGGGCGCGGAGGCAGGGCTGGCGGTCTCCCTGGGTCCTTGGCCACGGGGCCGGGCAGGTCATCAATGCATCTTGCCCAGCTGGATCTTCTTCCAGGCCTCTGAGGCTGTGAAGATACAGGAGTCCAGAATGCCGGCAACAGTGAAGGTCCCACCAATGATGGCACAGATCTGAAAGGGGGGGAGGTCAGAGATCAGCACTGGGGGACTGCCAGGCCAGACACCTCCCAAATCACGAGATGATGAGCTCAGCAAATGCAGACGCTCTGCCCCATCATGCCCACCACATGGTAACCAATGGGGTCTGGAACATAGGGCTCAAAAAACCCACTTGTTGGATGATGAATTTAATAATATAATAATAATAATAGTAATCAGCATCAGCTCCTTCCCATATGAACCCTCTGAACGAGGAACGGGATTAGAGCTATTTCACAGATGAGGAAACTGAGGCTTAGTTAGGTAACTAAGTTCACAGAGTAAGTAGCAGAGCTGTGACTGGAATTCAGGTATGTCTTGACCCTGGAGCCCTGCGATCTTAACTTCTACTCTAAATTTATCAGCTATTTACAATCCCATTTGTGGTGAAGAAATGGAGGTTCAGAAAGGCGGTGCCACTGGCCCAAGGTCACACAGCCAGGAAGCGGCGATCCTGGGACCTCAACTTGGTCTGACAGGTCCCAGTGCTGCCTCGACTGCGATCTGGGGTGGGCTGACTAGGCAGCACCGGCCTGGACAGCCTGGAGAGAGAAATCTTCTCTCACACTCAGAAGCTTGCATTATATAAGTGGGATGGGTAGTAGTCAAATAATCACACCGAGAGATGCAAAGCAGAACCAAGGCAAGTGCTAGAGAAGAGAAAGGGGCCCACGGCGCTACCAGAAAGCTCCCATCACGGCCAAGTTTCTCACAGCGTCGCGCTATTTACTTTTGGGACCTGATAATCCTCTGTGGCGGGGGCTGTCCTGTGCGCTGAAGGACGTTCAGGAGCATCTGGGCCTCCGCCCATGAGATGCCAGTCGTACCCTCTCCTCCCTGTTGTGACAACCAGAATGACTCCAAACATTGTCAAAACTGCCCCCCGATGAAGAACTGCTGTAGGAGTGAGATGAAAATGAATGCCACTTGCACGTCTGTCCTTCCTAACCTCCCGCCACATAATAATATAATGACCACAACAAACGCACAGGATGTACACAGCATCTTCCCTGTGCCAGGCATGATTTGAAGTGTTCATGCCTCCTACCTCACGGCATCCCCAGGCCAACCCCAGGAGATAGGGACTTTTCTTATACCTATTTTATAGCCAAGGAAACTGAGGCAGAGACACTGATCGCTTGTCCAATGCCACAGTAATCAGTGGCTGAACTGGGGTTCAAAACTGTGGAGTCTGCATGCATGCATTCATTCATTCACTCATTTATTTATTTATTTGTTTGGTGAGGAAGACTGGCCCTGAGCTAACATCTGGGCCAGTCTTCCTCTATTTTGTATGTGGGATGCCTCCACAGCATGGCTGACGCGTGAAGTAGCTCCATGCCTAGGATCTGAACCCACAAACCCTGGGCTGCCAAAGCAGAGCACACAGAACTTTAAACATTTGGCCATGGGGCTGGCCCCTGCACTTGTTTTTTGGTGAGGAAGATTGGCCCTGAGCTAACATCTGTTGCCAATGTTCCTCTTTTTGCTTGAGGAAGATGGTCCCTGAGCTAACATCTGTGCCAGTCTTCCTCTATTTTGTATGTGGTACGCCAGCACAGCATGGCTTGATGAGCAGTGTATAGGTCCATGCCCAGGATTTGAACCGGCAAACCCCAGGCTGCTGAAGTGGAGTGCACAAACTCAATTACCATGCCACCGGGCCAGCCCCATGGAGTCTGCCCTCTTAACATGACACTCTGTGGCTTCTCAGGCATGAAGTGCCCCACCGAACCAAAGCACTAACTGCTTTGAAGCTGTCAAAACTCCACTCATGACATATCACAATCATGCTGTTTTACTCAAAAATTCCTGGCCTACCTATGAGTTGCTTTCTGGTGCCATAAAAGCAGCACAGTATGGGTGACAGAAGATGACAGAAGTTCACAGAAGACCTGCAAGGAAACTTTAAACGTAGTTTCCCCTTGAGAACATACTTTATGCCGTTCATAAGAACCAATACCACCCATTGCCCTGTATGCCTAGAAGGGAGGCACCTCTTCACTCATGTACCCAGGGGGATCAGGGTGGGAAATAATTTGCCCAAGGTCACAGGGCATGTGTGTGGCAGAGCCAAGTATGTCCACCTCCAGAGCTCTCACTCTTTCCCCCATGCCACATTTAAGGAGCACTTAAATGACCACAGGACTGAGGAGAAGTCAAGTTGGGCAGCCCCAGAGGGCCTCTGAGGCCGCCCTGAAGGCACCAGCGGGTGGCTGGCCAGTCACTGACAATCGACCACTGGAGGGCTCCGGGAGACGGCAGTGCCTTAATGGATCCTCTGGTGCCGTGTGCAGGAGGCCAGGAGACATAGCGGAGGCAAGAGGGAAGTGTGAATGGAACAGGCGTTTATTTTTAAAATGATATTTCCACGAGATGAGCTCAGCGGAGGCCTGTGGGGCCCGAGGCAGACAGAGCAGGTCTGTACGGATGGGCTGTAAGTGGAGCAGCTGGCATTCCAGTAATAACAGCCCAAGAAACCAGAGCAGCCCCCCAGGGGATGGAGAGGCTGGGGGCGCTGGGGGGATTATTATGAAGCGTCTTCCCCGGGCGAGGCCTCTCCCTCCGGCTTCGGAGCATGACGCAGGGGCTTTTCAAGGAAGATGACGGCAGGGGAGTTGATTTATTTCGGTCGAGTGGATCAGATGATGGGAGATTTTATCCCACAAAATGCTTGTAGAGCTTGGATCAGAGCACAGGAAAATGTGACTTAAGTGCAATGAAGCAAATAATAAAAAAATAAAAAATAACCACACACACACACACACACACACATATCTATATTCATCTGCACACTCCGGAACCCGCGTGTGCCTATGATTCACATACACCTGGCACCGGGTCTGAAGCCTCCTTTCACTGGGCTGGCCTGGAGCAGGAGACAACACGAGCATTGAGGTACAAGAAGCACACGGCTGTGGGGAAACTGAGGCCTGGGAGCATGGAAGGTGCTGAGCAGCTGACCCGTCCCAGAGTGAGTCCCTGTCAGCCTAGATCTCAGGAGGGCCTGCAGGGAGCTCCCGGTGCCTCTGCTGATAGGACCCAGCTCAGCGGCCTGTCCTCATTATCCTCCATCTATCAAAGGTGCTGGTCACGGGCCAACTGAGGAGGGGGGGGTTCTGGCACGTGGTGGGGGCCCTCAGAGGCTGACAGAGATCTGGTGTGTGCCTGATGCTGCCGCAGCCCCTCCTGTCGTGATTTTGCCTTTTGCCTGCTCGGGCCTCCCTGACAGGCTCAGGTCCACAGGTGGTGATGGGGAGCTGAGGTGCAGGTGGGGGTCACGAGGAGGGGGTTCCGGGGTGCTCTCAGGCTGCGGCCCCCCTGGATCCTGACATAGGGAAGGCCACAGAAACCACCCCCTCCCTGGGAGGTTACCACAGCCCGCCTCGTCCAAGGAGGTGGTCAGTCAGGGTTGCCCCGCGTCCTGAGAAGGCCACAGCTCCTGTGTCTGGAACACAGGGAAATGAAACGCAGCCATGACGCCGCACGACGGCCTGTGCGTGCGGACTCGGGCCCCGCACTGGCGGTGGCCGGACAACAGGCCTCACCACGTCCGTGATTCTTTGCCTGACGTGGGGAAAAAAATGACTGACCACAGATGTTAAGTGATCTCAAGAGCAGGCTGAAGGAGGGGCTGAGGGAAGGGAGGACGGTGAGTTGGCACCTCCGTGACCCGTGGGGATGGGGCCCGAAGTGAATACAAGTGACTAAAACTGAAAATAAAGCAAATCACGCCCACGACACTTAGTTCCCACGGCCTGTTGCTCTGCACGCAGAAGAGCTCGGAGAACCGGGCCTCCATGGGTGCACGGCCCGGAGGACATGGACTTCCTTGCTGTACACAGTGAGGGTGGACTCAGGCAGAGTGGGGGTGAGGGGAGCACTGGGGCCTTCCCTGGGGCCTTCCCTGCTCTGGCAGCAGAAAGAGCTCGACCTTTGGAAGCTGAGTGGTGGCTGTCACTGATTAACTCCAGCCACAGGAGAGCCTTTCTGGGCCTCAGTGTTCTCACCTACAAAATGGGAAAACCACCCCTACTTTGTCCCACTGTGGGAAATCCTTCCGAGTGCCTGGCGCTTAGCAGGTGCTCAGTCAATGATCCCTGATCCCATCTTTCAGTTGACTGGAGGGCTCCAACCTTGTCGCTAAGATTCCCTAAACCTCCCAGAGACCCAGTCCAAGAACAATGGGCAAAGTATCACTTATTCCCCAGAGCAGGCCTGTGGGTCCTGATTTCCATTTTCCACCTGACTCTTTAGGCAGAGGACCAGTCAGTTCACAGACAGACAGGACAGCAAGGGCGTCCCAGGCACCACCGGCAGAGTCTCTGCAGTTGCCCAGGCCCCATGCACCCCAAGGGCCTGCTCTACGGACGGGGTGGCTTCCTCGGGTAAGTGCCAAGAACAGTTTGTAATAAAGAACATCCCTTGGGGGCAAAGCTCCTAGGTCGGAGGTTGTTTCTGTGCTTTGGCCAGTCAGGGAGCTCCTCGTGTCTCCACATCTGCGACCTCCGCCCTGCTGCTTCGACTCTCGCTTTCCCAAACGCCCAGGGGAGAGAAGACGGCAGAAGGACCTGATACACAGCAGGCTCTCTGTACATGCTCATCGAGTAAACGAATGAGCGGCTAGGTGAGAGGGAGCCAATGAGTGGGTGAGTGGGTGCGAGAGGAATGAACGAATGAATGAATGACTCGCTCAGGAGAGGAGCAGCAGACTCCATGCCCAAGGCTTGGGGCAAACGTGGCTCCCTCTAGGGTGTCAGCCAGGAGCAGGGCTGCGGAGGAGACTCAGGATGGTATAGCGAGCCTTACGTCACCCCAGCTGCCGATGCCTCAGTTTCTCTACTTTTAAAAATGGGAAGGCTAGTCCTCACCCCTCAGGACTGCTGTGAGACTGAACAGGGTGTCCCTGTCACACATGCACCCAGGCACCCACATGCCTGCTCCCTTGGTCCCTCACCGCTGCCATGCCCTTGCACCTCCAGACCAGGCCCCACGTGGGGGGACAAGCTGTGGGTGTGGCAGGGGGGCCACTGAGCCAGCACAGGCAATGCTCCTCTGGTCAGCAGCCCCAGCTCCAGCAATGAAAACAAGGACAATCCGATATCCAGGACCCACTGGGTCTGAGAGAAGCACACTACTTTGCTCTCATCAGAAGTCATCAATAATGCCCCTTTGTTCTTTAGCGTAGACTTCCTCCTGTGGCTCTGCCAGCTTCCTGGGCTCCTACCACGGAGAGAATGGAGTCAGCGTGGCTACCTTGAAAAGAAGCGGAGGGTGTGTATTTCCCTTACATTTTAATTACGGCTCTTAATTTCTTATAATATGGAAAGGACGTGTTCCAACCACACTGGCTGGAGAGCTGAATCCCTCTGCTGTCCCCCAGCACCAGCGTTTTCCCAGTCCTGTGCCCCTCCCGTCCATTTACTTTTCCATGGTGTGCAATGAAGCAGCGACACACACACATCACACAGGGCGGGGGGAGTAAACATTCCTGGGGTTGGATCCCAGCTCTGCGACCCTGGCCGCAAAAGCCAGTTGACCTCTCTGAGCCTCAGCTTCTCTCATCTGTAAAATGGGGCTCACTCTGAGGACCGAGATGACCCCTCTCTAGCTGCCTGCTGTCCCCCAAGTGCTTGGAAACTGTTCATTCACTTTCCTTGTCCAGTCAGCATCGCTTGAAAGCTTGTGGAAAGGGCGCCGCAGGAGGAAATAAATAATGAATCGGGGGCCCCATCAGATGCCAGCGGCGGCAGACTGGCTGGAGCCTGGGATGAGAGCACCGAGGCTGCGGCTAGGCAGAGGTGGGGGCTGTCATGGAAGTGAGCTGATGACTGGGCCCTGGAAGGGTTGGGGTGGGGGAGAGGGTGTGGTGGTCTCCACCCAGTGGTGTCTCGTCTGGCAGACCCCCCATTCCCACCCTCCAGTGCAGGGGCCGGGGAGGGGAGAGAGCAGAGTCCTCGCCCTGCCATTTTCACACTGGCTGCAGCTGAAAAACAGCCACCTCCCCATCGGAAAAAAAGCCCCTCAGTGGCGCAGCTACTGTGTGCCAGCCTGAGATGGCACTGTCTTCTGCCTTCTCATGTAATCCCTGCAAGCACTACGGGAACCGGTGTGACCTCCATTTCACAGAGGGCAAAACAGAGGCTCAGAGAGGCACTGACTTGTCCAAGGTCCCTCGGCTGTCACGTAGGGGAGGGTGACGAGAATCTAGGGCTGGGAGGCTGTGAAGGGCCCGCTTCTTCTGTTAGACTGCCTGCTTGCCCCAACCTGCAGGCCCCCTCAGTCTCTGTCTTCACCCATGGAGGGCTTCTTTATATTCTGTTTTCTCAATTCCAATAAGTTTTCCCTATCAAATGTCCTGCAGTAGGGCCCCCTCAGCAGAGTTTATGGAGAAGCTGTGTGGCTGTACGAGTAAGTGCAGTTTGCAAAACAGAATCCATCCCATTCTAACGCTCCTCATACATGTCTCAGAATGTGCCTCAGAAAAGCAAGCAGCAGGAGCCTCTGTTCCAACACAGCTATGTGTTCAGAGCAGCTGGAGCAAACTGTCCCTGGTACAGAGCCTTCTGGAAGATCCAGCTCTGCTCAAACGTCCGGAAGGATCTGAACCAAAGGTTTTTGCACATTTCCAAACCCGAATAACCGAGCCGCTAATTTGCGTTCTGCTCTGTTCCTTAGATGATAGAAATTGTCTTAGGGCTGGACCAAGGGGTACACCCCTCCATCTGTTTGCTCACTGCCTGACATCTATTCATCACCCGCCTGTGCTTCCCAGGCCCGGAGACCAGGGCTCACTAAGAGCCAGGCCTGCATCCTGCAGCTCACGGTCCCGGGGAGAGAGACACAGGAGGAAAGTCTGAGCAGGAAGAACCGAGGCTCTGGAAAGGCCGCCGTGCCATCCAGCTACAAAGCTGCCCTTTTCCCACCTCACACAACGTCAGTGGGGAAACCCTTCTCAGGTTGTGTCCTCTCCATCCCTTTTACTGTCCCCCCGCCCCAGGCACCTGCTGCCTTCCACGGCAGATTTGTGCAGGTCTCCAAACAGATGAGTGAAAGGCAATCAGACACGGGCAGGAACACTAGAGAACCACCAGCCAAAAGCCTGACACGGACAGCTTGCTTTTTTTATGGTTTGCATGTGCTTGACTGATTTCATCACACATGTTCACAATATCACCTTGTTTCCTGCTATGATATTTCTTCCTGAGTCCCAGGACGCAAGTCACTGTATCAAATGACCCAGGTGTCTGACCAAGGGTTCTGTGGCTGGAACATCCTTGAGAGCCTTGGTTTTGGAAGATGGAGGCTCCCGAACTGGGTGAGGGGGTGGGGGATGTGGCAGAGGTAGGCTTTGAGGTCAAGTCCCAGCCTTGCCATATACTGGCTGTGTGATCTTGGATGACTTCCTTTGCCTCTCTGGGCCTCAGCTAATTCATATATAAAACAGGAATGATAGCACCTATCTTGGAGGGTTCCTGGGAGGGTTAAAGGAGACAATTATAAAATTGCCCAGCACATAGTGGATGCTTAATAAGCACAGCTCTATGATCGCTTCCTCAAGCAGCTGTCCCTTGTATGTTTCTGAGCACCTGCATCCAGGCCGGGCCCCGTGCTGGATGCTGGCGACACAGAGGTGATCTGACCTGGAGCTCATCATACTGAGGCCTGGCAGCAATGAAGCATGACCCAAAGTTCGGGGGATTATTTCACTGGCAAGGAGCACCTTAAAGGCAGGGACTGTGTCCACTTCAGCGATCCCTGCTGCGCAAGGGGAGCACGTCATTACCAACTGGTACTTTTTGTTGGGCAAAAACTGTCATGGCCATACTGGCCCAGTTTGGCACTTTGTGACTTCTGGCTGCTCCCCCAGTAGAATATAACACACAAGGAAAGAGATGCGACAAATGTGAAGCCATCCAATCTGTCAACACCACCCACTTGAAGGCAATCTCAAAACAGGGGCTTCAGCAAGTGGCAGGGGACAAATGTGCGTGTGGGAGGAGGTGCTTCGAAGGGGTCACTTGCATGTTGTTAAACACCATCTGTTTATTCCCTTAGTGGTGGAATTTTCCGGAACAGCACAAAGCAGAGGTCTGAGCAAGGTGCCCTGGGGGCCAAAGAGGGGAGCTCCGGGCAGCCTGGGGGAGATTTTCTGGAGGAGGAACGTTCCTCCGCTCAGGCTCAGGATGGACAGGTCCTTTCTAGCCCATAAGACCCCCGGAAGGGCAACCCTGAATAGGCCAGGTACTTGATATTCAGAAATGCATCGGGGAGGCCCCACCTGCCTCTCCCTTCCACACCCCCCGGCTGCTCCGACCCCTCATTCCAGCCCACCCACAGCTGCCTCTGCAGCCCTGCAGCCGCCACATGACGACATCCTGGCCTAAGCCCCCTCTTCAGCAGCCCCTCTGAGGAGCTATTTGCAGAGGCCCCCATTTGGGGTTCAGGGGCTTTGCACGCAAGTGTTTGATTTTAAAAAGAGAGAAAGAGAAGTCACAGCAGGTGCCTCCACTTCCACCCTGGCCCCACCCCAATGCGCAAGGGCTCCTGGGGTCTCTGTGCTGCATGTCTGCGTGCGAGCACCATCCCCACATCTGCTGCCCAGTGACAAGGGCCTTTGAAGCTCCACAATGACGCCATCTGCCAGGGACAGCCGGCTGGCTCCCTCAGGGCTGACCCCACGGTTGCTGCGGCAACCAGGATGGCAGCGTGAGGCCTTCAGAAAAGCCAGCAGGCTGAGGCTGTCAGGAGGCCCCCTGCAGCTGGCCACGCTCAGGCAGAGCTGGACGGGGCAGAGGGAGGAGCAAGCGTTCAGCCTCTGGGTGACGGAGGACAGGCTCTGCCCCGTGACTCCTGAGGACCTCCAGCTCTCAGAAGTCCATCCCTGTGGAAAGAGGCCGTGTGGCCTCCACAAGACATGCTATGCGGGCACCTGTGCTACTCCCTCTGCTCAGAGCCTCTCTCCTTTACTCACCAGTCTAGGAAATGTCTACTCACCCTTCAAGACCCATCTCAGGGTTTCCTTCTCGGAACTTTCCAGAGGGGACTCTTGGCCACCGCTGTGCCTGGGGCACCGCTCCAGTGGAGCCCCCGCGGGATGGGACTGCAGTTCTGTGTGCTCGCCCGTCTCCCCCACCAGCGGGGAGCAGCTTGAGGGCAGGGATTCTGTCTAACTGAGCCATCCCTGCTGCCCAGCAGGGGCTCCGCACGCGGTAGATTCTAGCAAACATTTAGTAAATAAATGAAGACTCTCCATTTCTCAGCCACCTGCCAAGGGGTCTCAACATCAGAGCCTCCACTGTCTGGCATGCAGGAGCAACAAGAAGGGGGACACGAAGAGCCTTCTCAACCCTCCAGTGAGGTGTGGGCATACGTGTCTCTGCCACTGTCAGTGCCGCAG